>NC_047628.2:2861812-4108083 GCF_009650485.2 Drosophila albomicans | reverse complement strand
AGATGTCGCAGCGTTTCCCAAGCCATTCTCCGTCAGCTTCACGAACTCTCATGTATGTCAAACTCAATTGCTGAGGTTATTTTTTAAGAAAATGTCTGTGAGTGAAAAGGTAGAGAATTGCCTGAGGAAATGCAGCTGACTGAAGTTGCTGTTACTACCTTTCAATTGGCTTTTTCACTGTATGCAAAAGTTTTTGCAAACCCTTTTGTTCCGTTTTGGGATACCCTGTTTTTATTTGGAATTAAGCAAGTCGAGGTGTTTTTGTTAAATAGCAATTTAAGATGTGGGTCAGTCATTTCATATTGTTATTTGTGTTGCCTTATACAAAAATGTAAAAATTTGTAGTTGAAGAATTTCAAAAAGGATATCTCATCGTGAAAATTGTCTTGAATATATCGTTCTGATTTCTTTTCACTATTTTCATTGTTTTTTGCCCCCTTTTTTGGCGCAAATGTGTTGGCAATGCCTTTCATTGTTTGGGGTTTTGGGGGTTTCGGTAATACTCTGGAGACCAGGAAACGAAACACAGCGAAATGAAAGTTATTTGGCAACAGCAACAGCAAAAGCAAAAAGCAAAAGCAAGAGCAACATCAGCGTCAGCGTCAGCCACTGGAACATTGCAAAATGTATGGCTCCCACTTGGTTTAGGCTGAAAGGCCCCAAACAGTTGTACCGTTTTGCCACCATCTGAATCTGTATTTGAATTTCAAGCGAAATACATAAACGGAAGCCGAACAGAAGCAGATCCCCCAAACCCCTTAGAACCCCGAAATCCAGTCTGAAATAGAAAGCGAAGAGAAAGAAGAGCAAAGATTGATATGCAAACATTTAACAGTTTGCATGGTTAGGTGCCCGTGATTTTGGGTGCGCGACTGTTGAGAGAGTCCACGATTGGCATTGCCATTGGCCCAGTTTATATGCATTGACCGGAACCGAAACAAAACTCAATTTTGAAATCACCAACAGTCGACAGAAGTGAATGCACGAAGAGCGAGCGAGGGAGCAGAATGAAGCATTCGACCAAAAGTTGTGAGGCGTAAAAGTTTTGGTGTGCTTAAATATGCGTGGCACCCGGACACAGGTGCACTTGCTCTGAGACCGCTCTCCCTGCGGCCCTCCTTCCTCTTCTCTCCCTCTCTCTGTCTCTCTGGCCACCACGTATACAGTTCTCGGGCATGACTTATAAATGGCAGCACATGCGAGCAGCGGAGGAGCTAATGTGTGCCGAGTTGGCTAAAAGCAATATCATTTGTTTGGCATTGGCTACCATTTATGAAGGTTAAACTAATGCCGCTTGCGTGTGTACGTATGTGCTGACAATGCCTTAGAGATCCAAAGAGAATGACAGGAGTGAAGATTCAGGAGATAAGAGTGAGAGCACACAGACTGGCAAAGCAGTGTCTACCTAGGGAATGCTAATGCTCTCTGAGCACTGTACTCAACCTTGTCATAAAACTAATGAAACCTTCATCAAAAACATATTTAAAATCACACGAAAGTTAAGAAAACTGACAAAGTGACAAGTTGGCGCAAATTAAGATTTGCATTTATTTGAAGATAACATTTTTCATTCAAATTTAAATACATTAAAATATGCCTTACTCTAGCTTAAATCGTATTGGATTTTCTTATAAATAAGGTAGATTTGCTAGTTGGCTAAAATAAATGAATTTACATAAAAGAACAATGAGTTTTCCACCTCTTTTCCAGCCAGCCCTCCCACTTTCCCCACCCCATTCTTTTGAGTGTGGCGTAAATTTCCCTCAAGAAGGCGCCAGGACGTGAAGGCACTAACTCAATTAGCATAATAAACAAAACATGCTCTGGGGCGAATCGAAGAACTTTTTCAATTGCTTTTGTTAATTTGAATTTTAACGCCAGCAAATTTGACAATTTAAAGGCAATTAACAGCGCTTAGGACGACTGGCAATGATACAATAAAGGAACAAATAGAATAAAGGGCGAGAAGGCGACAAGACAAATCTATTTAATACATTTGGGAGCTGGATTTATGAGCCTGATCAAAAAATAAACTGAGGCAACTCGAAAGCAATTTGCGCGGAAAATAAGGCAAACATGCAAGTGGCCTGGCCTACTTAGCATAATTAACATTAATTGGACAGCCGGAGGGCCAACACGCTGGCTGACTAATTGAATATTAATATTAATGTCAAAATGAAAGCGAAATGTGTTCGCGTTGTTGCCTAGAAATTTAATATAAAAGTGACAGCCTCCGATAGCCCAACGCGAGACAGCGGTGCCCCTTCATGAGAGACACGTAGCAGCTCCCTGCTAACTTCTGGTCTTAACTCGTAAGTTAATTACGAAGCCAAGGCAAATGAGGCACTGACTTGTCTTCCACTCTACGTGGGTAAGATAAACAAAACAAGAGCAACTCAAGCTGGCATCGCGTCGTCAAGTATCTGAAGTTCCTCTTGAAGCCCCCACAACTGTTACCAGTCGACAGACTCTTACCTACCTCTCCGAACTGAACACCTTCCCTCTCTCTCCCCGCATCATTGTTTCCATGTGTGCCATCAGTGCTTGTCGCACAATTTTTCATTGCATTTTTATGATGCTCGTCCTTTGCGTGTTTTGTTTAATAAATGTGCGAAAAAATGCATAACGTTTTTAAAATGTCAAATGATAAGAGCTGCTAGAAAGAAAGCGGACCACAGAGCGAATACTTGACAGACTTTCTTTCCTTTCGTTATTTTGCTTCTTTTTGTTTATTAATTTAATTTTTACTACCGCGCTCATTTAGCGTTTGCCTCTAAACTTTTAATAAGCGAAATCAACTGGAGAAAGATGAAACTTTCTTATATGTGGAGAGCATTTCTCTTTAATATGAATATATTAATGTATATCTAAATGAAATGAATACTGAGAACTTTTCATTAAATGCATTGAACAGATTTGGTGCTGAGTTTTCATAGTAACCACTAATTGGATTTTATTTTGATTTTGCTTTTGTTTTCTTGTATTTAATTTAAGAATCGTCCTGTAGCTATTGACACTGCGATGCAATTTAAATTCTTTGTTTTTATTGCCACCTCATTACAAGTGGTTGCCAGCAGAGTTCATTTTATTGCTAATAAAGTTAGCTTAAAATATTTAAAATGCCTGCGGGGCTAACTGGCTTCCTTACAGCTCTAGTCCTCTGGCTGGCGTCGATCTGCTTTCATTCCTTTGGCAATTCAGAAGTATCCACAAGGACAATAAACAATAAGCAATAAACAATTGACCAGCCATTGGTTGTTGGCAATGCGTTTTAATTTTCAATTGCTGTTACTGCTGCTATTTCTTCAGCGTCTGCTACAAAAAATAAAGCAGGAAAATAACATCAAAAATATCATATCAACAAAAGCAATTTGTTTTACACATTTGTTTGTTGGCACTGCCGATTGAGAATATGCATGCATCAGTTTTTCGGTTTGCATAAATCTGTTGCACTTCACCGCAAAAGTTCCATTCAGCTGCAAACAATTTATGTTTAAATATTTTGTATGGTTTTCAACCCATTTGACTCACGCTCCCTTTTAATACTCTACGGAAAAGTGAAATGAATGCTGCAAATGAAATTGAAAAACATAATCTAATAAGTTCTTACTTAAGCACACTACCATTCTTTCATAAAATTTTAGTTTAATTGAAACAAGAAAATCAGTTAACATTCTTTTTTCAATAGACTATGTGCTGGGTAAAAATATATTTGAAAATTCAGTGAAGGGTATACAACAGTCATTTTAAGGGATTTCTCTTTTAGTTTGGCTTTTTTGTTAAGAGTTGTCTGTGCGTGTCTGTATTTTTAAGAAGAAATGTTTAATTGAAAAAGTTTTCGCTTTGAGGCGCAACAAAGAGGATTTCATATCGAACTGATGCGGGTTCTTTCCCAAGCCTTTTTTCTCCTTCAGTTCTCTGAGCGTTGCGTTAGTTGAAAGTGGAATTGAATATATTTTAAGGGTTTAAATTGGGAAAAGGATGCGTACTAATAGCCAATTTGAGGAGAATAATTGAATAAAGACAAATGTTATTCATTACGATTGCTAAATTTATGTTTGTACCTTACTTACAAAGGAAGACTGATATAATTTTGTTTTGTACTTAAAAGCTTAGTATTTAAAAATCCATCTTGATAGTCCTTAAAGATTCTGGTATGTTATTTTCTCTAGAAATTTTTAACCTGCGATACTAAAATTCAAAAATTATAGTAAATGAAGAACTACGAATTCGCAATTCCTGAGAAAATCCAGAAATTCAACAAAAAAGAAAGTCTTTTGTTATAGTTTTGTTTCTTTTTACTTTGACCAATCACAGACTAATTTCGTTAACTTTTGAAGCTACATGCTCACAACAAACAAGAAGTATGCTCGACTGTGAGATACCCGTTGTCAATTTTCAATAAAACCATATTATACCAATATATTGCAAATATACTGAAAAAATACTAAAATATGGAGAAGGATGAAATTTAATATATACGAAGATATTGTAATAGAGTAAAAAATATACCACAGTACAAAATATACTAGTTTATCAACAAAGCAACAAAGACCCTATTGCTCAAAAACTTAAATAATCTGCGTGCAAACATAGCAAGTGATGTCGAAAAAGAATTATAGCTCTCTCTATCTCTTATAGTCTCTGATGATGCTTCGGCTTCGGCTGTTGACCCTAATAAAGAATATATATATAGAATATATTCTCGGAGATAACTTTTTCTGCCTGTTACATACATTTCCTGCAGGCACAATGTAAGGGTATTACCCTTGTATTTTATGAGCAGCGAGTATTAAAACAACCAAGGGAATAAAATACTCCAAGCTTATACCCTGTAATAGAAGACACTGGAATTGCGATAGCAATGAGTGCAATTTTATAGGATACACGCACGTGGACCCCGTCAAGCTGTCAATGGTGAACCTTGACAGCAGGTCAGCAATCAGTTGAGCAACATAAAACAACAACAAAAGAGAAAAACTAAAATTAGGCCACGTTCAAGCGGTGGCAAATTGTGTGTCACATGAACAGAGCGGCCAACAGTGCGGAGGAGGTGTGGGAAGCTGGTGCAGCTTACGGCAATCCATGTGCAACGTGCTGCGTGCTGCGTGCTGCGTGCAGCATGTAGCGTGCAACGAGTGTTCGCCTCGGAGTTTTCGTATTTTTCGCATGTAATAACAAAAAGCGTAGCCGCTGCCGGAGCAAGTTGGGTAAACAGACCGACTGCGTTAAATGAGATCAGGTTCAGAGCAAGAGCAAACAGTGATACAGCGTGCCAGGGGGATGGTCGTTGATGTTGCTGTTGTTGTCGCTGTTGTCGTTGTAAGGATGGCAATGTTGTGGGCGTTGCATGTGCAATGAGTCGGTTGGCATCCACTTGGTGACTCGGTAACTCGGTGGCAACTGTGTCAGTGTCATTCGCATCTGGCTACCATTCGCCATTCACCATTCACCAGTCGCCAGTCACCCGTCATATGAGAATGCGTGTATTGTGTATTGTTTGCCTTGTCAAACATTGTCATTTATCCAAAGTCGAGGAGGTGGCAGCTGAGGCAAGAGCATGCTCTTGAAGTCGGAGGAGGTACAGGTCAAAGGGGATTCAAATGGCTGCAGGTGCTCTGCATATTGCAATTAAGTTTTGTTTGCCCAAAATTTTGACCTGTCTTTGTCACATCATCTGACTGATGTCGCCCCCTCTTCTTATTCCATCCATATCCATATCCATCTCCATCTTCGTCTGCATCTACATCTGCATCTCACCTTCTGTCTCCATCTCTCCTTGCTCAATTAAAAGTTTGCCCTCTGAACTCTTGTGGGAGTTTCATTTTTAATTTTCCTGTGTGCTTACTTTTGCCATATGTGGTTCATTCTTAGCTGCCAAGTTCCCTTTTGGGGCAAACAAAAAACGGAAAAAACTTACCTGAACTCGTTTGTCAGCCAAAAACTTTACAATCATAATTGGCTGCTGTTATTTTTGTATATTTTTATTTTGGTTGAGACTTGCACGTGTCTTTCCTGTCAGCAGAAACACTCACAACTTGTTTTTCACTGAGTTTCCAGCAATTTAATTTCCAGTATTTGTAATGGTGGTAAATTAATTTCTATATACAAAAGATAAAACCATAAAAATGCAAATTCAAATTTATTTTTTAACAACATTTTTACGATTGTCGAGCCATAAAAAAAAGAAAAACTGGAGGAGCCGCAAGGCTACCGTAACAATCGGTAACAATTGCTACACTCGCTACCCCTTTACGCATACACACACACCTACACACACACCTACACACACACCTACTCACACACACACATACACACTTTTATGTGCACACCTATCCGCAGAAAAAAGCCATCAAATTTAATGGCATTTAATTTGATTACATTAGGTGAATAGAAAAAGTAGTACAACAAAAACGAAAAACCTTTTATTTTTCAAGCTCTTTTTCAGAGCTGCTAAAATTTTATTTGTTCGTCAGTACACACATTGAAACGTAAACCAATTTGTTGTAATTTACCATTGCGTTTCCTTTTCCTGCCGCGTGCGTATATGGTTCATTTTTTTCGGAGCATGAGTTCTCTGCAGGATGGTGATTCACTTTTGTATACGAGTTTACAAAGAAAATATATCTCTATGTTGTATAAAAAATAATTTTCATTTGGTCTAATGGCGGATTGTCCTTTGCTTTGATGAAGATCATTAAGGTTTAAAGTATATAATTATGAATCATATGGCTTATAATAGCCATTGCATATAATGTCTCTTCTTAAATTGTGGCAGATACATACTATTTATAATAAAATATATTTTCTCCATTCAAATGTAAATTATTTTGTGACCCAAGACCAAGACCCCTGTCGCCGTTCTAGCTTCTCGGGACATTTTATAATTGCATGCATCCATTTGAGATACAACTGGCTGCTTTTCATATTTTCTCAAACTCCTAGAATGCTTTTTGGCTGTTTGTCAAAAATTCAACTAACGAATCTCTGACAGCCCCTCAAGCTAAACTGCACTGCACCAAATTCTTGGTAGCTACAATTGCATAATTGTGAATAAGTTGCAAAGATGAATTGGTTGAGCTTTCCACAAAAATAGAAATATAAGTTTTTCCACCCCATACCAACTTCTGCCTTAGCAAATCGAATCAAAATCGGGAATTTAATATTGTAATAAGAACAGTTTTTTCGATTTCTGAATTTGGTTATGATCTAAGCTGTTTTCGCTTATAATCTGGTATGTTTAAAACTCTACTTTGAATGTAACAATATAGCAATATACCAAATATAGTCTTCGGTATATTTTAGTATTTAGCGGTATATTAGTTTTTTATGTTTAAGAATAATTCCGCAGTGCTCATATCCAAAGTGGGTAGCGGGTGTCTCACAGTCGAGCACACTCGACTGTAGCTTTCTTTTTTTCAGCTAAAAATGTTCTCTCAGTGTATATTGAAATCAAAGCAGCCTTTCAGCATGTGTCTGCTTATTGTCGGTTAGTTATAAGTGCAACTCACTGAGAGAATGTTGGCTACTGTCGCAAGTTTCTTTCCTCGCATGAGGCAAGGCGCTATTGCCAGCCAGGCAACTACGAATACACACAAATACATCCAAGGAGTCTGTATGTATGTGCATCATGGAAATTATTAGTTATTTCTGTCATAAGCAGAAGCTCAGCAGAGCCAAGAGAAAGGTTTGGAGTCCCTGCCCTTTGAACTCTAGACTGTGCTTTTGCTGCTCAACAGTCAGCACTTAACTGTCAGCAGTTTTTGAGTGGCGGCCCATAAAATTGTAACAGCTTTTGGCACGCTGTTTTAATTGTTGAGCTGCATTTTGGAATTTAAATGAATTTAAATACGAAGACCTAAAACGATTGGGGTCGACATCATAATCAAAACAATGCCTTCTGAATTCTGCTTGCACGTGCCGCACATGTCGTATGCGCAATAAATTTAATTTTTATTTACAACAGAAGACTGCCTCCAGCTAACTACAAATAACAAAAAAACAAAAAAAAAATTGAGCAAGAAAAGAATGCAAATTTTGGTGCGTCTAGTGAAAAAAATTTAAATCGTTCGCTCAACAAAAAATGATCAAAAACAGGAAAAAATTCCAAAAATATGCAGAAGTACTGCAACACATGGACAAACAGCTGCAGGTGATTTTCAACGAATCGTAAAAAATGCAAAAACCATTGAAAGAGATAGGACTTTGCATTTTGAATAGCTTCTGTTCTGTTGATACCCTATCTTTCACTTCACTTCATACAGACATATATTGCAAGGATATTTTAAAATATTTTTCAAGAGATTTTCAATTTGTATTCCGCGTGAAATTTAGATTTATTTTATAGAGTATAGACCAGTTGTTCTAAATTAATATCTCACGAATGAGTTTTTTTACAACTTTTTCAATTCGACTATTTCGGTCAGCTGGTTTTGTTGGTCAGCAGACCAAACATGCGGCATTTGTTAGGGGCAAGCGCTTCCGTCACAGACGGCAGGACATGCAAGGTCCATGCGCAGGGAAGGACGAAGGGTCTTGTAATCGCAGTCGCAATAGCACCGCAGATGCCAGAGCACTGAACACCAGAGAGGCAATTAATTTCCGCTAGACAAAGGCACAATTACTTACATATATACTTGAGATGCACAACAACAACAAGCGAACAGCACTAGGTCAATGTGTGGCCCCAACAATGGGCGTGTCCCGAGCTTATTCTATATTATATGGCTCATGTATGTACATATCATAGATACTGCTTACATACATACTACTTACATACGTACATATGATAAATAGCTAACGACAACAAAAGCCTCTGCTGCTTAAAGCAGTTCAAAGACAACGAAATGTGCTTTTAATTTATGACTAACCAGAAAAACGAAAAGAGCTTGCAAACACCTCTCGATCCCTCAATACGATTATACAACAAGTGTTGGCTCGGCTTTTCCATGAGAATTTATTGGTTGTTGTACTGAATGCCCAACACGCATCAAGAATGCCCATTAAAGTCCAACAAATCCAAGTGAATGTTATTCTGCAACACAAAAGAAAAGCAAAAGTTTTTCCAAGTGTCTCCGAGTTCAGCACAGTTCTTCCAGTTTTTGTCGCACCCCTGGGCACGTTTTGATTTCGTTCTCTTCGTTAAAGTTTTAGGCGCAAACATAAAAAAAAACTGAGAAAAAGAAAGCGAAAAAGTTTCTTTTATTGCTTGTGGCCAACACGGCGTATACTTAACATGCATTCAATATTGACATATGCTACTATCAGCTAATGTATATTGCCCATGGCGTTAATAGCAGATCAATTAGTTTATGTTTTTTGTCGTTTTGATATCTGCAAACTTGTGTCCAACTCAACGGACAAACTGAATATTTAACATCAAATTGATGACAAGCGAGATACAACAATTATATGAATACACATATGCCAATAGTCGCGGCAACTAGCGGGAGTTCTAATGAAATTGCTGTACATTTATAGGCAGGCTTTAATTTCCCCAAATTTCTTCTCGACAATTTCAAAATGTTTCTAAAAATTAATTTCTGTTGACATGTGTCAACGACGCATGGCACAAAACACAACAGCAATTGTGATTGTTTGGCGCTGAAAAACGAGCGACGAGGCTGCAGACAGACAAACAGACATTTAAATGGGAAGTGAAACAAATGGCAAAGGATGCGCCATTATTCAACGCACATATAGTAGGCGACCTTTTTATACCCTATATTATTATTAAATACTAAATTTATAATTAAAATATACAAAATTGTATTTCAACGAGTTTTTTTCATGCATCCATATATATATTTAATATTTAAACTTTTAAAAATTACCAAATATTATTCAGAATATTACTGAGCTGTTGAAGTCTGAGTCTAGAGCAGCATATCATGCAGTCGTTTATTCGCGCCGGCAATATTTTGACTTCATCGTGTTTTTTTGTCATCTTTTGCTAAGCTCGGAGTCCCAATTAGATTGTCAACACGAATATTTTGTTAGCGTGAATTAATTTTTGTGATTTAAAACGCCGAAAAGCAATTTGCCGTCATGCTTCCAATTCTAATTGACATGATGGCAAAATCTAATTAAACTGTTTAGCCAGCTAAATGAAATATCATTTATTTTATAAATATTTACAATAAAAAAGTGATTGTGCATGTTGATATTTAATTTATTTGCACTCTCTGTTTGCTATGGTTAAAGTTGGCTTAAAGTGTCCTATTGTGTTTTGTCTCTTAATAACATTTTATGGGTAAAAGTTTAAACTCGTCCTCAGCTTCTACACTGTCGTTTACATTAATGAGCAGACGTGAGCTCAAGCTCAAGGACTTCTCGGCCTCTAGTACTTGTTTGCTCTTAATTGAACTTAATAAGTTCGCAAAGAATTCTCAAGGCCTCATTTCTGTCCACCCATATTATTATACCCGCTACCCATAGGGTAGAAGGGTATTATAACTTTGTGCCGGCAGGAAATGTATGTAACAGGTAGAAGGAGGCATCTCCGACCCTATAAAGTATATATATTCTTGATCAGCTTTAACAGCCGAGACGATCTAGCCATGTCCGTCTGTCCGTCTGTGTGTCTGTGTGTCTGTGTGTCTGTCCGTCCGTCCGTATGAACACCTAGATCTCAGAGACTATAAGAGATAGAGCTATAATTTTTTTTCGACAGCATTTGTTATGTTTGCACGCAGATCAAGTTTGTTTCAAATTTTTGCCACGCCCACTTCCGCCCCCGCAAATCAAAAAAATCGAATAACAAGCGTAATTTTAAAGTTAGAGTTGCGAATTTTGGTATATATAATAATAACTATAGTAGTTATGATTCCTGAAAATTTGGTTGCGATCAGATGAAAATTGTCGAAGTTATTAAAGAACTTTTGTATGGGCAAACACGCCTACTTACCTAGGGGTCTTAGTTGCTTTAGATGACAATCTGGTATATTGTGCCGTCTATGGTATATTTTGAATGCGGTACTATATCAATATACCACAGATACTATCAAAAAGTTTGCAGTATATTCGGTATATTTTGAGAAAATTATCGCAAAATATATTTCTTTTATTCAAAATGGGTAGCGGGTATCTCATTGTGCACTCGACTGTAGCTTTCTTACTTCTTTCCTCTATACGTGTGAGTGTTCGTGTTTGTCTGGCATATCCTTGACGCCAAGTTATTTAAATTATTGCCTTGGCTTAAGTGTTTGACGTTAACATCTAGTTCTAATGATGTTTTTCAGCAAATATAAAAAACTCGTGTTAAACACGTACCACAACGCTCTCCCTTCCGAAAATTTGTAAGCCGTCATGTGTACACAGATACTTCAAAAAGTTTGCACTACCATACATAATTGATAATAATCCATTGGCATTTCAATCGAGTTTCGGAAATTGAATATCATGATGAAAACTTTATACGATCACAAAGGTCTAAGGCTGAACCATCATTAAAACAAGTAACAAACCTACATTCGAGTGTGCTCGGCTGTGAGACACCCGTTACCCATTGTGCATTTTTTAAAATATACCAAATTAATATACCACAATAACACTAAAAATATACCAAAATATATACTCCGTTCAAAATATACTATGGAGTCCAAAATATACCGGAACCAAATTTTCAGGAATCATAAAAAGTTTAGTTGTGATTATATTTGCTTTAACTTCAAAATTACGTTTGTTACTCGATTTTTTATTATATTTGCGGGGCGAAAGTGCATCTGAAGCTGGGTGCAAACATAACAAGTGGTGGCGAATAAAAATTTTATCTCTATCTCCCATTGCCTCTGAGATCCACTTATTCATACAGACAAACGGACATGGCTATATCATATCGGCTGATCAAATATATATATGTACTTTATAGGATCGAAGATGGATTCTTCTGCCTGTTATATACATATCATACAGGCACAAAGTTATAATACGCTTCTTCCCCATGGGTAGCATTTCTAAATTATTACAATTGATAACATTGTGTAAAATAACAAGAAAAATATTTTTAGAAATTTGATGCCAAATAAAATAAGATATCCTGTTTTGACAACTACTGCAGGATCTTGTCTCTTTCAGCTGACAGTTTATATCTATAAACTTAGAAAATATAAAAATAAACATCACTACCAAAGTACTAATGAATCACATTCTTATCTTCTTTTCCATCTTACTGCAGCTCTTATGGATGCGCCTGCTTCCCTGGTTTTAGTGGCAGCGACTGTGGTCATGGTCCACTATGCACGGATGCGCATACGAACATTTGCCAAAACGGCGGCACTTGCAAGTAAGTTGAGTCATCAAAAAAATACGCAACCCCAGTTGGCCAGAGCCTGCAGTATAAAGCCTAATGAGCTTCAAGATGCACAGATTGCTGAAATAAAGAATAATAGACTGCAATATAAATAATAAGATAAACTTTTCAAATTTTAATTACTACAACTTAAAATACTACTTTAGACTTCATGGCAATATCCACATATGTATATATACAGAATTTAAAAGAAATTCTCAAGAACAACAGAAAGTTATTTGAAAAGCAGATAAAGTTCAATCGATTCTGGTGAATAAATTCATTTTATTTGATTTACAGGCACATCGGCGATGCGGCCATAACGTGCCACTGTCCTACAGGCTATAAGGGAACCAAATGTGAAATACCAGAAATCAATGAGACGACCCAGGGTAAGTGAACCCCATAGAAAGCGAATAAATTTAATCAGACATTACAAGCAATAAGGAATGCAAACGGAGCATGTGCATCTGAAAAACATCAATTCAATGGGAAGGAGTGCAAAAGAGATAGGTGAAGACGCAGACAGAGAGACAGACAGAGTGAAAGAAACAACGAACTGAAAATGCAAAACGCAAAAAAAAATGGAGGAAAACGAAAACGAAGCTCGGCAAGCAAATTTAATTAAGGAAATAATTAAGCATTGAAAATGCACTCGATGCCCGCTGAGAGGCATGCAACACACAAAGTGTTCTGTAAAGGGACTGAGCGATAGGGTTGATGAGCATAGCGAGGATGGGTTGAGGCAGGACACGGCAG
Organism: Drosophila albomicans; assembly: GCF_009650485.2. Lineage (NCBI taxonomy): Eukaryota > Metazoa > Arthropoda > Insecta > Diptera > Drosophilidae > Drosophila > Drosophila albomicans. The sequence goes on along the minus strand of NC_047628.2, from coordinate 4,095,035 downwards.
GACCGGGGTATTGTCAAGTGCAGACTTTGTCGCGTCATTTAACCGGCAAGTGGAAAGGTTGTCACTGGGCGGACTGGCACGCCCAATGTTGACTTTGTTGTTGTTGCTGCAGCGCCAGCAAAGTCTGCAACTGTTGCGAGCGCGCCAAACCCGCAACAATGACAACAAGTGACAGGCAACAATGAGTAAAACTCGAGCAAATATTACAACTACACTGCATGCTCAGAGTCGCAAACAAATTCACTTACTTGAAGCTTTCATGAAAATATCAATTTTAAATCGTCCCTAATAAATCGCCAGCGTCTTAGAATATCAGTAGTTGATTAAATTATCCATTAACTGCGTATGCAGCATTCTAACTCATTTAACTTTCAGCCTAAAGGTATGCAATCATATCATCAATATGTGTGGTGCTATTTACACATATCTGTCTAAAAGTATGCAACAATTTTTTCTTGTTTATCATCAAGATAATTGATGTGAATGAAACTGCCGAAATTGTTATTAAATAGACTTCATAGTGTGTTTGGCGACAGAAAGTTATTTTAATAAATGATGAGCAGACATTTTGATAGCATGCAATAAGCAAAAAACTTCTTACACAATGTTCTGCTGTAAGAACAATAATCCGTCCCTTAGCCAGGTGAGCTCTCCGCAGAATGACAATGTCATCGAATTTGACATTCGCTTTTGCTCTGCTTGCCAAGGGTCAGGTGGGAAATGCATAGCAAATGTAGGTCACGAGCGAAATGCTGCCGGACGAGGGTTATTTTTTTGCGTATGTTCGGCACTCTCCTTAAACATTTCAAACATTTTTCGTGCGCTGTAATGTCTCTTATTGCATTTTTAGAGTCCTCGAAGCGCTTTGTCGAAAGTCCTAAACTGCTTGTGTGGCTAAGGCTGCGGTACTATGTCAATGCAGTTTAGTCCTCTTACCCTATTTTTCTCACCCTGGCAGCTAGCATTATTAAATTATTCCTCATCGTTGACCCTATTCGACCGTATGCAAAATATTTTTGTGCGTAAATGCTTGAATTCCATAAAACCTAAGCTATCTGCTCTTTAATAATAGACCGTCATTTACTTTGACGTCGTACTTTAGTGATAAACGCACAGTTACCTTACATAATCGGTTTGTATTTCGCAGGATGCATTGGTAATGCCAGCGCCAATAATTGCCATCGTGCATGCGAATTTGACATCAACGGCGCCAGCAGCTTCATCTCCAGCACCAGCAGCAGCTCCGGATCCAATTCGAACGCAAATTCCGGTTACTTTAATCTGAAAAGCAATCGCAATGCGGCACGTAGTGGCAAGACGCGCTACGAGGTGACCATGCGACTGGGCGCCAATCTGACCGGATACTATCGCAATTCGGAGCGCGAACAATTGTCTGGCGTCATGGAGCGACAGGTGAGTGGGTTATAAAAGCATTCAGATCAATTTAATAGCGGGCACTTGAAGACCTGATTAGCTTGTACTATATATTCCTGAACTCCTTCTCGTTCCGGAGTGGCCCATCAACAAAGCGAACTTCGAGTACGTGACTCACATGCATATTCTTAAAAGCAGCTAGCTAAACTGCCTTTTTGGCAGTCCGACAGCCTTAGGAGATCTGTTGATACCCTGCAGTCACAGAGTGCTTAGTATATGCATGCCTTGTATTTATATTGATAAATGAGGGTCATTGTCCCATTCATCTGTGCTTTAATCTCTAGCATTTTCAGAGCAACAAAGGTACTCTCAACTGACATACATTTCATTCACTTTAATTAATGGTCACTAGCAATTGAATGGCAGGTATTTTTAATGTGCGCCTACAAGCCAGCCAATTTATTCGTCATCATTCCCCGACAACCGCAATGGTCAGACAACTTGAAGCAGCTTGGTCATTATGTGCAATCCCTGTCCCTGACAGCCGGCCAGTTTGTGTCTGAGTCTCTGATGATGACAGCGATACAGACACCAGCCACACAAAAATTGTCGTCCGTCAACGTTGAGTGGCCCTCTTTTGGGCGCCTCTCTTAAGTCCTTCTATTGCTCCTCAAAATTATTAAGTGTTACAGTACCAGCCATTTGACATTTGTGGACTAGGCTTCCCCGACACTTTCCACTTGCCCCTTGCGAGGCTTTAAATTAACTCGTAGGTCACAACATTATATGAATTTGATGAAGAAATTCCATAAGTGATTCTTGGTTTCAGTTGGATGTGCTTACTATTTGATATTTAATATTAAGCTTTGCTCACCAACATGAACTGCAAGTGCTTAAAGCAGTCTAATAATTGTCAGGTTAATAGTAGAAAATGGAATTAAATAGGAAATAGTTCAACTCATCAACTTTTTCTTCCCATTACGCATAGGTTAGAAGGAATTGATTGAAGCTCGCAGAACGAGGCATTATCGATCCCATAAAGTATATATATTTTTGATCAGCGTCAATAGCCCAGACGATATAGCCACGTCCTTCTATCTATTCGTATGAAACACTTGATTTTAGAGACTATACATTACATTACTTGTAATTTTTGCACGCAGATCAGGAGCCATTTGTTTCCGCAAATCGAAAAAGCAAACACAATTTTGAAACTAGAGAGATTTTTGGTATTTGTAATAATAACTACAATATTGACGATTCCTACAAATAATTCAAAAACGTCTTTTTCAATCAGGTCCTAGCTGCTTTGGCTAAATCCGGTATATTTTGTACTCTACGATATACCAAATATAGTTTTCGATATATTTTTGTATTTTTGCGGTATATTTTTAGAATATTGTTTGTTTTTTGTTTGTTTTTCGAGAGTGACTGCAATTACAGGCATATACAAATGATGCTAGTATAATTTAATGTCAATCAGCCCACATAGTTCTGTGTAAGATTGAGCTGATCCTCCGGAACAGGGCCTGACCCAGCCAAAGGAACATTCGCGGCCTGGCTGATGCTGTGCAGTACATTTCTGACCGCACCCGGAGTACGCTCGAGCGAAGCCGTCCACGGATTGTGCGTCACTTGCTGGGCATTGTTTGGGGTCGGGCTGCCAGCGCTGCTTTCCATAATGGTGGGCATGTTGCTGTGCGAGTGCTGTGCTCCCATCGCAGCCTGCATATCGCTGCACTCCTGCAACTGGGTGGAGTTGCCAGCCGAATAGTCTCTGGAATCGCCTCGCTTAAAACTGTGCACTGAGCGGGAAAGCGGACGCCAGCGGTTGAGTTTCTTTGACGGTATACGTTGCACGGGCGGTGTTCGGCTGCCGGCCTCTAGATTTGCGGTGGCTTTACTGTTGCCACCGCTTTGCTGCTCCAGCAGGCTGGTCACTATCTTGTCCAAAGCCTTTAGGTCCACATTCAACTGCGAGTTGGGTATAGAGTTCATACGACTGCCCGCTAAGCTGCTCGAATTCGTGTGCAACGGATCCTCGACATGACGCTTATTCAGCCCGGCTATCTTTGCAAGGCGTTCGGTAAGCTGTGAATGGAAAAATGGGTAGAGAAAAAGAATGAGACTCTAAAGAAAGTAATTATAAATAAGTAAACAAGAGTTATATTAAAGTGCAAGCACTTCAGGAGCACTTTGGTGATGCAGCGAGACATTTGGTTGTGTGCTGCAATTGCCATAGTTACAATTAAACGGCAATCTAACAGAAAAATGGGCTCAGTCATTGGGAGATTTGAGAAAAACTTACAACAGACACAAGGACAGCATTTCGTGGGCTGTTTCGAGGGCTGTGGCATCCACCACAAGGATTAACAATGTTGGGTTGTAGTTGGACGCAAAAGCAATATATTTTTCGGCATCTGCCAGGGTTGCCACCGTTCGCCATTGCCCGTTCTACAGTGCACGTTCGGCGTTGGCAGTGTGCGACTTTAATTGATGTTTCATTTCCGTTGCAAAGTGCTTCCGCTTTCCTGTGCTCAACATCCGCCGACGCGATGCGACGTTTGTTTTGGGCTCGCTGTTTCTCCTGAGTGGAAAGCTTGCAAAAGCTCAGAGTTGGCGAGCAACTGGCCAACTCAACAATCCTGCAACCTGGCAACCCATACACTAGTAATTGAGTATCAATGCGGTTTTAAGTGAAAAATGCTGAGCTCCCATCCCATCTATGGGCCACTCAATGGTTGGCCAACCATTTCCGTTTGTAATCTTTTGCCTTGATTTCGTATTTCTTTTTATTCCTCTCCGTCTCTATCTCGCTCTTGCGCTTGTTGTCTTTAAATAGATTACAAGCCATCCTCAATCCCTTTCTCTCCGTGTCTCCCTTTCTGGTTTCTCTAACTCTTGCCCTCTAACCACTTGACAAGTTTGTTTTACACTCTGTTTCGCCTCACGCCCTAAATATTTGAAGCATGTCCTCTTTGTCCGTCTGTTTGTCTGAATGTCTGCCTATCTATCTGTCACTCATTCAAGAGCCTTCTTATTCCGCTCTTCCCGCGATGTCAACTTTCATCTTTCTTTTTACCAAAACGAATTAATGTAAAAGTTGATTTGTGGCTATTGACGCTTGGCTGCCTAATCGCTTTTTCCCAGTAAGTTTTAATTGAAGGCATAATCCTTCTTCCTTACGCTGAACAGGAAATTAACAAAGTTCTTTTTTCCTTTTGCATTCCATCAGCATAGGCTTATGGACTACCCGGTTATGATTACATAGTTTTGACTTATTATTAATACGAGCTTTAATTTGGGAAAGTTTATTTAACAGTATCGAAGAATTCTTCGATGTAAAGAATTGAACAGTGAAACCTTATAAGGTTTTGAACAGTTTGTTGTTCTCCTTCACCATCGGGGTTATATCTAACCTCCATCAATTGTCGCTCAAACTTGAAGCGACAAGCTGAGAATTCAATCTTCGTATCGGAAATGAATGTTCTTTTTTAGTCAATCTTCTTCAACTTGGAGCTCACTGAAGCTCTGCATTTGCTGCTTTTGTTTCTTGTTTGAGAGCGACGACTTCATCAGATTCTACTATAAATCTTGCGCAATTCTCAACTATAAAGTTGCAAGAGTGGTCGTGTTTTTGCGTCTCGCGACAAGGGTGGAACCAAAACTGGTGCTGACCTTTTGCTCCTTACTGTGCTCTGTGCTGCGCCGTACTTCGCATTGATTTATGACCAACCGACTTGCTTTATTATCCTTGCGTGTGTCCTTGTTGTGTCTGTCGCCATCGTCGTCGTTGTCGACAGCGACAGCTTTTGCCTGTCGCTGTGCATCGCGAGTAGTTCTTACTAGCGACTCCTGCTGCGCTTATCAACAACAAATGATTGAGGTCACTTCTTAATGTATGTACCTTCTCTTTCTCTCTCTCTCTCTCGCTCTCCTTTTCTCCGACTGTATGTTAATACGTTTCTCTCTCTTTTTCTCCAAAAATACTCGTAATTGGGGGTAATTTCGTTTAAATGCTGCCTTCCCCCGGGAATTGTGTTCATAGCCACGAAAGGAGTCTTGACAAATGCGATTAGCGAACATTAATTGTTATTTTAACTGTTTCGTGTTGTCTCCATACATTTCTCACTTTCTTCTTGCCGCCCTTGATGACAGATTTTAGAACAAGTAATTACAACGTTAATAGGTGTTCTCGGATCTCAGATCTATTTGCCACATAACATAAGCTGCATATTTGATTTAATAATTAATGGATTAAATAAATAATAAATCTCTTATTCCAACCTGTTAAACAACTTCATGTCGTCTCCATAAGGTATTATAAGCAATAGATTAATTTGTATACTGACCAAACCATTCTTGGTATTCAATCAGGGATTTGTGGAAGATTTGGTCATCCTCCTGCCTTACTTGCCAGTGGGCAGGTCAGGAAAATGTGATTAGAAAGGGAAACATTCCGAATGTGTCGATAAGAGACCATCTCCAACGGATGGTACATTACCATATGCGAATGCTAATGTGGCAAATTAGAACTACGCCAGTAATTGCGGACAAGACAGCCACAAGAACATCAACCGTTGGTCATAGAAGGTGGTCGAAGGATAATATTATCACTTATCAATATAATTGTTGCCTGACGTAATGCTCAACAAATCTGGCTACCATTATGATTGAATAGAATGTCGTCATTTTCACACCTATCGTACACTTATGTAACTATCCGCAATTATAGTAAACATTGTTTTGGTATTATTCATATTTTAAACGAATGCGGAATAGCATTCAATATTTAACATACATATATTTTGTTAAGCCACATAAATTAGCCAATAAACAGAAATTATACGCTTTCCATGCAAAACAAAAAACCTGAATTTGCAATTATGGATATTGGATATTATTATAATTATAAATATTATCCAATTTCATACAATGAAAAAGCTTGAAATGAATATTTGAGAATAATGCAAGATAATACAAACATGGCCTTGCTTGATACGTTCCATCAAGTAAAGAATAAAGCCAAGCAACAGCTGGCTAAATAAAGCAACAATTTTAAACATATCTCGCACATGATTTATTAATCTTTTGCTGCCAATTTTCAAGTTGCAAATTCTTTTTGCGTACTTACAAAAAAACACCTTTGTCAATACGCAAAATCTAAGGCCAATTTTCGGTTAGTCTCTTCGCTATAAAAACGCCGACATCTCGTTGAAAAACTATCAGTCAACCGAAGTGATCAACATGAGAAGTGAAACGATTTTATTGGGGTGTATACTCTTGGTCCTATGCGTGATCTACTTGCCCCAGAGTGAAGCCACCAGCACAACAACAGAGGCTTCGACTTCGACCACCACGACCACAGCATCCTCATCTAGCAGTAGTTCCAGTAGCAGCAAAAGGGTAAGGCACAAACGGCACTGGAGAAGAAAAATTATGGGTGGAGGCCGCAGGAAAAATAGCTCCAGCTCAAGTAGCAGCAGCAGCAGCAGCTCCAGCTCTTCTACAGAGAAGACCCTGAACAAAAATCAAACCAGGAGGCGTTGGAGGACCAGATATGGCTAAACAACTTAACGAATAATCGCAGCAGTAGAAATCAAATATAAATATGACAGTCACCTTCAGTTTGTCTATTCCTACAATAAAGGACTTACCTCACCAGCTGCATTGCTTGAATAACTCATTCGTTTGACCTTCTTAAACGTTGTATCACTCTCCGCTTGCGCCAGAGCTCTTTCTAGAGCTGAATCCATTTTGGCATTACGTGCCTCATCTAGGCCGTGATAGTTCACTCCACTGTCGGATAAAAGCAGATATACAAATTTAGGAAGCGGATACTTAACAAACGATTAAAATATTATGTACAAATACAGTTGAAGGTAATTTTTATACCCGCTACTCATAGTGTAAAAATAAATAACTTTCACACACACACATGTTCCGTTCGCAATCAAATTCTATATATTCTCGACTGTTGCCGCTGACCATGAATATATATATATACTTTATGGAGTCGAAGATGCCTTCTCTGGCTGTTTCATACAGGAACAAAGTTATAATACCCTTCTACCCTATGGGTATCGGGTATAAAAAGGTTATTTACACTCAATATCAATTTAGTCACAAAAAACTTGTGTTTGCTGATAAATTTCGTCACTGAATTTCACGCTGAATTCTTTACTGAATTATGGTGGATCGTTTTATTTAACCAGTTTGTAGTTGTAGTTAAATAAATAGGCGTACTTACTTAACCTTCAAAAAAATATGCCTACAGATGTTTTGCTGACATATTTCTATGACAATAAAAAAGAAAATTAAACAAAAATTGGGTCAAAGTGCTTTGTGTTAATAATTATTGCAGTTTGCTCACTTTTCATACAACTTGAATAAACATACATTAATTTGCAACACAACTTTGCAAAAGATTTTTTAAAATTCCTTAAACGCCAGTGTAAGTTGTCCCCCTTCCGCTTTTTGCCTTTTGATAATATTGTATTAATATCCCATGCCCGAATAAGATGCGAGGGAAAATTATACAAGTATAAATACTTTTGATATTTACCTCTTGATTTTTTTTTTAAGCATGTCTTTCGATGTGCTGACTCAGAATCAAGTCAAGAAGGGGGACGAAGTAAATTGTATTGCCCCATGGGAATGTCATGAACACTCACCCCAACCCACGCTCACTTACCCACATAAGGGAAGTGAGGGCGGATGAAAAGAAAAACAGTTATACATATGCGCTCAATTACCGCAACAACAATAAACATCAATTGCAAAATCATAAATACAAAAGAACGGGAATATTGAAGTCATTTTCAGTCGGATGGAGAACTTACCTCATAAGCTTGTCACCAGCTCCAAGCCCACGTAAAGTCCCACTACGATGGCGCATTGTGGATCGATTGGTTTTGCGGACAGTTCGTAGATCCGTTTCCCAAAATCTGTTGAGAGAAAACAGAGCATTAACCACAATGTGATAGCTGAATATCTACATTAAAAACAAGACCAATTTCTAAAATCAAAAAAGTGTGTTAACGTACAAGTAAATGCGCTAATTAAATAATAAAATGGTAAAATAATAAATTATCATCGATAGTCTAAAAAAAATGTCTCTCGTAATGTAAACGTACAATTTTGCGCTAATTAAATATTAAAAGATTTGTTCCTCTTATTAATAAGAATTTGGGTCCTATATAAAATGTTCTTAAAAAAATCAAGATGAGTTTTCTAATTTTAAGACTTTCATGTTCTTGACGCACTTTTTTAGCCAAAATGCCTTAATGCTAAAACCAAATTCTTAATTTAAGAGTTTTTTTTTTAGTATAGGTATATACAAAACAAACAATATTCTCATGTCTAATTTGTTTGCTACGTAACAAATACCAGTTTCGTAGTGCACTCGAAAACCAATCGAAAACCAACATCTCTTTCAATGTTTCGGAATTGCTAGTGACCACAATCAATATTGCTGTGATAGCGAGAGAGTGTGCAATTGAAAAAATAACAGAATCTGTTGGAAAAAAGCGTAGTAAACAAACTAACAACAAATAAATATGATATCATGCACTTTATGCTTATTGCCAGACCCGAATCGAAATCGAAATGGGAATGGGGAAACTGAAAAAACAACAAAATAATGCTCTCAGCCATATGGACAAAGAACGACGAGCCACGAGCACAAGAGTTGTCGCCCATCTATGGCATTTATTTGAGCAGAGCGTTGGCCCCTATCCAGTTAGATGGTTGCACACGACTCGAATGCAGCAGGACAAACAGAAATATTGCATAAACAACTGTTAAATACGCAGATAAAAAGCAAAACAAATATGAGTTCACTAAACAGAAGCGTGAACTCGACTAGTAAATGCCGCATGAATATTCCTAGAGTAAACAACAATTTTTAAGCATAATTTTCAAACACTTTATTCTTTCATTATCTTTGACATTCTAAACAGTTAAATATGTCACAAATTCAATAAAGTGACATAAACCTGAACTGCATTCTCTAGTCAGTCAGTTTGACTCTTTTGTGTAATGTTTGTGATTACAGGATATATAAAGGGAGGTTAGGATTTTTTGCTGTTGGGTGGGCGAGCGAGCGTGCGCTCGACTTAATACGCAAAACTGTGCAGACTGTTGCAAAAACTGTAGCATATACATAATTCTGCTAGCAGTTTATGTCGCAAATGTTGACAAAGCTTTGAGGAAAAATTGTTTCGTGCTCGCTTCGAGTAATTTAATGCGCCACTTTATGAGTTTGAAGGCCACGTAGACGAGACCAAAACATAGCATCCAAGTGGCGGCCATTAACACACGCACACACACGCAGAGATAGGAGAAGAGATTGACGAGAGAGAGAGGGGGGAACGAAGGAAGTGTGGCGTCTTGGCTATGGCTATTTATTATGGTAGGTCTCTGGCAATAAAACTCATTTATTTTCATTTAGAATGGACTCGACCACTCGGCGCATGAGTTATTTCTTATGAAATGCACGAAATAAGCCAGTTAATTGTGCGATTTGTCAACTTTCACGCATGTTAACGTTTTAAGGTTTATTAAATGCTTCTAACACAATGAACCAACATGCTATTAAAAGTGAAAGTTAGTGCAACAAGGTCGCAATATTTAATATAATCCACAAATTATTGATTTAAACTATCAGAAACTCTACAGTGCACACTGCAGTGTGTGTCGAATAAAGACACTTCAAACTCAATTCGGCATGTCATGCAACCCCAGAGGATAAATCACGATAGTAGTGCATCGCAATGTTAATTGAAGATTACCTTTGAGGCATTTCCCATCACGTGCTATGAAATGCTATACGTAGTTTAAGATTTAACATTAAATTCAGTTCAATAATTAAAGCTGAATTCCGTTATCTCAGAAATGCCTTACGCAATATTAAAGTAATTCATACTCACCGCTTTAGATCCGGACTGGCGGTATAGGGCGCTGATACCTCTTTGATTTTTAGTACAATAATTGCAGTTATGAATATGCAAATGACATTCACAACCGTCAGACAGGCAGAGACAATTCCATTGATCAAGAATTCCGTTGGCAAATAATCAGTGTAAATAAATGGATAAGCGGTGGTTGAGTTCATCGCTTCGTTCTTCAAGTGGGGTATTCTCTTATCCGGATAGATGAGCCATATGCAGGCCTGTGACCAAAATAAACCCTGTAAAATTATAAAAAAAAAAAACAAGCAAGCCACATTTACAGATTTAAGATGTAATTGAAGGCAATGCGTTGGCTGGCAATTGTCGTTGGCTTTCGAGGTCATAAGGTCGTAGCATACGCGTTGCCAAATTGAAATTGAAACCGGCTCTGGTGTTGCTCTTAGCATACAAAGTAGTAGTGATCTCGGCCTTGAATTGTTATAAATTTCAGCCACACACACAAGCAAGGACATACACATGTATTCATAGAGGCAGACGCGGCGGTCGTAGATAAAACCTCATTGTCGCATTGTCTACTCGCTGCCTTTTTTTGCTTCTCTCTTTTCTTATGGCATTTTTTTGCGCTTATAAATTATAATGACTCAGTGCTAGGCGTGCACACACACACACACACATATGTCTGTCCGGAAGTGCGTGCGTGCTGCAAATACGTGTTTATGTGAATGTGAATGTGTATGTTGTCTTTTTCTCTGCTTTCTGTTTGCTATTTTTTTGTATTTATGGCCATTTTGGCAAAGTTATGCTGGTTCTTATTTGAAAGTAAGGACGACAAATTATTTCCACAGCAGCGAGCAAAGTTAAAGTCTATTAAATGATAATAGAAAAGAAAATAAAACTTAAATTATTATTATTTAAGTTGCAGCGAACAATAAATCAGGAATCAAGGGACACGGACCTGAAATAATATTCGTGAATAATGAAATGAATAACAAGTAAAATGATAGCATTATACAACAGCAATATTTTTACCCACAGACCCCGTTACGTTTGAGTAAAATAAATATAATGTAAATGTAATTACTCATACGCGCCGTTGCCGCTACCGTCGCACAAAATGCTTGCAATTAATTGTGGCACGCTGCTGGGCAATGCAGTTAGCAGATTTTAGGTTAGAAACGTGCAACGCCAGCCTGACAAAGCTGACAGCGTCAGAGTTTTAGTGCGTGTGTCTGATTTATGCGGTTCTCATATAAGCCAAAAAACTATGTAGCTGCGAGAGCAACACGAGGATGAAAGGATGAAAAGAAAAGGGAGCTGAATGCACACACATGCTCGACCACAATCGTCGGCATGATTAAGCGATCTCAGCGCCATTGTTTCAGCACATGCAGCAAGCAAAGGCCAAAGCTAGACCTGCACCCAGCTTCAGCTCCAGCTCTACTATAGATGCTATACTTCGACCATTACCATTAGCAGCAGGACGAGGAAGTGTATGGAATGTATGTACGTTTTCGTTCTCGTTACCGCTTCAATTCCCTCTCATCCTGCTGTTTCCGTCTGACCCCTCCCCATCACCATCCTGCAATTTTCTCTCTTGCATCATTTTGTCATGGCTGTGGCCCGACTGCCGACTCCCGACTCCTAACTTGTCCCGCCGCCTTGTGGCATTGTCTTTCTGTCACAATTGATAAATGTCAGCCAGCCTCATGTCGCCGGGAATTTTGTTTGTTTGCTTGTCCCTTTGGCTGTTGCCCTGCTGCTTCCGCTCTGCAAAGTTTTTGCATGCATTTACAATTCGCCTCACTCATCGCTCCCCCTTTCTTTTCCTTTTCCTTTTAACTCATCGTAGGTTTGCTTAATAATTTTACGCAACATCCGCTTGGGGTACAATTCGCACTTGAAAATTGGGTCGAAATTTATGCACTCGTTGCGGTTAGCTGCCACAATGCGAGGCAACCAGCTGAGTCTGAGTCTCAGACTGACTCTGAGCCAGAGCGAGCCAGTTAAGTAACAGCTAGGCAGCCAATCGGCCAGATAAATTTACGACCAAAAGTTTTTGTGCCTTGCACTTCAGATTAATCAGCAAATTGTATTTTGGCCTAATTTATGTGCTGGCCACCAAAGCGTCCGCTCGCTTTCTATCCCAGTGTCTTGCCACTTTTCACATATTTCTCTATTTATCCTTCCTTCACATAAGCACACTCTATCATGTGGTCATCGCATTTACAGATAAGTAAACAGCAAATGAATTCTCAGTTTATCTATCAACGAAAACTCTTTTATTTGCTCAGCATCAAATATTGCTCAAATTTCTAAGTACTTACAAATATTTGCGATAGTTGAACAAGAACATTAAAAAGCTAATAATATGGTATAATTTCGGTTAATTTCAAAATAACAAAGGCAGAGATTACTAAGTAAGTAGAGACTGAAAATAAATGAGTTTACTCGTTAAGATAACTTCTACTTTCTTCAACTTATTTTTCTATTTCCTATTTTCTTCGTTCATTCATATACAGAAAATCTTTTAAAGGAAATCGCTCCGCTGTTAAGCTTCTCCAATTATCTGATAACTCAAAGAACTCCTCAAAAGAACTCTAGCACAGCCTGGCATCAAAGTTAATAAGACACTCCTCATTCATTGGTTGGCTGAGAAGAAAGACTTTCTATTGCGCAGAACCAATTAGACAGTCAAAGCTGAGAATTATCTTATGCCAAATGTGTGACCAATTTGTGATATCATCTTGAAGAGCAAAGGCGCTATATGACTGATTTCACAGTGCTGTATAGCAATCTCATCGATGACAGATAAGCTGCTGAGACTATAATTGAAAAACGTATTTCAAGGCCGCACTTAGCTTTGTGAATAGCATTACCAGAAAATCAATAATTGTACATATGACGCCATTTATAATAATTCTGGTTGCCAGTGACAATTGTGCTCAGCATTACAATTAAAAGACATATTCGGTTAGGCTGCATACTCACACAGTTGACGACCGGCGGCAGGAGAGACGCTGATATGGCAACGCCAATCAGAGGGCCAGCTGAACCCTGGAGCAGGGCAACAGCAACGCCTGTGCCAGATGTTAGGGCCCATAGTACTCCCATCCACAGGGAACGCACATTGCCTCTGATGAGTGGAAGGAGAATTTCAATTGCGTTAAAATTCTGAGTGTTTGTTTGTATGCATGTCTGTGTGTGTGTCTGGGTGGAACAAGTGCAGGAGAAAAGTTTATTGAAAACAAATACAAGCAGCACAAATGTTAAAGCAAAAATTAATTAAAAATAAAAACACAGAAAATTGATAAATGCCAGCTGTGAATGGATACGAGAGGGCAGGTTCTGCAACTGCAAATTAAGTTAAATTTAGATGAATGCCGCGCCACGGTTGTCAGTGGTATTTGCTTATCTGTCCTGTCAGCTGGACACACCACCAGGTGGCGCCACCTCAGTCCTGATTTGACTTTCGCTCCGTCTTTTTTCCTTTTTTTTGTGTTGAGGTAATTCGCGACTTTGTCAAGTGTCAGCGGCTTTTGTTATCACTTCCGGCAAGCGACCTTGTCGACGGTTGGTTCTTTTTTTTTCAGTCATTTCTCGTTGTGAAAAATGTTTGAAAACTTTTCAGAGTCCTTTTTTGCGTGTGATTCATGCACACCTCATTTGTGCCTACACTTTGCCTACATGAAAACTCGTACTTTTATTTTTGTTAACCTGCTTCAAACTTTTGCTGATTAATGGCCCTTCACTATGCTTTGACGTCGCGACTGTTGAAATTCTTCCTCGGCCAACAAAAGAACACATTTCACATTTTATCATGGAACAACTTTATTATATGCCGCAATTTGTGCTCAATTATTGTAGAAGTCGGAGCTGCGTCTTTCAAATAAGTGTCTGTCTAATTTGATGGTTTTCAATTAGACTCGATATATCTCAGTCAAATTAACCTATGCTTGACTTTTATGAACAACCAATGTAAATTAAACTCCAAACATTTCATTGAATTGTAAATTCCTGCTCATACCCTACAGTTGTAATTTAGTTTCTCTTACTTCATATTTTGCATACGTACCATTGGAATTAATTTTCATATGAGAAAATACCGTCAAACTAGTTTTGCATTGTAATTAAATAATTACATGACCCACGAAACATGTGGAAAATATGTATGTTAAATATTTGACACTGATTTTTAATGACAAAGACTCGCTCTCCCTTCCTCTTTAATATGAGATAATTCAACGTCAAAGGTTTAAAAACCTAATATCAAATTGTCATATGGCACAAATTATTTTGTTATTCTCACCTGTATCATATGTCCATACGGACATTCGTACTCCGTATCGTAACTTCACTCCTAACTAATTGGTTACCCTAATTAAGAAAATTTTTTGTATTACCCATCCCTTATTGATAGGCGACTTTAATTAATTGCATTTGACACTTTGATGTTTGGTTTTCGAACTAATAAAAAACAAGTAAGAGTCGCTACCCATTTTGCATAAAAGGAATTACCAAATTAATATACTAAAATATACTCAAAAAATGCACTAAAAGTTATACTTGGTATATCGATATTGTACCAAATTCAAACTTCGATTTCTTTCATTTGCGGTGGCGGAAGAGAGCGTGGTAAAATCTTGAAACAAACTGAACATATCGAATATAAAATAGAATATATATGTATACTTTATAGGGTCGACTTCTGCCTGTTACATATAACATGAATATTCCCTGGAGTCAAAAAGTTATAATAGCCTTCATAAGCACTCGTTAAATTCATGCTAATGATTCTGGCTCAGTGATTTGTAAATTCTTTATAGTCTTCGTTTTTGTCTTTTTCCAATAACAATTCCATCAACTTTTAGAGCTTATTCCAAAGTGAAGTAAATTTTAAAGAGAATTTGAATCGCTTGTCTAAGTATTAACACACAATGAGGTGATGTTTGTCGCTCATTAAGGTCATTTTAAAATATAAAATTGTATTACAAAATGTTCTTCATTACTATTGCTATTATCGACTGTTTTTAGGGTGTGTTTGCGGACTAAGACGTCGAATTAGCCTTGACATTGAATTAAGACTGGTTTACAGAAGTTAATTTTTTGATAGCTTTTCATTGTCGCGTAGAAATGAAGAAGGCTTTGAGTTTGTCACAATGGAAATCCATTAAGTATGTTAATTAGCCATCGGCTCTTGGAAATGCCCGACTTTGGTGCACAATTCAAGTCAGTTGGGGAATCTAGGAGTGAAAATGTAATAAATTACTTGCAAATAATTCAACTAATCTGATCCGCTCCCCCGAAATGCGAGGCGTGCGCTCATTAGGCCAACACTCAGTGCGTTCCCCTTTGTCTCAAGCCCGTTCCCCGCTGACTCATTCACTAGGAGTCCCATAGCAATGAGGCGATAGATAGACTCTCGGCAAGTATATGAGCACACATTTATTATGGCATCGTTTTTTGCCAGCTTGCCAGGACATACAAAGCGCAAATCTTCAAGTTGCCACGCGCCGACTGCGTAAATATCGTGCGCCAGTGGGCGAAATAGGCTTAGGTCTCAACAGACAGAGCCAACCAAGCTCCCCTCTCCTCTCGTTGGTACGCCCACTCCACCCATTCCACTCTGTGGCAGCAACAATAAATTAAGCTCAAACGCAGTTACGCGGAAGTTGTGTGTAATGAATGTGTGTCGGCAATTGTGTTAATTGCGCAAAATAAATTGTTAAAATAATAATACAAAGGACGGTGGGTGAGGAGGGGCAGGGGCACACAAGCCGTCAAGCCGACAGTGTGTGCAATGGAGATAGCATAGACAGCCAAATCTGACGGCTGAGTGTATCTACATCTCAATTGAGAGCGTGGCCAGCACAATGCTCAATGTACAAATACAAATCATCATAATAATAACGCAAGCCTCTCCTTTCTGCCCAGATTGCGTGATTGCTCCTGGCCACTACCTCTACCTCCACCTCTGCAACCACCGCCGCAGCCACCTCGAGGACTGCTCTGTACATATATCTCTCAAAGCGCGTGTGCTTTTAATGGCCAACTTCCTGCTGAAATCCCTCACCCCACCATCTCAATAGGTGCCATTGTCCGCTCGTAATTGTGTCACGTGGCGCGTGAAAACGGCATCGTCACTGGCCACCAAATTAGTGGTATTTGTGTTTGAGCAAATAAAAATGCCAGTAATTTAATTGTATATCATAGTTGTACTATTCCAAGAAGACGCCTTTGGATTAAGTTAAGCCAACCCGAGTCTTTTATCGTATACCCAGTGCCTATTTGATTTTAACCTGTTTTCTTGAATGAATTTTTATATTTACTAAAGAGTATTGCCGAATGAATGTTTACATTGAAGAGTTTGCTTAAACCAGCTGTATAAGCAGATCTACTAAGCATCTACAAAGTAAAAAGATATGTGGACTATGCAATACGAGTTATTTATACAACTGTGATCTCAAATTGGAGCAAGGGTAACCCCACTGCATCTAAAATGAAGACATGCAAAGAAAGTAACCCCTCATTTTGAGTTTGTCTTCGTATAACCAAGGATACCTAAAGGTAATCAAATCAAATGAAAAATTTTCAACCACACTTCTACTAATAGTAGTTCTTTACCTTTAGATTGAATCTATTGGCTAATTATATTCATATTTTTGTAATTATTATGCTTGTGAAATACACATGTGGATAATTCTCCGACAGATGTCGCGTGAAACCATCTTTTCAGTGAAAAAAATAAACATGACCTAAAACAAATTTAAAAATTAGAAAAGGTTATTTTTATAGTTCTAGATTAGTACTTTAATTAGAGCTAAGAATGGTTTTGGAATTTTTTTTCTTGGTTGTTTTCTGTTCTGATAATTTCAAAAATTAACAAACTCGTAAGCAAAACCAAAAAATGAACGAATTTATATATTTTATCGTAAAACCGTAACAATAACAATAAGTTCATAAAATCAACCTTAGCTCTTGCTAAGAATAACCTTCATTATTTTTAAATTGTTTTAGTTTATGTTTTTTTTTAACCCCGCCAGAGAATTACCCATGTATTATTATGTAACTATTATTAAAATATATTTCAAAATAGTAATTCTATTCTTATTAATAGAGGTGTAGCTATCATAAATTTCACCTAATTTAATTTCGATTGCCATGAGCGATTTTTACGAACGATTACTTGGATTCGTTTTAATTGGTTTTGCCATGTCCTTGAATTCAAAGATTTATTTCATATATACAATTACTCTTCAGTTCCATAAACCAAAATAAATATTAATTAAAATAAATGAAAAAGAGTCGAATGATTATTAGGATTATACATGAACAATTGTTGGGGAATGAACATAGAAACATCTACTGGTTATATCAACTTGATGTACATTTGTGTGCAGAGACAACCTAAAACGTGACAAATTTCATCAAATCTGTCGCAATTGTTTGGTTGATTAGCAGTAATTGAAATTGACATTTGACAGGGGACATTGGACATTTCTTACCTGCCACGCATCTCCTCCGTTGGCCAATCCGCATTTTGTCCCCATGGCATTTCAGTAGTTCCGAGAATTAGACCAAAGCAGAAACCAAATATGCAGGAGATCAACATTCCCAGACCCAAGCACATAAAGCCGACGCGCTAAAATTTAACAAAAAATAGTATTCAAGAAATGACTACAGAGTACCCTGTACCCGAAATAAGTATGAACCGCCCTGGCTAACAAAAAAAAAAAAAAAAATACACAGAAAACGAATATACAAACTGTATTTACATAGCATAATGGGGGCAAACAAAGTCTCCAGCAGTTATTCGCAAATAAACAGTTTGCTGAGCACTGAAAATTAAACTTGGCTTATTAAAACAGGTGGCAGTGTTTATAATTTAAATATATTTCAAAATTCAGAATTCTACATAACGATTATCAACGCACATTCATTTAATAATATCTCACTGTTAAAGTAGGTCTCATTGAGATAACTCAAGATTTTTAGAATACCATTGCAAAATGTATAAAATTATTACAATTATAAAAAGTCGTAAAGGAACACACGGAACAAAATCAATTGTTGATTTTATACCCGCTACCCACAGGTAAGAAGAGTAACTTGGTACCCGCAGGAAATGTATGTAACAGGAAGGAGGCGTCTCCGACTCCAGAAATTGTATACATATAAGGTTGGCAAAAAAGTCTTGCGGTATTTCCGATAGGTGTCTTTGCAGGCGCGTGGTTCTAGTCCTATTCGTCGCATCGGTTGAGTCGTTCGTGTGTTATATCGTCAGAAACATGGAGCAAAATAAAGAGAAAATACGGCATATTTTACAGTACTACTACGATAAAGGCAAAAATGCAACTCATGCTGCCAATAAAATTTGTGCAGTTTATGGACCCGATACAGTTTCCATTTCCATCGCACAACGATGGTTTCAACGTTTTCGTTTTGGTGCGGAGGTGGTCGAAGATGCGCCACGGTCCGGAAGGCCTGTCGTCGAAAATTGCGATAAAATCGCTGAATTGATCGAAAGAGATCGGCATAGTAGCGCCGTAGCATCGGCCAAGAGCTGGGCATGAGTCATCAAACCGTTTTAAACCATTTGAAGAAGCTTGGATTAAAAAAAAGATCGATGTATGGGTGCCACACGACTTGACGCAAAAAAACATTTTTGACCGTATGGATGCATGCGAATCGCTTCTGAATCGCAACAAAATCGACCCGTTTTTGAAGCGGATGGTGACTGGCGATGAAAAGTGGATCACTTACGACAACGTGAAGCGCAAACGGTTGTGGTCGAAAAGCAGTGAAGCTGCCCAGAGGGTGGCCAAGCCTGGATTGACGGCCAGGAAGGTTTTTCTGTGTGTTTGGTGGGATTAGCAGGGAATCATCCACTATGAGCTGCTCCCCTATGGCCAAACGCTCAATTCGGACCTGTACTGGACCGCTTGAATGCAGCACTCATGCAGAAAAGTCCATCTTTGATCAACAGAGGCCGAATTGTCTTCCAGCAGGACAACGCCAGGCCACACACATCTTTGGTGACGCGTCAGAAGCTCCGGGAGCTCGGATGGGCGGTTCTTTTGCATCCACCGTATACTCTGGATCTCGCACCAAGTGATTACCACCTATTTCTGTCCATGGCGAACGAACTTGGTAGTCGGAAGTTGGCCACAAGAGAGTCCTGTGAAAATTGGTTCTCCGAGTTTTTTGCCAATAGGAAAGCGAGCTTCTATAATAGGGGCATTATGAAGTTGGCATCTCGTTGGGAACTCGTCATCGAACAAAACGGCGCATATTTGACTTAAATCGCATTATTATAACCAATTTTATGAACAATTGAAAATTCAATAAAAATACCGCAAGACTTTTTTTGCCAACCTTATATATTCTTAATCAACGTCAACAGCTGAGACGATATAGAAATGTTCGTCTGTCTATCTGTCTGTCCGTCTGTTTGTATGAACACTTAGATCTCTGAGATAGATATATAATTTTTTGTTATTTTAGAATGCCTAGTACTCTATGGTATATTTTGTATGAATACAACATCAATATACCAAATATTTATTGTATTTATTTATTATATTAAATATAGTATTTATAGTTTAGAGAAAAAAGAGAGCTGGCTACACTTTAGTTTTGATCATAAAATTGTACTGTAAAATTACGAAAATCGAAAATATATGCGCAAATTAAAACACGTCTAATTCGTTTGCTAGTTGCGAAAGGAGAGAGCGACAATTTATTGTTTGCCGGTTATTCCGACATTAGTAGTTAAAGGAAAACAAAAGTTGAGCGAAAGCTTATAACTAAAATGTAACAACTGTAGCAAAGAGCGCAAGATTGAGAGTAAATGTAACTGCTCAGTTAGGCTGAGCAGGCTTACAGTGGGACAAGGCGCTTGATTTAACACCGGCCACCTTGGAATACCCGACGTGGGATTTCAAATCACTGGCAACCGTGCTAATTTATGGATTGGGCGCTTGAATGTACCAGTGCCCGTTCTAATTTCGGCCACCCGTATTTGGCCGTCTGTTCCTCGGGTTACGCCTGCGACCCTTCCAGTTATCCACCGCTGAGGTGGCGTGTTGTCCTCGTGAACCAGGACGAGGCATCCGACCTCCAAGCCGGGCTGTGGAGACTTCCATTTGGTGCGGATTTGGAGGTTGTGGATGTAGTCCTTCGACCACGCGAGCCAAAACCGCTGTCTGAGCGTGGATAACATTTGCCACCGTCGCAAATACGTCAGATCTTTGTTGGGCCTGTCTGGCACGGATCCTTGCGGCAGCGAACGTATGGCTTGCCCGATTAGAAGATGGCCCGGCGTTAGAGCCTCGCCATCGTTGGGATCGGAGCTGAGTGGAGTGAGAGGCCGCGAGTTGAGGATGGCCTCGACATCTGCCAGATGAGCTCTGACCTCGCTTTCCGTCAGTGACGCGTTGGCCATTTGCCGGACGAGGAGATGCTTTGCGGATTTCACCGCGGCTTCCCACAGCCCTCCGAAATGTGGGGCTCGAGGAGGGATGAAGTGCCATTCCATCCCCATCTCCGACGCGAACAACTGCAGTTTCTCCTGCTGCTTCGTGAACTCCATCTGTAGCTCCTTGAGTACGTTGTTTGTCCCGACGAAGTTGGTGGCGTTGTCCGAATACATCCGAAGTGGAACGCCACGCCTTGCGATGAAGCTTTTTAGGGTTAATAAAAAACAATTAGTGGACAAGTCAGCAACCAGTTCTAGATGAACAGCCTTTGATGCAAAACACACAAATACTGCTATATACATTTTTAAAGGAGGCCGTCCCCGAATTCTCAAGGAGACATTTATGGGTCCGCAAAAATCAACGCCACAAATGTGAAATGGACGTGAAGCAATCAAGCGATCAGTTGGTAACTGCCCCATTACTTGTTCCATTAGTTTTGGCTTGTATCGAAAACAAAGAATGCAACCACGAACTATTTGTGTGCATTCCCTTCGAGCATTAATCAGCCAAATTCTTTGCCTTAAGAGCGAAATCATAGTTTTAACACCAGCATGACAGTTGGTCTGATGCAAGTCTCTTAAATACAGTCTGACCAAGGGCGAATTTTTTGACATTAAGATTGGAAACTTGGCATCGTCGTCAATCGGTGCATTTAATAATCTGCCACCTACGCGGATCAACGAAAGAGATTTTCCTGGCTCAGAGATTTTCTGAATAAATGGAGCGAGAGATTGAACATTTGGTTGAACTAATTGATTTGATTTTAGTTTTTTAAATTCCAAGTTGAATTCTGACCGCTGAACCAATTCAAATAACTTTAACGAGGCAAAATACAACTCCTGTTTACTAAGGGCTGAAGAACAATTTTTAGTTTTTGGCCAGCAAATGAATTTGTACACATAGGCAATCACTCGAACTAACCTTTTGTATGAAGAGAAGCGAGCCAGTATAGATGACAGAAAATCAGGGTTGGTAGTTAAACAAACCTGAGCTGATTTTTTTGTTTCACTGTTTTTTAAATCGGTTGAAAAATGAGGATTCTTAGGCCACTCACACTGCTCTTCCATTAAGAATAGTGGGCCTTCTAACCATATCGAGTCGACTAATTCATCGATGTCACACCCACGAGAACAAATATCGGCAGGGTTTGACGCAGAAGGCACATGTCTCCATGTAACATCTTGTGTGAGGTCTTGTATACTGGATACACGATTTGCTACGAATGTTGCTAGCGAAGAAGGCGACATTCTAATCCAATACAGTGTGATTTCTGAATCTGTCCAAAAATGCACACTGTCGATTCCGCATTTGCCAAGCATTGGCTTGACGTACGACCACAATTGCGCCAGTAAATACGCTGCACACAACTCAAGTCTTGGGATCGACTTGGTTTTTAAAGGCGCAACTTTTGCTTTTGATGTAAGCAATTTACATTTCACTTTTCCATTCTGATTAGCTCGTATATATAAACAGCAGCCATAAGCGTGGCTGGAAGCGTCTGCAAATCCATGAATTTGGATCTTGGCTTTGCTGGAATTGGTGTATCGTGGAATGGATACTTTATCAAGGTTTAGTAGATTTTCTTTAAATCTCTCCCATCTCGTATGCATCTGCATAGGGATAGTTTCGTCCCATGCTAGATGATTTTGCCAGAGCTCTTGCAGTAAGATTCTGGCTTTAATACTGATGGGGCTCAGCAAGCCAAGTGGGTCGAACATACGAGCTGTCACAGACAAAACGTTGCGTTTTGTTGGGCTAAGATCGGTGAAGCTGGAATCCAAATGATATCGAAATATATCAGATTTTGGCGTCCACCGCATGCCCAATGTTTTGGTCGAATCTGTGTCGTTGAAACTGAGAACTTTATCAGTTTCATTCCCATTGATTAAAGTAGGGTGGTTGGAGTACCATTTGGCCAATTGGAGACCACCGGAGCTTAGGATATCTGACACTTGGACACAAATCTCCTTCAGCATGTCAGCATCGTCAGCTCCAGTAAGCATGTCATCGACATAGAAGTCATTGCAGATGACTTTAGCTCCAAGAGGATGTGTTTCCTTATGGCGAACACCAAGTTCGTGAAGGCTTCGTATGGCCAGAAAAGGAGCAGACGCAGTGCCATAAGTAACTGTATTCAGTTGGTAAATTTGAAGCTTTTCTGACGGATTTTCACGCCAGACAATAAGTTGAAACATCCGATCCTTTGGAGACATGCTTACTTGTCTATACATTTTAGTAATATCTGCCGTGAGGGCAAACCGACTAAGACGAAAGCGAATTAGCGACGAGAAGAGTTCCCTCTGTATAGTTGGCCCCACCATTAGAATATCATTCAATGAATAATTTGAAGTCGTTTTGCACGAAGCATCGAAAACAACTCGAAGTTTGGTGGTGGCACTATCAGGCCTCAGGACGCACTGATGTGGTATAAAATAGTGTGGTCCTGGTGAAAAATCAACGGGAGACATATGACCAAGTTCTATATATTCTTTCATGAAACTAACATACATTTCCTTTAATGTTGCGTTTCTTGAAACCTTGCGTTCAAGTGAAAGAAACCGACGTTTTGCCGTTTCGAAGGACGAACCAAGTATTTTTGGGTCTGTTTTAAAAGGAAGACAAACTTATAATCGCCCTGTCGATAGAGTTGTCACTCGGTCAATAAAGTCCTGTTCGCAGGCTCTTTGCTCTGACGAGTATTTAGCGACGTTCGATAAACTGGAACTTTCTCTAACTCCCATAGCCTTTCTACCAGCGAGTCAAGTTGTATATCTTCCGACGAGTACGTCGTTGCACCACATAATGGGTTCTGACTCGGAATACCTTTGCACCGCCCTGACACAATCCACCCCAACAGAGTTTTTTGTAACAGAGGGCCACTGTCATTCAATTTAATTTGGCCTGTGCACAAAAGGTCGAAAAAGGAATCGGCTCCTAATAGCAAGTCGATTCTCTGCGGCTTGTAGAAATAAGGATCAGCCAGTTCCACGTTAGCCGGTATTTGTAATTGCTTGACTGGAATAAAGCTGTCTGGCTGCTGGTTCGAAATTGATTTTAGCACCCAGAAATCGGCGTCAAACTGATGTTTGTTAACACGAGATGATATCGTTGTTGACACTTCATGTCGGGCTACCAAATTTGACGTTCCTATGGCCGTAACTGTCAGACACTTGTTGGCTCGCGACAACCTTAGAGCTTGGGCAAATTCTTCAGTCATGAAATTGATCTGAGACCCAGAGTCCAACAAAGCCCTGGCCAATTGGAATTGACCGAATCTATCGCGAATTTTCACAACAGCGGTAGCCAGAATGACATGGTCAATTTCTGCTGTTGGCTTAGCTACGTGCGCTGGATGTGACGATGCTTGGCCGCTCGAGCTACCAGGCTGTTGATGTTGATGCTGGCTCATACTCGTGGTCTGAGGCTGAGCTGACGCATCGAATCTATGCAGCAATGTATTGTGCGATTTAGAACACACTCTGCATTTTGAAGATGTGCAGCTGGATATTCTATGCCCAGACTGCAAGCAGTTTAAACAAAGGTTCTGGGTCTTGGCGAAACTGAATCGTTCTGTAACCGGCAGTGCACTGAAGCCTTGGCAACTGCTTATAAAATGATTCGCGTTACAGAACTGACAACTAGGGTTGCTGGACTTAGACACTGAATACGACGCTTTGGTAGTCCGTTTGGGACTCGGTTCTGGCTTAGGGCTCGTTCTATATTTCGAGCTTTCCTCAGCTGAAATATGCTGATAGCGCCTATTCAAAACATCGACACAATCAGACCATTGTGGAAGCCTGTTATAGTCGAGCTGTTCTTCATACTTTGATTTGGTTGTATGGTCAACCTTTGACAATACAATATGTATGAGAATCGCGTTGGTGATATCTCGTTCATCACCTAGTGACAACAAATTTTCAAAAATTGCCGAAACCGTATCTATAATGGTCCTCAACCCAGATGCCGAAGGTTTATTCATTGGCGAGATATGAAACAATTGTGCGATCGTTTCGAAGAATATAAGACATTTGTTGTCGTATACACGCCTCAAGTTTTCTAAAGCCTTTGGGTAATTTACACCGGAAACTTGGAACGCCTTTATTGTTCCTAATGCCTCATCAGACAGACATGAGATCAAGTGATTAAACTTTTCAATGTTTGAAAGCGACCTATCAGAATCTACAAGACTTTCGAAAAGGCTTATGAACTGCTTGTATTCTGAGTGCTTACCATTGAACTTTGGTAAGTTCATTTTGGGCAAGTGCGACCTATACGATGCTGGCTGAGCAACTCGGTCCGAATCGGGCTCCTTTAAACTAATCAGATACAACGACCTTGTCTTAATGCACAATTCTTCTAAGGAAGCACGGCTAGAATTATCCGGGTCAATGCAATCAATTTCAGATTGCAACTCCATGGCATCTGCAATGTATTTATTTAATATATCCAAACGACATTGGATCTCAATTTTATTGATGGAACCTGTTTCATTTAATACTGTTAATCTAAGCCTCTCAATACTTTCTTCTAGCTTTGACAATCTAGAAAATAACAGCGTTAATTTTGCACTATGGCAATTTTCAATCACGGTTTGATTTAATTCAGTCTTCCCTTTATCTTTCGACATTGCGACTTGGTGTATGTTTCTGGGTTGTGCAAGTTAAGCAAAGAGAAAACACACTTTACTATTAAGAGAAACACCAACGCAAGAACTCAAGAGAGTGTTTCTTCTGTCAAACTCAACAGTGAGCGTAGCTTCAATGTTAGTTTGAGCGGCGCCGAACAAGCAAAGCAAGAGCGAAACCGTTGTGTTCGAACGAGAGCGAAGATGATCGACCAAAGCGAGAGCGAAACTTATTAAGCAAGCGAGAGCGAAGATTACCAAATAAAGAGAGCGAAAAATAACTGAAATTATGCGCGGGTGCTATTATTGTAATTCAATGTAATATAAAGAACCTGAAAGCATAATCATAAAGTTGCGAGGGGGGTTCGAATGTTTCGGCACTTGGATTTATTTCACTTATGTGTGTTGCATCAATTGTTCACTACAATTCAATAATCAGTGTCAGGCAACTGGACTCTTGTTTAATACAAGATATAACAGTCTGAACTGGGAAACAATCACAATGAATGTCACCAGGTCCAAAGTTATTAACAAAATTTTCCAGTTGTTGACACTGTTACCTGTTCATCAGAAGAGCTGTTGACTTCTGATTGATCCATAAATCCAAAAGGCCAGCAACGAAACAACGCAAACGAATGTGTTTTTAATTATATGTATGCACTCAGCTGCCAACAAGGTGTGAAATTAATTAAACTTATCAATTGCAATAATTGAATTTTCTTTATGTTTAATTAACAATCAACAAAGTCTTTTTTGTAGTCCCTGCTCGGGCGCCATGTAAAATTACGAAAATCGAAAATATATTTGTTGTTGTTGGGAGCAAAAAAGATGAGGCACTTTGAAGGCTGCTGATGCGCAAATTAAAACACGTCTAATTCGTTTGCTAGTTGCGAAAGGAGAGAGCGACAATTTATTGTTTGCCGGTTATTCCGACATTAGTAGTTAAAGGAAAACAAAAGTTAAGCGAAAGCTTACAACTAAAATGTAACAACTGTAGCAAAGAGCGCAAGATTGAGAGTAAATGTAACTGCTCAGTTAGGCTGAGCAGGCTTACAGTGGGACAAGGCGCTTGATTTAACATGTACATTTTCATGATGTATACCAAATATAGGCATACTTAGTATTTTTGCGGTATATTAATTTGGTATATTTTTGGAATAATAACGCACTGTTTTGCTCTTATTAAAAATGGGTAGCCGATATCTCACAATCGAGCACACTGTAGATTTCTAACTTGTTTATATTTTCTATTTTATTGAAATATGTATATCTTGAATATTGAAGCGGATTTTATAGAATAAGCTTACAATAGATTTTTCTTTTTTTACACAAAATCACTTGGCGAAGGGGGGCATAAAGACTGGACGAAAGGAAAAGCGATTGCATGTTGAATGCCAACTGACGGCAGTAAGCGACACTTTGTGCGATAATGTAGCATACTTTGCAGCGTATAACATAGAGAAAAATAAATGAAGGATAAGAATGAAGAAATGGTCTGTAAGAAGGGGAACGAACGAGGGTGGAGGGTGTGGAATGGTGGAGTTGGCCACATCGAGTGGGTGCGTGACATGTTAACCCAAATTTGCAGCCACGCAACTCAAACTGCTTTTGGCAGCTGCACACAAAAGAAAAATGTTCTAATGTCAGCCAGATGATGTCGTTGTCTTTGTCGTCTTGGGCGCTCCCTTCTTCTCGCATCGACTTCTTTTACTAATGCTTTGACTTCTCCTCTCTTTGAAACACAGAACTCAAGCTCAACCCTCAATCTGAGTGAGAGAAACACAAGTTGCAGCATAAAAAGCTGACAACTGTTTAAATTCTATGCTAAAAGAAGCAACTTGCCAAGTGAAAGCGGGTACGAGTAAATGCAGTTTAAAGAGTCGAGACACTGCCACAACAATTTGCCAACTGGCATTAAAGTAAAGTGAAATTATAAGTGGCAAGTTGTGTTCTCGGTGTTTTGGTTTGTTCTCTCACTCGAAAAGGTAGTTAAGTAAACAAAAGAGGGGAGCGGGACACCAGACGTATGAGTAATGTGTAAACTACATGCATCAAGTTTAAATGGCGTGCAAATATTTTATAGCACTACAGAGTATTCCATACACACCATTTTGTGTATTTGTTTGTGCATTGCCCGCAGCTGCACAAAAAAAAAACACATTTCAATAACATTTAACGACTTTTGACAGATGCTGCCATAAACATTTATGCACATAGGCAAAGCATTTAGTTTTCATTCCCGCAACTTTATGATCATTTCGTAATTTTTTGTTAGCATTTTTTCATACATTTTTTTTAGCGCTCAGTTATCAATTTTTATGCGTTGCAAATAATTTTTTCTGCATCAAGGATTTAAAACTATTAAATTGGTTTTCAAATTATTTACTGAACATATTTCGTTCTCTTCACAAAATTGCGATAAATTGAAATTGAAGAATTTGTGTAATTGTTTTCTAAACATAATTCATATTTTGAGTGCATTATAAAGGGAATGACATGATTTCAGTGCGATAATAAATTTTTTAATTAATATACTTGAACTTACTTATATTTCGTACAATGTAATTATTTTCGTACTTGTCCCTTTAATACTGAGTAGTTTTATATTGTGGCATCCTACTGCGGCAAAGATTATGCCGCAACTAGAGCTACTTCACAGAGACATGTAAAACGACAAAAAATATATTCATTTCAATTAAAATTTAATTGAAGTACACGACGCAGATGGCTTACCCGCAGCCACGACACGTACTTAGGACTATATACCTACATGTATATATTTATATGAACATATACATACATGTGTCAGTGTGTGCAGAGTCCGTAAAATTATGTCAGCAGACACCGAGTTGTCCCCCAGAGGCGGACCAAAACGAAATCTCACACTCATTAGAAAAAATGTTCGCCTCACATTTTTGATTTCTATCTCGTTTTTCTTCTGTCTCGCCTCATCTTTCAGATTCTCTATTTATTTTCATTTATGAGTGTGTTTATCATATAAAGCGCACCTGCAAAAATTATGAATCGCGTTTTCTTTTTCATGTCGTTCTTCAACGAACAAACGGATAATTTTAGCTTAACCATAGAATTCGACTGTTGTCCTGGCTGCTTTTGACATTTATAGCTCTCACTTGACAGTCAGAGGAATAGGATGAGCAACAGGAACAGCAATGAAACAAGGATCAGGGAAGAGACAACAGGCAACAGCAAGCTATAGGGCTCGAAGAACGGAGTACGGAGGAAGAGAAAGGCAAAAAGGGAGAGGCAACTTGCTGTAGTTGACGTTAAGTTTTATTTGCTTCGAGTTTTGGATAATTCCTTAAGTGCTTATTTTCTTTTAATTTAAGTAGCTTAAGTCTGTTTGCAGACGCTCTTCAAACGAGTTTTCCACCGAGGATAAAACGGCGGCCTCGTTTCATTTATTTATAGGCATCGTGCACAGAAAGTTATTTGGAAATTGAGTAAATGTTGGTGTTCAACCCTTAACATTTGAATGTTAAGAGTTTGGATTAAAAATTCTAAGAATTTACCTAGTATGGCTTAATTCCATTTATTATCAAGCTTAAGCAAGTTCAAAAGAACGGCTGGCCTAGATTCGATAAGAGTAGCATAAAGAAAATATTTTATTCACATATTTAATGTAGTAATTAATAAGTAATGTGAAGCTGTCAAAATATTACTTGAAATAATTAATGTCCAATTCTATGATAGCGTTTCCCTTAATTTAGTTCATACAACGGGATATTTCCATTACACAAATATCGTCAATATTAAAAAAAAAAAAATATCGAACGAGCTGCCAATAAGCAACCAACAAAAGCAGCAACTCGACAGTTACCACAAAAGTGTTGAAAATATGTAACAAATTCCGATGAAAATTGTCATTATGCATTTGACTTTCCACTTGTGGGATGAGTTGTTCCCACAGGCTATAGGCTGAGGGTGATGGTGATGGTGATAGTTATTTGACTGGCTGACTGACAGAGTAATTTTCGACAAATGTTTTTTGTTATTATTATTATTATTTGCCACTGTCATTTTCGCATACATGTGTATGAACATAAATCAATCTGAAGCGCTGTAAAAGTACGGCTGCCAACGGATTATTGTTGGACCTCGGACTGGATCTGCATCTGGGCTCTGCAACTGCAATTTGTCGATTCTCTAGCTATTTGTGCTTTATGCAATGTTTTTGCTGCCAATTTGTGTATTGCTGAAGAGCGAATGCTGCCACCACATCATCACAAAAGCGAGTCGAAATGGTTATGGCCAACCACAGAGAACAGCCATAGCAACAGCACCAACAACGGCAGCTGCAATGGTAACGACAGCTGCATGCACTTACCATTAGCTCTCTGTCCGAGATAATTGCGCCAAATGTAATAGACATAACAGGACCCATGAGCGGGGAAACCAGCATCGCCGCAACAATATTCGGTGCATTATTCTCGACCAAACCAAGAGCTGCCAGGGAGCTGCAAGACGACCATAGACCATAGATTGCACACACTCGCAATTAGAATTTAAGAACGGAATTCGGTAAGCACGATGTGTACTCACTCGGCGGTAACAATTAGCAGCAGATAGTCAAAGGACAAGGAACCGCCAGCCCGCACACCGTCCACAACCTGTTTAACGGTCAATTTCGATTTAATTGATTCCACAAAATTGTTCCACCTGGACGCTTCCTCGGCATCATCACTATTAATAGTTAAATAAATAAACACCATTAAAACCATCATAAAATGCAATGGCCCACCAGCAGCCATGGCCAATATCCTGTGGCCGCCACTTAGCTCAGCTGTGTTCTCCATAATTGGTATGAAATTGTAACACGATTTCAATTCAATTAAATTGCAAAAACATTTTTACCAAGTATCGTCAGCTTAAGAAGGATTTTTAACAGATTTCTCAAATCTATCACAAATTTAATAAATTTACTAATAAAACTAAAAGCAGAATTTTTAAAATGTTCTGTTTTTATTTGTCGTTATCGTAGACGAACAATCTTTCCTCTTTTTTATTCTATTCAGAGAATATCTTAAGCTGACACAGAAAAAACTGTTCTTAAATCTCGAATACATTTTCCAGCAATAAATCTAGCCACTTAACTCTTTGTAAAGAAACCACAACCTCAATTAGGTTCCCTCTTGACTTCCCCTTTCTCTTTCTCTTGCATACTCTGACACTTTCTCCATCTATCCCTCTTCACATCGAGACAAATCTTTCCACCACATACACATAAAACTTCTTGTCAACGTACGAAACTCATAAATTATGTGCACTAGGCAGATGCATTTAACCCTTTGATGGGGTTAATCCAACTAACTTGCTGCTTTTATATGTAAATTCAAACATTTTCACTTTTTACACCGCATGACAGAGAGAGATGAAGTACAACAAAAAAAAAAACCTGTGACAATACTCGTCGTTTTTGCCAAAGCCACAATAAACTTGGTCTTGTGCCAAGCACTGAAAATTGTGTGTTGGGTGCACTAGAGATGAGTGCGTGACACGATTCGATTTTTTAACATTTGTGAATAAAATTTAATTTTGAAGCTTATTAAATTTAATTAAAAAGTAAATAAAACATTTGATATACTCAATGCTTTGCACGAAATGCTGTCTATCGATAGTTTTTCTACTCAAATATCATCGCAAGAAGTGCAGACTTTATGGCAGCCAAGTTTCACAGTGCCAAGCAGACCCCTTGTGGATAGAAAGACGACTCGCAGTATACGAGTAGGTGTGAAAAAAAAAGGTAGACCAACCCACTTGTTATATTGCCATCGGCTAGACAAACACTGAGTTCCTGTAAATGAAACTGAAACTAAAACACACAGCGACAGCGAATGAGAAAACGACTCAAACTGAATCGGAAACTGAAACTAAGAAAGCAGAGAGTTGGAAATGCGAGTGAAAGTTAATGAAATGACACACGCCTTTGAGAGCTAACCACAAAAGGAGGCGCTCAAATTAGTTTCCGACAAAAGGAGCACTCGGGTCAAAAGCCACGTGTCTGTAGCTGACAAAGGTGCTCGCATTAAAAGTAGACACTAGGCCAACACACACACTGACACTGACAATAGGATTATTCCTGCACAGACTTACCTGTAATCATCTCGCATGTTGGCCGCATCGGTGATGGCATCGTAACTAACACTGCAGGGCAGAACGCTGTAAAACAAACCAAAGGTTGCAGATGAAAGATGAAAGACTACTCTATTATTCGTATGCTCCACTCGAGTTGGCGAATGCAGATGACGAAAAGGATGCATTTGAATATGGAAATATTTTTCAGTTGCACGCCAAGTTTGTAGGACCGTGATCCACGTTTTGCTTTCTGCTTTTACTCTTCGTTGTTTTAGATTCCAAGGCAAATACGAGTATCTTGTCTTTGGGCACTAGCCGTGGCTTGCCCAGGAATGACAGCAGCTGATACTTAATCCCACGACTTGGGGCCGAAGTTGGAGATGCTTCAAAGGACTCTTTGCTCACTCCTTGGTGTGTCTGAATATTTACTATGGCGAAACTTAATTGCATTCTGTGCACATTAAACAGCTTAAATATCACTTTTGCTCATCGAAACTGTCCGCCTTTTGACCTGTCACTCAGCCAAAGGTAGAGGTAAAGGTAAACAGCTACTCGGCCAATCCTTTTTGACTCACCCATTCACTATTCCCCATTTACCATGTCCGACTCTCCTTTTGCATCTTCGACCCCTTGCATGTAATGTCTTTGTCTGGCCCCTAACAGCAGCTGGTCACACCTCTCCGAAGGTTGCATTTTAATGCACCAGCTTAATGCCATTAAATGATTATCGCACCTGCTCTCGTCTAGCCTGTCACCCAGCTTGCTTGCTGGCGTCTTTTGGTCATTGTCAGTTCATCTTTAATTTATTTTGTAGGGCCACTTAGTACAAGTGCGAGACCAGTTCATTGTTTCTCCTTAGCTACTTAATTTACTCCCAAGCAAACAGTTCCTGCACTTGCACTTGCCCGTAAGTGAAATTTCATTGGTACTTAATGCTGAGTAATTGCAAAAGAGATTCCTTCAACTGTGAAACTTAACATAATGCTCTTTAAGCCAAGAACAAATTATTTTTGCTACGATCTTAATAAGTATGCATTAAACGTCTGACATGAAAATGTATTCAATTCCCGCACTGCTGTAAAAAAAAAAAAAAAACACTTAATGTCGTTAGGTTATATTTCAGTTATTATCCCAAGGAAGTTTTTACAATATTACTACATACAATAAAAATACATAGTTGGGCAACTGTCAATCTTATTTAGTCTGTCGGTCCTTATAACTCTATCATTGTCAATTACACTTAGACTTGACAAAAGCTTTCAATTTTAAAATCCGGAGCTGTCCAGCTGTTGCATAGCAATGCGATATGATGCCCGCTTTCAGTTCTTGCCATTGCCGCCTACAGACAATCCAAATATAAACCAGTCTGCGTGTCTGCCAGACTACTGCTCCTCGTCTATATGGTAAAACTCTAACAGCTGCATAACTGTGGGTTCAGCTTAAGCTGAGTTCTGCCCTTCCATCGATGGCACTGCACTTTTTTTATTAAGAGCCAAACCATCTGCAGGGGGCGGAATCGAAGAAGATGAGGTTGGTTTTTGGCCAACTGTTGCTAGCGCTTGGTCAAAAGTGTTGCCGCCTTGTTGGTTTGCCCGGCACGTTTTCCTTTTGCCGTTTGGTGGCGCCTTTCAATGTCTCAACTTACCTGACACTGGAATTCAATTTAGTTCCAATGCCCAGCTCCGTGAGGCAGTGCAGTGTCGTCTCACAAGCATCACCGGCTTGCAGTGGGAAGACGACGTGATGAAAATATCCCTTTTTGCTTGTTGTCCAAGTAACGTGCTCAATTTCAAGCTTGACAAGTAACTCCTCAAGCACCTGGCAAATATAACAACAGAAACAAAAGTAAGACTTTAGTTATGCATCTAATTGAAGTGCTGAATCGCAGCTGCACTTCACGATTCACCCCTTGCTCTTCCTTTACTTTAAGCTGTGGTTGCTTCATCAATCTTCGGAAGCGCATCTTCATCTTGGCGATTATCTAACTCGGCCAGTTGTCACCCTCATTCATCAAAATCAGCTCGACTCACGCGAGCTCTGCGATTGACCAACCGCAAGCCAAACACATTTTGGTTGCCATTTTACAATGTCAACGTGCCTCCTTCGCACTCCACCCCCACTCCTTCCTCTTCGACCTCTTTCCTAATCGCACATGCACTGAGCTAGAGTCACGTTTCGCCTGGTTAAGTGCATCTACACAACACTACACACAGCGTTCAGTGGTTGAGTACTCTTATATCCTTGTACCCCTGAATCATTCGTCCCTAGTCCACCACGGCGTACAGCACATCGAAAGTCAACTTTAAGTGTTTTGGAAGGCAACTGGGCTTCGGACTGAGTTCAACTCAGAAGTTACTACTCTATGGACGCACCTTTTCAAGCGGCACCACTAAATTACGTCGGTCCAGTGGCACAGCCAACGTGGCAGCCGCTCCAGTTCCTTTATTCAGCGCACTTGCCGCTGCCTCACCTGCTCCAGCTCGAGCGTCAGCTATTGCTGCTGCAGCGTTCCGTCCCTGACCGATGCCACGCCCACGACCAGGCACGCCGCCGCCCACACCGCGTCGATACTTGGGTACATTCTTGTCACGTAATTCAACTTCGAGTCGTAGTATTGCGTTGTTATTTTCCGGAAGATTGATGTTCAGATTATTATTGCCGCCACCCATCCCAGCATTCGCATGATGCCCACGACCAGGAGAGCCATGTGTAGCCGTCGTCTCAGTTACAGCATTGTTCGATGTGCCTACAAGTAAATGAAGCGGTTTTTCACTAGAGAGTTGTTAACTTGCTTTAAAACGAATCACACGCAACAGTTGTCAATAAAAATCCCTATAATATAAAAATCAACATAATACGCTGTTTAGACTGAGCTGCATTATTGAAATTTCCATTAAGAACCTTCCGCCGCATCACTCCATTAACGGCAGTGTGCAAGGGAGGGTTGGCTAATGGAATCGCATCATTGATAATAATTATCGAAAAAAGTGCGATATTGATGGAACTCTCAAACTAACCTAAGCTAAATATGTATGTAGAAAAAATAAAAGTTAATAGACAGAAGCATAGGAAAATGTTTAAAGAAAATCGACAAGACGATCAATGTAAGCCCTTTGTACAAGACTATAATCGTTGCAGAGCGAGTTGCTTATTATGACGTAAAACGGAAATAAGTAATAATTTGATGAATAATAAATAAAATTAATATATACTTATACTTTTTGAATACCCTCATAATTTAATTAATAATTTCCGATTGATTTGTTTCTACTGCTTTCTACTTCTTGTCTGAGCTTATTTACTTTTCCCTCCTAAACAGCTGCTCGCGTGATGAAGTTTTGGTGTAAACACTGTTATCGATTGTGCAGTTATATCGATTGGTATTATTTAGTATTTTGATTATTATGTACACACTGAAAAGAGAAAGGTTCGCTCTGAAAAAACCTTAAGTGAATCCCATTGTTAAACTGAAACTGAATTCTAAAACAAAAATCGAATTAGCAGCCTCCGAATATTTCCCAATATTCGCATTGGTTTTTTATGATATTTAATAATATAGCGAGAAATAGAACTTCATTTACAGCTCTTTAAATCACATATGTATGTATCATACATGTACATTTTAAAAGAAAAATAAATACAGCTTTGAAGCCAGTTTCCCAATTTGTGTATTAAGCTCAATTATCCCTCATTATTCACACTCTGATGTTGGGATTAGGACAGCTAATAATATTGTTTGGCTGGCACAAGTAAACACTAATTGTTTTTTGGAAGTATTAAAATTGCATATTTAGTTCATGCTGAATTCAAAGCATTTTAAATATGCGAATTGTTTCGTCGCATCTTTAGTCAAACAGTTTAATTTAAATACCTTTTTATTTAATACCGTAGTTTTAGTCGATTTATTTTCTAATTAGCGAGAAATTCGCGTGGAATTTATTTCGAGCACTTAATAAATATTTGCATTATGTACAAGCGACTAAAAGCAGCTGAAATTTTTTAATTTATTTGGCTTATTTAAATAGCATTTGACCACTAAGCGCCTCTAGCAGCAAATGGCACTAATTAAATTGATGGCTTTAAGTAAGCAAAGAGCAATTGTTTAATATAAATCTTTTTTTTAACAATTCATACACATACTGTGCATAAAGTATATATTCTCTGTAATTAAATGAGCTTTGCAGAGGGTCAATGCCTCCTCCACTTGTGCTAAATAAATAAATTGGCAGGCAAAAATCAAATCAAAGCCTACATAAAAACCACACAAAGGATCACAATTTATTATACTAACGCATGCAAGGAGAGGCAGAGAAAGATACAGACATAGAGAGAAAGAGAGCAAAAGGAAAACAGACAGACATCGAAATGTTATATATAACTCCCCGCACATTGACAAATGCCAAAATAAAGCTTAAATGTGCTTAGTTTCAGTGCAGAACAGCAAATTTTCCTATGAGTAGCCAAGTCTTTGTTACCCATAGTTATGTTTTGGCCAAGTCAAGTCCCCAAGTTGGCGTATTGCCCGCCCATCCCCTCATCTCTTCTCCTGCCACTCTTTCCGTCTTAGCAGCCAATTGAGGAGGACTTCGAGAAACGCTTTGGCATGGCATTGAGCCCTGTGATTTATGTCTGGCACCTCGACCGGCTCTTCAATGACTTGACACAAGTATACGAAGTATATGTGCATGTCAAGTTGTTCTTTTTGGCCAAATTTTCAGCCTGGCAACGCATGTTCATTGCTCACTTTTACATTCCTAAAAGAAAGTCATTTATTTTACTTTTTGACTTTGACTTTGACCCAACTTTGTTCACGCCCAGCGGCAGAGCAGAACCTCTCCTTGCAACTCTACCCCTGCTGCGTATATGTTTTCCACCTACTCGATCTCTTCAGCTGGCTGGCTACTCATCAACAGTGCCATTGTCATTATCAGCTTTTGGAGCCACTGTCATGGCGACAAACAAAATTAATGATGACGCCCATTGACAGCGCTTGCCTTCGCCTTGTTTTACTTTGCCTATGTATGTATGCAAGTATTTAAATAAATATTTGATTAATAATAGCAATAGCACAGCTTCACACACGCACACACACACACACACTCTCCTCACTGAGTCAAACCTGATAAGTCGACACATTTTATTTATTTTTCTTATGCTGGAATGCGTTTCATAAATTATCGCTTTTGATAGGTTTTTATTATGGACATTTTTGTCTTTGATTATGATAAATTAATAGCCTTGCTTAATGACAGTTGATTGTTGCTTGCAGTTTTTATGCCGAAAATAAATGTATTTTCGTACATTCTTTATGGGTTCTTAATTGTTGTGGCATTTGGAGTCTTGTTTATTAATTTAATTCGCACTGATGTACACTTTTGATGCTAAACAAAATATTTGCAAAATTAAAGCAAATGCTTTAGAAAAAGAAGTTCTAAAATTAAATCATTCAGACATAAATCTTAATTACGTTATTATGAATTAGCGGACTTATTTATATTATGTATAATGTGCCGATATCCTTGCTTGTTATATATTAGTTGCTTGTTTATCTACAAATTTGTGCCTAACTCCCATTATTGCAACGGAACAAATTGAAAGTCGTGCAGCTTCACTTTACCGAATAAACACAAATTAAGTTGATGTGCTTATGTAGAAGAACCAACAAATTTGATTAAGTTTTAACCGGGCCAAAAGACTTCTTCGTTGCGCTGTGGCGTCTAAACTTTGACACATTCCCCTTCGCTGAGAAGAGGCATGTTTACACAGCAGTATGTGTAAATAAACATGCCACAACCCCCTACTGCATTCATGCCACATGCTGTAACACTTAACCCAACTCGCAGGCTTGTTAATTAAAATTTAATATTCAATTTTTAGACACAGCAAAAAGTAAACGTACAAGCCTCTTTAAACGAATTCTTTTACAGACCCACACACACACACAGATTCCCTCTGTTTGTGGTGAACAAAATTCGTAGCGTGCTTTTAGGCGCAGCAA
Organism: Drosophila albomicans; assembly: GCF_009650485.2. Taxonomy (NCBI): domain Eukaryota; kingdom Metazoa; phylum Arthropoda; class Insecta; order Diptera; family Drosophilidae; genus Drosophila; species Drosophila albomicans. Next base: position 4,057,559 of record NC_047628.2, on the reverse strand, counting down.
ACAGTTTTACACTTTTACGATGTCATAAAATAATTAATAACGCCACTAAACAACATAATTATGCGCCTAAGCACCGCATGTAGACTCACAAAAGTATGTAGCATGCCACAATGTGATGCAACATGTACAAATTTTGTAACTTTCTATTTAATTAGCGCACAGCGCGTTATTCAATTTCCTTCCCCTTCATTCTACTTACCATAGATCAACTCTCGTTCAAAATTTGCAGTGGGCACAACGATTAGAAACACAACTCCCGGCATTTTCGTCGCAATAGACTAAGACGTTGAAACGGAGTCCAAGATTAAGGCGAAGATAATTCACACTTAAGTTAGTCCTTGAAAGTGGCCAAGCAACAACGAAACGCTATGAATTACAAAAAGACAGAAAATTTACCATTTTAGTTAACAAATTGTCTGCTTTGACTTTGCCTTCTCAGGGAAGGGGCTTTAAGTACAATATCTGAAGCCCGAAACATACATATACATACATATATTAAAGGAATACTGCTTCTCTTGGACGCACAAAAAATAAACCAATCAAATTTTCAGTCCGAAAAGTTTGAGGTGTCACTGAACCAGTTAGGTTCGTTTATTAAATCTTAAAAAGCTGAATGAATTTTATAACCTACTTTTAGTTTACTTTAAAGTATCAATTTTAGAATATTTTCAATGGGAGCGCTTGGAACTTTTATAAACATTTGTGTTGTTTAATTTTATGGCATGAGAAAGCTTGACTAATCGCAGTGCTCTAAGCAAGTAACACTAAATAAGTTGGTTGTCATGTTATTTTTGACAGAAACTTGAGAAAGCTAGCGTAACTGATTTACCCTCGACAAAAGTAAACTTAATTTCGCAATTAAAACTCATTAGTTTTGAAGTTTCTCTGACCAGGTAACGGTAAATTCTTGACTGTTTTTGGCAATAGCAAAGGAAAGTTTACTTCAAATTTCTTAGGATTCGCTTTGTACTCATTTGAGTATATTATGTTTCAAACGTTTCTCCTCCATAATGTCTTGTTGCAAAAGCAACTTTAGAATTATGTTGCATTCTTTTAAGGTACGCAGAAATGGGAAATATCTCAATTTAAGAAACCGCCGCGGCGTTTCAAATAAATATGCATTTTATGTTTTCCTCATTTCACTTTTGCTTTAATTATTTTACTTTGCATATCTTTTATCAGTATAAAATGGAAATGTTTTGCGGACTGTGAAAATATTCTGAAGCTCTGTTTAAACGGCAACGTCCTGCCAACAGATTTCCCCGGCAACACACGGAAAGCGATGCCTTCAAGATTTTCCACGTTCTCACACTCGAATGTTGAAATTAAAATGCCATTAGCACAGCGTTGAGATAAAAATGATGTGGCTAACAGAGAGGCAGACAGGCAAAAAGCCAATGCTCACAATGTGCCTCTATCACTGTGGTTCAAGATGTTAACTCCTTGTCAGTTCAACGAGTGTGTGTGAATACTCGCAAAAAAAAATGAGTAACTCCGATTTCCTAATGCGTCTATCTATGAAGGTTATATTATTATGAGGCTATAGTCATACTAATTACATACTATCAGATAAATGACTTTAAGAATTGCAATTTTACTTTAGCATTTTACGGAAATGTAAAAGAAATCTTGCAAAATTATTTTAACATTAATAAAGCTATTTTTTGAGTATATTGTCATTTAAATTTGAGTACATCGTAGGACGCATTTGTAAAACTTAGAAGCCGCCATAAACAAAACTTCTGAATAAACAATCTGCTGCACTTTAACTGAAAACACTTTGCCCAACAACCATAAAGAAACATGCTGGCAGGAATCAGGCTAGAATCAGGAACCAGGAACTGAACTCTATGTTGCACCGCCTGGCAAACTCTTCTGCACTACCAACGCCACTTTTTAGAGCATTGACTGTTGCACATTTTTTCTCTCCACACTCGCAAGTTTTTCACTTGAGAAATATTTATTAAAAAACAAAAGCGAGTGCGCACAGTGTGGCAACAAAAATTGTTCCCTTTTATTAACCGAAAATATTTATTTTCTTACTCTCTGCCGTCGCTGTTTGTATTGTGGTCGGAACTTTGTGCTTCTTTTTCATTATACCCTTTATTTCTGCAAAATGGAAAGACAGACTAATTCGTCATAGTGAAACAAAAGTTCAGAGATGCTCATTTCCCAAAAGTTGTTCTTATTAGCGACACCAGAGTAGCAATGAGTCGTTCATTTTCGTGGCAGCCTGGTTTTACTCATTTTTCTTCATTCTCTGTTGCACTTTTTTGATTAATTCCGTAACTATATATTTACATAAGTTGAGCGAAGTTTGGCCACGTTGACGACATTGACGGCCACTTGTGAAATGGAAAACGGCAAACGGGAAAAAGTCAAATATGAGATGGAGATGGAGAGAAGTGAGGAAGGGAAAGTGGATACCCGGAACCATTCTGAGCTTTACTTTACACTTTTGTGACGCACGTTGCATTGTTGATTTTGCGCGCCCCCGACAATGCAGCCCGGTGCTAATTTTTTCGAATACCTCCCTTCACACTATGGCGACGTTGCGCTTTAATTAGAGCAATGAAATTACATTACTTTTCCACTAGTAATTACAAAATATATAGCTGCATACTTATATGCACTTGTACATAAGCTAAAAGGCCAATGGAAACTGCAATTGAAGTGCCTCATGGCTGCTCAGGCAACACGTCCTGAAGGCGTGAAAAAAAATATTGTAATAATTACCAATAAGCGGCTGATTGCCGCCACGTCTCCTACAGTTTCTCCCTTTTCTAGCCATACTTCTCTGTCTCCCTCTCGCTCTTCTCAAACTAGCTACTTCAAGGCTAGTTCAAAAGAGGCAACAAAAAGAAATTTTCTTTTCCGCTGTCAGCTCTGATTTTATACTGCAAACTTCAGAATGTGGCTATATCCTGTACTCCCAGCCATCTTAAAGGGCAAAACAATTTAAAATATATTTGGGAAATAGTTTAAATGTCATTAATAATTATCATTACAATAATATTATTATTTTAAATAGTTTGATTACTTTTCTTTCAAATTATGCATTTAATACATTGGATGTACCATGTAATAATGTTCGCATTTTACGAGGTACAATTTGTTCGAGCTCCCTCAGTGCTCAATATATATTGCATGTTTTTTTTTTGATAGCTGCCACATTATACAATACTTAAATGTTTCGATAATTAAAATCAGTAATTGGTTCGCTTTCATAACGAAATTTTTTAGATTTTTAATTAATATCAAACTTGTCTTTCGTTCTTGGATAAAAAATGGATTTTAAATTCTGAAAAACAACAAAGTTCTATACAAATAGGAACATTTCTTTAAATCTTGAATCATTGCATTGAAGATTACATTTTATACCTTTATTTAAAAGAAAATAACTGTGCTGCGTTCTAATCAACCTTTCGTCTTGGTTACTTTGCTTTGAGCTGGTTCGTTGTGCACAGCTTAGTCTAGCGGACTTGAATATCCACTGTATCTTTTGCCACTTCTTTTGGATTTGCCCTTTGAATCAACATTTTTTCTTCATTTTGAAGCCGTTTTCAGTTTCCTCTATTCCGTTTTTCTCCTTAAATTATTTCACATTTTTTCCGGGAATATGCCTCAAATTGCATTTTAGTTAGCTTTTATTTTTGGTATCTTTCGTTTTCTAGTCCGCTTTGTGCTACTCTAGTGGCAAATGAAGCGTTGCCATATTAGCCAAAAGTTGTCAAGCTAACGGTACTTCTAATGACGTCCATCGACTTAAAGTGTACCAAATTGTTAGCCTTAGAATGTTGGTGACTCGAAGCACATGCTTATAAAAATATTTCAAGTATTTTTTACTTTTTTGCCATTTTTGTTTTTTAAGATTGTGGTCGTTTTTGCGCAGCCTAAAATGTCATTGACTTCAAAAAGCTGGTCTATGAAAAAGAAATAGCTCAATAATATTAATATTTAAGCAAATGGTCGCATTTGCTGTTATAGCTTGTGGCGAACTAACAGTGCAAAAGTTTTCAGAGAAGTTTTTGGCCTCAGTCAACTGCATAGCCAGAGCAACGACCCTCGCATTGGGACCAAGTCAACTGTACGAGCAAAGGACTTTAACATAATGCATAATCATTTAAATAAGGATAAGCTAGACACACTGCATAGTCTACACTATTCGCTACCCAATTCCTGTTCCCAGATTATAAGCCACAGAGCTGCACACAAGGGAAAAATAATAACAATAAGAAAATATAGAAAAGTTTCGTTAGGCAAAAGCCAAATTGCATTTCATAACCAATTTCAGCGGGCAAAGAAAAAACTTGCAACTTTAAGTTTTTTAAAGATAACAAAAGTGCAAGGGGAAATCCAACGAACAGCACTTTAAGTGCACCCAAGTGAACGATAGTGTCCACTGTGCTGTTCACCCGCTTTAATATATTATGGGATGACATCTTTTTACCTTTCACAACTGCAGCGTATTGTTATGGGAGTTGTACTGTGCTTAATCTTGCCACTCATGCTGGGAAGAAAATTTATATATATTTTTGTTGCTTTCGAAAAAATAATAAACACTGTCATGAGTCAACAGTGAATTTTGAAAAATAAATCAATGTGAATTTAAAAGCTTTCTTTTTTTTAATGTTTTGCAGTTGACAAGAGTTTTGCGCAACTTTAATATTACGAAAATAAGCGATCTTGAACTGATTTCAAATACCACCGATCGATTGGACATAACCTTTCATTTCTTTGGCGTGAAAGGTGATTCACAACGCATTCGAGAGGTCATTACTCGCATGGTGGAACGTGGACGCATTGGAAACTTTACACTTGTCGCCAACTTTCATCACTTCGATGAGAATCCACCGCTGAACATGATGGTGAGTGTTGCGAATGAATAAAAAAAAAATATGATTCAAACTTTTCTTTTTTAAAATAATCAAATTCAATCTCGAAAGCTGTAAATTAAAATCAAAATATAGAATAGGTTGTTTCGATACACAGCGTATGTGCTTTTATTGCAGTTACTTGAAAACAAGAGATGCAAACAGAGTCAACAAGTAAGAAAGCGACAGTTGACTGTAAGATACACGCTACCAATTTTGAATAAAAACAGTATATTGAAATATTTTTCTGAAAATATACTAAAATAATATTCCACAAAAATACTAAAAATAGCAAATTGTATATTCGGTATATACTAAAGTGTACAATACTAGATTGTCAGCCAAAACAACTAAGACCCCTAGAAAGTAGGCGTTTTCCCCATACAAAAGAATTTCTTTAATAAATTCGACAATTTTTATCTAACCGCAATCAAATTTTCAGGAATCGCAAAGACTATTGTATATATATATATATATAAAATTCCCGATTCTAGCTTTAAGATTACGCTTATTATGTTTTCTATTTGCGGGGACGAAAGTAGGCGTGGCAAAAATTTAAAACAAAATTTATCTGAGATCTAATGTTTCATACGGACAGACGGACATGACTAGATCACCTCGGCTGCTATCGCTGATCAAGAATATATACTATAAGTACATTTATTTCCTGCCGGCTCAAAGTTATTATACTCTTCTACCCTATGGGTAGCGGGTATAAAAATAGCACATTATGTTCATTACTCTTTGCGCTATTATTCTTTATACTTTATTTCACTCTTTTTCGTTTTGCCATTCTGCTACGAAAACTTTAAGGGGTTTCGTTTAATTTTGGACAGGAGTGTAGCTATAGCATGTTATGTTTGAAACCTAACCATCTAAATAAGAAGCAAAAGAAATTTAATTTAAACAAGAATTTTTTAGTACTTCATATCTGTTGAATGGCATAGCCAATAAAAAAACATATTAAGCAAAAATGTAAACCATTCAATCATCTTTTCAATTCACATCTGTCAATTAATTGAACTTTTCAACAATTTCAATGACACATTGAAATTTGACACTTTTAAAGAGGAATATGCATGAATGTAAAGAAATATGTGATAGGACTTTTCACCAATCAATCAAGTGAACCACTTCATCATAGATACACGAATGTATAGTAGGTGCTATCGGATGTTTTTTTTAATAAAAATAATAAATTATTATATGCATACACTACTCGAACATTGCATAATATAGATGACTCTGCTTTTATTTCCGTTATAAATAAAACATTAAATTATTTACTGTTGCGGCACTTGTGTCACTCGGCAGACAATATAAACATACACAAAAACAATGGGGGTAAATAAACGTAGTGAATATATACACATAAATATATAAATCGTGTGGCACTTGCCACTTGCCAATTGGCACTTGCGACTGGCGACTGGCAACATCCATCGAAAATAATTATTTATTAATTGTGCAAGCAGATGAACAATTGGCCTCATCAGGAGGCCATCGGGCCTCAAACGCCACCAGCAATTAAGTTGCATTAACATAACTGTCAAGCCGGAAACCTCAGAGCCCACGCCCCCACCCCTTTTGACAGGGGTCAAGGGAGCGAAACCCTCAAAAAGCCCCAATTGGATGCCTTACCTCTTCCCTCAACCGTGTCCCTCTTGTACGTCTAATTAGTGAATATATTGTGAACTGAAACTGCGTGTGGTTTGCTTTCATTGCAGGACTTGAGCGTCAATCAACCACAAGCAGCTGTGCGCGAGGACAGCGAATTTATCATATCCTGCACAGCCCAAGGCTCATCGCGTATGCAGTTCCAATGGTTCAAAGACGGGGCACCCGTGAACGCCACTAAGGCAACGAGGTAAGTGCAACATGGCGTTAAACAGCTGCCTATCACTGTGGACCATTCAAATGGAAAACTATAAAAACAAGTACTTGCCAACTTTAAATTGTACACTTAAGAGTTGATCGCTTAGAATATACCGTGTGAAAGTTAAGTATTTGTAGTTGTACAATATATTGTTGAAAATATGACTGATTTAAAAATCATCTCCCGATGTTATCTGCAAACACAAGACATTCAAAGAATGAATAACCAGAGTTATTCATATTCCTTATAAAACAATTGCTAGTATAGTATATAATAAAGCTACAGAGTATTGCCTACTACTTATATTACATAATCAGGACAAAAGGATTATAACTCTTCTTTATCCAAATAGGAGACCATTAAGTAAATAATAGACTATACTTCATATATTGAGGAAGTCAATCATTATTAGAATGCTACATAACCACAATAAACACAGTAGATATCTTCAAGTCAGCTGCGCTTTAAAACATAATGAATCTTTGATTTTACAGGGTATTTTCACAGACCTTTAGTTAACTTTTTAAAGTAAGAAACATGGAAAAAGGCAAAACCCAAAAGGAAATTGTAACGCCAATGTGACAGCTTCACGAGAGGACGACTTGAATATGTATTTTCGAGTGAGAGCGATGCGAATCGAGGGGGATTTTGCAGCACAAGTGTTCAATTTGACTTTATGACTTTTACACATCAATAAACATGACATAAAAAGCCTTGGCAAAATAAAAATGAAACGGCCAAAAAGGATAAATAAGTCAAGGCAAAGATAAAGATTTGTCAGACGCCGACGCATCATCCCCATCCTCTATTGGAGAAAACAGAGCCACGACTTGGTCCAGCCTAACCGCAGTCAGCCAAGGCGAATGATTGATCATAAACCCCTAGAATGGGGCAGAAGCGGAAACACATCTGTGTGGCATTCACTACTCTCACATACGACGTGTATTCATTCAACCTTTGAACATGTGCGTCTTCTTTCTCATCCTTTTCTCGCTCTCTCTCTCTCTCTCTCTCTCGTTTTCTTACTCTCTTACTGTTCATCTGCTTTGTGGCATATTACATAAAAAGCATATGGCCGTAACTAACGAGGGGTTGTTACTTGGACGACTGCTCCGACTGCTGTTGCGTCTGCCGACTGGGGTTTCTAGGGGTTTAGCTTTAGCCACAACTAACGGGCCATGTAGCCTTGACAATTTGCCCCTCAAAGCATGATGCTTAAATTTGTTGCACAATAAGAACCCGGGCGCATAAGCATAAGCAAGGGTGCAAATGCCTCATCAGGCGGCATAACAAATGAATTCAAGCATGGTGTGAGATGTGGCGCGAGTTCCTAGAACTCTTTCCTCCATTTTCGCTTTTCGCAGAAACTCATATTAAATTAAATTCATATTAACAAGAGGCACTCTAATTTTTTCTTAGTTACTCATAATCTTGTATATTTATATCTAGCACATTCATTGCAGCAATCTTAACTGTCTAGTAATGAAAAAATGCATTGTGTCTTATTCATTACCTTGCTATTAAGATTAATTTCTTCCGACGTTTTAACTTAAAGAATCCCAAACCAACCTTAAAGAATGACTCTATCCCCAATATAGCAAAGTGATGAGTATGACTGCCTCAACATCCGTTATTACACGTGTTTGGGTTTCTCATCATCCCATTTCTCGTCAGCACAGGGATGCGACGATGTGTAAATAATTGTGGCTGTAGGAAAGCCACAAACACATGTTTCCCCCCAACGGATGCAGCAAAATATGAGTAAATATTTTAACTAGAGTGAAGTGAAGTCATTCATTTGGACATTTACTAACTTCGCATTACACAAACGACTAAACATTGGGTCCTGTCCGACAGTCTTAGCCAAGCTCCTCTACATTCGTTAGTTGGCCTCAGCTGACTTGACTTTTGCGTACTAAAATAACCGGAAATAAGTAAATTTGTAATGCTTGATTTCACCCGTCTGAAAGGAAGGAGAGGGCTAGATTCAATGGATGATTTATCATCACATATTTTGCATACCTGCTTAATAGCCTCACAGTGCTAGCTTAAAGCTGATCTAGTAGTCCTTTAACTTGCACAATTTTGACCCAGTTAACTTCTGTTCAGTGCCACAGCTTCAGCTGTGTAATTAATGCAATTACTCTCCAATCACGTCGCGACGCCTCTCTCGTAACCATCGCGAAGGCCAACTATGGTAAGCGAGGGCCAACACTTTGATTAGCATCCAAACCTTCTCGCATTCTCCCATACATTTCCATCTTACCTCCCACCCCTTACTGTGTCGCCCTGCTGACTGCCCATATACGAGTATGTAAAGCACGACCATTAATTCCACCCACTCCCCAATGTGAGACAACTGGGGCTGTTGCTCTCATTAAGTGTTAGAAAGCTGTTTATGTTCCAATTAAGTTCAGTGTAGCCAAGGGCATTTAACAAATATTATTCGATTCTGGTGTAATGTATATATTTATGGCACTCGAATTACCGACCTCCGCGGAGCTCCGGGGTAATCCTATATGCATGAAATTCAATTAAGGGCTTTCGTGTATTAACCCTAAGTAATCTGGGCAAGGAGTATGTTTTTATATAGATAAGAACTTGGGCGAGCAACGGTAGTACACTAATAGTTTAATGCCGTTACATTTCATTTAACTCAACTCACGTTAGTAGTGTATCGATTGTACGAGTAGTAGATCTTTTTAAGTTCACTTTAATTAAAGAGTTCCATTATAAATATTTGGTATACCGGTAATACATATTTCACTTTAAAACAATTTGTTTTACTTTTGACCAGAGAGATTTAATTTGATCTGTTTGGCGAGCGGAAGCCGACTGATAACGTCTTTGGAAACCTTTTCAACTCGTTAGGTTTCACAAAGCTATTTGCCATGTTATATTTTCATAGATACATATATCGATGACACAATATTGTAAATTTCCGAAGCACGTGAACAGAAATGCAACAAAACAGACTCGTCTGTTGTTTGCAGGTGTTAAAATTATCAGGTTTGTATGGCAAGTAATGCTACAAAATGAATTATCTTGGTTTTTATAGATAAATTGTTTAAACTGTTTTCTGAATCTCTTCAATTCAAATATTATTTGTCGGTCTATAAACTAAACAAATTCTTTAAAGTCGCACGCTTTAACTGTCGTTTGTTAGTTATTCTTTTGATAATTCCGATTTGTAAAAAATGAAAAAATTAAAAATTAATTAACAATGAAGACTATTAAGTGCTTGCTGTAAGCGACTTTTTAAACGTAAATATATAAATAGCTCAAACCATTTACTATAATTAATAAAAAAAAAAACGATAATAAGTTATTTTACATGCTTTTCTTAGCTTCGACGAAGTTTGCAGACGCGCTCCACTTTTTCAAAAGTGAACAGGTCTTACAACAATCTTCACTTTGTATTTAGGGTGCACAATGTCCTGTCATTTTAGCCATGTCAAAAGCTGCAGTTACTCTTAGCTTGTTTGCTAAAAATTTGTCAAACTGTAAAGCTAACAGCAGAAATTCAATTTCAGCAGCAAAGTTACAAAACTGTCTGACCTCCAACAAGATATATAAGTAAAATATATATATTTCGTTATTTTACAAATTGGCTCGACTCGGGTCCGAACTGCACAGCAACAACAATAATAACCAGAACAGCAGAAGAAAAAACGATACAACAACACAAGAGCAAATGTCTTGACAACGTCAGTGTTGTCTAGGGCCATAGAAGCGTTTGTTGTACTCGACTCCTTCAGATATTCGTTCATATGTAATTGATAAACAGGGTGCTGCAGTCAACATTACCGAAGTTATATTTAAGTAATAATTTAATATCTACTAAAGATGCGATTTCTTAATCGCAAATGTTTATTATTTAGAGAACTCTTTAATGTTCATTAGTTTAAGCATTGTTTTCAACTACTATCAAAACATAATTTTCTTTTGGGGTATACAGACTAATGTTACAAAATTTCTAAAAATTGTAATATCATAAGAATTTGTATTGTATTATTGTACTCGACTGCTGTGAACTAATACCTACTGTACCCTGTATTCGAATGTCCTTATATGTGCGTATATATAGTATGTCTCAGACTCATATGAGAGACGTGCCGAGTGGGGGTCACGATTTTCATTAGTTACATTTGCCCCAATGCGATGCGTAGACAGCATGAGAGAGACACTCATCGGAGGCATGTTGTCGCTGACTACGAGTACAATGTGAGGCGACAATGCCACAATTAGTTGCATAAACTCGTTCAACGCTGCTTCATAATGTTACTGAGGGCATTATCGCATAACTGCCATTTGCTTGTCTGGGGTTGTGAAGCTAAAGATAGTTTCCAACCCATTGGCGCCATTTGGGGGTATAAAAATAGCTGCAAGGGTTGCGTTTGACTCAGAACAACAAATATTGATCAAACAATTTGACTTTGGGGTAGCTCGGTTCTACCCCCTCTCGAGTATATTTGAGCGTATTTGGCAGTAATCGGGGTGGTGGTGGAGCATTTGAGAACCTGCAATATTTATGCGGGGCATTGGATGGTTTCTAGAAATGGCACAAAGCGCAGTTGTTACCTAGCCCAGCGATAGGTACAGTCGCATCCAATTGAAACGGTTTGAATAAATTCATAAACTTTCGGTTTCGATCGGATCATGTCCTCCAAGCTGCTTAGCTACTTAGCTAGTTAGTTAGTCGTTTAGTTAGTTAGTAAGAGTCGAGCAGCGTAGAAGGAGGCCGAGGACAACGGTTTTTTTGGCGCACTTAGCCAAAAAGCAACGCGTTTGCTCCGTGTGCAACGAATCAACACAACTTTACACTACATACCATACACAACACACAGCACACAAGACCCTACACCGTTCACAACAGGACACGAATCGAAAGGAACCCCATACCATGCCCATACACTGGGACTGGGATTGGGAGCACGAGCACGAGCACGAACACGGCGGAGCTCCTTTTCACTGGCCGCCGAGGAGGCATTGGTCAACGGGCGAGCCGAAATGCCGCCAGCGTCGCTACCATCTCTCCCACGACATGGACGTGTGCGCTCGGGATTTCCATCTGAGGGTGGACGACAGCGCCTGGTGTCACGGCTCGTGCCTGGTGGGCCGTGTGGTCATTGAGACGGGCACAGAGCCTGACTCGCTGGGTCGGGGTACATTCAAGGTGGTCTTGGACGTGCATCACTTCCAGTTGGCAGAGCTCACGGTGAAAGCCAAGAACAGCGACACCATCTGCGTGGAGGGCAAGCAGGCGGACGATCGAGCCGATAAGGGGCAGCTGTGCATTACACGCGAGTTTACGCGATGCTACAAGCTGCCCCGGCACTACGATGCCACACAGGCGCGTGCCACATTCTCGGCGGACGGCATACTTATGGTAACGGTGCCAGCACCACCCAAACTGGACGACGTGGAGCGTGTGGTGGACATTGAGCCCACTGGCAACTACTTTGGCAGCATTGCGGATCCCAGTGCATCCAAGGCCATTGAGCAGCAGGCAATTGACGATTCAGCTGATGGTGGCGAGGCTAATCCTGCTGGCACAGCGACGGACAAATGAAGCTGGCGACGTCTGGCGGTCGCGCGTACATGGCGCCCACTCTGCAAGTGGAAGAAGCGTCTCCTGGGACGCGTGAAGACCGTCAGAGGCGGTCGTTGGACTTGAATGAAGAAAAACACAAGTATGACGAGCATTTGGATGTAATAGATGTAGCTGAAGACTTGGCATAGCCAATGCACCTCTGCACCTGCTGGTGCCAGTAACTAGACTCACAATCCTTATTATAAACTATCCGAGCAAAAGTTAGTTAGTTACTTCGTTCTTGTTACAAAACACATAGTCAAATTGTTGAAAACGTTAACAAATATGGCCCCTAGAATCTATAACTATAACTTTGTACTTCTTAAGGATTTATGTCTTTGCTACTTTGATTCTGCTTAATGCCAATAAAGGACTTTATCGTAAACACTCTAAAAACGGACAGTCTCTACACAATTAATTTGTTTATAGAGATCTTAAATGTTTACTGCTGAATGCGCAGACTGTTTTAACTTTATCTAGAAATAAACTCCGCTCTGTTCTTGTGATTACCATTGTCAATCTAACACATTTGTGTCATATAAATCAAGAAAATGCCATAATTTGTGATACTATTTTCAAATTGAGCTCTTTAAGAAGCTGTATGTAAGTGTAAATATCGTTTCCATACCTCGATTCATCTGTAATAATTCTGAAGTCCCTTGAGACGTGCGACAACCCTGTCACGTGTCATTTGATTAGCGTCAAATTTGAATAAAATTCACTAACACCTCAAGTCCTCTGCCGTAGGGCGAAGGTCTGGATAGATATATGTTAGCTCTCTCACAATTTGGGTAGACGCCTAAAACGCACATCAATAAAAATTGGGAAAGTCGAAAAAGGCAGCTGCTTGTCAGCAGAAAAGAAACAAAAATAGTAAGCAAATGCTGCTGCCGGTTTGACCCAAACAAAAAGGCAAATACCGCCATGATAACAATAACAAAATCCATCGTATGACAGCAATATGCCAAGGGGCAAATAATATAGCAAGCAGTTAAGGAGTTCTTGGGGAATGAAGAGGAATGGGAACTCCGAAATGTGGGGGCGTTTGCTATTTTCAATATATGGATTGTGTAGTTTGTTTGCTATAGCGGAGACAAGCGACACTTTAACATGCGGGCTGGCACTGTTAAGTTAAAGCTTTACATACCGCTGTTAGGCTTGTGCACTTTAACAGTAGACAGTTAAAGTGAAATTGTTGTTGCTCTGTAAAAAGCCAATCAAGCCTTTGGCCATGTACCAGCTACCAAGTTCTGGCCAGTCTAGTTATGTGCAATTTTTGTCTTTGCTTTGGCTTTAGCAATTTAGTTGTTGAGACACGTTTTCTTGTTACGATTGTAATGAAATTTGTTACAACTTCAAGTGAATTGTGCGCCCCAGCCCAATAACAACAACAACAGAAGATAGCAAAAAAAAAATGCTAGCGTCGGCGTCGCAGTCACGCAAAGGGCTACGACAACGGGACATCGGACAACAGAAGGAGAGACTGGAAGCGCGTCGCGTACTTTGTCATCATTTTATTTTTATGCGTAGTTGCGTTTAATAAAGTTTTTATATGGGTCCTGGACAAGCCTATACATGTCACCCACACAAACACACACAGACTCTGTTTGTGTGTATTCGAATGCTGTGCTCTTGAATTTCGGCTCTGTGGTGTATCGTATATCGTATTTATAATCAAGTTACGATTATAGGAGCCTGCAGCTTTAATGCATTGGTCCAGGCCATCGGTCCGTAACACATTTTTATTCATATTTACGAGCATTCCACGGGCAACGCATAAAACATTCAGCAGAAAAGTAACTTCACAATTTCAATTTCCCACGCTATCACCGAACCGGGAAGGAGGGCCAGGAAAGTGGGCAAAGAATACAAGGAGAGTAAACACCTACCATACATGCCAATTTTATGAACTCATAAAACCATTGCGATGGATTTGTATTTGGAAGCCCGAAGGCTTTAGCGGTACGCCTGATCATATAAAAATCTAATCCCTATTGCGTTTCCACCCTCTTTTCCTATGTCTTTCTATCCCTCTCTCTCTCTATCTCTTTTTACCACCTCCCTTCTAAAACAACTTGGCGCTCATCCAGTTGACAACGACCCAGATCGCTTACAGCTATTGTTGTCTTTATAGGTCTCCCACAAAAACATATGCCTTGAAACTATTTATGCATAGTGAACTTAAAAATAAACATAATTTTTCAGTTACACTGGCAACGTGTGTGGCTTATTTTATTGTAACTTTTGTATACACTGGACTACTATTATTTATTACTTCTGAGTGTCTGAGGTGGCGAACTTTATTTACTTACAAATATTTCTCCAATCTGCATAAAGCTCTAATTTTTAAGCATGCTAAAAGTTACAGTTTAAGTTCAGCCATCTGAGTACCACTACTTTCGAGCAAGTGTTATTGGAATGCCAAATACACACACACAAACACACATGCATACACTTTTATAAAACACATTCAGAGCAATGCATTTATAGCCAGCTGCCACAGCCCCCAGAGTTACTACTAGCTTACAAATGCCGAACTACAACAAAAATTCTTTTGTAGCCGATGTGCCACAAATGGCATCACTAATAGAGATGATCACGTGTTCACTATATAGACTATTTCACTTCTTTGATGACAAATATTACAAAAAAAATATGGACAGTTTTTAAATAATATAAGGAAATATGGTTTGAATGTTGAACCTTCACCGGAATAGCCAAGCTAACCGCAATACTAATGGCAAAAGCAATACCCATTCAATAGATTTGATTCCATTATTTATTTTTTTTTTTTAAAAAAGGGTTTCGTTCTTTTCTCAAACTGTAATATTTGATAATTACAAATTCCACCTTTCAGCAGCAAATTCTTGTTTACAAGAATGCCAAATATCAGCCTTAAATAATAGATTTTAAAATTTCGATAAAATAAAGAAATTTAGCGTGAAAGAATAGTTTGAGAGAAACTAATTTGTTTGTAGACTATACATTTACTTTATATTTTCAAGTCTTAAATGAGTAATAACAGGACAACTAACATTTTCGTACATTTTATTTGGCGTACTATTTTTGGTATATTTTAAGGTTAGAAGTGCGGTCACATTGCCACGTTGCTAGTACAATCCTTCTGACACCCGCCATAAATTTCAAATTCTCACGTGTGCATCTCTGTTGTTTGTGGGTTCCGTTAGCTGTTAACTGTTGCTGTTGTTAGTCGTTTTATCTTCTGTTGGTAGCGTTCACGAATGTAGGTGCTTGTGTGTGTGTTTAGCAGTATGTAATTGTATTAGTCGAGAAGTAACCAGCACTAAGGCTGCTTCCTGTGCGTCATCGCTACATTTGTTGTTGTTGTTGGTGTTGCTCATTTGCAGTAAACGAGGACAGAGCTTTGCTGTTTTTGTGGTTGCCGTTGCTAGCGTTGCTGGTGCTGCATTTAAGCGTTACGCACTTCCTGCACAGAATGTTATTACTTCCGTTGCCGTTTAATTGATTTTGAAGGTGCGTTGCCAGCGACGAACATGGAAACAGGCAGGCGCAGGCACTGGCAAAATCTTGTGCCGTTAGCCATTAGCAAATTGTAGGTTAAGTGCTTTGTATGCTCGGCAATGCCACGCCTCATACACAGCAGCTTCCTGGAACGCAGCTTGGGCCATTGCACCTGTGCTGTGGTTTAAAGTCCTCTCTACCTCCACTTCACTTCCACCTTCACTCCCACTCCCACTCCCCTCCCACTCCCACTCTTACTCCATATACTATAAACCGCACTTTCGCTTTGTGCGGTTTTTGGCCACTTTTTCAATGTTATGAAGCTGTTATCCTTGCTGCCAACGTTATCCATGCGTAAAAGTTATTAGTGGAATGCACTCACTAAGCATGCGGCTCCATCCAGTTGAACAGGGGCAATCTGTAAAAGGCGGGGAGGGGAATGGTGACAGCCTGGGCTGGCTGCAAAGCCTGTTTGTTTGCTACCAAAAACCTCAAACAGCACTTAAGTTGTTGCCAACTGCAAGAGTTTGGTTTTGGTTTTGCAATGGGATTTACTTGAAGGCTCCTCCCCAGTCTCTCTTGCCCTCCACAACTTACCACGCTCTTACTGCATCTCGGTTAAGTGGCAGTGTGGGGCAAGTGGCAGACAGGCAACTGGCAACTAAGCACCTTCTATCTGCCAGACACAGCTCAGCATATTTTAATTATTTACCTTGATTGCAACTTTATCAAATGCTTATGAACGCAACTTTTCTTATACTGTTGCCAAGCGCGGTGAACTACAAAGAGTCTCGGATTTCATATACGCAGATTAAAAGTGGGAAATTAGGGATGGGAAATCAATAAGCGACTTCTAAAAGTCACCTTTATAAACTCTTTTACCATAGTTCCAAGGTGTTTGATTGCACACTCAATAAATAAAATTTACCATTAGTTTTTCCGATTAATTTATTCTCACAGGTACTCGAGTTTTTGTTCGTCTCCAATCTAATTAACGCGCCGTCTATCCAATCAACGTACTCGTATACTTTTTAGATAAATCAAAGCAAAACATTCATTGACTTTCTGCCTCGGGGAATGCTGCAAGCTTGCCAGCCAATATTGCGACCCATTTATGCATGCAACCAAATCCAAATTTGAATTTAGCAACAATACCACTGATGCGGCATCGAAAACATTTTGAAAAACATTCGCGAATGAATCATGTTGCCTGCTAATTGACTACGAACCGCAGCATCCGCGATTGTTTTCACATTAGCCATGATTTTTCACACACACTCCCATACACCATCTGCTCTTTTAGCCCCCAAATGATAAGTGAGCCGCTATTAGTGGGTCAATTAGCGGGGGAGTTGCATCTGCTCCAATTCATTTGGTCTGTGTGTTTGTTGGGTGTGAAAATGTGAATCTGACACAAGTGCAAAAGCGAAAGTGGTCTGTGCTAATTAGCCCAGCTAGTACTTACGTAACCCGTCTATCAGCAGATCGACTAACACAAACTATACCCGGAATCTCGATCTTTGCAGGGAGATCTGGACTACGGTATTACCACCGGAAACAAAAGATGTATACACGGCCATTCTGGGCGTTACTAAAGCCAGTCGCATTGATGAAGGTGTCTATAGCTGCAAGGTAAGTTTTATTATACTTTTTTCAATTTAAATCTCTGCATTCTTTTGCTAAGGATCGACTCTATTAAAAATATTCAGTTATTTTTGGGGAAAATGAATATTAGACATTTAGGCCGTAAAGTAAATGATCAATTTCCCAAATAATTTGATTTATAGGCCAGACAGTCTGAAGCTAACCCTACTAATCGAATTACCAACTGATTTACTGATTTATAACTTACTTCCCCTTCATGAGTCTTTGTGGGCTTCACAAGCAGGTCTACATAAGGCCTTTCACTAAATGTCAATGGCATAAAAAATCCCACCTCAAAGCCATAAACATGTTGTTCATATTTAGTGATAGGAGAGAGCTATAGAACAGCAGTTCCTAAATGAGGCTCCACATCTTGGTCTTGTTGTGGCATTTCTCGTACATGTCAATATTTTTTACAAGCCATTTGCGTAATTTGTTATTTGCCAAGCCATAAACAAAAATGGTTACCGGCCCGTCGGCTTTTTAGGTTTAATGGCCTGGAACAGTTTAAAGACTTAGTAAGTGCGACTAAGTAACGGAACAGAGAGACTGCTGAAAATCCTCAGCAGTTAAACAAAATGTTTAAATCCCATAGATTAAAATTTTATTTGCAGACTTAGAACTCTGCACGCACAAATCAAAATAACCCACATTTAAGTGATTGAAACTCTCGTTGTGTTTTTCTTTTTAATTTTTTTTTCTGTTTCTCACTTCTGTTGGTTTATTTTAATTTGGCTAATTAAAAGCGTTGGCGTGTAGGAAACAGAAACGGAAACAGCGAAAAGTTAAAAGTAATTTTGTGGCATTTTAGGAGAATCTTTTTTATTTTATTTTTAACTGCCTGTTTGTGATTTAATGCCAACAAAAAGTGGGTCTGGCTGACTGGCTCTGTTGATATGCCAGCTTAAAGCTTGGAATTAAACTGATTAGATAAAAGTTTCAACGGAATCCACAAATTACCAGCAAATCCAAACTGAATTAACAGCAGTAACGAGTAAGATTAAAAAAGAAATTGTTGCGTGAAGCAATAAAAAGACAATTTAATTGAATTTGTGAATATTCACTTGCTGGCAACTGAAAAAACTAAACATGCAGATATCTTTTCATGGGTTTGTTCAAAGGTCTTTAAGATATCATCGCGCTTCATAACTACATAAAAGACAAGCCTATGGTACCTCAAAAACAACAAATATTACTGACTATTGAATTCTTTTCATGATCATGCTTAACTTTTTTTTACATTAGTAAACTTTTCGACTCCAATATTATTTACACATTGTTGTAAAAGTGTGATTACTTATATTTAGAATAATTTGGATTCAAGCAAACTTTCCATTTATAATTAACTTAAATTCATTGTGCATAAACTTTAAAATATTGAAAAAGTTGTCACTCGACAGTGTGCAAAAATACTGAATAAATTTATTTGGTGAGAATATACAATCCTTAATAAATTGCACAAAAAGTTGTTGCATGTCCTGCGAACTATTTAAGCTGCTGCAAGGTGCCCCTGCTCTAGTGCCCTGCTTTGGTGTTGTAGTGCAAGTGCAGCAACAGTAGCAGCAGTATTCCTTGAGCTGCAATCTCAAGTCGCTGCCATAAATTTTCTTACTTTAAGACCGCAAAGAGCATCAAGAGCAGCAGCTGTTGCTTGCAGAGGAGAGACCACAGAGCTAACGAGCGAAGATTTTCTTAAAGCCCAGAACCAATTGTATTTAATGCGCTGTCCGAGCGTTCCAAGGGGGATTTCGTTTGCTTTTCTCCCGCTGTATGAGTCCCCCAGCACTGTTTTGAGGGCTGTCGCTTTGTGCCTTTGGTTCGCCTAGTGCCAGCTTCTCGCTATTCCACTTATTTCTGTATGGACCACGTAATGACGCCATCAGATCAAAGGCAAAGGCAAAAGCAAAAATACTGAATTCGACGCTGTTGCTTTTGCTTTTGCTATTGCTGTTGCGGCCCCAGTGAAGAGGAGTGGGTAGAGGAAGAGGAGTGGAAGCGGCCTCTTGGCAACTGTTGGCAGCTGCTACAAGAATTGCACGTTAATCAGCGGACTGTGCTCGCCATCTCTCTCCTCTGATTTTTTCTCCTCTTTTTTGCTTTCTCAGCGGACAAGCTTAATGTACAATCCCCAAAGGTTAATATTTGCCGTCTTGAAACTGTAAAGCATAAATCCTTTTCAATAAGATGCGCCCCAAGGTGCGAGTGCTATGCAGCATGTCAACAATGTGCGTGCATGTGTGTGGTATATGTGTGTGTGTATGTGGCACTTCATGTCGTCCATTATGCACCAGGGACTCCATCATCATATTCATATACGAGGGAAAGAACGATGACTTGAGTCGGTACATAAGAAAATACCCTCGGGCTGTAAGCGCAGTCATTATTTATTTATTGATATCAACTTGCAATTAGTTCATTACCTTCAGGGGCTTGCCGTCCTTAGGCTTAACTGCAGTTCGTCCAATTAATCTCATCGATTGTGTTTCTGTCACGTCCATTGATTTATGTCCGATTTATGTGCTTGTAACACGACACTTTACACGGTTTAAAGTCCCTATAAGCCGTCAATTGAGTACGGCATTAAATTCATACGGGATCGATCTACAACACTACATTCTTCAATACCTCACTTAACGGCCACAGCAGGCGCCAATCATTGTAATGCGAAATCATTGTTATGCAAGCAACACTTTTTTGTGAGGGACCGTAATGTTGAGTGTTTTAATTTTATTTGCTATGGATTTCGGTAACTACAATATTTTAATTGTAATTGAACTCATATATACATATGTACATAAGTAGTGGGATTGGTACAGAGAAGAAGCATATCGTTGGCATTATCCTTGGTGACATGCACTTTTCAGTTCGTAAAGACGCTTTTATCTGCCGACTGTAAAAGGGAACCATTTTGGCGCATCAGCATCATTAACATTGGAAATTTTGTGGCACAAGTGTTGTGGCATGCCACCATCTACTATAGCGATTTTTATTGACTGCAGAGAGACACAGAGACTTAGAGCAAGGGGACAAGGTGGTGATGGTTGGAGTTAGGACTAAATGACATTAGCCATACTCGTACAATGTGCTGTTTAACGACTTCGACTGTTAATGAGACGCAACTTTGAGCTTCAGTCTTCAGACTTGGGCAATAAAATCACATTTGGGCCATAAAAAATTGTATGCTCGCTGTCGTTGTCGCTGTCGCTGTCACAGCTGATGAGGTTTGTGGCTAAATGAGTTAATTGCCAATTGGATTTTGTGACTGGCAAAGATTTGTTGACGTTGCAGGGTCGTAAAGTGCGGGGCCATTGCGCCATTTTTTGATTCGTGCCACAAATTTAAAACAGCAACTTCAAATGGGCAAATACTCGAATGCCGTAAAGCAGCAACTTAAGAGTAACAATCTTTTGAATTGCTGCTTCGCCAAATGCTCAGCTCTGTCTATCAAATGTTTCCGGCTCAGTTGCAACAAAGTGCCAGACACAGACACACATCCAGACATAGACACTTGCAACAGATACACCAATACCATCAACAGCATCGACGGCAAATGCATGCCACATGCCACATACCGGCAATGAGGAGCCCCGAGGTGTGATCCTGACGTCGCTGCTCGTTAGTTTGTCTGCTTTTTTAAATTTGAAACGGATGTAAGGCCCCAGTCCTCCCAACCAATTGTGAGCAACTGCAACAACATCATCATCATCATCATCAGCATTATACTAATGTCGAACTCTGCAGGGCTATGACTCCATCGCCATCTTCCCTTTCATCTAAACCCACCGACATTCTATTCCCTGAGAGCAGCACGAGCAGACGCAAAAGTTTTGTTTTTTCTGTACCCTTCTTCCTCCCACGCACACACGCAAACATACATTTATGCAACATGTTTGTGCCACATGACACAGTTGAGCTTTAAGTAGCTATGGAGGCAAACACACCAGCCAGACACCGCAACAAAATCATGTTATCCTTATTTGAAAACGCCCTCTAAAAGGCTTACCAGTCCATTCAGCACAGACTGCGCGCAATCAGCCAAAGTCATATCCAATCAGCAGACAATGTGTTCGCTTTTTAGCCTGGCTAACAACAGTCCAGACAGCTGGCGAGAGCCAGTGCCAGTGTATTAAATTCAAGCATGTGCTTCGAGCAAACAACCAACAATCGTTGACATAAGGCACACACGTATTGTTAAAGGACAGTTGACTTGCGCCTGCTTCAACTGTTTCTGATGCTCCTGTTGCTGTTGTCATTGCTGTTATTTATCAGGTCCATCGAGAGCCAGCAGCAATGCACGTCGCACAGTGGGCTGCACTGTAAATGACATAAAAAGTGCATCATTTTCAATAATGTAGCTCATACAAATAAAATTAATTATATTATGTTCCATACATTGTTTTAATTAATCTTTTTTTTTATATTACCAAAATTACTTATTATACCCGCTACCCATAGAGGAGAAGGGTATTATAACTTTGTGCCAGCAGGAAATGTATGTAAAGTATATACATATATTCTTAATCAGCATCAACAGCCGAGACGATCTAGACCATGTCCATGTTCATCTGTCCGTCTGTCCGTATGAACACCTAGAGCTCAGAGACTATAAGAGATAGAGCTATAATTTTTTTTCGACAGCATTTAAAGCATTATTAAAGAAATACATTTGTATGGGCAAAAACGCCTACTTACTAGGGGCGTTAGTTGCTTTGGCTGACAATCTGGTATATTTCGCCGCGGTATTATGAATGCAGTACTATACATATATACCAAATATATCATGGTATATTGTTAGTACTTTTTAGTATTTTTTGTATGTTTTGAGAATAATACCGCAATATTTTGCTTTTATTCAAAATGAGTAGCGGGTATTTCACAGTCGAGCGCTCTCGACTGTAACTTTCTAACTTGTTTTTTTTGTAAAAATGTTTAGATATTGCATAAAATATTTCGGATAGTTGCCATTTTTGTATTCTATAATTAATTTTAACTTTCATTTTTTTCCTGATTTCTCACATTTCCCCTTCACTAGGCATGCATTCTTTATTCCAATAAACTTGAGTCCTTTGTCATGATTTAGCTCTTATATAGGCTTACTCAAAGACGTAATGAGTAAAATATTGTTGGTAAGCCTGTGTTAATATGTTATTAAAGATTTGTCCGGATCAAAAGGCGATTGATCTAATTTTCTATACGCCATCCATTGGGTAGGACAATCTGGTATATTTACATACTCTATGGTATATTTCGAATGCAGTACTGCATCGATTTTATAATTTTTGACGTATATCAACTTGGTATACTTTTAGAATAATACCGCACTGTGGATAACGGGTATCTCACATTCAAGCATACTCGACTGTAGCTTTCTTATTTGATTCATGATTTGTTTTTAATAATGAGACACTTTCGTTTACTATTAACACTCTTATTAAGTTACTCATTATTTCAGGTTTTCTCAACATATAAAAATAAAAAAAGAATACCAAAAACTTAAAATTTATATATCTTTCATTCTAACATTTCAATGTTATTCAACTATGTTAAATGAAAATTGAGTGATATATCGAATAAGACGCAACTGCTTTTTCAACATCTGTTTTCTGATCTTTGCAGGTCACCGATTGGGGCGTGGAACAGTGTCGCTCATTACATATCCACATCAAGTCGCCACCTCGACTGCGGGTGGATCCTGCGAGTGTGACGCTGCAGCGTGGTGACTCGCTGCGAGTGCGTTGCCTCTCGCCGGGCAATGATGACATCAAACGCTATGCTCAGCTGGGCTACAGCTGGACGCGGAATGGCGTGCTCTTTCAGTCGGATGCCGCGACAGCCATGTGGGAGGATCTCTATCCGGATGGCAGCATATTGAAGATCAACAACATACAAAAGTCCGCAGAGTACGCGTGTCTAGTGTCCAATAGTGTGCGACCCGTGTCAAGGAGTGTCTACATCAATGTCATTGAGCGCAATGCAGTCCACGTGTGTCTGGCAGAGTCCAGCTATGGGGTCCACTGGCCCACCAGTGCTCCCGGTGCTCCCATTATCACTGACTGTCCTCGTGGCTACGAGGGACACTCGCGACGCATCTGCGAACAGCGGGATGCCGGCAACTCCAGCTGGCTGCTGCCTGACTTCTCTAGCTGTGTGCGGGATGAGTTGTTGCTCATCTACAATCGGTTCCGAGCTCTGAGCGCTGGATTTCAGCAGACCAATTCGTCAAATATATTAAAGGCTTGCTTTGACTACACCCTGCAGCGAAGGCCTAACTTTCTGCCGGGCGAGGCGAGTTTCCTCATCGACATGCTGCATGAGGTGGGCGCAGAACTGAATAAATCTGAAAAGGGCCGAAAGGGTGAATCTAGCGGAGCGAATAGTTCAACTAAAGTTTGCGCTCTTCTTAGCAATTCTCGTGATTTCCGATTGAGCGCCTGAGCTACTTTGTCTTGAGAAAACTGTATAATATCACGAGGGAGGAAAAGTTGTTGCCTCAAGTAGTATTCGTAGTAGGTTCGCATTCGCCAAATTCAATTTTGAACAAGTATCGCGTCTTGGGATGCACTGCAACTTGAGCACTTTTAAGACTTTGCTGGGATGGGAATGAGACAAGTGCAAAGAGCTCAAAGCGTTACAAACATCTTGTACTCTTACCTGAGGCTCGGCCTGAGCCTGGACGTTAAGATGCCTCATCCACAAGCACTTGTGCAGGGGGTTTTTGGCAGAAACTATTTTTACACGCAAATGAATGCAAAAGCTGGCAGAAGCTGGCGGGGCGACTGGCAATTTTTCACACAATTTTCAGAGCCAACTTATGGTAGAGTGAAAGAAGAAAAGTTTTCCTCCTCTTTCGGCCGCTTGGCAACAATTTTTCATTTTAATGCGCACACAAATTTCCCGCCTAACGAATGGGCTTTGGGCAATGGGCAATGGAAGAGTGACTCTTATGTTGTGCGCTGTGCTTCCACCTTTTTGGTCCACTTGTTCAACACTCAAGCTCACACTCGTATTTCTTTGACTATTTTGCAGCTCGACACCTATTTGCAATTGAAAGGCACACAATTGGAGCGTGAGATGGCTGCGGAGATAATACTCCGCATTCTGGACAAAGTCATGCAGAATGCACAATCCCTGAACAGTCAACAGGTGAGACCACAACACTGCACTACACTAGAGTATATAGTTCAAGTCAGCATTAAGTCTATACTTGTCTGTGCATGCACAGACATGCTCGCGCATGTACAGTATGTACTTCCCAGCGCACATAAATTATGTGAAAAGAGCGGCAGTCGAGCGAGTTTCGGGTGCCATAATTTATAACCTACAGCCATATTCAATATTTGCCAGACTGGTTTGCGGCTCTTTCCAGATTTATTACACGCTCATACACATTTAAGGGCCTAAATTGGACTGCGCTCTGCGGTACTACACACATTTATAGTATAGTACAACGATGTGTGTGTGAGGTGGTGTGGGGTGTGTTGGGGTGTGTGTAATACGAGTCGCATTTTTCACTGGTTTTACTTTTATTTAGCATGTAGTTGGGGTTTGTCATTGGGCCGCAATTTACATTTGTCTACCGCAATTCGAACTACGACTAAACCAGCCACAGAATTGATACTATGTTTGCTGGTAATGAATACCTTCGGCAGAAGCCATGTATTTTGTGGCTTGAAAGGCCAATTTGTTGGCAAGCATCTTGCTAAATTGCATATATTTTACTTGAAGTATTGAATGATTCAACGATGGTGTTGTAGGTGAAAAGAATACTACCTAACAGCAATCAACGTAATGCTAAAAACTGCAGCCTAGATCTGAACTATGAAAACAATTTTATCTTACATTACAGCTGGAATACTTTGTAAATTTAAATATTCCGTATTACGTCTATTATTTGAGGTTTTAGATTGAATTTGTATATTATCACTTTAACTTGACTATTGTTTACCCAACAGTAAACCACAAAGTAGATGCTCAAACTTGCCTCAGAGTTGTTGCTAATGAGCAGCAATCAAACAGTTCACTTATGAACGAGACAAATGAGCCAGGCTCAATGGTACTCCAGACACCTGGCTGCACCGCAAAACAATAACCATTACCCCTCCCCTTCTTCATTCTCTTCCATTGTTACAGCTACCTCCTTATGGCCATCGGACAATGACGGAAGCTACTTATGGCCTTGTTGCTGTTTGGTGAAAAGTGCGTATCCCGTTTGTCCTTTGCAGCGCTGTCAATGTACCTTGGACCTTGACGATCTGAAGTAGAACGAGTGCGGGTTTTGTTGTTGTTGGCGGCTTTCGCTCTCACACTCGACTTACTTAAGTTTTTAAGTGGCTCGCCAGCCAGAGTCGAAGCTGCTGTCATGGAAGGGAGGCGAGGATTTGGGTCTGGGCTCATGTTTTATTCCTTGAACACACTTTGTTTTCGCGAAGTGCGGCATAAAAGTAACAGCCACGGTTGCTGGGAAGGAGTTGGTTGTATTACACCAAGCAGGCAGGCAGTCGCATGCATCCGGCTTCAATTTTGATATGCAAATTTATGTGAGTGTTGATTGCAGCTGTTCGGCGTGGGAGTAGTAGTAGTGGGAGAAGTAGTAGCATGAAAGTAAAAGCAGCTTGATCCGCATTCGCATCCTCATCAGCAACGGTGACTCAATGTCAAGGACCTCGCTTTAAGGAGTAGCAGTAAGTTGGCGAATGAAGCAAACTGTACAGCATAATCTATTAGCTGTCGCTAGCTCGTGTTTTAATATTCATCTTTTAAGATCGGGGCACGCGCGGAAATTAAGCAAGTTTTTATTGCGCAGTCTGCATAGCAGATAGTTGACTTTAGACAAAATGAGGATGAGTGACTAAGAGCCCAAATGGCAGAAAGTCGATGGGGAGAGCGTGAAAGTTTTTAATGCGCTCAAATTAATTTTGTTTGCCTTCGAGTTCCCTTGAGTTATGGCATTTCAATATTAAGTATGCGCCATGTGAGCCCGAAACTTCACCAAACACTTTTATGTTTTATTTTCTTTTTTTTTTTGAAGTTTAAAAAATTTTTATTAGCAAGGCGGAAAAAAGAAGTTGCCAACATAATTGGGTCGATTAAATGCCAGCATTTCAACTTTTCTCAACTTGCCAAATAGTTGGCAGTCTTCTTATTGACTCTACCAAAACTATTGAAGGTACGAACGAATCGAAAATACTTTTGTCCGAACTTTTAATTAACAGAAGACTACTGCAATCGATAATGTTCGTTAAGAGAGGAGAACTATCAAATAAGTTAACGTAGAGAGATAATTAAATATATTTTTGAGCTATTTAAATTTAAATTCCATAAATTAACAATCATATTAACATGCAATAATGTGACAACAGAAACCATAATTTTGTGCCCACATGTTTTATCAATTAAATAAAATGTATTTAAATTCATATATGAATGAATATTGTGAATGAATACGATTGCGGTGTATTGAATACATATTATCAATTTCAGTTTATACAAGCACATACATCCACATATTCAACATGAGTTGTTCTGCAGTTGGCCTTATCAATTGGTTGTTGATAATTCTGAATTATGATTGCATTTCTCATGCTTAAAGCAGATTTTCATTAAATTTATTTTTCGTCTGATTAACATTGTTTGCGGTAAAGCATTTTGTAGATTTTGCAATTGAAAAAGTTTTATGCATAAAAGTTGCCGATTTCAATTGCCTTTTTAATGCTTATATTTCAATTTAGAATGCCCCAAAAAAAAGACTTAATTTAAATATACGAGAAAAGTTTCAATGCCTATTGACTCATTATCGAGGGAGCACAAACTAAGTGGCAAACAAACTTCATTGACCTAGTTTAAAGAATATTTACTCTAATTCGCAGGGTCGGACTTATTTAAAAAAAACTTAAACTTGTTTATATTTAATGTTGTCTCACCTTCTCCTTTGATAAAAGACCATTCACCGAACCAGTTTTTTTTATTTATACTCTTACTCGTATTAATTAAGAACTTTTTTCACTATTTTCCCCATTTTCAATTTCAGTTGAGATCGTATAATCCGCTTCTGTTTTGGTTTTTGCTATTCTGCTTTAACTGAGAAAATTAAATTTCAGTGTTTTGATTTGTCTTCAATTCAAGGTTGCCGTTTCTCTTTTGTGCGTTCCATTTGGCCTCCTTTAGTTGCTAATGCGCTCCTGCCAAATATCCTCACATTCTGCAGTTTGACCGAAAGAAAACTTTAGCAAAGACTGGCTATTACGAGAATTTTGCCATTCAAAAATTAAATTCGTAAAGTTCACGACAAATCACTTAGCAAAAAGTAGTTGGGGAAAAAACGATTGCAAAAACGCAGTTCAAAAGTCGCAGCAAAACTTTCAAATCAGCAGAAAAGTTTAACACACTCACACATACGAGCACACGTATGTGACGTGTGTGTGGCCACGCCCACTATGTGTTGACCGCCCTAGTGATTTGCCGGTAAACTGTTCAACGTGGCCAGGTCGCAAAGTTAAGCGGACTTTTCGCTTCTGAAACTATTTAGAGCAAATTTTCATAGAAATTTTTTCCGTCTTTTAAAAGGAAATCATACAACTGCTACAATTTGCATAGGCGCAAGGGGCGTGGCATGATGACTGTGGATGATGACTGTTGAAGTTGAAGTATTTTGTATTTTTTTTCTTTTTTTCGTTTTGTATTTACAAAGTTGCAATGGAAACTTTTTCAATTGGAATTGTTTTCGGTTTCAATTGCACATGGATGTGAGTCCTGTGTCTCGTAATTTCATTTATCCTTAAATATATCCTGCCCAACAAGTGCGCAAAGATGATTTGCACAGGAAATTGTGCCATCACAGCAAAAAATGCAATCCGAACATTGAAAGTAGAAGACGTACATGACAAAATAGTCAAGAGAACATTTCAAAATTGAAGAGAACTCGGTTGAAAATCGATTGGTTCATTGCCCGCTTGTCCGCTCGAATGCTACTTAAGTTTAAGCTTTTGGCAAACCCTTGACTTCAGAATGCAACAATTTATAATTTGATATGAGTTCATTGACTTGCCGGCTCACTTATTGTTGTCCTGCTTTCTGCTGTTATTGCCAACAGAAAAATATGGCCAACTCCAACGAGTTTCGCCACCGCCATTTGCTATTGATTTGTGGTGTGTAATGCTCATCGAAACTATCTGCTGACTGCAAAACAATTGTTTGCACTCCTCGCAAAGGATTCGTAGAACTTGCACAAGCGATAAGCCAGGAAATGGTAGAATAGCTTAAAGTAGAGGTTGCTTATTTTAGAGCGCAAGGTAAAAGTTTATTTGCAGGAGTGCCGAAAACCTCACTCAAACTAAAAATAAAGTTATTCATATTGTATGAAGTATGATGTATCTGTAAATAACACTTGATATTATTTTTGTATACAAAAATGTTATAGCAAATGTTGAGTAAATAGCGTCTAAGTGCTATGGCAACCGTCTAATAAATAGCTTGACACCTTGAGATACCCTGTTAATCTACAGCATGCCTAACGGGGCATTAACCCAAAACTGTATATTAAGCAATAGATATTTTATTTAATATAATAACTGACATATGGAAGGTTGAACTTGGCATTCCCAAAAAAGAAGAAACTTTTACTTTTCACCTTTAATATTTAATTGTTTTCAATAACGCAGCACATTCATATTGAAATCAAGATCAAAAAGGAAAGAGGCAGTCCTAGTGTGATCAGCTCATTTGTAAATAACATATTAAAGTTATCGATATATAAAATATTATTTTTAACTCTTTGAGTAGGGATACTCAATCATGGATGATGGTTATATGAGGATGATTCCAGTAATTTAAGTCTAGATGATGGTTTAGCTCCAGAACAATACCTAACTCTAGCAGGGTATCTTTCTTTTATACTTTGAGACTCGATGCCATATTTTTTGAGCGATGAGTCCAGTCATAATGAGTTCTAGCTACTGAACAACAAAGGCAAGCAAACAATTGATTTCGATTGACTGGGTAGAAAATAAAAGCAACAACAAGCTGTTGTCTCGGCAACGGTGTTTACGCTCTCTCATATTGATAACTTGACCTTCATTCCTTTGGGCAGACATGATTTAACGCGACAACAATATTTCTTTTTGCAGCAAATTAAAAAGTTACAACTTTTAACGCAATCTGCGGCACTGAACCGCGAGACAATTGCGGCCTCACAATTGGCCACATCGACAAGGAGCAACAGTGGCAGCAACAGTCAGGCAACGTCCTCGGGAACGACTGCTGACAGTTCAACAACTTTGACCGCACAGGGAGGCGGCAGTGGCGGTGGCGGTGGGGGCAGAGGTGATGGAAACGGCAATGGCAATGCAGGAGCTGTCCTTGCCCCGGGCAGTGCTGCAGGCAAATTGCAGGCCAATCGCGGCGATGCTGCTGGCGCCACGAGTATTTTGACAGTCGATGAGGATACATTGTCACTGGATCGCCTGAATTCGCTGCGCATTTATATGACCTCCGTGAAAACGTTGCCGTTCAATTTACGCATTTACGGGTGAGTTGCTTCAACCCGAATTAAGAACATTTCATTTAGCTCAATTTAAATCGTGTGGCTCCGATCGCTACGCATTCCCTTTATGCAAATATCACCTTAGATAAGCAATTTTAAATTTAGCAAATAATTCAAAATTAGGCACTTGTTCCGCTTTCTTTAATTAAAAAGTTTTGAATGTATGTATTTGGTAGTTCGATTAATTAAAATCTCCTTGAAAATAAGAAGAGCAGTGCCTTTCACATTTCAAGTGCTCGCACTTTGCATAATTTCATAATTATAAAAAAAAAACGTGAATGCAAATTTCTGCTGGCCAAGTAAACAGTAAACTTGGCTTTATGATTAATATGCCACCTTGACGAAGGGAGTAGGGTAAACGGCAAACGGTAAACGGTGAAGATATTTTGCATTCTCTTTTAATGGAAAATTTACTTTATGAGCAAACATAAATAAGTATAAAAGTGAAAAAGAAAATGCGTAAAACAACAAGCACACGCGCTCGTGTTTACTATAAAATGGATCATAAAAATTCAACTTGACAGACTTTGCCATAGTGTGCTTGGATCTCCTTGAAATAGTGCAGAGCCTTACCTTGGCAAACAGTTTTGACTTCTTTAAGTGTCTAATTAAGCTAATTAAGTGAGGTGGCTGCATAGCAGGTCCGGGTTATGATTTAATGCTTTTGCATTTTGTCTTTTCTTTCGCATGCAGCGAGGACTTATTTTCGGATCAACTATATATGGACATTGGACTGTCCTCACGTCTGCTTCATATCATGGCCAACTCGACAATATTCGCTTCTGTGATTTCCTACAAGAACCTGAAAAGTTTTCTGCCAAAGACATACTATACGCGTGGCAGGTAAGTAATAGAATCATTAGCATCTTACATATTTGTTAATGCAATGGTTAACAATATGTTTTTAATCTTTCCTTAAATACTTTCCGTATGACGAAACATGTGCTCAGTCTGCGTGGCATTATTTTTACTTATATCTCAGCTGTGTCTAATACTAAGTCCCCCGGATAAAAGTCCTTGAGAGCCCTTGTGTAACGCCAACTGTTGTCAATGTTGTTGGATTCGCAGTGACAAGCGAGTGCATCTCTCATAAGCGCATTAAGGCAGCTGTAGATGTGGCAACAACATAATAACAAATGGCGCAATATAGTAAACAAAATGCAAATATGAAACTTACATCCACAAACCATAAAATATATTTGTCCATACTACATTCGAATAAGCATATAGCATATAGTATAGTGTGTGTGTCCATAACGGAAGCTAGAAATGAAATCTGTTTGGGAATAACATGAAATGCCTGTAGTATAGCTGCCAATATTCCGAAAAACGTTGATTTAATTATGCAGACAAGAGAATGCTTATATGTCCTTCTATGTATGTGCCGCTAGGCTTTAATGAACACATGCAGTGCTTGTCTGCCTTGATGCGATTAGTTTGGGTGCAACTGGAGCATGAATAGCAACAGCTGTTTGACAGATACAGCTTATTGATATATGTATATTCGTAATTCACTTAATGAGGAAATAGTGGAAGATGTGGGGGACTTTCACTCGATATGTATAACAAATCCATAGCGAGTTTCTTCATTCCTATTCTCATTTGCATTTCACAGTGATCCAAAGGACTCGGACTATGTCCTCGCTTCGCGCATTATTCAAACCTGGCTATTTCAATCGAATCGTTCGAACGACAATTTTCGAGAGCCTCTCGATCTCTCGTTTGAAGCTGGACATGTGGAGATCATATTTCAGCATGAAAGCGTGCCCAAGTCGGGGGACTGGGTTGCGGTATGCGGGTAAGCTGGCAAAAGAGACAACAAAATAATGAACTGACTTTGATTACCCTTCGATAGACACGACCATAAGGCCTCGTTCGATTCAACATGGCGCTCAGACCTGTGCATTACCAAGCACCTGATGGAGAATATTACCCGATGCATTTGCCCGCTCTCTGGGACTTATGTAGTGATGTTGACCAAGAAGCAGCCCAATGTGAGTAACACAAATACAAAGAAGGAAGGTCGTCAAATTTGCACTAATTTTACGTGTAGTAAAGTGGAAAATGCTTTTGATTTATGCTTTCACTTTTACGGTTTGACCCTGGCAACTTTGCTTATGATTTCCCTTTTTGGTTGTACTTACTTAAATATAGTTATTTGCTTCCATTGAGGAACTTGGCAGTGGCATAAGCTGCCGCTCTTAAATATATTTGTTTGTTTGCCCTTGGCCACAGTTTTATAAGTATTAAGCTAATTTACGACAAATTTTACTGTTTTTTCCCCTTCTCTTTGTATCCTGTTGCAGTCCACGCAGTCGCATGCCCCACAGCGACCCATTTTCGTGATTGCTAGCTGTGCCTGCTGCCTGCTTCAGTGCTGCTCTGCGTTTCTCATCCTCTTGCCCATCTGGTGTAATCGCAAGTGTGCTGTGACCTTCCTAAAGATGCAGTTTTGTATTTCTACGTCGAGTGTTATGCTTATTTATTTGCTGGGCTTCATGAAAATGCTGCCTGTGGTAAGTATTAATTTAATTGAATAATTCTAATTTATGCTTGAAAGGCGTCTTAAAGTCAACTCTTAAAACTGTTGCATACTTTTAGGATGATTGCAAAATGTTGTCCTTTCATTCACATCTTAAATTTAAAATCGAATCTAAAAACTATTGCATACTTTTAGGCCGATTTGATATTTGTCTCCATTCACATGTAAAAATATTTGCCAAAGAAAACTTGACTTGAAATATAGATAAATCTCAATAAATAATATTTTTGCTAGCAATTGGTTGAAAGCCACCTTGAAAGAAAACTGTTTCAACAGTTTATTTTTCGAAACTGCTGTGCAGTGTTTCACTTTTAGAAACAAAAGCTGCACACAGTGAAAACTTTTGCTCATTCCTCGACACACTGCTCTCCCCTTGCCGAAATGAACGCAACCAAAGCGTAAAATTTAATTACTGCAAAATAAATATACAAATAAATTCAGGCGAACCCAACAACAAAAGAAACCGAAAACCAAAAAACCGAGTAAAAGGAAACCAGTGTTCGAGTAACGGAAAAAATACAAAGAATAATAATCGCAAAAAAAATGTTTCCAAATTGAATTCAAGTGCGTTTAAAACAGAAAACAAAGAAGAAGAATATAAGAACCGAAATGAAAATTTGCAAATACGAGTACACATACTTCAAATGAATATTGCGCCCTTTCAGTGCACCCCTTTGGGGCAGTCTAAGTACTCACATACCTGGGTGGGAACCAGTAAATAACAATCAAGAAATTGTAATTACTAATTTTGGCGTACTGAGTCTTATGTACTGAGTCTTATGTATGTTACTTTCAAAAGGGGGAGTGAAGAACCACCATACTTGGGACCCAAATTTTAATAATCATCATCATCTCCATCATCATAATCGTCAAAAAGAAAATAAATTAACTTGTCGTCTGGCAGGCATAAAGATGGCGGGGATTTGAGTAAATATTATAATTTACAGTTTGTAAAGGCAAAGCCAACATACACAAAATTCATGAAATACAATTCCCGATGGCACTAAGCCGCCTTGTCGTATCCACCTGTTGAAAGTAATGCAAATTAAAAGTCAACAGAGCAAAGCAAGCTTCTCCAGAGAGCTGAAGAAAGCTGAGAAAAAAGATATCGCTTAAATCGAAATTAATATTAATAAATGCCAACATTTTCAATTTGCCAAACGCGCCAGCGAAATATTTCTCATAGTTTATGGAATATCAAATTCTTGAGATCGGTCCCAAAAACAACAGTCTGAAACAACTCTCTTCAAATCCCCAACAGAATCTCAGAATATTTTAAATTATAAAATGAAAGCAACAAAAAGAAGCCAACAAAAAATAAAACGTATAAACAAGAGTATAAAATTTGCGATGTTTAATCTTTTGGGATCCCGCGAAACTGCCGCGAAAACCAACTTCAGTTCGCTATAAAAAGATGAGAGAGAGAGACAGAGAGAGAGAAAGAGAGAGAGGTGAGAAGGGAAGCGTAAGGAAAACTGTAAGCTCCTAACAAGATGTAACATTTTTGAATTAGTAATAAACTGGGCCGTTGCTGGAAACAACGGAGCGCAATAAATGAATGAAAAACAAATAAAACGCGACAAGGCCAAGAACAACAATACGACCAGAAAACGGAGAAACAAAAAGGTTTATGCAATTGAAAATGTAAAAACAACACGCACAGGGGGAATTGAAACAAAGTTGTCAAAGGCAAAGGAACTGAGGAGACTCTGGCAGATATGGACACGGGGACAACTAGTAGAGGGGATTGAAACTTAATAATGCTTATGGACAAGAGCGAAATTCTCGAACGGCACAAGCAAGTTGCTCGTAATTCAAGCCGAAGCATTCAACTCAAGCATGCCCCAAGGAGTGTTGTTGCCATAGTTAAGCAACTGATAGCGCCACCCATTGTATATGAAGCATGCAACACACACTCACACTCACACTCCCACACATATTCACACTCATTTGAGTTTGTGGTATTTTATCATATTTTAATGAGCAACTTACGTAAAGGCGCTCTACGGCCGCCGGGCAAGTTGCACAATGCGTTTAAATAACGCAGCGCCAATGGCGAACATTGACTAAATAATGCAGCACGCACGTAAATATTATTGATGCACATTAATTGCATGCAAATGCGAAGGCGACTTTATTAATATAGTAAGAGTATGTGCACATATGTATGTACGTAGAGTATATATAAAATAAAAGGCGACACACATGACAACATACCACAAAGACACAATGCAAATTTCATGGTTAAAAACACGTGTCACACGCCACGTTGAAGGAGGCTGTGGCATGTGGGCGTGGTCCGCACAATAACCCACAATAAATAAAATTTAAAATATTCATTTTACTTATGGACATACACACACAGTGTGTGTATTTGCATGTGTATTTGTACATAAATAAATACAATTTCAGCGACTGTTGGAAAATACATGATAAATAATATAAGAATAAAATAAATAACGTATTCGCCATGTGGTATGCCCGCTGGCCAAACTCCTGACTGGCGGCAGCGGCATGTGAAAGGCGAAAGCTTTTAAGCGCACTTAACTCATAATTTCGCACAAAAAAAAGAACCAAATAAACGGATAAGAAAAATACACGCGAAACGAAACAAAATGTATTTACGCTGAGAATTGAAAATTAAAAAGTTCTCAAAATTGTTTTTGCCTCCGCCCAAGAACAGCAACAATGATTTTAAATGTTACAGCGAAATGAGGCTGACCTCCGTTCGCTGGGCTGACTGATTTCAAGAAGCTAAGAGCAGCATGTAAGCGAAAGAAGAATGCTGATAATGTAATGAAGTGTGGCTGGCATATTAAAACCACAATCTTTTGCTTTAGCCAAACCAGCGCAGCCACTTCCTGCATTCCCCACAAGCTCGCATATTGAATCAGTTTGGCAGAGTATTAGCATTCAATTTGGTTAATGGTCTATTCAGTTGTAACATTTATGCTGTTCCCTTACTTAACTTAGCTTTCTGACATTCACAACATCAGCGTCAAGAACCTCTACAAATGCATTTTTTCAATAAGTATCTTGCAGCAAGTTCGTATTCGTCTTATGATTACAAATTAAATTCGCTCTTTGTGTTGTCCTTTTACTTGAAAATGTTCTGTTTGGAGTCAAAGATTAATCAGAGTTTCAAATGAAGTGCTCTTTTGCTTCGACACATCAGTTGAGTCTGTTATTCAACTCAACGATCTTATCTAATTTACTAAATGAAGAGTATTGGGAATTTAAGATAATTTATGAAATATTAAAATTATGAACATTTGCAAATATACTTGAATATTGTTTACGAATTTAACAAAAAATAAGAATATGTGAATAGATTTGTAAATGGAATAACTGATTGTAAATTCAATGAAGTATTAAAACTATAAATTAAGCTTAACAAATAATTAAGCCACAGAAGAGTGTGCTCCACTCAGAGATACCCGTCACCCATTTCCAAATAAAACCATATTCTACAAATTTATTGAAACTATATATGTACCAAAGGATATATTTAGTAGATTAATATTATACTACATTCTAAATATATTGATAGACGGACAGACAGACAGGCAGACGAACGGGCAGAAGGACGGTAAGACGGATGGACATTTTACATACCTTACCTTCAGCCTATCCTATGGGTAGCGGGTATAAAAAGTCCCTATGAATCATTTTTTACCACTTCAACGATTTTCAATTCTTAACATGTTTATTTAAAAATTTTACTAAAATAGACCAATTTAATTTTTAATTAAATAAGATCAGTAATTTATGTATAACAAACGCATTAAAAAAAGTTAATAAGAAGTAATTCAAGAGACACTTTTGAGCCACTTTCATATTGCTAATAAAACATTATCCCATTTGGCCACATATAAAAATAAAAAAAACAGGGCTTGTGAGAGTAGAAAAGCAAAGTAGAGCGAGAATTTTATAACTTTTTAATAAGCAATGTCCAGTCATTGGCAGTGGATGTGGACATGGCTCAAGGCGTGAAGGCGTGGCAATGAAATAATTTATGCCCGAGGCACGTGTCAAATTTTGATGTCGTCTTTATGGTCTGGAGAGCATGAAAATCCAAAGTAAATAGCTGTGAAATAAGTATACATGTAGATATAGCCTTACTCTCACTCGTAAATGTTGTTGCTGCGGTTTTGTTGTTGCTGTAATGCGATGACAACTTTTATATTTAATTAAAAATAATGATGTTGCAACGAAGTGGAGTGGCAATGTGGCAATTACTGGAGCGTTATTAATGCGCCTCATAATTTCCTCTCTCTCTCTCTCTTTTTTTGCAGAACTGGCACGCCATAATCAGCAGCACACTCGCATCCCTGCTGCTGCTCGGAATCTCAACGCTGATTGCCATCGCCTTGGTCATACACACGGAGCTGGTGCCGAAGAAGTATCTCCAAATCGGCAGCAAACCGGCGACGCCCACAAAGCAAGCCAAACGTCGCGAGAGTCTTAGCAATATTACGCAAATCAACATCCAGTCGCCGGCGGAGTTGGCAGTTGCTCGTCGCACCAGGAGTCGTCATCCGGCCAACATTTCCAATGCGGGCAGCAACTCCGGCCCAGGCAATGCCTCCAGTTCCGTTTCCTTGGCGCTCTACAGTGGCTCGGCGGGCATACGTGGAGCGATTGGCATCAGCTGGCTGCTGCCGCTGCTGTTTGCCATCGCTGCGCCGCTTATCTGCAGCATCATTGGCAGGTGGCCGCGACACTGGTGGCTCGAGTTGTTCTGGACGAGACAGTCAACGGATGCGGCCAGCGATGCAAGTGATGCCAGCGACGAGGGTCACGAGTATGACGGGGGCCTTTCTTATGCCACCCACACGCTTCTCAATGGCGATAATTTAATGCTCGAGTCGGAGGCGCTGCTCAGCAATGGGACGACGAGACGGCAGCGTCTTGCTTCCGCGCTAACTCAGACATCAGCATCGATGATGGGTGATGGCGACAGCGATGGCGGTGGCGGTGGCAGTTACGATGATGTGGCCACGTCATCAGCGTCATCAATCACAGACAGCGGCAAGCAACCAAGCAACCAAGACAACAGCCCAGTGGTGACAGCTGCGGCTTTGACTTGGCCACAACAACAGACGCCCGACCCCTGGAGCCGCGCCCCCGGCCAGCTGCACGAACAGACATCGACGGCGGCATTCACATCCGGTTTGGGAGCGACTTCGCCATCGTTGAGCTTCGTTCTGTTCATTTGCATCGATTTGCTTTTCGTTCTACTCTTCTTTGCGCTGTTTGTCATTTTAATGAAGAAACTTTTGTGGTTGTGGCACAAGAATCGCAATGTCCACACGCATCCGTTGGATAAATTCAATATGGCGCTGCGCAGGCGGTAAGCATCCTTCAATAGTTGGCAATCGCTTAGAGATGGTCGTCTGAGTCCAAGACTAGCTGTACTGTTTGAACTCGTGAGCTTCGTGTCACGACACGAGCTCATCTCTATGCTGCACCGCTTAAGATGGCGACCAATACGATGCTTTAGATTGCATAAAAGCAACTGGCAGAGCAATTCAAATGCAATTCGCCGTCTTGACGAATAACTGTTAACTTATACACCCGTACCCGATAAGCTGTCGCAGTCAGCAAGCCGCTGAGAGTTATTTTTAGAGCACGGCCGAAACTAATTTCCCTTTTTGCTGGCGTATGCTGAAAATAGAAGCAATGACAGCAATATGACCAGACGCACATAAACCATAAAATCGTCATCCCCCTCAGTTAAATCGCTTCTAATTTCCTTTCTCTCTCTCTCTCTCCCGCTCTATGTCTTCTACGATTCCATTATTTAGACTTGGCCTACTTTATCGGGCTGGAGGATTGCTGCTTATAAAACTCTGCACCGACGGCTGCTTCATAGCCTATGTGAATTCAACGCCGGATACTTTATGGTCGTATCCGTTTGGCATATCGTGCATAATGCTGGTAAGTCATTCAGCCCAATTCATCTATAATTACACACACACACACTATACATATATGGGAATATAAATTTGTATAAATCAAGAAATGCGAGTGCTCATAATGATTTGTTGGCCAAGTTTTATAGCAATTCGCTGATTTTCATGCTGATTGAGTTAGGAGTCGCAACTTGTCAACAAAACTATTAAGCCACTGTTGCCGTTCTTCAGGGTTTTCGCTTTTATGCAAATCTCCGCTAAGTTTATTTCATTTTCGAGTTTTTTTATGTCTGTTTTTTCTTTCAATTTCAATTTTTCCCCGTATTTTGGCGTACATATTTCATCAAAGTGCAGAGCCTGCATATTTTTACGCCTGTCACACAAATTATGCATGCAAAATCAACTGAGACTCTCTTAGAGCAAAGTACAGCTCTGCCACGCCCATTGGGCGCCCACCACTTTCTAACCACTTTCGCTCGCTGCATTAACTTCTACCTGAGGTCGCCATCGTCGTCGCCAACGCTGATCAAAGTGCCTGCCTCCAAAGAAGCCTTTTTTCGGGGTGTGCTTGAATTTGACTCTTACTTTTCCCACTTACCAAATGTGGGCATCTTCTTGTTTTTCTTTTTGTTTTTCCTTGTGTTTCCAACTGATTTCTTGTGTAAATTAAATAAGTGCACTCGACTTCTTTTTGAATATTCGCACTCGAAGTAGTATACGAAAGTATTACATTCAAAGTATGAAACACGTAAATCATATAAATGAAATACACACTTTCCTTTTCCTCAGTAAATATGTGACCTCATTCAAAATATTTTCAGGAATAATAATAGCTCTTCAGATACTTTTTGGGTAACTGGATTCAAATTATTATATCAGATTTTTTATCATACAGTTAAAGAATTTCAAACTCCATAGACAGATTTCGAATATTCTAATATTGAATTCATTAAATGTTCTTGGCACGCACACGAAGTCCTTGAATTTAAGACTTCGAGTATGCAAAGAAAGCATATCTAATCACGCAATTAAAAGTAAAACAATTTAATGGGAGTGCGCGACCAAAAGATATTTTGTCAAGTGCAACAAATATATATTAATATCATAGTAAATTAATATTACACATGAGTTCACAAAAAATGTTCGGTTGTATTAATTCAAGTATATTTCTAATTTTAAAGATTAAATTGTCTACCCCATTAGATATTTACAGGGTATTTGGGAAACAAATCCATGCAAACCCAAACAAATTGCAATGTTACTTTCCAAACACCAGAGGACGTTCATTTCGAACACTCATTTGTTTTTCTGGGTGCCCAGGTCGAGGCTATTAATATATGGTCAATCGATTGGCATTTGGAATTGACAAGGCCTCTTTGTTTACGTTGGGTTGCGTTGTGTTCATGTTAAATTATTTACAAGCAAGCACATTTAATTGGTCGATATTTAAAAGGCCAGAAGCACGCATGCCGTTGGGACCTTCATGGCAAATTCAGTGATTCCTTCTGGACCCAGCTGCTTACTCCACTCTCGACACTCGACTAATTATTATTAGACAATTGTTTCATTTGGTCAAAAGAAAGCTTACTTGACTGCCGGTCGAAGGACCACAGGGGGGGAAACTGTAGTTCTAGTTGTGTAATTAATTTCAGTGTACATCGTGAACAATAATGAAGTGAAAGCCCCGCTGCGAGAGTAGACACGTCCTTAGGTCAGGACCACATTACTTAGCATCGATTTGTGTGCTTAAAGATGTCACTTTATTATCATGTTTGTTATTTTCACTAAACTAACGTGCCTTAATACAATAATGTAATAAAAATAATACAATATTTCAGGAGATTATTGCTCCTTTGAGAGTTTAATTTTTTCTAAAGATCTTCCTTCAACCACATAATAGAAGAACTCTACTGATACATAGTGCGTATTACACAGAATAAACGATAAGACATTTTCAAGAACTATTTGGGAAAGTAAAGATGTAATAAATTAACTGAAATATATAAATATATTTATATATATTTACCATAGTCATGGTCTCCATTGAGATGTCAAGAAAAACAGTGGCTTTCAGACAAACTGGTTTCTGAGCGCGTAAAGCTATGAAAATTAGCATTTTTCTAAATCGAGAATCGCCTTCAAACCATTCCATCTTATAAACAGCTGAAGCCACACTCTCACTCTGAAAGAGAATATAAAGGCGAACATTAGAAACTATGATTAGCGATCATTACTTATAACTCACTGCGACAATCAGCAGATCGCTGAAATAGCAAATCAAATAAATCTCTGAGACAGCCGATATTAGAAAGAGAGCCAACTTCACAGTATGATCTGCGCTCAAGCCAAGGGTCATCTGAAAGCCCACAAAGCAAACCATTACTGAGGAAGTCAGAAAGTTTAAGAGTAGAGGCATGCCAAAGACATTGTTCATCACATCGGAGAGTCTGGAAAGAGCGTTTAACAAAGTATATTCAAGTTAGAAAACGTTTTTGTAATTAACTCACCCGAGAAGTTTGTTGTGATAGGATATTAAATCCTGCAGTAATTTCAAGTCTTTGGCATAGCTCTTAGTGCCATGTAACATCGCTGCATCGTTTTTAAATTCGGTCAATTCATTAGACAAATAGTCAAAGTGCATGACAAGCTGCATATTGACGGCATAAATGAGAATATCGGCCGAAATGTGTCCTGTTGTGGCTGTATAAGCTCCCAGCACCTGAAGGAGATACATCAGATAGTAGCTCCAGTTGTTGTGCCAGTCCCATGGCGATATGGAGAAGTAAGGCATTGCTTTCTCTGCTTCCGTGGATTGCATCAGCCAGTGCTGGATTAAGTACTTCACATAGATATAGAAACTATATGTCACGGCAAGGACCAAGTAGAGTCCACTGAATCCCCGTAGGAAAAAGCGACAGCGACGCAAATAATAATCCACTTGGTACTTTTGCTGCTCCACTCGATTTGGTGATGGAAATATCGATTCCATTTCACAAACTAAGGCATTGAGCTTGGACTTCTGACGCCATACGCTGATTGTCTTCAATTGGCTAACGAGAACGAAACCCACATAGCATATAGTCATGCAGACATCGACAATACTCTCGGTGTCCTTATAGTAGAGAACGACGAACATGCATTCCATCACAAAGTTAAATCCCATATTTGTAACATGAACCATAAAGTTGACATAAAGCCAGCGACTAGGTACAGAATTTGAGCTAGTCGACTCATACGGATCCACTCCAATTGTATGATAGAAAAACAGAGGCAAACTCATAAAGTCATTGAAGGTCACAAAGAATTTCTCTGGCTTTTCAGCAACCGTTAGCTGATTGTTCAACATTCTCAAGTCTAGCTCTTAACTAATACTATCTGATGAAATACCTGCTCTTTTCAGCTATGCCCCAATCTATTTTAACGAAAACCGCAAACTATTCGTACATTAAATAATAAGAGATCAATTAGGTTCTACCTTTCTACAGCAATACAAGTAATTGATTGTGAAAGTAACGTAATATGCTCTCTCCAATATCTATATATCTACTCGACTGTGAGATACCGCTACCCATAAATTAAAATTCTACAAATATACAGAAAATGTACCGCAGCAATACTGAAATATACCGAAAACTGTATTTGCTATGTCGATATTGTAGTACTTTTAAAATACATATATGACAGTAGGGCGTAGCGTGAAACAAACTAGATCTGCGTGCAAACAAACAGATGGACATAGCTAAATCGTCTCAGCTATTGACGCTGATCAAGAAAATATATTTTTGATAGCGTCGGAGATGACTCGGTCCGACGGTTACAAATCTACATTTCCTGCCGGCACAAAGTTATAATACCCTTCTACCCTATGGGTAGTATAAACTCGCAAGTCAAAAAATTCTGTGCACATTTTCGCGTAACATGTGTAGTATATATCATATGGGCAAATCCCAGAAACAGTCCACCAGCGACCAATTTTTAAATTTCACATTTTGTAATGTTTCTTTATATGGAACATTAAAGTAGATATCGAATTTTAAGAATTTAAAGCATAAAAGAAATTTCGATCATTATAAATGCACAAATTTTTATCAAACCCAATTTTCATTTTTTGCCTCTGCTTGGGCTCATAATTTTAATTGTTAAGCACATTTATGAATATAATAAATAATGTTTAGTTTAAATAAAAAGATTTTTGTCATAATTTTGCGACACAATGGGTTTACTTACATTCGGTCGGTTTTTGCCTTCTAATATTCTTAACTTTCTTTAGGATATTAACTTTCATAGGGTTTATTTTGCAAAATTCGCTAAAAATTGCGTTT
Source organism: Drosophila albomicans (assembly GCF_009650485.2). Classification (NCBI taxonomy): domain Eukaryota; kingdom Metazoa; phylum Arthropoda; class Insecta; order Diptera; family Drosophilidae; genus Drosophila; species Drosophila albomicans. The sequence goes on along the minus strand of NC_047628.2, from coordinate 4,014,772 downwards.
GAAATGAAAATTTTGAAACTAACTTCCACTTTGTGTAGCGTGCGACACGTCACAATTTTATTAATTATTTTCAAAACAGTGACTCCACTGAAATTGAATCTTATACACTCCGAAAGTACTCTCAATTCACTCTAAACATATAACAAAAGTTTACGGTAAATCTTAAAAAAAAACCCCAAAAAAATTGATTTTCATTAGCTAAAATCGTGCGAATGTAGCGTGCGATACGTGGGATATGCCCATATGGAAGTACATGCTACAGACAAATCAATGTGTTTATTGAAACATAATTGAAAAAATACTTGATCGGCGTAATTATTTTGATGTCCGCTGTTCATGTTCATCGACTTGTCACATACATTTACACAAAACTTGTTTACTTACCCTTTTTAATGAGCACAAGGTATAAACACACATATTACTTGTTACTCGTATTATTATTCAATGGATGGAAAAACCAATTGTGGTTAAAGGTTATGCATAATTAAAAATTAAATTTGTAGTTGTTAAGGCCTTCCGCCAATAAAGTCATCTGTAAAATCACAGCTGTCAATATATTGATCACGAGATTGTAAGCATACCAATAATAGAATAAAAACAAAAACTATTCAAAATGATTATTTGACCGTTTTCTAGAACTTATGATAAGAGCCCAAAAATAATCTAAAATACATTCCTTAAATTCCTCAAATTTACTCAACCATAAGACGTTTCTATATTAATTTTAGTTCCTCAGCTCTACCAGCAAACTAATTAGCAATACTAATATAATTGGAGGTAGAAAAACTAGACTAGCCCTATGTGCACGTGAATTTCCTTTTCTCTATAAGATTTTATAAATCGTGTAAAATCGAAGTAAATACTTACTTACTATAAGTAGTATAGTTTTAAATTTTTGTTTGTCCAAAAGTTTTGGTAAGTCATACTATTCGAGAAACCAATGGATCACAGTTTTCGTAATTGAGAGTAAAACTGTCATTTATAAAATTCATAATAATAATAATTCACAAGGAAAATTAAAATTAAACTGATTCGTATGGACATTTCCTATTTCACTTGTAATGGACTTTTAAATGCATTGATTACATTGCAATTGACAATTATAATAGTAGGATGTGGTCTCAAATGCCAACTGATAATCACAATTGATTGACGTGTTTGTTTACTAGTTGACCCAAAACGGCACATGGTAGGGTAAAGAATAAAATTCTTAAATAATTCACGCAATGAGTTTTGGTTTCATGTGAGAAATTATGCCATTTGTGAATTTTTCGAAATTACTTTTTAATGGCTGCCTAAAAAATTAAAGTTGTCGCTGTAACATGCCAATTTCGATTGAACACTTAGTAATGTACACACATAAATGTGCATTGTAATAAATATTGTAAACAAACATTACTGCCATAAAGTTAATTTGAAGAGTAGATATTTTTTATTTGTATGGCTTGCTTTGAAGCTATTGCTATTAAAGATTTAAATCTTGTTTCAAGAACTTTTCAAGTTTAATATATTGTTTCAATAATTGCTATATATTTTACATAGAAATTTAAGCAAGAAAATAACGTCTCCGACCCCATAACGTATAAATATTCTTAATTAGCGTTATTAGACGAGACGATATAGTATTTATAGCCTATACGATATATAGCTACAATTTCTACACCACTTATGAGTTAGAAGTTTAATCGTAAATATATTTTTCTAGAGTCGCTGATCGGCCTTAAGCCAAATCCTCCCACCAACCGCATTAAAATTATGCAATTAATAAAATACCAAAGCCATCATTTATCAGAAACATATAAATTTTTCTAAGCCATCAAACCTTGAAGACATAGCATTCAATTGTCATTCGCAATACTTATATTTTAATAAGCAGTATAAATTTGTCCATAATGTGTTTTCAAAATAATTTACATTCGAAGTGCGATGCCACAACCTTTTTGCTCATCCTACTACATTTTTTAAATTTAAAATGCTCGTGCGTATTTATTTTTTATTGAATTGTATAGTAAACAAGAAAAGTTTTACAAGTTTGTGAGGTTCTAAGAGGATTAATCCGATACTTTGAAAACCAGTTGCTCTAACCATACATAGTACGAATGACACAGAAGAATCTGTAGCTTACTTGCAAGAAACTGTTGAATAGAGAATATCAATAAAATAAATATTCATATAGGAATAATATTGATTTGCTTACTTTAGTCATAGTCTCCATAGAGATATCTAGAAACACAGTTGCTTTAAGAAATACTGGTTTCTGGGCCCGAACTGCAATCAGTATAAGCATTTTAGCAAATCTGCGATCGGTCTCCAACCAATTCATTTCATAAACAGCCCAAGAAACTCCTTCACTCTGTGGAAATCAAATAAAGAAATAGATAATACACATATGTCGAGGATTAATACTTACAGCAACAATAAGAGAATCGCTAAAGTAACAAAGAAGATAGGTCTCCATAGTAGCCGCTACTAGATAAATAAACATCTTGTAGACTAGTTCTGGGCTTAGTCCAATGCTGATCTGAAAGCCTAACATGCAGACAAGTATAGAAGATGCTAAGAAATTCAATAGCAGGGTTACACCAAAAACTTCATTTATGACATCTGTAATTCTACAGAACGCAGTCTTAAAAATTAGTTATTCATTGATGGACCTAAAGACGCTTACCTCATTAGCTTGTTATGGTAAATGATTAACTGTTGTAGAACTTTCAGATCCTCAGCATAAGTTGCAAGTGAGAGTTTTAAGCCTTTTAGGGTCCTCGATAAATAATCGAAGTGCATGATGTCCTGCATAACGACTCCATAAATAAGAATGGCGCTAGACAATTGACCAGCAGTACAAGTATATCCAGCCAAGGCCTGCAAGGCATACATCGTTGTAAATCCCATTTTAGAGTCGAGACCCCAAGGGGATATCGGCGTATAGGGCATGGCCATTCTGGCATCTGACACCTTCAATACGTATCGATGGGTGATGAACTGCACAATGTCAAATAGATTGTATGTGGTAATGAGTATCAGGAAAATTGAGATTAAGAACTTCATTATCCAACGGCATCGTTTGCGGTAGAGATCGACTTGATATTTGTCTTGAGCTTCTGCTTCTGGAGATGGAAATATCGACTCCATTTCCCGCACCAAAGCATCCAGGTGGTTTCTTTGCCACCAGACCTTGACTATTTTTAGTTCTCCCACACAGACAAATCCAACGAAGGCCATCACCATGCAGGCTTGCACAAAGTTCTCACTATTCTTGAAGCTCAGGTACAAGAAAGCAAGCTCCATTGCGAGTATAAAGTTCAGATTCAAAATCTGGATAACGTAGTTCACGCGAAGCTTCCATCTCTTAATTTTATCAGTGACGGTTTTATAAGGATCCACACCAACAGTATGCCAGAAAAAAACGGGCATGCTTAAAAAATCGTCAATGGTCACAAAAGGATTCGACATTTTTTGCTTATATTTGATAGCTTAGTAAATATCGCGATGACTTTCAAGTTCAATCTGATTTGGACTGCAGTCGAATGACAACTGCAATCGAAATGAAAATCAAAAATATTTTACTTCTTCAAGGATATGCGATTTCTTATGCAGAAACTTGTAATCGACTTTTAATGGCATTTTTGTTGTGAGCTATTAGTATTTGATCACAGATTAAGGGGAATAAAGGTCGCTCTGAGGTCTTTGTTTAAAACAAGCAAACAGTGAAATATGACATATGTTTTTTATATTGTATTTTCACTGATATATTAGTAAGAAAAAGAACCCTATTAACGAACTATCCGAATATGTTTCTTTTTATTATTTGATAGATTATATACGTGGGATACTTAACGGTGTACCGTGGTGTAAAAAACATTTACATATATGAGACTAAGAAATCGCTACGTTGACAGAAAAGGTCACACACTTTACCTTTAGATACTTTATACATATATGGAAGAATGCTAATGATTTACCTCACTAACTCATAATATAGGGGAATACATAGTTTATCAAAATTAGACTGCTGTCTGAGAAATGGCTGCGCTGGCAGAATAGGTCACACACTTTACCTTTAGATACTGTATATATGGAAGAATGCTAGTGATTTACCTCACTAACTCATAATATAGGGGAATACATGGTTTATCAACATTAGATATTATTAAGATCTATTTTGATTGCAGGGCTTTGGCATTCTATTCAGTTTCGTTCTGAAGGCAGAGAGTCAGTTGCGTGGACCTCCATTCCTCAGCAGCAATGGAAGCAGTCAGAGCAGCTCGCTGAAGCAGACCAAGTTCAATACGAGCAAGACGAGTCTGGATGATAACTACTGCACCACGACGACGGCGAGCGTTAATAGTCCGCTAAGCTGTAAGTAGCCACAATGATTAAAAGAGGGAGTGTGGGAGATGTGGAAAACAGTTGAGTTAGTATTTATTTCAACCCATTTAACTATCTGTCGCTTGCAGTCTACACGAATCACGACAAGGAGAAGGAGAGCGAATGCATGGCGACATCAACAGCAGCAGTTGTTGCTGGTGTGTCAAGTTCATCGGGGCCGCTGCAGTCGATGCAAGGACTCGAATTGTCAACAGCAGCTGGGGCCGGAAGTGTTGCGAGTGCGGGGACAGGCGCGGGCGGAGGGACAGTGCAACTGCCGTTGACAATCATCTCGACGGCACCACGCTGCCAGGCGGCAACGGTTGTCAGCAACACGGAGGCACTGCTCGGTGGCCATCAGCAGCTGCCACTAACGGTGGCTGCCTCGCCGGCCACACGCTGCTGTGCCCTGCTCAGCGGCGGCAATGCGGAGGCAGCCACAGCTTTGGGGTACGCCTACGATGCCTATACGATGGGCGGGCTGACAGGGAGCCTAGGCCGCCGGATGTTGCATCCAGTTGCACAGCAACCAGCACACTACACGACGGGGCCGTGTGACGAATTTGTGGGCGTTGAGACACTGGACATACTTCAAGGTCTGGCCGCAGGTAAGCAGCTATTTGCCAATCTTAAAGTGCAACTTGCGACACTAATGTGCCACTTGCAACCTCTTCTACCTACTTGCAGAAAGCATCATTGGCATTCACACGACCAGTGGACTGCTGCCCACCACTACGCCCCATTACGTGCCGCTGCAACATAATCCGTACGTGGACTTCATGCCCAGCTCCCTGATGCTCAGCATGCCAACGGCGGCTCCATCGTTGCCCCCACCCACCATCAGCGGCAACCTGAGCAGTGGCATCTCCAGCGCCACTTTGCCCACACCGAAGACGCAGAAGCGAGTCACCATCCTTGAGCCAACATCGCGCACAACCTTCGATCCGCTGCTGCCCACAATGGTAGCTGCTGTGGTCTCCACCACCAGCACAGCGACCACCACTGTCTCTGTGACTCCATCTACACAAACAGCTGGCGTGGACACTGGCAAGTCAACAACAGGGCACGATGCAACGCTCGATAGGATCACACACGATCTGGACTACTTACTCAATCGAGGCAATCTGGATGTGGACTCGGCCACACCGCCTCCCCCACCACCCGCGGTTGTGCACAAGAAGTGCGAAGAGACTCAGCAAAGCAGCAAGTTGTAAAAGTGACAAAGGAAGCACAGAAGGAACTAGATAAATACTCGCGACTAACATGAGATGTGTAAATATTTCCTCAGTTTATCGTTAATCCTTGTAAATAACTAATATTAAAGTCAAAATTTGTTCAATCAATCAGTCAAAAACTAAACACATATTTTTCAGTTCTCGGATTAATTTATGCATTTATTTCTCCTTAAAATTTGAATGCCTTAGTAACATTTTCTAACAGATAATATTATTTGAACAAAATCCGACTGTCCGTCTGTCTATACTCTATGATACTGAACATTGCGAAAAATTAAATACTTAGACTCTTTAAATATTCACCAAAGTCACATATTTAGGAAAAAAAAACTTCGCTCTGCTAGGGTATTCAATCTTCGGGGTACCGAAGAGACCATTTCCTTATAGTTAATGTAACATACGTTCAAAAATCATTCTTGTGAATAAACCTATCCTATACATTAACTTATCAAGTCTAACAAAATGAAATATATAAACTCTGTAAAGTGATTTTAAACATCATTTTCATTCGAAAATCAAACTTCAAGCTGCATCAAAATGAAAGAATTTACAACTAAAGGCAATTTTTTAGCTAGACCTAGCAATTAAGATGATGAGAGTAAAAGAGTAACTAAATATATTAACCGTAGGTTAATAAAATGTAAAGCACACAGGCCACGAAACAATTGTTTTTGCGGCTGTGCTTAACTTTTTGATTCCATTTAAAATTTTCCTAGACCCTAACTCTAAATTAAAACATATTAATGTTTAAGTCCAAGGATGCAAGATTCTGCAAAAATACAATAATATAACAGAACAGAACTATTTCTGACAAAAACAAAAGAACACAAATTATACATACACATATATCTTTGAATAAACTCAAGACTCTTGTTATAAAAAATCTACAACCATAAATTCTTTTATTTTTTGCGCATAAATTAGAGAGTACAAATTATTAGTTTGAATAGCCGTTATATAGTACAAGGCATGTTAGTGCAAAGGTGCATAATATACCATATATGGCCGTTAAAAACTAACCACATGCCCAATAAAGTGGGTCACATTCGGACCGCGAATGGCAAAGAAAAATGGATGATCCGCCCGAAAGAATTTTTGCCGCGAGGAATTGCTAATGACAATCGGCTTATATCCTAAAAAAAAAGAGTTGTAATATCACAATAGAAGTGACCTGGTCATAGCATTCAATTACTCACCTGCCGCCGGTTGTGGTAACGCTGAGCCAGAGCCGGATTCATTTAGGTCAATGCGCAACTTCTGTAGGACGTCGAGAATAGGCAGATTGGTGGAAGCTGAGTGCAAATGCTTAAAGTTGGCAGCGGAACTAAAGATCTCCGAAAAGCCCATCTGCAAGAATAGTATAAAATTAAAACATGATAACATAACTCGCTGCTTAGGGTATTACTTGTTTGAGCGCTTGTCGCAAACTACATTCGAAGTCGATGCTAAATTTGGGCAGCAAGACTTGAACACTTTCCATTTGCATACGCTGCTGCAATTCCCCGAGATCCACAGTACGCAATTGAGTCTCCAGCTGGGCTAAGGCCGAGGCATCACGCTGATTGGGCAGGATTAGAAGCATTGCCAATTCGTCCTCATGCTCGTACGGCAATTCAATGGCACGTGAATTGAGCTCTCGCAACTCGGCGTACTTTACAAACATATCATCGTCAAAGAGCATGGGCACGGACTTCGCAACATTGCTGCTGCCGTCGTTTTTGTGGAACTCATAGAGGCCAGTGCGATACGCACTGAAAGGCAAGAACCATTTGCTTTGCAGTCGGGCCGCCAGCAACAGCAGCATAGATGCCATCTGACCACCATTCACCTGAAGCTGTTGCTGCCAGTTGCCGCCGCCAATGCTGGCCAAGATATTATCGGTGATGTGGCGAGATAGCTTCTCGGGTTGCTGTAAATCCACACACTCTGCCGTCGCATGGAAAAAGGTTTGTGCTATCTTCTGAAAGTCATCGGCAACTGCCAGACCGGAGTTTTGTTGCAGAAGCAGGCGATTTTCCAGCTGGATCTTAGTATCTGCATCGCTTGTCGCCGCATTCAATTCGGCGGCATAGAAGTTGGCCATTTTAGCATTGCTCACAAAGCGATCCTTTAACTTTAACAGCTTTTGCAGTTCCTCGGCAGTGGCCCCATCTGAGCCCAGATAGAGCAGTGTCAATGTCACCTCTAGCAACAGCGGAGATATGATCACATTTTGATCTTCAGCTGAAGCTGCAATGATGTGGAATATCTCCGCTCCAAGATTGAGTTCCGGCGGTAGACTGGAGCTGGAGGCAGGTGTAGAGCTCATTCTGATTAGGTTTTTTCGTGGCGTATTTGGGAACGATCTGCAAATAACATATTATATTTGTGTATTATTATATTGAATATATTCATTATTTTCAGATATGCATTAAAGAGGATTAATAGCTGAATATGAAAATATCACTGTGGTGGTGGTATACTAAACAAATTAGAATTAGATGGCTTAAAGTAAAATTTACTAAATGTAGCTTAAGTATGTGTTAGCATATTATTTTCTAGTCTTATTGTTAAAGGATACATTCCTCTTCGTATAAAGTTTAATAAAACTATGGTGATGAATTGTCATGTGCGACATTTCACTTGCACTTAAAATCAAAATTTTTGAAGAAAAAAAAAAGAAGTAAGAAAACTACAGTCTAACATTTGGTATATCAATATAGTATTACAATAAAAATATATCAAAGTAGCTAAGACCTAATTGCAGTAGGGAGTTTATGTCATGCAAATAACTTTTACAATTTTTATCTTCTCGCTTCTAAATTTTTAGGTAGCATAAACACAGTAATTATTATTATATGTTTATTTTCGCGATTCTAGCTTCAAAATTACGCATGTTATTCGATTAAATTATATATCGTCTCTGCTATTGACAGTAATAAAGAATATATATACTTTATGGGATTGGAGATGACTCCTTCTGATTCATTTGCTACCCTATTTGTAGCGAGTACAAAACAAAATAAACATCATTATAATGATAAATCAATTTATAAGATTTCTTTGAATTTAATAGATTTCGTTAAATTCAACCAGAAAGCAACTTCTGGTCTTGCAGCGTGCGATGTATTTATTTTATTGTAATTATTTTGAAAGTATCAATTTCAAATGCTTTATCAAGCGCAATAAGTTTCGTCGAAACACTAGGAATGCCTACAAATGTGGCATTAGACATCAGACACATGCCCACTATAAATGTTGTGTATGTTATGTATGTACTTGTATACCCAATAAATTTATTATTTAAACCATACAATAAATAAAATTTAATTTAGTAAAGTATTTAGTCCAATGTCTATTATGTTAACAAATTCGAGATTCGGAAAATGATGAGGCTTTTCTAAAATATAATTAATGTTTGATTTAATATTATATTGCACGAGTTACAAAAAATGCGATTAAAGAAATAAGAACTTTTGTGCAAATAATATGTAAATTTATGATATAGTAACCATATGTGAAATGTTTTAATTTTAATATCCCTTCCATTAACATGATCTTGAATCATAATATTTGTATATACTATCGTCTAATAAACTATTTCAATTTCTTATCTCATTCTGTTTTACTTAATATTTTGCATGGGTTCATATTTACGAGCATGCCATTAATTTAATTTTCTTCGAATGGTCAAAAGTTGAGTCTTGGCCTCAAAACTGTTTTATTAAACAATCTCTTCCGTTTCACTATTCAAGCCCGTAAAAGCCATCGAACAAGAGTAAATAAATAGCAGATAAGTCAGATCGACTTTTTCATACCCATTCAACTAGTAAATACATCAATTTAGAACACTAACAAATATGTACATACATATGTATAACAAAGGCGAGTGAAAATTTACTAATATTGAACTTATATTCAAATTGAGATTATGAGATTAAATATAACAGCTATTAGTATTTTTTTTCTTTTCTTATTCCTTTCTGAAAGATTACAGAGTATTGTTACACTAGATATAGTACACCAATGAAAACAACAAGTCGAAAAAATAATGGCCCCAGACAATTGCCCACAAACATAGAAAAACTTGACACTATTCTAGGTTAAGCAACAAAGTACACAATAACACGAAACGGGAAAACTTTGACATTGCGCGGCAAAAGAAACATTCATACTCACATGCATGAGTGAATCTATACACACACGTATACACACACACACTGTTGCACGCGCATTAGTATTTTCGGCAACTTTTAATCTGACGCGAATTTTAATCGGATGCCCAATTTGAATGAAAGTGGACACAATAACATACAGAAATTGACTAACAAATACCCTTTTGCAGATAGTTCTGACAGCTGTTAAATCTTATGCTGATATTCAACTGATGTATTTACTCAATTAATAAATGAGAGGTTTTAATTAACTTTTTATTTATCGGAAATCATGTCACATACGAATTGCGTGAAGTTTACAATTTTGATTTTTATAGGGTATCCTCTCAGTTCACATAAAAACAAATCGGTAGATCGTGCCAGCTGTCGACTAAGTAGTTTTACTCAGCGTGCTCTTAAATGTTTATTGTTTAGTTTTGGCGTGCCAATTTTTTCGTTTTCTTTAGGAAATTAATTACATCATGAATTTGTCAAAAGTATTCTCCATTCTTATTTCAATTTTGTTGTTGATAAAATGTAGATTTTTCTACAAAATATAGAGCACGATTCAACGAATGTATGCATATTGATCCGATTCTTAACAGATGGTAAACGATCAATAGATTTTCAATTGCTGTGCATGAGGTCACAGAATCATTTTCGTAGGCTGAAACAACAACAACTACAATCACTAAGAGCAACTATATTTATGTATGTTATGCACATATAGTATATACGCGATTGGGAAGGAACATGAGCAGTTTAATTAGATCTTTTTTCAATCATGAATTATGTACATGTACATACATATATTATTTCTTGTTCAAGGCATATATATATTTCTCAAAATGCATTATTAAATCATAATTTATAAATTTTTATTTTTAGATATGAATTTAACTTTTCTTTTTTGAATTATATATCAATAACTCAGCAAGTTATTGTTTCATTTCCAATTTTATATGTTTAACGTACACAATTTAAAATCATTTGACCAAAACATGGTTAACATATATTTTATTACACACTTTAAACATTTATATACATTTGTATTTAAAATTTTAAACACAACTTTACTGAGATACACTACAACACCAGAGCGTTGAATCTCAAAAATATCTCATGCCTCATTTATCACTGATCTCACTGATAATTACCTCTTACTTTTCCTGTCCACTCAGTAGTGCAACACACCAGAGGAAGTATACCCAAATGGTATACGAAACACGAAAACAAAAACAAAAATTACTCAAGATGCGTTGGCGAAAAACAAAATAGAAGAACGAGACCAGAGAATTCACGCCCGCACAGAGCTTCGCACACAATTGAACTGAATGCTCATTTTCATTAGAGGATACAAAAACAAGTAAGAAAGCTACAGTCGAGTGTACTCGACTGTGAGATACCCGCTACCCATTTTGAATAAAATAAATATAATTTGCGGTATTTTCTCAAAATATACCGAATATACTGCAAAAATACTAAAAATATACCAAATGGTATATTTGGTATATCGACATAGTACCGCATTCAAAATATACCATAGACGGCACAATATACCAGATTGTCAGCCAAAGCAACTAAGACCCCTAGTAAGTAGGCGTTTTTGCCCATACAAAAATATTTCTTTTATAACTTCGACAATTTTTATCTGATCGCAACCAAATTTTCAGAAATCATAACTACTATAGTAGTTATTATATATACCAAAATTCGGAACTCTAGCTTTAAAATTACGCTTGTTATTCGATTTTTTTGTTTTGCGGGGGCGGAAGTGGGCGTGGCAAAAATTTGAAACAAACTTGATCTGCGTGCAAACATAACAAATGTTGTCGAAAAAAAATTATAGCTCTATCTCTTATAGTCTCTGAGATCTAGGTGTTCATACGGACGGACGGACAGACACACAGACGGACAGACGGACAGACGGACATGGCTATATCGTCTCGGCTGTTGACGCTGATCAAGAATATATATACTTTATAGGGTCGGAGATGCCTCCTTCTACCTGTTACATACATTTCCTGCCGGCACAAAGTTATAATACCCTTCTACCCTATGGGTAGCGGGTATAAATATATATGAAGAAGCTAATTAAATTGCGCTGCCGTTGTGTTCATTGATGACGACACTTGGGGAACGCTGAAAGCTCTGGCAAAGTTTTGAATTTTCTGCAACTGAAAATTTCATCTATTTTTACAATTTCTCTGGCCGCTCAAACAGCGACCGAACGACGCTAAAGACGAACTGCGATGCGGTGGGCGCTCTCAGCTCAGCGTCCACTGAGAGACCATTTCCATTCACAATTCTATTCTACTATATGTGTTTTGAACACAACCACTACAACGAGAATTGTCGCAGATTGGGATGCGACGCTTGATTAAATTGAGTCATACAGCATCAGCTTTGTTGCCATAGTTCTATTGTTTAATCAGCTTATCTAATCTGTCGCAATGGGGTCATTATGCTTTAGCAATGAATGCTTCGTAGTGCTGTTCTATTATATGGTACAGATAACGATTTATTATCATATCATATAGAATTTTGCCACAATTATAGATACAAATATTTTCTTTAAAATGTATGCAATTGTTGCTGCATTCGAATTTAATCCAGAAAAATATAATTTACATTGTCTAAAAAGGCAATCATGCTCATCGCTTACAATTTTTATTATCCGTTGACTGGATTGTTTAATTACTGACGATTAAAAGTTTATGTTGATCTCACAAGTGTACATATACATAATCAATAAATATTTTAACAGACTAACTATACATTCGAAAAGATTGATGTGTAATTCAAAATGGAATAAAGCACACACTCCAAACACACATTCAGCCATGCAAACGCAACAGGCTGCGTCCATCCCGTGTATCAGTGTAAAACAGTGTAAGGACACCCATCGCAGTTAGGCAGATTGCTGCTAGGTGTAAGAACACGTGGCATTTAGAATGTGGTCCGTGTGTGTGTGTGTGTGTAGATGTGCTTATATGAGTGTGTGTGTGCGAATCAATGGAAAGTAGTTAGCAACGCGCCTAAGATGCGTTTTCATGGCCGAATGCGGTACAGTGTGGAAGGGCATCATTGAAAGAGTATTAACTTGGAGTGGCAAGACAGTATAGATTGTGTGTGCATTTGTAGTGTAGGCGCGGTCGCATATGACGAAAAACAAAATGTGTGTATGGTATATATATGTGATGGTTGGCACTTGTGATTTTTGTTAGAAGGAATATCCACCCTCGGGCGCCTTTGGCTGTGTGGCATTAAACTCCAATGCGCCATTAACCTCCTGGGGCGCAAGTTTCTGCTCGGCCTCGTCGTCGCCAGTGTTGAAGTAGGTATCAATGATGGCATAGGCCTTCTTGTAGACCTCTTCGTTCTCGTGTTGCTGCAATGCCTCCAGCTTATCGAGACCACCCAACTCCTCCACCATCAGGCATAGATTTTCGGTGCTACCCATTTTCTCAGCAAGTGCAAAGAGATTGGAAAGTCCTGTTTGGACCACCTTGATGGTGCGAGGATCTTTGGCATCCAGCAAATCAATGAAGGGCTTCAATATCTTGTTCTTTTCTATTAATTCCACAATTTGCTCGGGTGTACCCGAAGTGGTAGTATTGGTCACTGCCCAAGCTGCCTCTTTTTGGGCCTTGAAATCGCCCTTCTCAAGCACATGACGAATCTGGTGAAAGATGCCCGCATCGATTACCGCCTGAATCTGTTTCTGATTGCCGGCTGTAATGTTGCTCACAGTCCATGCCGCCTCCTTGACAATATTACCCTTGGGGTGCTGCAGCAACAAGCCTAGTTTGGGCAAGCCATTAGAGGCTATAACCACATCGGTCTGCAAATATGATATATATATTATTATTATTATTATTATTATTATATCATAATATAACAATTTAACAACCATCAACTGACCTGCTGATCCGTTCCAGTTACTATGTTGCCCACACTACGTAGGGCAGGCACAATGATACTGGGTTCATCAGTCTTGAGAAGATTCACCAACTTTGGCACTGCATCCGTATCGACGACCGCCTGTATTTTGTGGTTGTCATCGTCAGTGACGTAGGAGAGTGCCCAACAGGCATCGGCCAACACCTGAATGTCTTGGCTAAGAAGCAATTGAGACAGCACTGGCAACAAGCGTTTCACCTGCTCAAAGGGTGGCGATGGATTCTTGTTGCGACACAAGTTTGACATGAGCCAGACAATGTTGCGTAGGAACGAGATGGGTGTGTCATTATTAATTAGTGGCAAGATGCCATCGATCACATTATTGTGAATAACAATGTCACGTGCCGCGGCGCCATCGCCAGCAATGTTTCCGAGTGCCCAAACAGCCTGCTCAGCCAGATTTATGGACTTGGACTGCAACAGGGCAATAAAATGCGGCACTGCATCCTGTTCTATCACGCAACGAGTTTGCTCAGATGTGCCAGAGGCAATATTGGTCAGGGCCCAAGCGGCTTCGAATTGCAGCATGGTGCTACGGGAGAATGACATGAATAATGTGATAATAATATAAAAAAATGTATTACTTACTTGCCAGTATTTTGAAGGAAGCTAATGCAAATTGGCACAATGCCATGTCCGATCATCAGATCAATGGGCGGATTGCGTTCACGACTTAGCATCTTGCGGGCCTGCTGCATACCCAGGAACTGTCGCTCCTGATCCTTGCTGTTCATGGCAATCACAATCTCATCGACCGACAGTTGCACTGGCGATTGGCCGTTGACCTCCTTGAGAGGTGAGGTGAGGTCTTCGTCATTGATGTTACGACGCTTGAACATCTGATCCTCTTTCTTAGATTTGCGCAACTCGATGGTCACCTCATGGCGGCGCATGCGCGAGTCCTAGATAACAAGCAAACATGCAAGAGTTGAGGTTAAACCTGAACGGCAAGTTTAAAAAGACCGCTCTTACCTGCGTGTTAAGAGAGTTTGCCTTATATTGGCCCTGGTGTGTACTTCCATCCGCTTTGTTCATGATGAAAATTTTATTGGTTTTTTTTTTGTAGTTCTCTTTTGATAATTAAAATAAAATTGTTTCTGCCACGATTAGAAGTTTACAGCTATAATGAAAAACTTGCTGTTAGTAGTGTGCAAAGGAAATGCAGAGACAGACAGAGATCAAAGCCTGCTACGATTATACACGCATATGTATATACATGCAAGAATCGTGCAATTGTGTGCGTACTTTTGGCATTTCTTTTGTGCCTGCCGATCTTTTCGTTTTCATCTCCCTTTTTGCTCTTTGCAGAGCCTGCTTCGCAAGGCCAAAGTAAGAACAACAAAAGCAACAGCTGCGCTGCCAATGCGCTTCAAGGCGCAAAGCAAAAGATGGCAAAAATGGGACCGCCATTTGCTAGTGAAGCGGCGGCGCAGCAGCCTTGTTCGTCCAATCTTTGTTACTTCACTTACCTCTATTTCTTTAGCTGTATTTTAATGTACGGTCCACCGCTATAAAAAATATGTTTAACAAAAAAACTTTTTAATTTGCTTCACCCTACAAATTTGGAACTAATATAACCAAATCTCTGTGTATCTGAACACCTTTAAAATCGAAATAAAACTGATGTAAATGATTGTAATATTACGGAGAACGTAGCAGAGAATTGGATTCCGATGACTACTTTGCTTTGCGCTAAAAAAGTGCCGTTTTATTTAAATGAAATGCTTGCTTTGATCGATAGTGTGGCCGTAGAGCGTGATTTCCAAATATGCTATTTTAAGAAGAGAAATATACCAAGTATACCAGTTTTAGGATTATTGTAATTATTTTGTATGATTTTTTTGTATAATTTATTACAGTCTCTTTGCTTTAAGCGATAACATTAATTGCATAAAAATGAGCTCGTATTTGAAGATTGGATTTGTCAAAATATTACATATTTAATCAAAGATGCAAAGTTGTAATGTGCTACACGAGTGTCGCTGTTAATTTTAACACGATCGCTCAAAATAATAATGCCACCATCCGCTAGATGGCGTGCGAATCAAATGTTTTTAATTTTCCTGATTCGCTTAAAAATACAAGTAGTTGAAATAATTTTATCATATAAAAGAATATTAATGAGGCCATATTTTTTTTTTTAAATATTCCGCAATGCCCAAAAAAAAATGCACGCTTACAAATGTGATGTGAACAAACACGATCCACATACTTGCAGCGAAGAAATTTACCATCCACACGAGCGGAGTCTGCAAATTCAGCAAAACGACTTGCTTGTTTGCTTTTTAAAACAAACTTGGTTATTTCATCGAAATGCAGTTAATTTGATTTCCTGCCACAAATTACTTTATACATACATATGCAATGTGTTTTACATGCATATTTTAGAAACATCAGCTGAATTTTATCAAAGTGATACAATTTCAATTGCTTTTGAATAAATTTTTTATTTGAACAGAAAGTATTCAGCGTGGTCAGTTTAATTTATGCCGACTTTTTGTCCTCCTCCTTATTGTCCTCGTTCACTGGAGCTGGAGCTGAAGCTGGGGTAGTGGAACCGTTTTCCTTAGCAACACGAGCTTCTACCACATCGGAATCGTTGTCGCCATCGCTGGAATCAGCCGGAGCTGGGGACGCTGATGGATAAGGTGGGAACTGCTGATCCTGTGGGTAAAGCTGCTGCTGTTGCTGCTGCTCCTCCGTGTAGTCAATGGGCGCTGGCTCCTGTTCGGGCTGACGAGGTGCCTCCACAACTTCGCTCTCCTGCTCGACATTAACCTGTTGTGGCTGGAAAAGCTGCTGTTGTGGCTGGAACACTTGCTGCTGGGCTTGTGGGTAGTAGATTGGTGCGGGGAATGTGGCTGGAGCGGCAACCACTGGAGCAGCGGCAACCACTGGAGCGGTGGCAACAGGTGCGACGACTGCAGCACGGGCAGCAACCACAGGCTCACGGTGCACCACAGCATTGAAGCCATTGATGTCGTCGGCGGTGTAGGTCACTGTGCGCTTATAACCATCGGCATCGAGGACACTGTAGGAGCCAACCACATTACCACCGTCGCGGCTTTCCACTTGGCTCTTGATATCGCCGGTGAGCGAGTCATGGACGCCATAGGAGAAATCGTAACGGGGCGCAGACTCCAGTTCCACCTGCTTGACAATCGGGGCAACGGTCTTCACAACGGGAGCGATAGCGGGAGCTGCGTAAGTACTCACAACGGGAGCAGCCACTGGAGCAACTGGAGCAACTGCAGCAACTGGGGCAACAGCCTTCACAAAGGGCGAGGGCACAGCGTATGACTTTGTGTAAATCGGTGCAGCTGGCAGCAGCGTTTTGGCCAACACTGGAGCCGCCGCTGCCTGATGATAGAGAGCAGCAGCTGGTGCCGCATGGTAGACAGCGGGAGCTGACTGATAGGTGGCAAAGCCGGGATGGTAACCAGCGTACGTGGCTGCGAAGCCACCTAGACAGCTGCCAGCGAGCGCCATCAGGGAGAGTGCGGTCAGAAACTGGAATAGGAAGCGATTAAGATCGATTAAGTTGGGGATTGAATTGGGGTTTTGATATCTGATGATATCTAATAATTTAAAACTATTCTGATCTGATGATTGAAGATTAAATCAATCGCTATCAACTTTATCTAAATCACAAAGATAAAATATCTTGTTAAAAGATAAAGTTGTTTAAAATAAAATAAGAACATTTACATGATACTTTAGAAGAGATATTCTAATACTGGATACTGTCTTAATAATATTTATAACGTCAGGTTTAGTATACTATATAAAAAATAATGAAGTCCACTCCGTAGTAAAATAGATCGACATTTTATATGTAGTACTCAAGTATTATATAATCCTGCCCTATACATGAAGTCAATGATCTATCATAAAATAAAGTTCACAATCTAAATTAAAGATAAGAAAAGAGCACGCTGTGTAGCCTGAAGATGAATTAGACAATAAAATATCTTCGACTTTGATAAACTTGTGATAGAAACTACAAATTCCTTGATGTGCATAGATATTATAAGTTTAGCACGTAACACGATTTGCGTTCGATGTCCTTTCCTTGGCGGTATTTATACCCGCTGGATATAAGTGGTTTAGCCAAGCAACTTACTCGACTTGCCATTTTCTCGTTAACTTGGCTTTGATTGAAACTTGGAAACACGCGGCACACACGCACACACACTGCAACACACACAGGTATGCAAATTTATCGGGCGAATCCGTCGAGTTTACAAGGTAGTTTTCGTCCTCGCCAACACTTGATGATGGCGATGTGAGCGACGTTTGGTTAATGATGTGGTTCGCTCTGCGTGCATGTCACTTTATATGGAGCGGGCGTGTAGTCTAGAATTAGCTCTTGGCTGCCCTGTGGTGTTGTCCATTTACACCCACACACGTACTCACGAAGCATTTGACAACGTGCAAAACCGGTAATAAGTACAAAAGTATCTCGAAAGTACAAAAGTATCTTATAGATGCCCGTGTTGACAATTTGACAATTGTGTCGCAAACTGGTTTCGTTTCATAGTCGAGCTGATAGTTGGGCTTCAGTACAGATCTCCATTTGGGATTTGCTCTGTTTTTTTTTTTCAAGTTCAACGCTAACAGCGCTTCCTCGTGTGCCTATTGGCCATTATTTAATTAAGTCTTTAATTGTCATTTGAGTGCTCCAAATCCAATAAGTTATTCTTCAGCCAATCATCCTCGATTACATCACATTTTCAGTTTTTGCACTTGAAATTCACGATTTATTGCCTTCAGGCTGTCAGTCAACTCGCTGTCAACCTGTGGAGGAACTGTGCAAAGGCATTGGAGATGACCCCGTGTTTTTTAGCCATAGAAGAAAACACTTATAGATTGATCAGTCATTTATATTGCCTCTCCAAAACACAATAATTGTTCATTGCCGTTCGTACTGCGTGTGAGGATAAAAGTTGTCACTTTTAATGATAGATGACACTAACTCCCACTTAAGTAAACTGAAATTGAAAAGTTGATCCGTGTCTCCTTTCAAGTAATTTTAATTTTGTGTCACGATGCCATCTCTACTGACACATCACACTAGTCGACTGATTCCCACTAGAGTAGACACAAATCAAAAGATTAATCACACATCTCCTCTTAAGTTTGTAAGTTCACATTTATCGTGCCTCGTGTCACGATACAGTGCCATCTCAAGTGGCGCTGCCCAAACCGCCGTCCCTTTGGCACAGTCTCGTTGTTAGGTGATTTGTCAGCGCATTGTCTGTCAACACCTTTGGCTCTACTGTGGCTATTTCGTCTGCTTCACTTCATTTCTGCCCACTCAGTTTGTATGTCAGACGGGACGTAGCGTTTGCTTCATTTGCAGCATGAGTTTGAGTTTTCAGTTTTTAGTTATCTGTTTTCTGTTTTCAGTTTTCAGTTTCGCGCTTCACTTTCAGTCTCTGTTTCACTTACTGTTTCAATTTGTGTGTTGTTTCAGAGTCAGTTTCAGTTTCGGTGACTTTTTTAGTTGTTGTTTTCAGAGAATGTCTCATTTGTCCCATTTTCGTGAACGCGGTTTCGGTGTCCATGCCCCAAATGCCAACTACGATTTTGTTTATTTACTTGTTAATTGTCGCCTTGTTCGTTTCCCCACTTGTCGATATGCCAAACGCAATACTATAAATAAACATCTCCGTCTCATATCAAATTGAATCCAATACAAATTTTAAATATGTTACAATTACAATACAAATAAAATTACACGCGTTATTTAAACACAATTTAAATGTTTACTATTGATTTAGTGAATTTTCAAAAATATCGTAGCATAAAAGTGAATGGAAGTTGTGTAACCCACCGAGAAATTTAAACCTTTTCCAAGCGAAATGTCAAGGAAAAAATTCTAAAATACTTAGAATCAAGGAGAAATCCATCATTATGCGGTTAACTTTTACCTTGGGGTATGCATAGTGAACAAATTACCGAACGTTATTTAAACCTAATTGAGTGGATTTTTAATTGAAATTCGGTTTCATTCAATACAAAAGATTGAAGGTTACCTAGCATGAACAAAGAAGGGTTTTCTAACGAAAATGGGTAACAAAATTTTGTCAACTCATTTTGTGGTTAAAATCAATGTAATTAAACTCTAAATAGATTCAAGGAATTTCGAGCCTATTTGAATTAAGTCTTCAAGGCATCTTTTCTTAGTTTGTTGTTTTTTTTTATGTTTTTATTTTGTTGATATTGTTGTTGAGTAAACACTTAAAAGGCGAGCGTTTCCCCCTTTCAGTTTCAAAATTAAAAGTGCGTGAAGCGTTCATAAGTCGCTTGTGGAGTCTTCGTTGTTTCTTTTGTAGTCGACTCCGGAGGTTGAAGCATTATATTCGAATGGCCATTAAAGACCAATTACTGTCTCCAGACACGTACCCCCAAAGGTCTATCAAGATGCGTAGGCAGACCCAAACAGCTGTTTTGCGAAAATATGAAAGAGTAAATGGGAGAGACACAAACGAAGACAGAAAAAAGCGTTGTTCAACCTGAATTCCGCTGGCTGAATTACAAACTACAAAACAAACTAAAGAATGCAAAATTTTAATACTAATGAAGTTGGAAAAAATGATCCAATCTTATATTCATACGTGCATTCATATTTTCAATTATTTATCCGTGGTATATTTCTAATTAATTTGTTAATTAGTTCGATTACATACAAATATCGCTTTGTTATCGATTCTCGAATTTCATTCTTCTCTTATCGATACTTTCTTATTTTAAGTGTTGAGTAGTACGTACCTAAAATAAGTGTTGAGAATTGCGACTTGGGTTATGAGCTGCACTACACATATTAACGGATATCTTTTTGATGTAATAAGTCCATGATAACTATATAAACGATTCAAAATAATAATGCAGAACAGCTTAGTAATATTATGCAAACATGAAAAAAGATAAAATCAGCTCATTTTAATGAAAATTAATATCGCTTTAGTAGTGAACAAAATATTTATATTCCATTCGAATTTGATAGGAAAGCGAGCTAAGTGAAATGATTTACACTTGATGAATTCGTTTAATCGCAAAAGCGACAAAATTGCGGAAATTGCGGTAACGGAAATGCGAGTGCAAAGTGAGTACATTCATGAGCACGAGAAGCAGGCGACTAGATGTGGCTGCACTTTGACATTTGACAAATACTTAATAAACTCTTTTCGTTGACTTTGTCGCCACAAACGAAGGGCAGATGGCAAAACAGCCAACCAAAGACAGCGAGTGGTGGCAGCCAGCCGAATAGGTGATACTTCAGAGGCGAAGGGGAGATGTGTGTGTCGGACTGTAAAATGGCAGTGATACTGAGAGACGGTGGCAGCGACAGCGGCAATGATTGATTGCACGTTAAAGCTCGAGAGCATCACATCATTTCCTTTTTACACTTGACAGGAAATGCATTTTTAGCTAGCGAAATGAGCAACGTGTATTGAGTGAGATGGAAAGAGAATGAGAGATAAACAGTGAAAGAGAAAGGTAAACACAACTGATGTTAGTCCAACTAGATACGCAAATCAGAGTTCCTGCAATAAAAAGGTAACACGAGGAAATACCCTATAAAAGACGTTTAACAACATTTATTGCAACACCAGTCTTGACTACGAATAATTCATGAAGGGGCAAAATCTTATCTTGTTATCCTTTTGTGCTGCTTGAGTTGACACTTACTATTTCAGCTATTACCTTTTTAATCATTCCCCTACTTCTTGTCAAATACAGGGTATTCCAAGTGGGCGGCTCTTGCCAAAGGCAGTCGACTGCAGTTCCACAGACAATTTACACAAAAATCACACAACCTTGCAAGTGTGTGCGAGTGTGTGTGTGTGTGTATGTGGAGTGTATGTGTATAGGTAAAGGCATTGGAATGGAAATGTTGTCAAGGTTCTCGGCTCCTCAATTCTCGCTTCTCAGCCTTTAAGTTGGAAACTTTCCATGCCATCAAACAGGAACTTTAGCTTTTGGGGCTGTCAGCCAATAGAAAACAATTTAAGCCAATTAGTTGGCAAGCGTTAATCCCTGCACACAGATATCGATCAAAACTATCCATTGACAGGCAAATTCAAGCTCATAAACACCTTTCCGCATTCAATGAATGAAAACATTCATCTCGAAGCTATGGCAGCAGCATAATTGCCAGCCAGCCATGCCAAGACAAATGACCTGAGACAAATCACACACACCTACTCACTCACACACTCTTCAAGCGCTGAGAGTAAACTGTGAATGAACTCATACACTCACGCCGGCAAAATAATCCATCAAAATTGGCGACGAAACGGAAATCCAAACATGCTCAGTAAACTAAATGTAGTTTTGAATTAATAAAATAATTTAAGAAACTTACGCCAGGAACTTGTTCTGCAATTTAAATTTCCTTTTCAAAAATATTAATAATTACAAAGTAATCACATTCAGTACACTATAATGAAATTAGATAAAACAAAAAGTATTTAACTTTGCATATGAAATATGAGTTTATTTAATTAAAGTATTTTAAGTAAATGAATACGATAACTAGTCTGTGCTCTTTGCAAAAGCAATTGACGCCACCGGCGTTGTTTAATATATTGTATATCGATCAAAGTCTGGCGACAAATTCTATAGACACAAACAATGAAATTAATCAATTTAACGATGCGATTAAAATTGAATTGTGTCAACGGTGTCCACAGCAAAAAAGTGTAGTCTGATTTTGGCTGATTTATTTTTATTGCGTATATATTTTGATATCATACATATATTGCTTAATCCCAATTTTCGTGTCTGTTGTCGGCGCTTTAGAGCTTTAAAGATTATGCAATAAAAGGAGACCAAAGAACTAGATGAACGATTGGCGATTGTCCGCGACTTCGAGAATAACACCCGCACCCAACTTATACACAGTCAGACAAATAGACAGAAAAAGGGGCCAATTACAGGGTTGCTAAGCGGATTTGAAACTCACAGCCAGCTGGCTCGAATTGAAGAGTATGGTAATCATGGCAATTGCTTGCTTGGATTGATAGTAGTTTGTATGCAAGTAAATATCTGCAATTGACTTAAGCTTCTTAACTTAAGTAAGTAACTAGATATGTCCTTCAATTAATAATTATTTAAGATCCTTCCCAGCGATAAATAAATTTCTTTAAACCACATTCCCACCTTTAACCTTTGCATTGAACCCTGCGGAATGATGACCCAATACAGCCTATGTATTGTATCTGTAAATCACATACATATATGTATATGTATATTTAAAATAAAACAAGTAAGAAAGATACCCGCTACCCATTTTGAATAAAAGCAATATATTTTGCGGTATTCTCAAAATATACTAAATATACTACAAAAATACTAAAAATATACCGAATGATATATATGGTATATCGATATAGTACCGCATTCATAATATACCATAGACGGCACAATATACCAAATTGTCAGCCAAAGCAACTAAGACCTAGAGTAGGCGTTTTTGCCCATACAAAAGTATTTCTTTAATAACTTCGAAAGTATTAACTTTAATAACTTGGTAAAAAATTTTAAACAAACCTGATCTGCGTGTAAACATAACAAATGCTGTCGAAAAAAAATTATAGCTCTATCTCTTATAGTCTCTGAGATCTAGGTGTTCATACGGACAGACACACAGACGGACAGACGGACATGGCTAGATCGTCTCGGTTGTTGACGCTGATCAAGAATATATATTCTTTATAGGGCCGGAGATGCCTCCTTCTACCTGTTACATACATTTCCTATCGGCACAAAGTTATAATACCCTTCTATGTTACCCTATGGGTAGCGGGTATAAAAATATGGTTAAACATCATTCAACTTAACTAAGCTGAAGTAAACTTTTACATACAAATAAAATCATTGTTTTTATTTCAATCGCCCAAATCGAGATTACATGACTTAAGAATTAAAAAGTAAGAAATCTATAGCCGAATGTAAGAAACCCCCTAACTATTTTCAATACAAGCAAAATAAAATATACCAAAACATATAAAAAATATACCGAATGCTGCTTTTGGTATATCGATATTCTAAATATACTATACACAATATACTATATTGTTAGACCCGATTGTAGTAGTTGTTTTTTGCCATATAAAAGTATTTCTTAAATAACTTCGACATCTTATAGCTATATCTCTTATACATAGTCTCTGAGATTTGGGTGTTCATACGGACAGACGGATATGGCTATATGTTCTCGGCTGTTAACGCTGATCTGCCTGTTACATAAATTATAATACCCTTTCTGGCCTATAGATATCGGGAATACAAATTTAGTGGTACATAAAATATGCAGAGAATATGGTATATCAATGAAATAAATTGTTAAACTTGCAACAATTTTTTCAGAACAAAATACAAGTTATGAATTCAGTTAAATATTTTGATGAACTGAAATTTCGATGGAGAATTTAAATAGAATCTGAGATTTTGTTTGACACAACTATTCCTCTGAAAATCGAAGTTATATGAGTTATTATGTTCTTCTAAATTCTATGTTTGAAAGGTAATGGGACATTTGGTAAGGATTAACTTTTTTCAATTCGGTTGAATTGAGCGACAGTTGATGAAGCTGAAATGCTGAGTATGAAGTACTCGTATTAGGAAAAGCTGTGCAACAAAGTGCCACCTGACTGCACTTGACAATGTTGCATATTTAAAGGCGTCTAAGTGCCGACAAAGAGTGCTGCACGCTATGTCTGACACATCATGCATGCTGTTTTGGGTTGTCTGATTGTTTTGAGCAAGAGCGTCAAGCGCCAAGCGCCAGGCGTGAAGCAACAACAATACTCTCCGCATCCGCATACACATCAAGAGCTACAACAACAATCACTGAGAGCATTGATTGCATTTGTGTCTGGCTGGCAGGAGTAATGCTCAGGGCCACGCCCACGCACTGTTCCACAGGCGCGTTTTAACAATGCCGTTGACATTCCAAGTGCATAAACAACAACAACAACGTCAGCAACAATGGCGACTACTTGCTAATGCCTAAAAATGTAAAGGGCTCTTGGACTTGGATGCATGCCACTTGAGCGCCGGCGTCGATATCGCGCGCTGTAACTGCAGTTTAACCTGGGCCATCAACAGCAACAGGAGCAGCAACAATCAGTGGAGTATGGAGTGCGGAGTTTGGAGTGCAGACGGGAACAAGCAGGAGGGCTCTTTATGGGCTAGCAAATAGTCAAACAAAAGAGGTTTTGGGACAATTGACTATCGAGTGAATGGAAATCACAGCAGTTTTGAATATTCAAATATTGACTGCATATTGTGCATATTGATTGGGCTTCCCATGCTCGTGTTGTTAACTTAACTTTCCCCAGATTTAAGGATAACTGGCTAAACAAGTGCTCTACGCAGATGTAGAGCGAGCCCTTTGTCAGGAGACTGGAGTCAACAGTCAGTCACAGCATGTCATGTCAACGATATGTTACCTACGTACCTACATCATCAACTTGTTGACACTTTAACGGCTGTTCGTGGCCCACGCGGCGAATACGTGATGCGGAATTGCGCACAGGAAACGGGAGAGATGAAACTCGTACAAGATGTGAGACGCTGTTTTGGAAATGCAGCATGGGTAAGCATGAGGTGTCTACGCTATTTTATGATTATGCAAAATATTTTACGCAGTGTGCTGACGTTGTTTGCCATTGCAAATGCGAATTTTAATTAAAATTCGCTTGACTAAACTTAAGCAAACGAGATAAAAACTGATAACAATCATATGTAATCACTGTGATAATTTACAATTCAACAAATCCCGAATTCTTTCCATCTGTTGAACAGTAAGTTACAATCGGTTCATTTGCTGTAGCCGTAATCTTTTTGCATTCATCTGTCTCGCAAGTGTTTCGTTGTCGCTTCGACCGCACTTTTTTTTCAGAGTTGATCTTCTCATAGCGGAGAGCTTTTGTCAGGCCTTTCAAGTTGTGTTCCACAGATATAACAACAACATCATAACTCACACACACACACACATCATCGGCTGAGAAATATCTTTCGTCGCTGGAGAATATTGTAAGTGAGCTTTTTACTCTTAGATTTTCTTTAAAATAGAGCTTTGTTATGGAATCTGTTAAAAATTTGTGGTCCGCGCTAACAGCTTAAAAATTCTGCAAACCAAGAATCCTTAAGAGACTTTGTCAGGTGATCCATTTACATATATGACGATATATTTAAATATTTTTCAAGTAATATAAAAATATCGTTATATTAATTTGCCATATTAAAATCTCTTGAAGATATATTATAACTATTTCACATATTTATTTTATTTATCAATTTATTTAGTTTTTTATTATTTATGTATTAGTTATAATTTAGCTTTAATATTGTTATTGTTGCTTTATTATTTCATTAATGTTTTCTTTTCCGCTTCTTTATGTAGGAGAAGTGTCCAGAGTCGATGGTTTCTTTCAACGAACAATCTTCGTTACCTATTACAAGTGAAAACATCAACTGAAGGCAGTTAGGCAAGTGCCAACACCGTATTCAGAATAACTGGAGATGATAGATTAAACACTAGTAGTATTTCAAAGCATTCTTTCTTTTTATATTATAAGGTTTTTACCTGTCTACTAATCTCGGTTCTTGGAACGCATTAAAATGCTATTGAAATTATATTTTGGTTGCATGCTAATTTTCTACTTAAAACTTAAAGCATTAAAAAAACAAAAAGTTATAAACTTTATTTTTCTACGGGGAGTTTTAGTAGCTGAGTGAACATTTTGTCGTAGTATAGATGTGTTGAAAAACTACAGTTCTTGGGATCGTATTTAGAAATAGAATAAACACGAATGAAAACTGCAGTCGAGTGTGCTTCACTTCTAGATACTCACCAAAGTGCACCCAAATTTTACAAGAAAAAATATGAGTTGGAACTACAATTTGATTTCTCCGACTCTTATAGTCTCTGAGTGTGCTTTCAGTCAAAAGGATATTACTACTTTATGGCTTGCATATTCTGCACTTCCGGATGTAACGATTCTATTATAGACTTGCACACTATGGTTACAGGGTACACAAAGATTTTCTTATGAAATGCTAACCTAAAACTGTCAAAAGTTATGAATTCGCTTGCTACGCACACATACATTCAAAGACTTGGGCAACTGCATTACAATTAAAGTGTAAAATTTGAATTGGGACCGCATCAGCAAAAAAAAAAAAGTAGTAGCCGCCTTAGGCATCGCAGATAAATCACATAAATTTATTATGATGATGGCATAAATCATAGTACCATATATAAAATTGCAGCTTGCCATCATGACTGCTGTTGTTGTTCCCTTTTTTGGGCATTGTTTTCGTTGCCTAAACGCCGCAAAATATGCAATGCCCACCAAGCGGGTCACAGCCAACAAAACCGAGGAGGAGCCAGAGTCAGGATGAGTACTAAAACCAGAGCCACTGTCAACGCTTGACCACTCCTAAAATGCACCGCTGTGGCGTAAATTTTCGGACAGTTTTACCAATTCTCGCCAGCAGCGTTTCCCTTCGTGCCTCTTGCGACGTCTCTTGGAGCGACAAAGCGACCCCCTTTAGGTTCATTGCTCAAAAATCACTAAAACAACAACAACAACAACAAAAAAAAAGCAGAGATTGTTGTGCTATGAAAATAATTTTCTTGTTTTTGTGTGTCCGGCAGCTTTCAGGCAGTCCTTAGTGCTGCATTTTGCAGTTGCCGTTGCCGTTGCCCGAACTCTGTTGGTTTTGCAATTTGTTTTTATTGCCTTGTTTTCAGTTTACCCTGTAGTTGTACAAGTGGTGAGGTATATAGTGTGAAACATAATTAACACTTATTTCATAAGCCCCAATTGAATTTCAAACTTAACCAACTAACAAGTTTTTAAATATCATCTATAATTTATGCTTTTGCTTATAATATATTATAAATATATAATGATAATAATGAGTTTAATGTTTATTTTTCAAACTGGGTTCATTTGTTTAGCTGTTTTTATTTTCTTTAAATTCCATTAAATGTTTATGAAGACTATAAATAAAACAAATTCACACCAAATATTTCTCTCTAGCCGCAACAATTGAAATGTGCGCAATTTGAAGCGTGTGAGCTTTTTTTACTGTTACTTGAAAACGGGAGATGCAAACAGAGTCAAAAATATCACATTTAGTGCATTACTCTTTGTGATACTATTCTTTATACTGAGTTTGGCTCTTTTTCGTTTTCGCATTCTAATACGAGCGACAAAAATTAACTTTAAGTGGAGTCGTATAATTTTGAACAGGAGTGTATGGTATTAACATATTATACATATGTATATTAAAATAAACAAAAAAAATAACTACACATTTATATAAAGTTATTTATATATTGTCGGTGTACATATAATACATATGATAATATTAAGAAATTACCTTTAAAATTGAAAATAGACCCAAACAATATGCCTCTCTTCAAAACGAATACTCTATAGAGTATTACAGAGAATTTTGCTAGACAATAAGTTTAGCGCGCGAGTCCCGCGAGTTATTGCTGTGGCGGCTGTCACTTTTCATTGGCCGCCATGTTCATAATTTCCATGTTAATATTGCCCTTGAGTCATAATTCAGGAATGAAATTAACTTCGTTGTGTTTTGTCTACTCTCCAAATGAGAGCCACAGCGAGGGGGAAATAAAATCATGTTTAGTGCAATTAGCATTTCAGAGAGCGTATGTCGGCAATTGTGGGCGTGGCAATTCCGGTTATTTATGGATTCAATGATATTAACTTTTGTTCAGGGATTTCTGTTGATTGGTGGCAAAACCGCATTGACGATTTGTAAATTTATTATGTTGTGTCGATTGTGTCCCTGACGATGCGAAACGTGGAATACAAAAATCGGTTCAACTTTAAATATTTGAGACATCAAATCTTTAAACTAATCAGAAAATGTACTTTGTTCCCTTAACATTTCAATTTATTTATTACATCTTGGGGTGATCTAATTACAAATATACATATAATGTACTTTATCGTTCATAAAAAAAACCTCGAACGACATTGACTGTTGTGTTTTTGTATCCTTAATGGAGTTTTTGCCAAATTGGTGTATTCTCTATGCAAACGTTTAGCATTTTGCCTGAAGAAGTGAAATATTCCATTAAATTTCGGCATCACTAATTGGAGCTCGCGACATGAAAATTTTCAAATACGAACTGCATTAAGGCGGCATTATTCAAATGCGATGAAAATTGAATTTTATTTGAATTATTGCTTAGATAATAAAGTTTTGCAAATCAGCAAATTTGAATTTCATCGATTAATTTGGTTTAACATATTGCTTAAGGATATTCGAATATTTTCAATTGAATTCATGCTTTTCTTTCCTCTACAAAATGATAAATTTAATTTGAAAATATTCAAGTCGAAAATTTCATGATTTTCTTAATATTTACTTTTTAATGTTTGGCTTAATTGTCTTTAGCAAATATTACAATGGATTTAATTCTGTTCCTTGTATTTTTGTCCTTATTTTATATTTAAAGCGACCCTTTCAACCATTGAACAACTAAAATAATTCAAATTCAATTTATAGGAAATATAATAATTTACATTTTTAATTCAATAATATAAATACATGGTTTCTTAACTATATTCATTATTGAGGTTTACTCTTAAAAGTTTTTACTTGATTTTATTTATATATAGTATAATATTATGTATAACACAACTTATAGACTATTTCTGAATTGTAGCCAAAAAATTAAGTGCATAGCCTCTTGTACTCGACCAAACGGAAATTTTAATAAAGTATTAGAATCACTTATGAATAATATCTACTAATTTGTAAGAACACTTTAAATCTATTTACATATTTAGTAAATGTAGCAAAAACAACTAAAGATGTCAAAAATATATTTTCATTCTTCAATAAACTTTCGGCTTTCGCACTTTAAGCAAAAGAGAAGTATAATTAAAAAATGCTAATTTTAGACTAGACCAAACTGAGCACTGTTGCCATTTGTCTGGCATTAAATCAAAAAGTGTCCAAGGCTGCACAACTTGGCCTACAAATTGGCCATCTAAATGATTCAGACTGATGTTTGAGTATTTTCGACTTCAGACTCTCGCCGATGTCTCTCGACTTCGATGCTGATGTGACGCTTATGAATATGCAAATTGGAGTGCTGGCAACTGAGGGAAGATGCGGCGTCAGGTGTAACATTGCTGGAGTCGGTTCATTAAACTTCAGCCGGCCCGAAAAGTGTGCAGTAGTTAATTAGCTGACTAAATGTGCAGCCTGCCCAGACAAAAGTTTAATGAACTTAACGCAGAAGGGGAGAAAGTTCATCGGGTGGGTGCAATAACTAAAATCAAAGCGCTTGGGAAGCAAGGACACCGCCCCAAGGCAACTGCACAAATTAGTTACAGAAGCGAAGGCGCAAAAAGGATATGCGAAAGTGCTCAACAATTAGGGAAACGGGAAGAGAGGAGTCAGACGGTAAGCAGGCGGACAGGAGAGTAGGCGAACAGGCTAACTGGCAGCTGCTGCTCCTCAGCGGCATAAACGGCAAAAGGACCTCAATGAATGACATTTAATTATTTCATCAAGAAAGCAAATAGCCCAAGGAGCAAACAATCAACTTCTCCCCAGCATAAGGCATTGGCATATTCTTTGCCTTATTATTTTTTTCTTGCTGCTATTTCATTTTATTTTTGGGCGTGCCCACATAACGCCATAACCAGACACAGCACTCAGCCACTCAGCACTTGCCCAGCTCCAAGTTCCGAGTTCCAAGTTCAAGCCAAACTGATGCTGTTGGTAAATGTTGGTTGAACGCCTCGGTTCGTACGTGGGCAAACAATGACTTCATTTTCGGGTAGTGCAAAGATGCTTAAGGTCAAAATGTTTGCTGTTTAGTAACATTATCAGATTTCAGAACAAAGTCACAATTCTCTTTTAATTGTTTAATGTGACGAATTTTGTCCGACAATATTTCCAAATTGTTTATTCTACTTCTTAACCAAATATTTGAGGCAAGCTTTGAATTAATATCCTGAATGTATATATATCGCATTTGTGGTAGAAGATGAATGCAGCTATGCATTTATTATTTATTTATATGTTATTTAATATTCTATCGAACTTTAAAATCTATATTGTTTCTCAAAAATATAGGAATAAATTAATTTGTTTAAGTACTTCTGAGTTTGTCTTTCTGAATAGTTGAAATATTGCGATATCATTCTCGTTACCAGAATTCACAGCATAAAGCACATTGAATGTTTGTCGCAGTTTGATCTCAATTAAATTTTCCCCACGGCATTTGATCAATTAGTCAACTCACGATTCTGAACTAATTATGCAATTTTGCAAGCACGATGAAAATGCGAGACACAAAGAAAAAGCGTCCCCAGTTTGGAGCACTGGAGCCTTGTGCTTTATAAGGGCAAAACAACGCGATGTCCATGTGAAACTTGTCTCCGACAATTACGCAAATTGTTGTTGTCATTATGTAAACACTTGTTTATGTCAAATTTGACATTTGATACGATGGAATGAGGGAGTATGTGTGGACTTTTCTCGAACACTCATCCACATACACACAATTACACTCACACATTAAGTGAAAAGCAGGCAGGAAGTGCTGTGGCCCAATATGTCAGCCTGCCGCCAGGTGTGCTTGGACATGTTCATGTTACACTTGATTAAGTAGGCGCTGAGTTCGACGAAATGCTTTTTAGATGGTTTCGCAACAGCAGGTGCTCCTGCCTGCTGCCTGCTGCCTACTGCCATGGCTGTGGCTGTGGCAGTGGAGAGGTGTGGGAGGGTTTGAGCGGGTCACTGAACGTGCCAAATTATTGACAGCGTGACGCCAGCCTTCGCAACCCACTGCTAGCTGCCTTCTGACTGCCTGAGTTGGTTGATTAATTAGACGCAAAAGCCATTGGGCCAACAGGTTTCCCTTGCCACTCGTTCGGGTCCTGGCCGAGTGCGTGCGCCAGTGACCGCGTCATAAGTCCTGCCATAGATGAAGTTGACTTGAATAGAGTCGAGTTCAGTTGAGTTGAGTTGAGTTGAGTTGAGTTCATTAACACCCAGTCAAACAACATCGGTGCCTGGTAATTGTCCTCACATGGACAATGCACGTTCTGCTGCTTTGGCTAAACGTTTCACTTCACATGTCCAGATTCGGAGCGTGTTCCTAGGCATAGTTATAGATCCTATTGTTGATAAACAAAACAAAAGTGCAGGTTCAACTTAACAGCTTAGTGCTCAGTCACCGTTCTATATTCGATTTTTTTTTTTATCAATTTACTAACCACAAACTGGTGGGGAAACACATTTCTCTTTAGAAGTGACCCATTCAAATTTAAATTCAAATCTAACCGCTGATCGTATTGTGCAGTTCAATTGGAACATCCATTTATTGGGTTATCAATTTATTACCTTACCCATGTCCAATGTCCAATCCCTATACAAATGCTTCAACGTTTGCCAAGTGGAAGTGGAATATCTTATGGCACTCTGCGATTTTACTTTGCTACTTAAACAATACAATTTACGATTTGGTCTCCACACCCATTTCTCCATATCCATCTTTATTCCTCCTCTCTCTCACTCTTTCTCCCTCTCTCAGTCTCAGTCTCTGTCTCTGGCAACGGCCACTGTAAATCTCATCTTTCAACTGCACACAATTTTCGCAATGAAATTTCGATACGTTTTATCGAATACTTGTTGTCTGGCAAACGTCATACACATATCCAATGTGAGTGTGTATGTGTGACGGTCTGGTAAGATTTTGTTGCATACTTTTGTGCATGCTGAACGGTAAATTGAATTTATGCGCTGCAGGCAGCAGCAGCAGCAGCTGAGCGAACTGCCAAAGACGGAGAGCAAACCGAGTATATGCATTGATTTTGTTTCATAAAACGGGGAGAATACAACAGCAAGCAAGATGGCCCTAATGGCGATGAGATTCTTGTCTGCTTGTCTGTATACGCATAAAAATGTTGTCATTTTGGCAGCGCCTGACGTTGTGCTCACAAAATCTAAATCTAAGCGCGTATTGCTCTTGTATTTTTTATGTGCACAACTTTTGTATTTGTTGTTAGTTGTCTGTGGGAAACAGACTGGAAAACATGATGCGGCATTCGCTTCCCTATTGTTGCTACTTGTCAACTGGAAATGTCTAACAGCGGAATACAAAATGATACATAAACCAACAGACCAGTCGGAATGTTTAAAGTGCGACTGAGAAGGGAACATATTTATTGCAGCGCGCGAAAGTATGTAATAGTTTATTGCTTTTTGCCTATTCGTAGCCAGGAATGACAAACTTAAGATTAAACAGTCAGCGCTTAGGCCTCTTCCTCCTCGAGCTCCTCTTCCTCTTTGACCACCTTAGGTTTAGGCTTACGTCTCGAAGCTCCGCGCACACGTTGCGGCCTCTTGGTGGTCGTTGGCTTTGGTTTCGGATTCTCCAGCTCATCCAGCTCGGCATCAGTTAGACGATCCTTGTACCAATCAGCACTTTGGAAAATAAATCACAATTAATCTTGCGACTTTTGTTCAACTTCATACACTTACCAGTCAGGTACTTTGCGAGCCCAGTCGCAGGTCTTGTTTTCCTCATCGAAGACCTGACCAAGTTTGCAGCCATTGCGACGTGGCAGATCCCCATTCACGCACACATAAAAGAATTGACAGTCATCTGGATCCGCGTAGCGTGGATGTGTAACAGCGATGCTCTCATTCACTTTGGGGCACTCGAACTCGAAAATATCTTCTGACTTGCAGCCAGTGACGCCCACCTCATCCGGCCAGGTGCAGATGCCAGTCTTGGGATTGAACACCAGTCCAGCAGGACATGTGATCATGTTAAATTGGCCATCGACGCAGAAGTAGAACTTGTCGCAAATTCCGGGCTTCTCATGACCAAAATAGCCATTCTTCCTTGGACAGTGCTGCGACGGTTGCGGAGTTTCTAAAAGGAAAATAAGATTCCGTAATTTGGCATATCATATGTAGTTCACCATTTTATTGGTTAAAATGAAAAGCAAAAGAATTATGCCATTGTACACTGATTGTATGATTTAATTAATCAGCGACCACCTAAAGAAACAAAATGTAAAACTAAACTAACTAAACTGGTAAAACTCTGTCGTTAAGAATTCCTGTTAAGGATCTCAGATAGATCTCAGATAGTTACTTTATTTTTAAACTGCTTTTGGCGATCTCTTTGCAAGAGTTTTGTTACAGAACATTTTCAAGTAAGGGACATTCCTTGCCTTTACTTTGCTATGTCCTAGACTGAGAGTTTATGTCCCAAACAGTTTGCCAAAAATTCAACATACTGCGAGTAATATGAAATAGACAACTGCATGCATCCTTTGAGTCCATTACAGACTATTTCCTTTTGGCTCTCATCGAACTGAGTTCCAACCATTTAGCTTATAACCATACAGAACGACAAAGGTAATTTAAGTATCTAATAGGTACAACTTATAGTGAACCCATATTTAATTATTAAAGTTGAAGTGCAATACTAATGGAAAATATGCAATTAGTAAATCAAGAAAGTACTTTATGGGAGATTCGATTTAACTATTTCGCAATAGTTTTTTATGGTTGCAAATAGCAATTACCAAGACACTTTAAAGTCATTAAATATTAGTTATACGTTTGAGTAATAAAAGGTATCTAAATATTTCTGTATTTATCAATTTGTCGAAACTACGATGTTATCACTGGAAGTCGTCTGATACACATAGAAAATTGTGCTTGAGCGTGACGAAATGAAATAATAAAATCGCACAAGGCTAAGAAAAAATAAAAGAGCCAAATAAAAGAAAACCTTAACCCATGCCACCGCACACGAAAACGCAGAGCAAAGACCTATTGACGACATCAATTTGGGTTAACCGCCTCGAATGCTGTTTGCATAATAAATTTGTTCTGTTTTATATAATTTTTTGCTTGTTTTGTGTTTTGTTTTAAAGCAGAAGCCCGAATAACGAGCAAATAAGTATGGGTACGGCTCGCGTTTACGCGTTGATTTCGGCCAGGTTTAAATATAGAACAGAGCTGAAGAATCCTATGCGGCGTTTGCCAATGAGCAACACGCCGTGAATACTTAAAATAAATTTAAAAGAAGTAAGAAAGCTACAATCGAGTGTGCTCGACTGTGAGACACCCACTACCCATTTTGAATAAAAGCAAAACAATGCGGTTTTCATTTTAAAACATACCCAATTAATATTCCAAAAAAATACTAAAGCATACCAAAGGCTATGTATGGTATAACGATATGGGTATATATGCTAGATATATCATAGAATACAAAATATACCAGATTGTCAGCCAAAGCAACTAATACTCGACCGTTTTTTGCCATAAAAAGTATTTCTTAAATAAGTTCGACAATTTTTACCAGATTTTCAGGAATCATAAATACTGTAGCTATTCTCGTATGTACCACAATTAGACTCTCACTTTCAAATTAGGCTTGAAATTCGATTTATTCGAACTTGATCTGTGTGCAAACAAAAAAATAATATCTTTATATCAAAAAATCTCTGAGATCTAGGTGTTCATACAGACAGACACACGGAATTGGCTATATCGTCTTGGCTGTTGACGCTGATCAAGATAGATACACTCTATAGGTTTGGAGATGCCTCCTTTTGCCTATTACATACATTTCCTGGAGGCACAAAGTTATTATACCCTTCTACCGTATGGGTAGCGGGTATAAAAAAGGTCTGTAGGAGGAGTATACACATGTCGGTGAGAGAGAGAGAGAGAGAGAGAGTGAGCAAACTTACGCAGCTTGGAACGTTTGGTGCAATCAATGTTGTAGGGCAAATCGCACTTCTCCTCGATGGGTGAATAATCGTTGAAGACCATGCCATCGGCACAGAGGCGTTCAGTGTGTTTGCCATCTCTGTAATTGGGAAAAAGATTTCGTTAGTTTTTATAAAGAAATTAAATATAATATGGAAAACCGGAGACCGAAGCGTAACGCCTCGTCTTTCATCCTTTGACATTCCAGTTGAGTGTCTCGTAGGAGCTAGCGCATCATCGAAATCAAGTCAGATTTAAATACTTTATTTTATCGTAGCCTGATTTATTGATTATGTTCCCTTGCAGCTCCAATGGTGCGAAAGATGAGCAAAGTGCGATTATACACACCATTGGTTGCAGCTTTCAGTGTCCCGAGAGGTGTTTTCTCAGTGAACTGCGCAAATGATTTGACTATCGCTAATCATGGAAAGCAAACCAAAAGTAGATTTACCCCATGCCAACGATTTCATATGTGTGTATCAAAGCATCTCTAGCATCACAAAGGATATCACGTATACGACATATCGGTTTCACGATGGCGTATGATGAAACTTACAAGCACGCATAGTATTTGTCGCACTGCTTGCTATCCGGAAAGAAGCCATTTGCATCCGGACACTCCTCGGTTGGCTCGTACTCCACCTCGGCCTGTTTGCGTTTGGGTTGTATGGCTGCCACCTCGACAGGATCTCGCGTCCTTGGAGGCAAATGACGCTGCGATGGCGGATGACCCGGGCCAACGCGGAAATTGCCACGTTCGCGTTGGGCTAATGTTGTGCCTGTTTGTAAGACCAGATAGATAAATTTATGAACAAAGTTATACTTGAACAAATAAATTACTATACGTGGACGAGGAGTGAGATTTAAATTTGATTTAAAAAATCAAATAAAATGTTTATCAAAAAACATTAATTAAACGAGTAATGTTATACTTTACAAATTCTTAAGTGAGAAGGGCACTTCAGTCTGTAAGGAATTTAACTAAAATTTACAAAAATAAACTTTTTCCGGCCGGTTGAAAGTGTGCCAATATCATTTTTAGCCGTGTAGACCACCGGTTTATCAAACTCATATGTATAGTTTTTTTGTGCCGCCTAAAACCTGTTATGAAAATGAAGCTAGCGTGTTGTTTATGATCTCGGCAGATTGTGACATAGGCAAATTAAGTGTGCGACCTTAAAAGTGAAAGTTTCACACAGCATTTGTGTCTTATATTTATACAAAAACAGCTGTTTTTTGTTGCGATTACCGCCACCGATCAGCTGTTGTGATATGTATGTATGATGTACAAAGACAAAACCGAGGTGAAGTCAATGGATTCAAATGCCTGAGTCAATCATGAAGCCAAGCCAAGCCAAACCAAGCCATTGCCATGCACTTCCGACAAAATTGCAACAAACTACTTCAAGTTCCTCAAGGTAAACCACTTTAATCAGCAACATTGCGAGCAAAAATGTATATCAAGAAGAAATGTATTCAATTCCATTCAATTCGAGACGCCAGGCAACACACAACACACAACAATGCTGCAGAGTTGCAAGCAGAGCATTGGGAGTGCCTGACATTCGATTAAACGTTAATAAAGAAACAATTCCACAGAGCAATTAGTGCGTAAAGTGTCAGGCAACATTTAAGCCAACGCCGGCGACGAAGCTGCCTGTTACCAATAACACCAGCAACAACAACATTGACAACAATGGGAAACAAGTTGTTGTAGTTGTTGGCACTGCAGCTGCTGCTTGTCATTGAAACACGTTTCGTACACGACTTGGTCAAAAAAAAAAAAAACAAATATAAATACAAAAAAAATGAAAAAAGTAGCTGTGACTTTTGCAGTTGATTTTGTGAATACTCTACACGAAAAAACATCGACGTAGACTACTTCTACAAGCTTGCTTTAAAGTTATAATTTAGGTAATATTTTTAATACAATGTAGAATTTCTAAGAGCTACATAAATCAATCAATGTTTAACTGTAGCTGTATTTAATTTAATTTGAAGAGTGAGACAATTTTATGATATTATATTTCCAAATTTTCCCGAGCAACGTGTTCGAATTCTATAATATTTCTCTATTGTCGATTATACGATTTTCTAGGGTATACCGACTACGCACCATAAATAATACGTTTTCTTACAGCATTTTTGTAGTTTTTATCCAGCTTGTCAAACGCAATGTCGCATTGTCGTCACCCATGCGGTTTAAGTATTTTCGGTTTTTTTCGGTCTGGACTTGTCGACCGTCGAACTGACAGTCTGTCAACAAGTTTGTCATAGAGTCCCGGTTCCGACAACTGTCGTCTGTCCCCTACTGCATCCCCTCACACCCTGAGACATTTGGCCCCTTTGACTTGGTTTTCCAGTCCGGTTAAACTAGATTAATTGTGTGCCTTAGCCGACGTCGTATTGAAATAGAAAAAGAAATATGTGTGGAAAAAATTACAGTTTTTGTGGCTCGTTTGCTTTCGTCCGATTGAATTCAAGTCACACACTCAATTTTGTGGGTGTTGAGTTGAGCTGTAGCCGTCAAAGGAAAATGAATAAATGTGCGTGGAACATGCGTGTTAAGTTCATTGAACATTAAATAGATTAAAAATAAACAGCTTGAAATGCGTTTCGCCTTTTCTACTCGTTTTCAAGTCGCTCATTGAACTGTTAGGCAAATTAATCTGGCTTATTGAATGCAGATAAACATTTTCAAGTAGTCTAGACTGGTTTAAGTTTGTACGAAGCGCATTGTAAAGCGCAAGCTACACGGGACAAAACTGGAAGCTCAAAATTTAAATTAATACCATCGTTCTAAAGAAGAGAAATGTTTGTACATCTATATTTGAATGGTATAAACACAATGTGACACAAAACAATTTAAAGAGAAATTAATTTGTAGCTAAAAATCTATATGAAAGCTCTGCACAAACAATAATTGAAT
The DNA here is from genome assembly GCF_009650485.2 of Drosophila albomicans. NCBI lineage: Eukaryota > Metazoa > Arthropoda > Insecta > Diptera > Drosophilidae > Drosophila > Drosophila albomicans. The sequence continues at coordinate 3,976,325 of NC_047628.2, read as the reverse complement.
ATGTCTAAATAAATAACAGAAATATTAAATCAATTTACAACTCATATTACTCTATTGTTAAAAAGCTATTTTAAATTCTGAGCACAAATCATCCCACAATTAAGCAAAAATTCCGCATTTTTAGCACCCACACTTAATGAAATTATTCGTACATTTAATTAGAAGAGGCGCAAACAATTGAAATATATTTCATGGCCATTTTAACATAATTACAAAATATATTTAACAGCCCAAACACATATGCATCGGCTACTTGCACATCACTTCCATTAACATATTGTACGCGTCGAATATGTTCGTAAATAATGATTGACTATAAGATACCTAGCATGCGTAAGTCAGATGAATAGTAAACTTGCCTCTACTCAAAATATAAAACACTCAGTGTGATTCATTTTATTGGGTATAATAATATGCAATTTAATCGTATTGCATGCGAGTACGTGGACAATTTGGACGACAACACAAATTTAATGAGCTACCTCAATATAAATATGTTAAATAAAGAGGTTGTTGTTTTTCGGACAAATCGAAAACCGAAAACCGAAAACTATGCAAATTGTGCGACATTAGTCAAATAATGTGAAACAAATATGTGTGTAATAACAGCTCCATTTGTTTGGGGATAACAATAATAAATAAAATGCAATTGCAATTGCAATTTCAAAATAAAGCGACAACGAGAAAAAAATGGAAAACAAATAAAATCATTTCGCTGAAACGGTGAAATGGTGAAATGGTGAAATGGTCTGTTGTCGACAGTTGAATTATGGCATGTGTTTTCACGGCTTTTATGATTTTTATTTGTGTACAATTTCAGCTGATTCCAAAATTAATGCTAATTGTTGAGCGTTGTCAAAAATATGTTTAAATAAAATGTGTTGCTCATTTCATTAATTGCCGTATGCAATTAAGAGTTTCACTAAAAACTTACCCACGAGCAAAGCAAATATGCAAATTTTCATAAACGCCATTTTGTAACCAGTTCGACCTGTGCAAATAGAAGTTTTTTATACTTTAACTAGATATGATGAAAAATATTTAGTCGTATTGCGTTGTTTAAATGTTATTTTATTTCACTTATGTATAAATCTATATTATGCTAATTTCACATATTGCAGCACTTTGCACTGTTCCAATTCCATTTCATTTTGTCCAGATTCAAGAATGTACAATTTACCGTTGCGTCTTTGTCTTCGTTGTGCGCACGCGTTCCCGTCTCAGAGCTTACTGAGTGCCACCGTGAGGAGTAAAATACTTTTTAAATATGCTCAACTGAGTGACCAGTTTCTGTTTGCGTTGTTGCTGTTCCATACAGCAACAACAGCAACAAGCAGACAAAACTTCGAAATGGTTTAAACTTTATGCAAAATGCATCTTGACTAGCGGCGGAGTCGGTAGCGCATACGCAATTACCAAAACCGGCTTGAGCGAGCTTTATGCAAAGCTTTTTACTGACTCACAAAAAGTTCGAGTGTATTGCAGCTTTTGTAAACTAAAAGTGATATCGAACAAAAATTATTTACCTATGCAGCAATCGATATCGATATCCCATATGTGTGAAAGAAAGAACTCAGCACAGTCTTTTCAAAGAATTAAACATCAGCAAACAGCAGTTAAAGCAAGCTTTGTTGAAAAGCATTAAAAACCACAACGAGACTCTCTAACAATGAAAATATGTTGGCAGAAACAAAACAGAAATCCTACACGAAACGGCCCATGAAATATTGCTCAGTTTTAACGAGCGTACACCCAATGAGCAATGATGCTAAAATTTGTCAAACAGGCTAGGCCAAAGCGCACAGGCTTGCATGAGAATGAAAACGAGGACCAGGATCGACTACGTCCATTGCCATGGCATCAATGATTTGCATTTTTGAAATTAACTAAAAAATATGACAAAATGTATTGGGCGTAGAGAAGACTCGCACCGACGTCAGGTGCCGCCCCCTGTGTACATATAGTATTTCGTCCAGGTTTGCTGCATCATTCTGCAGGCTCACGAAATTGGACGTTAGACATGTCAGGGCATAGCTGCCTCTCCATCTTGAGCTTGGACGCAGCAGCTGACTTGACTTTACTTAGTTTGTTTTCCAGTTACTTGATTTTTATTTGCCTGTCATTTTGTGTGCGCAATAATTGTGATTGTGACAAATAGTCTTTTTGTGCTAAACTTGCCTGCTTCGGTTACGGAGATATTACACTCGACCGTACTACTACGACATTTAAGGCCATGTTATGGGTACAATTTACAAACAAAATTAATGTAAATTGTCTTAAGTTGTGTGCTCAAATAACTGATTATGGCTTAACTCATATATGTACATACGAGTATATTAGCACAAAATGTAAAGCGGAAAATTTCTACAGAAATGTTATTTTAAGGACTCCTTATCGAAAATAATACTTATATGGAATGCAAAGAGCCATTAAGCCTGAACTATATTTCATTGAAGTTTTCAATTATGAGCTCAATTTGTACTATTTTTTAAAATAATTTTTTCTTTTTCAAATTAAGACATAATTTATTAAAAGAAATTCACTTACCAGATCTCTTTTAATATATCAAGTTGAACAGTAATTTTAGACCCTATCTGATGTTCAATAAAGTATTCCCATTTTGTCCTTACACTAGTCAGGCTTTTAAGCCTTAAACCTGTTCATGCAACTCCGCAAAGTGGTGCATAAAGTAAAATCTTAGCGCATTATTAGGCGATTACACAAAGCTGCCAGCCCTTCACACAAAGCGACAGCAACGATCACAGATACAAGATAGAAATTCAAACGTTGCGAAAATTTGCCTTGTATTGTTCGCGAGTGTTGCATAGCGTATTGTTTGAGAATGTCCAGGGTTGTCGCACACGCTTGAATGGCATCGCATGCCGCATGCAGCGGCTTAGGCACCGCAAAGTATGCAATGGAAGCTCAGCTCTCAAGTGGTTGCTGACTGCGACCAAAAACTTTACGAAAATCCAATCATAATTTTCGCCGCAAACCATACTCTTCCTCTCTCTGTCTCTCTGTGTCTCTGTCCCTGTCGCTCACTCTCAATCTCTCGCACTTGTGCACGCGCCCGAGCAGCTTTAGTTTAGCTTTGGCTTGCACTTTTTATCTATTTGCAGCTTTATTTTTATTATTATATTCAATTTTTCGTGAACCGCAACGCCATAAGCGCCACGTTATTGTCATGTAATTGAATTTAATGGCAATACGAATGGATCCGCATCCGGGGGCGGTCATTCATTGTATTAGCCAGCGATTATCTGGCACTTTTGTGCTGCGCTTGCAACATTGGCCACAATGTGCGCCCGGGGACATGCCGCAGTTCGCTTGATCTTTTATTTTTAAAACCCAAACAAAAGTTCAGGTTGCCACACAAAAAGTTTTTAGCATCATTAGGCAAGGTCCCGACACTTAAGTCAATTTATAAAGGTAAGGTGTATTTAAATTAATGTGAATATATTTTTGTCAAAACTCGTGTGATAATTCCAGCCATTTTTAGCCGAATCTCCTTTCCAACACTGTTTTTCAAATTGTGGGTAATCAGGATAGATGAAATTCACTTTTTATACCATAAGGTAGAAGGGTATTATAATTTAGTGCATGCAGGAATTGTATCTAACAGGCAGAAGGATACATCTCTGAGCTCATAAAGTATATATATTTTTTATCACCGTCTTTGGTTTGGATCAGAGAAATATTGTAGAAGTGATTTCAAAAATACTTTTAGTATGGCATAAAATGTCTACTGCAATCATGTCTTCGTTGTATTGGCTGACAATCTGGTATATTTTGTAATCTATGGCACATTTTGAATATAGTACTATATCAATATACCAAATATAGCCTACGGTATATTGTAGTATTTTTGTGGTATGTTATTGGTATATTTTCAGAACGTGATATTATTGAAAATGGGTTGCGTGTGTCTCACAGTCGAGTGTCTTCGACTGTAACTATATTAATTTGCAATTACACGTGTATACAAACGGGAAAATATACAAAATAATAATAACATCATTAAATGAGTTTAATTAATGAAAAAAAGATGCATATGCTTAAAGTTAACATTCAGATGAATGTTAAAAATTACAAAAACTAAAGACGTTAAAGTATATACAAATACGAAATTAATTCAAGAGTCAACCCAACTACCAATTTGGTTTACCTACACTGGCTAAGAATTTTTATTTACTTCATAATCATGAATATTGACTATATTCTTAAGCTAACAGTAGGTTCTATAAATTAATAGACAAAACGATAAGTAAAGATGATCTAAATTTTATAACCGTGTATTTTAATTTCCAACACTTTTAGGTATTCTCAACTGTTTTAAAGCTCACTTGCAGTAAATCAAAAACTATTAGCGATAGCCCACTAAGGGAAACGAGTTAACATCGCCTATGGGTGCTACTTGATTTATGCACGTCTATAAGTGTAAGCCTGTCATACGCTTTAGTGATTTAATACATAAACTGCCTGTCCGAGGGGAGGTTCAGAATCAGAGGATGGGTGACGCACTACAAGGAACGTGGGTGTCACTGCCATCAACGACATCTGCGGCAGACACTAGCCGTCAGCTGATGATGAAAGTGCTGAACTTCGTGTCAGCGGCGTTTCACACACGCGTCACGTGTGTCTCATTGTCATCGCAGAGCAAGCAGCCCACATAACGTAACATTGCCACGGCAGGTAATGGTTGTTGTTGTTGTTGTTGCTGTTGTTTTGCAATTTTTAATTAATGAGCAACGGCAGTGCGTGGCACAAATTTTCACATGTCATTGCTGCTACATGCCGCAGGTCGTCCTAACAGGCATTCGTTGCATTTATTCTGAATGCCACGAAGAGGAGAGAGGTGTCCAGCCCCTCATCGAATTTCAGGTAAATTGAACATTTCGAAACTAAGCTGCTTTTTGGTCATGTTTGCCATTTATTTTGTCCGTTTCAATGCCGATTCTGGGCTCTTTAGCTGGCAGGGCATCTGCATTTTTAATTGGTTTGGTCTGTTTGCTGTCGGTTTGATACCTACACTCAAAGAAATGTCATAGTAGACATTAAATTAATTAGTCAAAATTAATTAGTAAACTGGACTTGACCGAAATATACATACAAAACGATAATTAACAAATTTTATTATTTTTATTTTCCATACAAATATACAAATTCCATCGGTCTCCGAGTGTACTTAGATAAATGCAAAATCTAAACGAAAATGATGCAAATGCAGAGTGTTGGTAAATAAATGCGATTCATTATGCAGAAAGCCTCCTCTGCTTGTTATTTGATACAAAAAAAATGTTTTACAATTTGGGTGTATTACATCCTCCTCCTCAAAATGCTGTTTTCAGAATATTTCGTGCCTTTATTAACTAGAATATCAAAGACAGACGCTGTAAACAAATGTCAATTAAGAGTTAGTTGAATTGAAAAGCGTCCAACGACAAAAACTCACTCAAAGACCAAATCAAAGGGATTTGCATTTGAAAATTAAATTGAAGACAATTACGCAACTTAACTGTCCAACAGAATGTGATAACCACAACTCTGAAGGGCACAGACTTGGCTAAATAACTAAAGCGACTGCAGCATGATTCCGAGTATTTGCGATTGTTAAATTACAGATACCCTGTTAGAGGGTAATAGGAAATTGGAAACGAACGAATCAAATCTTAAATCACGATTATATGAAATAACTAAATAAAAATGTAAATCTAAATAAATTCTTGCTTGATCAATGATTGAATCAAGATTTGTTCAACCTAAGAATCTTGTTTTAACATAAAACATTCTTAAAACAAGATTTTAATCTAAAAATTTTTTTTAATTTCAAAAGGCATATATCATATAAGTTTTATTTTAAGATTAATTCAACCTAAGAATCTTGTTTTAAACATTTTTTTTAAGATTTAAAAGTAGTTAAATCAAAATTTGCAATATTCTTTTCAATCTTGATTTTTGTAATGAATCAAAAGTTTATTGTATACTACAATCAGAAAGGAATTCAGTATTTTCGCTAAAACGAAAAATTCTTGTAAGAGAGTAAGCCGTGAATTGCGCCTTAATACAGGATATCTGCTATTCTCTACTAACTTTTTGACTTTATTTTGTTCTTTGTTGCATTTGTCGCTTTTAATTGTTTGTACTTAAAAACTCATCAGCCAAACGACAATGCGGCGGGATAGCCAAAGACGAAGGCATTCTGAATGGTATTATAGAGGCACCACAATTGCAATCCCCACCAAGGGACAGTTAAGAACTGCGTTATAACCATTGCATTCTTCTTGGCTATTCTCGATGTTGTTATTGTTGTTGTTGTCTGGCCAGAGGCCTGATAGAGAAGGGCATCTTTTAGACAAGTTTTTACTTAGTCGAAGTTTTAAGACAGTGACTGCGACAGCAAGAGCGCCAAGTGAACCGCATCCATAGCAATAGTTTTTTACAAACTCTTCTCAGCTCGCAGTCTATTCAATCAACACTCGGCACAGCAATTTGTATATAATTGTGTGCAATATAGAATATACAGTTGCAGAAAAGCAACGAATGTCAGTCTGCATATAAATGAGCATCATAAAAAAGCGTCTCATAACTTTGGTAATGCGGCTAATGAAGTGACTGTGGAGTATCCTCAGAGTCACAGCCAAATTTCATACACACATAAATATTTGCATTTTTAATGGCGTCCAAAACTGTGCAACCATAAATTTAAAGTTGTACCAGATGCAGGCACTTTTGATTTATGCTTCTGTAGAAGCCTAAGTAAATTTTCTCATCGTGCATAATTACTTAAGCAAAAATCATAATCTCTTTAATAATAGTAAGTTAATTTTAGGAGTGCCCAATAAAAATCATAAGCTCTTTAATAATAGAAAGTGTTTTAAAGGTCCACAATTCCTTGAACAAAAATCATCATCCCTAATAATACGAGTAGTAAATTAATTCTAGTAAATTAATTCCAATAAAAAATTTTCATCTCTGCAATAATAGAAAGTTAACCGAATATTTTTAAGCAGGTAAATAGAAATCTATTTTATAATGCTAATAAATCTGATAACAACAAGTGTCTAAAAGCTATGTTGCTCGTCTATCCTTTCTTAATTTAAATTTTCCAAATATTAGATTATCAGAAATGCAGTAGTGGAGCTTGTAGTAGTAGAGGTCAAATTTACTCTCATCTAATTTTTGTACTAAGCTGTCATTAGGTGTTTAAGTAAATGTGTAGATAAATTTCATTCTTATAGTATAATCAAGATCAGTTTTCTTAATTCATTCAAGGGCATTTACAGAAAAAGATCCAGATTATTTTGACAAAAGTATATTATTTGGTTTAAAATATATTCATTTTTATTCATTAAACACCATATTAGACTTAACAACTTTAACAGAAAGACTTGATTAAAAAATAAATAAATGTAATATTCAATTTTTGAGAGAAACATAAAGTTAATTAAATTATGCACATTTTCCAAAGTTTTGCGATTTTATGACACAATATCAAAACCGATTTTCGATGTGTGGACACAGAATGGCTTTTTTTTTATTTTCCTAAAATCTTGAATTGGTTTGTTCGATTTTCACCTAAACAATTTTTATTCCCGTTACACACAGGATAGAAGGGTATTATAATTTTGTGCCTGCAGGAAACGTATATACCAGAAGGACGCATCTCCGATCCAATAAAATATATACATTCTTGATCAGGGACAACAGCCGAGACGATCTCGCCATATCAATCTCACCGTCCGTCCGTATGAACAGCTAAATATCAGAGACTATAAGAGATAGATATATATTTTTTTTCGATTCTTATTATGTTTGCACGCAGCTCAAATTTGTTTCAAATTTTTGCGACATTCACTTCCGCCCAAGCAAATTGACAAAAATCAAATAGCAAGCGTAATTGGAAATTTGGTTTCGAAAAGATAAAAATTTAACAAGTTATTTAAGAAATACTTTTTGTATGGCATAAAACGCATACTGCAATCGGGTTTTAGTTGCTTTGGCTGGCAATCTGGTATATTTGTATACCCTCTACACATAGGGTAGAAGGCTATTATAACTTTGTGCCGACAGGAAATGTATGTAGAAGGTATACAGTAATAACTATAGTAATTATGATTCCTACAAATTTGGTTGCGATCGGATAGAAATTGTCGAAGTTATTAAAGAAATACTTTTGTATGGGCCGCCAAAGGTATATTTTTAATGCGGTGTTATATCGATATACCACATTTGTTATTTTATAGTATTTTTGCAGTATATTTGGTATATTTTGAGAAAAATACCGCAAAATATATTGTTTTTATTTAAAATGGGTAGCGGGTATCTCACAGTCGAGTACACTCGGCTGTAGCTTTCTTACTTATTTAATCTATGGCACATTTTGATTGTAGTACTATATAATTATACCAAGTAAAAGCTTTGGTATATTTCAGCATATTTGTGATATTTTGATTGGTTTATTTTTTATATGTGGTATTTTTGAACATGGGAAGCCTTAGCAAAATATTTTCTTATAACAGTTCTTTTTAGTTGTATTTATTAATATTTTGTTATATTTCGTTCTTAAAGACGTACCAAAATAAAGGAATGTACTCCAAATAATATAAAAGACACTAATTCGGAACAGTAGCGACTCCTCAACGTGGTCTAAACTGTTACCAAGTTATCAAGGAGAGAGTACAGAGATGATGTGTGTGAAGGAGCTAGAACATAGGGAGAGAGATTTGGAGAGAGAAAAGTGCAGAAAGTAAAAAAGAATAAAAATGCTGTTAACTATGCATGAATAAGGACTATGGTAGCAAGGGGACCCTAGACATATCCCTGGCTCGCCCCAGCACAACCAGTACCAGAGCCCGGAGCCATGCTTTGAACTTAATTAGCTGCACATTAACGAATTTTTACTGCATGTGGCAGTGGCAGTGGCACTGGCTGTTGGTAAATGGTAAATGGTAGATGCTAGATGGTAGATGGTAGCTAGGAGATTGTTGAGGGCGACAGGAAGAGGGTGGAGCGTAGAGCGCAGTCGGAGCTGGCTACTGCAGCAAGGTAGTTACTTGCCACTTCCTTTGGCCATTTTACTGCACGGCTAATTTTTGTTTTCGACAACGGCAACGGCAAAGGGCTGTCGCAGCGCATGGTTGCAGACGAAGAGGTAACCAACTAGCGGATCTCGGTCTTAAGAGGGGTGGGCAGACGGAGGTGGTAGTGCTGGTCACTGGTAGGAAATGTCATACCGCAGGCACAGGCAAAGGAAATGTTGCCGAGATTAAATGCCCGACAGTTGCCGGACAAAGTAGGACAGGTGTAGGGGGTCAGGTGAATAGGTACTACTCACTACAAGTAAAACTGGGCAAACTGTCGGCGTGGACAGCTGGGTTATCCTCGGTCTTGGTGCGATTATGGTGTCTCGCCACAGTCAAGCTTTGTCTTTTCTGCTGTCGTTGCTGTTGCTGTTGCTGTTGGCATTGGCGTTGGCGTTGGGATCTGCGTGTCGTAATAAGCGAAATTAATTTACATTGCATAAAAATTCTCATGCCTTTTCTCTCTCTTTTTTTTTTTACTTCTATGCTTAATTATGCTAAACAGACCACTCGCCGTTTAAGTTAATCAGCTGCAGTTTCAGCTTCATAAATATTTGCCATAAATTGAAGTCCAGTTAAGTTTTCTTAAATTCACACAGCTAGTAAAAGTTGGGACAAGTTAACATGATTTATGGCCCAAAAGATTGAGCACTTTCCAATAGCACACACTACATACTGACTATAATAACCAGATCAAAGGCCACATTAAACGAGCGGAGAACCAAACAAAAAAAAAAAAGAACATCAAGCGATAAGCACTTTGCCTTCAGGGTCCCTCCAAACTGACCATAATGCTCTGTAAAATATGTTGAATAAAGTTGAGCTGCGAGTGGCTGCTGGTAAATATGAACTAAAGTAAAGTTCACTGAAACTCTTGAAGGTAGTCGGTCCCAATTGGTGTCAGAGACGAAGGTGCCACAAAATAAACAATTTGCCGACAGTGGCAAAAATGAAGCACGTTCAAAAATGTATTGATAATATAGGATAATCTAATTACTTAAACCATTTTAATGTGAATTGTTGTGAAATAAACTTAGAACTTATACGAGTATTTGATGATTCAAGATTCAATATTATTAACAATATGAAATGCAGCCAGGGCACTTTCATTGGTTAAACTTATTTTTCCATCCTCTCTTTAGAGCCAAGCATAGTCTAATATTAGCAAAAGATGAATATTACTAGAAAATTGCTGAAGTATGTAAAACAAAACTTTAATAAGACTTTTTCATTCTCTGCAGCAACATTAAGCAGAACACGGCAATTTATACAATTATCACTGCCGTAAACATTGAAAATAAAAATGCAGTCCCACTTTTAAGCTAATGAAATTGTAGATCAGTTCCACTATGCACACGTCAGGCACGTGCACAGACTGCGCCACGCAGCAGCAACAAAGAAATCATAGTTGCTTTCTTCTCCTCCTGCACCCCTATCAGCAGCACCAGCAAAAACAACAACGACAACTGCAGAGAGAGCGAGAGCAACAATAACAAGAAAAAGTGGCAGAAAAATAGCATAAAAGAATGCAGCTTAGCTGGGGAAAAACACTATTTGAAGTCAGTATATCCGTTTAGGAAGCCAACAACTTCCTGTTACATAAGCAGTGGTAAGTACACACACATACACACAGGAAATAAACTACTGCCAGTCAGAAGAAGGTTGCGGAGGAGCAAGAGGAACGTATGCCTTTTTGCCTTGCCTCCAGTCAAAGGGCTGCACTTGAGCAGCTTTTCATAGACGATAAGCTGGAGTAGTAGTTCTCTTACTCGTTCTCGTTCTCGTTCTTGTTCTCATCCTTTGAACATCCTGCGCCCGGCTATCCACTTGAAGTTTTCATAACAAATAAGCGCGGCTCGATAGTAGCAGTAGCCGAAAGTTAAGCACTCTCAAAGGCGAACAGGCATTCAGATAATATGCAAACATCTCGAGCGCTGTAAACTTGCTAAAAAGAAGAAAGTAATAAAATCGCGCATAGCGTATACGCCGCGTAGTTCAATGCCATGCCAGCTTTAGTGCCAACCGCAAAACTTCTTAACACATCATAAGCAGAAATATTTTTTAAAGAAAACTAACTGAAACTTATGAAACATAGCCACACACTGGCCAACAATAACATCCTTTGAGCCGCCTCCATTGAAAGCGCTTCAAAAGTAGCTTCAGAATATCTGTACTATTTTCTTTTTTCGCTTGCATAGCTTATGATTAAAATATGTACATACATATACTGAAGTTATTATGAGTATACTAAAGGTGTATGCAGTATCAAGTAAAAAAATGTTTTAATTATTTTTCCTGGTCTAATTAAAACTTTTTGTCCATGAAAAGTTACTAAGAAAAGCAACAAAAAAAAGTTTTAAAAAATATAAAGGAAATGTAAACTTTTCATAAATCGTAAGTGAAAAGGGATTATATTGAAATAAACAGCATTAATCTAGAGTAGCTAAAAGTTCAAAATCTGCACGACTGCATCCGCATTTGTACAAATAATACCTTATTGAACACAAAATATTTCTTTTTTATTGATTGAATATAAAATATTATTAAATTTTAATTTATTTTAGAAATAAGGTTTTATAAATTAAGTACTTTATATTTGCAGCTTTTTCGAAAAAAATTCGATCTAAAGTCTCTCTTGGTCGAACACGACATTCTCGTAATATGGTAAAAAAAAAAGAGTAGACTTAGACAACATATAGAGCCAACAATTCAGCGATGACAATGAAAACAAAAACGTTGTTTTCGTACCTATCAAATATAGTTGTAGACCGGTTCGAAAATAAAATCCTTGCAAAAAATGTTCATATGACAAACGTTTAATACTTGTGAATGCAGCTCGAATTCCATTTCTTATATGTAGTTCACGATGAAAGTCGCATTTCTCTAATACATTTAAAGTTTATTCTACATAGTCTGTTGTCTTCTACATACGTCGCGACTTTTCTTGAACACGTTCGTTCAGGATTGCTAAATTATAAACTTATCATTGCCTCATTAATTCCGAGTGTTGCCAGATTGGCTTTAGATATTGATTACTCGATCACACTTAAAATTAAATTATTAAAATTATCGAATTTTATTATTATTAAATAATAATTACATAAAACATAGTATTCTTCCAACCTCTTGGCAGAAAAAACAATTCGAGAAATTATGATGAGAGTCTGTCTAAGAGACTGATGTTGGGAACAAAAATATCGAAATATTTTGATAACAAAACTAATGAAATACCACATTTGTAGAATAATTTGCGAATGCGTTAATTATACAATATGCGTAGTTAAAAAGAGTTTAAATTATATAAAATCGATCTACAATCATTAAAGTCCAGTTTCATTAGTTTCAATTCCGAACTAAGTGCAAAGAAGAGTGGGGAAAACTTGTACAAACTATCTCAAGATAGGATGTTATTTCTGAAGTATTTCCCACACATATTCCTTTTGACACCCGCTCTAATATTTATAGCCAAACATTGTAGTAGTTGTTGCCGCCGTTGGAAGCTGCATAGCTTTTGGTCAAGTCGTTTGCACACTTTCAACTACCCTTTAGACACTGACTCACATACTTTTGTGTGTATGCAGTCACTGCAGTCGTGTTGTTTTGTTTCATGCAATTTAACAGCTTTTGGCTAAAATAACAAGCCAGCAGAACAAAACAACACAACACAACAAACTCAGCATTCCTGAAACGACCAACAAAAAGTCAAATCCAACAACAATGCGCCAACAGGAAGCGAGAGAGAGGGAGAGAGGCTGAAGACGATGGCAGCAGGAGAACGGAGGCTGTGCATATTTTTGCAACACAAAATAAACCGCAACAGCAGCAAATTTTGTTGGTTAGTTTGGGAGAGTTGCTGAAATTTCCATGGACACACACACACACACACGTAAAGAAAATCGCACACACATGAGTAGACAAGCGATCTAACAGTCAGAATATGAGTAGGAAAATGAGTGTGAGTGCTAATATGAGTATGAGTCCTGTGTAGACAGTGCTCTGCGCTATAATAAAATGAAATATATTTTTAAACAATTACCTTTAGAAGCGCTTTTATGAAAGCGGAAGTCTCTGGCCAGCCACCAAAGCCTCAGCAGAACAGAAGGCCCCCCAAAAAATGAGTGCACTATAAAAACGTACTTGTATAATACAAGTTCGAGTACTTATGTTTTTTTGTTCTACTTGTCCTGCAATGCAATATAATAAACACAATGAAAATTTATTAGAGAGGGAGATTCTAGATATATACATATACTATATATAAAATCAGAGCATTAAGTTTGTAAAAATCATTACTACCACTAATAAGAAAACTACATTCGATTGTGTTCAACTGTGAGATACCCGTATTTTTCTTAAAATATACCGAATGCTGGAAAAAATACTGAAATGTGCCGAAAGGAATATTTGGTATATTGAGATAATACTACATTCTAAAAATACCATAGAGTACAAAATATACCAGATTGTCAGCTAAGGCAAGCAAGACTCAATTGGTGTTTTATATCCAGTCGAAAATATTTTATCTTTTCTCTTTTAGGCTGTTGACTTGATGAAGAAAATATATATATACAGGCACAAAGTTATAATACCCTTCTACCATGCGGGTAGCGGGTAAAACTACTTTAATTAGGTATAAATCTCAACAAATCTCGGCTAGCTTAAATAAGTTACATTTTCATTCTAAAATATCTTATCTTTTTATCTTATCTCACTTATTTAATTACAATGATTCTTCGCAGCTAACAAATAAATTAACAAAATAAATAGCGAATAACATTGAACAATGTGGATGTGACAAAAATAAAAGAATGTCAGAGGAAATATTATCTCAGCGTCAAGTACAAGAAGTCCCTCAAAAAGAGAATACTTCAAACGTGTCCTCTTTATAATTGTGGACGAAGGATAAATGTTAATACCTTAACATTGTATGTAAGGATGTGAGTGTTTAGAAAGTAGCTGGCATTATTTGTTGAGTGCTTTTCAAGGTTGTGACAGCAATGAGGGACTTGGGTCAGTACTGTTGGCATTGCAACTACAGCAACTGGGAGCTCTTTCTACTGTTGCATGCCACCTTCTCAAGATGCCTAACAACACTTTCCACTTACCGAAACAAACTCCAAGTGACAGCTGCATCCACACATTGTACTCATACTTGTACTTCCCCAAAATGCTGTCGACCTGCATACGAGCGTTCCATCAAATAAGTAACTTCCCACAACTCTAACCCTCGAAGCATGAGGTGGCCACGCATGCGTGGCAGCCACAGCCGTAGATTTTACCCGTGCCACAACCTCATTCATATCCACCTCCACCTCCTCATCCACATCAACATCCCTATCCCTGTCCGGCTTTCAAGACACCGTCTTGAATTATGAAATGTACAAATTGTGTTAAATAAGTAAGCAGTTGGTGCGTTGCAACACGCTCTCTCATGCATGTGGCACAGCAGACACCGACACCGACACCGAGACCAATACACATGCACACCGACATACACGCACAAGTCACGTTGCAGAGGAGCGTAGCTGACTTTTATATTTCATGGCGCTTCAGTCAGCTGGCCAGGCGAATAAAAAGTGCAAGACCACCACGCCAACGGCATGGCTCAATCGCTCCCTTTGGCTTGCCAAAATAAATACTATAGTATGCAAGTATTTACGTGGTACATTCACACGAATACACCCAAAAAACGGCGGAAATTGTTTTTGTATTAGCAGGACGTAACAGGAAGTACGAAATTTCAATTAAAATTCTGTCTAAGCCTCAAGGTGCAAAGACGAAGGAGCTGTCGCAGTTCAGTTGCATCTCATAAATAATTTGGATAACAGAAAATGTTAAAAGTATAGTTGCTGTCAATCAATGTGCAATCGATGTGCACCGTAAAATGGTGACTATTAAGGGATTCAATTATTTTCAAGTGGAACTTTTCACAAAGCAAAATTACTCAAAATTTATAGCACTAAATATTTCACAAACGACATTTTTATTTGTATACCAGAAACCTAAAATGAAATGCAGGCATTTTACCTGTATAGAAAAAAATATATATTAGAGCACATCTAAAGTAAGTTACCCGTTAAGGAAAAGTGTTGAGGAAAATCACAACCGAAAAATTTAAGTTATTTTTGAAACTATATTTTTATTTATTAATTTCTTGAATACATTTTAAATTTCTTATCGCATCGAAATTTTTAGCAACCGAAAATCGCTTTATCCTTAAAAGCACAATGTTTATTCGTAGAACCCAAGACAAACTGGTTCTGTGTGAACCAATAAACAAGTGGGTAATTCTCTGAGGGATGTCGCGTGCGACCAGCTTTTCAGTTACAAAAAAAAAACATATTCTGAAACAATTTTAAAAATAAGTAAAGGTTATTTTTATAGCTCTAGATTAGTACTTTAATTAGAGCTAAGAATGGTTTTGGAATTTATTTTTTGTTTTGTTTTCTGTTCTGATAATTGCAAAAAATAACAAATTCGTACGCAAAACCAAAAAATGAACGAATTTATATATTTTATCGTAAAACAGAATAAGTTACTAAAACCAATCTTAGCTCTAAAAATAGTGCTGATCCAAAGCTTTAAGAAAAACCTTCTGTCGGGAGCAGCAGACAGCGCATGTTAATGCAATGCTGTGACAGCGTCTGCCAGCAGCGCTGCATCTGCCGGCAGCGCTGTATGCTCTCTGTTAGCGATCGCTTGCAGTTCGATCGGCTAATTGTTTGTTACTCTTGTTTGACTATTGAATTGTAAACTCTGTTGTAATCGTGTCGGTGGCGAAGCTTGAAAGTGTTCAAGTCACAGCCAAATAATCCAAAGTGGTGGTTACATATACGAACATATGTGCCATTTAATAAACATTTAATTTGAATTCGCGTGTTTTATTTATAAACAATAGACGTGCGAATAAAAGCTACTAAAAAAGCTTAGTAGCTCAACATTTGGAGGCCCCGGCGAGATACATACTCTCGCTAAGTGTTGTGAATGCAATTGATTTGCATAGATAATTAGTGAAGTGATTAATAAACCATAACAATCAGTGAAACATTAAACATTAAAGTGCAAAGTGCTCGAGAGTGCAAAGAGAGATATATATATGTACATATGCATATATATTTAACAAGCGGTGCATTTCTATTCTTGCATTCTCCGTTGTTTGCGCATGTTCGCCGCTGCTTCGTTGCTTACACACCTTCTCCGCTCTCCGTCGCTTGTCTATGCTCTCCGCTACTCCGCTGTCGCAGCTACGTGCATTGCCCTTCAATCTTGCTGCTCTCTCTTATGCTCTCGGGTTGTGTGATTTAAATCAGCTAATCAACTGATTAACTTTGAACTGCTGCTGTGCGTAAGCAACTCGCGAGCGTTTGTGATCGCGGTTTTGACGCGGTTTCCGTGGTGCGCTTCACTTTAAGCTGCTGCTGTGCTTAAGCAACTAGCGCGCGTCTGTGATCGCGAGTTTGACGCGTTTTGTCTTGCTTTGAACTGCTGCTGTGCTTAAGCAAACCGCGCGCGTTTGTAGTCGCGATTTGATGCGTTTTTCTTGCTGCGCTGCACAGTAAATTTGATACACAAAGTGAGCAATTGCCAGTTAGCACAAGTGCGGTTAACGGCTAAAAATGGAAAACTCGATAAACGAGCAAGCGACTACTGTCGAAAATCGCGCGCGGTTTTTCAAGCGGAAGGTTTTATCGCTTTATGATAGCCTTGTGAGACTCGATGCGTCACTTTCTGAAGTTAAGCTAGCTGCGTTTAATTCATCTGAATTAGCAGTACGGTTGGAGCTATTAGAACGTGCTCAAGCTTCATTTGACTTAGCTCAGAATGCTCTAGAGGAGATCGACTATAATGAGATCGGTAGTGAAACGCGGGACAATTTCGATGAGCGTTTTCTTGAAGTGAAATCGCGTGTTCGAGCGCAATTTGACAGTCGTGAACGCCAATTGATTCGGTCGTCCACACTGCGGCGTGATGAGACAATCGATCCTTCGGCTAATGGCCTCAGTGCCCGCGCTAACAGACGTCGTCTTCCCGAGCTCAAACTTCCCACGTTCGGTGGAGGCTACACGGAATACGCGAGTTTTTGGTCAATGTTCGAGTCTGTCATTGACAAGGATAATGAACTAGATGATGTTGAAAAGTTTCAGCATCTATTGTCGTGTTTAACTGGTCCAGCGTTGGATGCAGTTAGATCGTTGGAGATATCGAGGCCCAATTATCGTGTGGCTCTGGAGATATTGGATAATCGGTTCAACAACAACCGACTTGTGTTCCAGTCGCACATCAAGGATCTGTTGGGTACCAAGAAGGTGGAGGCAGGAGCATCCGTGGCCACTAAACTTCGTGAGTTTAGTGATAAGGTAAATGTTCACATGGGGGCATTAAGGACTCTGGGCCGTCCAGAGGATATTGCAAATAGCATTCTTATTTACGTGCTGCTGCAAAAGCTGGATGTGGAAACCCAGGCGGCGTGGGAGGATAGCAGGGCATTGGACAATCCTGCCGCCGATAAAGTGCCGACTGATACTGAGTTTTTCACGTTTCTGGACGAAAGATGTCGGAAGCTGGAAAGTCTGCAGTACGCTATGGTCATTCACTCAGCAGGCTCACAGTTGGGAAGGAACTTTAGCCATAACGGCAGCAGGAAGGCGTTTGTGGCCCAAGCTAGCTCCAGCAGAGCAAATGTTTGTGTGTTTTGTGACGCGCCTGGTCACGGCATATATTCCTGCCCCATCTTCGCAAATTTGTCTCCCTTCTTGAGACAGAGAGAAGTGAAGAAGCTCGCTCTCTGCTTTAACTGTCTAAAGAAAGGACACCAAACTCGATCCTGCACATCTGGCGCTTGCCGTAACTGTGGTGGGCGGCATCATTCTTTGCTACATTTTGAGACATCGCAACGAGCCTCGTCAGCTGATGCGTCTGCCGCTTTACAGCCTCAAGCGTCCACCTCTCTTGCTGCTCAATGTCTTCGTTCTGATGCTGCACTCTTGGGTACTGTTGGTGTTTTGCTTAAGAGTCGTGCTGGGTCGTTCATTCATTGTCGTGCTCTGATGGATTCTGGTTCGCAAATCCACATGATGACGTCCCATTTAGCCCAACAGTTGCAATTAAAACGGACGCGATCAGATGCTACGGTTTCTGGCCTCGGGGACACAGACGTTTCTGTTGAAGGATGCACAGTCAATGTTTGTATGCGTTCTTGCATCTCCGACTATTCTGTCAATCTTCAAGCTGTTGTGACGTCTACAATCACTAACAGCCATCCGAATTTTGACATTGACATCGACGGTTGGGCGATTCCATCTAACATTCCGTTAGCTGATCCAGCCTTCAATTGTCCGCAGCGCGTGGACCTGCTGATTGGTGCAAGTCTATTCTACGGTTTGTTATGTGACGGACAGATTGACCTTGGAGATGGATTGCCTATCCTTCAGAAGACCCGCCTTGGTTGGATCGTTGCTGGTGGTGGAGACAGCAGACAGCAGACAGCATTGATGGCAGCGGAAAAGGTTTCTGATGATAGTGACGAACAGCAGCAATGCCAACGGATGGGAGTCGCCAATGGTGTACAGTGCATGTCCAAGCAGATGGACAAGTTGAGCTGTCAGGAGAAGTCACAGACAACGCTTGCCGAGACAAATGCCGTGCTGCAGCAGATGCAGCGCAGTTACGAAGAGCTGCAACAGCAGTTGCACGACAGCGATGTGGAATGGACGCAGCGTCAGCAGGAGTTGGAGCATCATTTGCGTCACAAGCAGGATCAGCTGAATGCCGCCGAGCAGCAAGTGCTGCAGCTGCAGACACGCATTCGCGATCAGGAAGCGCAGGAGCGGATAAAGGAGCTGGGCAAGGAACTGCAAGCGCTGCGCACCAGCACCGAGATGAAGGAGCGTGATCTGCGCGATCGTCTGGCGTTGTTTCAGGATGAGGTCAGCGCGATGCGCACTTCGTCGCAGCTTCGCAGTCCCAGCAACCACAGCAATAGCAATGGCAACCACAGCAACCGTCTCAACGATAGCAGCGGTGAGCTGTGCCGTCTGACCAACGATATGGAGAGTTTGCGCTGTGTGCTGAAGCTGAAACAGGCCGAGATCCCGACGCTGTCCAAGCAGAACGCAGAGCTGCAGCGTGAGAACGACGAGCAACGCAGTTTGAGCAATCGTGTCACTCTGTTGCACCATCTGTATCGCTCTGTTAATCGCTTCGTTCTCAATTACGATGAGCTTCGCCCGTTGATTTGCCAAATAGCGGCAATACTTAATAATCGTTCATTGCTATCAGTTTCAGAGGATCCTGACGATTTTGATGCGCTAACTTCCGCTCATCTACTGCTTGGTGGTCCTTCAACCGTGATTCTTGAGCCCGACCTAACTATGCTGGACTACAATCGGTTGGATGGTTGGCAGCGTGTCACTCAGCTGCAGCAGGTCTTTTGGACTAGATGGCGGGAGGAGTATCTGACTCTTCTCCAGAAAAGATCCAAGTGGCGCACTCCTGATCGTCGTCTCCAAGTCAACGACTTGGTCTTGGTGAAGGACGAAAATTTGCCTCCTCTTCGGTGGCCGTTAGCCCGTGTCATGGCGCTCATCCCTGGCAAGGACGACGAGTGTCGAGTTGCCGAGTTAAAGACGACGTGTGGCAGCACCCGGAGAACCATAAACAAACTCTGTCCACTGCCCCTGAAAGATGATGTTGAAAGATAGGCTTTCAACGGCGGGAGTATGTCGGGAGCAGCAGACAGCGCATGTTAATGCAATGCTGTGACAGCGTCTGCCAGCAGCGCTGCATCTGCCGGCAGCGCTGTATGCTCTCTGTTAGCGATCGCTTGCAGTTCGATCGGCTAATTGTTTGTTACTCTTGGTTTGACTATTGAATTGTAAACTCTGTTGTAATCGTGTCGGTGGCGAAGCTTGAAAGTGTTCAAGTCACAGCCAAATAATCCAAAGTGGTGGTTACATATACGAACATATGTGCCATTTAATAAACATTTAATTTGAATTCGCGTGTTTTATTTATAAACAATAGACGTGCGAATAAAAGCTACTAAAAAAGCTTAGTAGCTCAACACCTTCACTTAATTTTAAAATTGTTTTAGTTTATGTTTTTTTTTGTCACTGTAAAGCTGTTCGCACGCGACATTTACCAGAGAATTACCCAAGTGTTGCCAACAAAAATTGTCGCTGTATATCTTGTAGTCTCTGAGATGTAGATGTTCTTAAACACAGAGAGACGAACTTTCGAACATTGCTATATCGTCTCGTCTTCGTCGTAATAAAACTCTTAAAGCCTATAGTATGTAGCGAGTATAAAATTTTGTGTATTATTAATAACCTAACAAATCTAGTTATAATTCTGATACAATTAAATTTAACATTTATATTAACTACGAAATACAAATAAATAGTAAAAAAGAATGAAATTTCATATATTAATTATTATAATAATATATGTATAAGCATTCAATATACATATGTATGTATATATTAAAACCAGGAGTTAGACATATGAAATATTAATAAACAGGCCTCCTACAGTCAACACATTCTACTGTCTTTCTTACTTTGTACCCTGTTATTCCCCACGAGTATACAAAACAAACCTCGTTACTTAAATCGTTTATTTCGGCACTTTAAAACTCTTTTCTTCCCTGCGAATTCATTGAAATGCATTGTCTGACCATAAGCCACGCCTCTTTTGTGTGTTCGCGCATGTCTGTGTGTATTTGTGTGCGTGCGTGCCTCAAATAGTTGGCACACATTAAATTACAGTAACCCATTCGCGTTTTAAATGCTGAAGGAAACGCAATAAACGCCAACTAAAAACCACGCCAGCCAGAAAAAACAACACAAAAAAAAGAAACCCGGAAAGAGAACATACTGAAAATTCCAGAGCAAAGTAAATGTCGAAAATAAAGGAACACTAAAAGTATTGCAATAAAAATGCATTAAAATGCCTGCGCCAGCAACCAAGAAACTTTTTACTGATTTTCGAGGCAGCGACCTCCCTCATCAGCCAACGAATTGCAGTTTGATGGTGTTGTTATTATAAGGAATTCCCAATACAGAATACTTCATACAATTAGACGCCCCGAAAAGACGGCTATGATATAATATAGTAATTGAGAATTGTGATAATCATTTGTTATATAGTACATACATATTTTTATGGGCAAATCGCTAACATAAATCCCCGACAGCTGCCCTTTCATTCAAAATGGGTGCACGTAATCGTATAACGGATGCTTTTATAATTTATAGTTACACTTGATTTGGGAACGAGTGCGAGTTCTCGTTGCATTCATTGCGTACTCTAAACCAAACGCCTTTTGCCTTCTCTATCCAATGAGCCGGAAATGCCCAGCGAGCGATTGCAGACTGCGGCCAATGCTCTTTTAATGCGTTTTTTGGCTTTAAATATCCTGCATACTCGTTATACATATGTATAAGGAAACGTCAATACATATCTATAGTCTCCGAAATTCAAAGTCTATCAGTAACTTTGATAGATATCGTGCAAGTCTTAGTCGTTAGCATTAAATATTATATTTGATTAATTGGTGTAGTTGTTTGTTGAAGAGGAATCAAACACATTTACAATATGACAAATCAATCAGAAGTACAAGTTGTTGACATTACAGAAATTCATGTAAAGCATACATACTTCACTGCACATACAAAAATAAATATAAATGTTTCGTATTTTAACTAATTAAATTATCTAATCAGTTCGCTTGGTAATTGCTTTTAATGCATTTTCCTAAATTCCCAAACCATTTAATTTTATACAAATATGTAAAATGGTAAATATGTAAATGTCTAAATACTATTTAAATGTATTTCAACGCCACTTGTTGATTAGTTTAATAATTGCACAAGCTACATCGAAAATTACTTAGAATGACACGCAAGCCATGTGTCCATAAATCTACATACACTTACCTTCATACATATGTATGTATGCATATGTAAGTAATTCCAAGTACATGCAAATGTATTTTATAATACATGCAATGCACTCACACATGCACGTATGTATGCACATATGTACTTATATTATATGTATAAGAGTGAGTGCAAGTGCAACCAAGTAATCAATGAAACACAGAAAACTGAATTAGTCCGTGGGTCGTGGTTGTTTATGAAACAATAACAATATATAAATATATGTTGCTATATTAAAAGTATGAGCAATTATTAATTCATAAAATGTGAGTATGTACACAAATACATACATACGTGTATGGCATTGTAAGTAATATAAATAATGAAGCAAATCTGAGATCTACATACATATGTATGTATGTACGTGATAGTTCACAATAGTTTTGCATCTACAAAATGGTTCTTCAATTTCTAACCATTCATTTATGTACATTTGTAAAGCGTACAGTTGTTCAGAAAATATTTCGAGTAGTGTCGAAACTTAACACAAGAGGAAACAAAAAGTTTCATCAGTGGAACCATAAACACCGTCATACATAGTTATATTACAAGTATCAAGTATAAATCAAGTATAGTATATACTTTGTTTAGCAATATTGAGTATGTGGTACAAACTTTGTACCTTATTTTTGTAACTGTGAATAAACTTATTGCGAAACCAAATTGTAACTGAATGAACATTAAGGAAATACGATTAGTCATATGCTGTTTTGTAACACTGAAAAACTAAACTTTTTGCGAAATTACATTTTCAACGTGTTGCATAAAACAGTTATCTCAATATTTGTGTTTAAAGTCTACCATTATAGAAGGTTTATCTCACAAAATATTCCCATACAAAAGCAGGCTTTATAGACTAGTACAAAAGCATCCAGTAGAGTTCTGGAATTTTCCGGAAGCACAACAAAAATTTGTGTTCGAGACGAAATCGAATTAATTGTTGAATGTTTCGATTATATGAACTGTACTCGCTTTACTCGCAAAATAAAATGTACAGATCCTCAACGCTTTGGTGTCTCTGTGAGAAGTTGCCGCGCTCAATTCTCCACGTTGCGCCGACTCCCAAGGTTTGGTGCGAGGTGTGCGGTCGACGCAGACGCCCACAGGCTTGCTCCACCTCGTCCAGTGATGAGGAGAAGCCTGAAGCAGAGCATAGGCAACCAGTGCAACGGGTTGTGGAGGAAACTAATGCGTATGTGATGCCCCAGAAGCTGAACAAGGCGGCCAAGAAGCCAAAGCCTGTTTACTTAAACAGCAATTGTCTAAAGTGCGGTCGCCAATCGAAGCCTTCGTCGATAGTTCAGCAGGAACCCAAAGTCAAGGACAGCACCAGCAACAGGGTGTACATGGGTCGCCATGGCCACTACCGGAAGCCAAAAAGATTGCACGCCAAGCGACATGATGAAATGATAAACAACTATGTGGAGCCAATGGAACCACCACCGCCCCCCTCACCACCGCCTTCTAATTCGCCGCCAGTTAACGGTAGTGAATCTGTTTGGGAGCCACCCGACAATAATATGCCCAAACCCGTGGCCTTTGCACAAAATGGATTCACCCGGCCGCCACGTGACCCCCAGCCGGAGAATTTATTTGTGAGCGACTTAATACCTCTGGACAAACCCATCACAGATGTGGCCAGCGGTGCCATCTCGAAGCGACCATCCCCTCATCGCCCTCTGTGCTCCCATTACAGCCGCCCCTTGCCAACGTTGTCGCGTGTGGTATCCCAGATTTTGGTAGATCATAAGGTGCGTGCCAAAGGCGGTGGACTTCCAGCCAAACAAAATGTGTCCAAAGACAGCAGCTGTGCTAGTCAATTCTCACCATTTAATAGCTACGAGGGACCCTCTGAGGATGCGCTTGTCGGACCGGGTGTTCGCCAAATGCTGCTCCAGCCGAGAGCTTTGCATATTCAAAGCCGGAACCATTTTCCCAGCACTAAACTATCCACATTTGATTCGGAGCCAAGCAGTGAGTGCTCCACATCGTCGGCGCATTTCGATATGCCAACGGCCCCACCTGCTGAGCGTCAATGTCACAGTTACACTGCGGGTCCTCCACTTCAAATGCGAGACATGATGAACGCTGTGGCACTGTCGGGTCTGTCTGACAACAGCGCCTCTAGCAGCAGCCACAAGAGTACCAACTCAACGCTGCCCGGGCGAGAGGAGTCAGTACGTAGTTGCGACGATGAGGAACCGGAGCTTACCAAGAAATCAAATGATGCTGATATGGGTCCCACCGCCATAATGGAAAAACTCCTATGGCTAATAGATCAACATCCAACAGATGATGCAACACCCGATCCGAACTCGTTATTGGCCCAAACAGACGCTTCCTTAATGGATACCCAGGTGAAGTCGGACGGGATTATCGATAAGCATAGTGAATCTGTGAAGGTTCTGCTCCAATTTGTGAAGAATCTGCACATTGAAGGCACTAATAAGAATAGTATTCCCTCAACAATACTCAATAACGACATTGAGGACAATTTGCAGACTAGCGCAGATTCTCCCTTGCCAGAATTGCACATTTCCAATGATATGTCTAATGAGTTTTATTTAAATACTTCAAATAAATCTGCTGGCGATGCAAAGTATATTAATGTGTTGTCCAATGGAAATAATGTCAAATACCTAGGAAAAAGGGAGACATCACATCTTACAGGTAACGGCGGTACATCGATATGGTCCTTCATCACAAGATTCTTTAAGGCCAAACACTACACAGAAACTACAACAGCCTTAGACGATTCTGCAGTAATTTCAATCGTTACAGATGAATTGAAACCACTTAAAAGTGCGGAGAATCTACACTACGGTGCCATAAATCAGTTTCCAAAAAAACACAACTTTCAGGATAAGAAATCTATAAATCAAATTGTATCATCTAATAGTAATAATAGGAACTGTCGAAAATGTGGCTTACATCGGGCAGCCCAAGTAGAGTACAAGAAGAGTTGCAGATTCTATTCTAGTGCTTCCAATGCAAGGCAGACTGCAAGACTATCTATGTCTAACTGCTTAAAGATGCATCATAAGCAAACCATCAAGTCAGCACCGAAAACATGCCATGAAAAACATGTCAACACTAAGATGCAAGCTATGAATTTAACCAAACACTTCGAGAATAAATATTACTCTGTCAATGAAGAGTCAAAGAAATCGTTTGGCCTCAAAGAACGTATTCAAAATGTTCAACAAAATTCGGAAGAATCTGTAACTACCTCAACAATTTTCGAATCATGCAATACATCAGTAGGATCTGTGCTTGATGGACTAAAGTCTGCACCTCTACCAAGAGATATTGAACTTTTGGCACTCCTGCAAAGAAGACTGATCCACAAAAGGACAAAGCTTCCAACCGTCTACCAGGTGGCGAGCACCATTGAAACAATTCGCTTTGAGTGTAGTGAGATTATTAAACCCAAGATGACTTCATATACCGTAGAAATGGGGCGTGTAGAATATTCCACACTCGAAAACTTCAGATTAAATAAACATTGCGGCTTAATCGAATTCCGAATTCCTGATATTCGAAAAGATGTATCAAAACAAGTAAAAGCAAACGAATACAATATTAAGTATTCGACTACATCAGAATCAAGTAAATATTTTGAAGATTCTTTATTGGAGAGCAATACAACACCTTCAAAACGACAAATGCTTGCAGTGTGGCCAGGTCATGCGTTTAGTTATAGAAAGCGGCGCAAAAAATCGAAAACAATGCAGGAGTTAAAGTCTGCAATAAACGACGACAGATCGGCAGACGAAGATGATAATGCACAAACGGATCATAAGAAAAGAGAAGTGCAGGATACGTGGATAAGCAATGAATTAGTTCAAAAGAAAATCCACGAAATGATGATCAAACCTATTCGTCTTTTAAATTGAATCGAATTTTGGGGCATAGTACTTGGATTAACCTACAATAGCATAGATTGTGTATATATAAAAATAACAGCAATAGAAACAGATTAATATATTTTAAGATAGTATTAAAGGTAATATTGTGTTATGATATATTATGGTTTAATTAGTTATTTGATTTAATTCCCAGAAGATGTGTAGCTCTCCACAAATTGTTAAACAAGGAATTGCCTTACGTTACCGAAATCCTGCGGCTGCTGTTTTAAGTATCTTGGTTAGCATTTTTTTCTGGCTGGTTTATTGGCTAACCCGGTGTCTTATTTTTGTAAGTATTATATTTCTTATATTTTTCCCAGCTACATATCCACATTTTTTAGATTGCTGGTTCAACTATTATACTCGGCTTGCTGTTTCCTCAACATTCGTGGCACTTTTTAAATCATTTTTTGGATCAATATCATGTGGAGCGACAGTTTAAAGATGAATTATAAGTTATATTTCTTAAGAACCCATTCGTTGACCATTTATTTAATTAAAAACAAAACAAAAAACGATTTTATTGAAGATTTCTCACATCAGAATTGCCTAGCTTTATTAATCATATCATAATTATTAAGGTTTTTAAACTACTAATTTCAATGTTACTTTCTTTAATTACATTTAAAGTAAATGATCGATCGTACATTAAATATATTGTATAAGTATATTTTCGTATATTGTATAATCATAATTTTGCACATTATAAACATCAATTGCAATCGTTGCCTGCCACTCGGAATCAAATAATATATGAAAACATTTTCTGAGTTGCGTATATTTCTCTAAAATATTAATAGTATTTTTGCATCTTTATGAAATTAAAAAGCTAACACTTTGAGAACTTTTTTAGCCTTCAGCAAACACAACAAAATAAAAAGTTAATCGCTAAAGTGCTTCTGGCCATAATCTTTGTTAACATTATTGTTAGGAAATGTCATGTATTCAGGCACAATATCAGAAAATAATATCAAATACAGTTTCACATGAATTCCTTTGTATTATGCGCGGAAAAGCCCGACACATGTCATACTTATTTCTGTTTTGGAATTAACACGAATTGTTTCTCTCTGCCTTATCAATTAGCTAGAATCGGATGTGGATCATTTAAATACATTAAGCATAGATTTATTATGATTTTTTTCTTTATTTTTAATTATCAATGTTTTTCCCCTCAGTTGCTCGCAACGTTTTGCACTTCACTTGAACTAATTATCTCATAATCTTTGCTAGAGCTCTCAGAGTCTGATTCCGAATTGCGGGGTGTGCTGCAAGAAACAAAGTAATCATTAGTCAGTTGTGATACATATAGTGAGCCTATTATTTAAAGCAAATAATACAATTTTTAATGCGAAAGTGTATGTCAAAATATTTTCATTGTGAATTTGTGTATGTATATATGGGTTATGTTAGGTCAAACTAATAAAACTTACTCAGTTAATTGTGAATTGTATTAGTCTTGATTTTAATATCCACACTTTACAAAGTTGCTAGAAAACTCAAGAAACTTTAAGCAGACTGCAACCAGAGCTGCTTAAATAAGGTAACAAAAAAATGGTAACCGGCATTCGAGATTGATGGAACTGTTTGGAGTTTATACTCAAATTGCATGTGAGTCACAGATTATATGAATACCACATATACAGATTGATCAGTATGATAATGAAAACTCTCATTATTTTTGCTTCGATAACAAAATTGATATGTAGTTCTACTTTTTACTATTTTCGTAAAGCTTAACATTTTTTTTAATTGTTAAATTTTTTCTTTAGATTTTATTCTTATAATAGAGATTATTTCAATTACGATAAATTTCACTTGATCCAACAAATTTGCTTCTCGATTACGCACCATCTACCGTTTTGATCGATTATGAAGGAGAATAATGCATGCATTAATAATTCGCAAATCAAAATTAAGTGAATGTAAACAAAAATTATGAATAATAACACATAATGTGTCTTGAAATCATACAGTATAATTTATTAAGGAACAATATACACAACAACTAAAGTTAATGTGACATGACTTGCATAAAAGCATATACATACATATGTTTTATATTGAAACCGATAGATCCATAAATTAAATATTCGAGCAAATGCGTTGAAAAACGTTAATGATACGCAAATTGATGCAACCTGCTTACCCAGCTTTGGTATCCTTGGCTTGTGCCGTGGCGTCCAATCGTGACGATGATATTTCGCTCTCATAATTTTGAGTCGCATCACCGCCAACATCATCATCATCCTCCTCATAATCGTCAGCACCAACCTTACGGCGCTTACGCACTTCCATATCGGCATCGTGCTCTTTGATTTGCTCAATTTTTTCCGGTTCAAGTGGCAAGGCGTCCGCATCGCCCTCAACGTCACCATCACCGTCACCATCACCATCTACAACAGTATCCTCGGCATCGCTATCTTTCTCCTTTTTCTTCGATTTTGATTTGGATTTCTTTTCTGACTTAGATGATGTTGATGCGGATGTATCGCTTACATAATTACTCTGTAAAAATGTATATTGATAATAATGTCTACTTATCGAAAAATTGAACTCACGAACCTCATACAGCGGCCAAAATGAAGCAAAGAAACCCACATCTTCGGTCAAATTCGGAAAGATCCAGAAATGCAGTTTGCCGCCAGTCAGAGCCCACACGATCGTAAATATAATTAAACGTACAACGGTCAGAGCCAGTATGAAGACCAGGAATCCGGCTGCGGTTATGGACAAGTAATAGACGCCCTTGCGTAGCATTGGTGGCCATAACGGATACATGCAAATGCCAACGGCGCCCAACAGCAATAAGAAGCCAAATATCCAGTAGTGTAATGGGATGGGATCAAAGATCCAAACATATGCTTCAGAACCATCTACAAATATTTGTTCTGGATGCATGTCCAGGCGGATTTTGCGTTTCTTTTTCTCTTTCTTGTCAACCACGATGGTTTGCACTCCATTACCACCATCGCCCTCTGGATCGGTATCTTTCTTCTCTGACGATGAGTTAGAGGACTTTGCATTTGATTTACCATCGTTCTTTTCCTTCTCTTTATCCTGCGCTTTGCTAGAGTCCGACTTCTTTTCCGACTTGCCGCGAAGTTCGTCTAATGTGACCGGAACTTTCTTGGCGCGATGGAAGAACTTATGTTCCAGCATAATATCCATAAATTCCACTGCCTGTTCCCTAGTGGTAAACAATGGAGCATCGCCCTCGGCGAATTTGGACTTCATCAGCGCATCGATCGCCTTGCTCGAAGTGAAGTACTCGACGATGTGACTCAGAAACTTCGTTTTCTTTGTCTTCACATTTTTCTTTAGCCATTTTGCCACATTCTTTTCATCTTTTGAAGGCTTTTCCACCTTCTGCTGGCCAGGCTCGGAATATTCCTGTAATCAATGAGGCAAATTAATTAAAAAATTTAAAACTTTGGCAAAATACAAAAACCTCATTTATAGTAAGTCAGTTAAGGCACATTAAAATCTTGTCTTATAACATAATCAATCTGTACCGCAAGTTTTACTTCAGCAACGAATTTTAATGTTCCATTTCAATTAAAATAAAAAATACTTTCATTTTCTAGACAGCAAGTTCTTAATGACTTTTTTTAATTTACACGAGATATTTCACTGTTTTTCGTTAAGGTAACGAATTTAGGCCACGACACCAATTCCGCATTTCGTCACACTGTACATTTGACTGACATATGTACATACATACATAGATGTTACTACGTTTGTCTGTATCTATGTTGGTATATTTGCATATTGATTATTAATAATACCAAGCCATCGTCGAAGATTTCCTGTTCCTCTTCCTCCTCCTCAACCTCATAAAGATCTCTGTCCGAGAATCGCTCGTCCTCACTCATTGCTACAATTTAAATATATTGTCGATTTTGATAGTATAGCAAATACTACTTTAAGTATTGGGTTGTTTTTATTTTGCCGTGAAATGAAGTGACGTGTAGCAATCGCTAAACAAGTCTAGAAAGTACTAAATCTGAGCTGTAAGCTGTCTGGTCAAACAAGTGGCAATCCACACTCAGCTCACGATCACTATTCAACTCATACATACATTTGTGGTAGAAACTTTCCCCAACTACACCAACAACAAAAAAAAAAGAGCACGAGCAACAGCAGAATCAAAAACAAACCGCTGATAAGTGGGTGCATCTGAGAAAGACCAAGCAAGAGACGAGATGAGTCTCAGTGAGAGAACAAGAGTCAAGAGAGTAATTTCATGATCACCGTTACACCTCATCATAAGCAGACGCTCTGTTGATCACCAACACATTATTGCTTCCACCTCATTCCTTTACAACCGACAACCAACAGCTTTCCAAACCAGCAGTGTTGCCAGATTTTCAAATACGTTTACAAGCCGAGCACAGCTGTTTAATTGTGTGTATTAGAATTGCGTTGAATACTGAATGCCACCGAACGTGGGTTGTTTATTGCTTCTTTGACAAATAAAGCTGTGTAAATGGAAAATTGTCTATACAAAAGACTCAAAAGTGCACTTTTAAGCGATGATGTGGCAGCAGTAATTGGAATTAGAGAGTTAATAATAGACGCGTGCAGCAGCAGGGGGTTAAACTCAGTACACAGATGCATCTCCCACGCATATTCTCTCATATTTACTCTTGTGTGTGTGTGCGTATACAAAACATCATAATATTCAAAATACACATATGTATGTAGCTGTGCCGCATGGTTTGAATTGAACTTGCCCCCGCTGAAATACGCTGATATGAGTTTAATATACACGTATCAAATCAGCTTAGCATTTTTTGCAATTTAGCTAGGATTTTAGGCCCTATGTTTTGTCGGTATGTCACAGATTAACATGAAAACAAACACAATAATCATTCCAATTGCACTGTGGCATACACACAGACGCACGCACCAAGCCATATGCACAAAACATACTAAAACGCAGCAATCACGCAAGATATGGAATTTTGTTTTTGCGACGCACGGCTGCGTTCATTAAATTACGTTTTGGCCACAGACTTACATCTTTGCGACGACGTGCACGTTTCTTTTCCGACATTGTTGCTTAACAGCTGCGTTGTATCAGAGGCTTTTATTAATTGATTCTAAAATTTTTTTTTAATATTTCTGCCACACACGCACGACCGACGAACTTGGCGTACGAAAAGAGGAAAAACAAAATTATAAACACAACGCACTAAATAACGCCAACGAAAATACTGAAATATTCTTGTATTATTGAAGGTGAACTGCGTACATTTTTTTAACTGAAACAAATAATTCAGTGACAACCTAAAAAAAACAAATGTTAAATTTGATAGTAGTAGTGAAAAAAATGTTATACGTCTAAACATTTTGTAAACTTACAAATATACCATATGAAGTGTCCCAGCTGACAATAATTGGAGTTGCTGTATTTTGACACTCGGCATTAAAACGTATATTTTAGAAATTTTAACTGTGGTTACACTCCGATAAAAAATATAATAAAGTTTTGAATTCTTGCAAAAGTAAATTATTATTTTTCGAAATAAATACATTAAAATTTTTGTATAAACACAAATACTTACATACTTTAAAAATTTAAGTGCTCGATTAATTTGATAGAATAATTGAAACGAAAATAAAGTGAACTAAATTTGTGGCAATGGAACAATAGATGAACATTGTCAATACATCTTTGCCCTTTATGGTAATTTTGCGATCCTCATAGACGGAATGCCGCGACGAATGTCCAAACAAACAGACTACAATGCAGTAGATGACCATCATCTTACTTACAAATACGCAAACTCGCTGGGATCGCGACAAACTGTTGCAGGACTTGCTATCTCGCCATTTCCCGGTCAACGGATGCCAAAGCCCCCAATTGATCCACAACACTTCGAACGAGGATAAGAATCTTTCGCGCCACTTCTCGACTACGCGATTGTCTCCAAACCTAAGAACCATCGACGAGCTGAGGATGAGAAACTTCTGGCGCACCCATCGATTGACT
Organism: Drosophila albomicans; assembly: GCF_009650485.2. Taxonomy (NCBI): domain Eukaryota; kingdom Metazoa; phylum Arthropoda; class Insecta; order Diptera; family Drosophilidae; genus Drosophila; species Drosophila albomicans. The sequence goes on along the minus strand of NC_047628.2, from coordinate 3,944,398 downwards.
ATAAACACTTGGCTCATCTGATGCTGCAGATCCACCAACTCGATGCGTCGCAGAAACCAGCTAGGATAGCGTCCCGCATTGTTGTGAGCAACCGCAATTCGAGTTGGAATACGAATGTCACGTGTACGAATCAGAAGCACGTACGTGGAATTCCGAGTTAGCTGAGGATGCTCTGGATCCTGCATGATTGTGAACTGTAATTCGGCCCGTTGAGTGGTCTGAAAGATGAGACGCACCGTGGCCGTAGTTTGGGCATTGATGCGTCCACCAGTCTTCACAAATATCAATAGATCATGTACATCCCGACCAGATTCTGTGTTCAAGCCGCTCATATCACAAATGACCGCCTTGGTGGGACGCTTATTGAACCAAATGACCAGCACCAGCAGCCCAATGAAAATCAGTGTAAAGATTACGATATAGAAAACAAGCAACACCATATTCATGTCTATACGATCCGCGTCCAATGGCACTGCAGTGGCTGGGATGTGATATACATAGCTGGTATAGGTGCCGAGCACAGTGCATTCGCAATGGAGAGTGCCCTTTTTTTGGAACTCCAGTATGGGATAGCATTGGTCGTGGGACCAGTGCTGCGAGCTCTCTGACAAACTGTATTTCCAATAATCACAGCTGCGCTCCTGGAATACAAATGCATAGCTAGCCGGACCATTGGGCACCGGCGTGTCTTCGTCTTCATGGTAATCCCCTGCACCATTGATCTGGAATGCCATATAGGCCCGTTTGGTTTCAGGGCATTTATTGCGAATGAGCATGATCTTGTTGCTTGAATTGGAGGGCACAAAGCAACTGGCCTTGGACACTTTATCCCTCCATGATCTTGGTCTCGCCCCGATGTAGAGCAGCACTTGCAGTTCATGTGATGACTCCTTAAAGCGCACCGTTACCATCGCATGGCCCTCAATACTAACGCGATACAGGCGCACCTGTTGCATGTAGCTCACTGTGCCCGACTCCAGACAGTGAATAAATCTTCCCGCATCCGAGATCACATATTCATCCTCCTCATCATCTAAACTAGGTTTACGGCCCTTATTTTGAGGCTTGGTATCTGTGTTGCGATTTAAATATATTAAGTATATTGTGTTATGAGAATTACTTTTCGAAACTATTAATACACAAACCATCCGACGGGAAGATGAGGTCATCGTCCTCCTCCACCGCCTGACTACGTGCGACATTCTGGCTAAAGTCTATGCCTAGGTCACCCGTCATGTCACTTTTTACATTTATCTTTGTCATATATTTGGCACCTGCACCTGAAATATGAGAGATTAAACAAACGAAATCGTAATAAAAATTGCAATCGAAGCGCTTACTAATAGAGTCGTTTTTGTCCAGGGCTGGTTTGTACTTGCCCACAGTAGTCACGAATCGAATGTCGCTGTCGGATAAGCGGCGCTCCTCCTTGAACTCGTCTTCATACACATAGATGCGCACAGAGAGCAGCACGGCACTGGGTTGCTTCTCCTCTGGGTACCACCAATAAAGTTCGCGTGTTGTCGAGAGGACCTTAAGGCAAATGTAATTGGTCTCAGGTTCCTTGGTTTCCTGCAATAGTTCGGGTGAGAAAAACACAACGTGCATGCTATCGCTAGTCTTGATATTGTAGTGGCGATTTGCTTCAATATAAAAACACTGAATTTCTAGGGAAACGGCCTCCAAACCTACTTCAGAGGGATCCCCTTGCAAACCATGTTGTCGAGCCAAGTCTAGGAATCGATAGAGCCGTTCCGTTTCCCACTTGGCATTCAACCAGCGTAGCGAACGGTTCTTAGCCTCCTCATCGTCGAAAGCATTTATCTCCTCCCTGAGTCGATCAATAACATCCTGTTGCAGTTTATTTTCATTGATTGCTTTGCGATATTCATCGTATATATGTTGCGGTGGACGTGGAATTTTCCGATTAATGCGATCCATCATCTCGTAGACGGTGACACAAGCAACAGTCACATTAATATATGGCTGCTCAGTCATCTCTATTCGCCCTCTATTGTTGTACAGTGTTTGAAAGTTTTCGTTTAGTTTGGCCAACGTTTTGGTCAACAAGTTATGCTCCCGGATATTAATGGGCGTAAACCTCTTACCGAAGGTTTGCGTTAAGTTGGCCAACTTGCCGAGCGTAATCAGAGATTCGGGATAAGCGTTCTCAAAGGCTCGCATCAATACCTCACCACCTTCAGCAGTATTGAGGCGGCAAGCCAACGATTCGAGTGTCTGGTAAAATTGCATATTTAAACCACGATCCATCATGTCTACAATATCGTTCGGCTCCTCTGTGATGTATTGCCATATCTCCTCTGGGGTATCGATTACAGGATCTTCAAGTGGCGTCACTTCTACATCCACGAAATTCGTGCGGCACGTAAGCAAGCTATCGCATATCAGCACCTTGATCTGATTCACATTATGTGGCAGATGCACTGGGCAATTGCATTGCAAGCATTTGTTGAGCAACACACGATCGGCATAATAGAAAAACTCGATGGGTTTATGGTCAGTTACATAGTCGCTGCAACAGACAAAAAAAGGAGTCCTGGCCTCAACTCCGGCTTTTGGGTTCACTTCACACGTGCCGCCAACAGGAACCACTGTCTTCATTAGGTCCGTCTGATCCTCTCCCTTGCGTCCATCTTCCAGCTGCAAGACTACCTTAATGTTGGCCATCGTTCCCATCGTACGCACATGCATCGTCATATTCTCAGAGCTGAGGGTATACTGGTCGCCAACATACCATGCATATTTGATGGTCTGAGTGCCACAATTCAGGCACCTGGCCCTAAGGCGCACCTTATTTAATGGATTGTATTGACGGTTGGCGCAATTCGACATGCAAACAATCGACACATGCAGTACTCCGTAGTTAACCATTTGTACCGACTGGGATGCCTTTGACTTGATCATTCGATTGTTATTGGCAGCCACCGTCAATGTGAAATCGTATTGACAGTTGACAAGAAATTTATCCCTGGGTATTACAAGTTTTGAGCCTATAGGCAGAGAATTCGATTATATGTATGCAAGACTCGATCAAATTCAGAAATTCTAAATTAAATGGCACCTTTAAACCCCATTGGCGATCTACAAAGCCGATTTGTATAATCGTCTTCTGATGTACAGGTCCAGTGATAAGCTTTAAATTGTCGAATCTTCTTGGGCTTAGAGTAATCGCGACTAGATGATCCATCCATTAAAAGTGCGTCTGCTACATTCGCTTCGCGATGTCGACCACCGTGAATAATTGCCTCGACCTTGGATTGTACCATTTCCACATAGCAACGGGCCATGAAGGGAATGCCTTCATAGACGCCCTGAGGTTTGATCACGAAAAGATTTCGCCAGAGCTCATGAGCAGCTGGCACTTGAGTCAGGCTGAAACGCTTTAAAGTAAAAATCATGCGTTGATTCCGAATTGAATACAATAATTCTGCAAACAAATACTTTCTGAAATAACGGCATTGTTGTTCAAGCAATCCAAACTCACCCGTCTCGGACAGATCGTAAATGGTCCACGTTAATGTCACATTATGAATTTTGCATTTCTCCTTGAATATCGTAGTAATTGATGTGCTGCGAGTTGGGATAACTTCCTGGGGATTCTGGGCAACGCCGCAATGAATCATCTTTAACAATGGAACACAGTAATTAGGCAGAGTAACCTTAAAAGCAACCTCTACAGTAACTTCGGGGATCATAGGTTTTTTAGGAATCACTGCCGTCAGAGTCATTAGATCGTCGTCAGTATCCCAGAATATTGATGCAATTTTTGCAAAATATGCAGTTTCGTAAAGCACAGGTTGTGGTGGTTTTATTTGAAGCTCCTTCAAAACATTGCTAATGCGGCGCGTCTTCTCGAACTTAGGTGGCATTGTCTGTTCATCAGCACTGAGCAGAAGATAGGCCAACAGGTAGCTCTTTGCGTAAAGACGTAGTCGTACGGTATCTCTTGGAAATACGGACATGGCCATCACCACAAACGTCTCCTTTCCATATGGCACTTCGCTATTCATGTACACTTGTAGATTCATCAAATGCAACACATCGTGATCCCTATAGGCGGCTCTAGTTGTGATTGCTATTAGAAGGAGCAAAGCCATGCTCCGCCATATTTGCAGCCACATGTCAGTCAAGCTTAGGAAAGAGAATTAATAAATTCTCTTATCTGAAATCCTTGTAACTTTAATATTTCTACTACATATTAAAAGGCAACTCCGTCTCCAAATATTTTTGAATTGTCAAAATCACAGGTGAATAAGCATTTACAGTTAATACGTAGCAATAGCTACAAATTAGGGAATTGTAGTTAAAAATTAAGGTTTCTTTTATTTATTATTTTTGTTTTACAACAAAATACAGACTAAATAATAAGTAAAATATATTTATTTATATATAGTATATGTATATATATATATATTTGTGTTTGTATATATACATATATATTTATTTCTTATTATTATTATTATAGATCCCTCGAAACTCTCTTGGCTCTAAAAAGTTTACACTACATGTTGTATTCTTTCTGTTTCAATTTTCTTTTTTTTCTATTTCTTCTTTTTGTTCCAGTTGAGTGCGGTTGTGTGGATGTGTTTTGTTTGAGTGTATAATTGTGTATTATTGTATATGTTTCAATGATATTAAACGAAAACCACGAAATCATGGTTGTAATTGCAGTTCTTGCATAGGGCAAATATGCATACTAAAATTTATGTGCAAAGTAAACTATCTAAGAAAATTTTTGTTTTCCTATTTGTTTTTCATTTTTTTTTTATATATTTTAAACTAAATTGTGGGTGAAACTGCTAGCATGCGCCATGTACGAACGAAAGGGTAGAAGGGGTACTGTGATTTACAATTTTTTAAACGCTAAGAACCGGAATTGACAATTGCAACCAACTAAACAGTTAACTTTCCATTAAGTGAAACTCTAACAATATTTACTTGAAATAAATATAATAAATTGTGTAAAAATAATTTAAAATGATTTTATTTAATTTTTTTCTAGTCTGTTTGCAAGAACGTTTATTTATCTGGTAAAAAATGATAGTCAGTATTGTAAATACCACTGGATTTTATTAGTAAATTGTAGCGATTGTGCACTCTAGTGATCTATTCTCCCCCTCGCAACATTCATAAATACATATACGATTTATGGATTTGGGAAAAATATATTGAAAGAGAAAATTTGCCTAATTTTGTGATTTCCTTCCTAGGCGCGAATCTAAACTATTTTTTTTTAAGTTGCCCGCACAACGACGACAGCTGATATTTTAGGTACCAAAATCAAAAACAATAATAATGATAATAATAAATGTTAAAATTAACATCAGAATTTTATATTATAACGCACAAGGTATACAACTGTCCGCTTATACACATTATCATACTTCATCATGCATTTTTATTTTTGATCTTTACGTCAATGTGGAGCCTTAGCTATCTGAGCTTCAATATTCTTCAAAATCCTCCACCTTTGTTGTGTCTTGTTTTCATAGCTTTTTCAAACCCTGGGGCCAAGTTCCCGTTCGTAAGCTTCAGCCCAAGGCCAACGTATTCGTCTGCCCACTACGTTATAGGCTCGATTCCTAGTTTTAGACTTTAATTAGCATTGAAGTCATCCTAGTTGTTGCTGTGTATGTTAACGAGCGTTATTTAATTGTTTAAAATTTGCAGCAAGTTGGGAAAGAGATATGAAGAGCTTTGAAGTAGAATTTCAAATCGCAATTACTCAAATATGATTCATTTGCTTGCATCTATGTAAATATTTCCTTTAACGTTTCTCAATTGGTATGTGTTTTGTGGGTCAGTTTGAATTCATAAATATATATAAATATATATATGTTATGGGGCGGTGTGTTTAGTATATGTGTACGGGTTTTAAACTAAATGATAAAGTATAGTTTAAATGGTAGTCGTGTTAACTAAATGTTAAAATCTGGATCTTACGAATACAGCACTCGAATCATGCTCGCTGTAACCCAAACGTTTTGTATGCTTGAACACCTCGTTTGTAATGCTCGTCACGGGCATCGACTGATCCAAATTCTCAGCCATGTTGAGCACAAGCCGCAAATCGCGTTGCATATGACTCAATGGCTGTTGCGGATTAAAATCGCCCTTGGCCATTTCTGCAAAAGAAACACAATTAAATCTTTGAATTAAATTGTAATCGTCTTAATTTCTTACCCTTGCCCTTGGCCAGCAGCAGTGGTGATTTCATAGAAGTTAAATCGAATATGTCTATGATGTCGTTTAACGAAATGGAAAATCGATCAGCTGCAATTAAATATATTATGATATGATTTCATATGTTGTAATACAACGAAGGTAAATACATACCCAAAGCTAACGCCTCTGCCAAGCCAACCAAACTGACTCCCAGAATGGTCTGCAAAATGAGGTTCACTTTACAGGCGTTGCCAACATCTGCTAGGATGATAATAATAATTCCAATTTTAATATTTGTAAGTGAGCAGGAACATTTAATGAAATGAAATGGCATTCTCAACTTACTGCCCAGGAAAAATGTATTTTTGGCAATAGTCTTAAAGCAGGAATGGCACTCCTCAAAGACTGAGCGATCACCGCCGGCCAAAATGATAAGCATGCCTTCGGCGGCTTCCTGTCGAGAGCCATGGATTTGAGCCTCTAGATAGCGGCCATTACATTGCTTGATGCCCTCTCCTATGTCCAACGAAGTGTCCGGATCAATGGTGGACATCTCCACATATGCCTTATTGCGTAAATCTTTCAGCTGCAGGACACCACAATTGCCAAACACGAGCTGCATCAGTAAACAGAGAATACATATTAATATATAACAAAATGAGGTCATTTGAAAACTTACATCTTTGGCGCCTTTGGGATCTGATACACAACAGAATATGATATCTGCCGCCTCCACGACGTCCATGGGTGTATCCTTCACCTCTGCGCCAGCCTCCACAAAGGGCTGGCACTGCAATCCAGAAATAACATGTACATAAATGTATTAAATTCTGCAATATAAGCAGACGAACTCACCTTATCAATGGTGCGGTTCCAGACCACAACCTTGTGCCCTGTGTAGATCAAATCCTTTACAATGGTTGACCCCATCATGCCCAGTCCCAAAAAACCAAATATCTGATCCGATGCCACAATGTCGCGATCTGCCAACGTATTGGAGCGCGAGTTCATGTCAATGGTCTTTGTCTCCGGTCGCGTAACAACCGGTCGATCCAACAATGCAATTGCATTTGGTGCTCGCTTGGTTAAAGTGCCCAAAAAGGTTTCTGTGTCTATACGCGCACGAGCTGCCAACGATGATGAGCTGGCGCCATCGTAATCTCCACCCGGACTCTCATACTGATCAACATCACCGGACGCAACGCGACGCCCGCGCTTGCCACTTGATCCCAAAGGACCAGTTGGCGTCAAATGCGAGGAGACGCGGCGCTTTTGAGCTGCGGCCGATTTCGCTGATGCTGCCTTATTTGCCTGTTTGCTGCTTACAGCGACCGCAGCGCTTGATTTGGCTTTCGGTGTGCGTTTCACTTGACTCTTGGCCGTTGGCGTTGTCGACACAACTGGAGACGTTGCACCGGCGACGGCATTCGCAATGTTCTCGCTGGCTAAAGGCGGTACTTCGGACTCATCATCTGGGCTGCCAACTACATGCGGTACAACGCCGTTGTTGGTATCGGAAGCCACCGCTGCTGCATCGGGATTCTCATCGCTGTCGAGGCCATCGCGAATCTTGTCAAAGTCCGCCTCGGTGGCATGGTTGCCCATGCCGCAACTGACATCGATTTGGCCATCAATCTCCGTGGGATTGTCCACATATTTGTCAATATCGGCCATCGCATGGCGAAAAGCGGCCGGTTTGCTCACTTTGGCTAGTTCGTCCTTCCATGGTCCCTCGAACGGTTTAATATTGTGCTCTTCAATCCATGCGCTGCAATATCAAAATCAGGTTAGAATAAGTTTATATATTTATTTATAACAATTACTTACAAATTGCGAGAGCCAAAGAAGAAAACACATTTGGTGTTTGCACGTCGCTGTTGACTGAGCAGATCCAGCGGTGGCTCGACAATCTATAAAACATAACATTTACAATTTTTTATAATGCTTAAATGCTCTCAAATAAATTAAACACTAATCACTCTAGCTCGCACAGCAAACAAACAGATACACACACACATACACATGCATGTAATCAAAGTCCAAGCAGCGTTACTTTTTTACACATTGTACTGTACATAAAAGAAAGCTATTATATTTAAAGTTAACACAAATTGAGCAGAAAAAAGACATGCACTTGCTGCTGATAGCAACGCTACGCTGGGCACACTTCCCACACACACATATAGTCACACGCATTCCATTTACAACAAACAACAAATATTGTCGAAGCCTGCAAGTGCGTTATGACGTCGACAGCAGCAGCGGCAGAAGCAGCGACGACGCCTCTGCTGCATAAAAAAAGTACAGTCAAAAACAAACACGGCAGCGGCAGCGGCAGAGGCAGCAACGTCGCCGTCGATAGCAACATTTGTAATTACAATAATGCTTACCATGCCTGGCCAAGGTGTGAATCCCTTCATTTTAGCCCTGCAATTGGAATACAAATTTATATATCAGATTTGTTTTAACACAATTTAATTACAAACTATTAAAATAGCGCGCGCGCGCGAAAAAGCGCCAACGCAACGACTTCGCAACTACAAGTCAATACATTACAATACTACAATACGCATGCAACATTAGCTCAATTCATAGTAGCATTTTAAATATTGAAATGGTTTCCATTATTTTTAATAATAGCTGCTTAATCGCGATCTAAATGTTTTTACACCGTTTTTCTCGACAATTTTCGCTTGCCCAACTCGGCGGTAATTGAGGTTATGTGCATTCGCCTTATTTTTCTTGCCACAATTTAGCTACGAAGTTTGCACAATAAGTGTTTTTATCCTTATTGTCACGGTTAGAACATCATTTCTTCTGGAATGGTAACCGGGTGTCTTACCAAATTAAATCCTTAGGCTTGTAGATAAATTTCTCTGTCGAGTCGCTCGATAGCGACAATTTTTTATTTTTCGACATGATGTTATCTAGACGTATATTAAACTTGGTTATCTTGCTGCTGTTATTGGGACGACACACACAGAAAACTTATTGTTTAATTTGTTTTAGCACAAATTTGCCGTTGGTAGCGTTTATTAAATTTTCTCAACTTTTCGTACGCAGCCTGCTTATTTTCTTTTTGCCTTTGTATGTGTGATGCGTTTTGTGTATTTCGATATGCACTAATATCGAAAACAAAAATGGCGCTCGACATGTGATGCTTTTGCTTATCGATTATTTAGGAGTTTTTATTACAAGCAAGTTGGCATTACTCAAGCAAGTTGGCATCTTCCCGATGTGAATGTAAACAAAGGTGTGACCAGCACTGAATTTTCTAAGCGAATGCTTAAAATAATTGACTATTAACAATTGATAAGTCATTTAAAAATAGATTTATCGAACAAATATTCTAGCCTTATTGAAAAAGACGTTTACAAATTCTGTTTTAAATGACGCGCTTTCTCTGATTTGTTTTTAAAATAAAGCCATGAGTTCCGTCGTATTATATATATTTTGTATGTACATACTTATGTACATACATACATATATATCGGCGTTGAAATGTACATACATATGTACATATTTGTTGTAATTTAGGGTGGTGAAACATGTCAACAAATGAATGTATGTCAAAAGTACGCAGAAAGAAATAATTTTTTTGTTTTCTTCTAAGAAATGCGGCACTTTATTACAAATGAAACAGGTCACTAAACCAATTTGAAGTTGCATAGTAATACATTGAAATAGGGTTACATTGACCTATTGGCAACATCTGATACTAAAAGCTCTTCAGTTCATACATACATACATACATATACATATATATATATATATATATACAATATACAATATTATTGTAGCGCAAGTTGCAGTGTGTGCCAAAAGCGCAGTCCTATATTTGCAAAATAAACAAAAGTGCGTGCCCAATAGTCACGTACATTATTTTGCTTTAACCAACCCGCTCTGCCAGATTTGTTTAAATAAACAATAAGCGCATTGCAAATGTTACATTTTAATTCGGTTCATTGGTAATTTAACTCCAATCCGAAATTTACCCAATCCACGGTCACACAACATTGCCTGTTTATCTTGTGCGTGCGATCATTCCTAAACAATGCGAATTTGAAATAGGAGTTTCACTTAAGCCGCAGCAGCAGCTCATGCAGGCATTCATCAGCATCAGCAAGAGTCCAGACAAGAGTCCTTAACCTCAAAATAAATTACCGCACGTACATACATATCACGCAGCCACTTTAGCAATCCAAGGCAAAGGCGAAAGGCAGACAGAAGGCAGGCATTCAGCACTAAACCATAATCCTCATAAATATGAAACAATCAAATAAAAAAAAAGTGAGAAAGTTGCAGACGAGTGTGCTTGACTCTGATATACTCGCTTCTCATTTGATTGCCAATATATTAAATAAATATACGAACTACATATAAAGAACATAGAAATATAATTGACCAGATTTAAAATTAGTTTCTTTGTTTTTATTATTTTCTCAATTGGAAAATTCATATCTCTTCAAAATACCACTAAATTATAATACCTTTCTATTTTACGGCTAGCGGGTATACAAAGAGTAAAGGCCACACAGCAGCACAAAGAGATGGAAAACTCACGATAGACGACGCGGCCGAGTTCCATACAGGCTTTTTATGACGTACCCAAGGCAACAAATAATAAATAGAATGAAATATCTACAAAACAGTGAAAGTTGCTGCAGCCGGAAAAAGGGTAAAATTATGCAGTTTTCTATAGGAAAGTTTGCAACTCTTTTTAGGGTAAATAAATTGTTCACACTTTGTTTTGCAATTAGATGCCAGAGGGTTGAAAAAAGGGTAAGCTGGCAGCTCGATAATAATTTATAAGGGTTAATATTGTATGTGAGTTTAATTGGGATAGGTTTAACTGTTAGAAAAAAGCCTTGCGTGCATTATTACGCAATAAGTCAATTGGTCGAATATATGTAACAAATTTATAGGGAAATATATTTTCCGTATTGCATTCACTTAAATTCTTTGCCACATTGAGGTAATTTCACATCTAACTTTATGTTGCCATAGATGCCAGCTTCTAGGAAATCAGCAAAGAGCAGACGAGGATCTCGAACGAAGCGCTCGACCAGTTGCAGAAAGAGGCGACGATGCCAATGCTGTGCAATTATTACGAGCGCTTTGGATTTTTAAAATATTCATAAAAAGTTCTTATGAAGCAAAGCAACGGTCAAATTGTTTACAGTAAAAGTTACATACATATATTGACGGAAATATATGTACATATCGCACATAGCATAGTGCGCGATAATATTATGAGAAAATTTAAAGTCATCTTTGTGAGACTTAAAGAATAATGATGAAATTATTATTATGTAAGGGAAAGTCTATTACGACTCATTAGATCTGTTTCACTCTCTTCTGAGCCTACAGCTCTGCCATCGCCAACAGGTGCTTGTATAAATTCAAATTCACTTTACAGTAAATACGCTTCCCTAAGATTGTGCTTGTTGTCCTAATCAAAGCCACGTATTCTTCTACAACATGCTGTTAAGATTCTGTCTCGGTGTCAAAGTAACGCCATGTAGAGGTGAAATTTCAGTCTCCAAGTTTATTCAGAAGTGCAACTAGTATTCAGAGTTTATTCTTTTCTAGCATGACTACTTGCTTAGTCAGTGTTGCCAGTTTAGCTTATTATAAGCTAGTTCTAGCATATTTGAAAATGGAAAAGCTTGTAAAATATGCATCTAGCTTATAGCTTCAAATATAGCTTATTTTAAAATTCATCTAACATATTCTAGTTTTAAATGTATTTGCGACATAAACAGTTTGTTCTGTAAGAAAAATATGCATGCTTGTTCTTTTTTTGCCGATGGTTAAGGGCATTTGGTATGATCGTGAATTTATTTCTAATTAATAGTGACATCAAAGAACGATCTTCTGAAGTGTTACCACTAATCGTTTGGAGTTGTGAAATTAAATAAAGTGTTTGTTAAAATGCCAAATGTATGTATAAACAAATTTTTCGTAGCATCGAAGAAGCATATGTTAGCAATAGGCAGTAATAAGACATTAAATAAGATTTTTGTTCAATCATACAGAAAACTAGTATAAATCCATACCCTTTGAATTGGTGTTTTTTTCTTTTGGAAACTGTCACAATGGAAATTTAAAGACCTAATCATAAATATAGCCCCCAAAGATATTTGCAACCCACATAAAAACATAATAAGGTTTAATGTTTTCCCTCATTTGGGTGTAGGTTATTTTTCTGCATAATTTTTTTTTAAATTTGGCTTATTCTAGCTTGTTTTTTTTCAAAAATCTAGCTTATACGGCTGCTCAGAACCTGGCAACACTGGCTTAAGTCGGCAGCTTGAATTTGGTTTGCAGACTTTACAAAAGCACTGTAGAAACACTCACAGCATTTCGTCCATCAAAAATATTCCAATATCATAATTGAAATATGAGTAAAATACATACATACATATGTATGTATGTATGCGTGTATGAATGTCCCGGTTTAGAAGTTTGTACACTTTAGCGTATTGAGAGAATATTGCCCACTCGACTATTATACATAGAGAGCCCACATCAATATCCAACTCAGTCTTCAAAGCAGCGCGAATAGCGCATGTTGATCTGGAATATTTATTTTTCCTTTAAGAATTTAGTTGTGTTTAGAATCTGTAATTCATTACATTTTCTGTTGTCACTTGTGTGAAATCGTGTGCCATTATTAGAAATAAAAAATATACCGAAATATACCATGCTCAAATATATGTACATTGTACATATGTATGTATATGTAATGGTGTGTATAGTAAATGCAAACTGCTGATCTACATACATATGTATGTATATCTGTGTCATCTATGTGACACACTCTGTGTGACGTTCATGAAATTATGTCGATATCGCAAAAAATTGTAAATCTAAGATCATATTATTTCAATTATTATGCTCAGGAGAATGGCGCTGACTCAATGGTGAAAATTTAAAAAGGAAAATATATTCAAAGTGTTGGCAAGGAAGCAGCTATCCAGTTTCAAATTGAAAAGGCATCACATAAACTGTCACCTTGTCAGTTTTCCCGCAATTTTGGTAAACATAATAGACTTTTTAATATTTTTATTAAATTATTAATTGCTATTTACACATATGTAGGTACAATTCATCTTTTTTTGGACTCTTGCCAAACCAAGCAAATATGCCGGACTGCGATGATAAAAAGTTGAATGGTTGTAAGTGCATTTATTCTTAGATCAACGGCCTGTTATTCTGATTATGAATTAGCTTAGGTTTAAGCGCTTGAATGGGCGTCATTTGATTGATCTTCTGTGTTGAAATCAACCCTCTAATTGGCATTTGCATAATTGAAGCTTATGTAGTACCTATGCATTTATTCGATTTTCCATGATTTTTTTATGTGATAAATGATAGTGGTTTTTTCCGCACATAATAATATATAATATGTATAGGGTCTATTATCCATATCTACAAAGAGATCAGAGTTTAGCTGTTGTTGGGTTTTTATTACTAATTTTGGAGAGAGCGTAATGCAATTTCTCTAGTTTTTTTTTACATTTGAATAGTGAACGTTTAACCCATTGGATAGTAAGTAGGAAATTCTCTTGCGGAATTAAAATGTTGCGGAATTAAAATTGATTAAAGTTCATGCTGCTAATGTTCATTAGCATTTTAGAATTTACATTAGTTAAACGCTTTAAGTCTACCAACATTAGATTGGGTTAAGTGTGCCTGCAGGGCAAGTGTAAATACAACAGCAATGAGAAGTGGTAGCATCTGTTGGGTGAGTGCGAGGTGAGTGGAAAGTCGCGTAACTGGTGCAGCACAAACAATTGGCAAATAAGGACGAGGACCTCCGCTCGGCGAGCCAGCTGCGGCTTTTGGCACTTTGCTTTTCTTTCCCTTCTTCCTCTTGTGGAACTGATCCGCTTTGCGGAATAAGCCCTTTAAACTCTGCCGAAACTTCAATATACCGTACAACTCACAATAAGCAATTGAAACTTGGAAAATATATATAAATATTACTTAGACCCAGCTCCATTTGTTTATTTTGTAACACAAAGCCTATAAAAAATTGTGAACTTTTTTACTGCTGCTACTTCTCTATATATGAGATTGTAAAAACCGTTAAGATATCTGTCTATCTATTTTTAGATTGGCAATACGCAAGTATTTCTCGATTTATCTTGTATTCGCTGTTAAAAGAATACATTTTTCCCTATCCAAAAGCAAGCTATGTTATGTTCCTTCCTTATGCAAAGAAAAACATCAGAGAATATAAATTTCTTTACAAAATTTGGAAGTTATTCATAAACAAAAAGCTCTTTGTTATAATACAAATATTTACGTATATCAATTTATATGCGGATATATTTGTAAAGAGGCTCCGACAAAAAATTTTGAGAAGTTTGCGCAAAAATGATTGTCGAGAAATTGATTGTTGATGTGTTGATCAGATATCAGAATAATAAGGCCAGATTTCTAACAGTAAGTTTCATCAAAATAATTTGAAATGTTTTGCATTTTTAGGGTCACCAGAAGAGACTACACTTGTACAAAGAACTCATAATGAAATCACAAAGGACACAATCGTCATTACTGAATATGAAAATCCAACAAAGTTTCGCTACATAACCATGGAAGACGTTGAGACGAATGGTAAATTTGTTTGCGAAATCGAGTCGCAACTGGAATCGTGTTGTCAGGACTACAGCCAGAATAAGCATTATGTTCATTCTCAATATGTCATTGTGCGCTATTACCTGGTGACGACTGTGAAATATCTGCGTGGAAGAGTTATTCATTTCAGAGGTGATGGCGTTTACTTAGTAGAGTCCCTGGACTACGGTTTCAGGTTTCTCTGTCGACAGCTGAATTTATGGGTGCTGCCAAAGAAGTATTCTCACAAGCATATGAACGCTTTCTGGGGCGGTTTGTATGGTGTGTCGCCTTCTGAGAGGGTTGAGTGGTCAAAGATTGCGGTAGACTTACTTCACCATCAGCTGGAGCAGGCGCCAAATGTGATATTCACAATCAAGTACTACTCCACAGATATACAGCATAATTATGGCAATATGTTAATCAAGTCATCACACGAGGATCAGGAATCGTTTCTCGACGCAGCCGGATATCTTCTAGAGCGGCATTGCGCTCGGCTGGATCATCAATTCATGACAACCCGCAATTCTGAGAACGATCTGTGTGATTTGCGGTCAGTACAGCTAAATGAGGCGGGCATTAAGCCGAACCCATTTATTGCATCAGTCATTCAATTGATGGAATTGCAGCGAACTAAGATTACTCAGAGGGTTGGACTGCAATCAAATGATAAAACCGTTAAGCCATGTGGCACTTTGAAGCCACCGTTTGAACAGCTAGAAAAGCTTGATTACATCTTACAGATGAGCTCACCACGAGAAATTCCACAGTCGGCGAGGAAACTCAGCGTGGTAAAGTGTCGCAACGAGAGAAGCATGAATAACGCCTTCCTCGCCGCTTCTTCAAGCAAGTCGAGTAGCATTAATAGCTCCTCCGATAGTTCAACAAAAATGATCAAAAGAAAAGCGACGGAAAACTGCACTATTGGGGCAACCAAGTCGCAAGATGTCGAATTAGCTCTACCAGCGCCTAACAATCCGACAGATCGGAGTATTTTTAATAGGAAGATAGATCCACAACCTAAAACATTTGCACAACCGCAGCTCACCGAGCCAAAAGGCACGCCGACAATGAAACCAAAACAATCCACGTTTGACATAGAGAAGTTGGATCGAATAATTAAAGAAATGAACTGCTCGTCTCTCGTTGAGAAAGTGCCAAGTGCCAGGCACCAGCACTTGAAGAAGTCGACTTTGCTGGACAAATGGAAACACAGCCAAAAGGATCAATTGTTACTGGCTCACAGCAAAGAGCAGGTGTTGCCATTACGGGGCTCATCAAGATCGTTATTCCATCACTATGTCGGACAGGCAATGGGAGAGATGAACATTCAGAGTCCGCGGAGATTGCAGAGTTATGCGTGGCCACATCTAATGAAGGGTTATACAATGGTGGCGATTGATGACACTGGCAGTGGTCGTTCTTGGAGTTATTTGCCCACACTGTGTTCCCTGGTGATAAGCACCATGCAGAAGACACCGACTACAAGTAAAGATGCATGCAAATTGGGTCCCTTGGCTGTGCTCGTGGCAGATTCGGTGACCAATGCGAACTTACTCAGCAAACACTGCAGCTTGCTGATGAAGTCCTATGAGACGAAGATGCTGAAAGTGGTCAACACACACGATCATTCCATGCTGGATGTGCAGCGGATACTATTGAATTCTTGTGGCATTTTTGTAACCACTGTGTCCCACTGGAATCGTTTGATTCGTGACACTAAATTTAGATTCATTGACGAGCATCGGCTGAAACATTTCATCATGGATGACTATGATAGAATGCTCTCTGCTGGACCATATGTGCTGAAGAATGTGTTACATCACCTGCAGAGTCTAGCGATCCCTGAACTCCAGCTCGTCATAATTGCCCAGCAATGGCATCGTCGCCTCTTTCTGCAACTGGTCGAGCGCTTCGATCGAAATCCTCTTCTGCTCTTTGCTGATTTCCTTGAAGCTGCCATCTATGGCAACATAAAGCTAGATGTGAAATTACTTCAATCCAGCAAAAAGACTCAACTGTTGATGGATTACTTGGCTGTTCATGTACCACGATCACGCACCATTATCTACTGCAAAAACGATGAGGAGCTGGCAGGTTTGCAGATGGAATTGAAGGCAGTTGGTCATGATTGCATTGGTATTCAGGATGCACAGCATCAGGTAAATTTTAAAATAGAAACCATGAGAATTGAGAAAAATAGCATGTGAAGTATAAAAAACTAATGTACATTTATTTTTTGTTAATATGCTTGCAACATCTTATTAACCATATGATGCACTTTCAATTGGCTTCATTCTTCCTCTTCCCGCCACATAGAATTCCTACTACACTATATTGCCTTCTGAATAATATGTTTTCATATAAGAGTTTTCTTAATTTTATTTTTCACTACAGAAAATCCACGAATTACTTTTGGTTTCGGATGCTGATCAGCATTCAGCTTTGTTGCCGATAAAGAATTTCGGACTGCTGATCCATTACAGTATGCCAGCAAGTTGGTCTAAGTTTTCAATGCGTTTTCATGCGATCATCGACAACATAGGAAATATTCTAGCTCCTCAGGACGAGTGTTTGGACACTACATCATATATGATGCTCGACGAGAGCAACACATACGAGTTGCTGCGACTGGCACAATTTCTTACCGCACATAATATTAAACTGGATGAGCAGATGCAACAAATGGTGGCCAGCTGTCGGCAGTTGACCGATCAAAAGCGTATCTTCTGCCACCGTATGCTGAACAGGGGCGAGTGCGTTGAGAAGGCATGTAACATGCGACACTTTCCAGTTGAAGGCGAATTGCAGAGAGGGCACAGTGCATTGTGGCAACCGGGGAATGTTGTGTGCTGTAAGCTTGTCAAAGTGTACAATCCGGGGCATTTTGTAATGATGGCAAAGCGCTACAAGTTAAGTGATAGCGACTCCTGGCAGGCTGCCCTTCCCCAACCTTCTATGCGTAAGCTGAGCACTGCTCTTAGCTTGCAAATGAGCCTGGAGCAGAATCAGCGGATGCAGCAAGAATTGAGCATATCTGAGATATGTGTAATACAACGAGGCTTAGGGTATCAACGGGTCCGCATAGTGGACTTATCAGACAAGCGACTGGTTACTGTTCAGCAGTTGGACGAGGGCAGAGAACTGCTAAAGGTTAAACGCACAGAGTTACTGCAATGTGATGACGACTTCAAAAAGATTCAGCCTCTGGCCATGGAAGTGCGATTATGTGGTCTGATGCCTTGTGACAGCGATGATGGCGACTGGCTGCCAGAGGCTACCAAGTGGGTTAGCAGTCAGCTAAGCAACCTAAACGACAATCAGCACCTGCAAATAATTGTGGACTTTGCGATGCTCGATACGATCTATGTGACAGATATAGTTCTGTTGCAAGACTGTCCCTCAATGAAGACTTCAGTCAAAGCAATGCAACTTTATAATGAATTGTTGGAGCGTGAGTTTGGCCAGCGGGACGAGCACAGCATCCAAGGGCTGCATCGAATGTATGAAGAGCTATTTCAAGCCCAACAGGAACAAAACCTTTCATGCGATGTGTTTGATTTTAAGGAAATTCTCGGGGATAGTGCTGACAATGATGCAGTGCGTCAAGAGTCCGACTGCTCGTCAGACAACGAGTTGTATAAGGCGAAAACTGTTGATTCAGTACCCCAGCAAATAGAGTGTCCCAGACAAGATCACGACATCGTTTCGTCAGTAATAGATGGCGAAAGCAAACTTCAAGAAGTTGAGTTTCAAGGGTCCGCAGCCAAAGAATCTTCTGCTCCTATGGAAGCATTTATAGATGTACTCATAAAGGACCTGCAGAGTGATAATCCCAAGTCTAAGGAAGGTGCAACTAACATTATGCATCAAATTCTAGCTTCTGAAACTCCAGCTAAACGGTTTACAACCGACCAAAAAAGAGCTCCAACGAGACAAGAGGTAATTCCAAAATCAGTCAGCAATGCAATTTATTATACTGCCACCGCAGACAACGCGGTGCGGCCTAAGGTCAAATGGCATCAGACCCTCACGCAGATTGAGATAGTATTTGAACAACAGGTGTCGCAATACCAACTTATCCATACGGGCAGCGTTCTAGTTTATCATGTCCACGAAACTACACCGCCACAGCGTTGCTTCCTAAATTTGCTCGGGGAAGTGCAAATCTTATCGGAGCGACAGCACGGATTTCAATTGCAAGTTAAGCTGGCTAAGCTGGGTCTTAACACATATTGGCCCACCTTGCTAAGCTCTCTAAGTGCCCAGCAGCATTCCCAATGGCTTGTCTATGACACGGAGCGCAGCGCGTTGCCACAATCGAACACTTATCTTTTGAATTTTAAGCGTTGCGTGCAACGCTCTACTCAAATTTCCAATTCGTACTCAGATGACAACGAAGATAGCAATTTTTCTGATAATCACGAGTTGAGCTTTACCAATGAAGAGTTGAGCTGGAGTGAAGATGAATTCTGATTGATGAATTAACCATAAATCTACACATTTTAATATTTAAAAATGTTATTATATATTCCGTTTATTTTACTAATTTTATAAAACTTAAAAATAAAAACAAGAAAGTTACAGTCGAGTATGCTCGACTGCGAGATACCCGATGCCCATTTTGAATAAAAACAAAATATTGAATAAAATTCGGCGGAAGTGGGCGTGGCAAAAATTTGAAACAAACTTGATCTGCGTGTAAACATAACAAATCCTGTCGAAAAAAGATTATAGCTCTATCTCTTATAGTCTCTATCTAGATACAGAGATACACAGACAGACAGACGGACATGGCTAAATCGTCTCGGCTGTTGATGCTGATCAAGAATATATATACTTTATAGTGTTGGAGGTGCCTCCTTCTACCTGTTACGTATATTTCCAGCCGGCACAAAGTTATAATACCCTTCTACCCTATGGGTAGCGGGTATAAAAAATGTTACTAAAATGCTCGTTTAGATCCATTTTATATGGAAATGGAGGCACTGCTAAACATAACAATAAAACGATTCTTTTTCTATACTAGATAGTATTATTTTTTTGATATTTTTTTTGCACTTTCTTTTTAGTTTTAGTGCAAAATATTGTGCAATGTATTCCAACAAGAGTGGACATTTTGAGTCTTATTGATCGATCAAATTTTGTGAACAATGTTGTGTACACATTTCAGCATCCTAAGTAGCAAATGCTGGGTTCACCTGATAGTTTTCACAGTCATATACATATATATGTTTTAGATGTGGATACATTGATAAAAAAAAAACAGTTATTCTTGCAGCTCTGGATTAGCACTATATTTAGAGCTAAGATTGATTGTCATTTCCATAAATTTTTATTTATTCAAACAAATTTTGTGGATCGCAAAATTTTCGCAGGAAAATTGCCTTATGCAAGTTACAGGAATAAAGTTGGTATAAAATTTAACTTTTATTTGTGAGAAAATATTAAATGAAGAAATTATTACATAATTTAATGTTATGTCAAATATAGGATGGATCGGTCTGCAAAAGTCCAAGCATCCAAGCATCGTCAGATTTATTTTTTGGCCAGGGTCTGCTGGCCAGGACGAGCGGAGCCATGTATAGCTGAAGATGATGCATCAGTTGGGTCCAAAATTGGCAAATGTCACGGTCATCCTGCGATGGCAGCAGTATGCAAGCGATATCAAAAGGATCATAACTATTCGCCAGAGCACATCCCACTCGGAGGACCAATCCATCGTGGTAGGTTCGTTGTATACGTACTCTTCGGCCGGAAAAACTCCTTACGATTGGCACTCGTGGCAAAACATTTAACAGTAGATTCGGCTGAGTAAGGAAAACATCACCCCCCATCGTCAGATAAGTAACGTCTGATAACAGTTCAACGCCGGGCAATTTGCATATCGGTTTCGACTGCAGCCGCCATGGTTTATCAATTTCTAGACGAAGTGGCAGATTACCATTAGCGTTGTTGCCATCTAAGTGGTAACATGCCTCTGAAATGTTGGTTTTAAAAAATGCCAGTAGCTCCAAGGCATCGTCGTCTGACAGCTGATATTGATCCTTTGCGATCTGCATAAATTTGAGCAGATTGAGTCGTAAATGTACATTAGTTAACTGGCTGTTGGCATCGTAAACTCCATCAAATTGGTAACACGCTTTTAAAGTTGGTTCATTAACTGGAAACCATGTGGTTTCCAAATTGGTGATTAGGACCACTTTGTGCCACTTATTGAGGGATGTAGGCGTTGGTGTTGCAATGGCGATTCGGATTCGCATTTGATTTGATGAAAAACGCGAATCGCTATTCAAATTTAACAAGCGCTGCATAGTTAATTACTCGGAAACTGATAATCACAAATTAAACGATTTCACAGTGCTGCAAAATACATGGGCAAGTTTTTGTATTTATTTGCATACTTTTGCAACACTATAAATTAAAGGCGATAATTTACGTGTTTGCGTGTATGTAAATATGAACATATGGAAAAAAAAATTGTAGTTTAATTTACTCAGTGTTATGCACAGCATGCGACCACTTGGCCGGAATTTCAGTTACCCATCCCAGCCAGAACCGTGCACTTCTCCTCGATATTGTGGTTGCGC
This sequence comes from Drosophila albomicans, assembly GCF_009650485.2. Lineage (NCBI taxonomy): Eukaryota > Metazoa > Arthropoda > Insecta > Diptera > Drosophilidae > Drosophila > Drosophila albomicans. Next base: position 3,922,997 of record NC_047628.2, on the reverse strand, counting down.
AGTTACAGCAGCTGGCGCCTGTGGCTTTCCAGGACCTGCGTCAGTTCAAGTGCCATAGACTATCGTGGACCAGCAAGCAAGCAATGCAAACAGTTTTAAAAGCCAGACAGCCAGTTGACGTTGTTTTGTTGCTTCGCTGCATAAAGTGTCACAACTATTCGCTCTTTTACCGTTACAAAGCGACCCATTTATTGCCTCTCGTGAGTCTTTTACGTCATGTGTTTTGAAATGAGCGTGGTTTTATCGTGACACGAATGTGATGATGTATTGCGGTAATTTGGCAGCCTAAAAGTATGCTTTAATTATGCACACGAAAATGATTTGTATACGGAAGTGTGGTGACTTAAATTTTAAAATAATTATGGTACCGTATTTAGCCGTGGAGAAAATAAATTTAGACATGATAAAAAAAGTTTTGTATTTTTTTTCGCTTCTTTTGATGTCCAAATTAAAAAGATATACGTCATTTTCAAGGGTTATAGAACAGTTTTTGTATTTGATATATTTTAGTTTTTTTTTTCGATGCTAATAATACACATTGTAATACTTACAAGTAATACAAAGAATTAATATGACTACGTGTATACATACTATTGTGTACGATATATCTATGGAGTATGTACTATGTTATATAGATGACGTCGTTACAGGTTATTTGCTAGCATTTACATAAATATTGTTATATATTCGTAACATATAATTTATATAATTATAAGTATATACACATTTTTTTAAGTGAATCGATTAGCATGAGTCGTAATTGTAATAGACAAAAAACTATATGCGAGTGTACTATATAAAATAAAGATTCAGTCTAGGTATTATATTTTAGGTGAATATAACGAAATTTATGAAATGTTAAAAAATGTGCGAAAATTAAAAACATAATTCCAAAATAGTATAACAAAACAAAAATGAAGTAATCATTGAAAAACGTTTGTTTTCTCTATATAGAATCGTTCACTTACTAAATTGAACAATTGTTAAGTATATGTCTTTCTCCTGGTCTAAGAGTTGCAGAATTCTAAATGCAATATTCTTAGGAATACATCTATTTTTATTTAGGTATGCTAATTTTACTTATATTAATCGTTGTTTTTTTTCTTTTATTTCTGGCTAATTTTATTGTTGCATGCTGCTAGGTGTGAGTTCCTGTATTCGTAGAGTATATTAATAATACAATGTGGTATAAGCTATCTCTACATCTATAGCTCTATCTAATATCTCTCCATGTACATCTGTAGCTATATCCCTAATACTATCTAGTCTTAAGGGCGATGGATAATGTCTAGGTTCATCTAAAAGCTAAGACTTTGCGTAGAATTCCTTTGGATGCCTGGGATTGCATTAGAATAAACTGCTTTGCTTGGCTAGGCTGCAGTTGTGTAGGGTCATTGTGCCCGCGGGGTGGAGTGCGAGGGCCGTTTGTATTGTTGTTGGTGGCGGCGTCGTTACGGGGCCCCAGGAGAGCCGCTTTCAGTTTGGTCGCAATGGCAGCATGCCATAATGTTGCTGATGCGCTTGCTGTTGTTGCTGGTGCTGCTGCTGCAACATCATCTGCTGTTGCTGCTGTTGTTGTTGTTGCTGCTGCTGCTGCTGTTGCTGCTGCTGTTGCTGCTGCTGTGGTGTGGTTGTCGTGACAGTTGTGGGCACCTGCGATGTGGTGTAGGTAACTGCACAGGCAGCAGGCTGCGAGACAACAACAGGCGCACTCACCTTGCGCTCCGATTGCGTGCGAATCGGTTGTGGATGGGCTGCATTCGGTTGTGGAGGAGGTGCATACATGAGCATAGGCGGTGGTGGTGGCGATGGCTCCACGCTGGGATGACGCGCTGGCGGCGTGACTGCCGACCCATGATACGAGCCATACGAACTGTCATCCGATTGCGCCGACTGGCCACGATTACGTGGCCCTGTCATGCCATAAAGCTGCTGTTGATCGCGACGCTCGAACTTGTGGTTGCCATCTAGCGGTGTGGGATTGTTGCGTGATCCGTAGACTGGCTGGAAGCCCTGTGGTTGTGGCTGTTGCTCTGCCAATAGCTGGGGCGTTGCCTGCAGTTGCTGCTGCATGCCAACAGGCGCCTGCTGTTGCTGTTGCTGCTGCAGAGGTTGCTGCTGTCCTCGCATCGAACCACGCATGCCATAAATGCTCTCGCTGCGCTGCTGCAACTGATTCTGCACGTTCTGGTTCTGGAGATGTGACGATTGGGCTGCCGTGACCGCCTGTTGCTGCTGTTGTTGTTGTTGTTGCTGCTGCTGCTGCTGTTGCTGCTGCTGAGTGCGCATCGGATACAGACTCTGAGCCGGCACCAATGGACCAGGCCGCGGCACAATGTCACGATTGATGGCCGTATTGCTCTTTGCATAGACAGACTGCGAGCGGTTCAAGTTGCTGCGGGTGAGAGTGGGAGATCGGCAATAAAGCGAGCGAGTGCCACCATAGAGCGGCTCCTGTTGCTGCTCATACTTCGAGGACAGCGGCGGCGCAGTGTACAGATTCTGGCAATAGTTGCCAGCGCCTCCAGCATTCACCACACCCATTTGGGCCATGTTAGCGGCAGCATGTTGAGCTGCCACTGCGGCGCCGCCATTCGACTGGCCCCGTGGATAGGTGCCTTGTGATTGCTGATACTTGTTCGGCTTCTCCATGTCCATGTCATAGTTGAGCTCATCTTCCGAATGTATCGAACTGGAGTCATTGTCGACGCTGCCCTTGCCATGACGCACACTGCGACGTGAGCTAAAGATGTGCTCGTACACCAAACCAGAGGCCATTCCTCCGACGAGGGGTCCAAACCAATACACCCAATGGTTGTCCCATTTGTTCAGCACAAAAGATGGGCCCAAGGAGCGTGCCGGATTCAAGTAGGGCATCTGTAATTGAATTAACGCAAAACACCTTGTTAAATGTGTCGCTTGATATTCTGTATTTCAGGGTGAATGTAAATATCTCTTTTTGTACCCGTTACACATAGGATAGAAGGGTATTATGACTTTGAGCATGCAGAAAATGTATGTGAGTGGGAGAAAGCCTTTTTTTCTGAGAGAGAGAGAGAGAGAGAGAGAGAGAGAGAGAGCTCTCAGAGACTATAATAGATAGAGCTATAAATTAATTACTCTAAATTAATTTGTTTCATATTTATTTTTAGAGCTGCGATTTTTGTCACATACAATAATAAATATAGTATTTATGATTCCCGAAAATTCGATGGGATAAGATAACATTTTTAGAAGTTAAGAATAGCAAAAAGCGCCTTCTGCATTTGATTCTTAGATGCTTTGGGTGACAATGTTCTATATTTTCAATGCAGTACTGCATCGATATACCAAATATAGCTTTCGGTATACTTGTAGAATATTGTTGTATTAAAAATGACAATCAATCACACTCGAATGTAGTTTTTACTTGTTTATATATGAATATGACTTATGAAAGCAATGTCCCTCAATATAGTGTATTACTATCTGAATTATGTACGATTCTATATATACACACTTCGGAAAGCTGAACTCATATATGTAACTTTTATTTTAACTGCCCGCGCAAATATTTGCTTTTAATTTCAGAACTGATCGAAGCGACTTTATGAGTCTCGCTAAATTAATTATCTTTTCCAATTTCTTAATCCCTTTGTTGAGGCCGTGCCCAGGTAGTCAGCCTTAAAGGTGCCCATTTCTGTTGATGTCACGCTGCGATTTTGCACCATAAAAATGCGCAAAAGGCAGGTGCGTTTTTCAGTCCCATGTCTCAAGTCTCTCATCTGTCTCTCTCTCTCACTCTATGTTTCGCTGAACGTTTCTGGCCCGAGTCTCGAGATTCCTGAAGCATCATTATCAATGTCAAACTCAAACACAAAACTTACCGAAACAAAGCAGCAGGCACTGTATGCAGCTCCGATGGCGAACGAGGAATTGCCCATGAACCTCTTAATAGCATCGGTGGACACGAAATAGCAAAGCACCACGACGAATGTCAGTATGAATTCCACACCAAATCGCTCCCAGGCAGCGAGGGCAGCGCTGTGCGAGATGGCCGCCTGTAGGTTACCCTGATATCCAGGTACGGTGACACTGTAAACGAGATAAGCACAAATTTTCACTGATTACACACTGAACACACGAACAAAAGTTTCACACTCAATTGCCAAGGCTCTGACTGGCATTTGAGAAGTAAATTGTAAACGCCAGATACATATGCAGAACGAGTATATATTTCAAACCAACCCAAAAAGTCAGCTAAACCTCTCTCCAACAGTAACATTCACCTCATAAAGTTCTGTGGGCTGCGGCACATGAAATAATTTAGATTGCCAAAGTTTCAATTGCCAAGTGACAAAAGTTGTTGCCTATTTCTATGTGGCGAAAAGTTTTGCGAGAGCCTTTGTGATTTATGCACAATTCAACTTTCGTGATAATGCTAATGAGTTCACTGACATGCAGATGGTGTTCGTCCTGATAATAACATATGAGCAAAAACATTTAGCTGATAAACTCTGCTGGCAACTGTAACTCAATTGTTATCATACATCTTTAATAGTTCGTCATATTAATTGAGTGCTATTAATTGCAGAAAATTGTAAATAAAAGATTCATTTTCATCAGTAAATTATTATTCAATACATTAGTCTAGCAAGTTGATAAGCCAGATTTATTAAAGTACAGATACAAACTTTTGTCTGCTCAATAAAATGACAACATAAATGTTAGTTTCTTAATGGGAAGAGAGTGAAAACTAATACTACGAGTATAAGCTTTGCTCCTCATAAATTTCCCACTTCACACATTCCAAGAGGATAAACATTTGCTATGCTTTTTGTGGATATGCAACTTGCTCACCGGAACATTGAATAACTGTGGAAAATCCGGAAATAAATGCTTTCGAAATGCACTTAAAAGTACTTCAACAAATATTATAGAACAGCCCCAGCACTCGCACTTCAACTCAAAAGCGAGCTCGGATCCGCATTCAATGGGAAGCAGCATTGAGTGACTGACAAGGACATATATAGACAGAGATAGAGATAGAGAGATAGTCCTGGCTGAAATTGTGTAAATGTGTAAACGTGTAAAGGTGTCAAGGTGCCAAGGTGCCAATGCTTCCTCGGGGTTGGCAAATATTGCTGTCAGCTTAGCCGCAATAATCACCAGCTTTTCCAACTGCAAATAGTTGTGCCAATATAATAAATGTGTGAAAAGCTCAACTATTTGCAAAAGAATCGCGAGGTGATGCTTTGAAATGCTTTTGTGGCCTTTTACAGCTACAATAAGTTCTGATCAGAGACGAATGTATTCGATGAATGGGTGAAGATTAAAAAACTTAGACTGTTAAGCTTCTTATAAATACAATAAATGGAGATATTAGGTAAGTTCTTTCATCTACAGTTAGTATGAAAATGTTATGAAGTGGTCAAAGAGAAAAGTGTCTAAAATCTTTAAAATTTAATATAAATGTTTGTTCAATCCGCATATGAAACTCTTTTTCTTGAATACAAATATTTGTAGAGTTTCATTGTTCGATTAAAATCATTTTAACGATTTTAAGCGCGGAGAAAACATTTATGTATTTGTCCTTTTTATTTTTGTGAGACAAGTGTTTGGCTTTTGGCTTTTGGCTTTTTTCGTTGTTTGCACATACATAAATGTGTAGTGCTAATTTTACACAACAATAACAACGACACATAAACTTGAGCACGAATACAGAAACACAGGGCCACATTTAGTAGCTGCTACTAAGTGGCAGGAAATAGCAAAATGTTGGCACAAGTTTATGTGCCGTTAAGCTTTTCAGTTTTCTCTTCCTGACCAAAATTGTTTGCACGATAAATGCAAACAGAAAGCAAAAGAACGGAGTAGAAAAAAAGGAGAAGCCGAGGAAGAGAAAGGGAAAGAGGATAACATGGTGAGAGAAAAACACATATATTAAAAGCTTACAACAAACTGAAAACTTGAACTATAGCCCAAGTTTGCAACAGATCGAGTGAGAGTGTGAGTGTGAGTGTGTTTGGGTTTTAAAAGGGAAACACATTTCCTCGCACATTTGTTGCCACCACATCCGCATGGCAAGTGAGGTTGTGTTATGTGCAACACGCTCGGTTGAATGTGGTCTGGGATTCAGAGATGCGTGTGAATAGCTCCGGTTAACTTGGCGCGGACAGGGACTATGTTATCGAGTTTCCCTTGCTTCTCCTTTGCTTTTTCACTTGTCCTAACATAATTATGCCATGCAAAATCAAATATTTCCCAGAATAATGCAATTTTCAGCAATTTGTACTTTATCCCCATTGGGGGTTTAAGTTGTTCAATTTCTAGCAATTTGCTATTAAAGTGAATAAGCTTACTCCCATAAGGAGTTTCCTAAGTAGTTGCCAGAGTTGCCATCCACACTCATGACTAAGCTGCCAACTCGTTAAGCACGCGTTGACAACCTGACTTTGACTTTAATATTTGGTTAGTTTGAGTTTGAAAACGCAAATTTAAATATTTATTCTATTCACAAGTCGAATTTACAATCAATAAATATGCTCTCACACACCCACATAGCCATCATCACGCCCACACACACAAACACATGCATGTAAGTAAAATTGTGACTGAGGCACAATTAAAATGTGTAATAAATATTCAGACAGACGATGCAATTTATTGACTATGCCACAAAGCAATTAATTATAAATTTTACTGGTCACAAAATTGCAATTTCAATGTGCATTTAATGCAACAATTTGTTGAATGTGGCACATGCTTTGTGGCACATACATTGCTTGGCTTGCATAAATAGCACAAGCTCCACCAGAGGTGACCGTGTCAGGTACAGACCAGTTGTACACAGTTTAGTTTTCGATTTCTGAAAAAGGGGGCAACAACCGGAAGCGGCAACAGGATGCCATTTCCATAGGCGATAAGCCAACAGCCAGCATGCTCGAACTCGAGCAGAATCCTTAATTCAATTGCCGATGAATGTGACACGAATTGATTTGGCCTATCGATTTAAATTTTTATACACTAGAAAGTACTGCCCAGGAAGTTGTTGTCCCTGCTGAAGATAAGCTATCTTTTGATGTATGCCGCCGAGATTAAATCTGTTTAGGATGGGATAGGAGAATTGAGTTTTAAAATTCATTTCGAATTTTATAATTTTAATGAGACTTTAACGATTCATTATTTTCCGGTTAATCAAATGGATTCGGTATTCACTCATTACTCCTATACATTTTATGTAGAGTCGTGCGTGTCACGGTCAGAAAAGCTGCACGCGTTCATCTCTATTACCTTGTACCGTAGTCTCCAGTCCCTTGGCCTCACTTCGTTTTGTAGCATTCAAAATTCAAATTTCGACCCGAAAATCCTGTTTATTTTTTCTCGACTTTGACTGCGTGTGCGCTTGCTTGTGTGTGAAACTACTGTAATTTTGGGCGGCAGGTGTGTGTTGGGTCCGAGTTGAGCTCGTTTGTGCATTGCCAGCTGCTCTTTCGGATTGACCAACCAGAAAGCAGATAGCAGAAAGGAGCAACGTCGCAATGCTGTCGACACGTGTTTGATTTCAAGTTTCCGACGACGACGCATCCTGCGCAGGCGCAACGACTTTCGACTCTCGACTCTGGAGTCTCGATCTGTCTTGAAACGCTCAACGTTTCAAGTTGAACAAAGGCCAATGCAATCGTTAATTATGCATTCTTTTGCTTTCGGCTTTCGGTTGTTCGTTGTCGGTCGGTTGTCGGTCTCTACCTGATTTTTATCTTTTTTTTTCATCATTTTCAAAGGCTGCCTTGGCTTTTTTGGAACGTGCTTGGCGCACGTTCTGAATAAACCAACAACTACAAAAACTACTGGGAAGAATACTCATTGGGAATGCCAAAACAATAACCTAAGCAAAAGAGATCTTTAAATATCGCATATCCGAGCCGGATATCGATACTTAAATATGCTGCGGGTCTCTCAAAACAATTAAAAATAATAAACGAAGCAGTCTTCGAGTACTTGTGTCTTAGCTGCAGTTTCGTGTCACATGTCTGCATACTTTTTTAGGATACCAGGATAGTGACAATTGATATGTGACAGGAGAGTGTGGGAAGTGGTCTCCGCCTGCACAAGTGGCAACATGCGTGCTCACAAACAGTTGCAAGCAACGTGCTTCTTGAGACTGCTATTCATTGAATAATGGAGGAACCGTTTTCAAGAGTCAGCTAAATGAAGTGGTTCTTTATTATGATTCAAATTATAATGATTAGTTAGACTAATTATTACATAGTTTGCAAATTTCAGTTCGACAATCTCGGTATAGCGGCAATCAATCAGACAATCAAAGCAAGAACTAATAATCCACCGTAGCCGCAAAGTCAGCTACCAAATCTAAACCAATTAATCAACATACACATGAGATGCAACACACATATGGGATACTTTTTAGGAAACATATGTTTCAACTAAAACACACCCGTTCAGGAGGAAGGGGAGGAAGGGACCCTTCGTCAGAGAGTCAAAACCAACAAGGGAAAAGAAGTGAAGAAGATACGAACTTGATCGGTACAGCAGCTGAAACATGTTTCATTCGCCTCAACTCGACTCGAACCGAGAAAGCAAAGATGCCAACGCACTTAACACACACAAAAAAAAGGGAAAATAAGTAAGAGAATAAAAGGAGCCAGGGGTAAAAAAATAAAATCAACAGCCAAACAGATGTTGAACAGACTGAATGCGACAGGCAACGCAGAAGTTGCAGTCGCAGGAGCATTAACTTTCCCAAACAACTTCGAAAGGAGTTCGAAATTGGAGCGAAATTTGTTTTAAAAATGCTGCGCAGGCGCAAACGTATTTCTTTCTTACTCTTTGTGTTCTTTTTTGTGGTCTTCTTTTTCTTTCCATGCGACAGGGACAAAGGGCGACTGATATTCCACACGCATACGCATACGCATTTACGCATATCCTGCGCAAGGACCTAGGCATAAAAGACGCTGACAGGCCAGAAATGATTTGGCTATGCCGTATCCTCGCACAATTATGTATCTGTATCTGCACGCTCGCTTGTGTGTGTGTGTTTGTGTATCTAGGCATCCATGGCAAGACGATAATATAACCTCGACAAAGGAATCCGGTCCTGACAGCAACGCATTTTTGTAAAAATGGGAAAATCACGTCGCCAGCCGGCAGATGTTTTCTCTAGTATAGTAGATAAAGTCCTAGCTACCTGCCTCTTATGCAGGTGCTTGCTTCTCTGTATCTCTCCCTCTATCTGCAGCTGTATCTGTATCTCTCTCTCTGTGTGTGTGTGTGTGTGTATGCTAGAGGATACGACATTTACCTGCATATCCTATTTATACACTCACATTTCTCTAGTGCTTCCCGTTTTTGCACATGGAACATGGAACATGGCATTTCCTGTAAACGGTTTTTGGTAAAGTGCCTTCGTCTCGACTCGAGTTCAAGTCGTGTACAGTCACCGCCACAGCATTCGTGGCAAGTGATTTGGATTTTGTGAGTGACATTGAACAGCTCTTATGGATTTAATTTGAAATTGTTTAGTACCACTAGTCGAGCGCAGCAATTACCGGTGACCAGCAGAGTCCAATGCAAATTGCTTTTGCACAAAGATTCCTCATACATTGTTTGAGCTTGCACCTAAATCGAAATGAATGCCATGCTTAATTGCCTTTGCAAATGGAAGTTTTACCCAGAATTAAACCCAGCTTACAGTACAATAGATAGATGCAATGCATTTACTCAGAAGCTGCTGGCACATTTACAAATTTCACTTGATGTCAGTTGGAGTTCTGAGAAGCAGCATAAACAATGATGTCGATTCTTGCAAATGTACAAAATATATACATTTTTGAATTTGAAGCAGCAAACTTAAATTTTTGATTTAAGCAAACTAAGCAATGATGATGTAACTACTTCGGATCTTTGAAAATGTGCAAACTGCATTTTAAAGCAAAGCAACTTTCTTGCAAATTCAAATAGAAGATAAATAAAAAAGGAATTAACTCGTAAATTGCCTACAAAGCGAACGCAATGTATCTTAAAGATACATTTTCAAATCGAACCACGCATATGTATACTCATTGAAGTGAAGCATAAGAGAATGTTTGATAAATTCTTGAACTTACCCGTAAAGGAGAGCGGCACCAGCGATGCCTCCACCACACTGGGCGGTCATGTACATCGCAGCCCGGATTGGGGAGATGCTGCGTATCACGCAACATGCCAACGTAACGGCCGGATTGATGTGAGCGCCTGTTGAGGAGGACAAGATACAAATAGATGGATTAATGAAATATTTAACATTTTCGTTAGATGTCTGCATTAACTGCAAATTAAATGCAAACTTATATCTCGTGGTCTAGAGCTGTCAGCACTCGACAAACACATTAATTCGTAGAAAGCAGTTAAAGTCAAGACAAAGCCTAACAAGTTTGTGTTAATTGCCTGAGCAAAGGCTAAAACAGACTTTTGGTAAAAACTTTGTCTGAACAATAAAATAGTTTGCACTATTTATTTGCCTTGTTCTTTGTATAGAAAATACAACGGAGTATTTAATCACTAAAAGACCAATTTGTGTTAAAATGTAGGAAAACTTTTCTGTTTTTAAAAATAAATTTGGTAATAGTAACTTAAAGAAAAGAATAAAGATAGTTTTTGGTTGAAATATTCTTAGTTGCACCCACTGTAAAATTAGTGAACTGGATTCGTTAAAATCCGTTAAATAACATTTTGACACTTTCGCGGAAAAAACCCCTTCATGGTTGAAGGGGGAGAGAGAGCTGGGGGAGTGCCTCGTACAGATAACATCATAACTTAATGCTCAGCCAATTGGCTGTGAAAAAGTATGGAAGAAAATGTGAAAGAAACTTAAAGGGAAATCAAGAACACATGTTTCTCGATCATGCAACTCCCCCTCGAGTCGAAGGAACTTAAGAGATATGCTGTTTTTGTGGAAACATTTAATTGCCTCGAATGTCAACGCAGATGAACAAACAACACAGCACAACGAAATTGTACAGAACACAGTCAAGTGAAGAGTGTGGGGGACGAGGAGTGGGAACTAGCAGAGAGAGCGGTGTGACAAAAGTCGACGCCACTACAAGAGCGCTCGCAGCAGCAGATAGCAGAAGGAGCTCTTGAAGGTGCAGGCGGGAAGTGGCGAAGGCGGAGGAACCTCATGGTCGTGGGCGACAACCGCAGTGCGTTGGCTTTTTGAAAATTAAGAGAAAAAAAAACGAAGAAAAAATAATGGATACGAAATGGGGCTGCATGTGCCCCATTGGCCCATGCTGAAGTTACTGTTGTTGTTTCTGGTGCCGTTGTTCAGTGGCAGAGAAATTCCCACGCGCCACTCGCCACTCGCTACTCGCCCCCAAACAGCATGAAGAAAAAAGAAAACATGCAACACTTGTCGCCAGTTTGTTTGTTTGTTTTTGTTTTCATTTTGCGCTTCGTGTTTCTTTTGGACTTACCCGATATATGCAGAAAGCATTGCGTCAACGTTGCCATCGCCAGCCCCGAGGCCAGAGCCGTTGCCAGGAGCACGGATGAGACACTGGCACCCACACCGGCGCCCGCAGCTGCGCCACAAACGATGAACACGTACAGGAACGAGGCTAAGCACTCGCTGATGATGGATCTGCAAGAAAGGGACACAAACAAATAGATAGGGAGTGAGTGAGATGCAGATACAGATACGACTTCGGTTGGGGCATGTCATTTCATATGATTAAAGTAAATATATATTCCAGAAATTATGTTTCGCTACAAATTGCACACAATGTCAGCCTTGTTCCTACTCTTCAGCTCCAACTCCAACTCCATCTTCATCTCCATCTACTGCTGCTTGTGCAATGACAATTAAGCACACAGAGGGATTGCACTGTTCCAGTGCCAAGCCCAAGCCCAAACCAAAACCAAAACCCAATCCAAACTCAAAGCCAAAGCCAAACCGATGCCCGGGGCTTGCAGCTGCTGCTGCCCGTGACGATTGCCGGAGGTCGTGCTGGACAACAACATTACAAACATCCAAGCGGGCAACGCCTCCTTCTGCCTCTCTACCCCTTTCTTTGGCCCTCGCCCCGCATTCTGCGATAAGCAAAAACCAAACAAACTGAGAAACCAGCTGCAATTTTTTGGCCGCATAACTTTTGTTAATTTCCATAAAATTTCTGATTTTTAAATGCTGCCTTCACAATTCTTAATTGGCAAACCCTTCCACATCAAATAGTTAAAGTTAAACATTTTAACAAGACTGAACTTTCAAATAATTTTAGTTGAAGGCAGTCAAGATTTAATTACTTTAAAGGCTCTGCAAAAAATGTTCATTATCTGCCTGTCAACTGATATTATTACAAAGGAGCTGCGAAACCAAAATGAAAACATGGCAAAATTAATAAAAAGATAACTTAACGGAATTGGCGAGCTAAAAAGTTATCAAAGTTCTTCTTTGTGCTTTGAAAATACAAAGCTGTTTTTACAAATTTAAAACTTTGTGACTCATATTATTAATTGACTCTAGATGCATTTTTTGACACTTTTAAAACCTAAATGTTTTCATAATTTACGTATTAAACTACTAAATATTTAATGATTTTTAATAATTAAAGTTATTCTTTGATCCAATATTAAAGCAGACATTTTCCCTATATATGTAATTGACAATTGACCTAACTGCATTATAATCAATAAATTACATTTGAATGAGTAGAGAAAATAATGAATTAAATGTCATCAAACGCTATTAAAAATTTAAATATTTTGAGCCTATAAAAAAATGATTGATTGTAAACAAGATATGATTGATATGTAAAATACGTCAAGTTGTCAATATACAAATATCGTTAAACATTTTCAGCGAATTTTGCAAAAGAAGTGCTCAAGTTACAAGCAAAGTCAAAACACAAGAACCACTTAAATTTCACTTAGTTAAGCAATGAAAATACTACTGTGTGTGTGGCTGTCTTTGAATGAATGTATGGGTGCGTTGTATGCATAAAACCCAAAGAAAGACACATACAACAAGAAAGAATCTCAACAATGACAAGTCTTGGCTAAATAATGAGTGTAACTACTTGTTAGGTGGTTTGGGGGTTGAGGCTTAGTGCTAATGTTAATGCTAATGGTTGGCCTACCTCCAGAACTCCAGGGTACGAATCTCAGCCTGCATGCTGCGCTTGGGTGCCTGGTGCATGGTGCTGGATAGACGATTGTTGATGGCATTCCCATGTGAATCTTTTCGCATCGCCTCCAAGCGCTCAAACAATGTGACTATATGATAGTCTATATTGTGCTCCAACGGCATTGTGTGCAAACTTTCGTCGGCCATGGCTTTAGATGGAGGAACTGCTTTTGTTTATGTTTTTCGATTAGAGTTGATGGAACCGAGATCACAGGCTTAAAACTCTGATTAATTGACGTTCACGTCCACAAACACACGCGACACGAAATGAATTATTGAGATTGTCTTAGGCAAACATTTTGTTCAGTTAACTGGAAATACTTTGCACTCGCAAATTGCATTCAATTGATATCAATTGCACGACTTTTTTCTCGAACTCCGACAGATTTTGTGTTAGGCTTTTTAATTTTTTTGATTCAACGCGAAAACACGACCGTACACAAGTGCGAATTGCGAACGAATGCCGAACAAACGAACAAGTTGAAGCTGAAGATGAAAACTCACCAACATTCACCATCACCACCACCATGCGCTTCAGCTGCCCACACCACCAACGCAGGCAGAACCATTTGGCTGTGGTCCTATGGTGAATATAACAACCCTCATTGCGCGGTGAAGTTGAATACGGAAGCCGAAAATACAGGCAACCTGTTGGTCATCGTACGAAACGGTTGTGGTGGTGGTGAAGATAATGAACGCGCCGATAACAATGACGATGACGATGATGATGATGATGACGATGTTGTTGAGGTTGAGGTTGAGTTTGGAAGAGCCAGTTGCAGTTGCAGTGGTGTCGCTCTTAATGGTGGTAGCTCTGTTTTTTTCGGCAACTGGCAACATAATGAAAAGTGTCTGCAACTTGATTATGCAGCCTATGATCAATAACACTGATTTCACGGGCAGTCAGAAGCCAGCAGCAACAACAACAACAAAAACAACAGCGGCAGTAAAAGCAACCCGACACGATACGACAAAATCCGAACGCAATGTGGAACTCCCAGGCTGCTCAAGCATCTGCTGGACGGATGCTTGTTTCGGAATTGAGCACATCTCAGCTTTCATTGAAAATAAGTATAGTAAGAGACTGTATTATGGTCTTTGATTTTTCGGTACATTAATAAAATTAAATAATATTGCTCAATGGGCAGTGCGGACTTATCGTTGGGGTGTTTCAGTTGAGATATTAAATAATTTACAACAAGCCAAAAATTAATGCGTTAGTGTCTTTTAAAATGAAATTTGATTTATATTAAAAAAATATTTATTTACAATTTGGAAAAATTGAATAACAAATGTATACTTTAAGAAAAAACTCTGGAAAATAATAATATTCTCCCAAATTTTAGCCTGACTACCCTTAACCATAAAAAAACTTTTAACTCGATAACCACAACAACAGCAACGACATCGAGAAAAAAGTATCACATTTTACGCCCCACTAAATGCTATAATTATGAGCACTTCACCACTTGATACCTGTCGATTTTGGAGTTGTCTGTGTATGGATCTGAGTGCAGATTTCTGTCAGGATGGTCACATCGTGTGAGCGACATTGCGAGCCCAATGAGCTGTGAAAGTCAAGAAATGATGAGCAACATCCATGACCAAAAACCAAAGTGAAATCAATCACAAAACTGCAGGACAAGCTACAAAAAAACCAGAAAAAAATCAAAACAAAACAGAGTAAGACTGAAAACTTTTGTTTTGGGGGGCGTTGCAAGAAAGCCACAGAAATTTTGGGTACTGACTACGGACATCTTTCGCACAAACTGCAGATGGGGCGGTAAGGACGTTTCCCATATTGCGCCTTATATGGGGACGAGTGGTGAACGGCAACAACAACAACGACGGCGAAGACGACAAAAGGCAGCCTCTGAGCGTGGGAATTTGTTTTTGCACGTTTCTTTTTGTTGATGTTTTGGTTTTTTCTTGTTTTTTTTTTTGCGCAACGTCCAGGGCCTGGTCCAGGCCCATGTCGAGGTCGCATGGGGTCGTTCCATTGGTCGATTGGTCAGTCTGTCGGTCGTAGGTAATAATAAGATGTTTTGTTTCAATCACATCGTCCCACCATCGTATGCATATGGCTCATGGACGAAGGTGAAGGCGATCGTTGTGCCTTGGGTAGTTGGGATTCCTTTGGTTTTACCTTTACCTCTGCCTCTGCCTCTACCTCGGTCTTCCTTCTTCTCTTCATTGCTGTTGCTGCTCCTTTTTCAACACCGCCTGAACTTTTTTGCTGGTCTCTTGTATCTTTGGAATGGCGGCGTCCAAAAAGATCTTTATTGTAGGTTGCTCATGTTGTTCATGTGTTGGTAGTTGCTTTTATTGTTGTCGTCTTCATCTCTTTTGCCGTTGCCTTTTGTAGATGGTGTCATGATGCGAGAATATCCCAACTGTCTGCAATGTCCTCTAAGTAGGCAATTGAATATGCCGGCGTAAAGTGTACAATTAGTCGATGTACATATTTGTAGATATAATTGGAGCCCATATCGTTAAATTCGTTTCTCATTTGTTCATCTAATTAACACTAATCATGCACAAAGATTTGGTAAGCCAAATTTTAAATACTTTTTTTGAATTTAGACAAATTATGTTTATTCTAAGGACGGGCATAGAATTGACTGAGGATACAAAATTATGACTTGTGAGTGGATTAATCGGGAGGTTCTGCCAGCACAGCACATTGATCAGCTCCCCTATTCATTGAGATGAGTAATTGACTTGTGAGCAGGTCATAAAAAACTATGCTGGGATAATATCAGACGCCTGCGTCTGCGAAATGTTGTTGATTTTTTATCTGGTGTGCAGAACATAACAAGATCAAATTTGTTGCTGTTTTCTTTAGACTCTGTCTGTGTGTGGGAAAGAAAACGAATTCCTAAATGAGCCATCTACAACCGAATTAAGAGGCGTTAAACATAAGGATGAGCAAGGCAATTGGAATAAAAGATTTCCAGTAAAGATTGTTAGTTTTTAATATCTCTCTAAGGCGTTCTTATGTATAATATCAACTTGATTTGCTGTCACCCTTTTGACCTAGACAAACATCAGAAGAAAAAAACGTTTCAAATTGCTCACAGTTCACAAAAACGCTGTGAAGAACACCATATGCAAATATTAATTCACAGCAAGCCACATGACCGTGGTGAGGACACGGGTTTGGAATCAGTTGTTGTGGTTGTCGGGTAACCCTTTCGGCCACGTGCCCCACACTCCAAAAGTGCAACCCTTTCAATTCTGTACACTTGCACTCGTTCTGATTTGGAATACTTTTCTGATTCCGATTTTACACGCACTAATGATGCGGTATTATTTGCATATGCTGTTCCTGAACGTCCAGGAAAGGGTTAAAGGATGGTATGATAGTGCACTGGTGTGATGAAGAATGGAAACTTGTCGTGTCTGGCTGTTAATGAAGTGAAATATGTGCGACTGTTACAGATACAGATATAATTTATGCATGTTGTACAACTATTGACTTGTGCCGTTGTCATTGTCATGGGGACATTTAAGGTCCTTTAATGATAGTTCAGGCAAAGGGTTAGACCAACTTGCACTTTAATTTTGAGTGACATTTTTATAGTCTATAAACATTGGGGTGTTCTTCTATCCAGAAATAAAAGCGGAAATCTCTTTGTGGTTGTTATTCTTTGATCTCAGGTGCACATGCTGATTGTTGTGGATTGTGTTCTAAAATATCTGTCCTCAGATAGATTACTTTTAAACTATTCAGTTTTTTGGTTTTTAATTGTTGCAGTCTTTTTGGATGCGAGTTGGATAGGAAATAATATTGGATAGTTGAAAGAATAAATATAATAGCCAAAACTAACAAAAATAAAGATTTATTTATTTATAAAACAATATATTTAATATATAATAAAAATAGCTGTTTCTAATTTTTATGCCTGTAGCACATATTTTTGGTACCACCAAAGCGAGAAATAAAAATATTTGAAAATAATATCTAAAAATTGTAAATAACATCTACTTGTACTTGTACTCATTATTGCATTGTACAAAATGTTAAAAGTTTATGTTTATGTATTTTGAGTTTATTTTTCGGAGCAAAAAACAATTGAAAAATGTTACATTGTGTGTTTTATTTTCAAGTTTGCCCACATGTTCAATTTTCGAAAGCGTAAGAATTATTAAACCGAGACTAATAATTTTAAAATGGCCACAGATCAACCACGGGGTTTGCACAAAACATAAAACTGTTCACAGTATCATAAAAAAGAAAAAATAAAATTTTGCAATCATGAAGTGATATCGAATAGCCCGCCCGCCTAGAACAAATCGATTCCTTGCTATTAGGCGTCACACAGTCATTAAAAATTTTGACAGCTTTTGACAATTTATTGATGTTTCTTCAAAGCGCACGACAAATGACAACAACCACAAATCAGAGTATAACAAAAAAACTGTAAAAATAAATTTCGCCAGTTCGAAAATTTTGACCTGTACAAATTGCGGAAAGTGGACAAATGTTTGCCCGGCTGCAATTTTATCGAGTGGCAACGTATCAACCCTCGGGCGCGATAATTTGATTAATTGAAAGTCAGGCGACCTTTTTTTTACCCTGTAGCGCCCCTCTTCGGGGGTTGGTTCAACCGACGGCGTGATTCAATGATCGTTTGGTACATTGCTAAAGGGTCGGTTTCAAGTAGCTTTCTATTGTATTCACATTAACAGGTTTTGGTTAAACCACCCATTTTATGGCACTTTCCCCCATACCACCTTATCTCTTCTAGTTTTTTATACAAAAATTTAAATATCGCATTACATACAGACACTTGATTTTAAAGCCGACCACATTTAAATGTTTCACTTGTTGGGTGAACGATACGAGTATGTGGGTTGATTGATAGTCGTGTGGTTGTGCGGATTCAGTGGCCTATCGTTGGTCTCTCGACAATTTTGAAACATGTGTTTTTAGTATAAAATTTTAATCTGTTGTCTGTTCATTGATAGTATGATAAACTCCGTTCTGTTTGGAGTTTCATTTTCCAACGGTTTTCGACAGTTGTGTAATTGTTTTGCTTGAAGTAGTCACAAATTTGTGGTTGTCCCTCAGACGGTTATTTTAATGTTACTGTTGTAGCTTTTTATTAACAACTGTACTGTGCTAGAAACGTTTTCTAATTTAGGAAGATATTTCTACTATATACTTAAGCATGAAAGTATTTCAGCGTATGTTTTTACAGCACACATTGTAAATCTAATTACCTATTTGGTTTTGTAGTTATAATGAAGCTAAAATAATTCAGCTTAATTTATAATACAAAGTTATCCCATTACCCAATACTTAATATTGGCGCTTACGTAAATTAAAATGGGATTTCTGGAACTTTTGAGAGGAAATTGCATTGAAAACTGAATGTCAGGACACTCGACAGTGTCACCCAGAGATACACCCAAAATAGGTCCTAACAAATTTTACAATATTAATTATCTCACACTGTGGCTAAGTCCAGCGACAAGCCAAATGTTATACTTTCCCGAAATTGTGGCCTAAATTATTACTGCTGTCACGCCCACAAACATACACGCAAATTGATTTTGGCTCTTAAGTGGGCGGACCAACATACTATCACGTCATCACAGTTGTAAGAGAAGGTTATCGTCACAATTCATTCAAGTAGGTGCTACTGGATACTGCTGCCATTTACTTATATTTTCTCTATTCCCATAGGGTAGATGAATATTACAACTTAGTGCCTGTAAGAAATAGATGCAACACGCGGAGGAAGACAACTCTGACCCCATTAAGTATATATGTACGTGTGTATATTCTTGATCAATATCAACAGCAGAGATATTGATATATCCATGTCCGTATGTCTTTTGCTTGCTTTATATGGTTGACACACCCGCGTCCGTCCGTGCAATTAGAAAATCCAAAAGTAAGCTTACTTTCGAAACTAATGTCGCGATTTTTAGTCCATAATAATAAAAACACTAAATAACTAATGTATGTACTATTTCAGAATTGTAAAAGTTATTGAAGAACTATTTTTATATGGCAAAAACGACAGCTGCAGTCGGGTCTTAGTTGCCTTTGAATGTAGTAGTACATCGATATACCAAATAATTATTTGTTATATTATCACTGTTTATGGGTAGCGGGTAAGTAACATGACTGGCATGAGCATTTAGAATAATATATTTGCTTCTTTGAATCTTATAAAAAAAAAAAACAATAAAATTAAAATTATTATAACACCAAAGCAAAAGCAAAATATTGCGGTGTTTTTCTCAAAATATACCGACATTACAACAAAAATACTAAAAAATTACCAAATGGTAGATTTGGTATATCGATAAAGTGACACATTCAAAATATAGCATAGAAGGTACAATATACTAGATTATCAGTCAAAGCCTATTTCCACTGCATCAAAAAAACCTTTGTTTTTTCCGTTAAGGTCGAATGTTACGTTCGCCCCATGTAAAAACCCATAAGGAAAAAAAGATTGGTTCGAAACGTAAAAAACTGAGTGGCAGTGGAAATAGGCTATAACACCCCTAATAAGTAGCCGTTTTTGCCCATACAAAAGTATTTCTTTTATAACTTCGACAATTATTGTATGATGGCAACCAAATCATCAAAAATATGAAACAAACTTGATCTGCATGCAGACATAACAAATGTTGTCTAAAAAATTAGAGAGCTATCTACCCGGTATCCTAGAGTTAACTGGGAATTTCTTATTATGCCTTTTATTCAATTTCCAATTTCATGGCGAGCTTCCCTCCCCATTTCAAACTTCATTTACATATTTTTCGCCAATTATTTTTGCATATGCAAATCATTTTGCTGTCTTTTGTATTGAGTTCTAATACGATTTTGATATTTCGCGCCCATTTGTTCGATTCGACTTGCAATTTGCATTTTTTACGATTTGTTTTGCAAGGCCCGTCCCCTGGTTCCTCGTTCCCTTGGCATTGATCTCATAATCGACCTAGTACTTGTCTTTTCATTGGCGGCACTGGACAAAAACAAAAAGGGAAACGCAACAGCAGGCGCTGCACTAACCTGAATGATGTTATATAGTAAAATGGGACCTTTCATTTTTATGCGCTTTTTATGGATTGCCAATTTTTGATAGATGGTCCGTGAAAATCATAAATGGCGTCAAAGGCAAAAAACCCAAGGGTGTCATACTCATAAATTGTGAGGCACAAACAAATTGTTGCGGCTAGGTAAGTGTTATTTATTCAATATGTGCATTCTGCTTATTTGCATATTTGATAAATTTGTTTGCGTTTTTTCTTGTTTTGGGTGATTTTTTATGGAAAAATAATAAGCATTTTATTAGGGAGTTCTCGCAGAGGGATGCGATGCATAGAAAATTAATAAGACTTTGTTGTATATATGTATGAATACTGTATGCACATACAAACTAAAATGTCAGAGGGTGATGTAGAGTCATCACTCTGATTACCGCACCTACTGCTCATACATACATATGTATGTATGTATGTTTTACTGTACGTCTTTCAAATGCAAATCGCAGCCAGGACAAGACAACCCAGAGCTTAAGACAAAAAGTACTTCTGCTGCTGTTGCCTGCAGGCGCCCACTAATCCAATTGCCATATGGATCATTAAGCACTGATTGCGTTTATGGTACACACATCTACACACGCACATACGAATGTACATACATATGTGCGAAGCATACATACCCAGTAAGCGTAATATGCAAACTAATCGTAAACAGATGCAGACTAGCATCAATAAACATCTTGTTCGAGAATTTCGCATGAGCGTCTTTCGCGATGTTTCAGACAATGTTTTAGTTAACTGTGTATTTTATATACATAAGTATGTATGTGTGTATATGAAAGCATATGCAGATTAACCCACTGAGATGTGCAGGTCAGGGTTGCTATCATTACAGACATTTAACGCGCTGCGGCTGCAAAATGTTAATATTAAATTTATTTGGATACAAAGGTAAATTGATTTTACATGTTAAGTGCATTTAAGGTGAAAAAGTGTTGAGCTTAAATGAAATTTCAATTCACAAAGTCAAGCCGAAAACTTTTTGGCCAAGTGCAAACAACTTTCTCACTTTGTCAATCGCATTCGAATGAGAAGGACTCGAATTCAGATTTGCATTTGATGGGCCAGACGCGCACATGTTGCAAAAACAAAGTTTAGGGCAACTGCCACAACCACAGACACCCAAAAGGTACTGCAAGCACACACTCACACGCGGAGTGGAAAAAACAATTGCCAATTACGTTCGTTGTCAGCCGTTCTGTGGCTTGTTTACCGTCGCTGTCAACCATCAGCAGCGCCCTTCGCCCCTCCCTTCCATCATTGGTGTTACTGCTGCCGTTACTCTCACCCTAAGCCACCAGCATAACAACCGCACGACCCACAAACCAAAAACACGAAAACCCAAAAAACAAAAAAACGAAAACGACAGAAGGAAAACTATGAGGAAAATCACTTTTGCGCTCATAAATTTCAATAATAAAAATTTGAATGCAGTTGCAACGACACGAAACAAGCCACCAAACAGAACCGAAATGTAATAAAAATCTATCAAATGCATAAAGAAAAATGGCTCAAGGTGCGGGCTGCTGCTAACTTGCAACAATAACAACAGAATTCACAACCCTCAGTTAATTGAATTGGTTGCCAACCCTTTTATCTTTAGTAACCAATAGAAATTGCGGGGTTTTTTTTTTGCATATGGTGACCCCAGCTTTTTCTGGTGCACATGTAATAAATAAATCTTTTTTGATTATAATTTCTGTTATGAATTGTGCTCATACATATGTGCGAACTGTCCACGCAATTTTTTGAGGTCAATTAATGCAAGATCGAGCGAGGTTTACATTAATACGATTACCAGTGCATCAATTCAGTTACCACCGTTAAAAAAATTTATAAACCACATAATTTATTCTACTCTAATCTAATAGACTTTATCCATAAATTCCCGGATACTATTATGCTAATCCCTCCTTCAGATAATATATGAAATTCCCATGTTTAAAATATAAAAATTTTGAAGGCCTATGTCGAAACTTGTTAATTTTGTGTTTGTGCATTTTATAGAATATTATTTTTCAAAAAAATAATAACTGAAGCTATCGCAGAACAACATCTGTTATCCATTTATTGCACAAATAAGATTGAGTTCCTTCTATTTACTCGTATTTTTACAATGTATTTATATCTGAAATCAATCGCAAATTGTTGTCAAATCTTAATGGTTTACGAAGAAAAAAAATGGCTTACTATGGCAACTAACGTTGCCTCATGTATGTAGTTAATTTACTTTTTTATAGGCAAATAAATTATACTCTAATATGGTTGACAAAGCATCAATTTTTATAGAAAAACAATCTTATTGCTTACCAAACAATCGTATTGGAAGATTTCAATTGTCAGTTGGACAGCATAGATCACATGTTCCAATTGGATATATGTAAAACTACAGAATTTACAAGAAAAAACAACCACGAAGCGTTCATGTTAATGAAAAATCTAAAAGTTTATTCTGGTTGTTGTTATTGTAGAATCAGAATCAGCAGCAGATCAGTTGCTGTTTACTTCTTGGCCTTCTTGGCATCGGCCTTGTTGCCCTCCTCGCTCTCAGCTGCTTCCTTGGCCTTCTTAGCGCGAATGCCAACCAAACGAGCATCAGTACGTGCCTGGAAAGAATTCAAGTACAAAAGAATCAATCATAGTGGTTGAGATTACTAATTATCAATTTGACATACCTTGCGCAGAGTAGCGAAAGCCTTGAACTTCTTCTCGTCCTTTGTAACTTCACGGAACTCAACAACGGTCTGCTCCTTCTTGAGTGGCATAACTGGACCCTTAAGCTGTGTGGCCAGCTTGCACTCCTCAACAGTAGATTCACCCTTGCGGATCTTCTTCTCATTGATGGGGAACAGGATCAGTTTGCTTCTGTATTCCTTAAGGCGCTGAATGTTGCGCTGACGAGACTCCAGGGACTTGTTCTTGCGACGACGATCGACAGCAATGCCAATGGTCTTGGCGAAGCCGTAGCTCAGACCAGCACCCTATTCACAAAATATAAAAAACACATATTAAATAGATATTCAATCGTAAACCACAAAAAGAACGCACCTTCAATTCCTCGATGGTGAAACCGCGGCCAGCACGCAATTTTGTGTGGTAGCGGATGGTGGGGCAACGGACCACGGGGCGCAGAGGGCCGCTAGCGGGGCGGGGAAAGACAGCCTTAGCCTTCTTGACGCGGTTCTCGTGTCTGCGGACCTTACGCGCCGGCTGGTTGAACCAGGTGCGCACATGACGCTGCCACCACTTGTGGTAATGCTGGTTTGGAATCATATTGTTACCCTTACCCATCTTGGCGGTTTAGATTAGCTGCAGATGACAAAAACACACATATATTAGCATACATTTTTTTGTATTTGGATTATAACCAAGCAGTGGGAAGCGTACACCACGTGGCTGGCGTTTATTTTCATGTTTTCAACGCTATGCTGCCATAATTCCGCTTATATTTTCGTGTTAATTCACAGCCGGCAGCAATCTACATTTTTTAAGCGATCATTCGGTTTATTTTGTGTGCCATTTTCGCCTAGATTTATAAATTTTTGTGCTACACAAAAATAAACGCACCTTTTGCTACCCAACAACGAATCAAAAAGGAAATCGCAGCCAACTTCACGTTGTGGGCATGCAGTAATACAACTAAAAAATCCCTCCGCAAATTTCCCATGGCGCTACCGTACAAATTTCCCCAGCTATCGATTGGTGATGCAATCAGTGTTAGCAATAATTCCACAAAATTTTCAATTTTTGGCAGCAGAACGCACCGTATTCCTGCAACGCACACTAAATATTATTTGGGTGTCGATAAAAAATAAGTAATTTGTGAAGTGACGAGTATTAATTGCATTTATTACGAGCATTGCCTTATCGATTGATTACGCTGTCGCGTGGCAACTCTAAACTGTACTTTCTGATACAGATAAAAAAAACTATTGACTATTGAACTGACTATCTATAATCGAGAAATTGCGCGCTTATTTTTTGGTGGCATCGGTAATCAGATATCAATCAGACAACAAAATCAAATCAACAAATATGAACGACGAAGTGGCCACATCTCCAATGGTTGTTGAAGCCAAATACGAGGATGTCTCGCAGCTCAATTTCTCCAAGCTCTATTCACCGAAAATGAAAAGCGTCTATTGGCGCTATTTCGGTTTTCCATCGAACGATAATGACGAGGTAATTACCAAGCAGAATGTCGTGTGCATCAAATGCCACAAGGTGCTTACCAATCATGGCAACACGACCAATTTGCGTGCCCATTTGCAACATCGGCACAAGGATCTGTTCAAGGCTCTGTGCCAAGAGAATGACATTCAAGTGCCACCTCGCAAGACGCCACGCAATCTAACGCATCCGCCGCTATCCAAGCGCAATGTTTCGTCGCGACGCGTCAAACTGGAGTTCATCAACAATCGCAACCATCACGAGCAAGAAGAGGACGAGGACATGGATGAGGCGGCCGCAGCAGCCGCAGCAATGCAAGCCGAAGATGACGCAGCATCACAGACAATGCTCTATGAAACCATGGTGCCGTTGACCTATGACGACGCCGACAATCTTGTGGAGGAGGAGGAACGCACTATTAGTATTGAGCCGCGTGAACTGAAGTACGCTCGCAAACGCAAAAGTACAGCTGCCACCGGCACAATGCATTTCACTCGCAACATCAAACATGAGGAGGGAACCGGAGTCACAGGTCAGCCTCGCAACAACTATATCACCAACTTGCCAGAGGCATTGGCTGACATTGTGGTGCGAGATCTACGCAACGTGGAGACACTTTACGATCTGGGTATCAGTGAGTTTATTCGCCTTGCCATGGGCAACTTGGCATCTCTGCCTATGCCCCAAAAGATTGATTCGCTCATCACAGAGCAACATGCATCGAAATTTATGGAGATTGGCGACTTCACGCGTGAGTTTACCGCCGATAAACCCTATTCGCTGGCCTTTGAGCAGTGGATGAATGTGGAGCAGCGTCGCTTCTTGAGCATCCATCATCACTACTTGAGCGAGGAGACGCAAAGCGTACGTAGTGTGTTGTATGCCACCATTGAGTACACGGATTACGTGTCGTTCGATGATCTGCTCGCTGATTTCTACTTGCCCAACTGTACGCTGGCCATTGTTAACTACGACGACGAGGAGGACTTGTTGCAGACCTATCTGAAGGAGAAGAGTAAGTAGAGAAAACACTAATCGTTGACAGCTAATCTAATCTCTTGACCTTTCCAACAGGCATACCCGTTGTGTTGTGCTATGTTTCGGTGATTGACAAGTGCTTGCGTCGCGTCTTTGAGTTGGAGGACGTAGCCAGCTCCTTGGAGCAGGTCAAGGACATCATTCAGCGTCACTCAGCTGAGATTAGCTCTAAAGTGTCGGAGCTGCCTGCATATAATGAGCACTTCCCTTGGACTCTTTACGAGTTGCTGAAATTCTTTGCCGAGTCGATTTCATGGTCCGAAGACATGGATCAATTGGTCATCACAGCCAAGACTGTGACCGAAGCACTCAGTGCTCTAGTGGTAAGTCCATATAGGAAACTCATCCACCTATTTCTAACTACAACTTATCTATAGATTGCTTTGGATACACTGCGTGGCGAAGACATGCCTTTGTGCAGTATGTTGTCGCCGATTACTTCTAAGATACTGATCAAGAAACTGGGCATTGCCGAGCAGGACGATCCGTTGATGATGAACATTAAGCGTACCATTGCCAATGTGCTCCAGAATCATATCATTGCGAATGATACGTTGACCAGCGCTGCTCTGCTCGATCCGCGTTTCCATCGCCTCACAACCATCGACAACTTTGACAGCTGTGTTCGCATGTTGACACAGAAATACAATAAAACATTTGGCGGAGGCGTCTCCTCGGGCGGCACTGACAGCCAAAGCGGCGATTCCGCTGAGGTGGCGGCTACTGCATCCGTTAGCAGCACGCCAACCGTGACTATTAAAACTGAACCAAATGTCAAGTCTGGCACTAGCGCTGCCACAGGGAGTATTGGCCACAGTGTCAAAAAGTCAAGTGAGTTTTATAATCTTCTTAAATTCATGTATAAATTTATTGATTAATTACTGACTGGAGCAATGAATTTTAAATGTTTTTATTTCTACCATACTTGACGGACTTATTTCTACCATACTACGTTCTTCTCCGTTGAGTTAGTAGATGAACCAGTTTGAGCTATCAAACATATTTTAAAATAGTTAAGCTTTCATGAGAACTTTATATTATGGTACTAATTGACTTCCATTAATTTTAGAACTCGAACTACTGTTTGACGTCACTGAAATACCAAGTCCACCAAAACGGGATGCAGACAGCACCGTGGAAACTGATCTCAAGCGGTATCGCAACGAAGTCATTGTGCAATTGGACGAATCGCCCATTGAATGGTGGAACAAGATGGGCCATATCTATGGCACACTCCGTGACTTGGCCACACTCTATCAGGGTGTGCCCGGCGTGGTCAATTTGAATTTCAAGAAGGTACTACGGGAGCAGATCTATGATTATAATAAGCGTTTCATGCTGACTGGCAGCCAAAATCAAGTAGATGCGATATTGTTCTTGAATCGCAACAGCAGCTTAAAGGACACTATCTATGTTTAATAGCTCTTATCGACGTTTTATCATATATGCATATACATATGTAATAATATAATAATAATCTGTAATTAAACTACACATACGATAACATTTGTTGACTTTTGTGTTACTTCAAGCAGAGGGCAATTTATCAAATGCAATAAAGCGGGGAAATATTGACATAGTTGTTATCGTGATAATCGGTTACAACTCTGCGTAGATGTTAGTATTGGAAAATACTGAAAAGTGCGATATTTTTTACCACTGATAACTGGTGGCCTTGCCAGACAGTTCAAATTTCCCCTTATCAAGAGATAGTCTCATACAAAAACGAAAAATTAACAAATAATATTAATTTGCTTTTGCTAGTTTAGAAATTTCGCATTGTGTATGAGTTGTTGTGAAACAAGCAATAACAACATGTATGTAAGGTGCTTGAAAAAAGTGTGTAGGGGTATGCACAGTTCCATATAAGGGCCACACAGACGACCGCAAACCTAGCAAAAAAATACAACAAAAAAATCAACCTACAATAACGGGGCGGCGGCAACAACAATAAAGACAACGAAAACAACAACAAAGCGACACAACAACGAAGTTGCCTCTGCTTTGCTTTGCTGCAGCTTTGCGGCTTGCCTTGTGACGAAAGCAAAATCTGAAGTGTTTCTTCATCGCAAAAAGTAAAATCCAAAAAACCAAAAATAACGTGATGTGCCGCCCTGACCTACGACGTTTTTGTGAAGAGTGGCGAATCTGGATACGTCCATTGCTGATAATCACATACGTTGTATTTGCGATCATCGTTGTTCCGTTACTAATTGTGAACTCCGTGAAGGATGGATTCAAACGCAATGATCAGCTCATACTCATTGGCGGCCTGTTCGTGCTCTCTGCCGTGCCCATTTCCATTTGGCACATCATACAACACGTCATCCACTTCACAAAGCCCATATTGCAGAAGCACATCATACGCATCTTGTGGATGGTGCCCATCTATGCTTTGAATGCGGTAAGTAGATAAACTGATTGGCTAATGAGTATAATCTAATCTGTGATCTTTTAGTGGATCGGCTTGTTCTTTCCCAAGCATTCAATCTACGTGGACTCCTTGCGCGAATGCTATGAAGCGTATGTGATCTACAACTTTATGGTTTACTTACTGCACTATTTGAATCTCAACATGGATCTGGAGGCCACCATGCTGTACAAGCCTCAGGTGTATCATTTCTTTCCGCTCTGCTGTATTCGTCCCTGGGTCATGGGTCGCGAGTTCATCCACAATTGCAAGCACGGAATTCTACAGTACACTGTAGTGCGACCTATCACCGCATTTATCTCAGTGTAAGTTGTAGAGTAAATTAAAAGGTCAATAAGGCCTCGCACCTCTTAGATTCTGATTTCATTCAATTGATTTTAATAGGCATGACACATTTGCTTCATTGTCATTGCCTGCTCAGTTGCGCTGAGCTGTAAATACGCTGCAAATTTCAGAATTCGCACTAAAAACAGTAAAGTTTAGCCTGCACACCAGCTTTGCAAAATCTTTATGAAACAACTCTACACATGTTGCCCGGCAGATAAAAAGCAGACACAGACAATCTTAATAATTTATTTACATTATACATTTATTTACTTATACAGAATATGTGAACTGTGCGACGTGTATGGCGAGGGCGAATTCGCTGGCAATGTTGCCTTCCCCTATATTGTGGTCATTAACAACATTTCGCAGTTTGTGGCCATGTATTGCCTGGTGCTCTTCTATCGTGCCAACAAGGAGGACTTGAAACCCATGAAACCCATTCCCAAATTCCTGTGCATTAAGGCTGTGGTGTTCTTCTCATTTTTGTATGTTAACTTTTTCATCCG
This sequence comes from Drosophila albomicans, assembly GCF_009650485.2. Lineage (NCBI taxonomy): Eukaryota > Metazoa > Arthropoda > Insecta > Diptera > Drosophilidae > Drosophila > Drosophila albomicans. The sequence goes on along the minus strand of NC_047628.2, from coordinate 3,894,295 downwards.
TATATATAAATGCGTGATATACAACTTTTTTAATTTTAATTTGCAGCCAAGGTGTCCTTCTAAATGTACTCGTTTATTATGGCCTGATTAAGGATATCTTTGGCTCAGATGTGGGCGATGCAAATCTGGCATCCATGTTGCAAGTGAGTCGACAATGAAGTAGTTTGTGATAAATTGTATTAATCGTCCTCGCACTTTCAGAACTTTCTCATTTGCATTGAGATGTTTATTGCAGCCATTGCGCACATTTACAGCTTCCCGCACCATCCATTCCATATTAACTCGCCCCAGTATTGGAATAATCCCAATCACAGCTGGTGCCGCGCTTTTCTCTCAATGATGGACATTTCTGACATGCAGGAGGATGTCACCGAGCATCTGGGCGTAGTCAGCAGTTCGATCAGTCGTCGTTTTCAGGGTCGTAGCACATATCAGCCGCTTGCACGCGGACCACGGCGATCGAGCAGTGAGTCAGAGTACTTAATAGGCAAGCGACAGGATGAGTCGTTGGCGGGGGGCAGCTCAACGCAAGCAGGTAACCGTAATGTGACGTATGGCGCCACCACAAGCCGTCATTTAATAGTGCCCGTCAATGTGGGCCAGTTAGGTACACTAACTGAACACGAAACTCATTCCCCGTCTCAATTTCCCATAGCAGGCGCCGCGGCTGCTGGTGATAATAGCAATAGCAACAATTACCAACAACAACAACTGCACTTGCCGGGCTCCAATATGAAACAGTCGTCGACGCGCCAACGCGAAACACATCTGCATCTCCGTGAACGTGATCAGCAGCACTTTGTGGGCGGTGTTGGTGCGCCCCAGGCAGGCGGCGTCAGCAATTTTCCGCAGGCACGAACTGGTGCCTCGGCTGCCGCGCCCATTCCCGAGTCCAACGATGATTATGCACTGCTGCTGGGCACGGGTAGATGACAACGTTATCAGCAACAGAACCAGCACATTGATGCGCTCGAGGATGGGGGGGACGATGTAGAAGTTAGTCAACATTTTAATGCTTCCTCGCTGAGTGCATCGTTGTCCGTTTCGTTTGGTATGTCGAGCAGTTTAAAGTTTAGCGCAACATGCAGCAATCAAACTGCATCGGAATGGTCGAATTCAACGGGCGGGGATGATGACAACGATAACGACAACGATGACAATATAGATGACGATGACGACGACGATGATGGTCAAGACGTTGACGATGACGATGTCTCGAATGCGGACAATATTGAGCAGATGCCAGTTATAGTTGTTGCATCCACTACGCGACGTCGTCGCGATAGAGAGTACATCACCTAGATCAATGCAAGATAATGATGCAACGATATTTATTTATGATTTCTCTCCAATTTATACTTATCAAAATTAGCGAAGCATTAATTCCTTTCACTTTTTGTTTCTTTTCCGCTTTTATAAGCAATATTATTAGTGTCAAATACTCACATACATATTAACAACCGACTGTTCATTTGGCAACCCAATCAAATTGGGAGTTTTCAAATTGCGTGGCCTTAGTTTTGGATGCGAAAGCAAACAACTGATTTAGAAATATACACACCATATATACATGTATACATGTGTATATATGATCTATTTGTACCCTAGCTGCATATGTGAAAATTTTACACGCGCATCACATGCCTATATGTAATTCCAAAGAATCTTCATTATATGTATGCAATATATATCGAAACGAGGGGCTGCAAAACATTTTTTATAGTTATGTAGAATATGCTCTGTTTTTTACTACGAAATTCTTAGACAATTAGAAGTTCATACTTATACAAATACCCAGAAAACCCATATGCAACATGCAGTTAGATACATATGATAGTAAATGTTTGATCTATGGACGTCAGTAGTTGGTGTCTCTATTAGCCTAGTTGTATATCATGTTCAGTGCGCCGTATTCGGTACTCCGTACTTTGTTTGTCTGTTGCATAATAGAACAATTTGATACACTTAAAGCAAACGAATGTGAATTATGTGACTGCCGGTCAGAAAAGGGCGTAATTTCTCTTGAAACATACTTATATACTGTAAAAATAATGTAATTCTCAATAATATAATTATGCAAAACCAATTGAAATTATGTTTTTATATTTTGGTTTCTAATTTTAAATTGGCTGATTCATTTAATCGAATATTTTTTTACACTAGCTCATTTATGCAAAACAATATAATAATAATTTGTTTTATTTTTAATATGCTTATTTATCACTTATTTTGAAAATACCCCTAAGTAATCAAAAAGTGATTGAGTCTGTTTGATTTTAGTAGTCGTCAAGAACGATTATCATGCCTTTATTTTTTTCAAGATGAAAGTTTTAAAAATATATTCAGAATGTTTCTTCATTGGCTTAATCAAAGTATGAAAATAATTGCTAAATTTATTAATATCTTCTGTTGATTTAGATTTCTGTATAGTAAACCAATTTTAAATATTCGGTTTTTATCAAACTCTTTTTATTAGATAAAAAAATACGTGAATCATGAATCAACACTTTCTTGTCTGTATGTGCTGTAAGATAACCCATTAATGAGTTGTGACTGACTGATAAGCCACGTCAAATTATTTTAACGACTTCACGAAATCAGCGCCCAGTCATAAAAAGATTTATTTCCATTTTTTTTTTGTTCCAACATTTGATTATGTTTATTATTGTATTTTTTATTTTAAGCATTTTTGTCTTTTCGTAATACTTGCATTTAAAGATAAAAACCAAAAATGAAAATGAAGGCAAATATAGAGATAAACGGGAAATCTAAATTACCTGACAATTAAGATTGCAATATCAGATGACGATTAGTAATATAAACAATACAGAACTGGCGACAAGGACAACGTTTCTTTTGTTAAGTACATACAAAAGTAAAAACATAATCAAGTACAATTTAAATGGCATTACAAGCATATTAGATTAAAAAAGAATATCAATCGAAATCAAATTGCGTTTAAACGAAAGCAAGAAACATTACAAAAATTCGGTTATTACTCAACATCAACGTACAAACAATTCAGTCCAGTGTTTAATCATCTTGTGGTGCGCATGAACAAATGAAAGAATAATCAAGCATAATTATTATTTTTAAAAATATTCCCCGTATTTTCATCTCGCGTTTTTGAATTCAAAAAAGGCACACCGATGACTCCGATTGCTTTCGTATTAATACACGCAACGTAAATAACAACAACATTAACTATAAGTGATAGTTGTGCTTAGTTGTTGTAATTCTGCCTTCCGCCCAATTCGAGCAGATAACGATCCGGATGATCCATCCAATCAGCGGCTGTTAACTTGACAGTACGTTGACGTTCCGCTTCCTTGATTTGCCATTTCTTTATGTCCAATTGCACTTCGCGTGATGATTTGTCGCCGCATCCCCAGACCTGTAATGTAATAAATGCAGTGCAGTTTTTGTTGTTGGTAAAGAGAAAAGTAGACTTAATTTAAATGTACACACACATACACATACACATACACTTTAGTGCCGCGATGTTGAGTCATTAACAGGGTTTAAACCTGGACTCGACTCAACAGCGGTTCCAAAGAGTTGTTTTTAAATGCTTAGACTGGAAGACGACTTTGCCGTTTATAAGTATATGCGATATACTATATATTCATACATAGATCTATCTGTATGCATTTTTATACCATATATATAAATATATACTGTGTTGACTAAGGCTTATTGCGCATATAAATATAGCAAAAAATATACAAAAATGCTAATATATAACAACAAAAATGCAATTGCTTACCTCAATCGACATGAGACATGCAGCGATACCCTTGCAATCCACATTCTCGAAGTGTTCATCGACTGACAGGATGGGTTTGCGAGGATCAGCCCCGGCGCGCAATCCCTTGGGATAGCCGCGTATGCTGGTGTTAAGGTACAAAATGTTCGGTTTCTTTTCCAGTATCACAAATCTGCAAATTATGAAAAGGGTTTCAATCACTTGACCCAACAATCTGAACTAATCGCTCCACTCACTTCGGCAGCAGCTGAATGACACAGCTGCCTTCGGCACCGACAAACAAATGTGTCTCCTTCCACTCACTGGGTGCAGCAATGCAGTAGGTTTGCTCATCCTTGGTATGCAACAGAACTAGGGTTGGGCCACGGTAGCCGAGAACATGGTGCAAAAAACGATTAGCACCCACACCATGCTCATTGGAATCGTATAGCAGTGTCCAGTGCGAAGGCATCATCGATAGTTTCTCCTTGAATATCTGTACAGCTGACGAGGCACTGCTATTGTTGCTGCTATTCGGTGGCACAATAGTCTGCGGCTTGGAGTACAACGGTGGCAAGGCGCCGGCCAACAACCAGGCCTGTGACAGCGGCATCAGGGACTCAATCAGGCTGCCAATATGATCCGTGGCATCCACTGCTGCTGCGCCTGGGGATGCAAATGGATTGCGCTGCTCCAGCACCGGAGTCTGCAGCTCAATGCCGCACGATTGCGTTTGCTGCTCGAGGCCACGATACGCAGTGGAAAGCGTGTGCACGCAATACTTGTGCACCAGCAGCACTAGACGTATTAAATTTTGCTCGAACCAGCGGCAAACGTAGCCCAAGCTGAGGCTGTCGTGACTGAAGAATATCGACTTGGTCACTGAGCCAAATGTGCGATTTATGGCTGTGCAAAGAACCGCATTACCAGAGTGCTGCATGGCAATCGTGTAGCAGATGTGCAGTAGCCTTGTGACGCCGGTTTTGTCGATGAAATCGGGATTATCTTCCTGGGCATACATTTTAATGTAGCTCTCCAAGATCTTGGCATCGTCCATGATACCCAGAAAGCGTTCGCATTGCTGTCGAAAGGCGACGGTTCCCAAGTGCTTTGTGGTCGCCTTGGAGTTCGTGTGCATCAGTTGGAATAGGCGGTGCCCCAAGTCAGTATATTGTGGAAACACTTGAGACTGTGTGTGAAAAATGTGTCAGCGACAACATCAAACGGTTGTAAAATGTTTTATCAGTTGATTAATTAAGGGTCTTTGCACTCACCACAAATACATTGGAGACTATGCCATTAATGCCGTATTTGGCACTCGTCTGTTCCTTCAATATTTCGGCCAATCTGTCCACGGGCACCAGCTGGGTCAGATACTTTTCCGTTACATCCGCGCCCGATGCCGATCTCGTCATTGTTTGCGTTTGTGACGGCTGCACCTTGAGACTGTTATTGCTGCTGCCGCCGCTGTTGACGCTGCTGTTGCTGACAACAACGTCGCTGCTGCCATTGTTGTTGCTGTTAGAAGAGTGTGTGCTTGATTTGTGATGATGTTGTTTATGCTTCCCACCATCCAGCGGTGGTTCGCTGCCATCGGCGTCGGCCTTGCTACTCCCATTGTTTCCCATTTTGTAGTTGTGATTCTATTTCTCTGTTCTGTTGTTGTTTGTGTGTTCGTAAGTCCAAACTTCGACGCAATTGAATTGCAAAAAATTTCCTCAATGTTAAAGGGGCAAAAAAAAGGCCCAAAACGCAGGTTTGCACTGAAAGCAGTACAACAGGTGCAGGGTAGATTTTTTGGAGAACTACGCCACAATAATTACACAAACCTGTTATGAAACAAGCCGATACAATCACATACAGACACGCTGAGACAGTGCTAATGAATCAGTTAAATAAATTTACATAATAAATTTTGCTAATCAAAAATATATGAAGAAAAAACAAATAAAAAACAATCAGCAGCTGGGCAATTTTGTTATCGATAGACGATATCTGAAACCCATTGGTAATTTTTAAAACTGCACCCGCCTCATTGCTTAACTTAATTATTTTGCATTCCATTATTAAATATCTATTTGCAACAAAAAAAGAGTGTGTAAAATGTTTTCATATACTGGATTGTTTTCTGATAAAATGTCTGTCATGCTGCACAGCTGATTGAACAGCTGTTTAGGCTAAACGGAATAACAGCTGAGCACAACTTGGCTAGGAAATTTATATTGTCCAATCGAATCACATTAAATAGGTAAACAAATGGTTGCTCCAACCTACAAACTGCAGAGCAGCACCAACTCTGAGGATGACGAGCCCATCAGACCAGCACAAGTCAATGCACCAACATCATCTACGCTGCATGCATCCAGCATATTGCTTGACGCAAATTCCACTAAGCGCAAGAGCGCTTTCTTGCCCTATCGTCCTCAGTCCACGGTGCTCACAAATCTACAACGCGGCAACACCGAAGCCACATTTTGTCCGGTTGAAGTGTCGTTGTCCTTCCACGAACGGGCTGGTCAAGGTGAGATCACCGAGGAGCAAGTAAATGCCGAACTACTGCGCCAGCACAGTATTGATATTAAAGATTCCCATGGGTTCACGCCTCTTCACTGGGCTGCCTCTTATGGCCAAATGGTGTCCACGCAATTGCTTGTGGCAGCTGGCGCCAATGTCAATAGTTTGGCTCCAGACATGATTACTCCACTGTTACTGGCAGCTGCCGGGGGACATAATGAAATAGTTCGTTTCCTTTTGGACCGTGGTGCAAGTGGCACTCACATGGACATTGTGGGCAACACGGCTCTTATGTATGCGGCAGCGGGCAATCATCCGCACACATGCAACGAACTGTTGTCTAAGGATCTGGACTTCAGTGCGACCAATGAGAATGGAGACACAGCTTATGCTTTGGCTGTGGAGAATGGATCGCATCTTGCCCAGGCGCTATTGGAACAGTATATGACTGCCGTTTTAACGGCCGGCGCCTTTGGCAACATTTAGTTTAACCATAGTTTCATTTTATAGTAGTAAAGTAATAAACGAACTGTAAAAATATTCAAAACTCAAACATTTTATTTTTGCTTTTGCGTGTCTGCTGCTCCTTGCTGACACTCTTTTCCTGTGCTTGAAGCGTGGCCAGCTCCTGTTGTTGCTGTTGCAGCTGTTCACGTAGACGCTTCTGCAGATGGACATTGCTGGAATTACGCGCTAAGGACTGCTGCACTTTGGCAATGTCGCGTTGCTTGCGACGTATGTCATCGGCAATGCGTACAGTCTCCACATTCAACGTCTTATTGGAGTGCTGCTGGAGGTCGTTGCTTTTTGTGCGCTTGGAGGCGTGCTCGTTCTGGTGATGAGAATGTTGTTCACTTGTGCCCAGCACGCTGGCATTGAGAAAAGCAAAGACATCACTGCTGCGCTTGGCCTCACGTTCGTACGCCTTTTCATTGGCTGCCTGCTGGCGCCGCTCCGCACGCTTTAGCTTTCGCTCCACACTGAAGTAGTCCTTGTCTCCGTTTGCTGCCTCACGAAGCTCCATGCAGGCATCTAGTGAACGGCCCTGTGGCAATATCTGCGCGCTAACTGGTACAACAATGCCACGCCCATCCGATCCAAGACCTGTACCATGTATGTAGCCCATATTGGCCATTAACTTAGAGCCTATGCCCTGAATGAATGTAATAATAATAATTAGTTATAATTAATAAACATATAGAATTCTCAATTTACCCGCGTGTACTGCTCCCAAGCTCCCAGTTTTTCGGTAGGTTTGAATGTGAACAAACTTAATTCTACCATGCGTGCCTGACGCGCTGCTTCTAGGTCATCCAAGTCCCGGTCGGAGTCATTGTCGGCATCACTGTCATTAGATTCATTCATGTCGCTGCTGTCGCTGGATAACTCATCATCATCGTGTTCTGTGATGAGTGGAAAAAGTTCCTCAAATGGAAAGTCACGTTCTCGTTCTTTGTGCTCCTGACCATCCAATCTCACGCGACACTGTTGCTCTACAAAGTTCACACATAGAACCCGTCCGCGATGCCACAAGCGATCCTGCAATTTGGCCAGTACAGGACAATTGCGTGCCAGTCTGTGAAAGTCAGGTTCATTGTAATCTCTAATGGCAGCACCAGGCACCAGGGCACCATGAGAGTAGCGACAGCGATCTTCGTCAAATCGGCACTCGCCTTCCAAGTAATAATTGCATGGCAGCATCTCGCAATGCGTAGGGTTCGTAAAAAGAACACGCAATCGCACGTCTAAAACGCCATTGTCATCCACAATTAGCATGTCGTCCACGCCACATATGAGTGCATTGTGGTAGCTCAAGGCACCCCAGCTGTGTTCATGTGGAGCCGAGCACTTTTCACCTAACTTGGCATTATATTTGATGCGCAATGTTTCTAATTGCAGCTGATCATCTTCTGTATCTCTCGGTTCCTCTGTCAAGTCTTTTAGTTCGGTCTGAAAACGCTTAAATTCATTGTCAAGGTTGTCCGGGTCCTCACTTGATTTAGGAGCATCGTCAGTTCCATTTTCAGCTGTTCTGGTCAGTTCCAGGAGTTCCTCTAGATTTGTTTGTAGTGCGATCAATTCCAGACGTTGCTCCTCATTGCTTGTTGCTTGTAAGGCTTGTTTAACTATAAGCAACTATAAATTTGATGTATTATATGCCAAATATTGCATTCTTTGAGAAACATACTTGTGCTTTATATTCTTCCATTATTTATTTGTTTTTATTTTCTTTAGCCAGATTTTACAAATGACAAATACTTTGCATTGTAAATTGTTTTAAATTTATTAACGTAAATAAATTAATCAAATATATGTTTTTATTTATGTATATACTACGCTAACAAATTAATGTCGGTGTGACCGCAGATATATATTTTTAAATTCAAGGCAAATATACTAATATACTGTTTTCCATTTATATTTAAAAATATTAAATAAAAATATTATTTAATTATTGTTATTGTGATATTATTAAGTGGTTAATATACTGTAGCTTAGTGAAAATAGAGTAAATATATAGTATATTGTATTTCATATACCCAGCTTAAATTAAAGTGTTGTGAAACTTATAAAAAGTGTTTCTCAATGCAATAATATAAATACGCTGCAGCCGGCGCCACATGCGCTGCATATACATACATATGTAGAGATTTATTTTAAAGTGGAATAAACTTCAAAGAATATGGCTTCACTTATCAAGCTGGACACGACTGCCAACATAAAGCTTGTACCACGCTTATTTGTGACAAGCACACACTTGTTGCAACGCTACACCTGCAAAATAAGCGCTTCTGTTGCGCCTGAGGTATTGTCAGATTTGGAACAGGCAGTTATAAAGCCCCGTAAACATCCGGGAATTATCAGGCCCAACCACATCGAGCTTCCCCAGAAACTAAGCAACACATTGAAGAGGATCGTGGGCGATCATCCATTGAGAAAAGTGCTGCGTGACAGTGTTTTGCTCAATAGTTATATAAAGTCCCGTCATCCGCCTCCAACAGCATTAGAAATTGAAAACAAGAAACGACTTATTGTTGAAGAGGTCAATTCCGAGATGCCACTGGAGCGGCTTGCCACACTAAGTGCTGAGGAGGCGGCACGTTGGCAGCGCAAACGAGAAGTGAAGATCAACAAACGCCTGGATCAGCGAACATACGCCTGGAAACGTATCGAATATGGTGCCTACGAAGCTATCGTTTATGCCATAGCAAGAGCAGCTCAAGAGTATGCAGTCATGAAGCGTGTACTCTCTGAGATACAAATGCGCGACGATAAGTTCACGCCACGCAGCTATATCGACTTTGGCTCCGGCATTGGCACTGGAATGTGGGTTGCTAGTGAATTGTGGCGTGACAGCATCTTTGAATATTACAATGTAGACAGATCACGAGAGATGAACGAACTGTCCGAGTTAATACTGCAGCAAGGGCAGGAGAATAAGCAGATTGGATTGCGCAACGTTTTTTATCGCCAATTTCTGCCGGCCATTGATACCAAATACGATTTGGTTGTCATCTCACACACGCTCTTCGAATTGGCCGACAAGCAGCAGCGCGAGGAGATCCTGCTGAATCTGTGGCGCAAATGTGATGGCTACATGGTCATTGTGGAGGAGGGCACGCGACGCGGCAGCGAGCTGGTCAATGAAGCCAGACGATTACTAATTACGAATGGAGATGAACATGTTGGCGAAACCTTTGCTCCCGTAAGTCCACAATGATATTTATTTTTGTTTTTAAATGCTCTAAATATTTTCTGCAGTGTCCTCACGATCTGCGCTGCCCGCGTCTCAGTAGTTTAGCTGATCGGACGCCATGCAATTTTGAAATTTCATATTCGCCTCTTCGACTCAGCTCGGATTCAGCGGCAGATCGCAAGACTTCAGTCTACAGTTATGCCATACTGAAGAAGGGCACAATAGATGATAGCTCGCGGCAATGGCCACGCATAGTGCGCCCTACCTTGGTGCGATCCAAGCATTCAATTTGTCGTCTGTGCACCGACGGTGGCAAACTACAGGAGGTCATCTTCACGGCTTCCAAGCATGGCAAGTAAGTGCAGAGGCTAAAAATATCGTTTAGCTAACGCCTTTTTAATCTCACCATATTGCATTTCTCAATTTTAGAGCCGCTTATAGCTGTGCCAGAGTTAGTCGTTGGGGAGACCGATTACCCATTTCCCTGGGTACGCCACAACCGAAACCCAGCAATTCTATCACGAAATCGCAACAGGAACTGCAGTCAGCGAAGTCAACTGAATTGACATAGTTTTAACCATGATTTTATATCTCCCGCCCCTATTAATTTACATTGTTACTTTGTCAGAAAAACTGTTACTTTAATTATATACAAACAAACAAATGGTTGTGCTGCGTAATTTTAATTAATTGTTTAGTTGCATTTAACTATCATTTCATTGATAGTTAATCTGTCTTTAACTGCCAGCAAACCCATAGCGCGCTTTTAATGGGAAAATTGCAACAGCGTAAATAAGTTAAATCGTTAATAGCATAGAATAAAAATGAGTCTAAAACGTACATGTGTAAGTACAATGCTTGACCAATGGACAGCTAACAAACACGCCCTTATAGTGGAATTAGGTGTGTGGGGAGCATTTTGTATTTGGTTTTTGAATTAAAGTTATTTTTACTGTCATTAGATTTGAGATTTCACAATTATTGTGAGAATCTTCATATGATTCTCAAATAATTTAAGCTAAGAGTTTTCAAAATGCTGATACATATATAATATTCCCATTAGCTGAGAAAACAGCTATTTATCACTCTAAATTACTTTGTAGGCTTCCATTTTCCATTATTTACCTAATAATTATAAAAAAAAATCCTCGGTTCAACTTTAATCTAAAATCCCCGACAACTGCCAATTTCTTAGGGCTTTGACAAAATTCAATCTAATTACTTTTAAAATAATTGTAAACAAAGAACTATAAATTAACAGAAAAATGTTATGCAAAATATATAATGTAATGATAAAATGTTGAAAATCAATGCAATATTATTTGAGTAAACTTTTAAATATTTCGAATGACTGCAGATGCGGATGCCTTTATGTCAATTGAATAGAAACCACATTCAACTTTCAATTAGCAAGAGTTGAAATGCTAACATGTAGCAAGTCTATGCCAAACCCAGTTCCCTAGGTAGTATGTTATAATGTAGTTCACATTGCCAGACTGACATTTGGCTATGTGTTAATAAGGAGCGCGCCCTTTTAGTGACCGCAGATCATCCCTGCGCTAGTCCTGTCGGGTTCCTTGCGTGGCCTTTTCGCATAACAAAGTCAAATGCTAGAACAAAAAAAGGGCAAATTGTGGGGCGCGAAAACTGGCACTTCTCCCCGTCTCCATGGGTGTGTCAATATATGGACAAGCACATACATTTAAGGATTGGCCCTATAACAAGGTGTGCTATGGAGAATACATAAAACGGGATATAAATATTGGTGGAAATGGGAATAAGTTTCAAAACGATTCCCTTTAGAGCTTTTAGTTGAATATGGCTGGAGTATGTTTTAGTAAATAGTTTATCGCGGGATTTATATAATTATAAGGAAAGAAACCTGGAAATAGTGTGATGTTGTTAAAAATTTGGTTTTAGCATTATTTTTCAACGACTTAAGACTAGGCAATAATATTTGTTAAGTTGCGAAAATCAGAAAGTTTTAAGTATGGACCCTAGCTAAAATTTTTCTCAACACTCTTTAATTCGTCTCTCAATATTATTCTTGACATTAGAGATATGCTGTAAATATTAATTTTTGATTAAAAATAATGAATAATATTTTTTTGCATTAGGCTGTGAAATTTGACATCAATTTAAAAGAGCTGCAACTGTTATATGAATTTAATTAATGAATGCATTTACCAAGTCATTAACCCATTTAGTTAAATACATACAAAATTGATATGACAGGATGCGTAATATACGTGGCTATCCAATGATAAACGTTCACATTATATGCTAACCGAGGTCCCTTTCCGATGGAAACTGAAAAATAATACACACACATGCAAACAAACATGCATACGGTCACGTCATGTGGCGCCCCTTACATAGACACACATGGGTTTTATATAGTGCCTAGGTGGGGTCATCTCATTAAAAAGGCGCGTTCACTGGGTGTCAGCTGTCGCTCTGTTGCTCTGTCTCTATCTGGCTATTTGTACTAGTAAGGTGCGTCCCACAACAACGAAAACAACAACCACAATAGCTGGAAAAACGGTGGCGTTTAGAAAGCATGCGCCGATGTTGCAACATTCAATTGACCCACCCAGTCAGACAGTCAGTCAGCCAACCAAGCAGCTAGCCGGCTTTGTTGTTCCTTTTGTTCCGAGTCTAATTCTAATGTCGACTCCCCCTGGCAAAAACAAAAAACCAAACCAAACAACAACAACATTGCTTTGTTTCTTTATACATATATAGTAACATGGAGGGTTTAGTTTTAGCTAAGCTAAGTTAGTTCTTTTGGGTTGATCAAGTGGCATTACGGGAAGCTACATAGTGACTGCTGGTTCTGTTTCTGGCATCAGTCGTGGCCCGAGCGTCGTCAGGAATACAAGCAGTTCCGGTTGCTAGTTAGAGTCTTCAGTTATCAAGCTTTCAGTGACTGTGACTCTATTATTATCCTTTCACCGGCATCTTTCATTCGCGCCTGTATCTTGCTGAACCGTTACAATTTTGACATCCAAATCCGGTTGAGCAAAATTTCAGGTGTGTGAGAAATTTGTAACGGTCCCATCGATCGTCAAAATGTATTGTGTGTCAAAATAAATATCATTGCTTAAGCAAATGTGGTAAGTAGATCTCATAGCAAGGATGTCGCATCAATCATCAAATAACTGATGAGCATATTGGAACAGTCCTTAAATTAGTTTTTATTTTTAAGCCTGACTTTGTTTGATTGCGATACATAGTAGCTAGTTCCCTATTTTACATTATCGTAATATTTCAACGGATCTCTTCAACCAGATTAGTTTTGGTAGTGAATGAAAACAAGTTAGAAAGCTACAGTCGAGTGTGCTCGACTGTGAGCTACCCGCTACCCATTTTGAATACAAGCAAAATATTGCGGTATTTTTTTCAAAATATAACGAAAATAATACAACACTCTAAAAATATACCAAAAATACTACAAAACTACTAAAAATATACCAGATTGTCGGATAAAGCAACTCAGACCCCCGTAAGTAGGAGTTTTCGCCCATACAAAAGTATTTATTTAATACCTTCTACAATTTTAATCTGATCGCAATCAAATTTTCAGAACTCATAAATACTATAGTTATTATTGTATTGTATTATATTATTCGCAGCTCTAGCTTCAAAATTACGCTGCTTATTCAATTTTTTTTGATTTGCGGGGCGGAAGGGGGCGTGGTAAAAATTTGAAACAAGCTTTATCTGCGTGCAAACATAAAATTATAGCTCTATCTCTTATAGTCTCTGAGATCTAGGTGTTCATATGGACGGACAGACACGGCTAGATCGTCTCGCCTGTTGACGTTGATCAAGAATATATAACTTCGAATTGCTCCCACATCCACCGTATTCGCCAGATTAGGCTCCCAGCGACTTCTGGAGGTTCGCAGTCCTGAAAAAATATTCGCCGGTAAAAAATTTCGTAGGAATGAAGAGGTTATCACTGAAATTGAAGCCTATTTTGAGGCAAAAAATAAATCGTTCTAAAAAATTTATATTGAAATGTTACAGCGGGTCTGGAATGATTGCGATGCTCTTGATAAAGATTAAATTAATGAGTAACGCCAATTTTGATCCAAAAAAAGCGTGTTTTCTTTGTTAGGCCCGGGACTTTTCAGCCCATGTGTTATACACCCAGTCCTTTTTTTTACGTGATTGTTGGTTCTGCCACTAATCGCGTAAAAAAAATCGCGTAAGTTAGTTTTCCAATATAAACTAACGAATTGGTTCCGAATATAAAAAATATCGCGTATATATACGCGCAAAAAAATCAAAAACAGTACAATAAGTTTCAAATTTCAGACTTATGATTTATTCATTCATAACAAAATAAAAAATACAAAACAGAAACCATATATAAAAGAGAAGAAAACAAAAAAACATATGTAGATTTATTGAAAAAATCGTTGAATGCTGTTTAATCACTGTCATTATCCGAAGTGGAAATTATTCTATGCCGCTTATTTTGATGGCCGGCACTGATATCATTAGAATTTGTATCAGAATCAATAGTAAGAACTATGGATTGATGCTCTGATTGATCCGACTTAGTTTGCACCATAAATTCAGTTAATTTTGTTTGAATGCTTTTTTTTGACCCAATAAATTCCGATGTAGTTTTTTATATCTTAACATGCAGAGACTCAATTCTTTTTGAAAAATTCGTACACGTTCGGCATCAGTATCATTTGCTACAAAATAATTTTCCAATTCTGCTGCAAGTTTAAGACCTTGCTTAATCGTCTCTGCTTTAATTGGATGCTCGTCTATCTCAGTGTCGCTGCCATTTTCCGATTCGATTACTTCCGTAGCTATTTCAAACAAATCGTCATCATCGAGCTCTCGGTCTAGAAGAATCTCGTCTATATCTTCTTTCGTTATATCTGCAAGAATTTCTCCACCCGCGGTGCGTGCTAAATCGCGTTAAAGTGAAAAATCCGCGTAAAAAAAGAAATTTGCGCTGCAAAAATAATCGCGTTAAAGTGAAATCGCGTAAAAAGAGATCGCGTAAAAAAAGGACTGGGTGTACTTTATAGAGTCGGAGATGCCTCCTTCTACCCGAAGGAAGAACTTATTGACCACTTACCGTATTGTCTTTATTTTTTATTTCAACTTTTATATGCTGGCGAATTAATTATCCAACGTAGTGGATATACAGAAGAACAACTTAACATTATTCATGGTGGATATGGACTTTAACGAAAAAAATGTTAACTGTATGATAAGATGTTACTTTTTATAAGAGCTACATAATTAACGAGTTGTGTACAATGAAAAGTGCAATTAGATTAAGAAACTACTAAACTATCGTTTAAACTAAACGGTTAAAAATATTTAACAGATAATTATTATAATTATTAACTTTTTATAGAATGTCGTTTATCTTTAAGCAAGTATTTTTTATTTCTCCATTAAAAAAAGTAATGTTCGCAATGGAGTATGAGGTCATATTGAATTTCAATATGATACTCTAATGGCTTATGGCTTATGTAACTAAAAACAAATGTCACTTCTTATATTTAAAACAATAAATAATTTTATTATTATTATTAACGGAGCATCATGAAACTGCCTGTGTCAGTTTAAATCCTTTAAATGTGTTTTTAATATGATAAAGACTTATTCAGATGCGTGCAAGCATAACAAATGCTGTCGAAAAAAATATAGCTCTATCTCTTATAGTCTCTGAGATTTAGGTGTTTATACGGACAGACACACAGACGGACATGGCTAGATCCTCTCGGCTGTTGATGATGATCAAGAATATATATACTTTATAGGGTCGCAGATGCCTCCTTCAACCTGTTACATAAATTTCCTGCCGGCACAAAGTTATAATACCCTTCTACCCTATTGGTAGCGGGTATAAATACTATTCGCTTTTTCATACATCGAATTTGAACTGATACAATGAATTTAAAGCCTGATTCCTTTCTTCAATAAGAAAACAAGTAAGAAAGTTACAGTGGAGTGTGCTCGACTGTGAGATACCCGTTACTCATTTTTAATAAAAGCAAAATATTGCGGTATTTTTTTAATTTACCGAAAATACTAAAATACTAAAAATATACCAAAATGTATATTTGGTATATCGATATAGTACCACATTCAAAATATACCATAGACGACGCAATATACCAGATTGTCGGCCAAACCAACTAAGATCCCTAGTAAGTAGGCGTTGCCCATACAAAAGTATTTCTTTAATAACTTCCATAATTTTGATCATTGTATATACCAAAATTCGTAGCTCTAGCTTTAAAATTACGCTTGTTATTGGATTTTTTTGATTTACGGGGGCGGAAGTGGGCGTGGCCAAAATTTAAATCAAACTTGATCTGCGTGCAAACATAACAAATGCTGTCGAAAAAATTATAGCTCTATCTCTTATAGTATCTGAGATCCAGTGTTTCATACGGACGGACGGACAGACTGGCAGGGCTAGATCGTCTCGGCTGTTGACGCAGATCAAGAATATATATACTTTATAGGAAATGCCTCCTTCTACCTACTACATACATTTCCTGCCGGCACAAACAAAATATAAAACAAGTAAGAAAGTTACAGTCGAGTGTGCTCGACTGTGAGATACCCGCTACCCATTTTTAATAAGGGCAAAATATTGCGGTATTATTTTCAAAATATACCGAAAATACTAAAAATACTAAAAAATATACCAAATGGTATGTTTGGTATATCGATACTGCACACCATTCAAAATATACCATAGACGGCACAATGTACCAGATTGTTGGCCAAAGTAACTAAGAGCCCTAGTAAGTAGGCGTTTTTGCCCATACAAAAGTATTTCTTTAATAACTTCCATAATTTTGATCATTGTATATACCAAAATTCGTAACCCTAGCTTTAAAATTATGCTTGTTATTCGATTTGTTTGATTTGCAGGGGCGGAAGTGGGCGTGGCAAAAATTTGAAACAAACTTGATCTGCGTGCAAACATAACAAATGCTGTCGAAAAAATTATAGCTCTATCTCTTATAGTCTCTGAGATCTAGGTGTTCATACGGACAGACGGACGGACGGACAGACGGACAGACGGACATGGCTATATCGTCTCGGCTGTTGACGCTGATCAAGAATATATATACTTTATAGGGTCGGAGATGCCTCCTTCTACCTGTTACATACATTTCCTGCCGGCACAAAGTTATAATACCCTTCTACCCTATGGGTAGCGGGTATAAAAATTGCTAAGTTAACTTAAATTGTTGATGCCAGATGATGATAATAAAATATGATTATGATTTCAATTTTGCCCTGAAAAAAAAAATAAAAAAAATTTTAACATGTTATTATTTCTTCAACTAAGTGATTTATTATTTAACTAAATATGTATGATAAAAACAAAAAGAAATTAATAATAACAGGAATGAATATTTATGAAAAAACGGAGAAGCGAGATTAACAAAAGTTTCCTACATTAATGCAAATGTTTAAAAATATAAGTAAGCGTCTGAAAATTACATTTTTGGTGTATTTATTATTATTAGTGCAATTTAAAATGTGGATATAGGTTTTTAGCTCTGTATGTAAAAAATTGAATGCAACAGTCAGCAGTGAATTTATTAGAATTGCCAAATACTTTGATGTTAGGGTATCAAAATCACGCCACTTTCATCTGCGGGTCGTAAACTAGGCAGACATTAAGCTTCCGACAAGATTCATTTCGACATCATGCTTTAATTGCTCCTCGGAATAGCCCATGACAATTACTAATTCATTCATAGTTATCAGCACCAAATAAACAAATGATTGGATGAAAACAATAGCAATGCATTTGTTCTTTCATATCGCCAGGGCAGAACGCCCACAACGCTCGCGCTAGCGTAGACGTCAACGTCGAGCTCGACTGAATGATTTCAAAAGATGCCGCAAATATTTGGACTTTGGGGCCCTGGACAAGTCGTTGATAAGTCATCGCGTGGACATAGTATATTGACAGTGGCATTAATATGTAGTACTGTTCTAACCTTGAAGAACCTAGAGATGTGGGAGAACAAAGCACAAGAATTTCCTGTTCATTGGTGTTGTGCGATCTAATCTTATCAAAATGTGGTGAGTTTCTGTTTTAGTCGATATTATTGCTTATCATGCGTTATGTAAATTATTAACTTTCGATTATAAATATAAATTTCACACTTTTATTTAACATACCCAATTCCTGTATCTAAAGTCACCTTTTCAGCATTACCCCACTCATCAAGGGTTGACTGATCCGCTAATCAGCGGCGCAGACTCGCGGGAACCAGCGATCAATAGTCCAAAGAGACATTCAGAAGCCTGACGTAGAATTTAATTACAAATAGATTGCATACGTATGTGTGTGCGCATTTTCTTTATTTATTGAAAGCTACATACAAGTACTATATATTTAAATTGGCCTTTGTTTAACTCGATGCAAACCCAAATCAAACACAGTCCAAAGTCCAGCAATGTTAATGATATAATACTACATGGGGTAGTCCGACTTGACTCGTAAAATGTAGCAACAATTACGATAATAACTGCATAAGTATAAGTATACGAATGCTGAGTTGTAGCTTGTTTTGTTCTAAAATAAGCCATAGCAACGCTTCACATGATATGAGGTTACAAAAAGTGGGTTATAGTGAAAGTATCGAGTGAAAGATATAGTCCCAATTTTCCATGCACATCATCACATTTGTTATATGTACTACGTTATGCTTATCTGCTTGCATTGTATTCCTGTAAACACGAGTAAGTAATTGAATGAACTTTGTCAGTTCGATTTGAATTGAAATCATGCTATAATTTAGTAGATACTGATACTGATATGACAGCGATTTGAAAACTTCCTGTTCACAATATCTGATAAGAGAATTTGTGTTTCTTTAATTATACTTACTACACATAACTTTTGGTTCATAAATCAAATGACGGCAAGGTCGATAACGTTAGTTATAGATATGGAGTATTAGAGTTTCCTTCAAGAAATTTATAAATTAGCTCGACTTATTAAAAACACAAAGCGAAGATTGAATATTAAGTGAAAAAAAGAGTAAAAGATAAAACGGACAAAAGGAATTTTTATGCATAGAACACTTCAAGACTCGATGATTTGCACAATAATTTGTTTAAATTCATGTGCAAATGCTACCGTGTGTGTGTGCAAAAGCTCTGCAAAAAATCTTTCTTTGCCGCTTTCTTTAAGCGTAATGAGCAACCTGTGATTCAACAAAAGAGCACAAAGAACGTCAACAGGTAGATAGAGTGTCTCTATAATATATGTATTGACACATTGTAAAATTGCACGGCAATAAAATTTCGTACATAGCGGGAATATTGTTAAATGAAGGCATACAACAAAAGAATTTTATTACGTAGTATTACGTACAAGAGAGCTGAAAGAAATTCGATATGGACTTCTGACCCTAGCCGTTGTCGTTGTCAAGAGCCAAGCGATCGACAAGCTACCAAAAATTCAATCAACAACAACAAAAACAGAGCTATGAGTGTGCGTGAATTTACCTTATCAATGAAGGAAAACTACAATATAACGACGCTGAAACATTAATAGCCAATGTGAGCAGCGTCAAAAAAAAATAAGTTAACAAAAATCAAGTAACGAACACCTACTAGAGTAATAACAAAACCCGAACGGACTTCGTGTTAGCGTTGTGATAAAGCTTACATTTCACAAATACACACGCACACACATACTTAAGCAGCCACACTCGAGCATAGATACACACTCACACACCCTCACATAACAGAAACAGAGCTCTGAGACGCTCGATCGGTCGTCTCTTTGTATCGGTCTCTGTCTCTGCCTCTGTCTCAGTCTCTGCTTCTGTCTCGTCAACCGGCTGTTGCTGACTCTGCTGGAATTCTGAGGGAATCGTTCAGAGCTAGGGATTATTACGAGTATTCGTATTTGTTTGTTGGCCGCCAGTCGCCGATGTCACCTCGAAGACGCTGTTACGCGGTTTTGTGAAGCGCGCAAAAATTATTAAATTTATATATTGAACGGCAAATCAGTTTTCTTCGATTTACCAAAGTGCTATCGCTTGAATACGGGTAAGATCAACAAGCATGTCCAATAGCGAAGGAACTTACTCTGTGCTCCAAAATTAATTCTCAATGCGTGATCTTGTCGATCGAACCCAAGTTTAGAAGAATATAAGAAAATATGATAATTGTTCGACTGTGGGATATGTATGTGAAACTAATTTTAATTAGCAAATGATAATGTGCCTTGAAACACAGATCTAAACAATTTCAAACCTAACATAAAAAAAATGGAAATCCACAATTAAATAAATGCCAATAAAATATTCATCATTGGTAGGAACCACATCTAAACAACTAACTGAATTATTAAAATGCGACATTAAAAAAAAACTTAATTTATATTTGTGAAATTGAAAACATATTAACAATTTAACAAAGACAAAAAATATTTATAAATGTGGCAAAATAAAAAATATATGTAATAATCAAAATTTAATTTGATAAGTCAACATTCTCTTCTACGAATATGTTACTTAACCTCTTTAGTGCTTATGCTACATAAATAATAAATGAATGACTGGGCCTAAAAAAAGACGTTTATTTCATAACTTATAATATTGTAATAATATTGTTTACCTCAACGGTTTGTCATTAGAATACAAAATTTTATAATCTACTCTTAAAATTGCTGCATTGGCATTTTCTTATCAAACTTATTGATTTCCAAATATAATAATATTATTACAAGTTGTATATTATAATTAGTACAAGTTATTGAACTTTGCATACAATAACAGCAACGTGTTATATATTGAAAGCACTAGATTTATCTGCTGAATTTGCATATTCATTATTCTGTTACCTTTATTAAATTATCACGTTATTAATCCATATTTATATTCATTGAAACAAACAATAATATGCACATCCAGGTTTATTTTCTGTTTTGTTTTCATCTTTAATTTCTTTCTTTTGATTCCATCGAAAGCAGCTGTTCTGTTCTGCTTTAAGGTCTTTCTTTCGTTGTGCTCAATCTCTGAGTTTTTGGGTTTGAGACTGTCTGCGGATGCTTCTTTCAACTGCACTGTAAATCTCTGAACCGGTTTACTTCCGAGACGTGTAAACAATACAACAAACATAATCAGATACAAATACATACATAGGTATACGCACAATTAACTGTGCGTTGACTCTACAAGGTTTTTAATATTTTAACAGGAACAATTATGGAATGAAGAAAAATGTATCTATTTAGACTCTCTTAGAAATTACATGTAAACTAGCTGTCTTTTATCTGAGAAACTGCTGTTAAAGTTACTAGGTTAAGTCCATTATCTGTGGGCTTATTCAATTTACTTAACATGGGATTCAAGGTGAACTTTTCTTGTTTTTGGAATTTTCGCAAGCAAATAACAAATGACAACTGTCGAATTGTGTCAATAAATATTGAAATCTCTGCTGATAAAGAGCCATTCCGCACGTCATACTTCATATTCTGAAATGGCGTAGTTCTATAGTAGTCTAGCCCTTAGAGAGTAATAGAAAGGGGGCATTGACACTGATGTCTATTTAATTGATTATTTCAAGTGCAATGCACATTACTACATAGTTACCAATATAGTTCGAGTTGTTGGTAAGTGCAAGTATTTCCATTTCAGACACCTTCAGTTAGTTGGGGCCAGTTCATGTGGTACCATAGTGCTCAGATGCTGATAGAGATGAGAGCTGATATGGTGTCCAGGCTGCAGGTTAAAGATGACGAATACTTCGTCATGAAGCGGTTAGCGATTGCAATTGTTGTTAAATCTTTCAAGCATTTATATATTTACATATAATATATTTAAATACAAACAATGCATTTGTTGTTTTGATTAAAGCAGCTTTTCAATAAGATCTCTATAATCCCATCTGTATATGCAGTATAATATGCACATATGCAACTATAAATATTTCATTGTGAATCGCTTCAGCTAGCTGTACCTTGATCTTACTGAATATATTCTCTATTCAATTAATACAGTTAGTAATACAATAAAACAAAAAGATGAGCATTACATTAAATCTGGAGTAAATTGCGTGCTATATTTAATTATGCATATACACATTCAACATTCTCTTATTGAGGTTGCTGCAGATTACAAAAATATTTACACTCACTTAGTACTTATAAATGATTTAACAGAAAATAATTCAAAAATGCAAACATATGCAGACGTAGCTGTCAATATCTGTTAATGTGAATATAAAAACTAAAAGGTTCATAAATATTTAAAATCTCAAAGCGGATAAATTGTTTTACCTGGCTCACTAATGGGATAGGAATTGAAATGTTACATGTGCATACAGGAGCAATTGCCGTTTAAGAGTTGTATCTAAGTTTTATTTTTAATTACCATTTGAGTACTCCAGACTTGTTCAGATCAATGCTAATTATTATAGGTATGGCAAAAGTTCAAAGCTTTAATGAGCGCTTATTAAAACATCCAACTATTTTAAAGTAACTAAATTAAACTGGTTAACAATTAAATATAGAGCAATACATATACCCTAATAATCGGTTTTCACTATGTAGTTGTTCTTCCGCATTGCTGCTTCTTTAGTAGTAGTTGGTGTTGTGTGTGTATTGCACTTTTGTTTTGTGTGTGCCCGTAAATAAGCACCATTTATTTACGTTATGCATAATTTTGACGTCAACTGCAATCGACATTTGCGTAGCTAAGATGTGTCATAAGTGCAATATGAATATAATATTGAGGCACATACAAAAAAAGAATTATTTCTACAGCGTTGAGTGGAGAACCTTTGAGTTGCAGGTGGCAAGTACATGGCCAATGGCTTGACTTTGATAATTAGCAAGTGTATAAAGGTGTGTGACTTACAGTCCCGATTCAATGACACTTCTCGAACATCGAGCAAAGTGCGAAATGGCGCGAAAGCAAACCCGTTTGACTAAGATAGGCACATTGATCACAGCTGCAGCAGCCCCATTAGTTACCCCTGTTGCAACATGCTTCAAATGTGGCACAATTTCATGATGCGTGACACCCATTGCATCATTCTCGAAATTAATCAACCGATGCCAGACCAAAATAATGTAATGTACTTTCGATCGTTATTCGAGAGTTCCCCATTGGCAATCAGTTTTATATTTACCATTTATTGTGTTAAGACGTGAAGTTACCAAAACATTTTGCAGCAAAATTTTACAAAAGTTGTAGAAGTTAAAAAAACCCACTCATATAAATTTTTTTCGCTCTGATCAAGACTTGTGTAACTTGGGTTTCTGTTGATATGGGATAATCAATCCCCCATAGCTTTCTCAATGCAAATTGCTTCCATTTGTTGTGAATAATATCCATTGAAATTGATTCTATTGACAAGATTCATGAAGACATCGTTGGTATTAACTTTAGCCAGCCCATAGACCTCCTTAAGAAATGAAATGAGCGCACTCGTAAATCCCCGATCAAAGCATTTAATGCGCTCCGTAAATGTATCTGCATGATCGAGCTTTTGCTCGCACTCTGCTTGCTCCAAAGTATCTGGCTGCGAGTCGGACTTTTCATCGCCGCTATCGCAAACCATCGACTTGAGTTCCGCATCGATAAAGATTCGCTGCGATTGTTGAATAAACTCACAGAACTTTAGACAGATCTTGGCCAACCTGAAGATGATACGGCTCAGCTGTGAGTCCTCGGTTAACATGGAGCTTTTGAGGCACATGGTGAGAAAGTCCTGATGTATTGTAAGCAACATATCGATGTCTTCTACTTTTCGCATTTTCTCGATAAATGCATGCCAATTGGGTTCAATCACCTCAATCATCATATAATACTCCAGATTTTGGATGGCGTTCATCATTCTTTGCCTCAGAGCAAAGGCCGAGCGATAGAGCCAAGCTGCACGCGGGGAAAACTTCTTGGTCTTTGAGTTTTCCTTCCACACCTTGCACAGCTGTCGCTCGACGTGCTTGCAGTAGAACAACTGGCGAAAGAGTATCTGATACTGACCAATGGCCATCTTATTAAGCACAAGTGAAACCGGCCACTTCACCTCATAAGTAAATGCAAAGCACTCCATGCCAGTCAAGTCCAGATGATCGATTGATCCATCCTCTTCGCAATGGCTAATAATCTTGTTCATTTGTGTAACCAAATCGTAGGTGAGCAGCTCGCAGTGCAGATCATCCTTGTAAGGATCACTACAAGCGGAGGAAAGACCCAGCGTCAGACCAAGAAGATTTTCCAATGTCATGGGCAGCACTTTGGCCACATTTTTGCATAATTCCTCGTCGCAAGCATCCATGAACTCCATAATGAAATCTCCCTGCTGAAGCAACAAATAACGCTTTACCGACTGCAAACGTCCCATCAGATCGTTGTCGATGATCAGCACGTCCAGCACCTTCCGAGCTGCAAAATAATAGGCTTCCCTGATCACACTGACATGCCTTCGCTCATCGACGGGATTAAATCGAAAGTCCACAATCGGCTTCGATTTTATCAGCTTGCCACACTGTCTAATCACATTCAAGTATTTGCCGGTTCGTAGTATTATATTCGAGTATTTCTCCAGAAATATGGGTGTGTCTTCACTGTGGATCGCAAACCGCTTTTCCCAGTTATTTTGGACCTTGTCCTCTTTCAGCTCTTTACTGTAGTCCTTGATCATGAACTCCGTCATGTAGTCATCAATGATGCCCGATTGCAGCCACATCTGAAGCATACGCATATATGGCTGTGCTGCCTTGGTTGTGACGTTAATTAACATAGTCTGTGCCGCTTTATCTCCGTCCAGGCGTTTTACGCCGTTAAACAAAACCGTTAGCACAGCTGCCCCTTTGAGATCCTGCAGCAGTATATCGCCCAAAGAAATCCATAGCTGCTCCATGACCCACATGGTAGGTTGAAGATAGTAAAGTAGCTTTTGCAGTGTCAACGCACCCCGGTCCAGCTCCCTATCCGCTTCGCTTATTAACCTATAAAAGTCTCGACTGATGATCACCAGTTCTGCATTTAGAGCCATGTTCACCTGGCCACGTCCATCGATGGCGGCCATGACCTGTTGGATGGCCATAAAGTGTGAGGCCAATGGCAAAATATCGTAGATAATGCTGGTAAAGCTCTTGTCCAAGCCCTTATCCACGACATAACAAGTCTTATACTTGTCGATACCTGGAGCTGCATCATCTCGAGGCAACGGCGTTATCAAGTCACACCTCATGCAACTCAAACAATACAGCAGATCGGACAGTGCAGCTTTTTGTTGACTAGCCAGTGGTAAGGCTGCGACATTCAACTTGGCGGTTTCGCAATTCACTTCACAGTAGTCCCAAAGATTGTTTGTCCTGTATTCCTCGCTAGGGTTGCAGTTATAGGCTGCGTCATGGGCTGGGCACAATAACGATGAGGTAGCGCCGTCTTCAGATTTCGTATTGTTAGCAGAGCTGCTCGTATGCCTACTCCTGACACTATTGATAGTCGTGGATCGGTTTAACGA
This sequence comes from Drosophila albomicans, assembly GCF_009650485.2. Classification (NCBI taxonomy): domain Eukaryota; kingdom Metazoa; phylum Arthropoda; class Insecta; order Diptera; family Drosophilidae; genus Drosophila; species Drosophila albomicans. The sequence goes on along the minus strand of NC_047628.2, from coordinate 3,868,826 downwards.
AAGGATATTGCTGGCGGCGATGGTGTTGTGCGATATGTTATCCGGTGTGGGACATACATCATTTAAAACTCGTTTCTTGACCACATTCAATTCACCAAGTGATTCATTTACTTTTGCTCTGGCCTCCTGATGGCGACCAAATTCAAGAGCACCTCCAATGGCCGATGTGGAAGTACTTTGAATGCTTACGGCCGGTAATGTCAGACAGCTGAGTTCATCCGTCAAGCTTTTGGTACTGCCAGGCTTTCGATCTTGCAAAGGTTGTCCGTGAGGCGGCCGCATGATTAATTCTGCATTTAATGTTTTTTATGCTGAGGAAATTGATATTTAATTCGACAATGTGCATGTGGTTAAAATAGCAGCCAAAAAATAAAATTTGATTTTCATCCAACTGAAATTAACCAACACTGTTGTAAATTCAACGACAGAAATCATCCTTTTCAGTGGGGAGAAAGCTTCTTCGATAAATCGATTCAAAATCTAACCGTTTCATTTCGAAAACATTTTATACTTTTGACATGCACTATTTACTTGTAGACAAATTATTATCTATGCCAATTTATAAATAAATAAAGCTATTAATTAAGTCGTATGCACTTTATCGATTTCCGTTGCAGTTGATCGATAATAATGCTATCAGCGAGGGAGCAGTTCTTTAACAGCGATGGCGGCGCCGCTGGCATCGGATTGGGCATCGAAGTAGGCGAAAGCAGTACATCTAAGGCGGGTCGTGGAGTGTACAACGCCACAACAGAGCCCATGACGAATGCCAGTAGCTGGGGCAATGGGCGCACGAACACAGCGACCAATGCCGCACCGGCTGCGATTGCCACAACAAATGTCACCGCAACGCCCACAAGTTCTCAGGTTGCTGCCGTCAAGCAAACGCCATTGGAGCCAGTGGATGAGGGTGAGGAAGAAGTGCACTTTGACACGGATGCTCTGTCCAATCTACCCGGTCGTGATCCCGTGGATATTGAATTCAAAGAGCTCTCGTTGACCGTCAAATTGGGCTTCAATCGAGGTAAGTGTGTGGTGCCATAATGGCAGAGAGCACCAATGTGACGAATGCTTAGATATGGCCAGGTAATATAAGTTCAAACAGGCCTCCGATAAGATTGCCAAAATATAGCAAAGCATTCGCATTTATTGCTAACAAAAAAAGCGGTTACCTTTTTGAAGAACAAACAATGAAGAACAAAAGAACTGCTACGAATAGTGTAGAGCTCAGTAGTCCCATATCCAAGATAATGACCATTCGCCTGCCTAGTTCTACCATGTGTAATTTGTGATGTGGTAACACTAAACATTTCCTCATGAGAGTAAAACTACCTGATAGCTGTATTTCTGGTTAGCTGGTTTGTTAATAGCTCTTTCTTCGTCGATAAGATAGGCTGCCCTTGCCCCTGTCCCTGCTTGCGGATCAATCAATTATTTATTTGAAGGTTTCGCTCTAAGAACATACAAATTATTTGTGAAATTTGTTTTTTTTTTTTTTAATTATTATAAGAACAACAAAATCTTTGATTTTAATTGATTTATAATTTTAGCCCTTAGCAACTTGTAACTTAATGGGAATATGAATAACTAGCCATAGGAGTGGATGGTTTCAAATATGTGGAAATGTTGTGAAAAACATTAAAAAAAAGTATCTTAATATGATGTAAAGATTAACATTGCAATTAGTTTAAAAATATTACTTGTATGTAGGTTTTCATTTTACTACTATAGAGTGCATATTATTCGTTTTTAATTTTTAATTTCATTTATATTACTAATGTGGGTTTAATGTCTTGGCAATAAGTGAGGCAAACCATGGCCGTGCAAAGTTCAAGATAATAAATTTATAATAAATATACTATGTATATAAACTTTGATATCGGTAGTATGACTACAATGTGCTTCCCAAACGCCGCGATAATTAGTTAATTGTTGTTGTTTTTTACATCAAGAGAATTTTTTGTTCTAGCTTCTACATTCTACATTTGTTCTAGTGTCTATATTGTGGTAATTTATAAATATTTATTTACTTAACAAACATTTTCTATTAGTCATTACTATTGAAATTTGAAAATTCTTTTTAGAGCATGTTAGTTTTGGTTTCAGGGAAACTCTAAAAATAGCTATAAAACCAGTTGTTTAATTTAGTTATTAATTATAAGTTGCCATTAGAGAGCAATTAGCGGGCTTTCGTTATGATATTTAGTATCGTACTCATGCTATTACTTAGATTAATTCTCTGTACAATGTTTATAGAAGACGTCATTGATCTTGAACTTAAACACTTCACTGCTCGTTTCAAGTGATTTCATTTGATGCTTTCGAGAATCTAGTTTTAGTAGTAATTAACTATCATTCAATAAAGCGTTTATTCAATTAATATAATTGCACTAATTCGATCATTTATAATTATCAGGCGAAAAGGAAATTTTGCATAATGTTTGTGGTAAATTTCCCGGTAGTCAGTTGATTGCCATAATGGGTCCATCTGGAGCTGGTAAATCGACGCTCCTGGATGCTTTATCGGGATTCAAGACAACCGGAGTGGTTGGCAACATACTGCTAAATGGCCGTCGACGCGATCTTCGTGAGTAATGTAATGATTCCATTGGCACATTGATATAAATATTTCCGCTCCTTTATAGCTTCATTCCGACGGTTGTCCTGTTATATCACACAGGACGATCGCCTGCAGCCCTTGTTGACTGTTAGTGAAAATATGCATATTGCTGCTGATTTGAAATTGGGAGAGAATGTCAGCTACGAAGAGAAGGAAAGCAGGGTAAGTTCTCGAGCAACAATACCAGAGAGCACAAATAAATATAATGTTCGCATTTCTGTCATAGATTGAAGATATTTTATTGCTGCTGGGACTTTATGACCACGATCAGACGTTGACAATGCGTCTGTCTGGCGGTCAGAAGAAGAGGCTATCCATTGCCATGGAATTGATTAATAATCCCACTGTGATGTTCCTGGACGAGCCAACCACGTAAGTGACGCATCTCCCATTTGGGTCACTGACGAATGATTTTTCTATACTTGTTGTCATTTGCAGTGGCTTGGACAGCAGTTCCTGCACCAAAGTCTTGGAGTTGCTCAAGAGATTGACATCTCAGGGGCGCACAATCATTTGCACTATACATCAGCCGACTGCAAAGCTGTTTCAGATTTTCGACCAGGTCTATGTGCTCTCCGCCGGTAACTGTGTCTACCAGGGCGGCACCCAGAAACTGGTGCCCTTCCTGCAGTCGGTGGATCTACCTTGCCCCATGTACCACAATCCAGCAGATTACAGTGAGTACCGACTTAAAAAGACTCCATCGAATATTAAATTTTAACAGATCTTTGTTCCATCTTTATTTAGTTATTGAGTTGGCGTGCGGCGAGTACGGATTTGACAAGGTCGATACCCTTAAGAGCGCCACGGAGAACGGCAGCTGTCTGACCTGGTTCAACAATCCCGGCGCTGTGCTTCGCTCCGAAGCACTCATGCGCAAACACCCCATACCGAAACGAACGAAAAACGTTTCTCTTGAAAACACTAGCTTCGCCAATCAGTGCTCTGTTCTTCTACGCCGTGGTTACATTAAGGCGCGTCGTGATACCACGATGACGCACTTGCGCATTATCGTCAACATTATGGTGGCTGTGCTTTATGGCGCGATGTATGATCATGCTGGCCGAGAGGGTTCACGGGTACTTGACAATTATAACCTACTTTTTGCCATATTGATGCATCACTCCATGACAACGATGATGTTAACGGTGCTGACATGTAAGTTGATCTGCTAATGATTGATCTGGTCCGCCGTACTTGACGACATGTTTCTATCCTCGCTCTAGTCCCCATTGAGATGACGATTTTAATTAAGGAACACTTTAATCGCTGGTACTCACTAAAAGCCTTCTACTTTGCCATGACTGTGATAGACTTGCCAATAACAGTAAGTAACTGAATTAACTGAATTCATTTTTTCACATTTAATTATAACGTTCTTCATTAATTACAGCTCATCAGTAGTTTCATATTCTCTGTAATTATTTATTTGTGGAGTTATCAGCCCATGGAATGGGTTCGTTTTTGGATGTTCTTCTCCATCAGTTTGCTTGTAGTGTTTGTTGGTCAAAGCTTTGGTCTTATCATCGGCGCCTGGTTCGATGTCGTCAACGGCACATTCCTGGCTCCAGTGCTCACCATACCCATGATGATGTTCGCCGGCTTTGGTGTCACGCTGCGGGATCTTCCGAGCTACTTAAAATGGGGTAGTCATATATCCCATTTACGATATGGCCTGGAGGGTTTCATAGGGGCCATCTATGGCCTAAATCGCGGCGTTCTCGAGTGTAACGAAGCACCGTACTGCCATTACAGGTATTTGGATCACATTACATGAATAAAGCTTTTGACTTATCATATATATATTGCATCCAATTGCAGATATCCAAAGAAATTCCTAGAGGAAATTACAATGTCGGGTGATCAGTTCTGGAAGGACATCATTGCACTGTGTGTAATGACTTTCCTCTTACGATTTGGCGCCTATGTTGTGCTCAAGGCCAAGATTAAATCAATCAGATGAGCTCACACTTCCATAACCGTGAAAGCTTGCCCTCTGTATTATGTATCAATTGTTGAACGTTAAATTTAGTGTTATATTTTTTAAATTAATTACATTACAAACTTGTTAATTAAAACTATGGGACGTAGATTGTATAGATATATATCACTCGTTTTAATTTTTTAACCCTTGCAATTGTGGTCTATCCTCAGTTTTAGAAGTAGTTGCTTGCTCTAGAAGTTGATGCAGCGCCTGTGCATTGGATGCCATCTCACCAGACTGCAGCTAAAAAAAACACAAATTAGGGCAATTTTATAGAATTGTCGAGTTTTGTCTGATCAGCTTACCAGCACCACTTGGTGACCCAATGCTTCTAAGAGTCGTCGTTTTAATCGAATCAGTGAATTCGCTGTCCCACTAAATTTCAGTGTCTGATATTCACTTAAAAGCTCAACGAAATAAACGGTTGCCTCGTCTCCCTGCGCTTGCACTCTAAGACTAGGCAAATTAATGCCTGCAATGGGGCAGACTATGTCAACACCTTCCACCTCGGCGTCCTTAGCTAGCAGATTCGCGTATTCTGTCAGATCCTCACGCTGCTTAAGCAAATAGCCAGGAGCACGAGCAAATTTTTTGAAAACTTGTTCTTTTGTTACATCCAACCATTCTGGATGCTCAATGGCCACAGCGGACCGTAATACAGTCAGACGACTGTCAACCTTAGGCTGGACACGAAGACGCTGACGTTGATTGGCTTTCAGCCTCTCGGCTGCATCGAAAAGCTGCTTGGAATAATGACCCAGAATGCAAAGTGAGAGGCAGGTATCTACTAGTTGATCGGGGAATCGATCGTATTCGCCGTGGTCCAGTTTCCGCAGAGCAACGATCTCCAACTGCTTTAGTTGTGTCGTACTTAAGGCACAATCAAGTTGAGCGCAGCACCAGATAAATGTGGCCAAGTCCTTAGTCCGCAGTTCGAATGGCTTATACTGCAACAACTGTTCAACAATCGCTTGAACGACTTCTGAGTGATCCCATCTCATCTCCGAGAAGTAAGCAAAGATATGAGCCAAACCACGTGGCTGTAATTGTGAGAGTTCCGCGGTATTCAGGCAAATGTTCTGCAGGTACTGGACGACGCGTTCATCCTGAACTCGCTGGAGACGCATAGCTTTGATGAAGCAAATAAGTAAGGCATCCGCAGAACTGTTTGGCACCAGCTTTACATTTAAAATGGCATCCACAAGAGCAGCCTCATAAGCATCTCGCGATTGACCCGACACCAGTGTTGATGTCTTATAAGAAGCATTAGATACTAGTGCCAGGTCCAATGAATTAAAGCTGGGCAAATAGGCATTCAACCGTGACGCCAGCAACGCCTCCAAATCGTTCTTCTCCAATTGCTTTTGCAGACCCAGATAGAAGCATATTTGTAGAAAACGTTCTTTGCTGCAGCTAGTCTCCTTCGATAGGCGTCGCATGGCTGCATGATAGAAATCCATCCGTCTCAGCCAATTGGGCATGAGAAATAGAAAAGCATACAATGATTCCAACACTGTGCTGGTATCCATCTGCTTCAGTTGTGCAAGAGCATGTGCATCCAAAGCGTTCAGAGCCGCCACATACATTGGCGCTGGAGCATTGGAGCGATAACTTGAGGCATGTATAATCAGAGATGGCAGCTGATTGGCCTGCGTGCTTTGCAACGTTCGCCGAAAGTAACGCTCATCCGTGATGGGAAAGTAGTCGGAATAGCGCACCTTAGAGGGCGGCAGCACATGTTCCTCGCACTTATAGCGCTCCACTGCAATGTGCTTGGCAAATCTAATAAGCAAAGTGCCGGTCTCATCCGACACTTCCCGCATCACATCCTGCACTGTAAAGGAGGCGTAGCCACGCAGCAAGTTCGCCTGGTTAACGCTGCTGATGGAGCCACTTAAAAATCGGCGCAGTAGCGGATACATTTCTTTCACAGTTGCTATTTATTTTTATATAATCCACATTCACATTCACTCACAACGTGCGCGTTTCGACCAACGTAAATTAATAAACCAGTATTGGCAAACACAATTTAAGCAATGATATGCTGATCACAGCTTTAAGTTGTGATAAATTAAATTTTATCATCCTTAGATTTGGTTGGTCTATGAAGAATACACACAAAAATTTTTTAAGAAACAATGACTTAATATAAGCATGTAGCGAGCGTTATATACAAATTATTATATATTGATATTAAATAATTTACTTTTAATGTCTTGCTAACAAAAGTATATTCTGAGCACATGGTTTCAAATAAATTAATATTCTATCTATTATTTCATAATGCATTTAACAGATAAAGTTAAAATGTCTACTTAGATAAACTGACATCTTATCAGCGTCGATATTCATTTTGAATGATATTAACTGCCTCTTAACAGCAACTAATTTGTACTGAAAAGTTCCGTACATACATTTTTCTGCACTTTACCACACTGATTTATTAAACAAGCAAAATGGGAAAGAGAGCTGCAGGATTCGTTCTTTTCAGGCGCCTGTGTGGGCAAATTGAATATTTATTATTGAAAGCTTCATATGGTGACTTCCATTGGAGTGCGCCCAAAGGTCACGTTGATCCTGGCGAAGACGACTTCACAACTGCTCGCCGCGAAACCAAAGAAGAAGCCGGGTAAGTGAATGCAATTGCGATACAAATTGCAAGTTGTCAATAAAATGTTTTGCAGTTATGACGAAAAGGATTTAATTATTTACCGTGATAAGCAAGTTACACTCAATTACGAGGTCAAGGGTAAGCAAAAGATTGTTATTTACTGGCTAGCGGAGCTTCGGGATCCTAATCAACCTGTGGTGCTTTCTGAGGAGCATACCGAGTATAAATGGCTGGCCAAGGAGGCGGCAAAAGAATGCGCTAAATATAAGGACTACCAAGGAATGATTGATAATTTCCATGTAATGATACTAGAAATGGATAAGAATAAAGCTGACTGTCCCTAAAAAATACCACAAATACAGTGCTGCAAGTTGTGGCGTAAAATACTAACGTTTCATGTTAAGCAACACTGTTTTTAAGGCATCTGCAGATTGATTTTGTTGTAAAAACTCAGCAAGAATTCAATAAAATTTGAGATTCAAAAAGTGTTTTAATAGTTTTATTCCTTTCCACAATGGGTTCACGTTCTCGCAGTCCGTCGCTGAAACGTCGTCACCACAAGAGCAAGCATAAAAAACGCAGCAAGAGTAAGTCACACAACCGAGACAGGGAGCGTGAAAGAGAGAGAGAACGGGAAAGGGACCACGAACGTAGCAGTTGCACACGAAGCAGCCGAACGGATAGAGACAAATCCACAGAAATGAACCAACATGGTCGGCGAGATCGTGACAGGCATCGCAGCGACAGGCACACGCACTCGCACACACACATACACTCGCACACAGAGCGCGACTATCATCGGCACTCGCACTCCAAGTCCCGCAAGCGATCCAGCTCATCCAGCAGTGATAGTCAGCAGTACTCCGATCATGAGACTCAGCGGAGTCGGCACAAGCGCAGTCGCTTTAAGAAACTAGATGAGGTAAGTGATTGATAATACATTGTATACATATTTTATTAGTAGCTGAACTGTATTTCGTATGCTTTGCGCTTAGCAAAACTTACTACAGGTGGAGCGATTGGCCGAAATGGAACGGCAACGTCGCCAAAAGGAGGCTGAGCAAAAAACCATTGAAGAGCAGGCGGCCAAACGAATCGAGATGCTAGTGAAAAAGCGTGTTGAGGAAGAGCTCGAGAAGCGTCGCGACGAAATCGAGCAAGAGGTGAATCGTCGCATCGACACTGCCAAAGCTGAAATGGAGCGTGATATGATGCTGGAGCTGGAAAAGCGACGCGAGCAAATACGAGAAGATGAACGCCGTCGCGAGGTAGGTGCTCGTATTCAGATTTCGCTGGACGACTGCTGCTACCACAATACACAAACTGCCACTACAACTACCACAAACAATCTTCGACTCCTACCGAAAAACACACACACGAACAAAACCAAAACCAAAAACCACCAACAAAAAGCAGTTGCAAACAGTCGTCTTTTAAAAGCAAATGTTACTCGAAATTGTGTAGCGACGTTTCCAATTTCACCGCCAAAAACATCAGCAGTAAAAGCGGCTCAGTGTGCCAATGTCTATGTATGGGTGTGTGTGTGCGTCTGAGTGTGTATTAACCTTACTAACCATCATTTAAATACTTCATAACAAACGCAGTTATGTTCTTGAATTACATTAGATCAGTACTATATTGTATCTTATCGTAATTGAAGAACCAAATTTGGATCTTCACGTCAATTGAAAAACTCTTAGAGTCGTACTATTGTGACATTTTGTTATTTTTGATATTCATATATTCAATTCGTGCAGTCAAGAACATGGCTGAATTTCCTGCTCTTTTCTTATATTGTAATTTTTAACCCTCTAGATTTTAAGCTCATCTTGAGGCTTGCGCAACAACAACAACACCACACACACGCACACACATTTCTATTAAACAAACCCACTGAGCCCTTTGGGCACGTCGCTGCACATTTCGTCTCTATTCTTGTCAAATAATTTTGTAATTATTATTTATTTTTTCTACCAACCAACAAAAAACAAAAAAAAAAAAAAAACAAAATGTGTCTTGCAGCGCATAAATCTATTTGCATTACTTTTAGCTTCATCTTTTGTTTGTTCGATATACATTATATATAATTTTGATTGGTTTCTGTAATTCGTTGTTGTTGTTGTTACATAATATTGCGCGATATATTGCTTCTATCGAATGATGAGAGTATGTGTGGGTGCGAGAGTGTGCGCAAGGTAACACGTAAACACTTAACACACAATCAGAATGTACTATAAACTCCTAAGTGTGCATATATCCGAACATACTTGATTGATAACAATGGCATATGTACGTATGGCCATCCCAACCCTACGACCCCACTACATCCGTACCTAAGCCGGACCCACAATGCGCGAGCCCTGCTTTGATGAGAATTCGGCCACATGGATGAGCAGCAGAACATACAAGATGTTCCACACATACACATCCCAAATATCGTACAGTTTGAGGCGTGGTCCCAAAATATACACCTATGTAATATATAGTTATTAAATTAGCTAGCCAGTACAGTTGGTATAGTATTTGTAGGCGGGCGGCGTCAGAATTTCTTAGAATAGTTTAGTTTCAACTGTACGCAACCTTAAAAGCGGCATATCGATTAAAACGGGTGAGTGAGTTTCTTAAGTAAAACGAACAAAACCAATGTGTGCAATATTCGAAATGGATAAAAACAAAACAAACTACAACAAATATGTGGAAAGTGTAATTAAAAACCCTGAAACAATTTTAAAGCAAAGACTGCAAAGTCCAACAAACGATCCTCTCTCTAGGAACATTCGTCATAGGAGCATCAATGCTGATCAGACTTAAGATTGTTATCCTAACTCATAAGCTGGATTACCATTTGTCAATCAATGGGTATGACTGTACTTATTGTTGTTGTCGTGCCTATCATGTACTTTTATGTTTGTTGATCTCAACACACGCATTTTTCGTTTCTTGGGACGAATTTTATTTTCGTTTGTAATGTAAATCATTTGATTATAACAACTATAACTGTAGCTGAAATACCGTAAATCAAAATGCAAATTCGCAGCAAAGCCAAAAATTTACAAAAATGATTTAGCCATTAAACTGGAAAAATGAACTATTTCAATAGTAAGTAGCAAAAAAAAAAAACAAAAAAAAAATGAAAAAAGAATAATATAAAAATTAATAATTAAAAAAGTTTTAGTACATTTGTTAATGTTGTGTGCTCTTATTGTAAACCGACAAAAATGATTATCAACTATCATTTAAACACTATTATTAGACACTACTAAATGTTTTTACGTTCTACCAAAATCTTCTATGTAATTTATTGTTAAATTTAATACTAGATTTTAACTGCTTAAGCAGCTACAGAAAAGAAGAGAATTACTAAAGTCTCCGCACAGTGCGTCATCGGTGTTCAAGAAAACGTTTCATACTTAAATCTAATTATAACTTATTATAAGCATTCAGCTCAACGTTTGATTTGATTTATTAATACGACATTTTATTTGGGTTTTATAGGAGGAAGAAAAGCAAAAACGCGAAGAACTTGAGGAAATTTTGGCAGAAAATAATCGAAAAATCGAAGATGCGCAAAGAAAATTGGTAAGTGTTCGCTGGAATATTATTTTTACTACAATTAAATATTAATCTTAACTTTTCTACAGGCCGAAGAACGCTTAGCCATTATTGAGGAACAACGACTGATGGACGAAGAACGTCAGCGTATGCGCAAGGAGCAGGAGAAGCGTGTTAAGGAGGAGCAAAAGGTCATACTGGGGAAAAATAATTCAAGACCAAAGTTATCGTTTTCCCTGAAGCCAGGCGCATTATGAGCCGCTTCCCCATATATCGGCGGTACCATTTTTACCTTCTTGTTACCTGCTTTTTGCCATTGTGTTTACTTCAATCTAAGCCCTTTGCTTGCGCTTAAAACCATTCAAACGCTTTTCATTGTTGTAACTATATTATATTTTGTTTTGTTTTTGAAAATGGGTTTGATCGTTTTGAATGCAAGCAATGAGGCTATTAGGTTCTATATTTTCAACATAAATAATGCGCATTCATTTTTATAATACAGACACACCTAAGAATCAAATAATTATGTTTACTCAAAATTTTTAAATTCTTCGGAGTATACGAGTATATACATCAGCTTTTTATAGTACAATATGCAATTTCCTTACATTTTTCTATATTTCATACGATAAATATGTGAGATAATTGATTGATTATATGTAGTGCGCCGTACTGTTACAAAATGCTCCAAATGAAATCTGCAAATGAAAAAACGTCAATAAGAAATCGTGAAATATGTACTCCCAATAATGTTTGATAATGCTAGAAAACACTTTAAGCAATTGGAAAAAGATAATAAAGCGTTTCGAATACTTAACAACTGGTATTTCATTTGTTTAAATATCTGGGTGACCTTAAAAAAAAAATCCGCGGTGGTAATAAAGCCAGAAATGAAACAGAGTTTAATTATAATTTCATTGTATTTTTTATTATAGCCTTGAAAAAGTTTTTTATGCCTTTTTTTGTTAATATATTTATATATGTTTCTTGCCTTTGGTAACATTTAATAAGATTTGATCGTTATTTCCATTGTTTTCCAGCTTTTTTGGTTTTGCTTGCAATTCTGATGTATGTAGCATATATACATATATGTATATATGGCTATATACATATATTACTTTGTGATTTGCTTTATGCTGTATGCAAATATATTTATGGTATTTTGTAATTTTTATTACATTTAATTTTTTTTTACTATGTTTTTCCAATTTCTGGCACGACAAATTAAATTTTCCATTCAAACATCAGCTAACAATTTTCAATTTCAAGTCTTTCGATTTTTAAGGTATTTCTGCCAATCTTGAAGCGGCTGAAGAAAGCAGAAAGTTTTACAGTTTATATAATTGCACTTGAGAGTTTTATTATTTATAACAGTAATAAAAAAAAAACAGCGGATGATCGATAGAAAATACCAAAAGAAATAAATACTAAAGCACACATGTGCAATTGTTTTTGTTGTTTATTTTCTTTTGTAAATAATATATGCATAGAAAAGAACAAATTATAAATAAAAATAATCATAATAATTATAATATATTTGAAATCATAGAGAATCGAAAGGATGATAACAATAAATTGCTGCAAACACGTCGAAAATGGCATAATTTCAGCTATCAAATAAAGAAGTACATAACTTTATGGAGAAAAATAATTAAATTGTAAAGTTATGTATATGATAAATTTATAAGTTATATATACAGCTTCATTCATCAACAATCTCAATCTAAATTCATCGCTTTAATAATTATTACATAGTTTAAGTTGTTTTCCAAAATATTACTTTTAGCCAGCCCAAAACCAAAGCACTCAATTGGTGCTTCAAATTATGATTACACATTTATGTTAAATTTCTTTGGATTTATATTTTTGCTGTTTCAATTTAGGTCCCACACAATTTTGCTAAATATTACAAATTGTTTTTTGTTATTTTTATAAATATTTTTTGTTTTTGATGCCTTTTTGATTAGCTCGCTGACTAAATTAAAATTCAATTGCAAATAGGAAATTGTTCTTGTTTTTCTTTTTTTTACCGTTTTCTCAATTTGTTTGTCTAAAATTTGCTTTGTTTTTGTTTAAATGTATGCTCGTGGTTTAAGTATTGATGACGTTAAGTGTAGTTTAAATGTAAGTTTTTGTTTACATATATTTATGTATATTAATATTACATTAAATGTGTAGAAAAATTCGTTAAATTGATTTGCATATAGTTTTTCTTTCTGTTACTGTTTTATTTTATTTATTTAATTTACGCCACAATTATGAATTGTTTAATCGGCTTGTCAAATTTGATTTATGCAATGGCTGCACAGCCATTTCAAAATTGTTTATTATTTAATTTTCTAAGATTTGTGCATTGCAGTTCTGCGTAATTTTAGTAGTTTTTTGTTTTTTTTTTCACTTGTTTCATATTTTGTTTTTATCAATTTGGCTGCAGTCTAGTATTTAATTCGATTTTTTGTTGGTTTTATACATATATTTATGAATATAAATTATATTATTTTATATGTAAATATATTTGTTTTTTATTTTGTGTTATAATCGGTTTACTGCAAATGCTACAAATTGTTAGCCCCCACAAAAATATGAAGCCACACAGAATCCACAAAACATACATCGCCATAATGATTTGTCAGTGTGCTCTGAACTGTGTCCACAGTTGCTTTAAAACTCAAGACTGCCTCACAATGACTCTCAAACCGTTATTCCAGTTACACTGCTACTGTTGTTGTTCTGAAAGTGTTCCGTGTGGTCTGACGCATCCGGCGCTAGGTAAGCATCTTGACAAACAATAACGCCAACATCACATTGACAAAGAGCACCAGCAGCATCAGCTGTTGGCGCACAAACCAATCCTGTCGAGAGATGAAGTGATGTATATGTGTGGATAAGAGTACTTCTCATGATAACAGCAACTATCGCCACGATCAACTTACCTTAACTTGCGGACTAACCAAATACAACAAGGGATTCGCCTTAAGGCGCTCGTTCACTTCGATTTGACGACGCACTGCCTCACGGCGTGCAGAGCCCAAGGCGGAAACTTCCTCGCGGCTCATGGCCTCTGTGGCTCGCGGCAGCTCCTGAAAGTCAGGCATCGACTTCTTGCGCTGCAACGTCACATTTATGGGCACCGTCTGCAGTGAGAATACACCAATAATGAAAGAAGATTAGTCATTCAACAGTTGATGTGTGTGTGTGTGAGTGTGTGTGGCATACAACACGACCTCAACGGGAGGCTCTACTATCCAGCTTTCACTCGCTCGACGCGCCAAAAGGGCCGGTGAGAACATCAACTCCTCTTCATCCTCCTCCGGATACCAATCCATTGTAATTCGCTCAAGTTAAATAGTCTTTTGCAACAGTTTTACATGCACTGCAGGTACAGCTTGCATAAGCCTTGAAATCTATTGACGCCACCTCCAATTTGTAATCGAGTTGTACATGACGCTCCAATTTGAACTAAACACACAAATTATGCCCGTTCGTCTGTTGTCTGTTGTCAGTTGTCAGTTGGCAGCAATGCGCCAAATGGCCAAAAATAGTTCAACGGACGGCAATGAGCCAAGCGAACAACCACAATGACAACAACAACAACAACAATAATAATGATTGTTGCTCTCTAGTCTCGTTTATATGTATGATTCAAATATATTTATATTGTTTAAGTATTTGAATTGTGCTGCAAAGTGGCGAAGAAGGAATCTTTCTCAGCTGTTGATGCTACCGTTGCCGCCTCTAACGAGACCAACGCGTCTTTTGCTACTACCAACAAAGTGGTTCGGAAAACTGTCGCCTGGCTGCGAGGCGACAATCTATTCCAATGGACGACCACCACTTGTGAAGTGTTCATCGTATTCAGCAGAGATCTGAGAGAAGCGTGCAATCCATTCTGGCCTGGCGTGCACTCGAACCCCGCCTATAAATAGCCAGAGAATGGGCACATGTTTGGTGTGGCGGCGGTTGCTCTGAGAATTCTCTGAGAAATAAATCTCACTCAGTACATTTAGTATAGGGATACATATATTCATACATACATAGGTGTGTATATATGTATGTATGTGCTATAGTATCGTATAATATCGCTTCTGTCTATTCTCGTTGTGGCAGATATATTGTATACGAATTAAGTTAATTGCGCGGATTAACTGTGTTATGAAATATTTGGGAAACAGCAGCCCGGGAATTTGACAAACAGTCCGCAGGGGGGTCAGACCAAAATCTAATAGACAAAATAGACAAGCAGACGCGTGCAGTTTTTATGGCCCAATTGAAAGTGCAAGAAAACTAATCAATTTCAATTAATTTCATATTGGGAAAGAAATCAACAATTTCATTAGAATTTCACAGAGATATTTAAGTAAACCAAATTATACATTTATGAATGTTTGAAGGCATTTCAATGAAAGATAAAACTGGCCTCAATATTTACCAAGTAAATAAAAACCTTCAGTCATTCTGATATCAGATTTTAAGAACTGTATAAATTATGTGTCGTCTTAAATATTCAATAAATATTGCTGGGATTTGAGCACAATCTCAAATCCATTCATTTTGTAAAGTAAGTTCTAATAATGGGAAATTCAATTGTTCTCAGTTGTGTTATTTTCCTATCAATTCCGTTATGAAATTATTTTGCAATGCCTCTTACCTTCATTTTCTTGCCACCTCCGCCACCGCCGCCACCGCCGCCACCACCACCTTTTCCGCCCATGGCCATGCCCACTGGTGTTGCGGGCTTGGCTGGCAAATACAAGCTCTCCGTGCGTTTGGGTTGCAAGGGTGAGGGAATGATATCCTGACCGAGCGTTCGCTGACGCAGCAGCACATCCTCAAAGGGTTGATTGGGCGACGAGAAGAGCGGCTCCGCTGTGTTGCTCTGGCTGGGCGCTCGCCCTCCGCCCCCTAAACTGGGCGTGCCAGCGCGAGATAATCGCCCACCGGCGCCAGAGGGCAACGTCCCATTGCCGGTCATCGTTGAGGTGCCTGTCGTTCCAGTTGCTCCCGGCACTGGCGTTGTACCGCGAAATACTGAGCCAGCCCGGGGACGACCATCCGGAGTGCTGGAGCCACCTGCAGCTCCACTGCCACCGCCACTGCCATTGGGCACGGCATCGGCAAGTCCAGAGCGATCCAGCGATGCCTGACGTGAGCCGGCAAACGTGCCGCTCATCCGGCTAGCAGCGCGAGCATACCGATCGATGGAGGAGTCGCGACTGGGCGGCCGCTTGTAGTGATCGAAATGATCGATGGACGACTGTTGGCCCATTTGGCCCAACATTGGCGGTCGCTGGCCACGCTGTTGCTGCTGTGTGGCAGCCATTGCTGCGGCGTTGGCAGCCTCCGAAAGTTGCTGCTGTTGCAGCTGAGAGGCGCGACGTAACAGGCTGGCGGCATTGTGGCTGGGCGAGGCGTGCAACGAGGGTTGCTGTTGTAGTTGTTGCTGTAGCTGCTGCTGTTGCTGTTGTTGTAGTTGTTGCTGAGCCTGTTGTTGCTCTTGCAGTAGCTGCTGCTGCTGCTGCTGCAACTGTTGCTGCTGTAGCTGTTGCTGCTGGTAAAGCCTTTGCTGCTGTTGCAACTGCTGCTGCTGCAACAAATTCTGTTGTGGCGACATGTTGATGTTGTTGTTGGGCGTCATATTCGCATTGGTGGCACCGAACGGCGTCTGCGGCTTCTGCGCCTGATTCAGTTGAACGCCCCCCGCGCCAGGCGGCTGCTGTTGCTGGAACTGATATGAAGGATTCGTTTGCGGGTTGCTCTGTTGCTGCAGCTGATGCTGCTGCTGGTGATACATTTGATTGATGGCGCTTACAACTTGCGCGTGACTCGGCTGCCCATGGCTGACCATGCCCGAGAGATCGGTCTGCGGCGATACGGGCAACTGTTGCGAGTACATCGACGAGGGCACTGGACACTCGGACTCCTGCTTCTGCTGCGACATGCGACGCTGCTGTTGCTGCATGTTTAGATACTGCTGCTGTCGCTGTGCCTGCGTGGCATACGCATCCGATCCCGATCCCCCGCCACTGCTGCTGGCCGGCGAGAACTGTTGCGTTGGTAACTGTGTCGTCGTCGTTGCGGTCGACGTTGGCTGCTTGTTACCCACTGTGCTGCTCGTCATGCCCACGGTCAGATCCATGTTGGATTGCCCGGTGCCGCCGCGGAAACGTTCGCGCTCTCGATAGCGCAGCTTCTCGAATCGCTCCAACACCGAGGGCTTGAAATCGGGAGCGAACTCACGCGCCATGCGTACGGCATTCTCGCAATCGATGCGAGCCTGCTCAGCGGCCACGTCTGCATTCTGGGCCTTGGCCGCAGCTGTTGCCATTCGCGAGATGGCCATGTCCGAGCGTTGCATGGCCATTTTAAGGGCGCGCTGCGCGGAATTGACGGCGGCCGTGATGCGGTCGCGGAATTTGCGCGAACGCGCCAGGAACAAATGCTTCTTCTTCTGGCTGGTGATCAATATATTGTTCTTGTATTTTCCCTCCTCAACGGTGCCATCACGAAACGTGGTCACACCGTAACCATGCTTACGATTATTGTACCACTCGCCTTCGTATCTATGAAGAGGGATTCGGGAGTTATTCATATGGCTTTCAGTATATGGGGGTGATTAGGGGAGTCTACTTACTTGAGGCCATCGCTGCGCTCGGCAACGCCGTGGCCACAGCGCTTGTCCTTCTTCCATTCACCCATGTAGGTCTCCACCACTGTGGGATCCAGCTGCTCATCCTCCATGGTAAAACTGGCATTGGACTCCGTGTGCGCGGATCTGCGGATATCAATACTATACTATACAGCGAGTAATCTGAAAAGCGATATCTTAGGATCTTTAAGGTGTATCTTCGATAGTAATTTATGAAGGGCAATCTTCTAAATACTCCCTTAATCAATAAGTAACGAATTGTTTCTACCAGATTAAACACCTTAGGAAGCCAAAGACTTTTAGATTCGCATTGAATGATACAACGGTAGATACTCCTAATACAGTAAGCTTAATACATTTTATAACCTCCTTAAGCTTTAAAAACAAAATGCTCCTTCATCGCTAACTTACTTCGTGGTTAAATTTGATTGCTCGGATCCGGTGCTAACCCAGGAAGCCGATGACATTGTGGAACGTATGCTACCCGATGCAATGGTGCCACGCTTTTCCAGATCTCCAGTGCTCCGTTGCTTGCGCATTTTCAGACCCTGCCGAGAGAAATATAAAACAGGGTGTTTTCTAAAATAATCGCAGTGGACAAATTTGCAGGTATACCATACCATCAAGAATCCCTTCTTCGTCTTCTCGGTGAGACTGTTGCGACGCACTGGAAGCTTATCGGATTTGGCGGTGAGCACAAAGCCACCCCGAATCTCCTCCGACTTCTCGGGGACTTTAGCGGCATTGCCATTTTCGGCACTGCGCAAGGAGCTCAGCGAGGCGTGCAGATTCTTGCGGCGATGGTGAGAGGCAAGGCCAAAGGGTGCCGAGGTGCGAATGCCATAGCCATGCCTCTTGCCCTCTTGCCACTGACCCTGGTATTTACCTGCAACAACAATTTCAACAAGAGTTCCATCAATTAAAATGCAAATGATAAATGCAACCGCATTGTGCGACCCCAATGGAATGGCGACTCTCTCTTTAGCGTGTGTCCTGCACCTACTTATTGTAACACGGAACACATTCATTAGCCAGCCCCAACTCCAATCCCATTCCTATTCCCATTCTCATGCCAAGCCACGTCTATTCTATTAATGGCATCACGCGTCTAAAAGCTAGCAAAAGAGTCCCTTCCCACTCTCACAGAGCAAAGTATGGAAATTGTTGACTGCGTTGTTTGGAATGTCGTAACAGGTGGGGTTATTTAATTAGTAAATAGTATTAGTGAGGCTCAGCAAATGACAATTTACGAGTATACGATAGTTGTGTCCTGGCTGGGTAAACGTTGCCTTAGTCAACTCGACTGGATTAACGATTACTGCAGTTATTTTGCAAAGGGGGTCATAACAGACCCTGAAGTCTCCTGAAGGTCGAAAGGGCCGAATACATTTACTAGAAATTGGTAAAGTTAAAGCAACAATGCTTTAATAAATTAATAGGAAATATTTCCATACAAAAGGAGACAAGAAAGTAAGCTACAGTCGAGTGTGCTCGACTGTGAGATACTCGCAACCCATATTGAATAAATGCAAAATATTGCGGTATTCATTTTAAAATACACCAAATATACCAAATGTTATTTTAGGTATATTCATACAGAACTGCATTAAAAATATACCATAGAGCGCAAAATATACCAGATTGACACCAAAAGCAACTAAGAAACCTAGTAAGTAGTCGTTCATCCCATTTTCGACATTTTTTATCTGATCGCAACCAAAGTTTCAGACTGTAGATATTATTGTATGTACCAAAATTCTAGCTATGAAATTACACTTCTTATTCCATTTTTGTCGCTTTGCGGTGGTGGAAATGGGCGTGGTAAATATTTCAACCAAACTTGATCTGCCAACAAACATAACAAGTGCTGTCGAAAAAAGTAATTCTCTATCTCGTATAGGCTCTGAGATCTAGGTTTTCATACGGAACGACGGCTAGTCTGGCAGACGGACGCTGTTGACGCTGATCTGCCTGTTACATACATTTCATGCCGCCACAAAGCTATAATACCCTTCTACCCTATGGGTAGCAGGTATAAAAAGGAAAGAAGGAACTGAAAAATATATTTATACTATTAAATCCCTACATATTAATCTAGGGATCTTAAATATCAATATCAAAATTGTATAATTCATGTATATTAAGAATGTTTGGTATATGAAATATTTCTTTTGGAAACTTTATAATAATTTAAATAATATAGTTTAATTAAAGATCTTTGGGAATAATACATTAAATACAATGAGAGCACAGCGTCAATATGCAGAGTGACATTTTCTTGAAAACATTGTAAACCACACGAAAAATATACATACATTTACATATTTAGACATTTCGCTGCTATTGTGTTATAAGACATGTACTCGCATGTGGCTTCATTGCACCCGCACCAAGGCAAGTGATCTATAGATATGCACAGAGAGCCATATGCTAGTCGAGCTAACCGAATTTCCCCAGAAAAAACCCACTCATGTTGCAAAAATGTTTCACAAAAGAAAAACTAAGAAAACATCATTGAATCGCACTGCGAAATGAAAATATGACGTCAGGTATTGGTCATTGTGCGGTGCCAATGTGTGTGTGAGTGTATATTGTCGAATTGCCTAGAACGTACATACATACATAAATAATATATATCAATATGTGTGTGCCCTACCGGCAAGGCAAGGCGGAAAGCAGAATAGAGTAGAGCAGAAGCTCAGCAATTGCCTATGCGGGACATGCGCCGAATTATTACAGAAACGTCAAAAAGTTAAATAAAATAAAAGACTTGAGAACTGCGAACAACAAATGGATTTTGCTGCCTCTGTTTTGTTTTTGTTTTCGTTGACGCTGTCGCTGTGTCTCTTTGAAAATGGGCCGCAAAAAAAAAACCGTTAAATGATCTCATGCATGAAGCTGCGTTATATACTACTATATATAATACATATGTACCCCATGTAATAGCTTACCGCCGTCCGCATAGGTTTCGCAACCGGATCCATCTTGATAGCCTTCATTCCAGGTGCCCTCGTATTTGGCCGTTGAAACGGTACTCTCCCTGACACCGTAGCGTCCCTTGTGACCATCCTTGGACCACTCGCCGCGATAAATCTGCCGGCCAATCTGCTCCACGCCCAGACCGTGTCTGCGTCCATTCTGCCATTGGCCCTCGTAGTGTGATCCGCTGCAAATCAATTGGATTGAATTGAATAAATTAGTATGTGTAAGCGAAAAATCGATTTAGCTGCTCCCACACATCTTGCATGTGGGCTACAATAATAAAGAACTAGAACAAAAAATAATTAACTATAATAAATAAGTTTTTGCCATTGTAATAATAATAAAATTATTTTGAATTGTGGATAATAATCATCACTATTTCATATGATAGCTAAATATTCAAATAGTTTAAAAACTTAAGAAAGTTGAAGAAGTATGCGTGGGGATTATTGTACAAAATAGAGTAATAAAGAAATGTTCTGGCGTTACAGCAGAAGAGGAGGTTAATTTTATTCATAACATTATTTTAAAACTTTTCGGTACTTAAAATTGTTTTAATTCTTGGTATATCCGCAACCTATAGGATTTCAAACTTAGTGCCTGCAGGGAAAGTATGCAGGCAAAAGGAGTCATCTCCGACTCTACAAAGTATATATATTCTTGATCAGCGTCTACAACCAAGACGATATAGCAATGCACGTCTGCCTGTCTGTCTATTTTAACAATTAGATCTCAGAGACTATTGGAGACAGAGTTACCATTTTTTTGTGTTAATAGATCAAGATTGTTTTACATTTGTTCCACGCCCACTTCCACCTCCGAAAACGAAAAAAAAGAAACTTTTAAAGCTAGAGTCATACTCTTTGGTACATATAATATTATATTAGCTACAGTTTTTATAATTCCTGGAAATTTTTTAAGTTATTGGTGGAAATACTTTAGTATGGCACAAAACGCTTTCCGCAATCGAGTCTAGATAATTTGGTTGCCAATCAGGTACATTTTAGACTCTACTATATATTTTGAATGTAGTACTATATGAATATACCAAATATAGCCTCTTGTTTTGATCTTATTCAATCTTTCCCACTTGTTGGTTTTTAAAATTATTCGAATTCTTTTTAGTGTTTATTCATATTTGTGTTCTACAAATATTAATAAATATGTTATAAATATATTTGAAATCAAGATGTGTGTTCTTCCTTAAATAATCTTCATTGCCCGATGTATTTTTGAGACAATGTAAATTGACTTTTATAACAATAACTCAATAAGTCTGCGTACATACCTGGGCCATATATAAGATCCGGACACTTCAAAGCCGTAATTCCAGGCACCAGCATAGGCGCCCTGGTGCTTGGGACCAGTGCAGACGCCATGGCCATGGGCCTTGCCCTCGTCCCAGCCACCGCAGTAGGTGCCGCCATCCTCGAAGTCGAAGCGTCCTCCGCTCATTGGCGCCCGCTTGATGGCAGCCCCGGATGCGGCCTGTGATGCGGCATAGGCGGCCATATCGACGCCATTTTGTTGCAGCTGCTGCTGTTGCTGCTGCTGTTGTTGTAGCTGTAGCTGTTGTTGCTGCTGCTGTAGCTGGAGTTGTTGCTGTGTTAGTTGGCCAGCTTGTTGCATACTCAAAGATTGTTGAACTTGTTGTCCGTTGTTGTTGCTGCTGCTGCTGTTGTTGTTGATGTTATCGTTATTTAATATTTACTACTAGTACTTAATGTTGATGCTGTCGCTTTAAGCTTTTTATGCTTTCGTATGCTGCGCATTGATTTACTGCTCAATTGTTGTTGATGCTGCCGTTGATGTTGATATTGTTGTTGCTGTTGCTTCATTTGTTTTTATTTGTGTTTGTGTTTGTATTTGTGTTTCAGGTAAATCTAACTTTTTATTGTGTTTTCTTTTCGTTTTCGCTTAGTTTCGTTTGTATTAGTTTTTGATTTTGTTGTATTTGCTATGTAATTAGTTAATTGGTTGTTGTTTTTGTTGATATTTTGTTGACTTGCGCTTAACTTAAAGTTAGTTCTGAGTGGAGGCAGGAAGGGATTTGGATTTGTTAATTTGTTGATTTTTCACTGAAACGCGAAAGTTACAATTTGCTTCCTCCTCTCTTTGGATTTTTGATTATATTTCTCTTTTGTTGCCTTTCACTTGACTTTTTCTTTACTCGTTCAAGTTTCAATCTTAGACATTACAACGTTTTGGTGCTTTATGCTAATATCGTAGGCCATCATTGGATTAGCTGCAAGACTAGAAAAGAAAGTTCTTATTAGTTATAATTACAAAGTAATATCGTTGTAGGTTAGCTAAGGTGAATCAGGATTTGTCGTTGCCTTTGGCCAGTAACATAATAATAACACGATTTTGAATTTACATATAATTTGTTAATCCACTCGATGGGATAAATTAAATAAGTTGCTCTATGTGACATTAAACATTTTGTGGTAGGCAACTTTTGATATGCAACAAATGTATTATCCAATTTATAAGCTAAATTCGCAGCCATCCAGTTCTGAATACATCAATCAACTTCCTTTTAATTCAATATTTTGTTCGAAATTATACAACACCTCTTTATGAGTTGTTTCGTCGCTCATAGCAGAATAGGATAACGAAAAAATCGAAATAAAGATCGAAATGCACAAAATGTGCTATTTTTGACTCTATTTAAATGTTCCGTTTTCAATTAATGGTAAAAAAGCACACTCACTTCAATAAGAGCTAGGTTGCACCTGTATTTAAGAGACATTTAAAAACACATCGGGTCGCATTTGTCATGTATTTCTACCTTAATCATTTGTCGTTCATTTAAACCAAAAGTAAATTAGGCATA
The DNA here is from genome assembly GCF_009650485.2 of Drosophila albomicans. NCBI lineage: Eukaryota > Metazoa > Arthropoda > Insecta > Diptera > Drosophilidae > Drosophila > Drosophila albomicans. Next base: position 3,845,595 of record NC_047628.2, on the reverse strand, counting down.
GATTATATTAATTTATGCAATCAAGTGAGCACTGAATAATTTCAACATTATTCAAAAGTTGCATCTCAAAGTGTTTTCCGTTGTAAAAAAAAACACTTTTTGCATTTGAAAAAATAATTAAAACGCGCTGTCAATTGATCTCAATCTGTCGAGCATGCTAACATATTGTGATAAAAAAAGTATTTAATTGATGGGGGTGGGAGATAGAGATAGTAAGTTAATAGAAATACCTCAAAGTAAAGACGAAATGATGATGTGGTTGTTGTTGATGAATATTGAATTGATGATATGAATATGAATTAAAATGCTGACCAAATGAAACATTAATCACAAGTGCAACAATATTCTTGAATATTATTCTTCTGCCAGTTGCGAATAACAAAAGCGATTTTCATTTCAGTTTTGCTTGGCACCGGGGCAATTCAAATTTATATACGCAACTCAGCATCGTTTTGCATATTCAGTATTTCTATATGCTGTATCTGTATTCATGTGTAGTATGCTTATGTGTCTTTATGTGTGCATGTACTTGATCAACAGAGCAACGTCAAAGGCGAACAACAACAACTCGAGAACTGTTAATGGCGCGAAGCCTTTATGAGTGGGAGGTTAGCTTCAGGTTGTCACAGTCATCTGTTGGCGTGGAGATTTGTTCCCAGCTCGCAACTCGCTACTCGCTACTCGTTACTCGTTGGCAACAGTTGCCGCAGGCTACAGCAACTCGCTGGCGCTGGGCACTTTATACGTTTGCATGTAGGCTCGATGGTAGTAATAAAATATTAAAAACACTGCATAGTAGCACACAAACGCCATGCACAGCACATACAAACTTTTCATTTTGTTTATGTATGTTATCCTGTTGTTAAGATAATTCTTGTTGCTGTGCTGTAGTTATGCTTGATGCTCTGTGGGTTATTTTTTTGTGGCTTTGCCAAATTGTTTTTTACTGCCTCGTAATTATTTATGTTGCCTTCTCTTGCCCTGCCTTTGTCTTCGGCTTTGCTTTACGTTTTGGCCTTTTTAGCTTTGGCTATTGCTCTTTCTTAAATGGATTTGTAATTTGTGCGGCTGGGCCATGTGTTAATCATATTTTTGTTGCTGTTGTTGTCTTGTTGTTTTTAGTGCTGTAGTTTATATGGTACGTATAGTATATGAGTTAAGATGAGTACTGAGTAATTAAAACTGTTATTCAAAATACGTGAGTCATTTCCAATTCCATTATGATATAAACAAATATGGAATATTCATAGAATACACATGTATTTTCTGTTATCTCAGTTTTTAACATATTGAAATCTTCCTTCCTTTTATATTCACTTTTCTCGAGTTCGTCTCATAAGACTCTAAACAATATGAAGCACTTGCGAAAGTATATAAATGGACATAATCAATCTAAAGAATATGAATTAAAAAATTAATTTAGTCTTGTGTGAATACTATAAACACTAGACAAAAAATATTCGCTTATCCGATTTCATGTAAAATTATGTCCCCATCACATTCGCAACAGCAACAACAGAGGAATAAGATCCACGACTAGAACAACAGTACTTTAGCTGGCCGGAAGTGCACGTTTAATTCACATTGAGTATACGCCATGTGTCTTCCTCTCAGAGCGAGTATTTAATGTCTCGACATTGCGATACCGTTAGAGTGGTTAGGCCAGAGCTTCAGCGGAAATTGTTTATTTGGAAATTCTTCACTTTGTTGCAAATAATTTATGGTTTTATTACTGCCAACAAACACCATTAGAGAAAGCGAAGAAGACAGAGTGAAACAGAAAGAGAGAGAGAGAGAGACTGAGCGGATGCTGGGCATTGTAAGACTTATCTCACGGTTGAGTGGCATTTATGTGTGTAGATGTGGTAAAAGAGAGAAAAAAAGAAGAATTCACCTGAAAAGCAAACAATACAATTTTGAGTTCACTTGGAATGTTGCTTATACATATGCTCATGGTATGAATAATATTTTTCGAGTGGAATAGGGAATAAAGGTTTTCAAATAAATCATAACATTTAGTTACGATTTTAAAATGGATTCCATCAACATTACTTTGAAGTAAGAAATTGCATAATTAAGTTTTTGCTTGATTATTTATTGATACAGTGATTTCTAGTATTTGCGTGAGGCAATATTTTTACGAGTACTCGCATGAATGTATATGATTTCTGTTTGAATTTCTTGAACGTGGCTGTTCATAAAACTACCGCAAACCTTTTTGCCACTTTTTCTTTTTGTTGGCGTTGGCTCTGTTCTTGTTTTATTGTTCTCTTGCGGTGTCTGAACAAACGAAACGCAAGAAAATGAAATCAAATTCAAATTTCAATTTGAATTCTTCTGAAGCTTTTGTTATTAATAGCAAAATACACACACCGAGCAGAGCAGAGCAGAACAGAGCAGAGCAGAGTCATGAGGCAAAAGACTGACACACAGAGAGTGAGATAGAGAGAAAGGCGGGGCGGAGGAGAGATGAAGTGCTAGTGCTACAAATAGTGTTGCCTGTGTTACGGTTGCTGTCTCTGGCTGCCAATGTTATTTTGTTTAAACATTAATGATGATGAAAACACACGCATCTATAGTACAGTGCATGTGCTTGTGTATTCGCATTTGGGCAACGTTTCTTCATATCTCCTTCTCCTTTCCATATCTCCCGCTCCCTCTCTCTCTCTCTCTCTCTTCTTTGTTTTCTTCTTCCTTTGCTTCTGTTTTAAACAAATTCAATTATGCTAGAGAAATTTTTGGGATTGCCGAGCCAAAAGGGTAGCATAACCAACAAAACGCTAAGCTGAGAAGCCATCAATTCAAATATCTGACATTCGAATTCAGCTGGACCTAAATTACAGTGAGATAATAGCACAAATCTGTTTGATTGAAATGAACACTCAAGGGTTTGTTTCAACCACTACTAACCGACTTTGAATCAGTATACTGGCCAAATTAAAAGTGGTATTAAATTTATTGAAGGCCGGTCGATGCCAACCGATACCCCATTGGTATTGATAGGTACGAAGTTATCGTTATCATCAGTCGACAGAATAAGTATATCATAAGTCGTAACAAGTTGAATAGCAGTCGTCAAAAGTAGAACAGAAACAGCAGCAGCCATCAGTCGTAACGAAATCACTCGTCAGCAGGAAGTAGTACTATTTAAGTTATTGAATAATCAAGGGTTATCAATATAACCAACATTACATGTATTGTATTAAAATCATATGTTTATTTCATACATTTTGTAGTACTCATTAAGAGCCGTAGAAATATTTGTGATTATAAACACAATTGATATTTTCAAGAATACAAAATAATAATGATACAATTGACAGTCTAAGAAATTACACTTAAAAAAAGATATACATAAGGCATAATTAAACTCACAATATAATTTTCGTTTTCCAAAGTTTTTCAGAAATGGAAAAATGTTAAGTATTAGAGCAGTCATTAGATTACTTTATAAAACAGAATAGCTTTAAAAGAGAGAGAGAGACAGCTGTTATTTTTAGACAAACTCCATATAAACTACACGAGGTAGGAGGGGAAAGTGTTGGCCATCCTAAACGGCCCAGGCATCTGTCCAACTTTATCAAACAGAGAGCTCTCTCGAGCTGGGCTGATAAAGGCATTTACGTATGTGCATTTATTTATAAACAAGCAGCAGCCGCATGTATCATTGTTATTTTAAAAATTGTTGGCTGCCAAACAACCAAACGAAAATAAATAAAATTCGGTTTTAGCAAAACCAAGCAAAAAAAAAAAAAATAAAAAAACTAAAAAAAAATAAATTGAAGAAAATGAATACTCGTAATATTGTTGAACTGTGTTCTAGGTGCTTTTGGCAAAGTCTATTTAATTTTTGCAAGCTGAAAGTGTCTGTCGCTGATTCCTTCTCTGTTTCAAATTCTCAATCTGTTTCTGCTTCGCTCGCCTTCTCTCAGCCAGAGATGAAAATTAAATAATAGTCTTCTGATTGTCAGACTGACTGACTGACTGACGTCGCTGTCGATAGAGATGCTAGGCGAAGAGTGAAGGTGAGGGTGGATGGTGGATGGTGGATGGCGGATGGCGGGGTCGCAATGACAGTCGCCCGTGTCGCCAATTCGTGAGTGCGTTTTGTCTTTTGTTTGTTTTGTGAGCTGTATTTACTGTTTTTGTTTCTGTTAAGTAAGTGAATGCATTTCGATCAATCTCGATATAAGAGTGCAGATATACGCACACACACACACACACAAACTTACTCAAACACATACTCACACAGACGCACACAACACATACACTCACGAATATACAGAGAGCAATACGCAGCATTCAGTTTTTGGTATTTTTAGCATATTTTTTCGTACAACGCGCACTATTTCGTATATTATATAGTCGACGAAGGCAGGCAACACATTCTCTAAATTGAAATTATTTATAGGTTCACATGAATTAAGTATTAACACCCCAGCTACTGTAGTTATTGTTGTTAATACTCGTATTGTTGTTGTTGGTGTTTGTGTTGTTGCATCGGCGTCCTTTTCTGTGCATTGTTTTTGCTTTTGCTTTTGCTCTTAGTCTGCTTTGCTTTGCTCGTTTACTTGACACACTTTTTCGCTGCAGTTTGTGGAATGTTTTGCTTTGAAAAGCTTATCGATTGATTTTCATTTCTACTTTACAATGCGTACGACAAATATTTTTGAATTAAATATTTCATTTTGAACCATTTCATGTGCATTGGCATAAAGTCCACATTTATATTTAATAGATTTCATAGTTCGTAGAGTTCTTCACATGTTTCTATTACAATTTATTCATATTAGCAGTTTACAATTTAACTACTTTTAATAACTTTAAAATAAAGTTCTTGACCAATACTTGTAAGGATTTTGGTTCATTCAAATATGCTAAGCATTTTACGAAATATTTTATATGTATTTAAACCTATATTTATTATGATTTCTCTTTCTGCAAATTGCTACTAATAGTTCAGCACATAAATTAGTTTCGTTCATTGATTAGCAACGAATTTTCGAATTGCTGAAATCCAGTGGTTAAACTCTTGTGTATATTAATATATGAATTTAATTGTTTTCATTTCAAATCTGTTGGGTTTTGTTGGCAAGTGTACTCGAGATTATTTTGTTTTATAACTTATTTAACGCAACGAAATTTTCCACATACACGCACACGGGTTATACATATATGTGTGTGTACGAGTATATGCGAAATACATGCAAACAGTTGAGCATAGAATTATTCGGGCAAATGGTTAAAAAATGTGAAAATTTCTGTTTGGCCGCACACACACGTTAAAAATAGCAAACAGCAAAGGCGTTTCGAGTAAAACGTTGAGAAAATCCCGTGCCTTGAAAACGTTTTTAGTTCCAAACGTCGCGGCGAAGCGTCGCTGACAGCTGGCAACGCGTACAACGACAACGAATGGAATTGACAACGGCAACGACAACTTCGACGACAACGTCCACGACCACGACAACAGCAACGGCAACGACAATGGTGACGAGGATGGTGTTGTCAAGATGAGCGAGAACACCGAACGGAACGCACGAACGGCGGCTAACGACTGGCTCGCCAATTGGAATGGCGCTTGGCGAAAGGCGAACAGCGAACGGCGAATGCCGAGATCGCTGACTGATCACACTCGCCGTGCCGTGCCGCGCAGTAATGACAAAGAACACACAAATGAATATTTCTCTTGTTCTTTCAACTTGTTTTTGTTATTTAGGCTGGGCGCACAGGGCGTATGTGTGACGCGTTGGTGGCGTTGCGTATACGTCTAGTAAAAACTAACTTTTATTCAGCGGGGCAGTAAGTCGATGCGACATTTAGCGACTCGCGGACACGTCCAAACGCTAAACGTTCGCAAAGCGAAAAGAAATTCCCAACACAGCTCTCCCAATTGAACGTTTTGTGAGCAGTTTTCGGGGACGCGCTGAATTCATTCGATCAGCGACGGCTACAAAGGCAGCGACAGCGACAACGACAGCGAATGGAAAACAGCAAAGCTACAAATTTAGAAAGATGCTGTATCAATTCATGTATTCATTCTCTGGCATTCTCTCGCTCTCGCAGCATTTGAATGTGTTACACGTTCTCTCGAACAGCTGTTGGCAATTGTTTGCTCTGTGTTTTCGTGCAATTTTTGGGCATAAATTAAAATGCCCACTCGAACATAATATAGACATAAAAATATGAATGAATGGTCAGAGGCATTCACCGATCTCAACCACATCCACATCCACATGTTTATTGCATATATGAATATGTATGGACGAGTACGTGGTACATAACGGCGCTTTGTTTGCCTTGTCAGGTAATTGGCTAAATGACAGCCAGGTAATGTGGTGGTGGCTGAGTCATAAATCGAAATGCCTCGACCCAATGATGGATAACAGCTGGACTGGCATATCTCTGACTCGTATCTCCTACAGGAATTTGCTGGATTGGTCAACGGATAAGCATAATTTATGTCAATTGTGAGACGCTTCCGACTAACTGCGCAGCACAGCAAACATTGCTAACAAGCCACTTACAGCTGCAGACTGCAGTTATATATGTATTTTCATAACTGCAACAAACAGCTGTACTGAGGACCACTTATCCTTGCTCTTATCACCCACTTAATGACACCAGTCAGCCAGTCAGTTAGTCAGTTAGACAGCCATTCTACTCTATACATGTGCTCCAGTTTAGTTGTTGTTGTCTGCTTGCTGCACCTAAATGCAATTACCCCACATAAGTGAACGTCTCAAAGCGGGCCATTAAAAATGTAAGCCACAAATACTGTTAATAAGTCGCCTTTAATTTTCAGCGGACAGCAAACCGATGCGATGGCAGAACATCCCCCGAGTTTACTGCCGGACACCTAATGCAAAGAGCACGCAAGGGGTGATCTGGGTTCCTCAAACGCGGTTAAGTTGTTCTACGGGACATTAACCGAAGAAATATATTTTGTATGGAAAAACACAGAATTGAATTCGTGGTTGTTCTTAATAATAATAATAATAATAATAATAATAATAATAATAATAATAATAATAATAATAATAATAATAATAATAATAATAATAATAATAATAATAATAAATAATAATAATAATAATAATAATAATAATAATAATAATAATAATAATAATAATAATAATAATAATAATAATAATAATAATAATAATAATAATAATAATAATAATAATAATAATAATAATAATAATAATAATAATAATAATAATAATAATAATAATAATAATAATAATAATAATAATAAAAATAATAATAATAATTCACTTTAAATAATCAAAGGGTATCGTGTTGTGCGATTTGCTAACTTAAAGTTTTTCAGTTTCCTGGCGGTCGCGACATTCTCATTGTTTATTATATACCACACGCAATGGCGACCCGTGGCCAGTGAACAGCTGCCTTGAGATCCGAATGGACACGCACTCGAATAACGAACAACGACTGTAAGTCGAGTTTCAAACTGCTTAGACATGCAGTGCGAACAAGAGGTCGAAATGGAAACGGAGAGGGAGAGGAAGTCTCTAATACTCAGTTGTGCTCATTTCAGTTTCTGTTGCCGTAAGCTATATGAAAGGTATTTGTTATAGACACAATACGTCTTCACTATTGGTGAGAATAGTTGATAGTGAAGTAGTAGGTTAACACTTGACTGTTTGTTCTTCTAGCTGCAAGTGTTAGATTGTAAGCTTAAATACACACAGAGAAGAAGGGTACTATAACTTTGTACCTCCGGGAAATGTGTGTAACAGGCAGAGTGTGTCATCTCCGCAAGTAAAGTAAAGTATATATATTGTTGATCTGCGTCAAAAGTCGAGACGATATAGCCATGTCCTTCTGTCTGACTGTCCGTCTGTCCCCCTGAAATACTGGATCTCAGATACTATAAGAGATATACTTACATATATACATATTTTTTGATTGCACATCATATTTTCTGCGTGCATATTAAAAAAATATGTCAAATGGTATTTGGTATATTGATATGGTACTACATTAATGATATACTAAAGAGTACAAAATATACCAGTTTGTCATTCCAATTCCATTCATACGGACAGACAGACGGACAGACAGACGAACAGACAGACGGACGGCTATATCGACTTAACTGTTGACGCTGACCAAGAATATATAGAATATAATACTTTATATGGTCGGAGATGCCTTCTTACATACATTTAATGAAGACACAAAGACATAATATCTATCTACCCTAAGGGTAGCGGGTTTAAAAAATGGCAAATAGTAAAGAAATGGCAAAAGACATCTACAGCAATCGTGACTTAGCTGCCTTAACTGACGGTCTGGTATAATTAGTAGTCTATGACATATTTTGAATGTAGAACTACTACTATATATAAATATATTTGTAGTTTAGGGTTTAATATAAAATGGACAACAGGTCTCTCACAGTCGAGCCCACTCGAATACAGCTTTTTTGCCCGGTTCTAAATATAGAGGGATCTGTAGTTGAGTGTTATTCGGTACTGGTGGAGGAATTGCTAAATTGCAGGACCAATTAGCTCATTCTTTGAAATTTAAATTCGTAAATTGTTAGCCATGTGCTTACTATTCAACTACTGGGTCAATTTCAAAAGCAGCTTGAATGGTCCATTTATAAATTTAAATATTTTTAAAATTTCATTTTGAAGACTTTTCATGTCAGACAATTTCCGCTACGGAAATTCTTCATTTGATATTTGCAGACGTTTAAATTATTTCTTGGTCTCCGGCAGACACAGTCAGCCAACAATTCCATGAATCACACCCCTCCAAGTGCTCGTAAATATATTTTTGACGAACCATGAAAAATATTTCATCTGCAAAAAAAAAGACTTCCATTTTTTCGGGGTCAAATTAAATGCTCAACAATCATGAAACGGATCTGAGCAGTCAGAGTGCAGAAGGAGAGGTCATTTGGTCTCAGCTTTGATGGAAATTCCTAATAAGATACTCAAAAGGTGCAAACTTTCATCTTGATTGATGTGGATTTCATTGAAAATGATTAACCAAAGTTCACGAAAAGAAAACAAATTTAAACGCTATCACATAATAAACATAAAGTTGAACGTAAATATTACGTATACGTTATGAATAAAATCAAATAATTATTATATAAAATCAACTTGTATTTGGCATAAAATCAAGTACCGTCGAAGCCCCTTGAAATCAGGCCAAGACAAAGACTTGGTAATTCAAACAACTGTTGACTTCAGATGCAAAGAAAAGAAGGACTTGAGGCTCTAAGAAAAAGAATGCGATATAAATAATGAAATATTTATGCATACTTATGTAGTGTGTGAAGTGAGCTTTTGCTAGTGTGCTATGTGGCTTTTATTGTTGTGTCAAATACAAAAGGATTGAATGCCAGCTCACACACACACACATGCACACACATGCACACACACATGTAGGCATATGAACACTTAAAGACGTAGTCGTAAGTCGTTAAAGGGCCGGTGACTGAAAGCGAGGCGGCATAATAACAATAACGAGAACAACGAACAACAACTTGAGGCTATTCTAAGTGAATACACACATGCGTAAACATATACGTTTTTATGTAGAAGTATATGTTTAGGAACTATGTTCAGAGCCTTGTTGTCCTGGTCGCTGTGATTGGCGCGATAAGCACAAAAGCCGCAAAACAAAAGCCAAGAAAAATCGACAACAACTTGCGCGTTAAGTGTTTATGGGATAATACGAATAATGTGCATGTGTATAGATGTGTGGGTGCGTGTTTTTGTGTGATCTTGAAGCAACTGCACGGACATAACACTTAAGGAGAGGAAGCAAAACCTAAGCTTAGATACGCGTACTTACAGATACCGAGTACCTAATGCATATCTTCTATATGTATATGTACATATATAGTATGTGGTTTAAGTACTCGTATATATGTATGTGAAAGTATGTGTTTAAAGTGAAACTGCCAAGCCGCATCCTGCTGTGCGATGACACCAAAAAGAGACCCAGATCGAGGCCACACTCAGCAGAGATGCGGATATGCATGGACCTGCGACTTGCGACGATGTCGAAATTTGTTTCAGAACAAGCAGCAGCATTTAAAATTGGGTTACTCTCGGGTGTTATGTAAAGCCCTGGCAAGAAACATGTGTAGTTGTTGCTGTGTAGTGTGTTTGCGCTTGTGGTACATACATAAATCTCCACGAATATGCAGCATCGTCGTGGTACGCACTAAGCAACAGCAACAGCAACAGCAGCAGTAGCAGCAACAACAATAACAAACAGCAAAGTCATGGCGGGCACATGAATCACATCGACGAGGGGAGCATGAACATGAACAAGTCAAAGGCCATTGCAAATGTAAACTTCAAGTAGGCCACCATTTATTTTATAGCCAAGGATAAAAGTGCAAGAAAAAAAAAAATAAATAAATAAACGGAAACGTATTCTCTAGGAAAATTGCCAGGACAGCAAATTTACAGTTCTTTGATGACAAATAAAAATAACTAAATTACAACAAAAAGTTTGGGGCAACTAATGAAAAGCTTATAAACTACACAGTTTTGATAGCATTAGAGTAGAAGCAAACGAAGCTTTTATTGGTTTAACTTTACTTTTGAGAATGGAGTGTTTATTATTCACATGCAAATGAAAATTTTATATATATAATTTATGAAATAATGTTACTTATTGTTTTAGAGCGTTGGACTAACAACGATTCAAACTTCAATTCTTGTACATCAAATCGAACAAGTAAGAAAGTTAGCCACTTTAAATAAAACCAAAACAGTGCGGTATTATTCTTATAATATACCAAATTAATAAACCACAAAAATACAAAAATATACAGAAGGGTATATTTGGAATATTGATAAAATACTTCAAAATAATAATAAATATACCATGGCGTAAAAAATATACCATATTGCCAGGGAAATCAACTAAGACACGTAGTAAGTAGGCGTTTTTTTCTTTCAAACAAAAGTATTTCTGAAATAACTTCTACAATTTTTATCTAGAATTATAGCTAAGATTGTATGTACCAAAAATCGCGGCTATAGCTTTAAAAATCCCACTTTTTATTCCATTTTTTTTCCAATTTTCGGGGTTGGGAGTGGGAGTGGCAAGAATTTGAAGTAAACTTGACTGCGTTCAAACATAACAAATGTTGTCGAAAATAAATTATATTTTCATCTCTTATAATTTCTGAGATCTGATGCTTACACGGACAGACAGATGGACAAGGCTATATCGACTTAACTATTGACGCTGACCAAGAATATATACTTTATATGGTCGGAGATGGCTCCTTCTGCCTGTTACATGCACTGAATGAAGGCACAAATGTATAATACCCTTCTACCCTAGGGGTATCGGGAATTATAATCCTGTCATTATCATTTCCAATTCCTTATTTTACAATAAATAGTTGACTGTCTTTAAAATGTAAATTTAACAATTTTTTGCTTATTCCCTAATCGACTTCTCTTTATTAACATAGTATCCTTAAATATGCGGAGACTTATTTCCGACTCCTTCAGGATATTTTCAATGCTTTAGCTTGAGACATTTTTTACGTGCATTCTTTAGAGTGTTGTTTGCAATCTGGTCTTTCATCGTCTTCACTCTCTTAGCCCTGACACCTATTTACATCCGTTGACTCAGCAATGAGAGCAGCAGCAGGGCAGCAAACAGACCTAAAGCACGTCCGAACAAATGTTTGGGCTTAGGCATGCCATGTAATGCTACGGTGCAAGGGCACAGTGCAACAAAAGCGTACAAACAAGTTAACAAATAAACTGGCAAACAGACAAACTGGGCGCACATTCAATTTAAAATTTCCTGTGCTGGGCAAATGCAAGGACACACAGAGACAACGAGACAGCTAGACCGCGCCGATAAGGGCAGAGAGAGAGAGAAAGAGAAAGAGCGAGAGAGTGAGAGAGACTGACGATGACGTTGACGAAATGACAAACAGGAGACGCACACTGAGTGAGCTGGCAAACTGTGCAAAGAGCACACGGGATATCCGTTTCCGTTCTAACAAGTGCCATCCTAAATACAGACACACACACACACATATACATTGCATCGATGAGCAGAGACAGAGGGTTGCAATGAAGCGCAGTTGCAGTTGCTTCCGGTGCCAGCAAAATAGCAACACACTCACAGAGGGAGACACACACACGCAAGCTAAGTTAAATGGGTGTGGGCGAGGGGTGTGTCGCATGTAAAATTTAAATTGACATAAACAGAGACACAGCCGGCTGATTGTGTGGCTTGTGCGACTGTTGCTGGCTATAAAAATGTATACAGTATAATACTCATACGCCATGCGGTACCAAGTAACAACACCATGCGACAAATAAATGTGTCCCGGCAAGGCTGAAGCGGTCCTGCTCATATATGTGACTGACGCAGGCAATTGAGTCAGAAACATTTTTGTTATTTCGATTTCTTTATCAGAGAACAGCTAATTTGATCAAATATTCATAAAGTACAGATTGGTTGGTGGTTGGTTGGAGAAGAAGTGCGTTATATTTGGATGCGGCTACGTACATAATGCTTACTATATATAAGACAGTAGCGTTTTAAATTTAGCCAAAGGTATGGCGGCTTATAAATTATAAATGGACAATAGCTAAAAATAACTCAAGTACATTTTTAAGAGGTAGGCTAAGTAATAACATTTTGATTAAAATTATAAAAGAGAAGAAAAAGTGAATTGTGAGAATTGATAATTGATAATATTCAAAAAATCTCGCTTTCTATTATGTTTTAAGAATATTTGTACTGCATTTAGCTATTTAAATGTTTGCATTTCAAAAGATATTAAATGCTTATAAACTTAAATACTCACATTGCATCTGCATCTATAAAATGACGCAAAGTTAATTGGTAATCAAGTCCAAAAGTCAGAAAAATTTTAAAAAAATCGATTTGCTGCACGATTTCAAACCTCATCCAATGTCAAATGCAATTCAGTTGTCACCTCTCCGTACTCGTATATAGAATGCAAGATTCTGAATCCGTATTTCACCTACGTATATGTAGATGAATTATTCGAAGAGTACATACATATGTATTTTTCTTTTATTTATATTTGGTTTAGTTTGCTCTGCAGCTACTTGTGGATTCTTTTGTTGGTTTTGAGTTCGTTGAGCAAAATTTCATTTATCGTTTATTTGATGTATATGTACATATATGCTTATAATGAAATTATTGTTTATATTACGTATTGTGGACGGTATGCAAGGGGATATTTTAATATTAATTATGTGTGTGCTTTTCTACTTGTGTTTTCTGTATTAAATATTTTACGCGCGCGTTCGTTTCGTTTAAGTTGTTGGTTCGTTTCACACTAACTGAAGGAAAATCATTGAAATTTTCTACTCAAGCGAAAATGCTTATGTCTGCTGCGACGACGTCGACTGCGAAGCGACGCAGGAAAAACCCCGAAAAAAAGACTCACATTTTTGTTTCTTGTTTTTTTTTTAACGTCAAAAGGAAGGGGGACGTGGTGGAGGCAATGTATGAGACCGAGAGAGTGAGAATCAGAGAGAGAGAGAGAGAAAGAGAGCACTAATGGGCAGGCAATGAAAAGCTTTTTCTTCCTCAGCACTGTTCTTTGTTTGTTTGTTTGTTTTTGTTATGGCGCGCGCCGAAGTTGCCAGACTGCCTCAATACCAACGTGGCGTATGCGTAATGCGGTTTTTTTAAAACGCCAAATGCTTGTCATTTATTTGACTGTGACTGTGTGAGTGAGTGTGTCTCTGTGTGGGGAAATATGGAAGCGTTTTGCTAATGTTCAGCTGTTGGTAGTTGCGGTCGTGCCTGCAATGGGCTGGAATTATTTCTCGGCACTGAGTCAGGAATTTAAATATTATAGCTTACAATAAATGCCTATGCGAAAAAGAAATGTGTAGACAAAGCGGAAGGACTTTCAGCAAGTACGCAGCACGTTTTGAATACCATCTACTCTCTCTTTATGTAGTATAACCTATTTCTTCGTATTTTTCTTAAAGAAGAACAGTAAAATAATTCTATATTTTTAAATACTAGTATTGCGGCTAATATTAAAATTATGTTTATGATATACTATTTGGTTCTTTTTTGTTGCGATTTTACCATTCACGTTTTCATGTTATTTTCCAAAGAGCAAAGTTAATGAAGCAGTGTCGCGCTTGACTTCCAAAGTTCTTTAAGCAACTTTGAGAAATCCCCTGGTAAGTTGATGAGCCAATTTCGATTCAATGAAACTTTTAAAGCCACTTGTCTTACAGCAATCCTAAAAATTTCAGTGCAAATAATTGGGAATGCCCTGAGTAAGCATTCGAGGCATTCAGCAGCAGAAGTTCGTAATGAGTTTGAGTGGCACTTCGTCATGTTCAACCTTCGTGACGGGCTCATTAGACCTTGAATTATAGATTAATTAGAGTCGGAAACAAGAGCTATGGCAGGAGCAGTTAGTGAGGGCGCGACGATGATGTTTGAACTATAAAAACCCTGTTCAAGGACTCGCCTGGCCCCTGTCATTCATCCGCAAACACACTCACATACGAGCACACACACACTCATCCTTACTCTTATATATACATGTGTGCCATCTACAGGTAGCCGCAGCAACGATACCCACAATCACTGACCCATCCCCCCACAAGCTTGCTTCGATTTTCTAACGAAATCGAAATTCTACACTTCTGAGAGCATAGAGAGAAAGGCAGAGAGTGAGGGAGAGCGTCAACGAGAGAGAGATTGTGATGTGGACTGAGAGAGTGAGATTCATAGAAAGAGCAAATTGCGCTTTACGAATGCATTTCGTTCAAGCTGCAACGGCACAAAAAGTTTTTGAGAATCAACTATGTACAAGTCGATGTCTATATGATTATAGAAAGTTTCTCTTACGTTTTAAAGTCTCCGCTCGACAGCTTATACTTAAAATTTTCCAGTTCAACGCTGTTAATAATTCATGACAAATATTTGGATGCAGACACAAGCACGCCACACACTAAAAACAGCACGTTTAGTATCACACATACGCACACTTGCACACGGCCGACGAACACAGCGCGTAACTTACACAGCAACAAGGAAAATTTGTGTTGCGTGCTTTTAGGCGCCCGCAGGACTAGCGCCAGTCATGACTGTCCTTTGCCAACTGAGGACACGACAAGCTTGTTAGCTTTAAAGCGTCACCGAAAGGATTGCACTTGAAGCTTCCACTGCTGACCAACTTTCGGCTCTCGTCTGCTCGGCTTGCCCTCGTGAGCCACTCGGCCGCTGTCTCTTCTTCGTGCAAGTAGGCCAAACCAGAAACGAGCCTCCTTTTTATTGAATTTTTGCGTACATATCAGTTACGAAGCTTTCTGTGGGAACCTCTGGCTTGGGATTGGGGCACAATGACAGTTAAAGCTGAAACGTATGCTTGCGGTATATTGCAAGGCAACAAAGTTGTAAACAAATCATTAAGACCACAGAGAAAGTGCTTTATACCAGTTAGACAGGGATCTGACTGTGTGCATATAAACTCATATGTAGTATGAATGAGTGCTTGGGGTAGATACACTGAGCTTTTTACCAAAAGCTATTACCCTTATGGCTTTTAACTGTGATGAACGTAGAAATAATGGTAATTGAATTGCGTTCTTGAATTGTGACGGGTACTTGGTAAATTTGTGACTTAAATCAAGCATTTCATATTAGTTTGTAAATATAAATTAGCAGAAATTAATTTTAAAAGAAAGTAATAGAAGTCTCATTTTCAAATTGTAACTGCCTTTCTAATACGAAAGCACTTCATGTTTAAGAAAAGCTATTAAAGCTTCTGTATCCCGAGAAGAATGTAAACAAGAAAAGCTTGCTCTTGCAGCCATTACAAAGCAACAATGATAACAAAGTTTGAGCCACGATACAATTATACAAGGTAGTCTCGTCGGAAAAAGCTGTCCGACTTTAAACAAAACAATGAGTGCGAGTGAAAGAGTCTCAGCACAGCAGTGTGAGCGAGACGACAATGAAATGCGCATTAACCCTTAGACGATGATATTAATATTTACATAATTTGAAGCTAATATTAATGTCTTTTTGACATATTTCTAAAATGTAAGTTGTTTATGAATAATATTAACAATATATATGAGAATTCTCTAATTCTCGAAATGTTTTAATTCTATCCGTATCTACGGCATACATTGCAAAATGTCATTTTTCACAAGGGTTAATTGCAGAAAAAAATTCGTCCGCAGACAACCTCTTGCGTCGAAATACGAATGCGTACTGACGGAAGCTTTTTCCGACGAGACTACCTTGTATAATTGTATCATGGTTTGAGCCATGATACAATAACACAAGGTAGTCTCGTCGGAAAAGCTGCCCCTTATCGACAGTAGAGCTTTGCGATTAACCCTTCAATTGTGCATAGGGTTTAATTGTTCCACTATATTAAAAAGAGTTGAAATGTTTTTTATAATTTAATTTTTAATAGTTTAGAAGTTGACAGTAATCGTTATTTTTGTTTTTGATTACTAATTATTTTGTTCAGGTTCTTAATTCTATCATAAAGTTCAAATATATATATAATATAATTGCAATCTGACATTTTTGTCTTGCGCAAGGGTTAATCTTCACAAAAAAAATCGTCCGCGCACAACCTTTCGCTTCAACAAGCACGAGCGCACTGACGATAGTGGCTCGAAGCCGAACGTTAAGGCACGCGACGAGACTACCTTGTGTTATTGTATCATGGTTTGAGCAGCGAATGGTCGAGAGCTTTTACAAAAGCAACAACATTATGCAGGCAACAAAATATTTTGCGTGTATTTTTGTTTGCATGACATTTTGTTTATTCTGAGAGGCATTTCTGCTGCTGCCGCTGGCGCGGCTGCTGCTGCTCAGTCACCAACTGTCGTTGATTCAATGTTCGCTAAGAGTTAGAAACCCAATTTTAGGTGGATGAACACACACTCCCACACTCAGCTGCATTGGGTAAGATGCACATTGGGCTGGGGTAGATCGGAACATATGGAAAGGACTCTCACAATTTATAGTCACTTAGATTCAATAATGGCTAAACAAGAAAATTATTACTGCTCATGATCGACTGGTATCATAATAAAATATGTGTTTAATTTAGGGGCATTATTTTAATTGTTTTAGAGTTTAACTATTTGGTCGGATTGAGACCACAGTGAAGTAAATTTTTGTTAAGTTTCGACATTTCTGCTTTGCGTCTCTGTCTCTTTGCGTTTTGTAGCGCGCAGTTGCCGTTGCTCTGCTGTGTTGTATTTCTCCCCGTGGTTGCGAGCGTGTGCGTGTGGCGGTGTGTGTATTGTTTGTATTATTTGTTGTTCGCCAGCAACAACAACAATAAAATGTGTACTCTTGTTGTTGCCAACTGTGTACGCGTGTGTGTGAATGTGAAACAGGGAGAGAGCGCAAGCAAGAGAGGGATAGAGAGAGCGAGCTGTGTTTCATCTGTTGTTGTTCTCTGTTTGCCATAGTCGTTGCACAGTGGGACAATCAATAACTAACGTATATGATTTTGTTATTCGGAAATATTCTGTCTTCCTATGATTTTCTATAGCTTCATGTTATTACTATAGTTAGGTCGATTAATTATAAACATTATTTAAAATATGTTTCAGTCTAAGTTGGAATGAAGACTAATGATTTGTGAATTTTTTATAATTAGAGGCAATAAAATAATAATGGTGTTCTAATTTTATTTAAAATCTATGCACATGTGTTTATAAAGTTTGTATTTAAGTTAAGGTGTTTTCGAATTACGCATTATCTAAAATCGTACAATAATATAACAGATGATGCCCACTGTATGTTGTAGTCGCTGCTTGCCTGCTGCTCAACTGCCGTCGTCGCTGCGACTGCTCCTGTTGTTGTTGTTGTTGTTATTGTTATTGTGTTGTGTTCTACTGTAGCTGATAGATACTGAGTATCTGTGTGTTTAGTCGCTTTCGTCGCTTGAAACGTGAAACATACGACAACCGAAAACGAAATTAAAATTGCAACTTTTTATGTTACGTCAGTCAGTCAGTTGTTTGTCGCTGTCACAGTCACGGCATAGTCACAGCACATTTGACGTCGCAGTTGCAGTCGCAGTCGTCGTCATCATCGCTTGCGTCGCTGTCGCAGCGGACAATTTTTGGCGCCGTTTTCCGTGCGACACTGGCTTAAAAAATAAGAGCGCGCTTTAAATTTCTTACGGAAACGCTTTTTCAAATCTCCCTCGCGGTGTTCGCAAACTGCCAGAGTACAGGTAAAATAAACAATTTCGAGATATGTACGTACGAAGAAAATGTTTTTGAAAAATATACATACGAGTATGTACATACATACAACAACAACAACAAATACAACAACGCCTTGGCCAGATAAGCAACAACAATACAGCAACAAGAAAAATTCTATATGCCATAGTGTAACTGTTTCTGTGTCTGTGTATAGAGTGTACATTGTATATGTATTTGTGCCTTTTGTTGCTGCTGCTGCTGCTGCTGCTGTTGATGTTATTGTTGTTGTTGTAGCTGTTGTTGTTCTATCTAACAAAGTTATTACCTTTGCCTTCATTGCTGTTGCTGCTGCTGTCATTGGCTGGGTGGGTGAAACGGGGAGGGGGAATAGCCGGGTATTTCTGCAAGTTTTGTGTGTGTTTTGTTAGCTTTAGAAATATTTTTGTGTTTTCTTGTTTTGCACGTTGCTGTACTTCTTGTGTGCTGTCTGTTGTCGATGTTGTTCTTACTGAACAATTATACTTACATTCTAATATTCATTCCTTCTTGTTTACAAATGTATGTACATATGTTTGTATTCATAAATGTGTTGAATGTACATTGTGTGTATGTATATGTATACATATATATTTTATGTTAATAGACAAAACACAATTAATATTGTCAGCTAGTTTATTGTTTGCCCTCTCCACTTCGTTATACAACAACAATAAGAACAGTTGCGCAGGCGGTACAATAACAAAAAAAATCAGCAAGCAGCAGCAGAATCTACAACAACAAAACAAAGTCGCTCGCTGCTCTGGCGTTGCTGCTACTGCTGCTGTTGTCGATGTCGTTGTTGCTGCGTCAGCGACGCTGGCAACTGTTAAAGGCGAACAAACAAAACTAACGAAAACAACAAAAACAAATGACGAATAATACAGAACATACGACAACGACGAGAGCAGCAGCAGCAACAGCAAAGGCAATAACAAAAGCAACGCCAACAACAGCAACAACAATAGCAGCAGCAGCAAAAACAACAACAGCAACGATAACAACAACAGCCAGAACCGAAACACGCGCGAAGCGTTGATGATGATAATGAAGTTGGCAGTGTTGATAATAATGATGACGACAAAAACAACATAACAACTGTGACACAGTGGGCAATTCGTCGCGAACAAATTTAAAATATCAAAATGCGGCGAATGTAATACTGTTAAAAAAATTATTTATAAACATTTTTCCGAAGCCAAAGATCATTAAATTGTTTTGCTAAACTAAATAAATAATAAATATAAATATATATAGCAGAAGAGTAATTCTGACCACTGTGCGCACGTTGTTTTTGTGCCAAACTGGTGGGCTTAACGCAAGGTGCTGAAAGTGGCGGGAAAATTTGTTAAAGATTTGAGCGACAGCACACAGAGAGACGAAGGAAAAGAGAGCGAGAGTCTTTGCGATTTATAGAGAGGAAAAGTGACAAAGAAAGGGAGAGGAAGACATAGAGTACGAATGAGTGAGAGAGAGCGAAAGAGAGGGAGTGTAACACTGAGTGGGTTGATTAGAATCAAAACAGGTAGTTGCAAGTTGCAACAAAAAGCAGCTGTGCAGTTGCATCCACGAACATGCAAGCAGGCGAGTTATTAAAACGAGTCACTGCCGAATCTGAGAGTCAGCTCTTGTTCTAATGATATTATTGTTATCAAAGACCAAGACCAAGTCTTGACAAGAATTTGTAACAACAAAAGCAAGTACAGTCAAATAGCCTGCTATTTATTATAATAGTTATTGTTGGTGTTGGTGTTGCTCTTACTGTTATTGTGGCTATAATAATATGAAAGGTAAACAATGTAGCGACTGTCGCCGTTGTCACGAAACTGCTCACAAAAACAACAACAAAAGTGGTCACCCTGTTTTATTATATTTCACAAACACACATATGTATGTATGTACATACATATGTATGTAGTTATGACAACAACACAAGCACAGCAAAAAAGCTCTTGTCGCTTGACGAAGGCATAAAGCTGCTGTAGTAATTGTTGTTGCCGAGACATTAGCAATTCCAACACAATTGCACACAGTCAATACAACACTGGGAAATAGCGATGGGTCAACATCGAGACACTACGATACTATCGTGAATTGTTTGTTAAATAGGCAAATATTATATACAAAAACTTTATCCTAATTTGCGATACAATATAGCGAAACTATCGAGGATAGTGTATATTTCAAATCATTGATTATCATCGACATTTTCGCGTTTCTGTTGCGAGTATAGCAAACTTTTCTCTTGTTGTTCTGTCCGCCAACAACAGCAACCAGAACACGAGTAGAAACAACAACAACAAAGTGGCTAGCAGGTATTGCAGTCACTGTTGTTATCAGTGTGCTTCGCTTGGCAGTAACAACGCCAGGCATTGCAACATTCAACATCAACAGTAAAGTGATTGCAAATTCTATAATTAACACAGGCTGCAACAGCAAACATAACAACAAGCAGTGGAACGAATATGACCACCTCAACGCCCAGCAGCAGCAACAGCACCACCAATAGCAACAAAACTAACAACACCTGCAGTAGCGGCGGTAACAACAACAGCAACAACAACAACATCATCAACAGCAACAACAACGATAACAACAATCGACAAAGCATCAGCAACGGCGACGGCGGAGGCAACGAGCGAGCAACATCAGTAGCAACTTTTTACAACGGCAGCAGTCCGAGTGCAACAACTGCAACCATAGGATCAACAAATCGTGTCATGCAAGCGGACGAGGATTTCAACATTCGATTCGTTAATTTGGTGCGCACGCATCGCTGTCTCTACGACAAGAAAGTGCCCGAGTATCGCAACAGGTGAGTTCACACTTTAGTCAGCCCGTTAGCGATGGCAACTAGTCTCGTCGTGAGTTCTCATCGATAGTACAGTGACAATAATATTAGTGATGTGCGAATTGGTCAACGGATGTGTAGATAAGACAGACTAGGGTTTCAAAAATAATCTGTCACTTTTTTTGTTATTCATTCAAAGCCATGTTTAAGGAGTTAGTTTATTGGCTAGAACATGGTAGACAGTAAAATCATAAAATGAAATTACAAAAACACAATATGAATTGTATGTATTATAAATTTAAGTTTTGAGTTTCTCTGATCACTTGAGTTAGTTTCGTAGCTGAGCATTCATTTCGTTAGCTTAATTACCAATCAGAACAATAATAACGATCCTTTTTATTTGAATCGTTCCAGAGACAACCAGGAGAAGGCGTGGGCGCTTATCTCGAAGGAAACCCGAGAGAGTGGTAAGTAATCTGTAAAATATTCATTTTTATTAAACACACGTAATAATATGTATATAATTTTAGTTATTCACTGCAAGGAGAGATGGAGGAACCTTCGTGCCTGCCTCTCGCGCTACATCAAGCAACAGAGTGGATCCGAGCCACAGCACAAACCGTACTACCTTACTGAGCATATGGCGTTTTTGTTACCATTTCTTAAGTCTACGCGGAACTCTCTTGAGGGCAACTCGAGCTTGGCCACGCTCTTCCAGTTCTCCCAGCAGCATTTGCATCTCCATCAGCAGCAGCATCAGCAGGAGCATTTGTATTGCAACAACAACAACAACACTAGCATCAATAACAACAACAACAACAACCATGTTATAAACGATTCTATGGAGATGAAGCAGTCTCTTTCGGACAACGACGACGAGGAGACAATTGATGCTTTTGATCCCGCCATAGCTGCCACCCTGGGCATGCACTGCACCACCTCGACGACAGGCGGCAATGCGATGACTGTTCCTGGTTCGCCAGCACACAGTGATACGGCCAGTGCTAATAGTCTGCAGAATTTCATACCTGATGTGCAGCTAGCTGAGACCGGACCAGATTTAATATACAACGATACTTCATCGACGCCACTGCATCATCAACATCAACCGCCGCATTCCCACCATGCGATGGCCACTCACCTGCAACAGCAACAACAACATCCGCACTTTGAGCCAAGCAGCGCAAAGCGAATCAAGACGGAATGCGATGTGACCACTTCGGGTAGTGGAGCTGCCTTCTTTGGGGGCCTCAGCGTCACAGAGCACACGGACATGGAGTTCTTTCGAAGCATTCTGCCAGATATTGCAGCATTAACGCCGCAACAGCGGCGCAAATTCAAGATTGGCATTCTCGAGCTGATTGACGATGTTGTCGAACGCTATCCGTCCCATGAACGTTACAATAGCACTCTGCTGAATGGCAGCGGAGGGATCAGTAGCACAGGTGGTGGTAGCGGTGGGGCGAATGGTGCAGCTGTGGGAGCCACTGGCAGCACTCCAACTAGGCAACAGCGTTGTAGTTCTGGACGAGATTGGCGCAAGTAAACGATAATTTGATGAAAGGTTGATGCCCAGAGTTGGGAAGCAGCTTGGAAAGCCAAAGATGTTAGGAAAACTAATGAATATTCAGATGTATATACATAGCTTATTGATTTGTTTCCAAAGATGTTTAATCAACAAAAAGCTCTCCAAAGATAGCCAGCCGTTCAACTCTTGGAACAACCATTGGAAACTGCCCAAGTGTTGTGTGCTCAATGTGTTACGTGTACTTCTAGCCATTAAGTTGCAGATGCAGCAGCAACTTATTCCTTTCGTCCATAAGGGAAGCTTTGTAAATATTAATATTGATGTTACGTTAGACTAAGAAATATATAGATTGATGTACAAAAATCGTTACAGATTACACTAAAGATAATTAAAATCTTGCGAGGTTCCTATACTCGCGAAACAGTCGTGTCAAATAAACAATTGGATGTATGAAAATATTATACGATACTCTTTATTATTAACATCGCGCAACTTCAAGAAAAATAATTAAGTTCATGATAATGGGGATCAGGATGGACCACTCTAAGAATCAGTTGAGAAAAATGCATTAGAATGCTCTAAATTCTGTCTAAAGCTAAATGTCGATTTTTTCTGTATTGTTCTTTACAACTTTGAAGCGCCAGTCTTGGGATAGAATTTCTTGGCAGGATCCTTGGCCATATCCAACAGGGTTTGGGCAGGCTTGAAAGGTGCGCCGTACAGTTCAGCATATGACTGCATTTTGCTAACCAATTTGCCAGCGCCGTACAGATCCACCCAGCGGAAGGGACCTCCGGTAAATGGCGGGAATCCCAAGCCGAAAACAGCACCCACATCACCCTCCAGTGGACTGTCAAGAATCTTCTCCTCCAGACACAAGACAGCTTCATTGACAAAGCGCGACACCATACGCAATGTCAGATCCTCAGGTGTATTGGCACCCTTGGAAACCAGCGCATACTTCTGCTTAAGGATTTCGTGTGCCTCCGTATTGACTGGACGGCTGCCCTTGCTTTGGCCATCGTATAGGAAAATGCCCTTGCCAGACTTGCGGCCTAAGAAGCCTGCCAATACCAAATCCTGCATCACTTGCAGATTGCCGCCGCTAAAGCGTTCGCCAAATGATTTGGCCAAATCCACGGCAATATGGGAGCCAACATCGATTCCGACTTCATCGGCCAATGTTGCAGCGCCTACAGGGAAGCCGAACTTCTTGGTGTACTTATCCAAATCCTTGGGATCCACTCCTTCTTGCAGCAGCCTATGTGAAAGACAAGGATTAACAATGCTACAATACGAAAATATGAATAAGAGTTTCACCTGATTGCTTCAGACAGGAGTGTGGCCAGAATACGTGTGGTATAGAACCCGGGTCCATCGCCCACTGTAATCACTACCTTGCCTTGTTTGAGACCTACAGCAACGGCTTGGGCGATGGTGTCCTTAGAGGTGCCTGGATGTGTAATGATTTCCAGCAGCTGCATCTTGTCGACGGGAGAGAAGTAGTGCATGCCCACTACCTTCTCAGGACGCGAGCTACCAGCAGCAATCTTCGTAATGGGAATGGCGCTGGTATTAGTGGCAATAACACAATGCTCAGGGACAACTGCCTCCAGCTCCTTGATTACTCGGTGCTTAATGTTAATATCCTCGAAAACAGCTTCGATAATAATATCGGCAGTCTTAAAGTCGTTGTAGTTTAGCGTGGGTAGCAGATGCGACAGCGTTTGATCGCGTTCCAGGGCCGTAATGCGCTTGCGCTTTAGAGCTGTTGCCAGACCCTTTTGCACTTGGCCAATACCGCGAGCAAGGCCTGCATCGGTGGCATCTTTCATAACTACATTGTAACCCTTGTCGACGGACACCTGTACAATGCCAGCACCCATGAGACCCGCACCAAGCACGCCCACAGTCTTGACAGGACGCTCTGGCTTGCCAAAGCGATTCTTCTTGCACTCAGTCTGGCCACGGAAGAGCGCAATGAGACCCTTTGATTCTGGTGTAGCCGATAATTCACCAAAGCCCTTGCGTTCCGACTCGTAGCCAGCATCAGTGCCCTTGTCGACGCCGGCACGAATCACATCCAGGATCTGTAAAGTAGCAGTTGTGATTGATTGTGAGTTATTTTTTTTAATTTTGGCGGGTGACGAAATTACCTTCAGAGGAGCGGGGTAGAGACCACCAGAGGCCTTGAGCACTTGCTTGCGCGCCGTATCAAAGATTTTGTTCTTGACAAAGTCCGTATCCATGATAAACGCTTGTAGTTTGTTGACCAAACCACTCTTTTCGCGATTCACCTGTCAAATTAAATTCCATGTCATCGAGTAAAAACGTAAGCTGTGAGATGTGTGGTTACTTACACGCAGTTTTCCACTGGCCAAGTCATTGGCCACTTGCACGGCAGTCTTCTCTAGATACTCGATAGTGTTTTGCTCAGCCGGCTGCAAGCCAGGACCGAGAGGATCGACAAGCAGGTCAACAATGCCAAGGCGCTTAGCACGATCGGCACGAACTTGTTTACCGGTCAAACTCAGGTCCAAAGCGGTGGGCACCGAGGATAGCTTAGGCAAACGGACGGTGCCTCCTCCACCAGGCAGCAGACCGAGCATAACCTCTGGCAAACCCAACTTAGTCTTGTTGTCCTTTGTAGCAATGCGATAGTGACAGGCCAAGGCTAGTTCTAGACCGCCTCCCAGACACACACCATTGATGGCGGCCACAATTGGCTTACGACTGCGCTCCATGCGCTCAAACATAATTTGTGCGCCGTGTGAAATAAGGGTAGCCTCCTCGGCCTTTTGGCACGCTTCTAGCATGCCGATATCGGCACCAGCCACAAAGCAGCCAGGTTTGCCCGAAATGAGCACCGCAGAGTTCACCGAAGGATTCGTCTCCAGCTCCTTAATCACTTGCTCGAACTCATTGCTCACCTCGGCGCCCAGCGAGTTGACTTTGACATTGGGAGAATCAATTTTAATGACCAGCACTCCATTTACCACCTTGGTGTGTAAATGCTTGTTAACAGCGGCTGGAGATGTTGCGGGATTTGTGGCCATTAGACGACGTTGAAATTGTGCTGCGGCGGGATAGGCTGTAATATGATAATGGTGATGTGAGTAGTGTGTATTAAACTACTTGTGTTTTTGTACTACGTCCAACATAATACTTTGGTATTATCTCATATGTGGAAGAGTACAAAGTTCAAAGTCCAATGATGCGATAGGCGGTGTTCGATTAGTTCAACTCGTATATGTTTATACTGTTTTGATTAACAGCACGTTAAACATTGTTCTTTCTTTTGGAAATATCTATTAGTATATCATTTATTCATCTATTTTTGGACAATTACCTCTAGCACATTTATTCTGCAACAATTGTTGTCGTGAAATTTGTCCAACTGCACTTAGGAATCTTGATGCCGACATTGCAACTCTTTACTCGTATTCAAACAGGTTCGTGATTTATCTAAAAAACTTATGATTAACTATTGTAGTGCACTTTATGCTTGGCAAAACTATTACATATACTTAAAACAACTGTTGTATTAAATCTTCGTGGCAAACTAATTTTTACTTGTTGCTTCAACTGCAAGTTACCAGCGGCAACTGTGTGACCGTAGTTTGCATTTAAAAATATACTAGTATATCATGATAATCGATACAGTATTCTAAATTATCGCATGTTAAAAAAGACTAGATTTGTGAATATGCAATTTGTAAGAAAGTGACCTGATCGAATTGTCAATGAATATTTAGGTTAGTTAGATGGTGCTTTTGATAGATTATCATGACAAATCTTGTAGCATCAGTCCAGTAGATGGCGCTTTTGCTATATTGTTATAGCGTCAGCTGCGACAACCTAAAACTAGATGGCGCTTTTGATGCATTATTTTGGCTACTAATTTACATTAGTTGAACTTTAATTATTATGGATGGCAGCATTATTTCAGTCTCGGAATGTTATGTGCACGGTTGCCATTCCAAAAAAAATTTGTGTACCAAAATTTTGTAAAAATGCACCAATTTTAGCAAAAATGTACCACAAATTTTTTTTAATTTTTTATTTTTATTTTCGGTATTTTTTAATACTATATTTTGTTAACGTTTTTTTTTTAATTATCTTTTATTTTTTCATATTTCATTTTTTTAGTATAGTAGAAAGAAAACAAAAACAGAACTTTCGCTTAAATAATAATAAATCAAATTTTAAACTATCTTAGTTATTTTTAAACAAGTAAGAAAGTTACAGTCGAGTGTGCTCGAGTGTGAGATACCCGCTACCCATTTTTAATAAAGGCAAAATATTGCGGTATCATTTTCAAAATATACCGAAAATACTAAAAATATACCAAATGGTATGTTTGGTATATCGATATAGTACACCATTCAAAATATACCATAAACGGCTCAATATACCAGATTGTCAGCCAAAGCAACTAAGACCCCTACTAAGTAGGCGTTTTTGCCCATACAAAAGTATTTCTTTAATAACTTCCACAATTTTTATTTGATCAGAACCAAATTTTCAGGAATCATAACTACTACAGTAATTATTGTATATACCAAAATTCGTAGCTCTAGCTCTAAAATTACACTTGTTATTCGATTTTTTTGATTTGCGGGGGCGGAAGTGGGCGTGGCAAAAATTTGAAACAAACTTGATCTGCGTGCAAACATAACAAATGCTGTCGAAAAAAAATTATAGCTCTATCTCTTATAGTCTCTGAGATCTAGGTGTTCATACGGACGGACGGACAGACGGACAGACGGACAGACAGACAGACGGACATGGCTATATCGTCTCGGCTGTTGACGCTGATCAAGAATATATATACTTTATAGGGTCGGAGATGCCTCCTTCTACCTGTTACATACATTTCCTGCCGGCACAAAGTTATAATACCCTTCTACCCTATGGGTAGCGGGTATAAAAATGACCAAACATAGTGAAGGTCTTTACAATCAATCAATTCCTTGAAATACATTATATTATTTAGTGTCTTAAATTCTAATTTATTTGGTAATTTAATTTTCATCAACGAAATTTCAAAAAACTTTCGCTCTGCAGCATCAGAGCTGTGTGGCAACGAAATCAAGTTGATTATTAATTTTATTAAGCTCCTGAACAGCGGTTCGTCAACACCGTTTTTTTTTTACTTTCAATGTCTGTGCAAAATTTACGAATATCTTTTTCTTTTCTCTGATTAAAAGAAATTCGGAGTTGGTTCCATTGGGATATTATATCATCAGGATCACCATTATACAAATTTTCAAAGGTTTTCACTATGGAAAGTTCTTCTTTGCTTAGAAATTTGGCTGAATCACAAATTGTGATTCACAATATATAACTGTTTACGTTATGATGGGCCTTACATTGACGCATATATATTTTCTCAATTGATGTCTGGTGGAACAGAGCCATTTATAAAAAAAATATGTGTAAACATTAAATTTTATGAAAATTTTAAATACTAGACTAGGCATATTAAAAATGTACCAATATGAAAAAAAGTGATCCAATGTACCAACGCATAAAAAATGTACTAGTTTTGGTACATTTGTACCGAAAGTGGCAATCGTGGTTATGTGGTATAACCATATAGACAACTTTGCTAGCTTAAAGGATTCGCAAGAATTGCAAAAAATAACAACAATGCAATGCATATGTATGTATGTATATGATCTCGACTCCATTTGGGATATTCACGAATATATGAAAAAGATCTGAATTTTCCTAAATAATTGTAATATTCCTGATAAAACGAACCCGCTGCTTTTAAAAGGTCATTGGAACCAGCAGAACTCCTGTCCTGATTTGAGTGTCAATCTCAAGTGTGACTTTCGGTTGGCTTTTCACAGATCACATTAGGAGAGGGCATGTCCATCAGCAATCACAGCTGCAATGTTCAATAAAAAGAGAGGGCAGGAAAGAAGATTAACTATTTAATTTATAATACGTGGCAAAAGCTGTGACCATTAATGTCAAATGTTGCGACAATATGAACCACAACAATGTGCGAGTATGCTAGGAAAACTCATCAAAAACTATTTCGATGGGCCACTTCAAAGGATACGTAACAATAAGATCGACAACACGTTCGGCAAAACGCCTCAAAAACAAATGAGGCGCATTTAATGTGCTCTTGAATGGCAACTAGGACGATACGCGGTCGCATGCGCAGAAATGACCTGAAAATCCTTAACTGACATCCGTGTCAAATGGAATGTGTGTTTGTGTATGTGTGTATGCTCGATTTGTGGCGGGGTGGGTCAGCATGAAAATTGCTCAAAACGAGCTACGAAAGGCAGTCGAACAATAGGGAAGATTTCACTACTGGAGTCCTGGACATATTGGTTTCATATTGAATATCTATCAGATTTACAAAGAATTTTTAATAAATACCAGATACATAACCACAAAAAAAAAAAAAAAATGTGAAAATCGTTTTCGTTATGTTATGAATCAGTACTATCGTTTTCTAACTAAATGATTGACGAAACATTAATATTATAGATAGACACAAGATAATGAATTATCTGTACTGAATATAAAATTATTTCATATAGTTTTACTATCTAACCTGTGAATTTAAATGATCATATTTAATAGCAAATTAATTTTTTTTATTTTATATATGAATTTTATTGATCATTCATTGCTATGTTTCACTAAATATTAAACTTTAAAGGAAGATAGAAATCTAATAGCCTATTTCCACTGCTCTTTTCCGTTCAGGTTGAATGTAACGTTCGCCCCTGTAAAAACCCATAAGAAAAGAAATTGGTTCGAAACCTAAAAGAACTAAGTGACAGTGAAAATAGGCTATAACTAATATTTTAAAACCTAACAAAATACACTATATTTCAAATCGAAAAATGCTTCGCTTCGTATTTCAAAATTAATAGAAAATAAAAATGCATGGTAACTTCAGTTCTTTTCAATCCGCATAAAAAGCGCACACATTACTCTTATATAAAATTTAGATATAAACACCTATGGCATACCTATGGTCGTTAAACCCTAAATATTTAAACCACTTAAAAATGAATGCGTTTTTTATGCACAATAAAAACGCTTGAACAAAGATGCAATTGCTGTCAGGCGCCACTCAACTATTTTCAACTATGAACCAATTGTTTTTCATAGCGATTTTTTATGCTAAGCTGATTATAAATAATTGAAAATAGTTGAAAAAAGGCAAAGTGGAAAGGGTTGGGCAACCCTAAACGTAACCCTAATGAGGGTCGGGTTTGAGGGCGACCATAAACAAAACACCCATTAGTTGAAAAGGACGCGCGTCAGCGGCGCGTGCGACCTTCAAGGATATTCGCACACTCTGACCTGGCAAAGCGAGGATGAGTCTGAGTCAGAGTCTGAGTTTGATACCTTTGAGATGACTTTGTTCCAAGTGATATTTGAATACATAATTCAAATGCTACCCCCTCCGATCGCAGTGAAATAAAAACATTTAAAATGTTTTGATTTCATTTATGTTAATTTCCGACCATAAATCAAAAGCAGAACGTGTGCTTCCTGTCGCATTCGTCGGGGCTTACAATATTTGTGCGTGTTCCTTTGATTAGCCCCTTACATAATGTAAGCCCTATATGCAAATATATGACTTGCTCATCTCTGATTCTTTTTGTTATCCTTTTGCAGCTCTTTTCATGCTGTGACGATTATGCAAATTAGTTGACGTTGATCCTTTTCTCTTTTTGTAATTCAATATTCGCGAGATTTGCGAAAACTGGCTCAATTCTACAATATCTGGAATTTCCATTGCGATTGGGGTTGCAGTTTTCGCGAGTGCGAATTTGCCAAGCTAATTTAATATGCATATTCGCCAATTTGTTAATGAATACATTTGTCAAATGGATAAATTAATAGAGTTGCCTTTTTAATATTTCTAAAATAGTTAAGAATTGGCAAAAATTATTCAAATTGTATTGTATTATTAAAGTGAAATAAAAAACAGCACTTGCTCATGTATAAGTACTATAGATATTGGTTATAGTTTTAATGTTTGTTTAAATAATCAATAAATTGCATTAATCGCTAAGAATCACCATCGGTTGGAGTTCATACAGCGGGGCAGAACTGAATGAAAAGGTATGTAAGCTATGTATGAAATTTCAGATATTGCCACCGATCCAGCAAATTGACCCTACGGTAATGTACAATTTCAAATTGCCTTTTTATTCTTCTTGTTTGTTCTATTCCTTAAATATTCTTTACTTTTTTAAATAAGATCTAAGTGTTACTAAGAAATTGAATATCTCAACAGATAAAGTTAAATGTTAAGAATCTAACTTATTTACAGTAAAATATATATAATAATTGTATTTCCGAATTTTGTGTGTAGAAGTTATCGGTCTGGCTAAGTTGCCGCTGATGTCAAGTGCTTGTAGCACATACTCATTGAAGTAACTGTAATTCTGTATCCAGACTAATTTAATAAAAAAAGTAATCACTTTGCTATGAGAAATTTGTCAAGAGACATTAGCAAGGAGAAGAAAAAGTGTGTTGATATCTTTTCATTCTGAACAAGTCGTTTACTTATTTTATTGCTTTTTGTACAATTTTGAAAATAATATTTTATTTAAAATTTTATAATGGTGATTTCTAAGAAGTTAGTCAAATCGAGTTCAAATACAAAAAAATTCAAAAAACTTCCCGCCAAAATGAAGGTTCCACTAATTCTAGACTGTGATGAAAACCTGGTGCCGTTGGTCATGAATGTGGTCGGATTGATGTCTCAGCAATCTGCAAAGCCCAAAAAGAAGCAATATTTTCTACAGAAATATCATCGGCCTAAACTGCTAAAGCGATTACGTCGGAAGTTGTTGGAAGCTAATGAAGAGAAGAAAGAGACGGAGAAACCCCAGCAAAGGCGCAAATCTATGCTATCCGATAATTTCGTGCGTCTTGCTGCCGCTTTGGTGCAAGAGACCCCAGTACAGTTCCCTGCACCGCATGCATCTTTGTCATCAACATTGACACCATCTTCTCCCGATGCTTCGAGACCAGTACCAGAAGCAGATAAAGCTTCGCAAGAGTTCTTCGTTCCGCTGGAGGATTTTGACACTAATGCGTATAACTTTATTTCTAATACGCAGATATGGGCTCTTGTTCCTTTAATAGTTAAAGCATCCCCTGAACCAACTTTGAATCCTTCACTTAGTCCTAAGACTGACTGCACCCAAGGTTCACAGCTTGTGCTTAGTCAGAATCCACAAAATCCGTCTACGACTCCGATGGGTACCTCAGATGGCAATAATGATCAGCCGTCAAGCCCTTCGCATTGAAATTGGATAATAGTTGAGAAGAATTTTAATTTGAGTATACTATGCCAAAAAATATAGTATATATGTATATATGCTTCGCATCTGCCAATCGCAAAACTCTTTTTGGTTATAATTTTAAATGTTTTTTGAGAATTGGGTTTCAACCACTACATTTTAATCGAATATACATATGTACATATATGTGTATCGAACATTACGGCAGGCCGTATCACAAAACTTGCTGTTAATGTAGCTATGTCGTTTAGGTTGGATTGATTGAAAAGATTGTTAGGTTTAATAAGTGTCAAATGTTTATTACAAAAATGCATAAATAGGTGGGTTTTACTTGTACGTCACTTAGTTAGTTGCTAAATACTTAATAGTAGGTGCTTAATTTAAAACTTTGGAATAGCTGAGGGAAACAATGGAGTTCAATGACTTAGGCGCTAGAAACATGGTATAAAGATAAAACCAACAAGCAAATTGGGGAAAGGAAATGGGAACATAACTTCGAGGCGAGATTTGTGTTTCAACTAGAGACTAGAACAACGCTTGAGTGGTAATAATGTTGAGATCTTGGTGGGATTAGCAGAAGATGCCAATGCTTGGCTCGTGGCTTGTTGCCTGACTCTGATACGCAGCTGGAGAGATCGTCGCGTCCATTTGGATGTTCCACACGTTGTCCACGCCCGTGTTGCTATAATAGTAATCCGCAGTCTGCTGTTGTTGTTGCTGTGCCTGTGGCTGCGGATGTTGTTGGTAGGAGACGGCAACGCCGGGTGGGGAAGTGAAGGATTGCTGCTGTTGCTGCAACGCCTGCTGCTGATAGGCAGTTGCCTCCTCGTAGAGCAGCTCCACGGTACTGCTGCTGCCGCCACTGATGTTGCCATCGAACACGCTGAAGATCTCCGAGTTGGGGCTGTAAAAGCTTTCGGGACTGGCAGTGGAGCTGCCGCTGATGTCCAGTGCTTGTGGCACGTATCCGTTGAAGTAGCTGTAGTCCTCGGAGCTGTAGCCAGAGCTGCTGGTCAGACTGGAGGTGTCGTCGCAGCTCTCGTAAAATTCATGCCAGTCTGGTAGCCGGTTGCATTCGGAGCTGTTGTCGTCGCAAGCTCATAGTTCTGTTGTGGCACTTGCAGCAGCTGTTGTTGTTGTTGTTGCTGCTGCTGCTGTTGCTGATGCTGCAGTTGGGTCTCCGAGCTGGCGTAGTAGCTGGCTGTGGAGCTGTTGGAGGAGAGCGGCGAGAGGGGCGAGTGCATCTCGTATCCGTAGATGCCGCCCCCGCTGTTGTAGTTCAAGGAGGCATCCTGTGAGTAGTATGACGAGCAGTCCGTGCTCCATTGCGGTGTCATGTAGCTAGCTGTATGCGCTTGCTGGAATATTGCCGTCGAGGGCGTGGCTGTAGGCGTGCCAGCTGCAACGGCAACACTGTGATACGATGGCAACTCTGTGCCCGCTGGCAACAACTCTGCAGAGTTGGTAGTCCGCTGCTTGCGCTTGCTGGCGTTCTCCTGCAGCGGCAGCGACTTCGCTTGGCGCTTGTTGGCCCGCAGGCTGCACAGCTTGTCACTGAGTGCTGCATCCCGAGCCAGCATCACGGCCAGACTGCGTACTCGTCGTCCGCCAGCGAGGAGACGACGTGCCTCCGTCGAGCCCTTGGCCTCCGGCCGTGGATGATCGTGGGTGCCCTTAGCTTGGAAGTAGATCGCGTTGCCGGCGCGGCGCCAGAAGTGTGTCACCGGATAGCCGCAGTGCCCACGACATGGTTGAATCTCGAGGCGGCCATTGCAATTTCTGTAATGAGAATTGGAGAAGCGTTGCTTAGTACGACTGCTAGCCAGTTGGGGATTGGAGAAGTTAGTGGACACTTACCTATTGGGACACTGTTTGCCCTGTTGCTTGCGACGCGCTTTGTCGCAGATAGCTGGACGCAGATGGACGCTGGCGCCATTGGGAAGGCGGCACTTGGCGCTGCAGAGCAGCACGCCGAGACAGCTCTTCTTTAGTATGTTGACGTTGTGGTTGTTGGTGTTGCGCATCGCCCAGCCGCTGGCATGCTTCTTGGCATCCTCACTGTGGGCGGCATAGATGAGCCGGCAGTGGCCGTTGGCCCAGTCGTTGAAATCGTCGTGCTCGCTGACCGTCGGCACAACGGTGTCATTGATATCCCACTCAATCTGGATGCGTGACTTGCTGGCTGGCGGACTTGGCGTTGGCATTGGTACTGGCAACGCTCCGTTCATCACCATGTTTAACGCGAAAAGTTTTATTTTTGCCACACGCACAAATTTCAACACTTTTCAGTTTTCACTGACTCCCAGTTTCTCAAATGTGTTCTGTGTTTTTGGTTGCTTGCTTTATTTTGTGTTGCGGCGACTGTTGGACGTCCGTTCACAACGGCTGCGCAATGTTGACTGTCTCTGGCTCTGCCGAACACCACATTAAGTTCCTTTTGACCGAAGCGAGAACCACGACTCAGCAGCAGCAGCAAAAGCAGCAGCGACCACGACGACGTGGTGGTTGTTTTGTTGCGCTCTCATTGGCTTGCTTTCCAGTTTATCCGGTTTATCCGTTTACTATCCGCCAGACACTCGCCGCCTCGCACTCTCTTTTCCTCGCATTTCTATTGGAATTCCTTTCTATCCGTACTTACAGCTCTCCCGCTCCCGCTTCTGCTTTTGCTGCCTCTGCCGATGCCGCTGCCGCTGGCTCTGTTGTAGCTGGCGTCTGCTGTCGCTGCCGCTACTCGAGGTTTGATTGGACAGTCGGTCGGTAGCTACGCCAGCTGGCGCTCTACTGATGGAGCAGTCTCTGTAACAAGCAGAGTTGTGGCATTGGCACACCTGCGTCTGCCCTCCTACTCCTTTCCCCCTTCTTTCACATACTCTATCCCTTTTTCTCTTTCTGTCGCGCTCTCTTTCTGGGCAGAAGCACGCGACATCATTGGGGTCGGGGAACGGAGGGAAAGGGCAGCACTGTAATTTTATTATAGCAGCCAGTCAAAGCTAATTAAGTCTGAGCTGAAAGCACAGAGAAAAAATTAACAACAATTGTGAGTTACCTGGCACCTGGCCACTGACAGGGGAGCACAAGTAACATTAGTGCTGTAGCGGGGGGTGCGTGGAGGAGGACAGGAGCAGGAGCTAAAGGAGCAGCAGCTGCGCTTGTGGTTTAGTTTTGTATTGAAGTTGGCGCCCAAAGCGAATGCAAGTGCAGGGCAATCTGGGAATGAGAGGATAGAAAACCAAACTAATTGTGTTTCAGTTTTATTTAACACATACCCCTAAAATGCACGAAAAGCTTAACTAGTAACATAAAAAACTAGATTTGTGTATTATATATTAGCATCGTATAAATTCAATTTTTACAAAAGTAATTTCGAAACTTTCGATTTAAAATCTAAACCCGCTACCTATAGGGTAGAAAGGTATTATAACTTTGTGCCGGCAGGAAATGTATGTATCTCCGTCCCTATAAAGTATAATTCTTGATCAGCGTCAACAGCCGAGACGATCTAGCCATTCCGTCTGTCCGTTTATGTGATGAAACACTGGATCTCAGAGATCTAAGAGATAGAGCTATAATTTTTTTACAACATTTGTTATATTTGCACGCAGATCAAGTTTGTTTCAAATTTTTACCACGCCCACTTCCGCACCCGCAAATAAAATAAATCAATAACAAGCGTAATTTTAAAGCTAGAGTTTTGGTAATACAGTAATTACTATAGTAGTTATGATTCAAAATCAGAAAAAAATTTGACGAAGTTATTAAAGTAAAAAAACAACTAGGGGTCTTAGTTGCTTTGGCTGACATTCTGTTATATTTCGAATACTATATCGATCATATATTTGTAAAAGTTCAGAAATATAATCTATTTTCTTTTATTTAAAATGGGTAGCGGGTATCTTCGAGTTCGATTGTATTTCTTCGATTTGTTGAATTTATTCATTTAATTTTTTTGTTAAATTCTTTAATGGAAATTAAGTTAAAATCACAAAAATATTGAATTATAAATTTAATATTGTTAAACTATAATTAAATTATATTATTCCCAAATGATGATACTGAAGTAAAAGAACGTCTATTAAAATAGACGTTAACCTAACAGAATTCTTCTCACGATCTTCACAGCGATAAACTTTAAATGATTGCAAAAAAAAGGAATAACCTCTGACGTTATCTATAAAGAAATCAGTTAGAAACAGTCTTGTGCAAGATCATAAAATACAATTTAGCACATGACGAAAAAAGAAGGCAGGAAGAGAGAGAATCAACCCCCAAAAATCATGGCGACAATCGAAAGCGCATAAAACCCAAGAAGGTAAATGCCATTACTCGGACATATGCAGCAAAGTTAGCAAACAAATTTTTGGTCTTTCTGTGATCCTTAGTGAAAGATAAAGGAAATAAACGATGTGCTGAAGGGTTGCGTGGACTGAAGGGTAAACCCCATAATTTTCACACTTCTATGACATTACGAAGAAGAATAAGACGGCGAAGAAAACCATGCAATTATGACACGTCACAAACAACAAAAAAAGTCGATTGTGAATGAGAAACCCGTGGTGCGTCAACTCCTTGTTCGGGTCGAGTCGCCAGATTGAGGGCCTAGCACGCGATAGGACTTACTCAACCTCAAAGGATTACGGGCACGTTCACAAACGGGGGGTTGACTGGAAAGAAAGTCATGACGTTGCATATTTGGCGAGTAAGAGAAAGCATTTCGTCCGTAGTTGATGAAGAGATCATCACACACTATCAACTCGGCGCCTACCTGGCTGCCAATGTGAATGGATTCAAAAAAAAAAGTGGGAGTGCCGCTTTAATGATGCCTCAAATTAACTGTTCCATATCAAGAACAATTCCGATTTCAATTGCGACTTTTCACTCTTCTCAAATTTATTTGACATCCCCTCCGGGGGGTGTAAGCGGACTCGTCATTGTACGACATTCATCGAACTCTTTTTTCCAACTTCCAGATGCCCATAGCACAACCATTAAATTGTAGCCAAAAATTACGCATAAATGTCGTCATAAATTTGGGAATTTCCACAATTTCACTGTAGAAAGTAACACCCCTATTAGTCAATAAATGTGGTCTGCGTACTTGCTAACTTTCTTTCTGAACAAATAATGATTACTTTCTATTTATTTATATTTCAGAATTTTTTTGGGAATTCACTTTAAGCGGGTACTTAGAAACAATTTCTCCATATCAAAATATAATTTTATAAAACAATACGTCCAGTATACTAAGTACAAACGATTAAGTGTAAAAACTGCTTCTATGAAATAATGAATCGTAAGATGATTGCTAAATTTTCCATGTTTTGATAAGGTACCAAGTATACGGATTTTTTACTTGATATATACTTTTCAAAACAATTTAAAATTTTTGTGTAGTGACAAAAATAGCTTAATATCTCTTAATTTTTAAAAGATTCGAGGGGCTTGTTACTTTTTAAAAATTCTTCGTAAAACAATTTTGCATTATTTATTTTCAGCTCAATTGTACGTCTCGCTCACTTTCTCTCTATAATTTACTGTGCATTACTGGTAGTGAATTGAAAGTTTTAATGATTGGTAGACTTATCACGATTAAGAATCTAGCAAACGAGTCGACAACAATTCGCAGCTAATTAACCGATCTTTTGATGAAACATATCCGAATATGCATGGATATATGACGGCAGCTCTGTTAGCCGCAATTAAAACCGCATATAGAAAATCATTCATTTGGCAACGACGAGAACATGAAAATTGAATCGAAAAAAGGCATCGAGATCCGAGCATTGAGATAGTCCCAAAGTCGAGTCAATGAGGAGGAACTTAAAGCAACCCTGGCTTGGTTGCTCAATGTATTGGGGATACATGATGTTTTAAATCATAGTCTCATAATTTCTCATTGTTCATCTGGCATTTTCACAAACTGATAAATGAAACTGAAAACATAAACGGCAACAACTTCATACATAACACATAGGCCAAACGCCAGATCGAGTCAAACTGATAATACCTTTCACACTCTACGTGAGTCCACAATATTCGTCCGTTTGTCCATCTGTCCCTATGCCCGACCAGAGGCGATCAGCGAGCGGCTCAGTGTCCTGCGGTGAGGGGACAAGATTGCTGGCCGATGATAGCATCTCTCTCCCCACTTGCTCTCTCTCTCTCTCTCTCTGTCTCTCTTGCTTTTCAGAGACCAGTGAGAATTGAAATGTTATGGGTTTGGGACAGGAACTGTCGCGACTGATCGGTCGCTTGGACAAGTGACTGCTAAGTAGCTTGGCCGCTTAATCCCATGCTCAAGCGAATCCCTAGTTGTTGTGGTACGCTCAGGTGCTGTTGTGAACGTGGATTTCATTTAATGGGCTTAGGTGAGGCATTGTCTGGAGTTGAAGGATTACAAGCAAAATATTTATGAAATATTTTCATAATTTCCCACGCGCTTCTTTGTCTATATTTTTCTTTACTTTCTCAATTTTTGCATTTTATTTGATTGTTCTATGAAAATTGTTCTTGTGCATATAATTGTTTTGGTTTTTGTTTGAAATTGCGGCATTGAATTACTCTCAACATTCCATATACATACATATTTATTTCTCCCACAAATTTGAAGGGCACTATCGCAAACAGTTAGCTCTACCCGCATTTGCTCTAATCATAATGCGTTGGAAACTCACCGGCAACTGTTTTCTTTGCTGCTGCCACGGCCTCTGAGAAATGAGCTGAGAGAGTACGCGTAAACGCGTGGCATCAACAGAAGCTGTGGCAAGTACTCAACGAATATTAGGCAGGAGGAAAAGAATTACATTCACTAATAATAATCACTTTATCTGAAACATTTTTAATTTTTACTCTGCTTCGCTGTTATAATTTACTATATACGATACATTCTCAAAAAAGCTTAAGTTACTTAGGACATATAAAAATTGACTAATTTTAACAATTATTCTATAATTATAAAACCTGCCTGATAATATTTAAATGGCATTCCATTCTGTTGAGTGGCTTAGTGGTTTCAATCCAAAATACCCACATATTTTAGTCTTATCGAGGTAAAAAGCAAGCAGAAAGTAATTTATAAGTGATTCACTACAATATAAAATTGATTATATTAGTAAATTGGTGTTATTATATCGAATGTATACTTAAGCTTATTTGGTTCAACACATACACAGAGAGAAAAAACTTAGATTGAAAAAATCTTGATTTAAGTTTATTTTCGATCTTAATAAGCACGATCTTGAATTAAGATTTTTAGGTTGAAAGAATTTTCAATTTCGATTTTTATGATAATTCATTGGCATTTTAAGATTAAAAACTTCTAATTTTTAGATTAAGAATCAAGATTATTTTATTATAGATTTAAAATAAGATTACTAAATGGATTTAAAATGTTTTCGTTCTTCTCTCTTAAAATGTTGTAGTTTCCTTCCTTTGAAATTAGAACCTATTTTCTGGTGTTGTTGCTGTAAGCTCAGTTAGTAGAGATGCCGCAAATCAATGTTCCGTGATGCCGTTGGTATTAGGTTAAAGATTTTTCCATTCTTGAAACAAGATTA
Source organism: Drosophila albomicans (assembly GCF_009650485.2). Lineage (NCBI taxonomy): Eukaryota > Metazoa > Arthropoda > Insecta > Diptera > Drosophilidae > Drosophila > Drosophila albomicans. The sequence goes on along the minus strand of NC_047628.2, from coordinate 3,806,167 downwards.
TAATCCTAAATTTCAAGATTGGACAATTTAGATTTTTAAAATATTTTCGAACTTGACTCAATTTTAACATAACATATACACAATCTTGATTGAAGATTTTATTCTTGATTTTAGCGCGTTTTGTCTTTCTTTACAATAGTTTGCTTAAGTAAAAATTTGACAATATGTATTTCACACCATAAAAAACGGAATTATGCACACTTGCAGATGAAGACAAAGCGATTCGCAATACTCAATAAAATGTAATTAGTAAACTCTGAAGGAAACCAAGTCAAAAAAAAAAAAAAATAAAAATAAAAACAAACGGATAAAAGGAAAATCCATTGAAACGGTAAAATGTAAAATTTCAGGTAGTTCGGGAAAAAAGATTCGGCAATTCGACATGGTGACGACACTTGAGCACAACAAAGATGCACAGACAAAGGACACACAACACACGCGCCCCTCAGCAGGAGAAACAAGCCCTCCTCTAGCGGACGGACCTTCCCTCTTGGTGTTTACTCAAGCGCAAGGGAATAAAGTTAGGCACAACTTCACAGTTAAATAAAAAACGAAATGAAATTTTCGCAATTTTAAAAAATCAAATGCCACATAAAGTGGCAAGCTCCTGGCAGTTGCAACTCGTGTGCCGCGTGTCGAATGCTGTCAATATTTCCGGTGTGTCTAATGACAAACGCATGTTTACACGAGTGCGAACACATCCGGAATGAACGGGGTGCCGCCCGGAATATTACACGGATATCACTTTAAAGCCAGGATCTGCTCGTCGGGCAATTAAATGGATTTACTCAAGCGTTCTCTTTTGATCGGGCAATTTATAAATGATGGCCGCAAATTTTAAACTTGACAAAGATGATAAATGACTCTGTGGGCAAAATATTTAGCAATCGACCCAATGGCCTGAGAACAAATTCACTGATCTAATAGCACTGCACTTTGTACAGTGAACAGCTCAAATTGGATTTTAAGATTCATTAATACTTAAATTTCGGATCTAATAAATTTTGTAAACCTTTATTTCAATTTGATGGTCATCATTGAATAAATATACAATTAAAGTTGAAACGAAATTTTTAAAAATTTTATAGTTTCCTTGCTAATGATAAAGTGTAAAAGTATAAAATAGAAGCTTATAATTAATTTACTCAACCATCATTCCCATAAAGTCATGATCTTAATACATTTTTTTATACCTACATTAGAGCTGAGTATGTTGAAATTCAACTTTAATATCAACAGCATTTATAAATTACTTTATGGTCTAATATGCCAATACTCGTAAAGTTGCCTGATCGCCATTTTATAACTCCAATTGCCAAGTTTTACAATAAGAATTAATGGAAGGTTTAACCCTCAATTGGTAGCACTGCCCCGCTCACTAAAATAAAAAAAGGGCTATGCGAGCAGAAGGAACCCTAAGCTAAAAGTTTCCATTCGATCGAAAGTGGCAAGTCTACTCGTATTTTTGTCTCTTAATTGAGATTAATTGAAGTTATGTGTTGGATAGATCTGAATAAACAGCTTTCCAGCCATTTCGTTTATGGACGCGTTTTATGTGCACAAGCGAGTAGAATGAAAGAAATATTATTAATAATTAGAGAAGGGCACCCCAAAAATAATAGTCAAATAGAGTCAAAATCCCCTAACAGAATTCTGAAATTTTATTAAATTAAATTGTGTTCGGCGGAGTTGCAATACCAACAATTGAAGGCGGAAGCGAGAGACTCTCTGTGTAAGTCCAAAATGTATCTCAGAGATACTCGCACATGCATGCAAATCAAATGCATGGTATTTGAGTCGAGGTTAATGCACTCGGTGCTTGTTATGGATTCATTTTCAGTGAGTGTGTGAGTGTTTGAGTCCGTGAGTGTGGCTCTTAATTGGTCTATTGGGCTATGCGTGTGTGTTCGACTGACGAGTTGTTAATAGTTTTTGGTTGCTTTGTAAGTCAAAACTAGCAATTTAAGTTAATTGACATTCAAATGCAGTTGAATAAACTCGGTGTGAATAGCTTTAGCAGTGCTGTTTGGCAGCAGATTAGATGCAAGATCAGTGAATGCATTTATACACTTGGGATTCCCATTGTTGACTCATTGAGACAGGAAAACAACATTGAAAAATGTATCGTTGATCGTTGTCTTTCAGAATTCTGACTGCCAACGCTCTGATTTTGGATAAATATTTTTATTGCCTATTACAATTAAGCACAACATAAAATAAAATAAATAAATAAATTATATATTAAACATAAAAAACAATAATTAGATTTTTCATTTCATCACAAATATGCAATATTTATGGGTATAATTTTATAATATTAAAACTGCTTACTTACTATTATGAATCAGATACAAAGTTGCCATCAGCATATGGCAAATATCAATCTTTCAAAAAACTTCAATTGTGATTGATGAGTACGTAAAAGCACACTGCGACCGCAACAAAACCTTCCTTGGACCGCCAAGTGGTGTGGCAATCTTTGGGCAAGGCTTTTGATTGGAACACTTGAGAAGAGACCCAACAAGTACAAGTAAGTGAAAATTAGGCCCTATTTACCAAACAATGCATGCGTTGAAATGGTGTGAAACTCTTGCTTCTGTTTCGCCTTGAAAAGGGGGAAGGAAGCTCACCACAACAATTCGACCCTTTCTTGTGAGGTTCTCCTGTGCCTCGGTTGTCTGCCACAAATAAGACGTCACGCTCATTACAATATCAATACCACAGTAACACAAAAGATCTGGGCCCTTTCAACCCTGATATAAGTATATTCTTTATTTTGTTCGGGTACTCGTGCTTGGTTCTTGTTATTTGTTTCACATTTCGTGCATTTTGCTCACTTGTGGTGAATGATCGCTGATCTTCAAAGGAAGAAACTTCAGTTAGTCCGTCTCATTCTTGGATATATACTCTCTCGCTCTCGCTCTCACTTTCCTTATCCGCCTCTTTCTAGGGTTTTCTCTATAATTTTTCGTATTGATTAGACGCACTTTTGTGTTCAAATTATCGCATTTTCGTATTGAGGTTGTGCATATGCAAACGCATCGAGTGCCTTGAGATATTGGTCTATTGTTTCGCCTGTCGTTTATGCAAAACGTTAGCCCTGCCCCGACCCCTGTTCCTGCCTCTGTCCCTAGCTCAATACGATACCATTGCGATAATTCTCATCTTTAAATATTTATTACAAGAGGTCGCTTGAGTTTTAGGTTCCATATCGCTTTGATTGATTACTCAAGTGGTTTATCGTGCGGCCATGGTTGTTTGACGTTTTCCTCCTTTCTCATTCTTAGGCAATTGTATCGAGAACTGCGCTTGAGGCGTTTCACAGGGCCAGGCTTTGTCTCGGGGCCAGCATGTTGGTCACTTGAGAGTTGCGTCTGTTTCCTTTCAGCATGTAAATGTCATTTAAATAATACAGACCCGAAACATATTAAACTATACAACTTCTACTTCAATCTCAATTTGCATGGCTTCACATGCACTCTGTAGTGTGTCCTGGAAAGGAAGCAGCTGCTCTAAATTGGCCAAATTCTTGACACAAATGATTTGAAATCGATCTTTGAAGGCCACCAAAGGCGTGGCATGTGCTGTAGGTGAAAGATCACGGCAGTTATGAAAGGTCATAAGTTGAGGCGGATACTGTTTTCTTAATAGTTTCATAGTCCTTCTTTTTGTGGCTTCTGATCCACCCTCAATAGGATGTTAACCACTCTTCTCCATTCTCGCAACATCTGCAAGCGATGCGTGAGAAACTTTTGCATATCTGGAGCGTTATATGGCAACATCAAGCTACTGGAAGCTTTAGCATGCTACACATACCTACATAAACACACATACAAGAACCGTTCAAGTAGCACAGTGTGCGCTTGCAACTGCAAGGCTGCTGATGATGTCTGTCAAGAGGCCACTCATATATTTGCAACAACTGGAGTGCTACCGGGTGGTTGACGCTCCATCTACATCCACATCTACGTCATGCGGTGCTGCGGTACGCAGTTGAACACTCAAGTATCTGGAATTTTGCGCTCAGACCTCAATGCTCAGCATATTCCTCCAATCACTGCATCAACATAAAATTAAATTTCCTTGATTAAAATGTTGCAACTCGCCGATGTGTGAAATAATGGCGCTCAGCTTTCATGAACTAGATGGAAACCACATAAAACACTGCTGTCCTCGGTGAATGATCTTATCATAAATGGAAATTGAAAAAATATATAAAACAAGAAAGAATACTATCGGCATTAGAAGCCAAATTAAATACCCTAGAATAGTTGTTTTATTTTTTAGCATATGTAAGACAATACTTACAATTCAAAAGTGTGTAAAGCATGTAAAATAATTTACATTTATAATTTATATTTATGTTTCATTTCATATCATATCATATCACAATTTTTGTTTTAATGCTTAATTATACCCGCTACCCATAGGGTAAAGTATATACATATATTCTCGATCAGCGTCAACAGCCGAGACGATATAGCCATGTCCGTCTGTTTGTCTGTCTGTCTGGACACTGAATCTCAGACATTTTAAGAGAGAAAGAGCTATATTTTTTTTTTTGCGAAAGCATTTGATTATATTTGCACACAGATTAAGTTTGTTTCAAATTCCGATACCAAATATGGCCTTCTGTATATTTTTGTATATTTGCGGTACATTATTCGTTATATTTTTACAATAATACCCCAGTGTGTAGCTTTTATTCAAAATGTGAAGGGGGTATCTCTTCTTACATGTTTTTGATTGTTCTAAGAAAACATTACATTGAAAAATATTTAAATATGGATTTAATCCAACTACCAAAAAAAAAAACAACAAAATTTCCAAAAAATGTTCACTACTTGCATTAATTTAAATACATTTTATATTTACTTAATAAAATCATAAGATAAATTTTGTAAATATTCTGAACAAATTCGATACCAACTTATTTAAATATGATTATTATTAACATTATTATTATTAACATTGGTTTTATATAAAATTAAAATAAATTAAGATCAAAATACATAGATGTTGTTCCATATTCACAGTATGTTTATTTGAGAGCACACAATTATCCTAACTGCGGTCGCTATAATTAATTTAATTGATTCAAGAAAGGTCATTGTCAGCTTTTCACACAGACACATAAGCTACAGAAATACAACAGCACCGGCATAATTTTCAGATTTGCCCAAAAGAAATCAGAGTGTGTTTCATGCCGTGGAAGGGGAAAGTGTCAGGGTCCCGAGTAATTACCACTCGGCTTATATCAATCAATGGGATGTTATAGACGCGACTGCAAATGCTTCGTGGGCTGTTTTAATTGAATATTATAAGAGGGATGTGCATTAATAAGGAAATCAATTTAAATCTCAGTCAGTTTTAGTTTTGCTGGCAAACCCATGAGAAAAATCAAAACGAAACTCGAAATAAAAAATCTGCGGGCGTAGGATCTACAGCGGAAGGGCTCTATCGCATATTCCTTCAACGGCTGCGAAATCTAATTCAATACTTCAACGAAGCAATAAGTTTCAATTGAAAACATTTTTTTTGTGCAAATGAAGTTAGCTATGATCAAGGTCATCGAGATATTTTTCAAATAGCACTCAAATCGTGGGAGAACTAAATTCGGCAAGAACAAGGAGACATGCATATGCATATGTTTTGCATTTATCTGATTAATTTTTATTCGATTACAAAGATAGTCGTTTAGTCTTGTTTTATTATTTATAGCCAGAAAACTTTTGGGATGGTCAAACAATTTTTGCCGGTAATTGTGTATGTCAGTCCTCCGTCAGCTGGAAAGGCATTTGAAGCATTTTATTGTAATCAATGTCAAAAGATATTATTGACATCCACTCGACACACGACTTAAATCGTTGAATTACTTAGCTGGTGGAATATAAATAGCTAAATACTTATACTAAAGAATCAGAATATGAAGTAAGAATATTATTTATTAATTATTTTGAATATTTTAACTTGAGTATGCAATCTTTTCTATCGCAGTAGCCCAGTAAACATGGGTTCTAACAAAACGTATTTATTAGTTTACGACTATCCAAAATTGGGCTGAGCCTGCTGTGTTGTCATACAAATGAATTATTTTTATTATAAAATAGACCAACACGACTGCTAATCTTATAAACGCTAATCAAATTCCAATAAGAAGCTTATCGCTTATCGCTTTGGTTCTTGCGATAAAAAAAAGGCAGTGCGAAGTCTGCACGTTGTTCGCCATCGGCAAGATTGGACAATCAGTTGGTTAATTTCTAGGGTTCGAGTTGGTACTGTAATCATTTGATGCGGGTTCAACGCACCACCCAATAGAGACGGCGGGTGAGATCGATGCAAAACGTTTTTACCGAATTGTCACACAGAAGTCGAAAGAGAGTAAGAAACTGTATTTGGGTAGTGTGAAAGAACTGCAAATGGCTTGTCCACTCAATATTGTGGTGCTGCTGGTGTCGCTGCTGGTACAGCTGGTATTGCTAGTCCCTGCTAATGGGCAGAGTGATGAGGATCCGTTGGTGAGAACAACCTTGGGAAGCATTCAAGGCACTCGAATGGAAAGCTTCAGTGGCAAGACGATTTATGCTTTTCGCGGTATACCCTATGCTGAGCCACCACTCGGAGAGCTGCGGTTCGAGGCCCCCAAGCCATATCCTTCCTGGGGCAATACCACACTTAAGGCCACTGCCGATTCCCTGGTCTGTCCTCAGACGGGAATTACTTTGCTGATGAGCGAGGACTGCCTCAAACTTAATGTTTTCACCAAGAACCTGACGGCACAACTTCCAGTGATCGTATACATACACGGTGGAGCAAATAAGATAGGCAGTGGGCACAGCACCTACGAGGCGGGGCCACAATATCTAATGGATCACGATGTGGTGTTTGTGGCATTCAACTATCGCCTGGGCGCCTTGGGTTTCTTAAGGGGTGGCAACTATGGTTATCTGGATCAGGTAATGGCCTTGGAGTGGGTGCAAGCGCACATCTCAAAGTTTGGCGGTGATCCTCAGATGGTGACTATTATGGGCATGAGTGCAGGGTCCATGGCTGTCAGTCTGCATCTCGCATCGCCGCTATCAAAGGGATTGTTTCATCGTGCCATAATGATGAGCGGCTCGGCGACAAACCACTACAGCATACACAATGAGTTCTGGAGTCGCCTCTTGGCTCGACAGGTGGGATGTCCCATGTACAATTCCTTTGATATGGTTGAGTGTCTGCGCACTGTCACCTGGCAGCGCATTGTTGAAATATGCAGCCAATGGGAGCAGTACAAGTTCATCAACATGAAATGGAACTACGAGATTGACAACTACTTTTTGCCCAAGCATCCTAGTGCTCTCATCGACCAGGGACAGTTCAATAAGGTGCCCATTCTGGCTAGCTGGACTGCCAACGAGCTGGACTACACAACATTAGGTGAGAGATGGGTTTTAATATAAGGGTCTTATATTATATTTGACCGAGTTTTGCTCTTTAGCCCAAGTGGAGAATGAACTTTTACTACACGATATAAATGAGAACTTCAATGAGTATGCCCCAGAGTTCTTCCTCTTCGATTATAATCCGACAAAGAGCCAACGTATCAAGAACTTCTATTTGGGTCAGCAACTCCGGGAGCTGGGTCGCGACAACATCGAGGCATTTGGACGCATTTTCTCCGATGGCATCATTGGACATGGTGTTCATCGACTCGTTGACATGGCACGAAAATACACCAATGTATACTACTCACGTATGGACTATGTGGGTCAGAGAAGTCTCTCGGCACCGCTTAACGAGGATATGACTCTTCGGGGCGTGGGCCATGCCGATGATCTACAGTATGTTATGCCTAGCTTGTGGTATGGTACAATCATGAGCAAGGATCACGCTGATCTCTTCATGATGCAACGCCTCACAGAGTGGTTTGTTCACTTTGCCACGACAGGGTGAGTAGCAAAGTTGCGAAATAAGTTGTAAAAAATGTCTAAGTGCGATCATTGCAGGAAGCCCGTGACTGATTCAAGTATCTGGCCAGCTTGCAATGCCACAAGCGTTCAACTGCTCTACAATGATAGGACCACATATGTGGGTCCTGCAGCCTACGTCGCCCGTTTTGCCGTCTGGGATCAATTGTTTCCCAAGACAAGCGGCGAAGCTGCGAGTATCGTTGCCCCAAGACGTCTCGGACTGGCCTTGGCTCTAGCCGTGCTCATCCATAGATTAATGTAGCTATTAGGTGTGGAAAAAGCTTATCAATAGGCCGTTTAGATTACACTAATGATGACTCTGCTCTTGTCGGAGCTCGGCAGCTATTTACTTTGATTAATTAATCAACAAAGGCGTGAGATTTTCCCTCGTTGCTCTCTCTGGGTGTTCTTATGTGCGTGTGTATGTGTGTGTGTGAGTGTTTGTGTGTTGACCAACGCCTTGAGGCAATTAGTCTTTTGGGGCAGCTTAAATATACATTAATTTGTCTTTAAATGTTTCCAACTGTAGCTGCTGACCCTTTCTCCCCTCTCCTCCGTCGACTCGTAATTGTTGCGATAAATTTTTGTAATTGCCAGGTTCGCACATGACAAAAGCTCAGTTCCTTCAGTCCCCCTCCTACCATCGTGCCTCTCCTCCTGCTTCCAGTTGTCGCGTCTGTCTGTCGCTGTTATTGACATTTCAGATTGGCAGCATTTAAGTGGATTGTTCTTGCGTGAAAATCTCAAACATGTCAGCGGCTGTAAAAGGATTATGGCCCAACTGTTTATGGGGGAGGATTTGCTGGCGTTACCCTGGTAAGGGATTACACTTTGAATGGACTGGGAAATGTACTTCCTCGCGTATCATGATGGGAAGTTAATTTAAATAACACCACCAAACATGAAATGTAGGCATAACATAAAATAATAGAAAATATTGATAATAGTAATATAAAATATTACCATTAACTAAAGTACAAAAATAAACAAAATACTGTATTAATATGAATAAAACAAAAAATATAGCAAAAATATACAAAATTATTTAATGTAATGTGAGTTATATTTATTACATAGTAATTTCATTTCCGCGAATTAATCGTACGTTCATCGATAAGACTGTTTTTAAGTACCTCCGCAATTTCTGTTACAATAGTTTGACGTTACTATATACATATGTAAATTAAGAATTATGACGCAATTTATTTTTATTTTTTTTTAAATTATGCCATTTTATCAAAAATGCTACGGACAAATAAATTATAATGTATTTTGAGTTGATTGCATTATAAAGTACATATCGGAATTGACAATCGATTCTAAATGCTCTAGCATATAATTTTAGTTCCAAAACTTTTGATATACTATACATCATGGTAGTCTACTAAAAGTTAAGATAAGTTTAATATGTGAGTGGAACATTTAAGTGCTAATTATTAAATTAGCTTTACGTTTGACTCATTCGTGATATACTTTTTCTTTGGCTAAGCCAAGAAAGGAGAGGGATAAGGACAGGGAGAAGCAGCCCACAGAAACCACACACGCTTACGAAAGTGCGGAATACAAACCAAATACGAGTACAAGGACAACCACATAATGACTTTGATGTAGAGTTTCTCGGACAAAGTTTTACCAAAGAAAATATGGAAAATTAACTTGTTAGCCAGCCCATCAACCGCACACTCTCGCATACACTCGGAAAATACATGTGGGTGTATGCAATAGAGTATAAGAGTGTGTGTGTTGTCGGACATGCTCGTAAGCAAACATTTGACTATACGCATTGTGGCATATTCTCTTTTGGGACAAAGGCCACAAAAAGGTGGGCAAGTCAATTTGACAAAGCAGATGACATGACAGAATATAAAGTGAAAGAGGCAAAACCAGGAGATAACAATGGAAAAGTGAAATGAAACTGGCAAAACATTTGCGAACAGTTTTAATTAAATCTGCGACGAGTTCTTAAAGTGACGAGTCACATGCAAAATTGCGCTCAATTATTACCTATGTTTCTTTGGATTTCCCCTCAATTCAACAAACAGCAAACACACAACAAATACCAAACACCTTTTCGAGCGAAGCAGCTGGAAAAGGTGAAAGAGTTGTGATTCGATATCGAGTGTGGCTTTTGTGACTCAATTACAATAAGTCTATTAAACTTATGTCTGCGGTTTGTCTAGACCAGAGACGGGAGAAGGCAGCCCGGTTGCCGATCAGTCACAATGTCTAGGTCCGGGCACTGGGGTTGAACAGAAGAGTCGACGAGCAGAAGTGCAGACGAGCAGACGAGCGCGTGCCCCTTTTGACTTTCGACTGGTTCTTTGTGCCACCATCTAACAACAGAGCCTGCCACAGCCAAAGGATCAAGAAGATGATGATGATGATTTGATGATGATAATGGTGCGAAGGTGTTCCAGCTGCCGGTATGGACTCTGTCTCGATTTCACTTTCGCTACGCCGTTGCCACATACTATACATATTTCAAATGAAAACGTGGTCCTTGATCGTTGCTCTTTTCCTTTCTCCCGTTTACCTCGCTCTGTCCTTCTCCCCTCATCATTATTTTTTTTGTGGCATCATCGGCTGCGGTTTTGATTACGTATTTATGGAGTGCACAATGGACGGCAGGACGCCTGCAAAAGGAGTAAACATTTTGAAGTAGCGCCGTTTCGAAAATGCTTTATAGGTTTGTCAGCGATCGAAATATATAAATGTTCGACTGTCCGTCTATCTCTCCACCTCTTTTATGCGTTTTGTCAACATATCATATTACGCCCCCGTCCCAGGATTACGATGAGACTATGCCCATAATCGCTAATGACAATACAAATTGAGAGTGGAGAGCGAAGAGCTCTCTGCAGCGGCTTTGTTGGTTTTTCTGGGAAGCCTCAGACAGGCACTGACAGCCGGCGCATCGTGCTTAAAAATTTGTAAACAATATATGTATTTGTTTAGCATTTAAGTGAATTTTGAACGCCTGGAACGAGTTTCACAATCGTCTGTTTTTTTCGGGGGGTTGTTCGAGCTTGCCACCTTGAATCCATCGATTAATATTCGTGGAAATGCAAAACAACGAAAAGACTGTGGCATTGTATGATATTAAGCGGTAATTAAAGACAGCCTTGCATTTTGTGTAAACTCGAAAACGTCAAGTTGATCAACAAAGATCATAAAAAAATTGCAGGGGCTCGAGATTCCAAATTTGCGTGCGAGACTTTTTTTTTGTAATTCTACTTCTCTTGTCAAATCATTCAGTCATATCTTATTTTTTAAAATTTTTCTGAGAATAAACAGTTGTAATCAAAATTTTTAATGTATTTTTATAAGTTTTCTAAATAATTAATTACGTGAAACGGCGCCTACACCTCGACAGAATAAAACGAGGAATGACAGTTGAGTCAGAACTCCTAATTTAATTTGTATACATAAGAACATATAAATTAAAATTGCCGTGATTAATGATGATTGTCCTGAGAGGGAGGGGTGCACTTGTATCAGCTTCCAGGCTCACACAAATCCCAAATTAAACAAGACAACAGATAGCAACAACAAGGAAGATCAAACGTAATTTACAAAACAGGCAAAAGGACACTCGACTGTTTTCTCCCTTGCCGCTTTCTGATTTCGAATTTCAGCTTTCTTCCATTTCCCGATGCCTTTGGGTCGTGGTGAAAGTGTTCACATCAAACGGCTCTCAAATTAATTGTTTTGCCTTTTTTTCAGTTCTTAGTTGGGCCCGATAAACAATTTGATTATTCGATAAACAAATACAAAGTGTAGAGCACAACTACATGCATACATGTTCACATATGAGTGTGAGTGCTAGTGTTGTTGTGTATCGCACACTCTCTGACCTGCCCCCAAAAAACTCGCTCCCTGCCACTCGCCATTGTCTCGCTGTCTGTCACAGGCGGCATCGTTGGCTACTCCATGACATATGAGGCTGTGTGTGTGTCGATTGTGTGTGGTCGCCGTTTGAGTGTCTTTTGTTGTACGCTCATTCTGATATCGTCGCTTTTGTTTGAAGCCCAGCGACAGACAACAACAACAACGAACAACGTACAACAGCGACAGCGACAAGAACAACAGCAACAACATGAACGACAACTTGATTGTGATTTTGGGGAACCTGAGACCCAATCATAATTATGCATGTTGTTGCTTGTTTGTTTGTTGTTGGTTGGCCCCTTGTTAATAATGGCGTTAATGTTTATGCTGATGAGAATAAGATGGACCACCCTCACTTTATGGTTACACTTTTTGTCTGCCTTATATCAGAGCTCCTATTTTTGAAAGCCGGTTGAGAAATCGGGCTTACTTACTTTCCGAACAGGTAAGTCATAAATAACGAAAGGACTTCTAAAGATTAATTTTAGAAGTCCACTTCTTATAAGTACAATAATCATAATATAATAATAATATTCCATATAATTCCTAAGAAAGCCGAAGGGTAGTCGAAATCAGCTGAGTTCTTGGAAATATGTATATACTACCTAGAAATGTAGACAAATTATAATTTTAATAAACTTTTGGAAAGTTTTAAATTTAAGTTCAGTTGCGTTCGTTTGACAAATTATGAAAGAAATAAAAAAACTTTGATAAAAAAAAAATAGTGCGGTATAAATTTTAAAGTATACCAAATTAATATACTAAAAAAATTAAAATATACCAAAGGTTTGTTTTAGGTATATTGATACAGTATTATATTCAAAATATCCCATAGAGTGCCAAATATACAAGATTGACAGTCAAAACAACTATGTCCCATAGAAAGAAGGCTTTTTTGCTCATAATAATAACTTTAATAACTACTACAATTTTTATTTGTTAATTTTATTTGATAATCAGGAATTCTAAATATAGTTAATATTGTGTGTACTACAAACCGCGACGCTAGTTTGAAAATTACGCTTGTTATTCGATTTTTATCGATTCGCGGGGGAGAAAGTGAGCGTGGAAAACATTTTTAAACAAACTTGATCTGATAACAAGTGCTGTCAATTTCTTTATTTTGTCTATTTTTTTTTTTAAATATATATACCCATAAAAGAAGTACAAAACATGGACTTATTAAAACCAGAAAAAGAAAAAAATTCCTTTTATAATGAACTAATCATTATGCTCTCGATGGTGTAAACACTTACAACTAAATGGACATTTCAAGATAGCTTAAGCAATCAAATACCACAGACAGAGTCAATCAAGTGCAACGCCCACACATCAATGTTGTTTAGTAGATAATCTCGGAGAACCAATTGAAAACCCATAAAAAGCACAATCATCATAGACGACGACAACACCCAGAAAACTCATTCGGAATGGGCCAATAATTACAGGCGTGTTAAGTGTTGCCTGCCCAAACAGACTAACAAAAGCAGAACCAATATTTGTTTGCAGTTTTTCAAGAGCAACTTCTGTCAATGTTCATGTTGTTGCTATTGCAGTTGTTGTCAAATGTGATTATTAATGGTAACAACAACACAACAACAACAATAAGAGCAATATGAGCACCCCACAGTGAGCACCCTCAACCAGGCCGTGTCCTCTCGTCTTATAGAGAGAAATCTGTGCGCCCTTCCATAACGTATGCTAGTTGTCAGAGAGAGGGTGTGACAATCCGGAGAACCCAACTAATGAGTGTAAACAACGCACGGGAAATCTAAAAAAGTGGAAGAGGAAGACGCGGAGGAAAAACTGCCACAAACTGTTTGATTTGTCGCTTAGGACTAATGAAACCAAACATTAGAGCGAGCACCCTCAATATGTTTCTGGTTCTGGTTCTGGTTCCGTTCCGTTCCGGGGGTTGTAATACTCTTCAAATTGTTGCAATTTATTCCCCCTCTCTCTCGTGGCTCTTTGCCACGCTGCCTACAGATAGGACACAAAGGGATGTTTACTATTTCGGACAGGCAGACAGACAGGGAAACGGAGAGTCTGACTGGTAGAGAGACCAAGCTGATGTGTTGTAAGTTGATTACGTGGTTGACGTTGTTGCTGCCGTTGTCGCTGAGTTGCAACATGAGGGCGCACGTTGCTGCCGTGGAATCGGCAGCTGTCTTCACGTGAACTGCAGCCGCGATACTCGTGCTTACAATTCCAACTCCAATTTCGACTGCCAACAGGCAACTCTTTATAGATTTTCACCTTGTTTTCATTTTTTTTTTTTTTTTTGGATTTTGTACATTTCCCGAGCTACGTGCTTGAACTGGCTAATATGCTTTTGAACAGCCACCTGAGTTCATTGTTAACTCCAAAATGAGCGCCATTGCGGCTTTCGCTAATGTAGGCGCCAGGTCGGGTCAGATCCGGGGGTTCCGGGGTATAGGGTATAGGGTACAAAGTCTCTGGGCCTGGCCCTTGGTCAACATGACGAGCTGCTGCTTCTGCTTTCGTGGGAAACTCTCCATAATAGCATGCGGGTGTGGTTTTCCTTCCATTTGTTGCTTTTTGTGTGTTTTGCTACAAATTAATGAAATTGTATTTGCTGTGCTACAATTTATGATTAATAGTCACTGGAGTCGCTGTACCTGCTGCCTGAGAAGTGCTTTGGGGCAGCAGTTTAAGCAGCAGCAACAGCAACAGCAATAGCAACATCTGTTGGTGCATGCCACGCAAGCTCAACGCGCTGCACTTGTTCTGATGAGACGACCACAGACTGAGTCAGAGCTATGTGTTCTTTATTGAGCAATTAGTTAAACGGCCCCAAAACTGTTGACAGTTAACCTTATATCAATTTAGTTTCTGTTGCCAACATCAATCAAACCATGGACTGCAACTTTCACATGGAAGAATAATTTGTCAGCGATCGACATGATCACGAGCTCATCCTGAAGACAGACTCTACCAGTAGAATCTTGAATCTTTGACATGCTCGTTACCTATATATATGTTACTCTGCCACTTCTCCATCTATCAAAACTAAAACAAATAACTCGCGGGCTCAGGAATGCAAGGGCTAACCGGGGAATACTGTGTGCTAGATACCTTAAAAGGGGTATCTGACATTGCTTTTTACAAATAATCAGTAAATACGAGTATAGCTTCTACTTTGGGTATAGCTTCTACTTTGGTAATACGCTATCGAACTGTATTGAGTCAGAAGCAATGCTGTGAAACCGCAAATTAAAGCGTAATTGAAATGTGCTGTTATCAACTCAATTGATTTAACAATTCAAGGCCTTTGATTTAAATTTAGAACGAAATTACTTAAATTGATGTGCATGTGAACAATGTGGCGATAATGTATAAAGTATATTATATAAAGATTAAGTATTAAATCGACTGAAGCTGAAACCAATATTTACTTATTATGTAATAATTAATTAATTAATAAACTTAAGAAATTAAAAAATAAAAAGTTAATATATAAATAACACAACAAAATCGGAAATAGATATGTAAAAATCGTTAATTCCGATCTTGTTAACTTCAGATTTAATGTTTAATACAAAATGGCATTTAAAGTAAAGAGTAAAATATATTATCTTTTCATTTCAGTGAATATGCGATTTATGCCGTTTATTATTATTATTATTTAATTAGCATTAATTGCAACTAAATACACTTAACCACAGATCACGTGAAGAATGAATTCGCGTCAACTCAACTAACTGAGCTGTGAGCAATTACACTGATCTCTAGATTTCAATTATAAAAGATTAATTCGAGAATCTAGAATTTATGTTAGCTTTATTATTCATTTATTAGTTATTTAACAATTTTCTACTTATTTATTAATAATTGTTTTCGTGTAGTAGCTATTGTATTTATCTTATTTTCTTTAGATGCTAAAAGGCATCACTATGTATTAAGGAACAACACCGATAAACTGTCCAGCAGTATAGCAAGTATTAAGCAACCCTCTGGGTGCAGTGAGGGGCGCCACCCTCTGTCAGTTAGTCAATAAGCGACGTCGTGCAACACGATCCATCATCAACATTCAAGTTGAAAGCTGTACATAAATAACCAGTGAAGAGCTACTACTATTGGTGAAATACGATGCCTCGATGACAACAGAAAGTAGACGTCACACATCATTGCTCCCTCCAAAGGTGAACAGATAGACAGAAGGAAGACTCATCACAGAGATTCCTCGAACGAACGAAAGAGAGACAATATGGGATGCGACTTCACTATATTATTGTTTTAGGTTGGATCAGGGGACTACAGGAGGTATCATTCTGTTGCCAGATGACTGACAGATCAACGTCACAGAGCAGCCCACAGCATGAGATGAGTTTTTAGCGCAGCTTGCGATCGGCACGCGACATTGGAAAAGCTGCCTCATGGCAGCAGGAAATACTTTCAACATATTTCAATATGCAACGCCACGGGATCAGGTCAAATTATTAAAACTGATGATGAGGCTGCTGCAAATGGTTTTCTCGCGAGCTTATCAATGTGTTTTCATTAGGATATCAACCCCAAATGGACGCCTCATTCCACTTTAATTTCGCCTCTGCTTCAGAACAGCTATAGCATTTCAAATTCCCTACTCACCTCTCTTTCCATAAATTTTGATAATATAAAACTCGAACCATATTTGTACGATAAGAAAATACATTCTTTAACTGTATAATAAGTAGCTCATAATTTAACATGTGGGTGACGGCCTCTTGGGCAGATTTGGAATTCACGCGACTAAGCTGACTAACTAGACCTATTTCGCAAGTTGTGGGTAGCCCGGATTTAAATGTCAAATATTAAGAAGATATATTTGTAGTTATTTTTATAAAAAGCTGCTAAAATTGTTGGAAAAATGTAAATCGAGAATGTTTGACTACAATATGTTACATGCATTTTTTCTTAAATTATTACCACGTTGCTTTCTTGTATAAGGTGGCAACTGAAACCTTAGACACAAAATATATTTATGACAATACGTTTAAGAAAATTTAAATCGAGCTTTATTAAAAATAGGATCAGCATGAATAAGTGCTGAAACTATTTGAGCTAAGGAAATGGTTTCAGAATTTTGTTACTTTTAAGCATTTCGACAGTATGAAATCTTTAGTACAACATTTACATAGTTGGGAATATTATCATAAAACATATAATTTTGTAATTTATTACTCACAAGTAATTGTTAATAATTGTAATGCATTGAAATGTTCATATAACATACATTACTCAACTAATCAAATGATTGGTTAATGATTGGTTAAGAAGTGCTGTGTGCTCAGAGTAGTCGCTAGTAGAACGAATTGCTGTGACATCCTTGACTTGCGCCTAGGATTAGGTTTCTTGACAAGCTGAGATCTTGTGAGCCTTTGTATAGCTTTACGTCGTGAGTCGGAAGAAGCAGTTAAAATCGTATCCATATATAGTTGAATTTTTCCGAATCTTTCTCGGGACGAATTGGGGGTAAGGATTTTCACTTGATCATTAGCCGCTTATTAGGTCAATATTTGACATATTGACAGACATGGCGAAATTTTCAATATATTACACGAAAGCATTTACCATGATAAGAATATGATATATCATAAATATATTAATAAATTAAATATTGAAAATTTCTATAAATTTAATTTTCTTTATTCTAGTATGTATGTTACTTCTGGAAAGAATTTCAAAAGAAATTTTAGAAATATTTTGTTGTGAGCTTTCTCTATATACTTTTTTTTCTAGTAACTAACATTAATTTGAAATAATTTCTGATTTTCTTTGCAAGTTTATTAATTTAATTTAATTAATTTAATTTTTACTTTTTAATAAAGTTATAACTTATAAAGAGTTTTACAACGGAAGACATAATTTTTTAAATTTTTTTAAAATCATGTATAAAACATAAGTACCTATGTAGCAATTCTTCATAGTATATGTTTTTATTTTCTATTTTTGAATTACAAAAATTCATCAAAGATATCAAATTTTAGGATTAACCCACTTAAGTACATTCATTAATAAATTTTTCTCACTCCTACACGAACTGGAAATACATATGCCAATGATCATCTACCTCTGACTGAGCTTAACCCAATAAATACCTGGCATAGTTGCAACAACTAAGACAAAGTTCAACATCTAGACGTTGCAACTTGCCCGAGTGAGTCATAAATTGTGAATTGCAATGCACATTATCGTCAGTGGTCAGATACGAAAAAACTCACAAAAGAATCGAGAACTGCGACTGGGACCGAAGACTGGTCTAAGACAACGAACTGACTGTTTGCTCTGTTGGCCAGACCCAGACAACCTGGTGGACACTTTCTGCCATACAGTTGGCACCTAGATTGTTACTGTTGCCATTGCTGTGGCTGTTTGCTGCTGTTGTTATTTATGAGTTTTGTGATGTTTCTGCAAATTTTTCTATGTAAGTCTGAAGCCTAGAAAGAGAGAGAGAAAGAGAGAGAGAGAGAGAGATTGCTTTGCTTTTGGTTTGCGCGCGCTTGCTGAACTTGTGCCTCGACTGCGCCTGAGCTTATCGCGTGTCAATTGCGCAGACAACTTCATTGTAAGCCCGAGATTCTTGCGCATTGATGTTGACAGCAGGAGTTCCAGCTAGAGATGGACGAGTCGCGTACTCACCAACGTAGTTCGAGTTGGCCATTGAAGATATACGAATACCAAATACCTCTTATTGCATTTTCACTTAGTAGCCTACCTTTGTTTACTCGAGCTAACATTCCGTTTTTATTTCTATTATATTAATTATAGTATTCGTGCATTTATAAGAAATTTTGATGATGCATTCTATTTTGCTTTGATACTTTGTATTTTGTTAGGTCATTCTCATCTCTAGTGCGAAACACGTGTCGTCTAGGAAACCACAAAAGGAAGTTGTTGCAAAGCTGCTTGTGGTCGAAGTCGACTAGGAGAAGTCTTTGGTTTGACTGCGACAAACGCAGACTTTCTGGAGCCTGGCAGAGAATCTAATTACATTTTGTGGCCAAGGAGTTTTCAATAGAGCTTTGTTTTGAGCGATTTCCATCAGTCAATAAAGAGTGTAGTCAGACAGTCTCGGAATCGTGTGGATGCGTTCTTTTCGTACGTTCTGCAGTCACAGCGGGAATGGAAATGGGAATGGGAAAGGCCAGCTCCATCTGATAGTGGGGCAGAGGTGGGAGAAGTAAGTAGGAAAGCGACTTGTGGTGAAGGCTGCGACTGAGAGGAAACTCACAACTTTATTTGCGCTGCAATTTCGTGGAAATCGAAATCTTCATAGTTTCACTATACGAAATATTTCCATGGAAATTGGAATACCTTTCCTAACAAATTATTTAAACGTGCGGCTGCTGTACAGTTAGAAAAATGGTCAGTAGATGGGCAGACATGTGGCATATGCCGTGATGACAAGCCAAACAATTAAAACTAAAGTGGAAACGATCAAAATGTGCAACCCTGCAACATTGCGACACTGCAACACTACAACACTGATCTATTGCTGCAGATAGGCACAAGCCAAACCGCACTATCAGGCAATTTGCATAAATTAATATATTACGAATATGTTGCACTCACTCAGAGAGTCCAACTGGGTCGTCCCTGGATACACCCTCGCAGGAAGCATGCGATGTGATGATGCTATGGCGTGACTCATTGCCCTGTCGGAATTCAAAACTCTTCCCAATTGGCATTGTCTCTCCCTATTTCGCTGACTCTCAACATGCTTGGCGGCGTCATGTGTTGGACTATGCTAATGAGTCGACTTTGTCTGTGCAGGATACAAACAGTCCAATTCGACGTTGCTGTTGATGAGGATGGTAATGGTGATGAGGCGGTCGGCTTTTGACATTGTCATGCTGTCAAGCGTAACCAAACTCCGATAAGAGCAATAAAAATGAAAATAGGTTGCGAGTGCCGAAAACAAATGCAACAATGGGTAACTTTTTGGTAGAGCAACATCTGTGTGCCGTGTCGACTAAGCACGTGTGTGTGGCATTGAACGTACACCGAAAAAAAAGTAATGACGTCTTTGATATATGATTTTGCGAATTCAATATGAGAATTCTCCAGGGAGAAATAGTGATTGCTAAATACTTAGTTGCATTAACAAAACAGCTATAAAATATATTAATTGCTTTCAGAGTAACAATAATAATCATCCTAATGATACTCTTTTCTTATAATATTCGGTTTTGTCGATCAAAAAATTAATCGGAACAAATTAAGGCAGGCAGCAAGACCATAAAAAGATCGTTGACCTGATCGAAACGTATATTTATTTTTATGTTTTCCTTGTTATGCGATTAACACAATTGGGAATAAAATTACAGAGTCAAAAGTAAGTAATATATTCATATTTCTTCAGTGATTTAATGTTGTAAATAAATATATAGACTTTATGTAAAAACATAGCATTGTCGATTCTGTAGAATGTTTAAAATCGGTTGTTTCTTTTTATGCAACTCCCTCCTAATTTCTCTCTCTGCATTGAATGGCACGCGATCTCCACGCGGACTCGTACCAATGCTATCGACATCGAGCGCAGAGTGCCGAGCGCCCTAATAGATATAATATATGCACCCACACTGTGATGACACGCATAGCTACCGAAAGCCGAGAAACAAAACATAAACAACTTATGGAGAGACATCAAATTGGAATTGGAACTGAAAATTATGCCAATTGGTTTATCGCCTGGCAATTGAAGCAGCAGTCAAAGAGGGAAATAATTGTTAAGCAAAACTCAAACTTAAAATGTAAATTGTGAAATTGCTTTAATTTAAATGCAATGCGAAGTACAGTAGGGTACACAAGCTATGTAAACCCTCATCTCAGATGAATCACTGATCCTTAGACTGTCGTCGCCAATTGAGAGGAAACAAACGCTTCCAAAGCTCATAGCGTTCAGAGTTGAGACCCTCGTGCAGAACGATCTCATTGCCAATATCCAAATAGTAGCGCTTCTTGAAGCTGAATGGTCTCCAGCGAATCTCACGTAGTTGCAGATCAGTTGGTTTATTAGGGTCACCCTTGTAGACGAAGGCCGAGAACATGCGTGTCATGATATTCACCATTCGAAACTCGGCATCGTCTTCAGTGAACATGCGACTGATTGAAGGCTCCACAAATAGATACATGAGATCATCGTGGTGCACCACGCCATACGGCGCATCTTCCGGATAATGGATGTGACTGCGAGTACCTTGATAGGAGAAGCGGTAGTAGTACACCTTGGTGGTCCTGGCTGCCAGGTGAACAAATCGATGCACGCTGAATCCCGTTAAGGCATCCGAGAAAAGCGAAGCAAGCGACGTCAGCGAACTGTTGGCACTGATGAGCTCCTGGCCAAAGTATTGCTGCCTCAGCTCGTGACTGATGTTCTGCGCTCGAGGATTGCTAGCATTGTACAGGAAGCAGATGGGAGCTAGGCTGTCGAACTTCTCATTGAAGGCAGTCAGCAGGGACGGACTTTGCAGGATGGCTGACAAAAAAAGAGTTTGAATGAAATCATGGTCTCATGGTCAAGGAATTACATGCTCACAAATGGCTGGACCCACGAACTCATCCTTCGTCATGCCCGTTATAATGGGAATCTTCATGTGATCGCCGTTCTGATAGCTTCGCACGGGATCCTCGATGAGGAAGCGTTCCTGCCCAAAGTCCGGTTCTATGACGGGTTTCCACAATATCAAGGGATTATTGCGTGCAAAGTCAAACATGTGAGGCAGCGTGTTCGCATATTCCAGATAATGTTTCTGCAAATGAACAACTGCAGATAATCAGAATGTGAGAACTGGGACTTACTTAAAAATTTACCCCACGAAGACAGTTGAGCATTTCATTGATGTTCTCTGTTGTGCATTGGAGCAACGCCGCTTGCTTCTTTGCCACATCCATTTGGTGCTCTGGTGGCGACCATTGACCAGTTGCGGCGCCACTCATCAGAATGGCTCGATGAAAGAGACCCCGCGACATGGGTGATACCATGTGCAGGGTGACGGCCATAGCACCAGCTCCATAGCCTAGTAGTGTGATCTCATTGGGATTGCCGCCAAATCGCGAGATGTGCAGTTTCAGCCAGCGCAACAGCTGCACTTGGTCCTTAAGACCCATGTTGCCTGTCGCCTGTTCAGTTCCTGTGGCAAGAAATCCAAGTGTGCCCAGGCGATAGTTGAATGTGACTAGCACCAGGTTGCGGTCCATAAAGTATTGCGGACCTGCAAAGTTTTTGCTCTGACCCGAAAGCGAATAGAAGCCACCAGGATGTATGAACACCAGGACGGGCCTCTTTGGATTCGGATCTGATTCGCTGGGTAATTCGCGCGAGTAGATGTTCAGCTTGAGGCAATCCTCGCTCACATCCTCGCTAAAAAGTCCTGGTTGCGGGCACTTGGGTCCATCAAAGGTGGCATCGAATATATCAAACCACTGCTCAATCGGCTCAGGCGCTTTGAAACGCAGATTCTCCACGGGCGCCTTGGCATAGGGTATGCCTCGAAAAGCGTAGAAGTTGTGTCCAGCCTGTGAAGGCAATATGGTACCTCGAATCTTGCCCAAAGCTGTGGTGATCACTAAATCCGAAAGCTCCTTCTCGCTGCCAATGGGAGTATTGTCATCGTCATTGTCGTCCCAATTCTTGCCCAACGGCGGTTCACTGCTGTTCTGTGCCAACGAAATGGGACTCCAGTTAAGCAGCATCAGCAGTCCCAAAGGATACCACATCTTCAGAGCTTAGTGTAAGTAAGACTGTGGAGTCTGCGATGGCAGCTACTCGCTTTTATAGTCCCCCAATTGGAGCCATTTCCCATAAAATCTGCGAATTGATGATCTTCTCGATGCAGTTGGACGTGGGCGTTGCTTTGCATGCTTCCTTGTTCTGCTAGCTCTTCCCATATCCAATTGCTAGCCATATGTGTGTAAACCATAAATAACCCACAGGCTGCTTTCGAGTTTTGCGATCTCTTCCCACACACACCTTTTTGAATCCCTGGCTTTTGGTCTTTGGTGTCTGGTCTGCTGTTTGCTATCTAGTGTCTGGCATGTTGCCTCCTTGCCACCTACCGAATCAACCCACGTTTAGTTGTCTATTAATTTGTTATTGCTCCAATTTTCCCATGTGAACTTGTTTGCGTGTTTGCGGCTTATTAGATTAAACACCCGAGGGACGTCTCTGACCTACCCAAAAAACCGAAAGAGAGCAGGAAAACGATCCTTAAGTGTCCGTTAATAGCGTTTAATGGTTGAGCATAAAAGGTGAGCGCAAGTCATAAAGTTTTCCAACACCACAATGCGACACACCCCTCATGTCCTTTATGCCTCTGTCTCTCTTAGTTTCTTGCTTATTCGTATCTGTTTGTCCAAGGGAATGCGTTAAACTGTTTCCTTTGTGTGCTGCTTCTTCCGTTTGCTCTTTCTTTTCTTTCCCTCACGGAGCATTAATTGCATGTCATGATCGTCTCAAACAAAAGCGTGTTAATTGGATTAATATTAGGTCATTATAAAGGCATCTCCGCGCCAGCTACTGCAATTCTCACCACATTGTGTGAAAAGGTTTCTGCGACTGCTCTTTCTAAAAGAGGTCACCAAATAGTTTGACCAGGAATGTAGTTGGCACTTAACCAAAATATGTGCTAAGAAGCGATTTAATTGGAACATAATATTAATAACATAATATTGAATAAAACAAAATTAAAATACGACACTCACCAACTCCAGAATTAAATGAAACGCCCATACCACAATTTCCAGAGCATAGAGTCCATATAGATATGTATTCTACAGAGAACGTATTACTATTAACGGCAATAGACAAGTTTTCAAAATTCCTCAAGGGCAAGTTATTAAGTCAAAAGCAATTCAAGTCGAAAAAACCCTCTATGTACATATTTTATTCTATTTTGGAGTACCAAATAATAGACAACAATAAATCGCTAAATTTAAATTTATTAATGTTTGGATATAAATTTAATATATAAAGTTACACCATAACATATAATGGGCAAATTGAGAGAGAAGAACTACTGAACAGAGCAATTTACGAATGCAATTTTTCAATACACTCGCAACAAAAAAATATTACTAGAAGTAAACTTTTTAGCAGAAAGATAACAATGAACCCAGAATTTTACGACAAATCCAGACAGGAGAATATTGACCAAATAAAGTACCGCAAACTGTATTTCTCCCAGGAAACTCAATGATCTATTGGAAACTACTTATGACTTCTATCATCTTTAAAAATCGTAGAACGGCAATTCTCGTCCCTACATACGAACATATCAAATACACAAGTGTAAAGTTGCAGGAGATATCCAAGCTCATTGGATCCGTTCAATGTGTGGAGGAGAACTTAACAAAGATCGCGATCTGCCACAACAATTGATTGCAACAGAGTTCCAGATCGCGACGGCTCAGTGTACATAATTGATGATATTATGCCTCATCCATGAGCTGCTAGCTCACGCCCAGAGATGCTTTGGTCATAAAAAACAACATGGCAAGCTGTGCCGTTGTTAGACATTCTGTGGTCGTCACCGTCGTCATCATATTACCAGGTAATTGTAGCATCAGCTATAGCAATGGACTAGTGCTCGGGCTAAGGCACGAGCTCGGCAGGTGACAGAAATGCGGACGCCTCCGGTGTAGAGGCCAGACACTAATGACCAGACAGATGAGAGACGACAACCGAGAGTACGACGACGACGAGGTCGTACCAAGCGCCACAGGATGTGTCTGCAGTGTTGTAGTGAGGTGTGAATAGTGTGCGGAGTATTTGGTGTAAGTGTGTGATGTTATAACTCCTGCCGCGCCTCAAGACGCCTGTCCAGTGTCTCCTCTGTAGCGTTGTTCAGACTGTCAAGACTGTGCTGCCTGTGGTGATTTTGTGGGTTTTTTTCCTATTAAAAAAGTAGAAGTGTCTTCGGTTTTAAACTCTCAATTTGGATTTAATTAGTTGGCAAATATTGGCGTGTTGTCACTCAGGTTGTCTGCCGTGTGTGGTCCAGAGATCTTAGATTTTTCGCTGGAATCTGATACCGATTGATATCTATTTATATATCTCGCCTGCAATCTACCTATCCATACATTAGATAAAAATCATTGGTACTTCTCCCGCCCCGCTCTATGTTTGAGTGCCAAATATATAATTTATTGAGCATAATCATTAGATAGCGATGCGTTTGCCTGCTCAAAATTAGCATCCCATTCTATTTGCAATTTTGTTTTGAACCCTTAGCTAGTAGTCAGGGGACACAGCTTCTAATCAACCCTCCCCAGAACGGGAACAGAGAGTCAACCTTAAATGTGCATTGACTAATGAAATGTGTATGGTTTGGATTCGCATACACATTCGATGTCGAGTATTTATTTTCTAAGGTCGTTCTGGGCCAAATGATTTTAGTCATTTATGCGGCTTTTGTTGTGCGTTTTTGGCAACATAAATGTGAATTTCAATTTTTGATTCGACCACTCTCGGTTTGTTGTATGTTTTCCATTTGTTTTTCCTCTGTTTTATGCCAATTTGCATTTGATAATACGCCCGCGATTGTTGGCTAATTAACGGGATTTGTTTGCACATTTTCATGGCCTTTTTGAAGCGCCATCCAGTCACGCGTGTGCCCATCAAGCGGAGCCAGCTGAGCACGCGACAAAAGGTGTTTCGCAATGTACTATACTATAGTTGTAAATCGGTTTATAAAAATGGGCGGGCGTGGTAAAATTTGATTACATCTATACCATATGAGGGTATTCTTGTGATATGAACTTTTTATGACCTATGTTACTAGTAAAAGAAGCGTTGGTATTCTCCTCTTCAGAGAGTAATTTCTTTGTGACACTTATAAGGATTACGAGTCAATACAATTTAACAATGTTGACATCTACAGCTGCTGCAAATAGTTTTTCCCCAGCCAACATTTTGAGGAGTATCAATCAAATGAACATATGCAAAAATACGTTTGCTATAGTCAACGAATTGATGAACCTCTCTTGGGAGCGACATAAACAGCAATTGGCAAATGGTAAAAGGTTATTGTTATTGTCTTTTGTGCGAGCGACAGACAGATAGACAGATGATTGATCATGTGATTGAGGCCTTTTTGCATTTGCAGTTATTCTAAAGAGAAGACAAGGGGCTGCATCAATTTCGAGTGCCTTTCCAAATGAACGTGGGAGTTTCTGGATTTCCGAGTTTGCACCTTGACTAGGTGAGAGCCATTGCACGCAGTCATCTTGGCTCTTGGATGCAAAGCACGTGCCACAAGAGCCAGCGCGCCTAGCATGTAAATCTGTTTCAGTTTCAGTTTCTGTATGTGTGCCACTTGCAGCAGCCACCAGCATATACATATGCTGGAAGCGCAGCTGTTGAACTGGCTGCTTGGCTGCATGCCACAGTCTTTGCCACTTCCTTTTCGTGGTCTGTTTGAGAAATGAGAATTGAACCCGTGCCATCGACTTGCCTGAATGACTTCGAAGTTGGCCTGCAACGATCGTCATAACTTCTAGAACTAAATTAATTGTTTCGCAAGACGCTGCTTCGCTAGCACCTGTTGTCGGCCAAGGTCTGTGGACATTAATTGAATATTAATAAATCGACAGATCCTTTGATTTTCGCCTGCACTTTTCATTTCAATTCGTATAATCGCCTCACACAACTTGCCTTCGTCATAATCGTAATCGTAATCATAATCGTAATTAAGTTAAACGTCTACATGAACCGTTCATTTTCATGGCGTCTGCCACACAGTTGGCTCAGAGAGACAGACGACGTCTGGTCTTGGTTTTGTTCCTCTTCCCATTCCCCTCTTCACACAGCCCACATCGACTTCATCATTGTCGTAGGTCATGCGTGCGGTTGGTCAAATGGATTCTGGATTGTGAATTGCTGTTTGAATGAACTGACGCTACGCTACTTCTGGTCACTTGATTAAGTCAATGCTCATGCGGGATGCCAGTCGATTGGCACGAATCAAGGCATCAATCTATCAATATCAATATCTATATCTATATCTATGTCTATATCTATATCTATATCTATATCTATATCTATATCTATATCTATCTATATCTATATCTATATCTATATCTATATCTATATCTATATCTATATCTATATCTATATCTATATCTATATCTATATCTATATCTATATCTATATCTATATCTATATCTATATCTATATCTATATCTATATCTATATCTATATCTATATCTATATCTATATCTATATCTATATCTATATCTATATCTATATCTATATCTATATCTATATCTATATCTATATCTATATCTATATCTATATCTATATCTATATCTATATCTATATCTATATCTATATCTATATCTATATCTATATCTATATCTATATCTATATCTATATCTATATCTATATCTATATCTATATCTATATCTATATCTATATCTATATCTATATCTATATCTATATCTATATCTATATTTATATCTATCTAAATGATGAAAAAAGGGTATTAATATAAAGCTGAAGCAGCCAAAGTTTCAACGCCACCCAGTAGTCAAACCGCTTTACTTATCTTATCATAGTATCTCTGCTGGTTTAAGCACGTAAGCATGGTAAATTCATTAATGGAGTTAAGATAAGACGTAATGGGCAGGAGACACAAAGAAGTGAAGAAACAGTAAGGTCATGGATCTTTAAAAATATAGTTGTCAATACCATTGCATAAAAATCAAAATAAACAAGTAAGAAAGCTACAATCGAGTGTGCTCGACTGTGAGATAACCACTACCTATTTTTATTAAAAGCAAATTATTGCGGTATTATTTATAAATTATAGAAAATTAATATACCTCAAAAATACTAAAAATATACGAAATGAAATATTAGGGATATTGATACAGTCATACATTCAAAAAAATACCACAGAGTACAAAAAATACCGGATTATTAGTCAAAGCAACTAAGACTAAGTAAGCGTTTTTGCTCATACAAAAAATTTCTTTTATAGCGACATTTTTATTTGATTAAAAACAAGTAAGAAAGCTATAGTCGAGTGTACTCGACTACCCATTTTGAATAAAAGAAATATATTTTGCCGTATTTTTCTCAAAATATACCAAATATACTACAAAAATACTAAAAAAAATATACCAAATGGTATATTTGGTATATCGATATAGTACCGCGTTCATAATATACCATAGACGGCACAATATACAAGATTGTCAGCCAAAGCAACTAAGACCCCCAGTAAGTAGGCGTTTTTGCCTTTACAAAACTATTTCTTTAATAACATCCACAATTTTTATCTGATCGCAACCAAATTTTCAGGAATCATAACTACTATAGTTATTATTATATATATATTCACAACTCTAGCTTTAAAATTACACTTGTTATTCGAATTTTTTGATTTGCTGAAATGCTGTCGAAAAAAAATTATAGCTCTATCTCTTATAGTCTCTGAGATCCAGTGTTTCATACGGACAGACGGACACACACACAGACACACAGACGGACAGACGGACATGGCTATATCGTCTCGGCTGTTGACGCTGATCAAGAATAAATATACTTTATAGGGTCGGAGATGCCTCCTTCTACCTGTTACATACATTTCCTGCCGGCACAAAGTTATAATACCCTTCTACCCTATGGGTAGCGGGTATAAAAATAAATAATAAATAAATAAATAATAAAATAAAATTCGCTACTCTAGTTTCAAAATTACACTTATTTGATTTTTCGGAGGCGGAATTGGGTGTGGCTAAAATTTGAAACAAACTTCATCTGCCTGCATACATAACAAGTGTTATCAAAAAAAAAATTTATCTCTGACGTCTAGGTGTTCATACGCACAGACGGACATGGCTATATAAGTTATAATGTTTTTCTAGCGGGTATAAAAACGGAAAAGCGTTTGAATGGAGTATGATGTCAATGCTTCTGAAGCGTCTAACTGCATTTTGGGAAATGAAAAGAATGCCAGGATGATGATCGTACCCGTTGATTCTGCAATAAAGCCTGTGGTTAGAGCTTCAGTTCCTTGACATGCCATCGAAATGTGAGATAATCAAATGTTGTGGCCCAAAACACATTAGTGTCAAATGGATTTTGCCTCCGGTCGCGTCTTTTGTGCGTGCTTATTGTTTAAACAAGCGATACAACGCGTGGCCAGTGGACAGTATTGATGGTATCGAGGTGCTGAGTATCGTCGACGCAAGAACCTTCATTAAAATCATTATATTGCAAATGTGGCAAATTTTCA
The DNA here is from genome assembly GCF_009650485.2 of Drosophila albomicans. NCBI lineage: Eukaryota > Metazoa > Arthropoda > Insecta > Diptera > Drosophilidae > Drosophila > Drosophila albomicans. The sequence goes on along the minus strand of NC_047628.2, from coordinate 3,777,081 downwards.
ACAGTTCATTTAACTGATTAAAGTGTATGGTACTTGATTTTGTACCAATTTTCTTGATGAAGAAATGGCCAAAACCTGCGGCTCTACAGCTCTTTAAGCTTGAGTGCCCAAATTACGCTTGCAGAGCTATATAATTTTGGCACCTTCTGCCTTTTTTGTCATGTGTGAGTCGAGTGAGCCAAAGAAGTCATAAAATTAAATTTATGAGTCGTAATTTTTATAATCAAAAAACCTTTTGTTTTACTCATAAAGCGTAAGTTGAGGCTCATTTTGTATGTAATGCTAGTACAACTCATCATTATAATTGGGTTCTAATCGCGCTCATTGACTCCCAAACAAGCTCTTCTCTCCCCAACAGTGTATCTAATATTGATTTCGGATTCATATTGAGCATCGTCTTCAACTTTGACTCGACAAAAAGCCATTACCCTTCGTCTTTCAAAGACATTTGTCAAATTGTCTATCCAAATCGTTGTGGTGGGTGATGTGTGTGAGAGAGTGTGTACGTGTGTGTTAAATATTAATCAGTCAATAAGCAAAATGTTAATCCGCTTTTAAAATACCTAGGCTCTTCCTATAACTGTTGTGGTTGTTGTTATTTCCCTTAATCTATTAGTAGACCACCCAGAGTGTCGACCAATTAATTGCGTAAATGGAAAAATTGCCTTTGGTCTTTGTCTTTGTTGGGCTGCCACAAGTCACACTTTGCTTATTTTTTCGGAGCTTGTCTTCGAAAGTCCCTATGAGTTATGAGTTACAGTGTAAAAAATCACCTCGCAAATAAAAAGTGTATTGTTCTGCACTTTATTTATTTATTTTTTAAAATTGTATATTTTTTTTAATTTAATATTTATTTGAGAACTTTATTCAGATTCGTCGCGTAATTAAATATGTTCATAAATCTGACATGGAAATCTCTCAGTGCATGAACAGCTACATATATAACACAACTAATTAATTAATAAGATTTCTGCTCGAAGGTGCTAGAAATCCATTTCAAACTATTCCATATTTATTTTAACAGAAAAATGATTAATTTGCTGTGGCAAAAATAGAAATAACTACAAATTACAATGATCGAACTTTAAATACACTAATGAATGGTGCCATAAAAATAAAATATTTTTCTTATGAAATGGAATTTTAGATAAGACTATTATTTCCTTATATCTTACTAGTACACGGAAATGAAAAAAAAAATGTTGAAATCTGTTCAGATTAATAAAATCATTTTATCTAGTAAGGTATATAAATAAGTACTATTGTTATTTTCTTATGGTTTCTGTCTGCAATGACAGGCCCTTTTGGAACAGCTTGAGCTTTTTTTTTGTTTTTTTGAGCCGGAGCTCGGGATGGAGCTGAAACTGGAGAGCACGCGCTCATTAGAGCACAACCAGGCTGCGCTGCTGGAGTTGTAAGTGATGTTGAAGTTGAATATAGAGTTAGAGTTGGAACCGGTGGAGGGGACCACACCGAGTGTATCTACATTAAACAAGCCATGATTACAATAATGTTGAGCAATTAATTGCGAAAAGCCAAAAAGATGTGAGCGCAGCTGCAACAAACTAACCATTTACGAGTTATAAAATAATGTGTGTGTGTGTACGAATATCTACCATTTTTGTTGCGTTGAAATATGTTTTTGTCACCCGTATAATTTGCTGGCTGCAGCGTTAAAGCGACAACAACGATGGCAACAGGCCAAGAAGAGTCAACATTCAAGAGTTGAAATGTGTAGTAAAGGTAAGAGAGCCACTTGGTGGCTGGCAGCCATTTGTGCTTATTGGTAGTACACATCTTGAGGCCCAATCCCGTATAATCAGCCCAGTTGACTGCGTACTGCCCTTTTAATTATGGGTCACAGTCAATGAGCAGCAAACAGCAGTCGTCGTTGTAGTCTCCGCATTTCTTTGGCATTTCCTGTCAACGGAATTTCAATTTTCACCTTAACGCCTATTTGCCGCGGCAAGTGCTTTTCAGCATTTAATTTCCCCCATTCCACTTTCCCTGCATCGGCCAATGGCAATGTCTAAGGCGAACGTTTTACTTTAACTGCTTGCTGGTTAATTGTTAGTCAACTTGGCCTGGCTACCAACAACTGGACTCATCACACATTCATTTGTTTTATTTCATTTGTAACTTTGCCCCAAATACTGATGCGGGCTGATCAGGTGAAAACACAATGAGATAGAATAAGACTGCGACGATGCGTCAGCTCTCCCTCTATAACCAATTGCTGTTCTCAGTCATTTCTGGCCATGTCATTATTTTCATTTGTTTATGCTTTTTTTCCTAAAATTACTCTGCTTGTTCTTCACTTGCTTTTACTCCTAATGGGAACTTGCTCCAAATTGTAGGGCTATGAACGTGTAGTACACATGTGGCGCTTTTAAAATCGATTTTCAGAAAACGCTTAAGGATATTTCCATTCATGATGCAAGTTTTGCAGACATTCAGGAGCAACAACCATGGCATTTGCAATAATTACTAAATCTTTGTCTTTGACATATCAAATCAAAAGAACGTGACGATACTTTGAAAATAAAATGAATCTCTTTAATTCAAAATTCTTGAATTTTGTAATTTTTTTTTATTTAAATTAAACATATTTGTCAATTGTATATAATACTTGCAAATTTAAATTTATATATACATATATACTTTATAATTATAGAATCATACAAATGAAATATTTTTAAACGGTTTTATATTATATGTAAACTGTTGCTAATGGGTCATTTAAATATAATAAAAATTGTAATGTATTTTTAGTAAAAATTACTTCACTAAAAAAATGTTGAGGACAAATGTTGAGTCATAATATTAATAATTATTTGATGGTTTTAATACGTAAATTAACATTTAAAAAAATTGATATTATATTATTATTAAAAACTAGCCATAGATAAAGAATAAAATAAAGAAAAGGTATATTTCATTATTTTAAGTTAGAGAGAATTAGTTTAATTTAAGTGTAGTTTTTACATTTTGAAAAGACTAAAAAAACTAATGAAAATCCATTCAATATCGATTATCAGGCAATCCATGGAAAGAGTCTCTCACTCTTTGTGATGCAAAAAAACGAAACACAAAGTGGATGATAAGCGTACATACATAATAGTAAATAAGTAATTAAATTTCCAGTGATAATGCAATACGCACATATAGTACTGCAGATACAATAGAATTCACTGCCACAATATGCCTGAAGACTCTCACACTCGCAGAGCAAGAGCGAGAGAAACACAAAAGGGAGAGAGATAATGAGCAATGACGGCTGCACACGCTTGCCACACTCCAGAGAGTTCGAGCCGAGTGTGCCTGCGTGTGTGAGAATGTACACATTTATTATCCGACCAATCAACGTAGACTGGAATGTGTGTTGGAAGTGCGCACACATACACAATGAGATCGAGTATATCTGACGGATACGTTTGCAACAGCAACAGCAACGGCAACAGCAGCTGTAGCTGTAGCTGTAGCTTCAACTGTGGCTGTGGCTGTGTCTGCAGCTCCCTATTGCGCATTGCTCTTGGAGTTGGCTGGCTGCTTGATTATGCGCCGACGTCGTAGCCGCCGACGCGTCGTTTGTGGAGTTTTTTTTTGCCAAATTTATGCGGGTGGCGATATACTCTTCATCTGCCCCTTGGTCCCATCCATATCCATGATATCCATTTGCCTCTTTGTGCGTCTCTCAGCAGCGCTTGTTGTTGGTTTTTGTAGGTGGAGCCAGGCACAATGCTATCATTGTCATTGTTGACAAAACTTTGCCAGCGTCGTTTTTGTCTTCGATGCCGAAGTTGCTCTGTTGATGTGCTGCTGTACGCGTTTTTGTTTTTGTCTTTTGTATCTGGCAGATACGTAAATTTCGCCCTGCTGCAAGCACACAGCATAGCGCGCACAGGTTGCCACAGTGAAAGGTCGTCTACGTCGGTTGTCGCTTCGTTATCGTTTCGTTATCGTTGTCTTGGAGTGTTAAAGCCGACGGTTACTGTTGTTTGGTATCTATTGGATTGAGATACAATTGTGCTAATGTCATAACGATGCCTTTACGACGGCATACAATGTGTTTTTTGCAATGGCCAAATGAGCAGTGAGCATTGAGCAGTGAATTGTTAATTGCAAACCGTGAAGTGCACAACTATTGGATACAAAACATAACGTCGAGACAAACTAGAACAGCAACAGCAAAACCAACAACTCGCAATACCCAACACTTCAAAACTCTGGATAAGCACATTTATTTGGAATATGGTTGTTTTGTAAGTGATCGAATGCAGACTCTCAGCGTTTGCGCGCTCAACGCAAGTCCCTTGACACCAGAAAAGAAATGAGAGAAAAAAGCAAAAACGAAATAAATGCCGATAAACAGCTGCAATTGAAATACGTAATAACGAAATACTTATACCCAGGCTACTATAAATAATTGACAAACACGAACAGATCGACTGTGATTATACCCCTTTCGAAAGTCCTTATAGTCGTATAGTTCGTACGTCTTATTAAGAAACCCAGCCAGTAAATAATTTTGTATAGAAAATGAATATTTTTTATTTTCAATACCCAATTTACACGCTAATATACTTTTTATCAAATGCGTGAAGGGTATTCCTCGAGCAAGATTTATAAAAAGAAAACAGTGTTTCTACGAATCGGATAACCCTCTCGCTCAATCATCAGGTCTGTGTTTCAGTCACAAAATATGAATATAATATACAATTGTCGATTAAATTGTCAAAACATTTTAGAAATTGTTAAGACACAAGAAAACAAAAATACAATGTAAATAGGAACAGACATTTATTTTATAAAATAAACAATGTACAAAAAAAAAAACAGTTTTTTAATATACAAATATTTTAAAAATATCCCGATAGCAATGCTGTAATACTGTAATTTGAAATTACTTCTGTTAAATTTCGCGAAAACGAAACCAAATTAAAATATTTTATGGGTAGGATTATATTATTGCAATGATTTCTTCTATAGTACTTGTATGTAAATATTTAATAAAAATTAAAATACAATCACAGCGTATTTTAATGTGAATTTTAATTTTAGATGTTTGCATTTGGTTGTGGTTAGGAAAATATAGAGTGCCTGTATAAATAACGCACGAGCAAGTGCACTCAAGATAACACAGTAAATTACAAAAAAAAGAAAAACAATAACGAATTCATATATAATTTTATATTTCCAATAATATTAACACTAATGTTTCAGTTAAATATTTTATTTTACTACCGCAAATATAATCATATTGAGTTTATGGCATCGAATTATAAAAACAAAACATCTTAGGCACAATCTCATTATTGCAATCAAAAGCAATAATGTGCCAATTGAACATTTATTGCTTTTCAAATTAGCCTTAAAATTATTTTAAAGGAAAGAAATAAAATTGCGATGTGTGATTTATAGAAATGGTCATTAGGGATCGATTTACTTTTAATAAACTGTACAATCCTTTCAAATATATTATTTTAACTTTCATTTAATGTACATTATTTATGTTTCGATCTTCAAAACAAACAGCAACACCAATTGCCTGGTATAATAATTTAAACTTGCTTGTTACGTCAAAAGAATATTGAAAAATGTAACACCTGGTTACAGTCCTAGAAGTATTACTACTTCCGAATTGCTCAATTGTAGCTTTACGCAGTTCATAAATCAACGCAAAAAACCGAAGAGATATTTTAGATGACAATAACAACATTAAGAAACAATAAAAACGAAATGCTCACAAAAATATTTAAATTATTTCAAGCGCTTTATTATCATGCTGAGCGGGGCCTAGCCCTAGAGCAAGAGCGAATAACAGAGCATCTTAATGCCACTCGAAAGAACCAACGGGGGGGACAGACCACACGCAAAGGGCCAAACACGCGGGGGCTGATTGGGCCAAGTGAAAGGGTCAAACGAGTGTGGATATACTGCGAGTATAAAGACATATTTTGTAGGTGACAAAGTTATTATAAACAGCGGACTCGTCTCGAATCGACTTGAGTCGTTTCGAATCCAATCGAGTCAAATCGAAACAACGAAGTGACACTATCAAGATCAGATAAGACCTACGAAGTGTCAAGCAGTCGATTTACGAACCCAAAACAAAGCGGCAAGAAGCGAGAAATGTGCGTGGAACAGGTTCATTCTGTGGGGACCACCAAGCGGCGCTCAGGTATCAACTTGTTAGATGACCACAAGAGTCCAAGACAGACTGAGACCTGAACTGGGACTGGGACCAAGCAGCCTGCTGACTTCTCAGTACACATAAAAAAACAATAGAAATCTTCTAGGCCGTAGGGCGCCCGCGCCTTAATGAGAAGCTGGGACAAATTTATTGCTAATTGTAGAGCGAGGCCCACTAAACGTTTGACGCATAAATCTAAACGTGAGGCTCCCACACAGCGGTTGACTGTGAATCTGATCACTGACTCCAAGATCACCAAGACTTCTCCTCCAATGGAGTCCGAATCGCAGTGACTCAGAGCGCTGGCGCTTTAAGTGTCAATAAGATTGTCGCATTTAACTGACACTCGAATTACAGGGGACATCAGCTTGGATTATTTGTGGGTTAACTAGGCTAAAACTAACGGAACCTGTTGTCTTACCAGACACTTTCGTGTCATCAATATCCGACGCCCGAAAGAGTTACGCGTGTCATGACCAAGCATTTCATTTGACGATGCCCCCCTTTACCCACGCAAAAGCCGATTGATTTCATTGGAATCGTTTAGAGGCGTAATTAAGATCGTAGTGTTACCATTTGTGTGTCTGATAAAAAGCAGTCTGAAAAGATATCAGCACTCTGATGAGTTGATTTTCAAGTGCATTCATGCACATACAGTTTCTTAAAGAATGCCTAAATAGTTGAGTATCCGTTTGAAGAGCTTTTCTAGAGACTATGAACCCGCATAAGCATGAGTACATTTGTTACGTTCGATATTTGGCTCAATTTGAAAATTAATGATTAGTTGCAAATCGTGTATGTCATGCCCAGCAAACTAAAAAGAGAACAAAATATCAACATATAATATATTTCAAGAATATATAGTTAATTTTTTTAAATTTATATTTTAACTGAAGATACACTTTTTAAGCTTTGTAACTAAAAGACCATGAAGATTTGGACTTTTCCCCAATTGAAATAGGTATCTTTGGTCATCCACAAGTTTACTGATTGTCTATGAACAATGTGATTAATTTCAATTGCTGTTATTTCTAATTTCTCTTTAACTAATCTTTTTACATAAATATGAAAATAAAGTAATAAACGGAAACTATTTTGTTTTAGTTGTGAATGGTTATTTAGATATTGTTTTCTATATTCGATAAATACAGAATTGATACAGTAGTTGTGAACAGAATAATTCATTGAGGACCTGACGTTTCACTACGGATTTAAGTTTAATGAATATGCTCAAAAAATGTTCTTGCATTGAATAAATATATATGTTTTCCTAAGCTTTGCTGCTAACAATTAAAATTATATTTCTAAGAAAAGTTGGGGTAATAATTTATCAAAATGAGAAAGTAATTGAGTACATTTACATTAACATTTTTATTACAGAAATGGCTACACTTTCAAGGCACACTACCAACAACTCTCACACTCCGAGCAACATCCTCAGCATCACAGTCATCATCAGCAGCCACAGCAACAACAGCAGCATCAGCCTCAGCAGCAGGAACAGCAGAGTCAAACATCCCATTTACCCGCCACATCCACCTCGACTGCGATGACGACGCAAAAGTCGAAACGAGACTGGGATATAAATGATGCAATCGTGCCGCAAGTAGCCGACATCGAATTCGACGAGTTCAGCGAATGGAGCGATGGGCATATGCGTCTAGTCTACTCGGTGCACAACGAGGAGGCAAAGAAGCACATCTCTGGTTGGGCGATGCGCAACACCAATAACCACAATGTGAACATCCTGAAAAAGAGCTGTCTGGGCGTGCTGGTCTGCTCACAGCACTGCACTCTGCCCAATGGTTCCAAGATCAATCTGAGACCCGCCATCTGCGATAAGGCGCGCCGCAAGCAGGAGGGCAAGACTTGCCCCAACAAGAGCTGTCGCGGCGGACGTCTGGAGATTAAGCCCTGTCGCGGGCATTGTGGTTACCCAGTAACACATTTCTGGCGGCATTCAGGAAATGCCATCTTCTTCCAAGCCAAGGGAGTGCATGATCATCTGCGACCTGATCCCAAGAATTCGAGCGTGTCCAAGCGAGCCTTTGGACGAGTCGCCTTGACGACCGGTAAAGCAGCATCGATGGGCTCCTCGAGGTCGGCAAGTGTAGCTGCGTCCAAGAAGTCGGTTATTTCGGGATTGGTTAAACAGGTCAAGGTGAGTTTCCCAAACAAGGTATTCAGTAAACTTCTTAATCTCCTTCTCTGCTTTTGCAGCAACAACAGAATCTCATGGACAAGGTGCTGAAGCGAACGACGTCAAGCAATCCACTGACTCACTCTGCCCTGGAGATATATCAGTTTAATGGTAAGAGCAGCCGGAAATTAATGTCAATATGATCTAATCTATATCTCTGTGCAGCATGCGGCAAGTGTACAACTTACAGCCATTGCACATGCGGCTATTTGGAAGACACAACACGTGCCCATCAGCTTAGCCAATCCTCGAACTATATGAACAGCTCTTGGCCCATGGCAACTGCCGAGTCAGCCCCGTGCGAGCCATCGGCAAATGTCTTTACGGTGAACCATCAGCACATTACCTACAACTATCCCATTTACCATGCCACACCGACTGCAGCAACAGCGGCGCCGAGCAAGTCACCTGGTTTGCCCTATACTTGCATATCTGAGTTGTCCGCATATCAGCCGGGCCTCAACACTCAGTCCAATCTCTCTGGCTACAGCAATGCTAATTGCCAACTAGCTTACGAGACCGGCTCGCAGTTAGCCACACCGGAGCCAGAGTTCATCAACTATTCACAGATCAAGCATTTGGGCAGCGGTACAGAACTTGGTTGCAAAGGGGAAACAACGCCGACGATCAAGTATAATGCCACAGTCGAGGCTCAGCCGGTGGCAGGATACGCTGACGACAATTTTGACTACTACTACAATCGTGAGTCGAAGTCAGACTACGAGTTGCAGCAACAGTTCGCCGTCACCCACGGCCACAGTCATGGACATGGACATGGACATTATTATGAGAGCGCCAATAGTTACAATGGCGTCAGCTACTTTGACACGGGTACAACTGCGCCAAGCAATGGCAGCGGTAGTGGCGGCAGCGTTAACAGTAGTGGCCTGAACATCACCAGCGGTAGCGGAAGCGGCAATAGCAGCAACTCGAACCTAAATCATGGCAGCTACAGCAGCTATTACGATCAATATTCAAACTATGAGCAACAGATGGCGGTAGCGGGTGGTTTCGTTGCAGCCGCTGGTGGCGTTGGCGTCGCGTCTGTGGCTAATGTGGCTAACACTGTGGCTCCACCAACACCGACGCTTACATATCATCACCATCATCATCATCATTTGCATCACGCACAGGCACAATCAGCACACACAGCCCATTGATAGTACTTAACGATTACATTACTCATAGTTCATAAGATCACATAGTTTATACATACATACATAGCTCTTAGCCTAGCCTTCATTTAGTTTTGAAATCTTAATTTCAATGTGTAGTATTTTTATTATTGTTTTTCTGTCGCATAAATAAATTATGAAAATGTTGGTTTGTAATCGTGTTGAATTTAAAACAAAAGCATCATTCGAGGTGTCATTTTCTATTTTAGAAAACATAATGAGAATTACTAATATCAATAACGTGTTCCCCATTCATTAAGAATGCAATTTATTAATTATTAAATTAGTCAGATTTCGAATTTAATTCAGAAAGACCTGCAAACCGACTGAACGTCAATTTTCTTAATATTTGCTGGCGCCATCTATCGGAAATAAAGAGAACCATGCCATCAGCTGTTGCTCATTGACACAGTGTTGCATTACAGGCAGCAGTGTAATGCGTCCAACTGCTGTACAAAAAAAAACAAAAAATAGTATATTATGAATGAAATACTATAAATAAATTCAATAAAAGGAATTACGAAACGTGCCGTCTGCTAAGTTCACACTATATCGAAAGCGACTGCCTTGCCAGATAGTCAAACAGTTGTCACCATTCGTACTCACCACATTCGCTGCTGGTGCTCTCTTTGTCGTGGTGAGATTGCTAGCGTGTAGAGACATCGAACAGTTAGAGTTCTTGTTGGACATTGGCATTCATTACGCTAAAATCCCACGAGTCGACTGCGTGTGCTGTGAAGCAGTGTGATAATTAAGCAAAATTAATAAGTTTTACCGGTTGTATTTCATATATCCCTGAAAAAACAATCAGCAAAATGGTGCACATTGTGAAGGACGAAGTAAGTAATAAACTATCAGCTAAGGTGAAATATCTATGGCATTCCTGTGAGTTATTTGTGTCATCGCGTTAAGTAAGAGCGTAACATGAATTGACCCCACCACCAGCAGACCTCTTTCCCTCCACTTTTGCCGTACACATCCCATTACAATAACATTGCCATACGCTGTCGCATATAAAAATACAGTCTGCTGCGCTGGCGATACAAATGCTTAATAGAGAAAACTCGGCATATGACAATGATATCATCTCTTGTGGGCAATCGAAAGCCATCTCGTCGCCATAGAAAGTGTAAGGTTTGACTCATTTCAAATACTCTCTGTAAGATATACATATTATCAAGTCAATCGTACACATATATATGTATACTATATAGAGCAATCTGAATAGGTAGGCAAGTGTTTTTTGTTAGACAAGCCCAGTTCCATTTTCAATGTAATGACTATGCAATTTCACTAGCAGCAAAGATTTGTTGGCGTGGGTTTATTAGTTAGCCACAGGGTGTTACTCGAAGCATACACAATCAAAGGTACATTCACATATGTATTTATCTGTATATATATACATTTTATAATGTACATATCTATGTATATGAAAGTGAGAGATTACACATCGTTTTGGCAGGCAACTCATAAGTAAACCGGTTTAAAACTTGCGACATAGTCGCCTCTATTCAACTTATAATTCTTAGATGTTGCGTCAGTTGCGTTGTGTAGTATTCATATTCAAAATTAAAATAATTCACGACATCAAATACTTGGAAATTTATTTCGTGCATGGTGATGTCATAGAAACACTTTAAAAAAACATAATATCATTGATTTCTAGCATGCATATACATATGCTATATAAATAACACTAAAGCAGAATTCAGAATTACCAATAAGATCCATAAATTAATTAAAATTTTGAAACATTTAAAGTAGCAATTAGCCGACATTTGATGAACTAGAGATCGCAATAAATTATGATTTCATAATACTTTCTAGAAACGTTTTGTTTTCAAATGCCAGCTACGACTTTATCTAAATACATTCTGAAGCATTTCAGCAGAAAACCACATCCGGTTTTGCTAAAAAAGATAGACACTTTTTTGGTTTCATTCTCAAAGCTTTAAAATGATAATTTGTTCTAATCAAACTTGCTTTTAAAACAATTTTAATTAGGCAACCGAATTTTCGAGAAATACAACAAACAGTGGAACAGTAGATGTATAAGAAAGTGTTTGATATTTATTATTCTGTTTTGGATTTCAGAAGTGTATCTTATGATACTATATCTTAAGATATAAAAGACTCTTTATAAAATAAATTGAATTTCGTTAAAATTTTTTAAAGTTCGGGTTTTGATGCAAGACTGGTAAACATTTACTCATAAGATGAAATCGTTTAATATTGTTGCTCATATGACAAATTAATTCAATTTTAAAAATGTTTGTTTTGAATGTATGCATATTTATTGCGTCAACTGTCGATACTTACTTACGAGTTTTCCTCCTCTCTGTATTTAATTTCATTATAATGAATCATTGTTGTTTACCTTTGCTGTACGAATACAACCCGTGTACATGGCCATCACAATGTCGTGCTGGAAATGTCTACAATTAATTAAAGGTCAGCTAGAGAAACGTGACAAGAGTTCTTTCCCCAGTTACAACAACAACAAAATCCGGTTAAAATAGTTGTTGAAGTGAAAGTACAATGATTTTGGATACGCCCACGTACATGACCATCGGTTCGTTCGTTCAGAAAATTGAGTTTTTGAGCTTGACGTCAAAACACATTTTTCTATGCATTGTGGAATAAGTATTATACATGTTTAATTTGAAATTTAATATGGAATTAAGAATGAAATAAAATTAAACAATTTTCTTGAAAATTTGCACAAAAACTATTTCACAATATATTCATTTTAATAAATTATTGCACTCATACGACGTATAGTATGGATGTCCCTAGTTGTGACTCTAGCTGTTATCTAGGTCTAATCCATATTAGGGTAAAGTAATTAAGAAAATGGCTTAATACCCATTGGGCCACGTGGTCGGGTGGGCAGCTCTCTCTCTCTCTCTATTGGTGTTGGTTTTGGTAAATAAATAGTCCAAATACAAATATTAAATTGCAAAAAAATATAGTAAGTGAGGCTGCAGATGTAGCTTGTTTGTGTACCGTAGGGTTATCGTCGTTGTATATTGTGTGAATGACTGGCTGATTGACACACATTTCTGTTGGAAAACTCACATAAATATGCATGGTAATATTAAAACATTGTTACTAATGCTATACAGTTGTTGTTGTGCTTATCACACATGTTGCTAGACCCTGATAACGGCAAACGTGTTACAGTAGCTGCTAAAAGCAAATCGATAGATTGAACGCGACCGCTTATGCAATGAGGCGAGTCATGAACTCAAGCACCTTCTTTTTTTTAGAAGTGATTGTTTAGATTATACCTAAAAATATCAATAAATGAATACAAATCATTTTTGATTTGCAGAATGATTTCAAGACTCAGCTGACGAATGCAGGCGACAAGCTGGTCGTTGTTGATTTCTTTGCCACCTGGTGTGGACCCTGCAAGATGATTGCTCCTAAGCTGGAAGAACTCGCCCAACAATATACTGGCAAGATTGTTGTACTCAAGGTATGTTTACTTTTTGTGCAAAAAACAAAAAAAGAGCACAATGACTAAAGCTAAAATAAATTATTTTGTAGGTTGATGTTGATGACTGTGAAGCTATTGCCATGGAATACGAAGTGTCCAGCATGCCCACGTTCCTGTTCTTGAAGAACTCTAAGAAGATTGAACAGTTTGCCGGAGCTAATGCCACCAGACTGGCCGAAACTATTGCGCAGCACCTTTAAGCAACGCCTGAAATGCCTGTTAATGGATTGTCTGCAACAAATACACAAACAATAAGTTCAGGAATAACACTAAAAGACAATTCACTTAACGTATTCTAAACTTTTCTTTACGAAAATGTAGCTAATTATTATGTATTCCATAAGTGCAACGTTTGCCAGTGACGTGTCCAGCACATGCATGCCTCAATCATTGAAAATCTAATTGAATCCCTTTTGCACCATGGTTTCCACCCACCCAAGATTTAGAGCATTATTTGGAAGAAGTACATTAAATTGTTTATTGTGTTCAACACTGTAGCGCAGGAGGTGGCTTTTAATGTAATTGCAATTAACGTAAAGTTCGCTTTATTAATTAAAAAATATTTAATAATTTAATACCTTTTGTAACGCGAAACACATTGTAAAGAACAACAACATTGTCAACACAAACAGCAAACCGAAGCAAATTAAATAAATAAATGTGAAAAACATGCGCTTTGTTAAACTATTGATTTTAACTAGCTCGTCCTCTCTTATGTATTGTCAACCAAACCAGTTTGTTCTTAGCGGTTCGATTAGATATAAAATGCTCGAAAATATTGAGAAGAGTACAAGCAAAAACTAATATATTCTAGAAATTAAGTAGTATTTCATAAAACAGGTATAGGTTTAATGATAATGAATATAACGCACTCTTAACGCTGACAACAATTAGTAAGAAAACTGGTTTCGAAGTAATTTAAAAGAAAAAGAAGGGTATTATCACTTTGTGCCTCCAGCAAATGTTATTAAAAACGTTTTGCGGGCATCACATTATTATTTCGGTAATATTCTCAAAATTTATCAAATCAAAATATTTATTTATTTATTTATTTACATGTTAATTAGTATACAAAATAATGTAATAACTAAAAGAAAGGGAGTGCTAGCAACTAAGGCCATCGACTCGAAAGTTAATTTATATGTAATTTGTTGATGTCTAGGATTTCAATTAGTAGTTTAACATTATTGTGAGTAGGTAAGGTAAGAAGAGAGGTGGGTTGCATTTGGCCAAATAGACGGATCCTTGTGTTAATAAGTTGCGGGCAGGTATCTAAGATGTGTTGCACTGATGATTCTCCCCCACATTTGGGGCATCTGGGCTTAGATTTTCCTTTTAGTAGGTGCTCGTGGGTTAAGGCAGGTGACCAATTCTGAGCCGGGTGATAACATTGCACTGACTTCTGTGCCACGATGGTGGATAACGAACGGGTTCCATGTCGGACACCAGGGTGCATTACAATTATTAACAATTACTTGTGAGTATAAAATTACAAAATTATATGTTTTACGATAATATTCCCAACTATGTAAATGATTTCATATTGTCGAAATGCTTAAAAGTAACCAAATTCTGAAACCATTTTCTCTGCTCAAATATTTTCAGCACTTAATCACGTTGATACTATTTTTAAATAAAGCTAAATTTTAATTTTCTTAAAAGTATTGTCATAAATAATTTTGTGTCTAAGAATTCAGTTTCCACCTTATACAAGAAAGCAACTTGGTAATAATTTAAGAACTAATGCATGTAACATTTTGTAGTCAAACATACTCGATTTACATTTTTCCAATAATTTTAGCAGCTTTGTATAACGCGGAACTGATAGTCTACAAGACTCGTCAAGTATCAAGTCAGCCAAAGGGAAATTTAAATTTCCCTCGGCTGCGATGGGGGAATTTGTACTTGACTTGTCTACCAGACAGTCTGGTGTCCAGGTCATGTACAAAATACTGTGTTTAGATTCTAGTGCGTAGTTCGGAATATGCAAAATAAATACGCTCAAAAATATATGCAGTAAATAAAATGTTTATTGTAATTCTAATTAAATTGATTAAAATAAATACAATGGGTACTTAAATTTATAGTATTAACAACTTACCTCTGATTGTTTTATAAAAGACGCGCAGTGACGTTTCTAAAACCATTAACTCTACTAGCTTCGCAGTCGTGAGCCAATCTGGAACCGTTGCAACGGTTGTTGCATCAGGATTGCTTCCGGCTTACTTTTCAGTTTTCTCCGCCGAAGCTGTAGCTGTCCTAAAAGCAATCTAACATGCTCTGGAGCTTAAGGGAAAATTCATAATTTGCAGCGATAGTCTTTCTACTCTTAATGCCGTTAAAAACACGTATAACCATAACAGCCTGATATGCCAAATCCGACATCTTTGCATTAAACACGCTTCAAAAATAAAACTTTTTTGGGCCCCAAATCAAAATATAAATCGCATAAATATATAAATCGCATTCAAAAAAAAAAGAAACAAAATATGTATGTATTCCCGACCGGGACTCCAACCCGCAGACCACAACATGTTGGGCTTGCACACTACCAGCAGAGCCATCTCAATCTTTATGCAGCCGCTCAGTCTTATGCAACCAATATAGGCGATCATTTAGATACATAGATGCATGCATACAAACGAAAGCATAGCAGACATTTTTGCCCATACAAAAGAATTTCTTTAATAACTTCGACAATTTTTATCTGATCGCAACCGAGATCGGAGATACTTCCTTCTACCTGTTACATACATTTCCTGCCGGCACAAAGTTATATATAGGGTAGAACTATGGATAGCGGGTATAAAAATACTTAACTATACCGAAGGTTGTATTGGGTACATCGATATTCCAGATATATACGTAATATATACCAGATTGTCAACCAAAGCCACTAAAATCCGACATTAGCAACCGGTTTTGAAATGTGAAATTATTTATTAAATAACTTCCACAATTTTTATCAGATCGTAACCAAAACTTCAGGAATAATGACTTACAATATCTTCATTTTGATTTTTTGGATTTTAGGGGTGGGCGAAGTGGCAAAAATTTAAAACAAATTTGATCTATTGTAACAAATGGTTCGGAATAAAATTTATTGCTCCATCTTCAGGCATGGCTGTATATATACAAACATATACATATGTCAGTATACATATGTATACTTTATGTGAGCGGAGATGCTTCCTTTCATACGTATTCTACCGCCACAAAATTATAGTACCCCTCTTTCCTATGAGAAGCTACAGGTAGTTCTAAAAGAATACTATGATTGAGCTACACTGGAATTTATAAAACTATTATTATAACTAATACGACGTATTCTTGTTACTTTTCATAGTTTTGAATTTCTAAAATAAGGAATAAGGAAATGTATAAACCAGATTAAACGTCGTAAAAAGTTTTCGACAAGAGGAATATCCCAATAATAGGTTTTTTCTCGAAATATCCATATCTTAAATGATTATCTCTTATTTATTTTATATATCATACATAGGTATAATTTGCGGTGACGTCACAACATTACAACACTGACGTAATACAACGATATTTAAAAATATTCGAAAAGTTATATTATTGTATAAACAGAAGTTGTTTTATAATAGATTATGTATTTCCACTGCCACTCAGTTCTTTTACGTTCGTCCTAAGTCCCTGAAGACCTGATTGAAGATAGGCAATTTGTAAGTAGAATTGCTGGCGGCTATGTAATATTTACATAAACACATACATAACATATGTATACTTTTTACTCCTCACATATTAATATGTATATGGTGTGAGTTTTTTGCGCAGATCTCAATGTCGTACAATTTTCCATCCATAACTAAAACAACATTTCTTCGTGAATGCTACTCACCGAAATTGATGGAGATTTGTTCTGAAAAGCAATATAAATTTTTTTATTTCTGTTTTCGAAGTTGGCGCCCTTAATTGCCAGCTGTTTGTTAAGTGGTGAGCTCTTTTTCGTTGTCACATCGATAAGATATCGCGTGATTACCCAAAAAATATCTTCGATATTTCTACGTAGCTCGCGAACGAAGAAAAACCAACTTTTTTTCAAGGTGCGAACGTAACATTCGATCTGAACGGAAAAGAACCAAAAAACCCGAGATTTTTGGTGGAAATAGGCTATAAACGTTTTTTAATTTTACAAAAGCGAACTGAACAGAGCGCTTATCGATAGATAATACAACAAATCGCAGGTAACGAAGACAACAACCAAATGATGCAGCCCTGTGCCAGCTGTGGTGGTGACTGACAGAAAATTAAACAACAGACAAAAACTGGGAGTGTAGTAGAGAGAGCGTATGGAAGAGAAAAAAGAGAGCGCAAACCGTCTGGTAAGTACTCTCTCACTTGAAGCACTGCTGGGCTGCGTTCAGTGGCGCTGTCAAACTCATCGAGGCAACAACAAAAGCAAGTGGGAATAGCCGAAATAAATAATATAAGCGTATATAAAAAGCAACATTTTTCAGTTCCGATTTTTTGCTGAACGAGTAGGCAAAAAACAAACACACAAAAAACAAAATATAGATAAATACAACGTATACGTAATTTATAAAAGTGTAAAGACGGGTGTGTGAATGGGTGAGCTAGCTTTTATGTTATTTTTATAGACTTTTGTGTGTCAAATTTGGCGACAGCGAGCAAAGTGCATAGTGTGCATATATGTTATATGTATAATAAAGCAAAAACATTGTAAGAAAGCGCGACCAAGCAGTGCAAAGTGGACAGATCATTGTGTAATTCACGCCGAACATATTCAGATTTGAGAAGAGAAACCGCTATACAAATACGGCGTTAAGAAGCAGCCAAAAACATAACCACAAGTCGGAGCAAATGGCAAGCACAGTCCGGCATTGTCGCCATACGAGTCTCTGCCGTTGTTTGCGTCACAACAATCATCAGCTGCCGCAGTTGCAGTTGCCTCCGTTGCTGTTGCAGTTGCAATTGATATGCCATAGCAGCTGCCACTAGGGCTGCAGCACAATGCCAAGTGCCCACTACTTTCCACTAGAGCTACACGCATCCGACGACGACCAAGATTGTGAAGAGCAGGAGCAGCTGGTAGACACTGATCACAGATCATCTATGCTCAGCAACCAGTACAACCTACACTATCATCCGCAACTCGCTGACTACGATAACGACAATAGGACTCCAGAACTAGGCATGGGCATGGGCATGGCACCTCGCCTAAGTCGCCCTGGGTCGAGTAGACGTCGCTACTGGCTGCCGATGTTGATTATTACGTCTTTCTGTGTGATCTTCTACTTAATGTTCAGCTCGCAGGCACTGGGACTGGGCGGAAGCTTTAATGATGGGGACGATGACTTCGAGCCGCACAGTGGTCAAGGTAAGCGGTGGGTGCCTTTTCCATATCAAGTCTCTGAACTCAAGTTCCTTACGAATGAGCACAAGATTGAGAATCAAAGTAAGCCTTATCTCTTTATCTCTCCATTGACCTCACACCCAATCTGACAACCTCTTATCTTACTCTCTTTCTCACACTCGCGCATTCTTTCCGAACAAAGAGAGCTGTTCGCAGTGCATTGAACATTGCAACTTCGTTGCGGGTTGAAAATGAATCCACACTGCGACTTTCACTTTCCCGCAGTTTTAAGTAAGCGGTTCAATCGCTTTAATTCATTCTTTATTTTATGTCGATTTAAAAAAAAAAAAATGATAAGTTTACTACTTATCAGTGTATGAGCATTTCTGTGGTGTCGGCAAAAAATGAAGACGTCTCTTGACAACGAAGTCTTCAAACACTGATTTTTAGCCGAGGAGAAAATTGCAACCTTTAAACTTTAAAATGTTTAGATATTTATATGTATCATTTTAATGTATTTTATTCGACTCCAAAATATTAGGAATACCACTTTTCAAATTGTAATATTTGTATCAAATGAGAAATTAAAAATAAATACCGAAATAATACTAAAATATATTAAAGTTTATTTTTGGTATATATATATATACTATTACACACCAAAGCAACTAAGGTCCGACTACTGCAACCGTGCTTAATAATTTCCATTGAATTAAATGTATGTTTATATACATAAATATGCATATGTGTCTATGTAAAATATATATTCTTAATTAGCATTGACTGGGCACTTAAAAGATATCACTTATTAAAAATTCTATATTGGGGTTCACTTTTGCGGAAAATATAAATACGTTAATTTAAATAAATTACTTTAAAATTAATATTTTCCTTTTCTAGATAATAAGGCAGTTTAAAAATAATATAAAAATCGTTACATGAAGAGTCTTCAAGTGGGTTAGTGCAGTCCAATGTACAAGTGGCTTGCTTAACAATAACAAAACAAGTCACCTAACCGACTGACTAACGAGCAAACACTCGACACCCGAACATCTCACACACACTACGCGTTGGTCCTCTTTCCTTGTCTCTCCTAAACAGTTTGCACTTTCGCCTTGGCCTTCTTTGGCAGTCACTGTCAGTTCTACACGAATTCGCATTACTCTACCCTGTAACAACCACCCGTCTGTTCAGTCCGTTCAGTAGCTACCCGTTGCTTTGAGCCTCAAAGAATTGCGGTAATCATTGCATGCACATAAGTGGTCGGTCTGACGTTGGGGTTTCAGTTAGTTAGATGACTGTTCTAGCTTGTTAACTGTTTTTTTTTTGTAGCTGTTGCTTCGCGCGGCATTTCACTATTTATTATTTAACTGTAATTGGCTTAATTTGCTCGGCACTGTCTTTTTCTGTTGAATATTTTATCGATAGACTGCTACGCTATTTTATAGCCGTTGCTGCTCTGCATGTCAAGGCCACATTTTCCGGTTCTCTGCTTTTAATTTCTTATACGTAATTTATCGCTAATTCCATGTTTTTTCTATTCCACCAACATTTGCCACCATTTGTTGCGGTTGCGGCTGATTGGGTGCATATCGATCGACTTCCTTTCCAGACCCATCGCTTTGTTGGTTCGGAATGCTTTTATTCGTCGATTTTTGCTTTTAATTTTAAATGATTTATTTAATCACTAACGCTTCCTTATGTTATCCAACGAACAGTACTTACACCCTTTCAATTTCTTTTAAGGTTTTTGTATAGCCTAATTGTCAGTTTAATCATGATTCCGGTGTAAATTTGTATAATCATTTATTTAATGTAAAGCAAGAAAATAAATTACATAGAGCTTTTTATTAAAATGTTGTTATCTTAAGATAGAGATTCATACCTCATTCTAAATGTTGATCGACTCCAGTCTGAATACTATCTGCTATTAACTGATACTTGATAAGATAAGCTGATTAGTTTGAGTAATTATTATGTAAAAAGCTTTACAATTTCTTCATGGAGGTTTCCTTATCACGAAACTTGAAACATCATCGACATTCATCTCTTTTAATGTGTTCATTTAAAAGCTAACCCATACAGAGGTCGCAAACTTTTAAATTGTTTATTTATCATTTTGTTATATAAAAATGTTTAATTGTTATCTGTGCAATCAGTTAATAAAGTCTACAGTCAAGCCGTCAGTTCACACAGTTCTCGAAGCGTCAGTCACAATGTTAAATGACTTAATTAGAGTCTTTTCCTACACTCAATGCTATCTATATATCATATGTGATTTTCGAGCTGAGTTAATTGGTTTCTTCCCCTTTAAGAGCTGTAGAGCAAAACATTTAATTGAAATCATTTGAATATGTATAATTTTTGGTATTGCATTTTTAAAATTGCTCGACATAGTTCAGTTAGAAATTTAATTTAGGTGTTGGGAAATGACAGATTCAATTCGGATTGAAATTTACGATAATTTGCCTTTAGTTGACTTTTGTTAATGCTCTTTTGACACGCCACGGCCATGTTTCTGTTGTCTATAAGATTAATATTTGTGATTTGCAATTGCACATACAAATGTAGCAGTATATTTATTTAGCAATTTTTCGAATTGCGCATTCTTGCATTCACACTTTAAATGGCTTTGTAGTGAAATCGCACCAGATTATTAAAATTCTAATGCAGAATGTGTAAAAATTAGATTTTTAATAGTTGTGATTTCCTGAAAACATGAATATTTACGGCAATTTATGGGAAAAGAATATAAATTGGATTATTCAATTCCTCATGATGAATGTTTAGATTAAAAGTCGAGCAGAAAAGTTAAGTGATTTATAGATGTTGGATATAAGCAACAATTATGTTTGCGTTTTATACGTGACTCGTAATTTTTGGGAATAAACATAAGAAGTATTTATTACATTTTTTTATTTAATCAATATTTTATGACAACTGAGATGTTATATAAAACCTATTGATAACAATATTATGAATCATTGTTGGTTCAAGTAGCAATAGTTCGAATCATTGCCAGTGGTTATTTTAGTCATTAACTGAACACGTTATATTATGGCTCACTTCGAATACTCTATACCTTAATAAAGCTAAGCCAACCTATTCCAAAATTTTATACAATATACAGATAATAAATTCCTCGTAACAGATTATTTTATTTAGCTTGTAATCATTATTATCGTAAGTACACTAAAATTCATCGTCCATCACTTATTGCTAGAGCGACTGGTCAAGAATAATCATTAACATTAGTCGCGTATGCTTTGTTTTTACACTAATTTTCGCTACACAGGGTATAACCAGACAATGAGTGATAAGAAAAAGAAACCCAAATTGAAAACCATTTGGGAAATAACTCCCATAATAGCAATCAAGAGATACGTGAGCATTCAATTAATCATAGAAATGGTATTTTATGTATAGTATCTAAATATTTCTGATGTTGTATGAAGATAGGAGAATGAGTTTTTTTTACTATACTGAAATCAGTTTATATTGCAGCGTTAGCGAGAGAGCTTATCAGTCATTTGTAGGTGGCGGCATTTATGAATGGCAAAGCAGAACAAAAAAGCTAGAGAATTGAGGTCGCGTGTTCAGAGAGACTACGCTAAAATTAAAGCATTACACTTTAGCTATTTGCTCATAGGCCACACTCGAGTATGGGTAAACACTTACGAACAATCTTATACTTTATGCATGACAGGCAACGATTTTCTCCTCACACTGTGTCATATGCGATGTTGAGACGAGTCATTCTCGCTTGGGTCAATACTTAATTAGTTATTAAAAAAAGAGCTCTGTCTGATACCCGTTGTAATTAATGTGTAAGATTTTTGATAGATGGCCACACAAAACAACTGCAATTATGTCTTTTAACGTTAATGTACACGTGAAACTTATCATCAGCGCCATATCTCTTTTGGGTGGTTCTAATGGTCTATATTCTAGCGTACGTGTGTTTTCGACTTTATAGATTTATCAGGGGATGTTTTTAATAGTCTTTTGGGGCAGATTATAACCCACATTAACGCTAATTTGTCTGCACTATGTGTATTGCAGGTAAACTTATATGAATAATATTCCCTAACGAATACACCATTAGTTAATTGAATTTGGTATTTTGATCAATTATCTTATCGGTGAATGTGTGCATAAATACTCTACATTAGTTGTACTAACCATTTTCCCTAATAATTCTAAATTATACTACTAAAATAAAACGAAAATAATTAAAACTGATATTTGTAATATATTTAATGACAAACGGTCCTTCAATATAAGACTGTAAAATGACTATTCTTAGCTTTTAATCTTTTTTTTGTGTTATCAGCATCTGTAAGACCCTAATTAACACATATAGGAATAATATTAATAGTTGTTTTCAAAGCATTTATCGCTGTCATCGATCGAATTACATCATATTGTATTTAGGTATTGCAAGTTTATGCAAATAACTTATATAAACACAGATGTATTACTCCTATTCTCTACATTAGCATTACATAATTTAGCAAATTGTATGGAGTTCTTATTAGCACATGAATGATTCTAATCATTTCTCAGATTAGCGTGTATGTACAGTGTTTGTGGAAATATACTATTATTGTAAATATAAATTAGAATTGAAATTTCAACTCGATGCTTATCCCTGATGTTTTTCCTATCCGTGAATACTAACATCTCTTTTATATTGTGCATGTTTCGTGCATATTGTACACAATGTTTCACTGTGAGTCTATATACGTTTTATAGAGTATTTAATTTCTTATTCAGAGCCATTAGTCAGATTTAGCCATTTACGCCTTTTTCAGAAGTTCAATGGACTATTAAGACAACTACGATATTAGTAGTGCAGCTTTACTTGTAGTGTTCCGTATGCAAACGTGCTGTTGTGAAGTGTCGACGTGCGAAATATTTAGTGTAAAATATTATAACTTTTGAACCTTATTAAATATTAAAATATAGAGGATAAGATATTTTGAATGATTTAGATGGCATATGGCAAATAATCGATCAAGCCAAGAAATGCCATGCCTTCAAAATTTGTTGCTCAATATCAAAGTTGAAATTTGTAAAAAAAAAAAACATTTTGTATTAACTAACAATATAAAATGTTGTATGCCCTCTTTTTATGATTTGATTTAATTTAATTTTATAAAAATAACAGGGTAATATAAAACTAAAATAAGTAAATAGAATAAATGGGCGAGTTATTAAATTAGTACTACTTGTATAACACTGGTTAAATTCCCCATTGTGCATTAGAACTTAGCTAATTTGAAAACTAAATATATATTAAGCAACGGACGTTTATAAATAAAAATAAATTTGCCATAATTGTTATAATACAAGAATATTGCATTACTTATAAATAAATTACAGCTCAATATAATGGAATTATCCGCCATTAAAGTGAATATTAATGTTCTAAGTTGAGCAGTCTAAGTCAATCGCAAACATCTGTAGAAATTAAAGAATGAGTTAATTTGAATCTTAATACAAATTTAAAAATACATGGCATATTTTTGGGCGAAATCATTAAATTGAATCATATTCTGTATTTTTTGTTGTTGTTACAGATAGTTCAAGTTCACACGCGTTAAATGAGTCGCTGCACATCTGCAGTGAAAGCCATGAAGATCGCCGTTTGTACATGCAAGATAAGCCCCACAGTGCCTACGCTCAGCTGCCTGTGATCTATTTCGTAACCCCTACATATCCAAGACGGGAGCAAATACCAGAGCTTACGCGGCTGGCGCACACGCTCCTCCATGTGCCTCGGATTCACTGGCTGGTCGCCAATGATTATGAGCGATGTGATACATATATGGATATGTTGCTTAATCGTTTTGGTATGTGTGTAAAATGAATGAGTTGTTCAGAATATTAAACACTTTCTTTCTAATTATTTAGGCATACCGTTTACGCATTTATCCAGTCCCATGCCCCATAAGTTTCGGAGTACTAAGCCAGCGCCTAGGGGAGTTGCAAATCGCCGTGCGGCACTGCAATGGATACGACAGCACAATCTCACGAATGGTGTGCTTTATTTTGGAGACGATGACAATACATACGATCTGAGACTCTTCTCGGAAATCCGGCAGACACAGCGTGTCTCCATGTTTCCTGTTGGACTGATAGCGGACTACGCGGTCAGTGGACCGGTAGTACGTGATGTAAGTACAACCACATCTACCATGATATTTTTGAGCTGTCCATTAACTGTTTAACAACTCTCCTATAGGGTAAAGTTGTGGCCTTTTTGGACTCTTGGGTAGCTGGTCGTCGATGGCCCGTTGATATGGCTGGTTTTGCTGTTAACCTGGCTTATATGTCATTATATCCCAATGTAAATATGCCCTACAAGCCAGGCTACGAGGAGGATTTGTTCCTGCGCAGCATTGGACTGCACATTGATCAGATTGAGCCAAGAGGAATGAATTGCACCGAGGTACTTGTCTGGCATACTCAGACCAAAAGCAAAAAGGCGCCAATAGTTCGCCTGGAGAAAAAATTCCTGGATGGACGATCCAATTTAGGTGCACTCTTTCGGTCGCTTAAGGAGATGGGCGTGGCCAGCGTCTCAGATACTGAGGGTACGGAAAGTTGAACTGATTTCTATTTGATCTCTCTATATCCTCTAATACTTATATTCTTTGCTTAATAGGTCCTCTTGCAACTATCAGCAAAAATGGAAAGGGGAAAGCACATTCATATTTCCTAAGCTGAGTTATAATCTTTTAACTGAAAGTCTAAGAATACTCATTGACATGGATAACATTTATTTTTGTCCAATGTAAGATTGTTAGCAAATTAACCTTATATCCCAAGTTTTAAAGACAAAGTTTGCTTTCGTTTAACTTTATTATAAAATTATTTGTAGTTCAAACCTGCCTACATCTACTTCAGGTTCTCATATTTTATATTCAAGCAGATAAACAAAATTTAGCAATATTGTTAATTAGTTTTAGTTAAATGTTCAAATGTTTGTAATGTGATAAGCACGCATAATTTCTATCAATAAATTACCTAAAGACTACAAAATAATATATCATACTTAAACATTGAAAAGACAAACCACAATATAGTTAGACATTTTATATATACGTGTAGGTTGTAAAATGTAGCTTTAAAAGCTTCAATGCGAATTTTATTTGCCAAGCAACAAACATGCAAAAAATCATTTAAAATTCTTATTCAATGAAGCCAATCTTAAGGCTAATATTATATATACTCTGTGTAATCTGCGCCTCAGTTTATTTTCATATCAGAACTATACACTATTATTGAGCGTATAGTTATAATTAATTAGCTGCTCATTATTGAAAACTTGTTGATGAAGGCGGCTGTCATATGATTAATAGGATATAATCAACATTTATTGAATATGAATAATGCGTTTACAACGAATATTAGTTTAAGCAATAATGAATGTATTTAGTGAATTTCGCAAAACTTAGAATTGCATATAGAGAGAAATGTTTGGAATAGTGTAAAAAGAATCTTAAGAAAACTATGTTCGATATTAAGAAAAAAATTAAAGCTTTATTTTTAATAAACAATAATTGTCATGGAAACATTAAACTATAACAAATGTGGAAAAGGCACAATGATGTTGGACTAAATCAGGGAACATAGTAAACGAGTTTCAGTAATGAGCAAAGCAATTGCAAAGTAGTATGATCACGTTAAAAAATATATAACATACATATGTATGCAATATGCTTATATATTTTGGGGTTTATTAACACCCTTCCATTGATAAAAAAATTCTACTAATATTGGGAATAGCTTTTAAATAAATACAAATAAAGTGCTAATTTTATAAAAAAAATATATGCCTATAAATATGATATTTGGAATACAAAGGAAATAGTAAGTACTAACAAACAAGCGTCATTTTGTATTGATACATATAATTTTTACAAATACAAAATGATCAATCTATTAAATATAAATTTAACTACTAAATCTCTTATTTACTACACAATGAATGTAAGATAATAAAATATAAAAGAATGTGAGAACCTATATATATGTACTAAATCCATGACATGACGTTTATATCACTAGAAAACAACACATTATCATTAATAGCGAATAACTTTGAACCCATGAACTGCTTTAGCAATTACTGCTGCTAAGGCGGTAAAACCATTCTCTCAATCCAATTAATTTAAGTTAAAAAATGCCTTGTAACTTTCTACTCTTGCAGAATGTTTCGAAATATATATTTAAAAATACAAAAAAAAACAAGTAAGAAAGCTACAGTCGAGTGTACTCGACTGTGAGATACCCGCTACCCATTTTGAATAAAAGCAATATATTTTGCGATATTATTCTCAAAATATACCAAATATACTGCAAAAATACTAAAAATTTACCAAATGGTATATGTGGTATATCAATATAGTACCGCATTCAAAATATACCATAGACGGCACAATATACCAGATTGTCAGCCAAAGCAACTAAGACTAGGGGTCAAAATATACCAAATATACTGCAAAAATACTAAAAATGTACCAAATGGTATATGTGGTATATCGATATAGTACCGCATTCAAAATATACCATAGACGGCACAATATACCAGATTGTCAGCCAAAGCAACTAAGACTAGGGGTCGCTATCAAATTTTCAGAAACCATAAATACTATGTATAGTTATTATTGTATACACCAAAATTCGTAACTCTAGCTTTAAAATTACACTTGTTTTTAGATTTTTTTGATTGGCGGGGGCGGAAGGGGGCGTGGAAAAAAAATTGAAATAAACTTTATCTGCGTGCAAACATAAAAAATGCTGTCGAAATATAGCTTTATCTCTTATAGTCTCTGAGATCTAGGTGTTCATACGGACAGACGGACAAACACACAGACGGACAGACGGACATGGCTAGATCGTCTCGGCTGTTGACGTTGATCAAGAATATATATACTTTATAGGGTCGGAGATGCCTCCTTCTACCTGTTACATACATTTCCTGTCGGCACAAAGTTATAATACCCTTTTACCCTATGGGTAACGGGTATAAAAAATGTGAGACGTGTTTCGGGCGAAAAAAAAACTAAATCGGTATATCAAGAGAATGTTGTAGGGATTTTTTAAAATATTGATTTATGCCATTTTGATAAACAAACAACAAGTCAAAATTGTCAAAAACAATTAAGCTACAGTCAAGTGTGCTCGACTGTGAGATACCCGCAACCCAATTTGATTTAAAGCAAAATATTGCGGTCTTAAATTTTAAATAGACATACCAAATTAATATACCGCAAAAATAATAAAAATATACCATATGTGGTTTTAGGTATATATTATATGTAGATACAGTACCACATTCAAAATATACCATACAGTACAAAATATACCAGATTATCGGCCAAAACATTCAAGATCCCATTGCAGTATGGGCAAAAAGTCCCCGGCATTTTTACCATTTTTGATGATAGAAACATAACACTTTGTACATATACCTAAAAAATAAAGAATTTCGGATTTTTTCTTAAATTCATTTTAAAATATATTAATGTAATATATTTAATAAATGTGCACTAAATGTATTTAATTAATATATTTTTAGCAATTTTATAAGTTGATTTGGATCACTGAAAAATTAAATTAAAGTTTTGTGACTCCATACTTTGATGCCCAGTTAATAATTTATTCTTCCCAAGGCTTTTCCTGCAACTCCAAAAAATCCAGCCTGAGAATTTCGAATTCATTATGTCCACCTTCTTCAACCTGATTATCATTATTGTCTACACATGCCCCTGTTGTTACAAGCTCAAAATCAAGAGATTCTAAAAGAGCTATAACATCTCTTGGTAGCTTTTTTTTATATAATTTAATCCTTGGCGTTCATTTAGATTTATGGTTGAAAGCAGTCGGTCAGAGGAATCCAATGCTCTATTGAACACATCTGCTATAGTATTTAGGCGGCTCTTTTTCCTTGCATGAGAACACATATCACGTTTGTAAAATTTTTTCAAATGGTAATTTTGACTTCAACCTTGGTCCTGCCTCACTATACGTCAAGCGTTTAAGACCAGGCTTTTCGCTTGGAACATCATCTTAAGAAACTCAATTTTGAACGAGGATGCAAGCCATTGGGCATGCTTTTCTGTTGCATTTTGGCGAATTAGTGTTAATCAATCCGAAAAACTGCTTAAGCTTATTTTTTATTAAGATTTTCTGAACATCACTTTATAAATTTTCATCGATATTTTGCAAAACAAACTGCTTCATACCATATTTTTGGCGGGTGTTGTTGCCCCCAAAATCATTCAACGTTGAATGACAACACGTAAGTACAACTGCAACATTGAGTATTGCCGTAAATCGGGCAAAAATGTTAACCACTATTTAATTGTTAACAGTTTAGTTAATAACATTCAGCTTTAAAATTACCTCGACTATCCTAGACTCACAAGTTACACTCCACAGAAGCACAAATACATTTGTTAGCACGGACCTAAAAACATACCAACAACACATTGTACGATTGGACAATATATCACATGTACTAAACATTTGATTGCAACCAAACTTTCAGAAATCATAAAGACTATAGATATTATTGAATGTAAAAATTATTATATATTATATATAGAAAGTAAGTTCTAGATTGTGTACATATGTACAAATTTTCGTGTACACAGAGAAGATATATATATATTGGAGGGTAGTGCAACATTGAATGGCACGAACGTGTTGCTTATGCATCTTCTTCAATGTTAAGTTATGAGGCAAAGTTTCTTTAGCAAACCAATTGCTGTAAGGTGGGGTCTCACATCTCTTATGTGTGAATGAATAACCACGTGCGCGTAGGTGTTTTTAGAGGGGCTTAACTGTCCACAGCGATACTCAACCATTCCATTTCACATTGCAATTTCGTTTCTTTCTTTTAATGTCTTTAATTTCATTAGGATTTAACAGAAAATACTTTTAAGGATATATTACTCGATTATTTTCCCGGTGTAACCAAAATATTAAACATAAATGTATTTGAGAGAAAATGTATTCGATATAATAAACAATCTTAGCTCAGAATAGAGCTTTAATTCAGAGCTATAAGAATAATCATTATATATTTATATAATGGTTTCAGTTTTTTAATCACTGTAAATAGTGTCGCAAGCGATATTTTTGTACAGTGCACTGCAGTGAAAAAATTGAAAATTGTTTCAGTTTATGTTATTTTGAATGTAAAGAGTCTCGCACGGGACAAATTCCGCCATGGAATTACCCATATATTAATTCTTAATTTAATTATGCGTTAACAGTTTAGCAGCAGTTTTATCATGAAAATATTCGTATTCCAAACAAAACAAGTAAGAAAGCTACAGTCGAGTGTGCTCGACTGTGAGATACCCGTTACCCATTTTGAGAAAAATCAAATATTGCCTGAATATTCTCAAAATTTACTAAAACAATATATCACAAAATATTAAAAAATAGTAAAAACATGTCAAATTGTATATTTGGTATATTGAGGTGGTACTACATTAAAAAATACTATATAGCGCAAAATATACTAGATTGTCAGCCAAAGCATATAAGACCCCTAGTAAGTGCCCATATTATTATTGCCCATACAAAATAGTATTTCTTTAAAACCTTCGACAATTTTTATCTGATCGCACTCAAATTTTCAGGAATCATAATTACTATAGATATTGTAATTCGCGAGTATAGCTTATTTATTCGATTTTTATTGATTTTCGGGGGCGGGAGTAGGCGTTGCAAAAATTTGAAGCAAACTTGATTTAAGTGCAAACATAACAAATGCTGTCGAAAAAAAATTATAGCTCTATCTCTTATAGTCTTTGTCACTTCTAGTGACACTTCGAAACCTCAATGACCTTGTTGTAATATGGAAATGATCACTGAAAATAATTTTGATTAACCATTTGAGCTTTAAAACAAGTAAGAAAGCTACAGTCGAGTGTACTCGACTGTGAGATACCCGCTACCCATTTTAAATAAAAGCAATATATTTTGCGGTATTATTCTCAAGATATACCAAATATACTAAAAATACCAACTGGTATATGTGGTATATCGGAGTAGTACCGCATTCAAAATATACCATAGACGGCGCAATATACCAGATTGTCATCCAAAGCAACTAAGACCCATACAAAAGTATTTCTTTAATAACTTCCAAAATTTTTCTCTGATCGCAACCAAATTTTCAGAAATCATAACTACTACAGTTATTGTTGTATATACCAAAATTCGAAACTCTAGTTTAAAAATTACGCTTGTTATTCGATTTTTTTGATTTGCGGGGGCGGAAGTGGGCGTGGCAAAAATAATAAATGCTGTCGAATAAAAATTATAGCTCTATCTCTTATAGTCTCTGAGATCTAGGTGTTCATACGGACAGACGGACAGACACACAGACACACAGACGGATATGGCTAGATCGTCTCGGCTGTTGACGCTGATCAAGAATATATATACTTTATAGGGTCGGAGATGCCTCGTTCTACCTGTTACATACATTTCCTGCCGGCACAAAGTTATAATACCCTTCTACCCTATGGGTAGCGGATATAATGAGCAAATTTCGATTAGAAGTATAAACGAAGTATTTAATTAAGAAATGTCTTAAACTTTTTTTTATAAACTTTGTAGCTTTTTAACATGTTGCGCAAAACTAATAAGATATTTAAGAACATTATATTCTCTTTAACCTTACGATTGGCATATGTATCTACAAAAGCCAATAGCTTTCACCACAGACACATTTTTGGATTGTACGTCTCAATGATTCCAATCTGGTTAACAGATCCTTGCAAAGTGGTCCCTGTGAGGGGCATCCATAGCATGGTTTTCCGCCAGGTCCACAAGGTTTCGTTGGAGGACATGTTGGTTTTGTTGGTGCACAAGTTGGTTTTGTCGGTGGACGTGTGGGTTTCGTTGGAAGACGTGTGGGTTTCGTTGGTGGACGTGTGGGTTTTGTTGGTGGACAAGTTGGTTTAGTAGGAGGACGTGTTGGTTTCGTTGGTGGACATGTGGGTTTAGTAGGAGGACATGTGGGTCTTGTTGGTGGACAAGTTGGTTTAGTTGGCGGACATGTGGGCTTTGTTGGTGGACATGTCGGTTTTGTTGGTGGACAAGTTGGTTTCGTTGGTGGACAAGTTGGTTTAGTAGGAGGACATGTTGGTTTCGTTGGTGGACATGTGGGTTTAGTAGGAGGACATGTGGGTCTTGTTGGTGGACAAGTTGGTTTAGTTGGCGGACATGTGGGCTTTGTTGGTGACATGTCGGTTTTGTTGGTGGACAAGTTGGTTTAGGGACATGTTGGTTTCGTTGGTGGACATGTGGGTTTAGTAGGAGGACATGTGGGTCTTGTTGGTGGACAAGTTGGTTTAGTTGGCGGACATGTGGGCTTTGTTGGTGGACATGTCGGTTTTGTTGGTGGACAAGTTGGTTTAGTAGGAGGACATGTTGGTTTCGTTGGTGGACATGTGGGTCTTGTTGGTGGACAAGTTGGTTTAGTTGGCGGACATGTGGGCTTTGTTGGTGGACATGTCGGTTTTGTTGGTGGACAAGTTGGTTTCGTTGGTGGACAAGTTGGTTTAGTAGGAGGACATGTTGGTTTCGTTGGTGGACATGTGGGTTTAGTAGGAGGACATGTGGGTCTTGGTTGGCGGACATGTGGGCTTTGTTGGTTGGTGGACAAGTTGGTTTAGTTGGCGGACATGTGGGCTTTGTTGGTGGACATGTCGGTTTTGTTGGTGGACAAGTTGGTTTCGTTGGTGGACAAGTTGGTTTAGTAGGAGGACATGTTGGTTTTGTTGGTGGGCAAGTTGGTTTCGTTGGTGGACATGTCGGTTTTGTTGGTGGACAAGTTGGTTTAGTTGGCGGACATGTGGGCTTTGTTGGTGGACAAGTTGGTTTAGTTGGTGGACAAGTTGGTTTCGTTGGTGGACATGTGGGCTTTGTTGGTGGACAAGTTGGTTTAGTTGGTGGACAAGTTGGTTTCGTTGGTGGACATGTGGGCTTTGTTGGTGGACATGTCGGTTTTGTTGGTGGACAAGTTGTTGTTGTTTGGTTTCGTTGGTGGACATGTCGGTTTTGTTGGTGGACAAGTTGGTTTAGTTGGCGGACATGTGGGCTTTGTTGGTGGACAAGTTGGTTTAGTTGGTGGACAAGTTGGTTTCGTTGGTGGGCAAGTTGGTTTCGTTGGTGGACATGTGGGCTTTGGGTGGACAAGTTGGTTTAGTTGGTGGACAAGTTGGTTTCGTTGGTGGACAAGTTGGTTTCGTTGGTGGACATGTGGGCTTTGTTGGTGGACAAGTTGGTTTAGTTGGTGGACAAGTTGGTTTCGTTGGTGGACATGTGGGCTTTGTTGGTGGACAAGTTGGTTTAGTTGGTGGACAAGTTGGTTTAGTTGGTGGACAAGTTGGTTTCGTTGGTGGGCAAGTTGGTTTCGTTGGTTGACATGTGGGCTTTGTTGGTGGACAAGTTGGTTTAGTTGGTGGACAAGTTGGTTTAGTTGGTGGACAAGTTGGTTTCGTTGGTGGACATGTGGGCTTTGTTGGTGGACAAGTTGGTTTAGTTGGTGGACAAGTTGGTTTCGTTGGTGGACATGTGGGCTTTGTTGGTGGACATGTCGGTTTTGTTGGTGGACAAGTTGGTTTCGTTGGTGGGCAAGTTGGTTTCGTTGGTGGACATGTCGGTTTTGTTGGTGGACAAGTTGGTTTAGTTGGCGGACATGTGGGCTTTGTTGGTGGACAAGTTGGTTTAGTTGGTGGACAAGTTGGTTTCGTTGGTGGACATGTGGGCTTTGTTGGTGGACAAGTTGGTTTAGTTGGTGGACAAGTTGGTTTCGTTGGTGGACATGTGGGCTTTGTTGGTGGACATGTCGGTTTTGTTGGTGGACAAGTTGGTTTCGTTGGTGGGCAAGTTGGTTTCGTTGGTGGACATGTCGGTTTTGTTGGTGGACAAGTTGGTTTAGTTGGCGGACATGTGGGCTTTGTTGGTGGACAAGTTGGTTTAGTTGGTGGACAAGTTGGTTTCGTTGGTGGGCAAGTTGGTTTCGTTGGTTGACATGTGGGCTTTGTTGGTGGACAAGTTGGTTTAGTTGGTGGACAAGTTGGTTTCGTTGGTGGGCAAGTTGGTTTCGTCGGTGGACATGTGGGCTTTGTTGGTGGACAAGTTGGTTTCGTTGGTGGGCAAGTTGGTTTCGTCGGTGGACATGTCGGTTTTGTTGGTGGACAAGTTGGTTTAGTTGGCGGACATGTGGGCTTTGTTGGTGGACATGTCGGTTTTGTTGGTGGACAAGTTGGTTTCGTTGGTGGGCAAGTTGGTTTCGTTGGTGGACATGTGGGCTTTGTTGGTGGACAAGTTGGTTTAGTTGGTGGACAAGTTGGTTTCGTTGGTGGACAAGTTGGTTTCGTCGGTGGACATGTGGGCTTTGTTGGTGGACAAGTTGGTTTCGTTGGTGGGCAAGTTGGTTTCGTTGGTGGACATGTGGGCTTTGTTGGTGGACAAGTTGGTTTAGTTGGTGGACAAGTTGGTTTTGTTGGTGGGCAAGTTGGTTTCGTTGGTGGACATGTGGGCTTTGTTGGTGGACAAGTTGGTTTAGTTGGTGGACAAGTTGGTTTCGTTGGTGGGCAAGTTGGTTTCGTCGGTGGACATGTGGGCTTTGTTGGTGGACAAGTTGGTTTCGTTGGTGGGCAAGTTGGTTTCGTCGGTGGACATGTGGGCTTTGTTGGTGGACAAGTTGGTTTCGTTGGTGGACGTGTGGGCTTTGTTGGACGACATGTGGGCTTTGTTGGAGGACATGTAGGTTTAGTTGGACGATGTGTCGGTTTTGTTGGTGGACATGTTGGTTTCGTTGGTGGACGTGTGGGTTTCGTTGGACGACATGTGGGCTTTGTTGGTGGACATGTTGATTTCGTTGGAGGACACGGAGGTTTAGTTGGACGACATGTGGGCTTTGTTGGTGGACGTGTGGGTTTCGTTGGACGACATGTGGGCTTTGTCGGTGGACATGTTGCTTTCGTTGGAGGACACGGAGGTTTGGTTGGACGACATGTCGGCTTTGTTGGTGGACGAGTTGGACAAGTCGGTTTTTTTGGTGGTTTGGTACATTGTGGTTTAGTGGGTGAGCAAGTGCATGGAGGTCGGGTTGGCTGCGTCGGTTGGCACGGTTGGATAGGTTGCGTGCTCGGTGGTCTAGGAGGCCATGATCCCCACCCTATTGAGCCGCGATGTTTTGGAGCGCCTTGACATAAATTGGCAGAGCATAAAAGGAAATAGCTCCCTAAAAGTGGAACAGAACAATAGTTTTACGAGACGATTCTATAAAATTAAAATCTTTTAATAGTACCAATAAGGAAGACGGTCGCCAATTTCATCCCAACAATTCACTTATCCCTTGACAGCCAGAGGAGTTAACTGAAACTGAGTTCTCTGTTGTGAGGTTTTAGAGTCTTATATATGATTTTACATGCCGCAATTGAACAAATAAGTTTTAAAAATAAATGTAAATATAAACATTATTTAAAGCAAACATTTGCTATGTGCACGCGTTTACAATAATACGTAAATATTATTCGGTATGAATGCCGACTTGCATGCTTAGCATACGTTCCACCTGGCATCTGGAGGAATAACTATGGCGATACTGGGAGTAACATGTACATGACCAGGACAAAAAGGTGCTTGGCCTAGTGATCTACCCAATTTTAGTATGGGTCAGTGGCTTTTTGAAATGTTTAATTAAATTCGATGATAGTAGTTTGTTGTCAGTTTTAAAATAGAATGGATATTTTTTAGATCGAAAGAGAAATGTACATATGTCTAAACTGTTAAGTAAGTGAAGTCATTGTTTTCTGCTTAAAGCTACGCTGACTGAAGAGTTAAGTGGGCCAACTTCTATCTCCGGCCAGCTGGAATTGCCTGCATTAAGCCATTAAAGCTAATTAAACTCAACCGTTGGCATTTACGACGACGCCTCCTGTACCCAGGCATCAACCAACATCCGGCGGCTTGTATACGGTTTATTAAGCCCGCACAAACACTCACACTCCAACTACCTTCAACGTAATGGGGACAGCGCATTGCAACAAATACTGACAACAGGAAGGGGTTGCGATTGATGTTGCAAATGGAGTCCTTCTCAGCAGCATCGCCGATGCAGCTGCAGCAGCTGTCATTGCGCAATGTTTGTAGAAGCACTGATTTTGCGCCACTTAAACTTTAAATGCAAACCACATGTCTACCATACTCAGCGGGTAGAAATGCCCAGAGATAGCATGCCACTTAGCGTCTTCTCCTGAAAAGTGCGGGCCATGGCAACCGTGCGCTTCAATGATAGACTCCATTCAAAGGAGGCTAAATAAAAAAGGAAGTTCAACAGCCATGCGAAATGAAAAACTGACAAAGCTGATAGATAAGAGATGAGAAACGAAGAGTACCGAGTACAAAGTGCAGAGTCCAGAATGCAAAGGGTAGATTTCAGTTTAAGCGAGTGGTCAATGAGTCAGTAAAAGACAGGTCCATTCCATGGCTTAATTTCCAAACACATTACATATGGTAGATACGGCGAGTTATATATTATATAAACACTTTGATTATTTAATTTTTTAAGATTCTCTTATTAACATTTCTACCTATCTCAGTTTGATTTTCCAAACAATGTATAATCATCTCTAAAATAAAATATGTCGCTCGATCTTAAGACTTTGTGTTCGTACCCTTTGACATTCCCTAATTAAGGGTAATATGGCGCTGCAATTTAGCATGTATACCTAATGGACTATAAAGCATTATACTAGTAGTTGTTTGTGATAGAATCACATTCTGACGGGCAACATTTCCATATTTCAATTCTATAACGTCTCGGCTGATCAAAGAATATATATACTGATGCCTCCTTCTGACTGTTAAATACATTTCCTGCCGTCACAAAGTTATAAGTGAAGCCTTGATATTCCGTAGCACTGTTTACATACTTCTATTGAATTGATAATCATTAAAACAATGATATAGCACTATTTTCGGATTCTCGTAATCAAGTAAGCCAGCCATCTGTCAAGCCAGACTGCCAATAGAATGGGAGGGCTAAGCGACGAATATCACATGTTAATTTCACAAAATTTGTGGTCCAAGAGCGACGAACAAACAAATTGTGCGGCATTTCGTTCAGACATTGATGGTGCAACGCTGATGACATCAAATAGAGCAACAAATCAATTGTTAGGATAGCTGTGTGAGAGAGGATGTACGCGAAGGGTCCTGTATATGCAACCGCCAATCAGGCGTAGACGACTTTACCAACAGAAACAGAAACCAAATTGAAAATTGATTATTAATTACCAGCCACAGTAACAATGAAAACATCTGAAGATGCTTCACGGCTAATGGCTAATGATTATTATTATTATTATTATTATTATTATTATTATATTAATATGACGCAAACTTTGTATTAAAAAGAGTAAACTATACTTTTTAATGAATAAGTAAAATTTATTAGTTAATTAACCCTAAAGGAATACAATAACATGGAATAATTCGAACACTGTTTTTCTGCCTTAATCTTAGTTTTATTGTTGTTGCATAAAACTTAATATTTTTGTATTATATACTCACATATATTCACAAACAAGTATACAGGAAAATGTAGTATTTTGACGTAATGCCATACACAAAAACTAATTACATGCAACAATGATTACATGTTTGATGTTTGGACTTGATTTGCGGTAACAATAATATAATACGTGCTCGACTAGACTAACTAAATTGTGACTACATCGAATTAAAACAAGTAAAAATGAAATATCCGCTAGCCATATTTAATAAAATCAGGTTCTATAAAAATACAAAAAAATACACACAATATATTAATATAGTTCTACACACAAAATATATAATAGAGGTCAAAATATACCTCATTGTCAGCCAAACAACTAAGACCAAACTGGCATGCAAAAGTATTTTTTATACAAATTCTACAATTGTTATCTGAAAATGTTCAGAAATCTTAAATACAATTACTAGTATTATTGTATGTATGATTTTTGTCGATATCTGTGGTGAAGATGAACGTGAAAAAACATAGCAAATAATATAACAAATACTGTCAAAAAAATTATAGCTTTATCTCTTATAGTCTCTGAGATTCAGTTTTTTTTTACGGACAGACAGACGGACATGGCTAGACCGTCTCGGCTGTTGACCCTGAACAAGAATATATATACTTCATAAGGATGGAGATGCTTCCTTCTGCCTGTTACATACATTTTAAATTACTTATAATTAAATAATTTACATGCAACTTAAAAAATTAAGTCATCTTTTAAAACGAGCAAGACATAATAGGCACAAACCTTACTTTAAATAAGCATTTGATGTCCGCATAGCCCTACACTCAAAATATTTATAGCAACGGAGAGATAATTTGCCAGAAGCGCATGGGACTTTAATTACACGTTTAAATTTTATGATAAAAAAAATATGTTTGTACGTGATCGTTCTCTTACTTTGGTGTCAATTAACATAAGAGAAGGTTACGCACCTTATGGTTTATATTTTAATTAGCGCACTGACTGCACAACTGAGCAAACACAGACATACATAAGTTTAATTCTTACACTGATATGTCATAACAACAACTTTGTCCGAACTACAAACTGGTGTTGTATCTAGTTGATTTTTCTTACATTATTCTTACAAGTAAATCAAAGGAGTTATTTGATTCCAGAACACATTCCTATATACGTATATGTTTTTATGTAAATAAAATGAGAATAGTGTCTCCTTAAATTGTTAACTTGTACAGTTTACTTTCTTTCTTGTTACGAGTATTAATTGAAACGAGCGAGTCTTTGTCCTTGTTTTTTTTTTAAGCTTTTCCAGTACTTTGTGTCCGTTGTCCTTTTTCCTTTTATTAAAATTGAAAGGAGGTCTAAAGAGCGTGACAATGGCGCTTTAGAGTAATGTGCAAAATTTTTATTTGAAAAATTAAAATAAAATTGTTGAACAGCAATTACAGCCAGGCACTGGTCTCTCGACAACAGTTCGCTTGGCGTCGAATGCATTTGCATTGGTAATGTTAGCATCGATGCCAGTTTCATTTCTGGCATCGATTGGGCAAAACTGTGTGAAACGAGGTGAAGCGGCGATGGATGGATGCTATGCTATTGAAATATGGCAAAGACAAATTATTGGTTTTTCTTTGAGTGGAGTGTGCTTAAAATGAGGCAAACAGTTTAATTAAAATGAAATGGCGCAATGCGTGTGAATGGCAATTCAAATTGCGGTGACCCCGAGAAATTGATGAATGCTTTTGTGTGGACGATGATATAGGACCCATTAAATGAGTCGTTAAATTGCCAAAGAGTGCATATCGAGCACTGAACTCATTTTACTATCGACTCAATGAAAAACAGGTAAGAAAGCTTCAGTTAATTTTGCTCATCTGTGTGATACCCGCTACCCATTTTTAATAGAAGTAAAACACAACAGAAATATTCTTAAAGTATACTGAAAAATATATAAATATATTGAACGTTATATTTATGGTAATATATCGATATACTATTACATTCCAAACATTCCAGTTTAAAAAATAATAATCCAGCTTTTCAACTACGCGTGCTATCCTTTTTATACCCGCTACCCATAGGGTAGAAGGGTATTATAACTTTGTGCCGGCAGGAAATGTATGTAACAGGTAGAAGGAGGCATATCCGACCCTATAAAGTATATATATTCTTGATCAGCGTCAACAGCCGAGACGATCTAGCCTTGTCCGTCTGTCCGTCTGTGTGACTGTCCGTCTGTCCGTCCGTCCGTATGAACACCTAGATCTCAGAGACTATAAGAGATAGAGCTATAATTTTTTTTCGACAGCATTTGTTATGTTTGCACGCAGATCAAGTTTGTTTCAAATTTTTGCCACGCCCACTTCCGCCCCCGTAAATCAAAAAAATTGAATAACAAGCGTAAATTTAAAGCTAGCTGCGAATTTTGGTATATACTATAATTACTATAGTAGTTATGATTCCTGAAAATTTGGTTGCGATCAGATAAAAATTGTGGAAGTTATTAAAGAAATACCTTTGTATGGGCAAAAACGCCTACTTACTAGGGTTTTTAGTTGCTTTGGCCGACAATCTGGTACATTGTGCCGTCTATGGTATATTTTGAATGGTGTGCTGTATCGATATACCAAACATACCATTTGGTATATTTTTAGTATTTTTTTAGTATTTTCGGTATATTTTGAAAATAATACCGCAATATTTTACCCTTATTAAAAATGGGTAGCGGGTATCTCACAGTCGAGCACACTCGACTTTAACTTTCTTACTTGTTTTATTTTCGGGGCGGAAGTGGGAGTTGTAAACTTGATCTGCGTAATTAAAATAACTCTAAACAAAAATTATAGCAATGTTTTATACATAGTTTCTGAGATCTAGGTGTTCATGTTGACGTATATACATATGTATATTACCCTACGGTTATAGGGTATACAAAATTTCAATGCAATCTTCAATATAAAAAATAAAAAAACCCAGCAATTACATACAATTAAAAACAAAAGTACCACAAATATTAAAATGAATTCTAAAATATAGATCGGTTATCTTATTTTCTAAATTCTGATTTAATTTAAACCCAAATGTCAACATTATTTCACAGCGGAAACCACTAATCAATCAGTTTGCTCTTACTAGAGCTCACCACTCAGTTAATTCATATTAAATAGCTTCCATTCCCTTTTTGAAGTGCGTTTATTATGCAAATTTATCACGTTACATAAACAATGTAAGCATTACTTGCATTAACACGCATTATAATACAGTCTATTATGCATTAATGAGAAGCCGCAAATTATTCAATTCGCCCCAATTTGCAATTCGTTTACTGCATGTATTCACGTACAATGATAACTCATACTAGTATCCAATCGAACAGTTATAATTTCCATTTCAATTGCTGAACATATATTGAAAATATCAATTTCAAAAATCGAACAGGAAATTGAAAGCCGCATGGTACAAAGAGAATTATTTCCAGATGAGTGCATTTGTAAAATACAATTGGAAGCTGATACCTTTGCCAAATGACGTGGCCAAATTTAGTACAGCTTGTAGTTTTAATTATTACCTAATTGTATTTACTTGTACAAAACTAAACGCGAAAAGATACACGCTGCCCATTGTAAATAAAAGTGAAACAGTATGCTATTCA
The DNA here is from genome assembly GCF_009650485.2 of Drosophila albomicans. Taxonomy (NCBI): domain Eukaryota; kingdom Metazoa; phylum Arthropoda; class Insecta; order Diptera; family Drosophilidae; genus Drosophila; species Drosophila albomicans. Next base: position 3,736,440 of record NC_047628.2, on the reverse strand, counting down.
TTTTAAAATATACCGAATTAATATACCGCAAACATACTACAAATATACCAAAGGCTATATTTGCAATATTAATATTCTTTTATAGTGTCAGCCAAAGCAACTAAGACCCGTAGTAAGTAGGCGTTTTTGCTCATGCAAAAGTAGTATTTAAAGTGGGCGTGGAAAGAATTTCAAACAAACTTGATCTGCATGGAAACATAGCAAGTGCTGTCGAAAAAATTATATCTCTCTAGCTTAAAGTCTTTGAAATGTATGTGTTCATACCAAAAGACGGACATTGCTTTATCGTCTCGGCTATTGACGCTGATCAAAAATATATATCCTTTATAGGATTGGAGTTGACTCCTTCCTGGAGGTACAAAGTTAAAATACACTTCTACCCTATGGGTAGAGGGAATAAAAATATTTTAAAATTAAATAAATAGTGACTACTATACCTTGAATTATTGCCAAAAAGTTTATTGCAAAAAGTGTATACAAATTCGCAGAGCCAAAAGCTTTATTTGCATATAACTTTCATTTAGTTTGGCCGATTTTAATCAAAAATGCACAAAAGCAACACTTGCTTCCATTTTTATTTTCTAATTCTTTGTCGTATGAGCAAAACGTAACACCAGTATGGAAATACTCATACTTGTCAAGTACAATATGCAAAATATATTAATACAAAATGAATAAAGAATAATGAAATCCAGTTGCCACTTTATATAATTATCAGATTATCAGACTATTCATTTTAGTAATTATTTTCAGGAATCATTAAGACTCCAGACATTGCTGTCGGCCATTGTTACCAATATTCTAGTTTTCTATTTCCAACATATAGTAACAATATAGTATTGCAAGTCTGGTGGTTTATTTTAGTTAGGCAATGGCAGCGAAAAAAAAACAAATGTCTTTAAGCTTCCGATAGCCCACAACTTTGGATTTTCATAGTTTTAGTGCAAATTTCAAGCTCCTTCTACTATTTAATTATTGCCTTCATTTTAAAACTGGTGGTGTTCAGATATTTATGACGCCATAGCTCGGAGCTAATATGAAAATATGAAACGAGTGTTTTTCAGCCGAGCATACACTACTTTTATTTTTCTTATGACTATTTTTTATTAACAATGCCAGTGTTTGCCTGGCAACTAGTGTTGCATGCTGGTTTAATGCGAAGCAGACATACATAGTACTATACATACATACATACTAAGATACGTAATATGCAAGCACATATCCTTGTCTGTAGGACGTTCGGTAACTAGCAGTGGGCATTAGTGTCGGAGACAACAAATTGTTGAGCACTTGTTTATATATGTATATAAACTGTGGCCTGGTCAAATTTAACTGTTATTTTGAAGCAATTAATAAAAAGGAAAATATTCAAGCATAGTATGTGAGTATTTGTGTGCATGGGGCCAACACTGTTTCTATTTTATTTTCGTAAGAGATGTGGTGGTCTGTGGTGTTTGCGATAACATTGCGAATAATGTATGTACGATGAAAGTAAGTACATACCCTATATAGCATCACACATATCGTACTTGAACATTTTTTGGTCAGTTGTGTGCGTGAGTTTTTGATGTTACCACAGGGAGCTTACATTAATTAGTCGAGGGTTGTGTGCACAAACCGCTAGTAAGTTGGGCAAATTGAAAACGGCTTCACTGGGGGAGAAATTTCACGTAAATATAAAATCATAATTGGGACTCGCATTTATTTATAAATTATGTTTCGCATAGATTTAAGATTTTGATTGAGTATGTAGTAATTTCACTATCGTTAACCATTTTAATTAAAACATATTCAAAAATATCGCGAAGGTCAACTCAATGTCAGACATTCTCACCACAAGAATCTAATTCAACACTTTTTTCTTTAATACATACCCATCCATGCGTAGGTACTCATTTCCTTGGGTCGACAAGACTCTCAGTCAGCTGTCGTTGCCATAAGTGACCAATAACTAATGCTGTGGACAGGGGTCTCCCACATGACTCAGAGCAATTGACAGAAGCGACTTGAATGCCTTTGCAGGGATACACTCTGTATATGAAGTAATGTAATATTGTCACAGCTACCGAGATAGTTTTTATTTATGGATCACGTCTGGTTAAGTGCTTGTCAGGTCAACTGTTCCCAGTTGTTGCGTTTCACAATTGTTTCTGATTTAACGCAGGATGCTAATAACAATTTTCCCGCCTGGGAAATTGTGCCGGCGGGTGAGCTTAAAAACTCATTGAACGGGATACGTATGTACGTTGATTTTTTCCATTTTCTTTCCCTTTTCGCATTTGGCAGTCATTTGCTACTTAAGCACTTTGCACCAGACTGCGCCAAGTTTTCACACAACCTCGATTGGCTGCTCACAAATGTTACCTCCGGTTCATGCCACGAGTCGTACATTTGTAGTTTTGGGCAACGTTTCCTCAATAATTTTAAGCGGCGCTGTTTTAAGAACTTTACCGGCGCCATCGACTGTATCTCTGACCCCGCCGACGAGTTCACTCCTTGTTCCTTTTGCAGTCTTAACAGACTGCAAACATGCAAACAGACTGTAGATGCGAATTCAGGCAGACGCAACCTCTATTTTATTATATTTCCGCCGTTTTGAAAATTGTATAAATCAATGTTTAAAGTTGTGGCTATATTTTCGATATAGGAAATGAATCTGTCAGTTTAACTTTTGTGATTTGTGTATCAGACCGTGCAGCCATATAATATTGGTAAGTTTGTCTAACCTGAGAACTTCGCTATGTTTTATACTTACTCGACTCATGATTAGGCTTCTAAAATCATACCATGTATCTTAAAATAATAAAAACAAAATTAAAAGTTTTTAGTGTTCAAATTATAAATCTTATTGCCAAATTGGGGAAAATTTAACATTTTGTACAAGTTTCCAATATACAACTTAAATATGACGAACAAATTAAATTTTATTTTAACATATCTATTTATCTGATTCATCAACCCACAGCTCATAACTAGCAAGCTGAATCTTTAACTGGGCTGGGTTTTCAAGATATTAATTAGTAACAAACATTTAACTTTAATAATTTTTTAATTATAAGACACCTATTTACTTTCGTCGAGTCTAGTGGATTTATATAACATAAATATATATTAATTATAAAACGTTGTGACTATAACGATTGGAATAACTCAAGTGATTTTACTCATTTGCCAATAAAACAACAAGTAAGAAAGCTACAGTAGAGTGTACTCGACTGTGAGATACCCTCTACCCATTTTGAATAAAAGCAATATATTTTGCGGTATTATTCTCAAAATATACCAAATATACTGCAAAAATACTATAAATATACCAAATGGTATATGTGGTATATCGATATAGTACCGTATTCAAAATATACCATAGACGGCACAATGTACCAGATTGTCGGCCAAAGCAACTCAGACCCCTAGTAAGTAGGCGTTTTTGCCCATACAAAAGAATTTCTTTAATAACTTCCACAATTTTTATCTGATCGCAACCAAATTTTCAGGAATCATAACTACTACAGTAATTATTGTAATTATTATATATATATATATATATATATATATATATATATATATATATATAAAATTCGTAACTCTAGCTTTAAAATTACGCTTGTTATTCGATTTTTTTGATTTGCGGGAGCGGAAGTGGGCGTGGCAAAAATTTGAAACAAACTTGATCTGCGTGCAAACATAACAAATGCTGTCGAGAAAAAATGATAGCTCTATCTCTTATAGTCTCTGAGATCCAGTGTTTCATACGGACGGACGGACAGACGGACAGACACACAGACGGACAGACGGACATGGCTATATCGTCTCCGCTGTTGACGCTGATCAAGAATATATATACTTTATAGGGTCGGAGATGCCTCCTTCTAACTGTTACATACATTTCCTGTCGGCACAAAGTTATAATACCCTTCTACCCTATGGGTAGCGGGTATAAAAATGACAATTTCAATTCAAAATATACCAAATTGCCAAACAAAAAAACTATGACTCCACTCCTACAGCCCTTGCTTGCATTTAAAATTATTTCTAACTTTTTAAATTTGTATCTGATGGCAACCATGTTATCAGGAATTCACTTACTAGTTATTATTTTATGTACCAAAAATCGTCAAAACTACGCTTGCTATTCAATTCTTTTCGATTTTCGGGGCGTTAAATACAAACTTAATCTGCGTGCAAAAATAACAAGTGCTACTGCTATTAGAAATTTTATTTCTATTTCTTATCTCGAATCGAGATGTTCCTGTGGGATAGACGATAGAACGGATAGACATACAGACAAATTTGTTTATATCGTCTCGACTGTTGGCGCCAATTAAGAATAGGGGTCGGAGTTGCCTCCTTCTGTGTGATACAAAAATTGTAGGAACAAGGTTATAATACCCTTCTACTCCTATGGGTATCGGGTATACAATTTTTGTTTCTCACTGGGCTCGAAGATAGATCCATCTGCCTGTTACTTTTAGGTTATGATAAATTAATTGACGTTTTTATTTGTTCATACTTACAAAGGTCTACAAATAAATATTCTCCACAGTGTACGCCTTCTTTCGCACATTCATTAAAAAAGTTTTTGTCCAAAAGCAACACGTACCAAGGCAAAACTTTTCAATTGTCAAAAACTGCACCAAGGATCTCAACCGCAACATCTAAAAAGGAGAAAATGTAACAAAAAAGATTTCCAAGCTGAAAGTTTTGCGAGTCAAATGCTCGGAAGCTGAAGCTGCACATTCGTAATAAAAAGAAACAGAAACAGGCTTTAAACCCTCAAAAACCTAGATACTCCTGAAAGTTTGACATTTGATACCAGAAAAGAGCAGACGAAGTGAATTTTCACAAATTAAAACAATGTCAGCGACTTTGATGCAACAATTTGTTGCGTTGGCGTTGATTAGAGTTTCTCTCGATATACCCGAAAATAAGTTGGCAGCACGCCTAAGCGGCAGCCATATTAATTTTTCATATCCTCCTCGGTCTATCCTTGACTATTCCCTGTTCATTTACAATTTTTATACCCGATACCAACAGTTTATAAAGGTACTATAGTTTTGTACCATCAGGAAATGTATTTCTATGGGTATGTCAGCATTATCTACGAAATATATATCAGAATCAACTAGATATTATTATTTATATTTAGGTATATTTATCGGGCTAATTCGTTTTTTCCTGTTAGTATGTTTCGTTTTCATGCAAAATGGGTATTGTTGGAGAGTAATACAATGAATATGTCAGACTATCAACTATTTTCATTATATTTAATTATTTTTATTCATTTGTAAGTTGCAGAGTATTTCGAAGTCATGCAGTCACAAGCTTAGAATTGCATTTTGTATTTTGCTCTTATTGGAGAAGCTTTCGTAAATCTTTCATCAGTTGCCTCTGATCCGGCGTTTGTTCCTTTCATCGCTGCCCTCCTCGCGCTGCCGAAAAGCTGTCACAGCTGTTGCAGTAATTTGTCCTCGTCCTTTCATTTTGTTGGTCGTTCTCTCCTTTCATTTCGTTTTCTTCTTCAGCTTGTCACACTATTTATGAGTTTATTATTTTTTCGCTGCTCTATTATTCGGCTGGCACCCAGCTCTCAGCTCACAGTGCCGAGCTTAAAACTTCTTTCATTACAAGTGCTGCGATTTTTCATAACTATATTTTCTGCTCTTCTCGATTTTTTCTTCATTTTTTGTATGTTTTGAAGCGGTTAACATTTTTTACCCTTCGCGTTTATTTTTCAGTTATTTATTTAGTGGCATCTTTTTTTATATAGTTTTTCTGTAGTTGCTTAAATTGTTTGCAATTTTTGTCGGTGGCGGTTTCTGCTGCGTGTTTTATTATGACAGCACATGGCGACTGCAACAGCAACTGCGACGACGACGTTGGCTAGATAAATAGTTGTTCTCTTTTCGGAGTATTTGTTGTTGCTGTTGTGGTTGGTGTTGCTGTGTTTTAATTATTGCCATGTTGGTTTACTCTCTCCTCTCCTACTGATGTCGCTTGTCCTACCACAAATGAGAAAATTCTGCAAAAATATTATGAGCAGTTGGCAATTTGCTGCAGCCAATTTTCTACTTGGGTAACTTGCTGTTTGGTAAGAAGAGCTCCATTTTAATAGACATGCTCAAAGTCGTTGAAAGCCAGCGATAAACCAATAATGTTAATTTACTAAATATATTATTAAATATTACTAAATATATTGTATACATTGCTATCAAGATAATATGTGTTGTTTTCATTCTTTTAAAAATATTAGCTTTTATTATTTCATTAAAAGTACATAATATAACATTCTCATTTATTAATTTATTGAATATTTTACATTAGATTATTGCTACTGATTTGTATTCTACAAAGCACGTTATAGTTACATTTGCAGTAATTTTGCAAAGCACCATTTGTTGATCTGTATTATAAGCTTTGAAAGTCTATTCTAAAGTTTACAATCACTTGAGGCAAATGTCGCTACCCGCAACTGAACTCATCACACTCGAGTTAAACTTTCTCCCCGAAAATCAAGCCAAGCGATATATTTTACAACTTTACAAGATGCCCTGGGTGTATGAGGTTAAAGTAAGGCAAAAGATTTCTTTCCAACTTTCTGCCATTTATACTTACATATATGTACATACATACATATATGCTTGAAATATGCAACAGACAACATAGCGGCAAATGGTTAAGCATTTATGTTATTGACTTAAGTGCAACAAAACAGTTGCCCAGAATCAGACATCAGACAGTTACTTCTCACTCGTTAGTCGACAGCCAACATTCAAGAGTGAAGACAGAGGACTCTGTTCCACCTGACCCAAGAAATCCATTTTAAATTTGTGGAACTTTTTCCACAGCTTATTTACATATCAAATAAAAAATAAATAAATAAAATAAACTGAAGATAGATCTAAGGCCAAAATTCTATGAGTCATTGAGTCACATTTTGTTATAATCAATAATCTGGTTGGTTTTGTGCAAGGACAAGAGTTTTTATTTAAATAGATACCCTACGAGAACTACATTTTAAAAGGTGAATCATTTACATAAATTGAGTTAAAATAATTAAATTTTTTTTCTAACGGTTCTCGAACTCCAAAAAACATTTCATTTCACATTATAATAATCATTTTGGTAGAGTATATTTTTTTATTCGTTATACATCTAATTTATGCGTGTTTTTATTGAATACTGAAATAATGTAAGTTGTTTTTAAAGCAGTCAGAATCAATGAAACAAAGCAAAAACAAAAGGTTACGACAGCCGTTACAAGGGATATCATCAACAACAAGAGGAACAACCTGGTGACGTTTCCTCTCTCCTCCTAGTAACAGCTGTTCATGTTGTCCTTATTCAGATCTAATATTCGTTTTATATTTTTGGTACGTTTTTCTATTCATGTCAACAGAAAGTCGGGTTGCCACTCTTTGTTTTTGTTTTAGAACTAAATGTAACTCTATATTCGATACGAATAGTTTTTATTTATGGTCGCCAGCACCACAAAAAACGTCGTGTCACTATTATAAATAAGCAATTTGTGCTGATTGCGTTATTTTGTTAGGCTGCGAGGAAAGTGAGGTTTATCAATAGTCTGACTGAAAATCAATCTGCTGTTATAGTCAAAAAGTATTATATAAAAATAATAGGCCAACGAACAAATTACAATATAAATTTAAACCAACATATATTCATTCAAAGATTTTAAAGCAATACATTTGTAAATCACCCAAAAATCCCTTTTTTAAACTGACTACCAACTGAATAATTTTCAATTTTAATATGGACACAATTCATAAGGACTATATAATATTTTAAAAATAATCAAATTGCTAACTTCTTAATTTGTATTTAAAAGATATCTTTAAAATCATTAAGTTATTAAGTTAATTTTTTGAATGTAATGGCTTATCTCCTCTTTAGCATTAGTCTGAAAGTGTTAGGAAAATATTAATTTCCAAACTGATTTACTCTGACAAAATTAGTTTCCGCCATAGTTTATTAGCCTCATATGCGAATATAACTCTATCATTGTTGATGTGCCAGTACTGCCTGGCTTTAATATGTGGCTGACTGAGTGAATGATTGTTGATTTTACTACAAAATAAATACGCGCACAGCATGGAGGGATAGAGACTAGACTGAGCAAATCAAATAGCATAAAGTCCAAAACTGATAAGCAAAAACGGACGTCAGTTGACGCACGACAAAAACAAGGCGAAACCGAAACCGAACGAAATCAAATCAAATCAAAATATAGAAGCCGCGCAGCAGCCTCAACAGATACTGCTACTGCTGCTTGTGGCACTCTTTGATATATGGACAGCTGCTGGGTATGGCCAGAGAGATATATGTAGATATGGGAAAAGTCAGTGATAATACGAACTGACAGCCATTAGAATGGCACATGGCATGCATTTGATATACGCACGGCCATTTTCATTCATACTCACACAAGAGGCTGCAGCTCTTCACTTCAGTTTTGTTCATTCACGACGAGGCGCCATGTAAACTAAACTGAAACTGAAACCGAGGCCCAGTACGAAAATGAAAGCCGAAACCAAAAAGATGCTCGAGCATGGACATCGACTGTCAAGAGTTGAGAACTGTTATCTCTACTACTATATATGCCGACCATGAGCTTGGAGCTCGCCTCAGCTCGGCTCAGCTCGGCTCGGCTCGGCACAAATCGACATCGACACGGCTACGGACGATGTTCAGTGACAGCATCCGCTATCGCTGAGGAAAACCAGAGTCTCATTCGTGTTTACCGCTTCGTACCGAGCGGTTGTAGTTCAGATTTTATAAAAGAGTTGAAAATTCAACAAGGGGCTTGCGTCGCGTTAACCGGAAGTAAGGATAATTTTGCAATTGCGTTCTAGTATTTCATCCTGTTGCGCCGTCGCATTGTTCGCAACAACCAGCGACGAGTGCCAACAGTTCACGTTTAACCGTTAACCATTACCTGGCATCCATTCAAAATGGCACCAGATCCATAACAATCACAATCGTGTGTCCAACGCAGCGGAAGTGCTTTCAATCCCCATTAGAGCATTTTGCCTTTTTGCATCTCTTACAAAATGCATTCGAATGTGAAATAATTGGCGAACCCTGCTTAAGAGTGTTGTGCTCTAAAATTGTGTGAATTGAAGTTACTCAAATGAATAACAACAAAATACCTAAGAATGTATAACAAAATTGAGGATACTTCTAGAAAATAGTGGAAATTAACCTCAAATATTGAGAAAAAAACGTGCCACTTGTGAAAATAAAATTCATTTTTTAAAAAGATTCAACGTGTACGTGTTGGAAAAAATCTAAAGCTGCTGATAAGAGAGTTCATAAGTTCAACAAGTTTTATAAAAATAAAATTATCAATCTCAGTTTAGTCGTTATGCGTCTTCTCAGTGTGTGATAAGAAATTGTCTGTGTATGTAAAACAACGAGTGAGAGTGAGACACAGACAGGAATATGATTAAATATTATATTCAATTATCTCCTGCAACAATTTAACATTTTTTTTATAATCATGTGCAAAAAGAGAATATTTCATTCAAATTTGATTGTGAATTGTCTTTTATCTGCACTGTCAACTGAAACGCGAGTAAACTGGGAAACGTGCTAATGCTTTAAGTGATAATGAATCTGTCTTGTATATACACAAAATCAGCTAAGTGAAATAAATACAATAATAATGCTGAGCTATTAAACTTTTTAATGCGAATACTGATATTATTGCTATTCAAAAATATTGAATTATACTCGGATTATATTCATTGATTTCTAGAAACTTTTTGCAAATAAAACATTTAATTTAATTGTATAATCCTTATTATATAAATATATAGAATCTCTTCTGTGAAAAGTTTACTGCACAACATTTGCTAATAATATACAATTATTGTACAATATAAAAAATGATTTATTTTTTTCTATTGTTTACTTAGATTATTTTCGTATAGTTTGTATTATTTACATTTGTTCGAGAAATTAGGTTTTATATGCCAGCTTTCTATTGTTTACTTAGATTATTTTCGTATATTATATTTTTTGCATATGTTCGAGAAATTAGATTTTTTATGCCAGCTAACCAAAGGGTACCTCAAAAAATGTACGTATGTATGTAACAGGCATCTTCGACCCTATAAAGTCTATATTCTTGATCATCGTCCGTCCCCCGCAAATCGATAAAAATCAAATAGCAAGCGATGTAATTTTTGGTTGCGATAAAAATTGTAGAATTGTTTTAGAAGTATACGTTCGGGCTAAAACGAATATATTTTAAATGTAGTACTATATCGATATACCAAATATATTCGTTGGTATAATATTTAGTATTTTTGCGGTAAATGAATTTTGTATATTTGAAAAATAATAACTTGCTGTTTCACTTTTATTGACAATGGTTATGCGGGTATCTCACAGTCAAGTGGGTTCGACTTTTTCTTAGCTTTCTTACTTGTTTCATTTTGTTGTTTGAATTTTAAAATAAATTTTTCTCGATTTTAAATTGTCACGTGTATTTAGACAAACAAAGTACATAAATTATTTCCTGAGATATGTTCTTCATGATACTGACTCTTTTAAAAGGATACATTTTTAAGGATAAATGGAGCTGCGTTAACTTGCTGCTAATAAATTTGTCGAAATGCTTTATATAATATGATTTCTCCAACTGAACTTCAACAGTTTTCAAAATTACACGTGCCACCCATAAGTTATGATAGCAGCTTGCGAGGAAGATAGTTTCTGCCAAAATACTTTGCACCCTTTTAAGCTCCTGTCAACTGCAGTCGACATACATACATTTATCAGCAAAGTATATGTATTTGAGAAGCTCGTTCACTTTATGTAAGTTTGAAGAAAAAAATTTGCGCGCAAATGGAGACAAAACAACAGAACCTCCAGAACTTCTGTCTTACCATCAATTTTCTCACGTTTCTCCCTCTACGCTGCATATGATTGTTAAACTTACAATTGCATTGCAAACTAGGTTCTTCGTTTTCTTATTTCAAACGATTACTCTGACTCCCAAGTGAGTGTTTTTAGTACGCTTGCTTTGTGAGAAATGCAAAATGTTAGCCAAAGAAACAAAAACTAGCACCCCAAGAAACAGAAATGTGCAACATTCCTTACTTTCGTGTGTTTAAGCTATTTAATATCATGAGCAACAGAGCAAATTGTTGATCAGTTACTTTCCATTTTACCCAAAAGTCATCCCATTTACTGTAATTTTTTTCACACTTTTTTCGTCGACCTCTGACATAATTTGCGGTTGTCGCACCTCGACAATGTTGTCAGCTCTAAGCACATCAATCTTCGCTAAGCAGACTGAGAGTAAGGGAGAGTGAGCTAGTTGGATATTGGCAACACTTCTGTGGCATATAAAAATATGCTTAGGGAACACAGAATGATGGACTTAACTGTGAATTTACTAAAAGGACGAGAGATAGAGATGTGGAGCAGGAATCTGAGCTCTAACCAGCTGAGTTGCGGATTTATTGCAAAGCGATTATTGTCACGTTTGATTTGAGTCGCATGCCCGAAACTAAAGCGACTCTTAAAGACACAATGCATGAGTCTCAAGGATAATGATATAAGCGCCTTAAAAAGAGTCAAAAAACAAGGAAACTTTTGAATCTTTAACTTAATAATATAAATTTATATTATGGATTAAACTAAAAATAAATTTATACCAAAAAAACGACACGGTTTTTATGACCTCGCTCGACAAATTTCTATGAATGTTTACAATTCTGAATTTGTCGTTTATCTATATTTCGGTTTCCTTATTTTATATTCCTATTACAAACCACACAATTATTTGTTAGCTATGTAAAATATTCAAGTACATGTGCAACATAATTACATATGGAGACACAGCCATAAAGGAGTTATGTAAAAAGCTTTAACAAATGAAATGTCTGGTTCAAATAACCTATTAAATCCTTTAAATTTTGCAAATTTGCACAGTCATTAACTCAATTTCATATGCTTGCTAAACACTTGACTGAAAATGAGCTTAAGGCTGATACCAGTTACTATAATAAGTCTCAACATATGATTAAACTAAGCTGAACCTACTATGAGACTGAGAAAGATATACACTCTGGAGTGTAATTAGCTAACAAGGCATTGGCTTAGTTGTGCATAGTTCATTGCGGCAAGGGAGTTCTTTTCAACACTTACCACATACGCATTGTTGTTAAACGCATACACAAAGGAAGTACAATCATAGCAAGTCAACATTTGCATAATTTTGCAATGCACACTTAGATTTCGATGCCAAGTTTCCTTCACACATTTGCAGCGATCAGCAACCACACGAAGAAATCGAGAAAAAGGCAATAAAGCTGGTATGTAAATTTATTTGAGAACTAAAAAGTTCTCTTCTGACATTGCTTCCCATTTGGGACATGCAGTTGGCCAGAAGAACTCTTGCTCTTGCCTCTTTGCGCCAGGGCCAAGGTGTTCCCAAACATTTAGTGTGCACTTTTTACGCCACTTTGGCTAACTTCTGCTTCCTCTCGACTTTACTCGCACTCCCGCCTTGTTGCTCCTTTTCTCAAACTCTCTTTCTTTTTTTCCTTGGGGTCTAGCAGTTTGTCTGGCTCGGTGCTGGCTTTTATTTGGCTTAAATCGTCCCAAACTACCTGCCTTTTCACCATGTTGCGCTCTTGTTGTCGTTCGTCTACTTACTTTTTTAGATATTTAAAACATTTTTGCTCCTTTAGTTTCATGTGGTTTGTGTTTGTTTCTCAGTCCTTGCCGCACGTTTGGTTTGGTCGTTTAATTCTCATTGCTATTGTAATTAACAAAACTATAAGCCCAAATTCCAGTTGCTCCATTTATATTTAACTTTCTCAAATGTTCCGCATCCTAATTGAAACAATGCAAGTTCAGACTTAAAGAAAATGAAATTAGAAATTTCCTTAGTTAAAGCAAAAAAAAGCAACTTAAGCAACAATAAAATGAAATACATTTTTGAAATATTATAAAATTATGATATGGGAATATTTTACAGTGATATCTCAAAGCTGTTAAAGATTAATTTCCATCTTAAGTCTGTTATTATTGGCAGTATCACCTTCCCACTTTGCTAAAACTGCTTCCCATAATGCACTTTCAATTGTATTGAAACTCGAGCCCATTTAGATAATTGGATTATAACAAAAGAATCTGTTAGAAACCAACTCGCTGCAGACGTCTACTGTAAGTATAGTACTAAAGTGTCTGCCGTAATGTCAGTTTCTTAACTGTAATTGGACACCGATGCCAATGCGAAATGCGTTGCACTATGCTTCGTAACTCAGAAGCATTTCTTTCACTCTCTTGGCAATTTCGCATTGGATGCATTCGTATTCGCTTGCAAGCTGAAACAGCAGCTGAAAATCACGCTGCTGGCAATTTTAATCTCGTTTATTAGCCATTTTTCAAGTGATACACATAATTTTCAATTTTGCAATTTCTCGCCTGGGTAGCGAGAATGCGATGCCATACGCTCTGCCGCTCCTGCAACGTTCATTGTTCTTATTCACACACACATACATCGACACACACATATGCACCTAAAATTACGCCCTGGAGCCTTTTGTCTTTATCGAACATGAAAAAATGCATTGCATACATGCAGGCGCTGTTAAGGTAAAACTGGTGAAAGAGAAAGGGGGTTAGAGCTGGGAAAGTAAGCGGAGGCAATGACCAAACATGGCGCCCATTTGGAAGCCATTAGGGCCAACCAGCCAGTCAGCCAGCCAGCCAGCCAGCCATTCAGCCAGTCATCTGTAGTGGAGACCCAACGAAAACAAACATGTAGCGCCAACAATAACAACGCACACCATCGAAGGGGGAAACAGGCTGCTACCAATAACAGAATATTCTGAAAAAGTAATAGAAGCCGCTCCAGACGCACATCGCTAGCCTATTTTTCACCATTTTTTATAGTGTTGTTACTGCGCCTTCAACAGTGCAAAAGAAATAAGCTGGAGAATGGAGGTTCAGTGTTGCACCAACAACTTCGCAACTGTATGCAATAAAATGCGTGTTGGCATTGCTTTTGTTGCTACTGTTGCTGTAGCACTTTAATTTTCAATAGGCGTTAACACAGAGATAAAGCTAGAAAGATCTAATGCAGCAATGCTTGCTCAACTTCTTGGAGCTTCACAACTACAATTTGATTGGAAACCGATGCTGATGTTGTTTGCATACGTCAATATGTGTAACTCTATTCGCATACCTTGTTATTAGATTTGAGTGCCGTCACTAAGGTCACGACATCTGGAAGCTACACGAGTATGTGACTCTCTTGTTCCCCAAGAAAAATCTTTAATGGTTCGCCATTGTGGTAAACTCCCCATATTGCATTTCCCCTCTCACCACATTGCAAGTTCCTGCAGCAAACGTAATTGCATTTAGTTCAGAATTTATGTTACTATAAAAATTTTTACATTTTCATACTCTTTCGATGTCGGATGTTGACCAAAAGGCATCATGATTCGACACAAACTCAACTCTAACAAGACACCAAGAAAATATTTTAATCTTTAAATGTACGTTCTTAATATATAGTACAGAACGCAACAGTTTTTTACGTTGCCTTTGAAATATAGTATGTATACGATAAGTAAGAATACAATTTATAGTGCACTTACAGATTTTATTGCAGCGTATTTCGAGAGCGGTGTCTGTGCATCTTGCACTTATTCTTCTTGTTTTTAGAATCGCTAACAATCTGGTAAAGTTCTTACCTGTGTGAACTTTAGAGTTGGCCCCATCCTTCGAGTGCCTTCGTTACCTTCCTTCCCCGAAGCAAGCAAACAATTCGCAGTTTGCAGCTCAACATCAACTTCACGTTCACTTGAAAATTGCATTTTATACAAAGATGTGTGTGCCTGGTCGGAAAAATGTTTGAATGTGTGAAAGTATGGAACCGAGAAATATGAAAACAAATGCCGGTTGGGCTTTTGACTTGGCCCAAAGGCAAACTTATATATTTGAGTTTCATTAAAAGCGACCAGGTTCAATCGGAGCTGAGTACGTTATGATTTTTGTTTAAGTCTTGTTCTTATTGAATACTTTTAGTAAGACCGACTTAACCATAAATCATTGAGAACGGCACTTAAGCCGATGCTAATCCCATACTAAATATCAGAAGAACAACAAATCAAAGAGATTTTTTGGGTTAGGCCGAGTGCTTGGCATGCAAGTAACAAGTAATCGTCAAAACAAGACGTGCGAAAGAAAGAACTCTTATCGTCATCGATAAATAAAATATCGAAGAGAATAATAGACTACATACTCAAAGCACGCCGCCATGATAATTGCATGAAGAGTATATTAAACCCTCAGTAAATTTGAAATTGGTGGTGACCGTCGGCACTGTGCTCAAATCACATACACACACACATACAATACTATGGCTGAATGCACGCGCGTTGGTTAAGCTGCTTATCGGCTTTGTACTATGAGGGGAGCGGCAGGTGGAAGGCGTAACCTGTATTGGGGTCCCTGACAGCAGGCAGATAATGCAATAGACAATAGCAACAATAGCGTCTTAGTAATATTGTTTTCATATTACTATTTTCTGTAGTGCAATAAAAAAAGGCACTTCACTATTGCACACACATTTAATTAATAGTTTGTTCTACAACAAAATGCCGCGGGCATCCTTTTATTTACACTTAAGTTGCTATTTGTTGATAGTTGTTTATTTCATTTCTAACATTAAACACATTTGTAATTACACATTTTCAAGAAATAAAAGTCGTCATAATAAGCAGGTCAAACTAATATCCTTTTACAACACTGTCTGCAAGTGAGGCAAGCTCATCACTTCAATGGACAATTCGCAGCACTTAAAAACTCTTTTGATTAGCATACCGAATAGAGGTGGGCACGGGCCGGGCTTTTTTTCGTGGCCCGCGGGCTTACACAGGCCCGGAGCGGGTTCGGGCGGGCCCGGGCCTTATAATTAAGATTCGTACGGGCTTCGTGCGGGCCCGGGCCTTAGAAAAAAGGCCCGGCCCGTAAAAACCCGAAATAGGCCCGTAAAAGCCCGAAGTAGGCCTGAAACAATTTTGATTTGATCGAATTAGAACCGCCATTTATCGCATTTTAATTGCTTATCGATGCTACTATTGATTTGGTTATACAATATTTTACTTGTTTGCACACCACTAATTAAAAATTGGCGGCCTATTGTGAAATTATCAAATCTGTGGGCCATGGTTTAAATGAAAAACGCACTAGGCTAAAAGCAAAAATGTAGAAAATTTTTATTTTTTAAATAAAAATATGAATTAATTTGTTTTTCATTAAATACATAACAATATTCAATATAAATACCTTAATAAATATATATATGTATATATAAATTACATGTCTTTTGAATTTCCTTATATGTGTAAATAAGTTTCGTGCCGGGCCGGGCCGGGCCGGGCCGGGCCTTAGTGAAAAAGTTTCGTGTTCGGCCGGGCCGGGCCTCTCAAAAAAGAGTTTGTTTTCGTGCGGGCCCGGGCCTTAAAATACAGGCCCGCGCCCACCTCTAATACCGAATATATGTAAGTGTTTGCAAATGAGTTAGTTATCGCACTGAACTTAAGGTTTTGCATAGCTTTTTGGAGAATTTGATCATGTTTGTGATAACTAGTCTACTCATTCAGTTCACATTGAAATCAGTATTGTACATTTCGCGCACTTCACTTTACATGTACCGTAATTTAAAATATACGAAAAAACTTCGAATTTAATTGACGCATTAAAAATAGATTAATTTGGTTTGCTATTGGTACAGCTGTTAAGATCTGAAACAACGTGAAGAATTCAAGGAAGGTAAAATTTATTTGACTCACTCTTGTTCCTTTAAATTTGATGCAATCAATGTGTAAATACTTCTTAAATTGATTGTATTCAATCTGTGTACAGAGTTTTAAGTAGCATTACAACAACGAAGTTTTTCATCCTTTTCTTAAGTCACATATCGAGTCTCTTGATTATACGCACAATCTATTCTTACACCTATAAAATCAAAAGGCAAGCGACTAGCTCACCTAATAAAACTTTCTTGAACTCTACGACAAGCTATCATTATCATTCTAACCATAAAACAAACACGGAAAAGCAATTTGGCGTCAAACGCGTCACCAGCATGATTTGCAATCATTATTTACCCCTCGGAATGAGAGCGAACCAAATGCAATTCAATTTGTGACAGCCAAACAAAGCATTTTGACAGGATTCCCTGACCCGCTCCAAGCAAGAAACAATTGATATGTGTTATAAACAGGCACTAGCACTCACACTTGCACACCCAAACGTGTAAATGTCGCATATACATACATACATACATATGTATTTGTATCTGTGTTTCTTGTGTATTTGCACCCCGAGCGCGCAAAAAAGTGTTAAGTGCTTTTGCTGCTCCTTGCAGCGCCGGCAATCATTGTCAGCAAATACCCAGAAGCAAGCAGTAACCGGAACCAGATTCAGCACCGTATCCAGAGCCAGAGTCAGGCTCAGACCCAACCACAACTGCAGCAGCGATTTATATGCAATGCAAAGTGCAGAGAACAAAACAAAAGCAATGAAAGAACGAGAGAGAAGCGAAAAAAGCGTTAACAATTTTTTCCTGTTCTAAAATCAAATGCAAATGCAAACAACAGTTGGCATCAATCGTAATGCTACGACCCACCTCGCACTTCCCCGCCATTTCCCTTCAGTCAACCATGCCGATCTGTTTCCACTTTATTGCTGGAATTAATGATGGGAGCACTGCTCGCTGCTCGTTGTATGGGTTTCGGTTTTGGTTTGGATTTTACTTGTTTGTTTCAGGGATTTCTTAGTTTTTTTTTCCTTTTGCTTTCTTCTGTGTGTGTATTTTATGTTGAATCAAGTGGAAATTCAATTGATTTGCTGTGGCTTTACTGTGGCAAAAAGGGAAATACGCAAAAGGCGTTACAATAATGGGCGAATGCTGTCCCCTCTTGCCTTTCGCTCGCTTGGAAAACTCCCACTGTCACTCCCTTTCCCGCATGCATATGTTAAGCTTCAAAGAAGCCATCGACATTGCAACTTGGCCAAGCCACAGCCAAGTCCAACAAGTGTAAAACTTATTTGAGCGCAAAATCATTTTGCAAATATTACAAAAAGAGCAAGGATTTTAATATATTCCACACTGCTAAATTTGTGACTAGAATTCCAAATCTCTGGCTTTGTCAGCAAAGTCAGTAGTGGCTTTTGTTTAATTTGGTTACCGCATAGCTTTGTCGAATCAATTGCACAATTTTAAGTAATTAGAGCGAATCCATAAAATTAACTCTTTAGCAACGACATTTGCAATTTATACCGTAATTTTATAACTCATTAATGCAATTTAATTACGAAACAGATTCTATGCAATCTATGCAGAATTTTTTAATTAATTGTTAACTTTTTTAATATTTATAGTTCGAGCTATGCTTGGCTTTTTTCCTATATCATCGAAGTCTTGACTATACTGATCAGCCAAGACCAGCATGAGAAACATGAACCCAGTTTTATCAGCTCTGTGGCTGCTCCTTGTACTGATCATACCACAAAATGAGGCGGCACGGGAAAGTAAGTTAAAGTAATATATAGTTATGATTCTGTCTAATTTCACGAATATGTTTTACACACAGATCCACTAAAAGATCCACGAGTCTGCGGTCGCCCACAATGCGATACGTCATCCACGAAATTCGATTATGGTTCTAAATTATATAAATATGATTATGAGGTGTCGTTGCGCACAGAATTCGCAGGCTCTGGAGATAATACCTCTGATCTATTCTTAAAAGCCGATGTGGAGATATTCTTTCCCAAGGACTGTGAAGGCTATCTGCGTATTAATGGTGTTAAACTTTACGACACGATTCAAGAATCTAACGAATCCGGCAGCGAGAGCCAAACAAAAGATGAATATGATTACTATGACAATTTGCCCAGTAGTTCGAGTGAAGTTTCAGATTTTGAGAATTTGCATCCAAAGTCAAACGAAATGTCAGCTGACTTGACAAAGAACCTTCTGCGCTTTGCCTTTCACGATGGACTGATAGGCGAGGTGTGTCCCACCGAGCAGGAAACGTCTTGGGTTCTTAATTTCAAGAAGGGCATATTGTCAAGCTTCCAAAATACAATGTTGCGTTTCGATGTAGACTTCAACACCACTGAAACGGATGTATCCGGCGAATGTCGTGTACAGTATGAGTTGGAGAACACGGACAGCGTCTATGTAACGATAAGAAAGACCAAGGACATTGCCACTTGCCGACGTCGTTATTCCACACAGTCTGTGCTGCAGACAACGCCGTACACCTTCCGCGATGACAAGACCATTTTGCCAATTTTGAATTCGCAGAGTTACTGCAATGTAAGTTAGTTTATCTCTTATTTCTACAACAGTCTGAGCTGATTTCTCGATTGCAGCTGACTATCGACAAGAGTGTGTACCACAAGATCAGCTGCCTTGAGACGCATTTACTTGTCCCCTTCTCAAACGGTAGCTCCGGCGCCTTGACCACCTCGAAAAGCACCTTGCTACTCACAGGCAGCAACGACTATAGCATTAGCGAGTTTCTTGAGCAGAGTAAGTATTGGGATTTAGTTGACTTTCTTCCTTGATGACAATTTATGATTATTTTCTGTAGATGTCGAGATGGTCGAACGTCGTTCACCACTCATCTTTGACCATACACCACTTGTGAAGCCTACTCATGATCAGATAACGGCTGCCCATGAACTGTTAAAGAATATGTGTGCTCTTGGGTTACCCAATATAAAGCGCGAGTTCATCGATGCGTTCACGAACTTTCTGCAGGCCACAAAGAGCCTGGACTACAAGACACTGACGGTGCTACTGCAGCGTTCAGCTGGTATTTGCACTCAGGGGAAGTAAGTAGTGCAATGAACTTATTAAAGGTCATCCAATAAGCTTCTTCACCTCTGCTTATCTATTGCAGAAACCACGTGCTTGAATCGCTGCCCTACATTGGAAGCACTGCCTCGTATCAAGTAATGCGCGATCAAATCGTGAATGAAAAACTCTCAAAACAAATGGCGCACAACTGGATGACATCGCTGTCCTTCATTACACGTCCCGATGAGCAGACGCTGGAGACTTTTTACACTATTCTTGACTATGCGCGAAACAAACTAGATCCTGAGTACACTTTGGGATCCACGGCTGTGGTACACAGCTATTGCAGGCATCACGAGAATTGCGAGGAGAATCTCAGGATCGCAAAGATCATAAATCTGCTGGAAACTGAATTTCTCAGCCAGTTCAAAAGGTATCGCGGCGACCGGAAACAACATGAACGCTTGACAGTACTGCTCAAAGGATTGGGAAACATTGGCATAATGACCAATGACTTCGCCATACAGCTCCAGTCGATCATCAACGATAATACGGTACCAATAAACATTCGATTGCAGAGCATATTCTCCTTTAGACGGGTCAATTGCCAAAGACATCGCAAGTTCTTCTTGGATTACTATGGAGACTACACTCGCAACTCGGAGTTGCGCATTTTCAGTTATCTGCAGACGATGCGTTGTCCTGACTACATATCTGTAGCTCAAATTAAATCCATACTCGAGAACGAGGAAATCAATCAGGTTGGTTCCTTTGTTTGGTCGCATCTTACAAATTTGGCGAAGTCCAATTCGCCAGTGCGGATTGAGGCTCAAGGTCTGCTGCTAAACGATGAATTATCGGAAAAGTTCAAGATGGACATACGCAAGTTCTCCCGCAATTATGAACACAGCTTGTTCTTTGACGAATATAATTTTGGTATGTAATCTTGCTTTAGTTTTCGTATTTCACTGCATTAATAATATTATAATTATATTTTTCGTTATGTTTTTTTATTCTTAGGAACCACAACTGATGCTAATCTGATATTCGGCACCGATTCGTATCTGCCACGCCATGTGAGCCTTAATTTCACCGCCGATCTATTCGGCCAATCTGTCAACTTTTTTGAATTCAATGCGCGAGCCGAAGGTTTTGAGGAATTGGTCGGCAGTGTCTTCGGTCCCAAGGGTCCGTTGAATAGTGATTTACTACAAAAGAAGTTATCGTTCCTTAATCGTTGGTTGGGTAATGAAAGCGCGGAGAAAGATGACACCTTGGAGAATCTGCTCAGTCTTGACAATCTGCGGCTGAAGCGTAAAGTTGTGGACACCACTCAAGATGGGGAAGATACAGAATATGTATTCGAAGAGGACGAATCCGAAGGCGAGCGATCCCAGCGTTCTAAGCGCAATGCTGAAACAACAGCAAAAACAAGGAAACAAACAATCGATCGCAACGTTGACCAATTGGGTTATAAGCTGAACTATGACTACAACAATCCCCGGGCCCAGTTTGGAATGCGGATCTTTGGCAACGATTTGCGATATTATAATGTGGAGTCCATGGCCGAGGTGGCACTGCTGGCCACACAGTTGAGTCCCCTCCAGCAGGCAAAGAAGCTGCTATCCGGTAAGCCATTCAGTTACAGCAAGTCGAGCCTGTTTCTCGATGCATCTTACAGTGTACCCCTGGCGGTGGGTATGCCGTTGGCTATACATGCTTTCGGTGCCTCATCCGTTGACCTAAGCATTGCTGGCAATCTGGACAAACTCGATGCCGACTGGCATTTTGATGTGCAGGGGCGGTTCAAGCCCTCGGTGTCGGTGGACGTCATAACAACTATGCAGACGGATATGTTTTGGGGCCAGTCGGGTATCAAAGTCAAGAGTAATTTGTATTCTAACTCGGAGGTGGAAGCCAACCTAAAGATGCGCGGTCGCAATCTTATTTCATTCTCCTTCAACCTGCCGCAGGACAAGAACGAAATCTTTAGCGCACGCTCCGAGTTAATCGTGGTCAAACGAGATACAGAGTTGCCCCAGGCAGGCATTGAGAAACGCAGTGCTAATTCTACCTGTACTTGGGAAGTGCTGGACCAGGCAATTGGACTGCAGATGTGCTCGCACTATAGTGTGCCCGATTTGAGCAATGCTACAGAGGCTTATCCCAGTTTATTGTTGACTGGCCCACTTAATCTGAGTCTGATACTCAAAAAATCCGATCTGTCAGCCAAGAGGTTTGTGTTCGAGTACAATTGGGATCAGGAGGAGCCGGACAATAACAATTTTACTATGATATTCAACACACCAGGCTCAAAAGTGCCTCGACTCCTGGTTGCCAACATGACCAGCGTTCCCGGTGCTTTCAACGCGTCGGTAGCATTTGAACGTGGTGAAAGCCGTACCTCCGCAGGGCTTAGCTATGATGGCAATCCTGACTATAGACGCCTCGATGTCTATCTCGACAATAATCGCAATCGATCACTTGACTTGGCATTGGAGCTACGACGCTTCCAGGATAATACAGCCGTGTTATTTAGGCCACGCATGCTTCTGTCAGTTAATGGAGTTAACATTACTGGCTTGATTGGTATGATCAAAATCAATGAGAAGAATGGCGTGAAGCAGCACGACGTAGATCTCTCTTTTGAGACGAAGAAGCTGCAAGCTCTGATCAAGGGCAACATTATACAGACAGAAGTGACGACCTCAACTAATATGACAATCAATTACATGGTATGTGAACGACAACTTATATGCAGTTGATTCAAATTTACTTATTACCCATTTTGCTTAGTTTGAGGCGAACAAACCCGAGACAATCAACTTTGCCGGACGTTTGATGAATCATGGTGTCAACTCGAAAACCGAGTACCGAGGCAACATGAAACTGAGGACAACAGCGTATCCAAAACTGAACTTTGCCTCGAATGTCACATGGCTCAGCTTGCAGGGTCATACTGAAGGAGCTATCACGTATAATAATGCACCGGATTATAGTAACCCCAATTACACAAGCCTGGCCAGAGTAGTCTTTGCACGCTCCCACTCCGATGACTTCACTTTAGGAGAAACGCAGACACGTGCTAGCCTTGAGCTAAAGTTGCCCAGATCGAAGATTGACTATCGCATTATGGTCAAGTAAGTATCTAAATAATCGATGCTGTAACTTCAAAATTTATTCTTTCGTTTGGCTTTCACAGCCATGACGAACGCAATAAAAATGGACCTGAACAGACTTTCATTGTGGGACTCAAGTATGCGCCCGATAAGGAGATAACGGGTTTGTTCTCAGTACATCTGCCCCATAGAAATCTCTTTGCTGTCGACGCCTATATGAATGTATCCGTACCGGACTTTAATTCATGTACTGTCAGTTTAAGAGTCAACGAAAAGGCCACTAAGGATTATATGGTTAATTTACCTCCATAATTAGTAAACTCTACCCTATGCCTTTAATGACACTCTTCTCTTCTCAGATATATGTCAATGGCTCTTGGTTCACGGGTCATTCAATAGCAATCAAGGGTAACTACAAGGATCGTAGCACTCAACTTCAAGCTTTGCATCACCTTAAACTGATCGTGGAGAGTCCATCATTTGACGCGACCCAACTTAATATCGTATATAGACGAAATCAATTGGTGATCTTCTACGATGTTCAGGCCAAGTACGGCAAGGATCCGTATGGCTTGACTATACAATACCAATCCAACGAGCAAAATCGCAACTCCAATGCTGAAGTGCGCTTAAAAATCAAGGAGAAGGACTATTGGATCACTTCCAAACTGCTTTCTGAGCAACCCAAGCTATTGCAGCTCGAGATGCACATTGACAAGTAAGTACAGTCGAGTTGATATTAATATTCTGAAATTTCAATAAGCTAAACTGCATTTCCTCTGAACTTCTGTTTAGAATTCGTGACATTCACATTCAATTGGGACTACTGAACATTAACAGGCGCAAGGAACTGTCGCTGGAGCTGAAATGGGATGCTAACCGTGATCCCAGCCAACGCTTGGGTCTATTACTCGAGTACAATAGTCCGAGCAATAAGCACTATGATGGCAACCTCATGGTAACCTACCCGGAACGCACAATTAACTGTGGCTTCAGCGCATTTACCGGTGGTCCTAAATATTATGGCAAGGGGCACGTCTCCTGGAGCATCACAGAAGTTATTGAGCTCAGCTATGACGCGGGCATTATGCCCGGTAAGACGCTCCACAATTGGGTGCACGCTGAGCTAAATACTCCCTTTAATGGCTGGCGTTCCAACAGTTTGCGCGCAGGAGTCTACAATTTGAATAATTTGATTCTGATCAACTCTACGCTTTCCTGGGCTGACGATCAGTTGCTGGAGCTGGGATTTAAAAGTGATCACGACATACGAGACCAGCTAATTAGCTTCGATGTGCGGCTTGGCATCAACAGCACCATTAAGGATATTCCCACAATTAACATAAAGGTGCAGCATTCGCAGGATGTCAAGAAATACGACACCGATTTATATTTGCGATACAAGCAGAACGAAACCTTCAACACGTATAGCATCAAGTCCAACTGGGATGTAGTACGCACACAGGGCTATCACAATGTCTCCGGCACAATGTCTCTCGTTAGTCCTTTCGAAGGCTATCGCAAGGGAGGTCTCGTGGCCATGTTCATGCTAAATGACAAGCGAGAGGTGCAGGGAGCTGCTTCCCTTGCGTTCGACATACGTGAGTTTACCTTGACCATGGATGGCTATGTGAGGAAAGTAACGGACAATATGCTGACCATCAACATAACAACACCTCTGGAGAAATTCCAAACTATTCACGGTCGCTTCGGCCTCAATGAGAAGAAGCGTCATGCTGTCGCAGAGGTGCGAGCGCCGACAGTCGCATTGGGAGTAGAAGCTCTGGCTGATATTAAGAATTTGCTGGACTTTGATGTCAAGCTAAGCATTGCCACGCCCATTGAGACTTTCCAGCAAGCAGCCGTCCTGGCCAAGTTCCACACAGATCGAGTTGACATGCGTGGCATCTGGAACAATTCCACACTGGGCTTCACAGGAGTCTGGTACATGAATAATTTGACCGACTTTCAATATTCGTATCTGGTGTTCACACCTCTGGCTGGCTTCGAAGAGAATGGCTTCATATTGCAGATTTTGTATAGGGAGTCCTTGATTGTACAGATGCATGGAAAGCTATCGAACTACAAGCTCGGAATTAAGCTCAATAAGCAGCCCAAGTTGAAGCTGGTCAATCAGCTGAGCAGCCAGAAGATGCAGCTTGACATGCACTTCGATGATGACTTCCAGCCACCTAGAATTGAGGAAGAAGACGATGAAGAGTACCTGTCCTCCTTGACTACTTTCGAATTGGACTCTTTGGTATGGCCAACTATTGTGGGAAAGGTTGACGTACAGGAGAATCTTGATATGTATTTCATTGTGGGCAATGTGGATCTGCCTCAGGGCAGAGTTGAGTTCAGGGATCGCTTGTACTATCCAGACTATATCAATATTTTAAATGTGCTCACAGTGACCTCTCCCTTTGCCATCGCCAAGGACTTAAAGTGCATTGTTGAGTACCACGTCGATTTGTACTTTAATTTCTTTTATAACCGCATAGAGTT
This sequence comes from Drosophila albomicans, assembly GCF_009650485.2. Taxonomy (NCBI): domain Eukaryota; kingdom Metazoa; phylum Arthropoda; class Insecta; order Diptera; family Drosophilidae; genus Drosophila; species Drosophila albomicans. Next base: position 3,710,958 of record NC_047628.2, on the reverse strand, counting down.
TATGGTCCGCAATAAATTAGCGGTAACTACTGAATTGGGAGTTGAGCTCAACTATACTAAAGTCGTAGATAATGTTAGGCCACAGGCTCATAACGTGGAACTGACGCTCATCACGCCCTATGCACAGTTACCTGAGATCCAACTTCGAGCTCACATCGAGATGGATGACAAGAACACGTATAAGGGAAACATCAGCTCAACAACAGCTCATACTCATTTATCGATAGCTGCATCAGTAGAGGTTTGTAAAATGATTGCTGTACTGATCAAAATTTTATTTTAAAAGTGAAATCATATTTTTTTGTCATGCAGAATGAGGACAACTTCCTGGAAACCTCTGTGGGCATCTTGCTGGATACACACGTCGTACCTCATTATGCCTGCAATTTGTACTTTAAGAAGGACTATTCGGCCGTAGATAACGTCGTCGACATTAGATTTGAAGTCGACGACAATGGAAATCTCAATCACGTAAGATTTATATTTTCATTTATATTTTTATAATAATAATAGAAATTCTTTCAAAATTTGAAAAAAATTTAAGTTTTTATACCCGCTACCCATTTATATTTTTATAATAATAATAGAAATTCTTTCAAAATTTGAAAAAAATTTAAGTTTTTATACCCGCTACCCATAGGGTAGAAGGGTATTATAACTTTGTGCCGGCAGGAAATGTATGTAACAGGTAGAAGGAGGCATCTCCGACCCTATAAAGTATATATATTCTTGATCAGCGTCAACAGCCGAGACGATATAGCCATGTCCGTCTGTCCGTCCGTCCGTCCGTCCGTCCGTCCGTCCGTCCGTATGAACACCTACATAGATCTCAGAGACTATAAGAGATACAGCTATAATTTTTTTTCGACAGCATTTTTTATGTTTGCACGCAGATCAAGTTTGTTTCAAATTTTTGCCACGCCCACTTCCGCCCCCGCAAATCAAAAAAATTGAATAACAAGTGTAATTTTAAAACTAGAGCTACGAATTTTGGTATATACAATAGTTACTGTAAATTTGGTTGCGATCAGATAAAAATTGTGGAAGTTATTAAAGAAATACTTTTGTATGGGCAAAAACGCCTACTTACTATGGGTCTGAGTTGCTTTGGCCGACAATCTGGTACATTGTGCCGTTTATGGTATATTTTGAATGGTGTACTATATCGATATACCAAACATACCATTTGGTTTTTTTTTAGTATTTTTGTAGTATTTTTGGTATATTTTGAAAATGATACCGCAATATTTTGCCTTTATTAAAAATGGGTAGCGGGTATCTCACAGTCGAGCACACTCGACTGTAACTTTCTTACTTGTTTTTTTATAATAAATACTATTTTTATTTTTTTGTTATCTTAATAGCTGCACATTGAAACGGACTGGCACACAGATCCGGAGAATTATTTCAACATTAATGGCAAAGTATTAACTACTATGTTACCATTGAAACTTGCATCCACTTCGGCGTTGGCAACAAAAGGAGCAAATCCCCAGCTAAATTTTGATCTTACTTTCTTGAATCAGGAAGGCGAGACCATCGCCTACGGTACACGAGCCAACAAGAGAAATGATGTGTTCAACATTGAAGTCTGGACGCCCTTGCAGAACTACAGAAATATCTCGATGCACGGCACAGTTGTACGCAACGGAAGAGATCCAAGGCGATATGATGTATCTGGCAACTTGTACCGCAACATGGCCACCTATGGCATCTCGGGTGCCATACTGATGACCGATGGCATACCGATGCAAACGAAGTTGCGTGTTGAGCCCAAAGCCGGAGGAGCGGATGGAGTCATTGAGTTGAATATACAGGAGGCGGATGCTAAGAAGCTGCGCTTCTCCTTCGATGCCATTGAAAACGGTAAACGGTGTCAGATTTCTGGTGGATACAGCATAGGCAGCAACAATGCCATGGACTTCTCTGTCCTCGTGGAGAGCTCCGTGCCTGAAATTTCTCATATAAATTTCTATGGCAATCTTAAACCTATGGACCAGGGACGTCTGGTGGGCGATGTGAATTTGGTGACTCCGTGGAGGAAGCTGGGCATTGACTCAGTTCATCTGCATTCTGAGCTAGGTCTGCGTGCTGACGGATCCAAGGTCAGTGGATCATACCGATTTGGCAATCACACTGGTCGTAGCATCTTTAGCTGGTCCCCGCTTTTGGCAGAGACCTGGCAGATGGAGCTGGACAGCTACATGGAGCGACCTGGCGCTCAGCCACGCACTCTGCTGGCCAGTGCCAAGTACCTGAATCCTGGCAAAAACTTCCTTCAACTGCAATCAGCTGGGCATGTGAGTGTCGACTCCAAATGGACATTTGATTTTAATAGCAGCCTCCATAAAAAATCTTCGGATGACATGGAGTTTGCTTTGGTCACTCAGTTGCCGCTACCAGTGGGCGATAGGCATGAACTGAATTGTAATTATCGTGGCAACCTTGTAAGCAAACAGCTCCAAACACCCAACTTCTTCATTGAGATCGGCTACGAGACTCTGGAGACCGAGAACAAGCTGTTATCGCGTCTGTCTTACCGAAATGTCACCAACAATCTGAATGCTTTGGGCCATCTCGAATGGGGAAAAAAACAGAATCTTTCTGTTATCGAAGGAGACTTTGTAATGGAAAACAAACAAGGAGGACGCAGGGAGTTCCTGGCCAAGCTGAAAACGCCTCAGTTCAAAGAGGAGCACACACTGAAGCTAAGAGGAAACTTCGACAAGCCCAACTCTGACTTCTACAATCTGGTGTGTGTTCTCGATTATCCGGAGAGGCGCCGCATCGCCGATTTGGATGTTTCTTTTAACTCCCACACCAATATGCATGGTGCTGTCAATACAAGCACACCTTTCCTGAACCTGACCTGGTTCAAAACAGACTTTGATTTCTCCACCAAAAAGTACGTCTTACCTACAAATTTTACAATAACTAAACAGTGGATGGAGGAGTTCCTTTTCTGTCCACAAAATATATTGAATATGTGATCATTGTCATCTTCATCAAAATTGATATTTTCGCTTATTCCATTGTCTATTTACAATGTCATACATATGTACGTCCTTTAATGTGGCTCATTTCAAACCACGAACTCATCATATTTTATTTTATATTTCGATATACATGGACATTGAAATTAAATTGAACAAAAAATTGCAACATTTTTGGTTTACACAATAACAACCCACAATTTGGTTGCGATCAGATACATATTTAAAAACCTGGTATATTTTGATTTCTACGGTATATTTTGAATGCAACAGTATAACATTAAATCACATATACTTTTTGGTATGTTTGAGTATTTATCCGACTATAATGCCGCATTCGCACTGTTTTGCTTTTATTAAAAATGAGTGTGGAAGACTCACTCGCCACACTTGTCTACAGATTTATTGTTTTTCGACTTTACAAGTAAGGTGAATTCCATACATTTATTTTTGTGACATTAAATAGGTTTCTAATATCGTATATCTTGGTAATAATTCCATCATAGTCGAGCACGTCGGACTGTAGTTTTAATACTTGTGCATACTGCGTCCCAATTTTATTTTAGACTTATCCTTATTTCTTTGCTGACTCTTTCTAATACAGTGGTCGCAGCTATCGGTTTATAAACTGCAATTGGCCGAAGGACAGTGCCTTTTTCAAGCTGGACAGCAACTACAATAGCGACGATACCAAACACAATCTGAATGGAATAATCGAAATTGAAGTTCCATTGACATCTCGTCATCGCGCTGATGTTTCCTATGGACTGCAGAAGCGTCCCAATTTGGATTCCGGTAACTTGAAGGTTATGTACAATAAGCTGCAGGTTCTCGACGGCAAGTACAAACGTGTGGAGCAAAAGAAGCATCCCTTTAACAAGGAGACCACGGACATTACACTGGAGAACGATATGAAGCCACTTGGAATTCATTATGTGAACACTCAGGATATGCGTAATCCGCTTGGAGTACGAGACATTAAACACATCGAAGTCTTTGAGTTGCGCAATACGAAAAATTTCAATCTGACCGGGGAGCTGCATGCTCTGAGCACTCGAACGGCCCAGGAGCTGAAGATGGTGGTTATTCATCCTAATCGCGCTGTTGTCTTTACTACGAAGTTCGAAGATGTCAGTCCAAGGGTTGTTCGTCAGCACGCCAAGATCGAGTTATCCGAAACAGCATGGATAGGCTATAACCTAGAACTGGGCAACTTCAGTACGGTAAGTACTTTTCTTTCTTTTTTCTGATTATCTGCTAAGGTTCTAAACTAATTCTATAACCTCAGCATGCCAATGAGTCGCAGCGCTTTGCCCTAGAACTCTTCTATCCAAATCGCAATCTGACCACCTCTGGCTGGTACTACCTCACGGACAATAACTTTAATGCTGATTTGGCATTTAAATGGGCTGGCACAAACTCCAAAGATGGGTCCAGAAATATTGCAAGTAACTTCCGATGGGCATTAGAGCCATTGCAAGCAGGAGATCGCGATCATCAAACATTTGGCCTAAGAGTGACACATCCATATCTAGAGAAAGATATAAATTGCAAAGCTGTCTATTATCGCGGCACAAAGGAATTGCTTAGAACTCATCTAACCATCGACTACTCAGACAGTCCCGAGCAACTGATTACGCTAGGTACCCAGCTAAAGGATTTATACTCTGAACTGGGTCATACGAATTATACGTTTAAGTTCTATGGATATCATCCAGCCTCGGAACTGGATATTGAATTAAATGGCACCTTGGCCGCGCGTCCCTCGTATTACAAAACTGAATCAACGGCACATTATAAACGCGATTATTCACCCCGATATGGTAAGTTCCTTGCCCTGCTGGATCTCAACAAACGGGAGCTGGAGTACGAGCGCCAATCGCCATATCACACATCGCGTCTCTGGCTGCTACCTACCACGAAATATCCCATTTATGGTCTTAATGCCACAATTTGGGATACGCCCGATACGAATCACACGGGCTACATCTACGTGGACATCGCCAGGCGTCTTGCTCGTATGGACTTCAATCTCACCGAGGATGCCAGTCAGAATTTGCAAATGGTCGGCTATATACCCGACACGCGTAGTGGTTACCTGGATATCTGGCGGAACTATGAAGAGATACGCATCATTGATGTCAGCTCATATTTGAAAATGAATCACTCACGCCTAATTACGGGTCGTTTCCACTGGCGTCCCGAAATCAAAAATGATATCCGCACAAAGATCAATGGCTTCGGTAACGCGATTTATGGCTCCTTCTCCGACGGAATTGATTTCTGGATCAAATCTGTTTACACCGAGTCTACGGAATCGATAGGCGTCATTTGGAGAACGGCGAAGGAATATAATAGTAGATTTATTGACGATATCAGCGAATTAAGCGTATTGGAAGATGATCTGAACGACCTGCGTCTTTTTGTCAATCAGTCGTACGAGGCCAATGATTTCTATATCAAAAATGTAGTAAACTTTACATTGACCATATTAGATGAACTAGCGATCAGGGATCACATTGAGTCTTTGCCCAAAATCTTTTCTGAGCTATGGCAGGCCATGGGCGACTCTGGAAAAGCGCTACGCGAAAGCATTGTCTGGCTAATAGATACCATTAAAAAGACGTACAACAATGTTCTCGATGCGATCAGTCGCTTTTTCCATGGCGAAAGCTTAACTTACATTTCATCGTTAATGGAGAAGGGCATAGAGAAGTATGACAAGTTTGTCAAGGATCTGCACATCAAGTTTATCAAATACATTGAGAACTTGTGGCACAAGTCCTGGCATCTGGCTGAAACCTACTGGAAGAATGTCCTTAAACGCTTCGAGCCGCATTTGTTCAAGATCATAAGTTTTATGGAGACCACCGCATGGGATTTAAGCAAGGAGGTCTTTGATTTCATTTACAAACGCACAAACGAATTGGCCGAGTCTCCTTACTTCAATAAGGTCTCTAGCTTTACAGCAGATGCCGAGAGATTGTATAGAGATTTCCAAGCTAACGATGCCATAACTAATATCAAGAAATACTCTACGTTGGCATGGAACTTCATCAAGGAGAAATATTTTAAGCTGGTGCCGTTTGGTGCTGAACTTAACGAAGTGCTCACCGAAATTTGGAACGAGATCAAGCAACTAGAAAAGATCGAGAATGTGCAAATTGTTCTTCAGAAATACAACGAAATTGTAGCGCGTTTGGAATGGATAGCCGATGAACTGCAACTTGAATATCGCATCCATCAACTCTACGGATTATTGCGCAATAAACTCCGCAACTATGCGCTGAATGCGTTAGAAACTGCGGATATGTACAGAGAAGCAAAGACCAAATTTATTTTTGATCCAGAGGTTGGTATTATTGATTTGGAGCAAAAGCTGCCTATGTCCTGGCATGCATTCAATGAGACGCCCAAATTCGAGGAGATTCCCGAATATAAAATGCTCTCAAAGATCCAAAGCTTCCTAAGCGAAACCAATTCTACAATTATCATGAAGTTGTACAACATGCGAGCTCACTTGGATCCCAAGACCTGGTTGCCGCCTTATTACTGTAAGTATTTATAGCTCCGAGAAATCTCGGCCTCACACATACGCACAGTTATTTGCCTAGATGAGTTACTAGCGTCTTAAAAATGCAGAATATATTCTTATAAGTATTATAAATATATTAAAATAGAAATTATGCATAGATGACTACTAAAAAAACGGAAAATTTACGTTTCTCGTTGTTAGCTACTTTTCATCCCTACAATAAAATAAAATAGATATAACAATACTTTAACCATCTCATCAAGCAGTCGATTGATTGTAACAGTAAGGTTGAAAAGCCATCTCGAACATGAAACACATTTCAAATTGTGATCTCATGCGTGTGAGAATAGATAGACCAATCAACGATATCATCATAGATTATTATTTTGTTGAGTCTAATTCTACACACCTATTTTGCAGCTCGAGCTCTGCTCATTGATTCCAGGCATTATATGACCTTTGATCAGCGATTTGTAGGACTTAATCTGAATATGGATCAACTATCTCAAGCGCAATGTAGTTATTTGTTGGCCCACGACTTTTTCAAGCGCAACTTCACGCTGCTTCTGGAGCCTGCGGTAAGTACATTTTTGTTAGCTGGACCCTATGAGCATTCTTTAAATTAAATGCACACCCATTTATGCTTAGACACAATCCAAGTCAAGCCGAGACACTGGTCTTCTTCCCGCACGTAAGCTGACCTTCATTGTCAATAGACAACTTATTGAAATCGATCTGGCTACCGATGTAAGTAGACCTCCCTCGATATACTTATGCATTATTCAAACAATTAATAATTTATTTGATTCACAGAACATCAGTGTTAATGGCAATCCACAGCCCATTTTGCCACTGAAACTAGACGCGGTTACCATCTACCGAGACCTGGATATACTATCGATTGTCTCAGATACACAGTTCAGTCTGCACTGTAACGTTCAGTTCGATCTCTGCTGGTTCGAAGTCAGTGGTTGGTATTTTGCCAGGACGGCTGGTCTGCTAGGCACGCTCAACAACGAGCCCTATGATGAGTACACTATGTCGAACCGGCTCATTACGAATCAGACGCAAGAGTTCACAGACTCTTGGAGTCTGCAACACTGCAAACCCAAGCAGTTGCCTCCAATTCAAAAGATTACCTCAGATGTGACCTCAACGTGCAACAACTTCTTCCGAACGAGAATTTTGTCCGCTTGCAGTGCTGTTGTAGATCCAACACCATTTTACGAGATGTGTCTTGACCTGGGTAGCAAGTCGCAGAGCATTCGGCCTGGTCATCCAGCTGTGAAAGGTGCATGCTCAGCTGCATTGGCCTATATCGAGGCTTGCACAGCGCTTAAGGTGCCAATGCGAGTTCCGGATCAGTGTGTGTTGTAAGTAAATAATTAATCGATTTTTCTATGCCAGACAATTCAAATTATAATATTGATTGCGTTTTTAGCTGCCAACTGAGCAATGGATCCTACGTACCAGAGGGTCAGTTCATTAATCTAAATGGCTCAGATATTCCGAACAGTAGCGACGTCGTCTTCATTGTGGAAGCCAAGCCTTGTAATGCCAATCTCAAGGTGTCCAAGAGCATAATGAGTGTTGTTTCCAGCATTGAGGAACAATTGCAGGCAGCCAAGCTAACTAATAATCGGTAGGTATAAATGTGAAAATTTAAGTGCTAGACTCTTCTAATCCTAATCGTATTTTAGCTATGCTGTGATGGCTTTTGGTGGCGTTGAGCCTTTCGACAAACCCCGCAGTATATTCTTTGAACGGAATGTGTTCACATCGAAGCCCGATCAGTTGGCCAGTTACTTCGATCACATCAATACAGGAAATGGCAGCAGCAATGATATTCTTACTGCCATATCAAAGGCATCACGCTTGAATTTCCGTCCAGGCGTGTCGAAGACCTTCATTCTGCTTTCATGCAGCAATTGTGCAGCAAAGGACACGCGTTTCGACTACAATTCCATTCTGCAATTCATGAAGGAGGAAGGCGTCAATCTGCACATTCTGGCTGACACCGAATTCGATTTTGAGCGCGAAAAGAAACTGCGTCACTTCTTTGGCATGGATAAGCATGTCGTCTACTCCAAGCGCTTCCCCGAGGGCAATGCCGAGGCACGAACGCAAGCGCACATGTCTAGGAGCAATTTGGGACGCTGCACGCCTCTGGCCTTGGAAACAAATGGATCTGTGTTCAGTGCCCGCAAATTGTCGCCAGAGCGCAAGTATCCTATTCTGCGTTTTGCCACCATCTTTGCCAAGCGTGTGGCCCAAAGTGCCACGCCGATAAGCGCGCAGACCTGTGAGTGTTCTGGCCACAACTCAGGCGTGTCTTACTTGGTGTGCTCCCCTCCAGATGTACCCGAAGAGAGGGGCAGCCAGGACGAATATGTAAGTGAAGAATTATACAGCTTATTAAAGTACATATGAGATTTATATGATGTTCATTTGCAGGATGATTTCGACAACTGGGAAGGAGATGATGAACTCGACAAGGAAGTCTAAGCATATTGCATGAGTTTAGTTTAGATGCGATTAGTTAGTTAGTTAGTCATCTCCAACGAAATGTAAAGTCTTTTCTAAATAATTTGAATCACATTTTGTATAAATAAATATTAATCGAAAGCCATAAGCGGAGATGAAAAAGCTATTATCATTAAAGCGGAAATTGCACTTCATAACTAATTCTATGTTCGGTATTCCGGCAATTTTAGTCTCTTGAGCACAGTGTGACAGGGCAGAGCTAACCTGTTTTTGATTGTTTGTTGTGCCTACGACCCAGCCCATGGCTTGGATACGAGTACCACCCATATCTTAGGCATGTCTTAAGCTCGTTTGCGCAAATCTCGACGAACAATAAAAGTGGTCCGACTGGCTGCAGTGGAGCTGGAGCGTTACCGACTATCACTTTTTTCGCCTGCGCGGGCTACGGTTGACGGAAGCGATAGCAGAACTCAAGTACGTGTTACAACCTTAACCCCAAAGCTAGGCCAGGCCCATTCACTTTGCCTGCAATGGGCAGACAGCAGTCAACAGTCAACAGTCGGCAAACAGCAGGTTGCGGATTGCAGACTGCAGACAGCAAACAGCGGGCTACACTTGATATCCCACTTGAGCCCGATTTGTTGTTATAACATTTGCTTGGAAAAGCACAATGGAAATTATGCGATTCCATTGGTAATGCAATACTTTCTATTTCAATGTTATGGTTACATCAACTGACCAATTGCAATTGCGAAATCTTTCACTTTTGGCCAAACTGTAGGTGACTATAAAAGCTAGCTGACAGATTGCAACCACTTGCATTGCTCAACGGAAACTCATTGCGAGAGGAGCTAGATATTAATGAATCATAAATTATCATCAACTAAAATGCTGTTACTTGTAAGTGCAATTGAATCTATCTTCTGATTAGCATGAGAGACTCTTAAATTTGCGATTCATATGTCTAGATGTTGATCTGCAGCTTGACCCTGAGCTACGCTTCAGAGCACTCCGGTGAAGGCCACTACGAAGGTGGAGGTGCAGGAGATTATCATCAGCAACACCACGAAACACCTACCACATACTCAGAAATATCGAAGCATGTGCCGGTCCATGTGATTGAAAAAGTGCCACTTCCAATTCCTCATCCAGTGGCAGTTCAGGTAATGTCAATTAATTCGGTTGTCGTCACGTGACATCCAAATATAAGATTTCTATTCCAACTTAACGTTAAGGTACCCAATGTGATAAAACTCACAATCCCCGAACCCTATGCGGTGCATGTGCCTGTCCAGCAGGAAATACAAGTTCCCGTCTACAAAATAGTACCCGAAATAACGGAGCGCAAAATACCATACACCGTTGAAAAGCCATACCCCGTGGAAATTGAGAAACCTTATCCAGTCGAAGTTATTAAGCACATTAAGATACCAGTGCCAAAACCTTATCCCGTGCCCTTTACTATTTACAAGCATGTCCTACACAAGCAACATGGCTGGTAAATTTTCAAATTGGTGAGCAAGAGCATAAAGATTTATATATAATTAGTTACGTTTAACAAGTATTAAATTCGTTGTATTGTTAAAGCAAATTGTTCACTTGTTTTTATGGGATTTTTGAAAAATTCTTGCTTACAGAAGTTGCTGAACCTAACATTTATTCTAGGTTAATAATAACACTAGTTAAACTGAGAAATGATTTTACCTATATTTTGCAACTTTTCAACTGCATTAAACTTTCTCACATCGAGCTCTTTAATGTCCACATATTGTACGCGTGCATGCACATGTATTTCCATACCCAACTTGACTACACCATCAAAAAAAATATTCCCTCATAGCAAAGTCAATACACAAACCAATAGCAGCAACCCAAACTTAACGAAAAAGCTTTGCAGTGTGCTTTTAAGCTTTAATAGCCATGGAATATCGGATAAAAAAAACTTGTGAGGGGATATTTTCAATGAAGGCATTACCACAAGACAGTGGCAAGCAACCGTGCGCTAAGGTGCTTACACTCTCCAAAACTCACCCTCACAGATACGAGTACACTCGCATACATAGGCGTGTACTGGCAGGTTCGTTAAACTTTGTTAAATCCTGGCAGATTGACGTTCTGACTGTTTCACTGTCCAACTGCCTACCTCATCCATGGCTACAGCTATGTTTTCCTTTAACCGATGACGTGCTTGAAATGTGCGCACACTCAACCGAGCCCCCGAGATTCCCCACACTTCTCTCTACCTTAACTTGTGCAGCTATGTTAAATATCCCTTATGTCCTTGATGATGACTGCGAATCGTTTATTGTTTTCAATCTAAGGAATTGCGCGATGTTTTCATCTCCGTAAAATGGGAGCCATGCTCCATAGGTATATGTATAATCTTGTAAATTCAGTGTTCATAATGCTTAACGCAATCTATGGAATCAATAAACATTTTGCAACGTTCAATACTTAAGCTATATTCTGTATCCGCCATATTTGTCTACGTGCTTTAAAATTTAATTTTTAAGTAATTCACCTGAAGAAACAAAAAAAAGTCAAAAACATTAAGTAACAAATATATTCATGAAGTTTTAGCCATATAGCATATTTTGGTTGCACTCGAGTTTATTTATAATTCAGTATAAAAGTTGGCACAATTTTGAATTTTATTTTATTTTAAAATATAAGTAAAAATATATATTAATACAAAGCCACTAAGCAATAACAGCTTTTTCTTTGATGATATGGCATTGTTCAAATATTTTTGTTACTCCTTACGAAACATACATATCTGCAAAATCAACAAATCCATTAAATTTGGATTTCATTTCGACCTAAATGTAAATTAATGCATGTTCGTTTAGAAATCCGAAATTTTTTAATTAATTTGTTATTATTCGATTCAATACAATTTTAGGACTTCTTCATTTCATCAAAAAAAATTGAGGTGAATCACGAGGCTTAAATTTAAGGCCCCAATTTATGGTCGGTAACTGTAACTGCCAAACAGTGTGGCAATCAGCCGTTTTTCTAAAAGTGACACATAGTGCTCTTATGCCAGAACATTTCGCCTATATCGCTTATATCTCAAATAGCGCTATTGTGATATTGAAAAAATGAAATTATCCTTATTTGTCAGTTTAATAAGACTTAAGGGCTATTGGAAATCGAGCAATATAGCAATATTATGTAAACGTCACATTTGCCTAAAAGCTCTAAAATTTAATTTGTATTCATACACCTGCAAAAGATTAAGAGAAACACCTGCGAACGAAGCAATGTCACAAAGTACCCACATAAACTAATAAAATATTCGCCATATATGTATCATATATGGGATGCATTGGAGTATATTTATAACTAATAACAAGAATTTGCTGTTCTGAAATTTAATAGCATTTTAGTTCAAGATTTTACATATAGATTTTAACATGATATTAGAAATCAAAAGGTTTTATCGATTTAAAAATAATTAGTGGTAGCAGATTTCTTAAAGTGAAACTCTCAAATTATGTATTGTTTTGTTAATGTAAGTTAATGTAACAACCAATATTTTTTTTGTATTTCATAAGAATATATAAATTGAATATATTTTTATTTATTTATATGTTCAATTCAATTCAAAAATAATAATTAGAAATAAGAAAAAATGATTATCGGTACTCTTCAAAAAATTTCAAAAAATTTCTCCTGTTAAAGATCGTTTTATGTAAATCATAGCATAATTCAATTTAAATCAATGCAATTCGAATTATTTTATATATGTATATAATATTTTAATCTGAATACCCATAATCGATTTAGTTGCTCTCACATATTTGAAGCTACTGATTTAGTTGTTATCCAAGCATTAAATAAACCCTAAACCAGCTGGGTCAGGCTGTGATTTTGAGGTGGGATTGAGGTGTACGTAAAGTACAAATTAAATTGTCAGTCCATTTTGTATTACAGGACTCGCAAAAGCTCTCAGCCAATGAGCTTATGCCTCAGTGGCAAGTCTAGCAAACAGATTTACAATACTAAGCTCTTAGGGGATGGGAGAAAAATTACGAATCACAGGAAAAAACACAGAAAGCGATATGAGATGAGAAATTTGTGGCACATGTTTATTTGGGCAAAACTTTTTACAACGCAAATAATTCGTGGAATTAATTTAAGTTAATTGATTTTGTGCCAGAAGCTTTGCACGCGCCACTCCAGGGAAATTTATGACGGTTGTGGAACTTTTCCAGCAGGAAACTGCGAGTCTGATAGATAAGAACAGCAAAGTGAAACGGAAGCTTGCCAGTCAAATAGTCAAACGTATCGACAGCAAGTGGCAGCTAGGAAGACAAACGGAGGGGCAGGCAAACAGACAGCAGAACATGATTGCGTTGTGTGCTGAACTGTAATGAAGTAAATTTCTTTCTCCAGCTATTCATGTATACACTCACTTACACAAACACACGTACGTACATGCATTTGTATAGTGTGGGTATGCCATATGTGTCAACTGCCTGCCAGGTAGATACAGGCTCTCCTTAAGTTGAGACTGTGCTTGACTTTGATGAACTTCCTTGAAGGAGATGACACAAGACGAATATGGGTGTCGTTGCTGTTGCTAGTGATGTTGTCATTGTTGTTGTTCCTGCTATTGATAAAAATAGCAATATACTGTGCATGGTAATGTATTCTACCTAAACCAGTCGCCTTCCACGTTGCTAGCTGGCAGCAATATCGCTAAATATTATTAACGCTAAATTAATTAATTGCTCATTGAGTTAAGCGTATTAATTATTATGTTTCACTTTTTTCCCTAGAAATCTTTCGCTCAACAATATTCCTTTTTCATACCTACATATTTTTCCAATACTATTTTTAAACATGTCAAAGCGACATCATCTCACACAAAGACACACGACACCTCCCTCGCTCTCCCATCCTTCCGCTTCCTACCTTGTCGACCAACTCACAGATACTCATTCGCCTAGATTTAAGATACAGTTCGTACGCGTCGGCTGCCTAATGAACTGTAAAGTGGTGTGAATGCAAAAAGTCCTTTGATGGGCAGCGATTGCTCTTTCTACTTCCACCATCCTCTTCACATTCACCGACTTGAAGTTGTTCTCTTATGGCATTTCAAATTATTGATTCCCTTTACTTCCATAATTGTGCACTTTTTTCTCTACTCAACATTCAATATTCGTATGAAAACCTAATTTTATAATCTTGTCGTACACTAAAAATGTATTTTGAAAGCCTGGAATTCTTTCCTTAACTTTGCCTGAATTATTGGCGAATAAATACATAAGGTGTTGTGCACAAATATTTGTAGTAACTAGAAAACTGATAGGGGAGATTAACTATCATATTTAAGAATAATTCCAGAATGTTTCAGAAATTTACACGAATTATTTCGGAAAATATCATTTTTTTTTTATTGCGAAACCTGTCAGATCAATCGAGGTAATATTATATAACAAATTATCCCATAATTCCAATAAACCAAAATTAAAATCATTGTACAAATTGAACAAAATTGTATTGAAAACCTGATCGTAGAGTAATTTAAAATGTTTGGTTGACTAATAAGAAGATATGCGAAGGAGGAAAACAAGACGAAGATTAGAAACCCTTAACTGAAGCTATAAAATATATATGTATATATGAGAATATATGAAGTTATTACTAACAAAGGAGGCAGTACTCATTAAAGAAATTATTTTATTTCCAAAAAATTAACATCAACTAAAAATTAAAATTAGAAATAAAATCTTTTTTATAAAAACTTAAAATGCCTAAAGTTATCTATTCTAGTGACCACGAAAAATTCACCTTATTTTGAGTGGCTTTTAGAAAAGCTTTTCTAAATTTTTATAATTATTTGAATATTATATTTAACGTATAAAGTAAATAACAATAGTTTTTGCATATCGATTTCTTTTCAATCATCATTAAAATAATAAATATTAATTTATGACCATTAATGTATATATCTGTATGACATATCAATATAATTCATTCAAAAAATAAATACATATATTTTGTAAACAATGTCAATATTAATTTGCTAATCAAGAGAAATAAAATTCCGCAGAAGGTATTTAATTATTTTTTTTTTATCATCGGTCACAATCATTAGCTCTTGTTTAAAAGTATCTCTTATGAATTGTTTGAGCTTGAGTTGTGTTTAGCGAGATAACATTTCGTAAAATATTTTGCGAAATTTCCTATTTATTTCTCTTTAGACTTTTCATACAAACTTAAGATCGTGTGTGTTAGATTGGTAAGCCATGGGTTGGGTTGTCAGTTCGTTATGATAAACAACTTTCTATGTATACCTTATGGATTTCAGTAATTTACATTTTATTTATTGATTTTTATTTTATTATATAAATATATATCTAAGGAATTTGATTCAGAGAGAGCTAATCAGGATTATACGGTTAATGTTAATTCATGTTAATTGTAATTTAAATTATACAGTTATTTCATTGCATTTTCGTGTGAGTAATCCTTTTTTACGTATTTGATAATGTTTTTTTTTTAAGTCAATCTTTACATTACCTCGGGAGCCAGACTTTTTTTTTTGATAAGCCATACTTTTGTTGATCAAACCATAGAGCTATCACTTCTTATTATGCTAAAGAATATTCTTTGCGCCACTAAAAAAAGTTGAAGCCATTTCCTTATGTTGTCATAAAAAGCTAACTATAAATAGCCACGATGTTGCAGCTTAAAACACATCAAGAAGCACCATAAAAATGTGCAAAAATCAATGCGGTGGTTCGAAGGGAGTCGGACAAGTTACCAGATCCTAAGCACGAAGCAGCGACAGGCCCCAAGAATGAGGAAGAGTAAGAATAACAACAATAATACCTAATGACAAATCCCCAGGCGACAGTCAACAGGCGAAGGGAGCCTTCAAGTATGAAAGATGCCAAAAGTGGTAGGCCATTAAAGTCATAAAAGTCGCGTGGACTAAATTAGAAATAATTTTTTTTTTGGAGGTGGACTTTCTGGCGGGGCAGAAGCTCTAGCTTTTTCTTCCTGCTTTCACTTGATGTACATAATTTTAAATGACTTTCAGAAGGCGACCTTAAACGGCGTTTGGGTATACACATTGAGAGACAAACAGTAGGCAGCTGGAACCCAGTGTAACAGATAAGATTAGACGTCGAAGCCCAGTGACAACAGGCAGCATTCGTCAAGATGGCGCTCCCACGCCCACATTGAGTGTGCGCGCTCGTGTATGCCGTAAGCGAGTCAAGGTTAAGACCCAAAATTGCTCAACAGCCGTTGAAGCCGCCCAAAGCTCGACTCGACTCGACTCGAATCGGCTCGATTCCCAGCACACAATGCCTCACAGTCAACGCCAAACGTCTAACGCCTAACGCCCAACACGCCATCTAAAGGGAAGAAAAAAGAAAAACACCAAACAGAGCAAAAGATAAAAATTTTCGGGCTTGGCGCGTGGCATGGCAAACAGCTGGCTGGCTCGTAATCATTACGAGAGTTTTTCGATAAAAAGAAAAATAACAGCAACAAAGACAGCAACGAAGGTGCAGTCGCAGAACAAAGGCAAAGGCTCTTGAGCCCTTGGATAAACAAAATATATATCTGTGTATATGTGTCTACGCCCCAACGCCCATTTCCCATTTGACACTTTATCATTGGCACATCGTTGGAAAAGTTGGACAGTATTTATTGAAATTATGCCAAGCGAAAACAACTGCAAAGCATAGCCCACCATAAAGGTTAGAATTAAGCAATGCTTTTTTTAATGCGATTCGAAATGGTTTCCTTTCCGTATACTTATTACAATAAATACGTCATAAACTGAAATGGATAAAGCCACTAGAAGCGGCGGATAAAATGTTTGAGTGGCGTTTCTGCATATGAAATACATATCTTATGCGTATAATACAATATATAGCGCAATATATATGTAGATAGTATGAGCAGATAAATGATTGTATGCAATGAACCACTTCTTTATCATTTATAAGCCAACATGATTTTAATAAGCATGGCTCCAATAGGGTAGAAGGGTATTAAAACTTTGTGCCTCCAGGAAAAGTATGTTTATATATGCAGCAGAAAGTATATATATATTCCTGATCAGTGTCAACAGTCAATGTCCGTTTTATCAACTCAAACATCTTAGAAACTGTAAGACATAGATATATTATTATTTTTCCACAGCATTTGTTATGTTTGCACGCAAATCAAATGTTTGCCACGCCCACTGGGCAATGGGCAAAAACGCCTAATTACCACGTGTTTTAGTTGCTTTGGCTGACAATCTGGTATATTTTGAATGAAGTACTATATAAATATTCCAAATATAGACTTCCAAATCTAGACTATACTGGTATATTTGAATATTTTTGTGGTATTGTATATCATTTTGGTATAGTGTAAAATCAATACCGTATTGTTTTGCTTTTATTGACAACGGGTAGCGGGTATCTCACAGTCAAGCACAGTCGACGGTAACTTGTTATAAAACAATTGGACAGTTACACCGATTTATAGAACAATATTATGGATTTCCAAAAGTTTGTAGAGACTAGAACTCACATGTTATGTGTAGTGTCTGTGTTACGCATCTATAAATTATTATCTTTTGGGACATTTACCAAACTTGTTTTTCGCTCGAAGTTTTTGTCAAAAGCCCACTCAGTTCCTTGTTGAAAATCTGGCGCCACGTTACTGTTGTCTGTTGTCAAAATGACTCTACTTTCATTTCCATTTCTGATTCTTTTCTTTTTCGGTTTCTGTTTCTGTTTCGCATTTTATCATTATTATTTGTCCTTTGCATGTATTTGCTTAATACGTTAGGGTTTGGCAAGCTACGTGTTTGCCATATTTAAATATGCTGTTAAATGAAGGGTACATAAGACCTTCATATCCCATTTCAACCACATCAAGGGCCTCCAATATGAAGTGCGGTATTATCATTTAGATATTTGCATATGAAGTATATGTATTCTGCGTCTGCATGTGCGTGTGAGCCAAATTAGATGTGCGTATGCTTGTTGCCATGGTGCGATGGAATTAAAATGCAACCTTGAAAATGCCAGACACGTATTCGTATCTTCGTATCTTCGTTTATTCGGCACAAGATAAATGTGAGCCATAATGACACGCAGCCCTTGCATGCGGTTTAAATATAGATGTTAAAGGCAAAACCGAGTCTTGCGGTTTTTTTCGGGGTTAAAACTTTCCAGTCACTAGTAAATACTTGCGTCCGGAATGGCGTTCAATTTAACGTCTAACCAACTTTCACTACGCCTATCTTTAGGTTGTCCAAAGGCAATGAACTCAAACTCGAATAACCTGTATTTGCTTTTCACTCTCACAAAAGATTTATTCTGAAGAAATATTGTATTGTAAAAAATTAATTATATATTATTAAGTCAATTTATTGATTGTGAGCTACCCGATACCAATTTTTATTAAGAGCAAGAAGTTGCGGTATTATTCCTAAAATATATCACTAAAATATAAAGCAAAAATATCATAGAATGCAAAATATACCTAATTGTCAGCCAAAGAAACTAAGACCCTTTGTAATTAGGCGTTTTTGACCATACAAAAGTATTTCTTAAATAACTTATGCAAACTCTATCTAATTGCATCCAAATTTATAGGAATCATAAATACCGTAGTATTTTATTGTCGCAACTCTTACTTTAAAATTACGCTTGTTATACATTCTTTCTCGATTTGATTGACACAAGTGAGTGTGCAAAAATGTTAAACAACCTTTATCCACGTGCAACCATAACAAGTGCTGGCGAAAAAAAAATAAAGCCTACCTTTTATAGTCAGGCACAAAGGTATAATACCCTTCAATTCTATGGGTAGTGGGTTATACCCATTAGTAAAAATGTTAGAGGACTTCATTTGTTTGAATTGCATCGTCTAAATGTGAAAAATATACCACGTTGCTTTCAGATTCAGAGTGAATTAAAATGCTTTCCAAAATATTTTAAATTGTAGTTTATTTTTTATCCAAGAGCATCTCGTCTTTAACTTGTATTGTGTTGTTACTAGTCTTGAGACTGAGATAATTTCTTGAAAGAACTAAAAAAATAATAAGAAATTGTTAGAGAGGGGCTCGGTCATATTCATTACCGATATTTTGGTTTTATGCTCTCAGCTTTTGATGACAACAAAAATAATACAAAATGCTGAACTTATTTTTATGCGCTTCCTTTTGTGTCGTGCCAAGCTGAACTGTGTCCACCTCCTCCTCTCCCTTGGGCCTTCGCCAGTGCGTAACTAATCAATGCTTAAGATTTTGCCTTCTATAAATGAGAAGAAGGCAACGAAGCAGTAAAAATAAACCACAAGAGCCAACGTTTTGGCTCTTTAAAATGTTCTCGGCTGTCGTTTTTGTGACCTTCAGCAGGGGTTCTGTTTGGCTGTGGGGTGCTGCGGCAGTTTACCTTCATCAGCAGCCTCCAGTGAGCCAGTCAGGCGTTTCAACTATCAGCGATGAGTGAAAATCGCTGATGCAAGGAGCAAAAAAGCCAGCGAGTAAGAGAAATATATTTTTCCACTGCTGCTGCTGCTGCTGTTTCTGTTGCCGTTGCTGTTGCTGGTGATTTTGCTGCAGTCACAGCTATCAAAAGGTTGTGTTCGTGACCTTTGCCAGTCGCCTTTCGTAGCTGTTGCCGCGTTTTGTGCTTGGCATTTCTTTGCTTTGCTGTTGATTTGGCAGCTCCCATACTCACGCTTGCACTCCCACTTACCATTCACCCATACAGACACACATCCACATATACAAGCACTCATACAAATCACACATCATACACTCGCCTGCTAGTTACACGCTCGTTTTAGTACGTGCCATAGCTGAGCTACTTGCTGGCACGCACATTTACTTCACGCGTCCGTGTGTGTGTGTATTTGTGTGTGTATATTTCAAATACTTTTGCAAGCGTGTACGAACAAATTTATATACACACACGAATGTTATATATATTTATATTCATACACATAGTATGTTTATGTACACAGTGTAGCTGGTACTTGAACAACTGCCAGTGTCAGTGTCATAAATTGCACGCTGCGTATACGCAACGCTGCCACCCGCTTAAAAGTATGCTAAGTTTTGCTTATTTTTCTTTTTTTTTTGCTTCTAGACGCTTCGCAGCTTTGTGGCTTTAAAATAAGCAACATTCACATCATTGGCATTGGCATTCAACCAAAAGAATCCAACTAAAATAGTTACACTCAAGGAACTTATTGGCATTTGCGTCTTTTGAAGGCTATCCAAATAAACTGCAGCTTTCTCCCTTGATTCGGTTTATTTCTGATACAATTTATAATGCTTAAGTCTAGTATCACCAGCAAATTCAATACAAATTATAAAACCCAAAGATGCATATGGTTAGAATATTGAAATAAATCTTTTAGCACTCGCATAAAGATTTGCTCATTTATCTATCAATAATTAAACTTAAGTACACTTAAATCAACAAGTTAATAGTAAATATCAAAGGTAAAGCGATTTCCTTTTAGCATATTGTTTATGCACATACATACATATGTCAAAGAGTCGGACTTACCCACACAACATGTGGTTTTCACTTAAATAATGTATAAGAACGAGAGCCTGTTCAACCTCACACTCTGTACAGTTTTGACTTTGTGCGTTTAGTTTTTTATCTATATAAACCTTGGTATACATACATTTGTACTATGTGGCTTTTGTATATGCTTTAATCAGTCCTGTTAACCTTTGCAAATAAGTTTAACATTCATAAATTATAGCCTTTTAATACCCTTGGTTTACCACAAATATATTTTGCGCATAGCCATAAATGTCCTTCTATGAAAGTCACACAGAATGAGAGAGCGAGAGAGAGAGAGACGAAAAAATAACGGAAACACTGCAGAGAGACCTTCTAAAATATTTAATTAATTTTTGCAATTGTTTTTGTTGCAAAAAGTTTTGGTAATTTGTTTGTATTGAAAGGGTTTCAATGTCCTTCGCAACGGCAAGTTGCTCGCCATATTCCCCTTCTGTTTCAATAAATTGCAATCGGAATTTAAATAAAATATTTCAATGATGATTCTAAATCAAGTGAGTTCAAAATCTCAATTTTCCCTTTGTCTATCCAGCCGACAAATATAAATTCTATAGCCTGTGCACATGGTAAGTTGACCTACCTAGCACAAGCACCTTGAATGTTGTTACTGGGATCTAATTGTGAACTGACTGCGCTGACACAAGAAAACCACAAAATTGATTTCCTAATTGATGTTGAACGTTGTTTTTGACCTTACATGTTGCTTGAATCGGAAGGGATTCAAATAGCGCACACAATCGATGATTGATTTGAGTTCAAATTGATTGCTAAATTGATTTTGCATACGCGCAATTGAATCAGAATTGTAGAAAGATGTCTGTCCTCGGCCAAAGAGCTGCTCTTGCTGCCTATTATGCTTTTAGCCCAAACAACAATTCTATTGTTTTATTTTCGACAACTCATACTGCACACACCAAGCTATTGCATCACCATTTAGAGAACAGAGAAGAAAAAATGAGATAAACTAAAAGCATTCGGCCTGCTACTCTTTTATGGTTCTCCAGCCTCGGTGGACTTCACGCGGCAGGATTCTGCTCTTGGTAATTGATATTGGGACAAAACGAGCGCAATGGGAGACTAACACAGCAACACAGCAATAATATACATATTTATTTACTTTCTCCATTCTAAGCTTGAGGATTTTATTTTTGGCAAACTTTTTCGTCTGACTGTGCAAATTTCTAATAATAATTTTTTATGAGCTTTGGCGCCATGAAAACTAATACAAACGCAAGGACAAACAGATCTGTCAACAGCGTTAAGTTATCAACAGAAAATATTATTAGCTGCTCTGAGGGATTCTATTTTTATATACTGTATGTTGATGGGGTAATAATGGCGGCAAGTAGTTAAACAAAATAAAATAAACCAGAATATGAAAAAACACGTAAGAAAGTTACAGTCGAGTGTGTTCGACTGTGAGATACCCGCTACTCATTTTGAATAAGAGCAAAAATATTCGGTATTAATATAACGCAAAAATAATCAAATTTACAGAAGGTTATATTTAGTATATTTGTATGTAGAACTTTAAAACAAGTAATAAAGCTACAGAAAGCCATTTTAAATAAATGTAGAATAGTGCAGTATAATTCTTAAAATATACCAAATAATATGTCACAAAAATTCTAAAAATATTCCGAATGATATATTTGGTATACTTATGTAGTACTACATTCAAAATATACTAGATTGTCAGCCAAAGCAACTAAGATTCATATAGGGTCGGACATAACTCTTTCTGCCTCTTACAACATTCTCTGCAGGCACCAAGTTATAATACACTTTTACCTAAGGGGTAATGGGTATAAAAGCAAACCAGAATATGAAAGAAACTAGAACGACGACTAAGAGATACCATAACAGAGGCTACTTAATAATACTTACTATAATAGTTGAAGTCATTGCCACAATTAACTTTACCATATACAAAAACAAGTTCATAGTAATATAAAGAGTGTGATCACTATAAGCTAAGCTTAACTAAAAACATTTTAAATTCCCTTGGCTGTCGCTGTGAGGGGCAAAGGATCGTTTCTATTAGAACCCAACAAAACAAACACTAACGAATTTACAATCAATCAGCTACTTCAGCCATTGCTGACCAATATTCCTCTATCCCCGGTTTTATTTGGTTGTTTTTATTTTTGTTTTTGGCCAAACGCCAGCGAGACAACAACGCATTTGTCTTGCGATTGTTGTGCGAATGAAAACCAATAACAACAACACTAACAAAAACAATAGCAAATGCAGTAGCTATGCAAAACCCATCGAAAAAGTAGAATGACGACTGACGCCGACTCTGTTGCTGATGCTGACAACAATGGACTGGACCAGGGCCAGCAAAAGGACGAGGTCCAGGATGAGGATCAGGAGCCACAGAACCAGGGGCAAGGCAGAGTGCCAATGTTTTGTGTTCGCTGAGATGTGAGAGGCAGGGCACACGCATGTCCTTGGCACGCTTCGATGGCTCCATTCGACTGGCAACTGGTTCGCTGAGTTAAGCCTCAAAAGCATTTTGCAAGCGTTGATGTTGGCCCAAACCCAGGCAGGGACTCGCACCCAAACCAAACTCAGCGAAGCTGCCAACTCAGGCAACTCAACTGAGTTGCCCCACCTCCTCCAGCCTTGTGCCTTTTGGTCACCTGAGCCCATGTTGCAGTACATTGCCACAGGTTAACTCTAATGACGTCAATGGTGGCGTTTGTCAAGCGCATTGCAGCCTGCCCCTTCTGGGCGAACGGATTGACGCCGACAACGACAACGCCAACGACAACGACAACGATGATGATGATGGAGTAGGTGACGAAGTATGGTGGGTGGGTCTCTTAGTTTACTTTGCTGCTGACACGTTGCAACATAACATGCAACAGGCCGCGCAGCTGAACAAGGGAAGCTCCACAAGTTCATCCAAGCTGAAACATTTTGTTGACGTTGCTTGCTCAAAGCCAATACAACAACAATAACAACAACAAAAACTTTCCCCAATCGTCAATACGCTTCTTTCTCTTTATCCTCCCTTAATACTACGCAGTATAATTCTCCAATTCTGCAGAAGCTGATGCACATTTAAGCACATTTAAGAAAGTCTATGTTTTCCACACATTCATCGTAGAATATATTTAGAAAATATGTGTTCATTATTATTACATATCAATTCTCAATATATGTTTTTCGATTACCCGCTACCAATTTTGAATATGAGCAAAACAATGGGATATTTTTCTTAAAATATACGAAATTAATATACCGCAACAATATTTAATTTATATATGTACTTTATGGGTTCTGAGATGCCTCCTTCTCCCTGTTACATACATTTCCTGGAGGCGCAAAGTAATAATACCCTTCTACCCTATGGGAAGCAGGTATACAAATATAATTTTAATTAATTTCTTTCAATTTACTTTTAAAAGGTTGCCCAAGTTTTGTCATATGCATTTTTGGTACGTGTTAAGTTCAGTTCCTTGGTAAACCATGTGATTTGCTTTCCGAAACCGAACTCCAAATATTCATTAGACTGCGAAGCTGTTGAAAGAAGAGAAAATGCGAAAACAAGAAAAAAAACTCTAGTCTTGTTCGCTACAAGGTGAAATTATAGTCCGTATGTCATCTGTCAAGAGATTAGTGCGTAGAAAATAGAATGATAAATTCATGAAAAAAACTTGAATTATGATTATATGGCAATTTATTGAATTTAGGAATGGAAAAATGGAAAAATTTAACCCAAAAGTTGAACAATTAAATTAAATTTATTTGTTAACAATAAATATTTACTTACTTACACTCTTTAACATTATATATGTATTCATATTTTAAGTTTAACTTAGGTTTTATTATTTTGGACGAACTTCATGTTATTATTGTTGGACTGACCATCAAAATTCACAGCGACGCGTTGTTGACTATACTTTCTGTTGTATATGTATTTCATTGTATATTATAAAAGACCATTTTTACTTTTGAAATAGAAATCCCAAAGAATGGGAATGTGAAGTCGCGTCGCACAGCTGTTAAGGCTTTTGTTGACGTTGGTTCTGTTCGTCCAAATCCTCCAGTCTTCTCCTTCCTTCACCCTGACCGCAATTTTGGGACTTCCTATTGAGTGCGCAATTAAATGCGCATTTGCGCAGCAGATTTCTTCCTTTTTAACCTAGATGCATTTCCGCGGCAAACGATGTTACTTGTTTTTGCCACTTGCTAAAGGTGGATGAAATCGTGTCGTGTTTCTTGGATCCAAATCTGCCTGCCTCATTTGACGCAGCTGCTTTTCTGCTCCTAAGGGGCAGGGAAAAGAGAAATAAAGGAAGGACAGCGTCTGCTTCTGAAGTGCTTCATAAAATGTTGCGTCGTTGATTTCGATGTTATTTTTAGGGTTTTCTGCGTTCTCGTCCGCAGTAGCAAATTAACGTAAACTTTTGTTGCCTACTTTCAGGCTGCGACGTAATACATAAAAAAAAGTGCCCAACAAGCAATATATGAAAATAACATAAAACAAAATGAAAGCACTTCGTTCATTAACGATTGTAATTGTCCTTGAACTTCATAGACAAAGCATGCTGCAAATAGCCATCTGGGTAAATGGCAAATCCCTCCAAACTTACACACACTTGCAGGCATTTTGCCTTGAAATGTGCAGCAAACATATTGAAAAGCCATAAAGGCCAAAATATAGCCTGCCATCCAGCTGCCCCAACCGGAGGCCAAAAATGGGGCAAGGGAGAAGTGAAATGAGTCAGTAGACAGCTTGGCTTGGCTTGGCTATGCGCCTGCTCTGCAAATGATATGGCAAATTGATTTGAGCTGGCGGGAGTCGAAAGGCATCAAGAGTGCCGAAGAGGAGGCTAAGCGAATATTGGATTAAGTTACCTTCGTTGAGCGAACTGACAAAGTGTGAAATTTACAATTGCACAATTGCCTCAAAAGCTGAAAGCGATACTAGCCTTACAAATATTATTTGAGCTTATGCGCATATATTTCCACTTCTTTAAAGATTCAATTTAAATGTTTAAAATTCCGTAAACACTTTGTATTCCTGGACTGCCAATGCCAACTTGTTCTTTAAGCATCTGCCAGACTGGTGTGAAGTAACTATTTTAGCATTTCACTTCCTTTCGTGCTGCTGTCAAAATATTAAATGAAAATATCATTTTGCGGTCAAGATATTGCGTGAGAAATATGGCAGGTATCATTTATATTTCAGTTGAGTTGCGTGCTGCATGTACAGCGTTGTTTAAAGCCATTGCAATCATTTCCCAAATAGGACAGATAATAGTGACTCTCCCTTTAAAGTTTTAATTAACAATTTCCTAACACATTAAATTTATTTTAATTTTTTATATTACTGATAAGTTCGGAATTGAAGTTATAACCCGCTCTTTTGATTGTTTGAGTCCTCAAACCAGCGGTTGACCTTTTTTCCAAATTGAAAATGGAAATTCAACTGTTTCTCTTTGCTTTTACTTTATTTCTTATTCGTGCCAATTTGTTACCATTTTTTCCATTCCTTTTTGATTGGCTTATTTCTATTTTTTGCCACAAATTGCGCATAATTTATTGCTCACCAGGCGTATATAAAATATTTGGCCATGTCCAGGGCTCCAATCCAATCACAACCCTTTCAAGCTTTTCTTTATGTCTATATCAGTCTCAGTGCTGACGTTTTTTTTTTAACTATCCACCGCTTTAACATTGATTGTAAAGAAATATATAAATGCACGTTCTAAGAAAATTATAAACACAAATTTTCTTATATTTAATTATAACGAGCAATGCAATGTAGTATCAGATAAGAGATTTATTTATAGGTCATTTTGATTTCTGACATGATTACCAAATTATGCTGTTGTCTACGACGAGGTATTTTGACGTCGACTCTTATGACTTCTAAGATATTTATAACATTTCCATAACTTGGAAGGTTCAACCATTTCTCCAACTTGGAGCATCGTTTGTTTATCTGAATCTTGTTGTTTGGTCAGCACGTGCCGTAGATTAGTCGAGCCTGCGGCGACAGTGTGCTGCCTGTGTCTCTGTGTATTTGCTCTGGTTTAACACAGTTTTGCAAACTTTAAAGCATTCACAGCAAAGCAAAATAAATGAACTTAACTACAGGACTAAGGAAGGACTTCTTTTCGTCCGCAATCGCATATGGAGCAACTGATGACTGAGTCGAATTTCACTGGTCTGAATGAACAATCCGATTTCTGCTGAGCAGCTTTCGAGCTGAGCTATTGTCCTGGTTGTGTTGTCCTTGCAGCCTCTTTAGACTGCTTTGCAACGTCAGTTGGCTTTAACCTTTTCGTTGTTTGGCTTACCTTGGTCTCCGCCAGCTGTGGTTGCAGTTTCCAGCTTACTCATGGCCTCTTGCCACAGTTTGATTGCCTGAGAGTTTTTTTTTTTAAGTACGTATTTTTACAATTTGCTATTTTCATTTTTTGGCAAGTGATTTGAGTTCTTTTTGTATCCTTACGATTTCTCGTTCGCTCTTCTGAGAATGCGATTTACTGACCTCAAAATTATATTCTAACCCCATTCTCCTCATCGACAATATGTTTGGCTTCGCAAATTGTAAAATATGACGGTCAAATTTCGTTTTAGAAATAAAACTTATCAAAATCATTAAGGGTGGAATGCTTATTTAGAAGTCTGCAAAATACGAATATAAAGGAGTCCGATTATTTCGTAACTGATGTTTTACACAAGTTGCACACATATCTACGCTACAATGTTATGGAAAGGAAAAAATTAATAAATTCATAAAACATATGCTACATTTTGTATCACTGTTATTTTAATATTTATTTAAGATATCCCTCATGGAATGGAAGTAGGCCCGATTTAATAACTATTGACCAAAAGGAATTTCTTCGCATTATAAAAGTCAACTTAATTAATCTTGAGATAAATATTTAATTACGTTTATTTTTAGATCTTAGATGGCGCAACTCCATCTACAAATTGAAATTTAAGCAAGTAAGAAACCTAAATACAAAATAAAAAGTGGAAAGGTGGTATTATTATTATTAAAATATAACAACTTATTATACCAAATAAATACTAAAATATTCCAAAAGATATATATTGAACAAAAGATATCAGATTATCAGCCAAAGCAGGTAAACCCAATAGTCGAAACAGAGACTATAACAGAAAAAGATATAATTTTTTTCCACAACACTTGTTAGTTTGGCATGCATATCAAGTTTATTTTTAGAATTCTTGTTAACAATACTATATTAGTATAAATATTTAGGATTTGGCTGCAATCAGATAAAATGTAAGTTATTTAAGAATTAATTTCATATACCTAAAATACATTGATTGTGCCTGGTTGATTGCTTTGATTGACACTCTGACATATTTTTACTCTACGTCCTTTTTTAATGTAATAGTATGCCGATATACCAAATATAATATATCCTTCGATATACATTTTTAACTTTGTGGTATATTAATTTGGTATATTTTAAGAATAATATTACATTGATTTTCATTTATATGTGGGAAGCGGGCATCTTAAGTTAACGCACATTCGACTTTTACTTTCTTACTTGTTTTAAATTCTTGTGAGTCGCATTGGGCGTGCCAAAAATCTAAAATGAACCTGATCTGCATACTACAATCAAGTGTTGTCAAACTAATGTAGCGTGGGCAAAACAATTTACTCAATATCATAATAATTATTAATTAAAGTTTACTATAGCTTAACTTAATTATTAGCACAATACCATTTAATTAAATATAGGTATTAAGGATATTTCCTTCTGTTTTATGGCATGACAGGCTGCTCCTACATCCTGAGCATGTTCTTTTATCAGTGGATGCCGCATCGGTTGCTTGTGACGACTGATATCTATATTATGTGCTATGTAGTTTGACTTGAAGCATGGTCAATGTCCTTGACGTGTAATTACTATCGATTGTTGGCTATGACTTGGGAAAATTACAAGAGCTTTCACATTCACATGGTTGCTTACATGCTCTCGTATGTTTGTATTTTACGCTTATCGTGCGTAATTGTGTTTTTATTATAGATAGAGAGGGCGAGGGAGAGAAAGTCACTGCATTGAGTTATGTCATTGGTAACAAAGACAGCTGCCCACACACTGCTTTAATATAAGATAAATATATATAGTAAATACTATGTTAAGAGATACAAACTTACCTGTGCCTGCTGCTGCCGTTTGCAATTGCCTCTTAATAGACAAATTAGGCACTGTCGAGTGAAATGTGTGTAAAGGGGAAATGTAATTCTCCACTGACCGCTGGCGAGGCCGAAACAGAGGCTGAGGCAGAGGCCTAGGCCACATCACGTCATCGAAAAACGTTTTGCATCATGGTCAGTGTGCACTTAGTTTGGCCCGAAACGACGTATTCGACCACACGAATTAATTTGACCGAAAAGTCTGAGACACAGTCGGGCAGACGCATAGACTGATAGAGTGACAACGGGACAGACGACAGAGAAGTCATTTGCGTCAGTCATCCATCCTGGCAGCTGACAGCAAATTCAATTTGTAAATTTTTGCTGTTGTTATTGTGTTGCCACAGAAAGAGGAATGATGAGGGAAGGCTGGCAACCAAATGGCTGCAGCTGTTGGCAACATCACAGCATCACAGCATCGAATCATCCAAGAGTCAAGAACTCGAGCTACATTTTGTTAGCAGGTTAAATTAATTTGAATGAAATAAAATGGAAAATACCTAGATAATTTGAAAATGCAAAACTGATACAATGTTGACAATATTAAAATATTATTATATTATTTTTAAATACATACAAGTATATTATATTTGAACTCTTCCCACTCATGTGTCCATAAAATTATACAAATCATACCACATTTTATTCAGTTTTTTTCGCACTTTTACAATCAGAAAAATTGACCTTGTAACAAATATGTACAAATTGCTAACGTCGATAGCAGCAGCACCAACAACAACAACAACAACAAATAACAACTACAAAAATTGCTCGACAACATTGTGTCTATGTATCTGTATCTATGGGTATCTACAGTCGTTGCTTTTGCGAGAGGCGCTAGTTTTAATGCTTACATAAAGTAGCGTGTCGAAAAGCAAAGTAGAATAAAAATATAAATCAAAGGCAAACGTCGAAATAGAAAAACCTGCGAATCTTGGATACTCTTAGCATTCTGGGAATATATAATTATTTTATAATACACTTTATTAATTATAAGTAATATTTTACCACGTATTTTTACATAACAATATAATATTTTTCAATAAAATATATTGAAGTGCTAAACAACATAAAATAACTAAACAAAAAAAAAACTCTCTTTTTAGCTTATTCAAACTTTGTGTTTTAATATTGTTCCGTCATTGAGCCTAAAGTAAAAAGATCGTAGTGCCAAATCAATATTTATTGCTTCTTCCCGAGTATATTTATATATTTTTGCATGTCAGAATGGCATGAGTTAAGTTGAATGGAAATCTATGACAGTTTTAGAACTGACTTAACTTTCATTACGTGTGAGTTGTATAGAAATTTTAGCAAGTAATGTGGCTCAATGCGCATTTGATTGATAGAGTCGAGCAGTTATTACAGTTTGATGCATTAGCCTAAAGGTGCAAATATATTACAATCCTGGAAAATATTTATTTAAATGGAAGTATCGAATTTTATTTTAGGAAATACATATATGTTCAAAAGAGAGAACAATGCTACCACTGAAATTCGCAAAATGTTCATGCTGAAGCAATAGTTTCGTGATTAGCTAAAGTTATGGGTTAAATACAAGTGCAATAACAATTTGAATGAAATGTAATAAAGCTATATGCTACCTGAACGCCAACTTAACGTCAGCTTCATTTATCTTAAATCTAATTAAGTCAAATGTCAATTGCCAGTCATCTACTGTTGTTGCTCTTGGCTTGGCATCAGCACACTCAACGTATGAGTAACATCAATTAATAAAGTATACGCACTCGCATGTACGAGCCATTAAACGAAGAGTTCGGTATATTCTCATCGAAAATGCACTTGACTATAACAATGGAAACAATAAGCAAACTAAACGGGTAATAAACCAAACGATTTTTGCATTTGCTGCATAAAACCACAAGGCTGAAGTATGGCAAAGTATCTCTTCATTAAGTAAGATTCTCTTACAAAATATAGCAAAACTCAACTGCAATAGTTACAGTCGTTCAACTTTGAGTTCTGAAGCAGACTCAACATGATGCCACAGCAGGTTGTGTATTCGTAAAGTGCAGTTTTGGGAAGTCGCATTGGGAAGACTTTTTGATATGTAAGTAAGTATGTATATGTATATGTATGTATACCACACATATTTGTAGTGTAATTTGTTATTTAGTAGCAGGCACTTGAGTGCCAAAACGGGTCGAAGTGAGTTATGAGTGTACCCAAACTACTAAACCGCTCACTAAGTTAGCAGTGTGCACGATGTCAAGTGAAGCGATTGATAAATTAATGAATATAAATAGCATTCTTTATACTCGTTCTACTTGTATTCGAACGCCTCTTGCTTCGCTGCAGTTAATCAATAAGCATTTGATTAGCCTTATCATTAAGTGTGTGAAGATTTAACCATATGGGTTGAGGTCAATAGCAGTTAGCTTGATGAATTGACTGTGTACATAGGAGTAAACTGCTTACGATAATAGCAAACCAAATTAATCTTATCAGCGTCTAGAAAATTAGATACAACATTCTTCTAGGTTTATAATCATCTTCCACAACCAAATTGAGAGAACAGAACAATGATTGTCAATTTAAAATACTATTTTATTTAATTAGTAAAGCCATGTTGGATCTGCCTAACACCAAGGTGGAGACATTCGATGAGTAAAATATTTCTGAAAAAGCATAACGTTTTACAACTTATTTGTGCCATAATTAACACTCAATAGCTAATAAAACATATCATAAATAGCCTATGAGAGAGTTCGTCCAAAAATCATAAGAAAAAAATTAGAAAAAAATAAATTAATAGATCATCGATCTTAGTCATTAGGAAATTAAAAATAATTATATTACAAAATAATATTATACTATGCAAAGAATATTTTATTTTGTCATTCATTATTTATCTCGCAGTAAGGTTATTTAAAGAATGTTCAACATTTGGTAAAAATTTATATTTTACGCTTATTAAGCGTTGTGAGCACGTGCGCCCATTCAAAAATGATTTTCTATTTTAATTTTGATTCTACAACTCAAAGTCCCAAAAAACAAGAACAACAAATTTATTTATGGAGAGACATTTATAGAATACTATACGCATTATTTATATATTTTATGAGCTCAAATTGAACCCGCTGCCATAATTACATGTACTTTGTATTCACTCTCGATCTGAGCCACAATGAAATTTGTTCACATGTTCAGTGAACACACAGACATAGCTGAATTGTGAAGCCTACGGTATGATGATAATAATTTAAAATGGGCAAAATGCTTGCAATATTGTTTGACCCTATAAAGTCCACAGTACAAAACTTTTTCGCAAAATTATCCTAGGAATAATTACAAATGAGACTCTTCTGTATCTGACTGTTCTAAAGTAAGTAAAGTAAGAAAATAGGTATATAAATTTAATGGCAATATTGTTTGATCCTATAAAGTCCACAGTACAAAACTTTTTCGCAAAATTATCCTAGGAATAATTACAAGTTAGACTCTTCTGTATCTGACTGTTCTAAAGTAAGTAAAGTAAGAAAATAGGTATATAAATTTAATAGCAATAGTCTTGTAATTTCGTGTTGATAAAAGTTCTTAAAAAATGCCAAAATCAACAAAATCTTAAAAAGCGTAAACAAAAATATAGTTTTTCATGTATAACAAGTAAGAAAGCTACAGTCGAGTGTACTCGACTGTGAGATACCCGCTACCCATTTTGAATAAAAGAAACATATTTTGCGGTATTTTCTCAAAATATACCAAATATACTGCAAAATACTAAAAAAAATACCAAATGGTATATTTGGTTTATCGACATAGTACCGCATTCAAAATATACCATAGACGGCACAATATACCAGATTGTCAGCCAAAGCAACTAAGACCCCTAGTAAGTAGGCGTTTTTGCCCATACAAAAGTATTTTTTAATAACTTCGACAATTTTTATCTGATCGCAACCAAATTTTCAGGAATCATAACTACTATAGTAAATATTGTATATACCAAAATCCAACTCTAGCTTTAAAATTACGCTTATTATTCGATTTTTTTGATTTGCGGGGGCGGAAGTGGGCGTGGCAAAAATTTGAAACAAACTTGATCTGCGTGCAAACATAACAAATGCTGTCAAAAAAAAATTATAGCTCTACCTCTTATAGTCTCTGAGATCCAGTGTTTCATACGGACGGACGGACAGACGGACAGACGGACAGACACACAGACGGACAGACTGACAGACGGACAGACGGACAGACGGACATGGCTATATCGTCTCGGCTGTTAACGCTGATCAAGAATATATATACTTTATAGGGTCGGAGATGCCTCCTTCTACCTGTTACATACATTTCCTGCCGGCACAAAGTTATAATACCCTTCTACCCTATGGGTAGCGGGTATAAAAACTATTTTAAAATTATGCTGACAGTGCAAACTAAAAAACTCAGAGTGCAATCATTTTCGATTACAAACAAACACCAAAATTTGCCCACTGTGCGTGACAAAGATACAACAACAGCAATTTATACAATAAAATTTTTGCGCGACATTTCTTATATACAAACGTATTTCTCAACTCAACGTGAGCGTCATGTTAAAGAGAGCAGCAACATCAAGAATCGGCCGAGCTTGGGGTCTCAGTGCAAAAAGTGTAATGCCAGTCAGCCAGTCAAGCAGCAAGTTCAGCCAGTCTTGGCTTTATAATAAATTCATATGCGAACAAACACAACAAATGTAGCTAAGAGTACGTATGCGAGAGTATGTGTATGTATCGAAGTATGTATGTGTGAGCAGGCGTGCGTAGGCTGGGGGAGTAGAGGTGGGTGCTTGGGATAAGTCATATTGGTCAAGCGGAGCTCACTTAACGTTTCTTGCCATTTTTGGCCAATGCAAGTTACGCACTCACATTGAGTAAACATTTCAATACGACTGTATTTTGTGTGTCGCAGCCCACGGAAAAGGCATAAAGGGGAAAATTTGAAATGTTTCTACAAAAAAAACCAGACTACATATTTGCCAAACATTGGAGGCGTGCATTTGACATGTTTCTATTTTTTTTTTTTTTTTTTTTGTTTTTTTTTGCATATATTGAAAATTATTTCAAATCAGTGTTGCAAATTAATCCTGCCACGCCCTCCAACATTGTCTTTAACATTGACAGTTTGATCACGACCACTCTATCGACATTTCGCAAAATTGATTGATATGATTTGATTTTTATACCATAAGTTATAAAAACTTTGAGTCTGAAGGAAATGTATATAACCGGCAGAAGAAGGCGTATCTGAAACTCTAAAGTTTACATATTCTTGATCGGCGTCAATAGCTAAGACGATGAGCTATGTTCATCTGGTCACCTGCATATCCGTCCATCGGTTCGTATGAACCTAGATCTCAGAGACTATACGATATAGAGCTATAATTATACCCGCTACCCATAGGGTAGAAAGTATATATATTCTTGATCAGCGTCAACAGCCGAGACGATATAGCCATGTCCGTCTGTCCGTCTGTGTGTCTGTCCGTCTGTCCGTATGAAACACTGGATCTCAGAGACTATAAGAGATAGAGCTATAATTTTTTTTGACAGCATTTGTTATGTTTGCACGCAGATCAAGTTTGTTTCAAATTTTTGCCACGCCCTCTTCCGCCCCCGCAAATCAAAAAAATCGAATAACAAGCGTAATTTTAAAGCTAGAGTTACGAATTTTGGTATATACAATAAATACTATAGTAGTTATGATTTGGTTACGATCAGACAAAAATTGTGGAAGTTATCAAAGAAATACTTTTGTATGGGCAAAAGCGCCTACTTACAAGGGGTCTTAGTTACTTTGGCTGACAATCTGGTATATTGTGCCGTCTATGGTATATTTTGAATGCTGTACTATATCGATATGCCAAGTATACCATTTGGTATACTTTTAGTATTTTTGCAGTATATTTGGTATATTTTGAAAATGATACTGCAATATTTTGCCTTTATTAAAAATGGGTAGCGGGTATCTCACAGTCGAGAACACTCGACTGTAGCTTTCTTACTTGTTTTTGTTGTACTTTTGTACTCTATTGTGAAGATAGTATCGATATCGATATACCAAATATGGCTTACGGTATATTTTAGTATTTTTGATGTATATTTTGAAATATGGTTTTATAGAAAATGGGAAGTGTGTATCTCACAGTCGAGCACACTTACTTATCTATTTAACAAATATAATATATTTGCGCCTACCCATAAATATGCTTAGCGTATACTCACGATCAGAGAGTAGGTCAATTGTTTGGGATTTAGTAAGTCAACACAAAATAAGTAAGAAAGCTACAGTCGAGTGTGCTCGACTGTGATATACCAGCTGATATGGTTAGCTACCCATTTTGAATAAAATTCAAAACTTATCAAAAATACTAAAAAAAAATGCCATCGTATATTGGTATAGCACCACATTTTTTTTGCCAATACAAATTTCTTTTTTTCAAAAACTTCGACAATTTTTATCTGATAGCAACTAAATTTTCAGGAATCTTATTGTGTGTACCAAAAATTCCGTTCCAGCTTCAATATTACGCATGTTATTTGATTTTTATACCCGCTACCTATAGGGTAGAAGGGTATTATAACTTTGTGCCGGTAGGAAATGTATGTAACAGGTAGAAGGAGGCATCTCCGACCCTATAAAGTATATATATTCTTGATCAGCGTCAACAGCCGAGACGATATAGCCATGTCCGTCTGTCCGTCTGTGTGTCTGTCCGTCTGTCCGTATGAAACACTGGATCTCAGAGACTATAAGAGATAGAGCTATAATTTTTTTTGACAGCATTTGTTATGTTTGCACGCAGATCAAGTTTGTTTCAAATTTTTGCCACGCCCTCTTCCGCCCCCGCAAATCAAAAAAATCGAATAACAAGCGTAATTTTAAAGCTAGAGTTACGAATTTTGGTATATACAATAAATACTATAGTAGTTATGATTTGGTTACGATCAGATAAAAATTGTCGAAGTTATTAAAGAAATACTTTTGTATGGGCAAAAACGCCTACTTACAAGGGGTCTTAGTTACTTTGGCTGACAATCTGGTACATTGTGCCGTCTATGTGTGCTGTATCGATATACCAAACATACCCTTTGGTATATTTTTAGCATTTTTTAGTATTTTCGGTATATTTTGAAAATAATACCGCAATATTTTGCCCTTATTAAAAGTGGGTAGCGGGTATCTCACAGTCGAGCACACTCGACTGTAACTTTCTTACTTGTTATCAATTTATGGGGGCTGAAGTGGGTGTGGTAAAAATTTAAAATACACTTGATCTGTCAACAAACACAGCAAGTGCTGTCGAAAATTATATCTCTTATAGTCTTTGAGATCTAGGTGTTCATACGGACAGACGGACATGGCTATATCGTCTCGGTTGTTGACCCTAATCAAGAATATATATACTATAGTTCGGAGATGCCTCCTTCTACCTTTTACATACATTACTTCTACCCTTTTATTATCAGGTATAAAAAATTCACCCTTTTCTAGGCATGTTGGGTATAAAAAAGAAATTCAGAACTATTTTCGTTTAAGTTTTATTGTTCGGTGTTTTAGTTTTAGTTGAGGCCGCTAAATTTAATCTTATCTTAGGCATAGACATACACAAATGCACACATTCACACACATCAAAGATATATTCGTGTATGTGTATGTGTATAGATAGCTTAGCTCAGATATGATTGCCTTTTTGTTGCTATTGTGGGCGCTTAAGTGGCGCCGCGTGTAGTTTTTATTTTATTATTAATTTTTTTCAATTTTGTTAGCCATGTTTGTACGTGTTGAAAGAGTTAAAAGTTTACAGCTGATGTGAGTGATTGGTTTTTAATTGAACACAATTATGGACTGCCTTAACTGATAAGCAGCTGATTTTAATGTTGCTGTTGCTTCTTATGTAGTTAAACTATAAACCCCTAATTTTGGATCTGAGTGGTCTGAATCGATATGCAAACGGGTCTAAATATTGTATTAAATGGGTCGTCATCAACAAACACATATTCAGAATCGAACTATAAATTCGTGTCAATATGTGCCGTGAGCTCGAGTATATAATCTAGTATAGAAAATCGACCCTGAACTGTGCGAGCTTTACCAGCAAGTAGAAATAGTTGCAGCCAAAACTCACTGTCTCTCTCTCTCTCTCTGTCTCCCTCTCTCTCCCTCTCTTTCTGTGTCTCTTTCTCTCTTTAAGTCTCTCTGTCGCTCTCTGTCTCACACACACACATCATTTAACCACATTTCAATTTCCGTTTTGTTTTACGCCTGAAAGCATCAATTTTCATTTTATTGATTTCGATTTTTATTGTCCACAAAGCCAACAACAAACAAAAGCAAAGAGAACGACAATAGCAGCGTTCGAAGCGAATTCAAAACAGCAAACACTAAAATGTAAATGACAGTTAAATTACAGTAATAACAAAAACACCAGCCACCTTTATATTATAGTATATAATAACACCAAACATTTTTCACAACCAGCTAAAATTGTCAAATAAATCGAATGAATGACCAGCTTTATTGTTAACTAAGGATGTCAAATCCAATCTGTGATATTACCACTAGAGTAACATTCAGTTATAATGAAATTTCAATCGATTTTGTTAAGTCATCCCCCACAGCAAAGTAAACTATGATTTTATAATGAAAATGCTGCATTCGACTAAAATTCGCACTTATTGATTTTGCTACTTACTGCTCAGCCTCAGGCTAGTTCTTAATATAGACAGATCTCTGGCGGTATCTGCCTTCAGAGAATGACTTTTGCATTTTATCTTTTCTTTTCTTTTTGCTGCTAAAACCTTAAACATTCTCTTTTGGCGTTTTCAGCTATGCAATTGTTAAAAAACGAATCTATATTGACTAGGGTTCATGCTAAGTGCTAAGATGTAAAACTTATAATCTATTTAAAAATTCCCACTACACAGTTCTAAGTTTGCATACCTTTTGAAATGAGGAAGCTTACTACTATAATTACAATTAAACTATTATAAAGCCGAAGTAGCTTGCATTTTTTAATACACATATAGTAATTATTTTATATTGCAACTAACAATAATAATATAATACACTTCTAGAATCAAACAGTTTAGAAAAAAGTATAGTAAGCACATACGAGCACTTAAAAAACTCATTAAAAAAAACACAATAAATCTGTTAAAGAATTTTAAAATCCAAAAAATGTCCAATAGTAGCATTTTATATGTACATATGTATATGGGTAATTCTCTAGTAAATGTCGCGTGCGAACAGCTTTACAGTGACAAAAAAAACATAAACTAAAACAATTTTAAAAATAAGTGAAGGTTATTCTTAAAGCTTTGGATTAGCACTATTTTTAGAGCTAAGATTGATTTTAGGAACTTGTTCTGTTACGATAAAATATATAAATTCGTTCATTTTTTGGTTTTGCGTACGAATTTGTTAATTTTTGCAATTATCAGAACAGAAAACAAAACAAAACCAAAACCATTTTTTGCTCTAATTAAAGTACTAATCTAGAGCTATAAAAAAACCCATGTCTTATTTTTAAAATTGTTTCAGAATATGTTTTTTATTGTCACTGTAAAGCTGGTCGCACGCGACATCCCTCAGAGAATTACCCATATGTGTACTCAACAAAGTATGACCAAAATATGTACCTCATTTCTGTTGGCAAAAAAAAATTAGAATAAATATTTTCAATATTTCTTACTAAAAAGTAAGAAAAATACAGCAAAGTGTGCTGGAATGTTATATGTACGCTACATATTTTCAATAAAACCATATTCTAAAAATAAACCAATTTAATATACCAAAAAATACTATAACCTATCACGCTTGCTTACTGATTTTTTTTTATTTGCGGAGCCAATGGGGAGATAACTTCCATGTCAGTGATATTCTAAAAATACAACATAAAGTTATGCTCGATCTGCATTGAATGAATATAAATTAAATATAAAGAATTGTTGTTTAGTTGTTAACGATATTCTCATTAACGTTAGTAGTTGTGATGAAATCAAATGTCAAAACCTTTATACGATGCACAACTACTTATTCGTGCTGAAAGCTCTGCGGATGATAAAAATAGCTGTCAAGTGGCCACTTCGTTATATTTATGGGTCATTTGAGGGCTTTTATGACTACAGAATACTTTGAACATTTTGCGCGCCCTTTTTTGTATTTCCATATAATCGCTGCTAATCAAACGCATTACTCATACGCCCAGTAAGCGCTCCTCTCCATAAAAACATTATCGAAAATAAATATAAAATCGAATAATGAATAAGGAATTATGGCTAAAATATTTGCTTATCAAACATTCATGGAGCATACAGTCAACTCAGTTAGCCACCCAGAGAAGGAAGAAGAAGACAGGACAAGGCGATATTGAACGTCCACTTAACGCTAATGTATTTGGTTTCAAGGATACATAAAAGGATAACGGGCGGTGAATGTGAGAGCGAGCAAACAGGGCAAACGGAGCAGCCCAACCTTTTTGGTCAAGGATTTTGAGGTGTGTTTGCTCGACCACCAGTTCGCTCACAATTGTTGACATTACACATACGCCGCGTGTGACAACGACGAACACGACGCATATTGATTCATTGAAGTTGCGACGTTTAACATTTTATAGCACAACCGCATCAAAATAATTGACTTAATTAAGTATTCAAATGTTCAATATGTGGGCTGCCAATGGCATAACCACACCATCGTGAATGGTGCTGCCCTCCGTTTCCCCCGCTCATTGATTTATTATCGGTCGATTCACCTGACGCTGCCGTTGCCGTTGCCACTGCCGATTGCCATTTTTCATCCTGACGCCCATGCTAGCTGGCAGTAGGCAACAGCCTGTGCACCTGTGTATAAATCAAATAAAACTGCTGGCGTCCAAAAGTTTAACTTTTGCTTCATTTGTTAGGCGAAAAGCGAATTTCTAGCAGAAGCTGGGCGGGAGGTTGTGCTCCAAGGCCACCATTAGCTCTGCCACTCGGGTTGCCTTATCCATTTCAGACTCGGTTAGCGCAAATGGCATTACTCGCATATAGCTGGACTTGCCTCTCGCTGTAATTGCTTAGCCAATGCGTCTCAAAGTGCCATTGAAAGGATTGCATTTTGGGCGAGTATTGAGCTTCTGAATTCTTCTCTCCCTCAATCCTTGACTTTCAGGGGTCCATGAGATTTTGAAGAGTGTGTGTAAAAATGCTAGAAGTTCCCATTCGCTTGATTCTCTCAGCCACTTTAAAAGGTTTCTCTTGTAACTGCAACCAGGCAAGTTTTGCCTTCGAGTAATTAGTAAAGTTTTCGTTTTCCAAGTACACCACTTAAGGCACTTCCAGAACCTAAGCTTTAATTACACATTACAAAGTTTAATTTTAATTTTCAGCAATACGATGCAGTTCACTTGTTGCTCATCACTTTGGGATAAGTATAACCGTCTATTCAACTCATCAACAGAATGAGCTCCCTTTGATTAATTGATTGATTATTGATTGTTTTTCGTACTTTACTTTGAAATGACTCTTAAATTCTTTTGCATTATTAATTCGTTTTGTATTCGTTCGTGCTCCATGCATTATTTCATTTGAGAAAATCGAAATCAAAGATTAGTTGCTTGAATATAATCTATACTCTTCAGGGGCACCAACAATTTGCACTGGCAGATGGCTCATCTGTGTGTGCTATTTAAACACTGCTCATTATCACGATTTCTATTTTTTCCTCGTATTTATAGCCTGAATTAGCTTAGTACGCATATT
The DNA here is from genome assembly GCF_009650485.2 of Drosophila albomicans. Lineage (NCBI taxonomy): Eukaryota > Metazoa > Arthropoda > Insecta > Diptera > Drosophilidae > Drosophila > Drosophila albomicans. Next base: position 3,670,426 of record NC_047628.2, on the reverse strand, counting down.
TTGACACTATTGACGCTTGTAGACTGTTGTTAATTGTTGTTATATTTTTAATGTTTTTGCGGTTGTTATTGATGTCGTTGCTGTAGCCATCGCTTATGATGTTGACGTTGTCAGTTTTAGTAGCTTTATGCGGTTCAATGAGTTTTATTGGAGTGACGCTAATAAATGCATTGTAACTAGGGATGGCACGATTAATCTATGATATACAGCAATCGATTATTTTGTTTTTCTTTTCAATTTAATTGTATTGAAAAATGAGTTTCGATTAATGGAATCAATATCCTCATTATTGATTGTCATAAGAAAAGTGATTATACATCACAAATTTTAGACGAGCTCAGCTTTCTTCTTAAATGCTCCATCTTTAGAGCTAAGCTACCCTTTATTCTTGGCATGAGATGGAAAAATTGAAATTATTATTTTGTATAGTCACTTGACGTGAATCCCAACTTGTAATTATTAATTTACTTTTGAAAAATAAATTGTATAGTATTCCTATTAAAAAATAATCGAAAAATTCTATCCAAAAATTATTTGATTATTGTAATATTTCTTCGATTCAATGCGATTAGTAATCGAGAAAATTAATATCACTATATCATCACTAATTGTGAATTGTAAATACCAATAATCCAAACACAAAATATATGTAAATATGTGGGATATGCGTAATTCATGAGAGAATGTTAAAGCTAGTTTAATTATCATGATTTATTCAACTTAGAGAAACCATTTCTAGAAGTAAAAGGGCTGATAATTCATCATTTATTCGCGCAATTATATTGTAATTGTATGGTATTAATAATTATACTTGTAATACTTGACCTCAAAAGGGCATTGATTTAGTCTTTACACAATGCAGAGAAGTGAATCAGGCAAAAATACTACAAATATAAAATATACTATATATATAAAAGTGAAATTATATATATAAAATGTTTATATTTTAAAAATAAATCAATAAATTATTTGTTTCAAGTTTGTGTGATCTTGAGTCACAAAATAAAAACCAATCAAGAGAAAATAATGTAGAGCCACACGTATTTAGGAAATCTTGAACATCCTGAAGACCAGAGATGGCTAATTAATGTGGACATTTTCGAATAAATATATTTTTAACAATTTAACAATGAGCTCATCCAGACACGACTGACACAACACAACACAACGCAAGCAAAAGCAACAGCAATGACAAAAACAAAAACAACAACAAGCAAATCCAAGCCCCAATTAAGACGGCAAACGCGTCGCTCAGTACAGCAAATCAAATTAGGGGCAAAACACGTTTACCGTTTTAAGCATTCGCTTGAGTACGAGAATGCGAGAGATCTACTCGAGGCAATTACGGCGACAGCGTCGAGTCTCTTAGCGTCTCGATGGAATGATTTCGCAAACGGAGCGGGGGCAACGCTGCGTATGAGTGTTATATGTGCCGTTGACGTTGCCGTTGTTGCTGTTGCGTTTATCTCCATTTGCGAAAGATACTCATACACTTTTGAGTAACGCTAAATGAGACATGTGTAGGCCAGCAAATACGCGCTGCTTGCATGTGTACACAATATGATATCTGAGATAGTCACGTGTTAACATCATTTCTAATTATGAACAACAACTGAGAGTTGTACGATAAATCGGTGAGTCTAAAAGACAAATTTACCGATGTGAATTTAAAACTTTGACCAAGCCGTAATACGCATCACTAATGAGTTTATTCAACTGCCTATCTTAATGTAAATATTTACAAATAATAAAATGTGGTCTTGCCTTCGCATTTGCCTTCTGATTTTCAGATTGTATTGAAACTGGCAATTCAATGTTTTCATTGCAGAAGAAAGTCGTTTTCATTGCTATTTGGCACATCATGCCTCACATGCTCTTTTTTCAACAGGGTATAAAAAATACGCGCAATGCTCAGTTTTTATACCCGATACCCAAAGGGTAGAAGGTATTATAACTTTGTGCCTGCAGCAAATGTAGCTAATAGGCAGAAAAAGGCATCTCCGACCCTATAAAGTATATATGTATAGTATATTCTTGATCAGCACAACAGACAAGACGAGTCCGTATGAACACATAGATCTCAGGTACTATAAGTTTGTTTAAACTTTTTGCCACGCCCCGTTACGCCCCCAAAAATTGAAAAAATTTAATACCAAGCGTAATTTTTAAGCTAGATTCACGATTTTTAGTTTATACAATAATAACAAGAGTATTTATGATTTCTCAAAATTATAAAAATTCTTTATGAAAAAAAAAACATCTACTGCTGTAGATGCTTTGGTTAATATGTAGTAAATAAAGCGTTTTCTTAATTTGGTATATTTTTGGATGGTTTTATTGAAAATGGGTAGCGGATATCTCACAGTCGAGCTCATTCGAATGTAGCATTCATACTTGTTTAAATCTTGACCGCACGAAAGTCATTAGGCTAATGACTTTTCGTTATTGTATTTCTTTGAGAAGTTTATTTACTTAGTGCATTCTTACCCTATCACTGTGGAGTGTATTAATGCCCACCCACAGGTAAATTTCATCGCATATTTTATTGCTACTCGATTCTCCCCTCTTTGACTTTGTCCTTTATCTTAATTGCATTTTGGTTTAGCGTTCTGTTTGATTTTGCTAAATAATCACAAATTAATTGAATAGCCCGCTTCGTTTTGGTCCAAAACAAAACCAGACACAGAACTCCATCCAAGGTATAACTTCTGAATTCGCCTCTGGCTCTGTCTCCCTCATTCTCCTTGTGTCCTGGCGTGCCAAAGTGCAAACAATTGTAATTTGCCATTGCCATTACATTTATCTGCTTTCTTATTTTTTTGCGATGCTTGTTATTTTTAGCATTTTGTTACTTTTGGCCACGTGCCCTAATTAGTTGCCTACCTGACACTTTCCCGGCCAAGCCCTGCTGGACCAGGCCCATTCTGTGCCTTGCACAACTTTGAGCAACGACGCATATTATTTTGATTAGGTCCCATTGACATGATTCAGCGCTTTTTTGTTCTGTCTGCGTCGAATGATTAAAAGCTTTAATGTCACATTTCATATAATGAAATGAAATTGAATAAAATGTTTAACCACTCAAAGAAATATGAAAAGTATGGAAATTTAAGAGTTGATTTGAACTATATAATACCAAATTATACGCTATACAATCATCTTTAGTTTGCTCGTTTAATTAGCTACAATATAAATTGGAAAACAAAAAACATGCATATTAAATCGCATAAAATTTTGGCATCGCGAAGCAACCGCAAAATGAATTGTCTTATAATTTAATGACACTCAAGAAAATTGAAAAATGTTCAAATGTTTTGTGCGTGTGTGTGCCAACAAAAATGTCGAGAAACCAATGCCACGAATGCCATAACACTTTATATTATGTATTGCATTGATATATTGTGCGATGTATGTATGTATATTTTCATATATGCGAGTCTTTATGTATAAACATGCATGTGTGTGTGTGTGTGGATATCGCTTATTTCTAGAGCCAACAGACGTAGCCGCCTCCACAACGAGCAGCCGCAAAATAAACACACGTGTGAACATGAATTGAATGGCTGACCAAAAGATGCGCTGCAGATACAATCTCACGCATACAACGCTATCGAATACACACACACTTACACACTGGCACATGAATGCATGTAAATACTGAAGAAAATCAGCGCCAAATTGACGTAATTGTCACAATTTTTGTCGGCGACAATCGTCGATTTGTGTGGGCTAACAACAACTGTCGTGTGCGTCTCTCTGTCTGTCTGTCGGTGTGTCTGTCAGTCTCCACGATATGTTGTGTGTATGTTTTTGGGACCTCTGTGAGGCTCCACATATGAAATAATCATAAGTATAGTTGAGAACTGTTTTAACAAACTGTCAAAGAAACAGAAATGCCATTAATCATCAAGTGACAGTAGCTCAATTCAATCTCGAATAGCATTAGCTGTAAGTAGCACTGAGTTTATTCAAAATATACATATAACTGATAAAACTCAGACATCTTCTCTTTCGCTTCTCCTCACTTTAGTTTTCACTAAGACGAATTTCATTCCATTCAAGTCACTTTAGCAGAGCCCCACTGTATGATGAAGAATCACTTTTGTGAGAGTGTATATGGCTTTGGATATAGCGCAGGCGCAATTGCAAACATTTTGTGATGTGACTAAATGACTGACTGACGACGACTGGCAACAAGTTTTTGCTGTTGTCTTCTATATAAAAGTATCTGTAGCCGTGCTGCAGTGACTTGTGTCAGCTTGTCCTCCCCATCAATTAACACCACTTTGCTACACACACAAATGAACTAAGCAAATAGAGAAATTCAAACCGATAGGCAGGCCAGACAAAAAGTCGGATTTTATTGTATATACTATATACTACATAGTAGTATGTATTCAGTGATCAACGGGTTCAGCCGTGATGCGAATTGTCAGCAACACCCACTCCACACGATTTGCCAGCCAACAAATATTATAAACAAATTAGCTATACGACAATAAATTTACAATTGTATTTACATATGCACAAACATTCAATTACGAATCCTCTGTTAAAATGTTATCAATTAAGATCTGTTAATTACGTTTTAATGTTATTGAATCAACCGAAATTCAAGTAAATTAACATTAATGATAATGAATCTGTTTCAAATATTATTATTAATTGCAATGTGATGACTATTTTTAAGAATTATGCTATGAAATAAAAAGTTATATTAAGCTGTAGAAATATTATTTTAAATTTTAAATTTAAATTATTTGCCAAAACTTTATTGAATAATAACGATATATAAATAGATGGTTTTTGCAAATCACTTATGTGAGCCTCTAAGACTATCCAATAATATATTTCTTGAAACCACATTTATAAAACGATAATTTAATACATTCTATACGTAATCGTCATCACAGCACAAGCATGAGTCAAGAATTTTCCAAGTTTTCATAGGCATAAATTGTCTGAATATTTGTTTATTTGTTTCAAAGATTTTCAATAGTCTGTCTTTGTTTAGCTATTCGCTTGGGTCAATAAAATTTCGCTTTATTGCAATGACTGAAACATATTGTTTTTTCTCTTTGAAAAATTGCATGAAAATACACAAATTTAATAAGGTGGCAAGTGTGTAAAATGTTATTATCACAGAGTCGTTTCATCTGATATTTTAAACATTTTGTATTTTTTAAATTTATTTATTTGTCCTCAGCTGAATATTTTTATATACTACGTCTATGCGACCAGAAATAAACATAAATACAAGTCCATGTTCTATTTTCATAACATTTTGTGAGAAATAAGCACGCAAATATACATATGAACATATTTATATACATAGGTATTTTTATTTTATAATTTTACGCTTTATACCATATTATTCGAATTTAGCAAGCATCGTACTTTGAGTACGTGCAAAATTAATAAGTAAAAAGGAAAGTTTTTCACTATGAAGAACTCAAATAAATTTATAAATAAATGAAAAATCCATTCTTATAGTCGATGCTGGCTTTAAAACAAATGTAATGCAAAAATAATATTGTTTTTATGACACATTACATTGCCAGAATAAAACAAGTAAGAAAGCTACAGTCGAGCACACTCCCTGTCCATTTAGAATAAAACCAAAACAGTACAGTATTGTTAATAAAATATACCAAATTAATACACCACAAAAATACTAAAATATTCTTCAGGTTATGTTTGGAATATTGATGCAGTACTAAGCTCGTAATATACCGTATACCAATATACCATATATAAAAGTACGAACAACGAGATTTCCAAGAATCATTAATACTATAATTATTATTGTATGTTCCAAAAATCAACTCCAGCTTCGCTTACACTTGTTATTTGATTTGTTTCGATATATGGCGGCGGAAATGGCAAAAATTTCAAACAAACTTGGTCTGTATGCAAACAAGTGCTGTCAAACAAAAATTATATCTCTGTCTCTTATAGTCTTTGAGATCTAGGTGTTCATAAGGACAGACGGACATGGCTATGCATATCGTCTCGGCCGTTGACGCTGATCAATAATATATACTTTATGGAGTCGGACATGCCTCCTTTTGTCGGTTACATATGTTTCCTGCAGACCTTAAGTTTCTACCCTTTGGGTAGCGGGTAAATAATATTGTTCTTATGATATATAAGAATATATTTTTAGAATACTTTAAAGTCTATCTAAGTATTATAAGTACATTTCGAGTTTTAGGATTTGAATTCATTAAATTGAACCAATATATAATTTAGTGCTATTTTTGTAAGAAAATGTTACGCATGTTACACATGGTATTTAGGATACTAAGTAGAATAGTCGAAGACATAGGGAATGTCATCGCATTCACTTAATTGTTTAATCAATGCTTCTGGTTCGATTTTCGCTAATGATTGCGAACATTCATTTGTTTTCAGTCAGGTTGTACCTACGTGCTACCTTAGCTTTATTTACTCTCCGATCGGCTGGCTTTATCTAATTAACAACAGGTTGTCGCATATTATTTCCAGCTGCCAAAAGTCGAAAAAAGTAATTGCACAAATTAAAATGCACAATGCACATGTGAAGTGGAGAACCCGTGAAAACAGGTCGCATAAAATTTTTAAAAATACAGTTTGTTTTTTATTTTTATTGCGACAGAGTAACTGAACGTCAGATGCAGCTGACTCTGGGCTGTGGTAGTCACCCAATGCACTGCCATTTCGTGTGTGCAACCATTTGGAAAATGAAATCAGAAATCACTTTAACAATCAGCCAACCGGCCAGTCCCAGTACCAAAGTCTGGCTGACTCAGCCCAACTCAACACAATTCGATGCGGGCCATACACTTCTCTCTTTGCCCCATTCACATAAAAGTAAAAAGGGAATTGGGAGTTTTTCGTTATCATCTCTTCAACTGAGTGCCACATGTGATACACACCACCCAATTAAATGATACAGAACAGAGAGAAGTAGTTAAATCTGCGTGCTGATAATTAAAAGGTAAACTCAATCCATCGTTTGTGTAAATGTCAATTCGCTTTTCTTTATAAAAATGAAAGACATCTAATTGAGACGAAACATTGATATACTGCATCTTCCTATATAATAATTATAATAATATTCGTGGAAAAAAGGGTATCCTAGTCGCCTACTATACAAATTGGTACTTTTACATATCATATTATATAGTTGCATAATGTAGTATAACAAAGCTGAGCGTTATCAACTAAGATGTAATTGACAGTGCAAATTGTCTAATAATTGTTTGTTTAATTTATGGCATATGTCAGATATAAATACGTTCCTACATGATTGCATAATGTATTGTATAAGGGCTCTTTGAAATATATATATCTATAATGTTTGTTTTTTATACTATAACTTTACACTGATAGTATAAAGTGTTATTAAAAGATGATTATGAGAATTTTGAAATAAACAGAAAACGCTTTAATGTTAATGTTAAATTAAACATCGACCTCAGAGATCGAGCCTTAAAGTCTGCAGCTTGCTGCGTTAAAATGGCATCTTCAATATTTGCACAGTTGGTTATACATTACAAAAATAGACAATTTCAATATTCAAAAATAACTAGAACCAATGTGTTTTTATTTTTCTTATCTCATTTTGTTTCCATATAATTAAAATACCGTACAATGAGGCCTAAAACAAAAATACTGAATACTGAAAATTATCATAGAAATTACTTAGTATATTTTTATGCTCCAAAATATGTAACAGGCATAACTCCTCTATATATAGTTCTCAGATAGGAGAGATAGGACAACACTTGTTTTTTTGCACACAGATTAATTAAATAACTACCGTAATTTTGAAGCTAGAATCACGATTTTTGGTACATTGAATCCTAACTAGTCCTTACGATTATTTGGTTACGATCTGCTTCAGCATTAGTGGCTTTGATTGTCAATCTGACACATTTTATACTCTGCGGTATATTATAATACGGCCTTCGGTATATTTTAGTATATTTTCTGTATATTAATACGGTATATTTTAAAAATAACACCGCATTGTTAAGTGTTGTTTTGCTGGTCGATTATTATATACCAAACTTCGCCTAAGCATAATTAGTATTATGGATACTTCATTTTTTGTTTCCTTGTCGATAGAATACTATGTCTTGAATGATACAGTTTGCTGGTTTTTATGGCCGCCTTTAGTTTTTTTTTAGTTTCTATGTATATGTATACACTAGTTTCTCTCTTCGACTGACAAACTATTTGACCACTAGACCATCTGCTGTGGAATTTTATGAATATTTATATATTTGTTTGTAGACTATATAACAATAAATAAAACTTATGCTTTTGGTCAGCTTATGCTAATAATAGCCACAAGACATTCGAATTATTAAACAATACTTGCAGAATTGAAAATATTCTTTCATTCAGCAAAAATTAAAAGTGATATATTGTACAATATATATTGTAGAAGGAAAATAATTTTAAATAATGAACTAATAAGAATTTGTTGCAAAGTTCGATTTCGTAAAGCACTCGTATAAAAATGTCTGATGAATTACGAGTAATATTGCCACTCGTAGTTCTTTTCTAGTTTTTCCAGTCTGACACAAAGAAGGAAGTTCAAAAGAAGCAAGCACATAAGTTTCCAGAATGGGAATGGGATAATTTAGGCCTGGGTCTGGATAACTTATTGACAATAGATGGCGACACATACCACAAATTGCTGTTCCTTTCTGTTGAAGCATTTTTGCAAGCCAAGGCAAAAATCCAAGCAACTACAAAAGGCACAGAGCCATCAACTACTTAGGGTCCGGCTTTAGTCCTAAAAAAGAAGGCCGCAATTTTTTCACTTGTCCAATAAGAAGACGGCACACTTTTCAATTGTGTGTGCATCAGAGAATGTACTTAATATAAGTATATATGTATGTATGTGAAATTTCCAATTTCGGAATGAGTGTCCAGTATGCACATTCCTGTACAAAGTGTTACCAATAGCAGAATCATGCCATAGTCAGACTATGTTGTTGCGGGGAAGGTAAATCAAAAAGCCGCTTAGCTGTTGTCCTGTCATGCATGTCCTGGCCAAGTTGGCAGCAAAATGGCAAAATGGCAGCCAAACAAACGAGGCAAAGTAATATTAATACGCTCATGCTTACATATGTATATACGTATGTATGTTTAATGTATATATGTAGTATGCATGTTTATGTATATGCCCGAAAAAACCGTGTGCTGCTATAAATAACCTTACGACATGCTCTGAGTACTTGGAAAAGGACCCACAGGCCTCGCCCTAACCTCGCATACCACATAAGTATGTATGCGTGCACAGCCGTGTGTGTGTGTGTGCTTAGTTTGTGCATGTGTCGTGTATACACGCAAACTTTTGTAACTTTTTTGTCTGTAAGTAAAATCAAGGAAACAAAGTAAAAACTGCTTTCCGTTTTTCTCTCTCTTTCTCGATGTAAAAAGTAAAACGAACCCAACGGCAACTGTGTCAAAGCTACATTTGTCAGTGTGTGTGTGTGTGTGTGTGTGAGTATAGAAAATAAAAGACACAAAAAATTATGCAAAAGTTTGGCAGCCTCGACTTGTAGTGTATGTTAAATCGTTGTGAGTTCTGTTCTTGTGGTTTGTCCGATTTTGTAAGTTTGTAAGTTTCGTTATTGGGGTAGCTCTGCACATTATTTTAAGTTGCTTGAAAACTTAACTTAATTAAAGTTATTTATTTAAATACGTTTATATGTTAGAGATGTAAAAAACGTGATTTAAATTTTAGTGTTTTGAAATACCTTAAAACTAAAATAGACGCATTTGTAGTAGACTACATTTTGTATATCTTATGAAACCATTACCCACAATACTTTGTTTAACATAATATGATACTGAGTGCGACATACTATACAATGAGCGAGTATACAAATCATGTAATCAGAGATTATTTATTACTCAGACGTCTGAGAATGCTGTGGGATTTCAATAAAAAAAAAGTCTTCGAAATCATATTGTGTGTATGTGTGTGTATGTGAGTATTCTACACACAGAGAGAAAAAAATCTATATTGAAAATTAGATTGTCAATCATGATTGAGAAAGTTTTCAATCTTAAAAAAGTTTTTGAAATAAGATGTTTAGGTTGCAAAAATCTTATTTTAAGATTAAACAAGTAAGAAAGTTACAGTCGAGTGTGCTCGACTGTGAGATACCCGCTACCCATTTTTAATAAGGGCAAAATATTGCGGTATTATTTTCAAAATATACCGAAAATACTAAAAATACTAAAAATATACCAAATGGTATGTTTGGTATATCGATACATTTCATTCACCATTGAAAATATACCATAGACGGCACAATGTACCAGATTGTCGGCCAAAGCAACTAAGAGCCCTAGTAAGTAGGCGTTTTTGCCCATTCAAAAGTATTTCTTTAATAACTTCCACAATTTTTATCCGATCGCAACCAAATTGTCAGGAATTATAACTACTATAGTAGTTATAGTATATACCAAAATTCACAGCTCTAGCTTCTAGCCCCACTTGCGGGGGCGGAAGTGGGCGTGGCAAAAATTTGAAACAAACTTGATCTGCGTGCAAACATAACAAATGCTGTCGAAAAAAAATTATAGCTCTATCTCTTATAGTCTCTGAGATCTAGGTGTTCATACGGACAGACGGACAGACACACAGACGGACAGACGGACATGGCTATATCGTCTTGGCTGTTGACGCTGATCAAGAATATATATACTTTATAGGGTCGGAGATGCCTCCTTCTACCTGTTACATACATTTCTTGCCGGCACAAAGTTATAATACCCTTCTACCCTATGGGTAGCGGGTATAAAAATCTTATTTGCTTCATGAATTCGTTGTTGTTCTTGTTTGTAGATCGAAAAAAACTTAAATTTAAGAATTTTTTTTTGATTCTTAAAACAAGTATCATAAATATTTTGAAAGTGAGAATGTTGTAAATCTCTTCCTCCAAAATTAGAACCAAGTTTCTAGGGCAGTAAGTAGAGACGCCGCAAATCATTCTACCGTGTGATTATCGGTCCTGGTCCTAAATAGGTATGTGTGTTCTAATCTTGAAAAATACAAAAATCTTGAATTTCAAAATTGAGCAATCTAAAGTTTTAATAGAATTTTGAATTTATTTAAGAGTAAACCTTCTTGGTTTTTATTTTTTATTGATTAAAAGCATCAATCACGTTTTTTCTGTCAGTGCACATACAAATTTATAAGTCCGTACTCATACTCGTGCACGTTTGCATAAGCAGCATTGACAGCAGGTGTTTCTAGTTGCCACTTTTGGCAGAACACATTTGTGTGCGCCTACGCCATGAACAAACATATTTGCAGCAGCTCCTTTGTGTGTAGTTTGCATATGTATGCGGCTTTATTGTTATTTTGAGCGTGTGTGCGGAATACTTACTACCCTGACAACACCTTCGAGTCGTTACGAAAGTCTGAAATGAAGTTAGCGCATTCAGCAGAACTAAGTAATTAAATTATACTGGATGGCACAACATGGGATAGATACAAAGACTCAAAGTCAGACGGTTGCCCTTCAGGAAAGCTTCAGAAAGTTCGACTATAATAATGAGTGACAAAAGTTTTCGCATTGGGAATATGTTGTTAGCACGCAACAACAATTGCTGAATTATAATATGCTTATAAGTTTGTTCCCCTGAAGATATCGAACTCAGGGAATCCATTGCATCCCATTCAATAATAACACATATTCATCATTCTCATATATATTTTTTAAGGATTTCAAATTCATTTTATTGGTTTTTTTCTTGTTTGTTTTGCTTTTGCTTATCTTTTCCTTTGTGTTTGTTTCTTCCTCTCATTTCTTGTTCATCATTATAATTGGTTTACTTGCTCGCATATTTTTTCTTTTTCATTATTATTGTATGCATGGATTTTTTAAGACGTTTCATCTTTGTTGTTGTTTTTTTTTTTTTTTTTTTTATTTTTTTTTGTTTTTGAAATATATTTATATATACGCACTTGCTATATAAACTTAAATATATAAACTAAATTAAATAATTTGAATTTTCTCTTTTTGTTTTGTATTCTTGTTTTTGTCTGTTTTTTCTTTCTTTCATATTTTTAATATATATATATTTATTTTTATAAATATATGTACTTTGAATTTAACGCACGCACGCACATGACACAACAACAAAAGGTTATTCCATTTCGAATATTTGACAAAAAATATTTGTTTTCTTGCCGAATTACAAACTATATATAATTATATAGATTTGCAATTTGCATATTATTTAGCAGATTTTAGTTAGCTTAAAACAATTCTTTCTCTTGGAAGTTATACAAAATGATACACATACATATACATATTCATATACATATCCATATCCATATCCATATATAATTTTATAGTGTATATTCTTCTCTTTATACATGTACATACGTAAAGCAAGTATTAAAGCTCAGTTATATGATTTGTAGAGCATTGCTAAATAAATTACATTTAAAGTTAACTAATAAAAATTAAAATTGCACAGAAACTTTACAAAATATGTGAAATGAAATGTGAATTCAAGTTCGTATTTTTGTATTTTTTTTTTATTTTTGATGTTTTCACTGAAATAAGTTATTATACATCATATACAGTAAGTATGTATATATGCATACGTAATATATTTTTATTATATTTATTAATATTGTTGTTGTTGCTTTTTTTTCTTTTATTAAATTATTTGCTCAGACTACTATAGACTATGAATTTATATGTATGCATGTATGTATAGATCTTCCAATTTTTTATTAATGCGCCTATTTGTTTTGTCGTTGGTGTATGCCTGTTTTGTGTGTGTGTGTGTGTGTGTGTAAGTGTATGGGTGTTATTTTTTTTTGTTGAGAAAATAATGAAAATGTCCTTCAAACAATGTGATGTGTGCTTTCTTTTCAAAACTTGTTTTTATTAATTTGTTAATTATTTTTTAATATTTATGACTTTTTGACGCAACAACTGAGTAAAGTTAATTTATTACAAAACATACATTGTATATTTTTGATAAAAATAAATGTATTTCTTTTTAACAACAGAATTTGAAAGGCTTGGCGTCTAAAAATAAATTAACAAAGAGTACAGGAATTAAAATAATAATTTAAATGATTGTTTTTCTTTTAGCCTATTATTTAACAGAAGGCTTCGCTGCTCCACATAGTAGACCCTTAAGATCTTTTAAACTTTTAGAGAAATTTGTTTGTTAACGAAATGATAAACAATAAATATATATAAATTGATCTTTACTCAAATATATATGTATATAACGTTTTTGTTTTTTGATTTTTTTTTGTTGCTTTGTTTTTTTTTTAAATTATTAAACTTAATTGGCGCTTATTTTTCCGTTCTCTCTTTTTCTTTCTCCTTTTTGCACATTTTCTTGGTATCTTTTTGTTTGTGTTTTATATAAGTGTATAATATTAAATATTTTTTGTTGTTCAATTAATGCTACGATTTTACGCTTTTTTACACACAAATTTCATTTTGTTTTTGTTTTTGTTTTTACTTGCGACTTAAATGTAAACATTTAGATTTTTTTGTTGCTGCATTTTTGCTGTTGTTTTTTTTTATAATATATATTTATACCATATATATTATGTTTTATATGTTTTGTATGCTTTGTATGTTCTCCATGTTAATATTTATTATTTATTTTAGAATTTGAGTAGTTCATGTGGTTCTTTCTGGCGCATTTTTGCACTAGATCCTGCGAGCGATACGTGGATTTGCCACGTATAACTTTCTAATATGTATGTTGTAAATATGTGTGTTTGTATGTATGTATATGTATGTTCGGTGAGTGCGCTTACTTTTAGGTGCCACTGTTGATGAGCATGTGTGTGTATGTGTGTCTATTGGATGTTGATTAACTTTCGGCTGTTTTCTCTTTATCTTTATCTTTACCTTTCATTCTTTTTGTGTGTGCTCTTCTTTTGTATTGTAGATGTTATTTGTATTTTTGTTTTTGTTTTTGTTTTTATTGTTGCACGTCGTCGCTGATTGTACAACATTTATAGTACATATGTATCCGTATGTCTAGAACGCCTACAACATCGAGAGCTAAATGTAAGCTCAGTAAGTAGCAGAGGGGCGGGAGGGGCAGGAGGCATCGGCCAGAGGGCACATAAGAATTTCAGCGATTGTTTTTTTTTCGTATTTGTTTTGTTTTGTATACTTTGGAGCGCCTTATGCAACACTAATTTGTAGTTATTATAATGCATTCCCATCAGTAAACTCGGTTTAACTAACGCACGAATCTTAACTCTTGGTTGACTTGTTTACGATATCTTCACGATGTTACGAGTACGAGACTTTGTGAAAACTTCGCCGAGAGAGAACTTTCATCATTCTCGTTTTTTTACGTTCTTTTAAACAACTTAATTTCTCTTTTTGCTTTTTTTTCTTGTTTGTTTGTTTTGTTTTGTTTTTTATTACCACACTAAGTGCGCCATCATTTTATTTGTATTTAATTTATAAATTAATAAAGCGTTTCATACTTTCACAAATATTCTTGTTCTATATCTGGTTGTTGTTGTTATTGTGTGTGATTGTTAAGGGGGTGTTTCTTGTGGTTGACTTAAAAACACTTTCATCTTGTTTCGCCATTTTACCGAAGTTCTCTTTTAGCCTTTGCATTGTTTTCTTTTGCGTTCTCCTCTGTTATTTTCTCTTTTCAGTTAAACTAAACTATGTACTTTACAACTAAATATCTGTAGTCTCGTGGTTATACTATACGCTATATGTTATGAATGATTATTTATGTGTTTTACCATAAACTGTTTTTACTTATTATTTGTTTGTTTGTTATTTTAACTGCTGATGTTTGCCATGTAGTTGGAAATTCCTCTTCTCTGTCATTCTCTCGCTCGCTGCTCACTTTGCTCCTTTATTACAAATCCCATTTTTTGATCGAAAATGCGTTCATCAGTATTGTGAGGGGAGCGTTCAAGTTCCACTACTCTGCAAAAGAGACAATTAAAAATAATCTAATTAGTTACCTGCGTAAAAAACAACAACAAATATACACGTATATTTATCTCAAAATATGCAAATATCATGGGCTAGTATATAAAACCGCTTTATATGCTTTTGATGTTTTCATTAGCTCTTAGCCTTGACTGAGAGGCCAAGTTTGTGCTCGGGCATTTCCTATTTGAGTTTTTTAACCTCAGTCTCAAGTTTTTGAGTTGCTCAAACTCAAACGAGCTCTTCACTGACCATTAAACTTGCTAGCAAACTGATACCAACTAATTTGGTGATGTGTTTGATATTGGTTTTGGCATCGAAATTAACAGAACCAGCAAACCGTTGTCATTGTTTTCCCACTCGCAATGCTTATTATTGAGCTAGGTCAAGGTCATTTGACTATTTTGGGCGATTTGATTTATCGAAAATAATTTATAAAGAACATATAGTACACAAGTAATTATATTTCATGTTTTATGGCAACTATTTGCTTTCAAAAATGATCTTTTCACATGATTCTTTTGAAGTATCAAAAGTACCTAACACATTTTATTTAAAACTTTCGTGGAAGCAGTTTTGTACTTGATATATTTCTCAAACATAAAAAAGGTATTTAAAGCGCATGATGAACCCGCATGATTCAACTAAATCAGATATTTAACGGTGAATACATGTACTATATCATAGTTGTGTGTATAAATAAACTCGTTATATTTTTTGTTCTCATTTCCCGGTGCTCAACTGGCATGTAAAAACTTTTATAGATTTTGTGCCTTATCAGTCTCGCGCACACACAAACACACACACACAAATCGAAACTTAACGCCAAGCACACCAAACAGTCTGCCAGGCAGCGCTGTCAACGTCGACGTCGACGCCGACGTCAATGGCAATGTTGATGTCGATGGCAGCGCTGCCGGTGGGCGCTTATGACGTAAGCAATGGCAGCGACAGCGACAGCGGCGGGTTATATTAAATCTTTTTTCACAAAATCATATAACAACAAAGAGGAGAGGAAAAAAACAACAGCAAGAAGATACGTTAAAAACTAAAATGACGGCAAGTTTTGTTTTTGTATTTTCAGGCGGCATTTTATGGCTGGAAACCAAAGTCGTGAGTGAACGAGCCGACTACGTAGCTGCACCCACACCAAGGCAGCAATAACAATACAATACATACATTATATGTACATATTCATATATGCATAACTATACGAAACCGAAGAAGATACATTTAACCGGGTATATTTGCAAGTGCAGCATGTTGAGCTAGCTGCTAACTCTTCGCTTCTCTTTTCTTCTCATACGAATCGGATTACATAAGATCAATTTGAACAAATGTTCGAAGCATTACCAGCTATTGTACAACTACAGATTTGAAAACAAAGCTTTCACTTGCCAAATGCTTTAACTGGCCTTGAAATGACCAAAATGCCAAAAATAAAAAGCGAAACATAAGTAATAGCATCGGAATGTGCAACAAATGAAAGGTACTTCAGATAGTAGTTTACCATAAGCTAAACAAATGGAAGGAAAGGAAATGTTTTTTTTTTAGTTTAATGATATAAACTCAGTCGTGGTCGTAGAAAGTGGAACTGAATAATATAATCATATGTTATATTTATGTGCGCACTATAAAAATCTAACAAATTGTACCTGACTAATATATAAACCTTGTGTAATGTGAGTATGCATAATCTTTACTTCATTATAGAAAGATAAATAACTTTTTACGCAATCCTAACAACCTGACAAGTAATAAGTTATCGGCTAAATTTAAATTTAAATCAATTCAAAATGATTATATAAATATGAGGTACATTATTGTATTGCTGCACGATTTTGAGAACCCACAGTTAAAGTCGATTTTAAACAAGTAAGAAAGTTACAGTCGAGTGTACTCTCGACGACGATGCTTGCTTAAATAAATATGAGTTCGAAGTGCTTTTTGACCTACAAAGAGTACTTTCCCTCTATATAATAGTATAGCTTTCTTTATCTTAACTCAAATTAGATACAGCGCCAACACATTTTAATGACACACATTGCAAAGGCCTTATCAAAAATGCCCGTAAGTAATAACTAAACAAGCAAGCTCAACTAAAACTTATACTTAAATAACTTAAGTTTCTGAGTTGCCAACAAGGTCTAAGGAGCCAAAAGCCATTCACCAAAGGTTTGTATTCTCTTTACTTAGTCCAATTTTAATGTTTCTGTATTCTTTTTTGTTAGCATAGTTCTTTATCATTTGTGCATTTTCAAAAAGGGCTCTTTACGCTCGGTCCCCCAGCTTGACCCAGCATTTCTGCATATTTCATGAGGTAGACAGAGACGGAGCCAGATAGAGAGAAAGAGAGAGAGACACATACAAATAAACTGCATTCAAAAAATGTGAAATTACCACCTGGGGAAAATCAACTCTGCTGAAGTCAGTTTAACAATTGTGTTGAAACACATTCCTTATGCACGTACTATAGATATGTTATATACATACATATATGCAAAGTCACACACTTTAAATCATATGAACACTAAGATAATGTAAATGCTTGGATTTACTAAATTTGTCGATCATACATATCAGCTGTTATGCTATAAACAATTGTTAATTGTCAGTCCTGATTACAACAAAAGTATTCTCATTGTGAAATTAAACAAGTAGGAAAGCTACAATTGAGTGTGCTCGACTGTGAGATACCCGCTACCCATTTTGAAAAAAAAAAGACAAAACCATTGTGAATTATTCCTAAAATATACCAAATAAATATACAAACATACTAAAATATACCAAAAGTTGTTTTAGGTATGTGGGTATACTATCACATTCAAACTATGCCAAAAGTTTTATTTGATATATTGATATACTATTGCTTTCAAAATATACTATAGAATACAGAATATACCAAATTGCCAATCAAAGCATCTGGCCTTAACTAACTAACAAACTTTAATTTTTTGCAATATAAAACTATTTCTTTAATAACTTCAACAAATTTCAGGAATGAATACTTTTTGAGGTCGGATATGGTTGCTTCTGCCTGTTATTAACATTTTCTGTAGGGACATAGTTATGCAGAGACTAAAATTAAAAATCATATGTGTACAGAATAATGACTCATATGACAAAAACAAAGATTTGCTTTGAGCTTAGAAAATGAATTGTATTTACTTGAGAACATAAAGCACAAAGAGTAAATATAAATATGATGTTATATGATGGTACGATGTTGCTCGTGTAATTTAATCTCAGTGATAGATGAGTACTCAACAGCGCAATGACTTCTGATCTACGATCTGGTTAAATGTGAGATTCTAATTAAAAGCATTTAGCTGCAGAGCTTGTTAACACACATACATATGTATAAGCACACTTGAGAAATGGCCAATGTTGTTTTGTTATTGTTTACGGTTATTTTATCGAAGTACAAACAGAAATGAGTTGGGCTGCGCCTAGAGCACAGACGCTGGGCAGACCAAACACTCAAAGATATGTCACAGACAGACAATCTGACAGAGAGACCGACGGACAAACGGACTGAACTACAAATAGAGAAAGAAAGAAATATTTATCGAATACTCGTCGTATACACAACACGCTGGTGTATTGAAAATAGTTTGCGAATTGCCAACAACAACTGGTCGCCTGGTTGCCTGGTCGTCATCAAATTTGTTCATTTCATTTTCATAATATTTGCGTCTGTATCTTGGGTAAATATGTATCTAGAATGTTTTCTGGCTTCTAGTGGAAGCTTGTCCACTTGCCCAGACTGTTGATTTATTAAAATGTTTTTGATTGCGTGATGCGTGCTGCGAGGGGGGGAGGCGGGGAGGAACGGAGATTGCATTCGCTTTTATAAAATTCTAGTAAATTTGTGTGCACAATTCTTGTGGTTGGCTTTGGCTAGGCAGCAACATTGCTTATATAATTTAATTTATATTCATATGATGGGCGAATATACATACTATATTAGATATATTTCAGTATCTTCTTTTTAATATTCCCGTTCAGATATTCTCTTCGAGGCGTATACGAAAAATGTTATTTATTAAATGGGCAACATGTTTGTCATTGTCTGTAGGTCAAATATGTTGCAGAGCAGTGAGAATACACGTATGAAATTTTTTCATTTACAAAATCTTGACTAAAAATTGTATGTTCTGAAGCATGTGCTCAGTAAGTGTCAGCTTATCATGTTTCCAAGATGCTAGATAAGAGACAGAATCCAAGGTTATTTCATTAGGATGCAATAAAATGAGACTGGCAAGCGGAACAGGCAAATTACCAGTTCAAGTCAAGCTATCGACGGCTGAGGTAAACCTTGATTAATTCAACAAGTAAGAAAGCTGCATTCAAGTGTGGTCGCTATTCACTTTGAATAAAAGCAAAGCAGTGCGTTATTATTCATAAAATAAACCTCAATAATACTAAAATAATCAAATGGTCTATTTGGTATATTAATGTACATCAAAATATACCAGAGAGTACAAAAACGCATAGTGAGGCGTTTTTTTTTTTTTTCATAAACACGAATTTCTTAAATTTCTACAATTTGTATCTGATCGCAACCAAGGAATACATTTCCTTTTACCTTATGGGTAGCTGGTATAATTAATTAAAAAAGCCCATGTTGAAAAATCATTCTCTAACAATGAGATTAAGCAAACAATTTAACATGTTCTAGTTTCATCAATTTTCGTTCAATTCAAAGTCTTTCGATTGTTCGCCCAATTATCGTTTATGAAAATTTGCATTCACCGAAGTGCTGATGAACGCACTTTGGCACTCTCATCTGCTCTGGCTCATTGGCTCATTGGCTGTCAAGGAGGGTGAGCTTATTGGGGCATTTAAGAGTTCAACACAGTCTTTTAATAAATGGCATCAGTGTCGGGAGTTTTGAGTTCAACAAACACCCAAAAATCTGCAATTTATTATTCACTTTTGACTTCTTTTGTTGTTCCAATCCATCTGCGTCTCTGTTGATTCTCACACTCATCGTGCATGTTAGACTCTGCTCTGCTCAGTTTGAACTCTCAACTTTTTTTTAATAAGAGAAGAAATGCGAACTGCGAACTGCGAATTTCTGGGCGTGGCGCATGACAGTATGACAATGATGACAATTATATCAAGGCGTCCAATATCGACGATTCACAGAGTGGAATACTTTCAAAGCAAAGCAAAGCAGAGTGGAAAAAAAAGTGCGACGGTGCGGCCTTCGTATCTGATGTCAATAAACTCATTCGCTTTGAAATCCAAATCAATTTTCGGACTAAGCAAAACTAGATAACATGGCAGAGAGAGAGAGAAGCAAAAGCGTAAAGAATAAGCAACAAATTGGGAGAAACAAAGCAAAAAATCGATTGTATAGCAACGTATCAATTAAAATCTGGGTGTATTTTTTTGATATTAAAATTTTCCATGACACTCAAAGACAAATGCAAATAGATAAGAATAGAAGAAGAAAGTGGCAATCGGGAAATTAACGGGAAGCGAGGACTGAATCTGAGCAAGTCCAAAGGAACCGAATAGAAAGCCTGAGAGAGACTTGTCCCCAAGTGAGAAGCGTGAATTAAAAGCAAGTTTCAATTTTTGCAACGGCATTGAAAGTTGAATTTGTTGTCGCAGTTGCTGTTGTTGTCGCTTTTGTTGTAACAAAATTAACTACGAAAGTAATTAAAGACCAAGGGCAGGTCGGGGCAAGGCAGGACAACTTGAGCCCGCAGGCTCTCTCGTCCCATTCCCCTCCCTTCCCTTCCCTGACCTGCCCTCTTCCTCACCCTCTCTGCAGCATGTAAAGGAAGTGTGGCCAGTGAGCTCGCAATATAAACTTGCGCGCGCACGGAGGCAATTAACGCTACACACACAGGCGAGGGTTGATCGAAACAATGTTATTGTGGGAACTACAGTAATCTCTATAACGTAATTTGTTTCAGTAAATCTATTTCTCAGCTTAAAACATTACTATTAGAATATCTATCTAGTATTTATTAGTTAATTTTAATTTAATTTATCAAATCAAGTATATCAAATATATTTCTATTTTCTATTCTATTTGTATAATCTCAAAAGTACGAAGACTCATCTGCTGTGCAATATGTGGATAAGATTCATTCTAATTTCATGTCCTGTTAGGTCGCGTACTATTTGAACTGCCCTCGCTAAGGCAGAGGCTGAAGCTTACACGCAACAACGCCGCTGGCGCACAATTTGTGCGCTGCAATAAAATAAAATTAAAATTTGAAACAACAGCGACAGCAACAACAACTGACAGGCAAAAGGAAGCTGTTGCTTTCCTTCTCTCCCGTCTCTCACCCACACACTATATTCTTTCTCTCTCTCTCTCTGTTACATTCACTCACAGGGTGCACTTGTGTGTGGGCAACACAGCTGAACTCATTCGCAAGCATCGTCATTCATCGCCAGCATTTCACTCTGTCTGTCCGTCCTTCGCCTGCTCGCTTTTTTTCTCACGTTGTACTCCAGTTTTCTATGTTGTTTTTTGTTCTCAATTCGCTGGTAATTATGATAAGACAGTAATTACATTTATCTGTTGCTGGCAGAGCTGGCAGTAAAAACTCAACAATGCTCAAGAGCGCGTGGGACGCGCATAACGCTGCGTATGCGTAATATACGTAAATGCAGTATTATTACGTATACGGCAAGTGTGCAAGGTAAACTCACTGAATTCTGCTAAAAACACACGCAAATGACCTTCCCCTACACTTCAGAGCTCTCTACACACACACACACACACACATAGAGAATATATATTCTCTATAGTTGCGACAATTCCACTATAGAGAAGCTTATCTTTCTATCTTCAGTGCTTACACAATCTGAGTGAGTGCGTAGTTTGATATTTATTGCAAAAAAAGATCATTTACAACAATCAATCATATGTTAGCCAGCGCTTCATTCTAACAACTCAATACGTAATAGGCAAATGTAATTAAACGGGCCAACAACAACTAACGACAACAGCAACCAAGTAAAAAAGATGAATAGAACCTAGGGAAAATAATAGCTTATGAATTACACTGTAGAACATGACTAGAAATAACACGACTTGATAATTGTAAAAAGCATTTCAAACCAATTTAGTTAAATATATTTAAATTATTCTATTTTTTAATTATTATTAACTAGCTTACGCTCTATGTAGACTTATCGACATTTCACTATGTTGCCTAGTGTAAAACACAAAAAAATAGCAGCGAACACACAAATAATTAATCAATAATTACGTCTTGCGTGTATCATTTGACTATGGCAGATGAACTGTGCGGGGGTAGAGCCCGAACAAATGACAAAAAAAAGGGGCGGGAAGGGGGCAAAATGTTCAATTAATTTGCTGGCAAGCACCTGCTTTGGCAATTCGTTGCATGCAGACACAGGCCACATGCCACTCGCCCCTCCCCACTTGGGCTACCCGTTGACTAATGTCAACGCAACAACAAATTATTATTGATTACATGTCATTTGTATTGAATCGTTTTGGAGAGTGGGGCGAGAGAGTGAAGCGGAGCTTCTGACAAATTCAATTAAGCTCACGACTCGCTGCGAACTACTAAATATAACTATAATTGTGTGTTAGCCATTACAGCTGAAGAGAGTAAGAGCGAAAGAGAAGGCAATACATCAATTCAGTTCGTTCTAACTGTCTCTGTCTCTATTTTGCGTGACGTCTCTGTTAGCAGGCCGAAATTGAATGCATTATGTAATGCACGAATGAAATAAGAATACTAAGCAAATAACAAGTCCAAGACCAGAAGGTTTTCGAGTGGGGTGCATGCTCTTAACCCATTTCACAGACACAACAAATTAAAAACATGCCAACAACCAGAATGAGCAAACAGCAAAGGAATCCAAAGAATTCGAGTAGGAATGGGAATAGGAATAATAGCCATGGTGATGACGACGACGACGACGACCAGCATTGTTTGCTAGGCTGCATAAATGAATGCAATAAATGTCTTTGTTTGTTGCCACTTCTTATCACAAGTCGCACAATTATTGCCGTTTAGCTCTATTTTGTTGATAAGCTAAAGAGGCAGCACTCGCTAACCACCATTTAACTGGCGTTCAATATAATTCAGATTACGACAACAACTTTATTTGCCATATTTGTTATTAACGCTTTTCATTCGCAAAGTTGCACAACGGCCCGAAACAGCTGATCTGCCAAAAAAAGAGTGCAGAAAGAGAAGAAAGTGACAGCAAAATGTATAATAAAAATATGCAATTTAATCGCAGTGTGTTCTTCGGGATTGCCAGAGCTTGCAATTAGGTTACATAGCAAACAGCTTTACACATGTTACAACCACGCACACATACAACGACACCTGCCCATCGAAAGCGCACATAACAAGTGCAAGAAGAAAAAAGAAAAAGGAATAAAAAAGAACTAAAGCAAATTTTCAATTTTCATTGTGTTCGCCTTTTCCATGTTCAATTCTATTTCATTTGCTCATAAATTCTGAATGAAAATTGCACGGCACTGAAAAATGTATAAAGCCAAAGTGAGAGACTACCACAGGCAGTGGGAGAGGGACAGAGACACAGCAGGCGAGCAACCAGGGCTGTGCCAGTGGTTAAGCAAGCAAGCGAGAGAGCGAGAGAGCACACGAGCAAGAGACAAATCGAGTGCGGGAGAGGCGAATGAGCAATGCAAAACGGGCAAAAAGTACGCGTTTTATCTCTTGGATACACACACATATACACACATATAGCACACACACACACTCGCATACGCACGAAACAGCGGCTACAATTTGAAAGCAAAAACGACGAAAAATACCAACAACAAAAATAATTGCAAAAACGAACAGCAAAAAAAAAATTAAAACGGGCGCAACATGGCGACGACGACGTGTGCGTTATTTAAATGATGATTTCGCTGCTGCTGTTTTTGCTACGTATTGTTGTTGTTGTTGTTGTTTATTTTCGATGTTGTTGTCTCAATTTAAACGCTTTTTTATAGCCTGCATTCACGGGGGATCCTAACAAAACTCGTTTTCATACCCAGCAAAGCTCACAGATCTTTGGCAAAATACAAAATACAATTCAAACGCAAAAATCAGCAAACAAATATCAAACCTCACGTAATTACCTATGCACATAATAAAAACATACATATGTACATACACACACACAATATATGTATGTGTGTATGCTATGCATGTGTAAAATCATTTCAATTATTCTCGCTGCGTATGGAAACGAAGCGAAAATAATCGCAAGTAACCAGCATTTGCTCAGCTTTTCATTCAGTGCATTGCTCATACGTCACGTTTCCACAGCGCGTTAAGAATTAATTATGAATGCGAATACCCTTGACAGCAAAACAAAAAAAAAAACAACAAAAAAGACAAAAATAAAAACACTGCAACTAAAACAAAAAGAATTAAATGAATATCAAGTAGAAAAAACAACAATACATACATTTAAGTGTGTCATCTACGAAGCTTTAGCGAAGCCTCTTATTAGCCGTAGACATCAGATGGAAGCGATTCATAATAAATTACAGCTAGCTAGCTAAGTAGCTGGAGCAGGTGAAATGTGCATAGCAAATTCTCAGAGAAATAGCTGTGTTTTATTTTACCACATTTCTAATTAATACACAGAAATGTGTGAATAATTAAAGATGCAACACTCATTAACCATATTCAGTTGCTGTAAACAAAGAAAATCCATCAGATATTCTTCAGCAAAAGAATAAGAATAAAGATGAATTTCTGGTACGAAATATTGAAAAGATCTTAGAGTATCAAAACGTCGTTGTTTCGATTAGCATACGTCTGCATTTGTTGCTAATAATTGTGCGCATTATTTTTGCTGTTACTGTCATTATTTTAGCTGTAGTTGATGTGAGTGTTGCTGCAGCGCGTGCGTGTTTGTCGATTTGAGGGCACTGTTACAAGGCTGCCCGGCCAACACAGTCTCAAGTCTGTCCGTCTGTCCGTCTGTCTGTCCACCATCTATCTGACTGTCTAGTTGTTTGCTTGTCTGTCTGTCTGTCCGTCCGTCTGTCTGTCTACCAGATAGCAAAGTCGCGGCGTCTCAGCGTGTTGGCAGTTGCATATCTGCTTTAGATATGTTTGGAGCACGTTGCTGCTGCTTGCATCTAAACTTGGTCTAGGTGTTTATTGGAGCGTCACAAAAGTGAGCAACGAATTTCGTACGGGTTCTAAACACGTTTCTGACTGCATTAGTATTGGTGTTGTTGACTGCCATCCAGCAGCGATGTGAACTTTAGGCAGCTCGCTCAGCTCAAGGCGCAGCCAACAACAACAACAGCAAACAACTGTGTGCAGAGTGACGACCCAATTTCCTCACCAAACTAATCAGACAATTTCGCCCACTTTAGCAACGTCGTACAAATTTAGTTTAGATAATTGAAATATATATATATTATTTTAATGATCTGTTTCCACAGCAGCAAAAAATCAGTTTTTATCAGTTTTTTTCAATATATTTGAAATGTTGTATTTGTCTCCTGTAAAAACTCAAAAGAAAAAGACTCGATTTTTTCACATTCGTGAGATATGTGAAAATATCGGACACAAACGTAAAAATGTTGGACCAATTTTCTGTAAATGTTTTCAGTGATATCGATATTCTATCGAGGTAAAATCAAAACGGAGTTTATCATAGCGCAAATGGGTAATAAAAATTGCACTACTGATTTTTAAAATCCATTCAATTTGCATCAATTAATTAATCCGTTAAACTTTGGTTACATCCTGAGCAGCTATTTTGCATCAGAGCGTCCACACTAAAAATTTACCGTTGCCCATTTTAAAATTTTGAAATGACGTTGTCCTTGGAAATGGCAAAACGGTAATCGATGAAATGTGAAAAAACTGAGTGGCTGTGGAAACAGGGCATAAGACTTCTTTTGACGCTTGCGACTCACAGAAATGCCTTCAATATCGAGTTAAGAACCTAAAGCCATAACTTAGTCATATCGCTGACAAAACCATCGAGCTTTGTAAATAATAAAGTAACTGTTGCCAGTATTAGGAACTAGTACCCATGACTATCATTATAATTGAAGAAGTCTCAAAAACAAATGATTGATGGCTTCGTTTCTGTTTACATTCTATTTCTTTCTATTCTTTTTTCGATCCATTTGTCGAGCCAAATTGAAGCCAAGCATTAATTAGTGCCAATAAAAAAGAACTGTGCAAGAAAAGTGTCACAAGACACACAAAACAATTTGACAGTCACAAAAAAATGCTTGGGCTGAAAGGTCAGTCAAGGTCATGGCCGGGGATTAGGAGGAATGCAACAAATTTATGAAAACAATATTTTCTCTCTTTTTGGAAGGTCAGCATAGAAGCTTAGTTCGTGTAGTCTTGTGCCTAAGAACAACCCACGCCTCAATTTGTAAATTTATATAATTAAAAAATGTTTACGATTTTTTCTTTCGCTTCTACATATTTTTTTGTAGGCTTTATGCGGCTGTTACACGCAGCGAACGTTTATAATTTATTAGAATATTTATTGTGAACGTCTTGGTTTTGATGAAAATAATAAAAACTATGCACAAAGAACAATGCTTTCGCTAATGTCGCAAGAACACGCAAAGTTGACTGAAACAAATGAGAATGCATTAACCGACTCGACTAGAAGATACCCTGTATAGTTAAAACATTAATTATACAATTATTTTTTTATTTTTTTATTTATTTTTCTTTTTTTTTTGTTCTACAATGAGGATATAATTTCTTTATTCTTCAGTGCGCTTCACTTTTTAGATTACAGGGTATCACATATTTTACACCAACACAGCACACGCATAAAATAATTTATTTATATTTGTTTACGTTTTTTATTTGGTTTGCTGGGCTTGACATTATTTATGCCTCGAAGAGCCCCTAAATATATATATTTAAAGTATATAGAAATAAACACAGACACATTTCCAAGGTAACCAAATGGGTCAAGTGTAAATATATACATATATCTTCCATTCGAGACTATCGACAGCAAAGTGGATTTGGTTAAACGCAAAGTTCAATGCGAAACGAAAAATGTGGGCGTGTTTTATATTGAAACTTCGATTGAGGAATAGCATTTGAATCTGCTAAGGAAATTCCAGGCACGCAATTCGCAAAAGTTGTAAAAAAGAAAAACAAGAAGGAAAGCAAATATACTTTCTACTTAGAATAAAACGGAAATGTTTTATCCATGATAAGATGTTCAAATATAACCGAATAAATTCAGCTTTATTCGACATGTTTAAATCCAAAACTACTCTTATATTGTATTATAAGCTCGTTTCTATTTAACTTCATTCGATGCTTTTGCTTTACTTAACTTTATCATTAGACAATGTGAACTAAATTGATTTCAAGAGTAGATAACGTTGTTTCCTGTCCAGAATTTATGTTTTATCTATCACGTTTCGTTCGTGTTCTTCACTGTCCATTCCCAGACTATTTTTTTCTCTGTGATTTGTGACACATCTTTCTTTTTTTTTGGTTGTATTGAAGTTAAATCCAACTCTGACAACCTTCAGTGGTCTTTCCCCGGTAACTATGAGTATTCAGTTCATTTGGATTTCAAGTTAGACCATTGTAAGAATGCTTACTATGAATTATTTGAATAAAAAACAAACATATGCTGAGCATGTGAGGCCAAGAAGCAGGCTGGCACAATGTTTCGAAACGTTCGTTCGCTTAGAGAATGGCCAGAAAATACCGAGAAATTCAAGTCATTCGTTAACAGCTGCAACGAGTCAAACTAATTAAAAGAATGACTGAACGGCACGCGTCAGTCGCGGGTAGAAGGAAGAGGAGGACGAGGAGAGACAGAGTGCTGATGAAAGGGGAATGAGAGGGGATGAACAAACAAACTGTTTCACTTGATGAACTGACTGGGGCTGCTTTGTTTAATCAACTCCAATGCTTTATCTAAATAAACAATAATCAATCTTCCAACTGCTGATCAAGCAGAATGAAAGCAAAGCAAAGCAAAGCAAAAATAATAATAATAACTGGCATTACTTTCGTTATGCTTTTGCCTTATCAACTAAACATAATTCAACACTTATTATGACTGCGTTAAGTTACTCCATGTAATGAAAACTGCTTTTACAATTACTACCAAAAGCATCGCCTACTCTTTTAAAGATGTTTTAAAATTCGATAAAACGTTTATCGAGAATGCATTAGTTATCAAAATACTTACAGTTGTGCTATTTGTTATTTGTCGGGTATGAGAAATCCCAATTTGGTATCAGATGATGACAAGTTTGTATGGTAAGTATTTGCCCAACTAGACGCAAGTAGATGTAATAGTTTCAGTTATAGTTGTAGTTGTAGCTGTAGTTTTAGTTGCAGTTGTAGTTGCATTTGCAGTTGCAGTTGCATTTGCATTTGCAGCAGTTGTAGTACTAATAGTATATAGTAGTAGACATATAGACGAGACGACAACAACGACGATGGTAACGAAGGTGACGAGAATGCGACCAATATGTGCATCTTCTAGAATTCAGCAAACTCCTTGGCGCACTTTTCGGTGCTGGAAATTCGCAGGGCCTCCTCCTCGTAATCATCGAAATTGCTTGTGTCGCCGGGACCTTTACACCGCGGTATGAACGGCGCTTCGATTTTCTTTTGGAAGATCGCAATCCAGTCCGTGGAGGCGAACCATTTCTGGTTCTTAATATCATTGACGCCCGCTTTCAGATTGCCATAGCGTTTGGTCAGATCCACTTGCAACAGATTGCGCAACAGATCCTTTAGATCGGACCCAAAGTGCGATGGGAAGCGCACCTTACCGGAAACGATTTTCTCATAGATCTGTATCGGTTGATCCGCAAAGAATGGCGGATATCCGGCTGCCATTTCATAGACCAAAACACCCAACGCCCACCAGTCGACTGCCTTGTTATAGCCCTTGGACAGGATGATCTCGGGTGCCAAGTATTCGGGGGTGCCGCATAGCGTCCAGGTGCGACCCTTGACACGTTTGGCAAAGCCAAAATCGGTGACCTTCAGATAGCCCTGCGAGTCAATCAACAGATTCTCCGGCTTCAGATCGCGATAGATGAGGTCCAGATAATGCAGATACTCAAAGGCCAGCACAATTTGTGCCGCATAGAAGCGGGAATGGGGCTCCGAGAAGCGTCCGACTTTGCGCAGATGCGAGAACATCTCGCCGCCCGGAACATACTCGAGCACCATGTAGAGATTGGAGTTGTCCTTGAAGTGGTAACGCAACGAGACGAGAAATGGAAACTGTATGGCCTGCAGGATGCGTTTCTCATTAAGCGTATGCTCGACCTGCTTCAGCTTGACCACCTTCTGCTTGTCCAGTATCTTCATGGCATAATAGTCTTTTGTTGGCTTGTGTTGCACGATCATCACACGGCCAAAGGAGCCGGTGCCCAGCGTCTTGATCCTCTCAAAGTCATCGAGAGCAGCGGTATTGGTTGGATTGCGACGCCACTTGTCCTCGAACTCCTCCTTGGCCTGTTCGAGGAACTCCTTGACCGTTTCGGCGGCATCCACCTTCTTGTTGGATGTGGTCGCGTTGTTGCCCATTTTCGAGATGGTGCCCGTCAACGACGACAAACGAAACGTGGCGCTGGCTGAGACTTGAGCTTGGGGCGAGCTGCTGTTGCTGCTGTTTCCTGCCTGCTCCTGCTCAGAATCCTTTTTGCTGGTTGCCTCGCCGGCTGCGGAACTCGCTCCAGCGGATGCTCCTGCTGCTGTTGATGAGGATGTGGATGAGGATGCTACTCCAGTTGCTGATGCTGCTGTTGCAGTTGATGCTGCAGTTGCTGTCGTATTGGTCGGCGGTGTTATTTTGTGGCTAGCGGCGGCTGCTTCCTGCTGTCCTCCCCCTGCACCACCGCCTTCCTCCTCGTTGCTGTGCTGCTGCTGTAGCTTGCCCTCTGATCCACTGCCGCTGCCGCTTCCCGTTCCTGAACTATGATGGGATTTTTTCTTTTTTAGAAATTGTAAAATGGATTTAGCTATTTTGCCGAGTTTATGGACAACGATGTAAAGAAAATTGTAGCAATTGCTTTTGCAGCAAAGCGCAACTATTCACTTCTTCTGCTTCCTGTGTTTGTTTCTTGGTTTTGTTTTTGCTTTTGTAAGCTTGAATTTTAGCTGGCGTTTTTTTGCGTTTGCTTTAGCTTTTGCTGTAGCTTGTTGG
Source organism: Drosophila albomicans (assembly GCF_009650485.2). Classification (NCBI taxonomy): domain Eukaryota; kingdom Metazoa; phylum Arthropoda; class Insecta; order Diptera; family Drosophilidae; genus Drosophila; species Drosophila albomicans. The sequence continues at coordinate 3,640,289 of NC_047628.2, read as the reverse complement.
ATTAGTGGAAGCTGCTTTGGCTTTTGCTTTGTTGTTGCAGTTTTATATTTTTAATTTTTTTTGTATTTCTTTTTCAACACTTTGCGGCTTAAACTAGTTTTTTTTTACACTTTAAGCTTAAACTATCATTTGGTTTAACACTTTAATTATTTTGTATTTATTATTCGCTTTTTGTTGTTATTTTCATTTGTTTTTTTTTTGCTGCAAAGACAAAAGGTGTAGGGGAAAGAAGAGAGAAAATAACAAAAATTAGCATGACATTTTTGACATTTCTATTTTATTATTAATATTAGCACAAGATTTAAATAATTCGCATAGCGTTGCCATACAGTTTTCATTTTATTTCGTTGCAAATTCAATTTGCCGTTTTGCTTTTATGTCTTTTTGTTTTTTTATTTTAATTGCTTTTTGTCTTTGCTATGTGCTGGCACTTTTCTATTTATTTTTGCTTTCAAGAATTTTGTCTTTGCATCGATTAAATCCAAACTATGCATGATAATAATTAAACGCAATAAATAAAGCAATTTACATTAATTAACACGACGTAAAATCAAAAGCAAAACGCGTTTAGGAAAAAAAAAAAAAAAAAAAACAAAACAAAAAAATATCAACTAAAAAAACAAAAAATACAAAACGGGCGATGATCGTGTCAAGTGTCAAAACAGCTGATGGCTGTCGTAGCATAGTGCGTTCTCGCTCCCACTCGCTGATAGTTGCTTCAGCTGCCAGCAGCTAGCTTGTTGAGAACTTTTTTCTGCCCTAAACTCGAGCGCTGCTAAAGCGTTAAATTAATTATTAAATTTTTCGTGCGTTTGCGTTTTACTTTTGTGTACACATTCACTGCGTTTTGCTTTTGTCTTATTTGCTTTTGCACTTGTGTTTTTTTCGCAATTGCTTTGCACCCATTTACTTTACTTATATACGCACGTATACATATAAGAGCAGTTGCTGTGGGAGTGTGTGCGTGTGTATGTGTACATGTGCCTGTGTGTATCTGTGGCTGTGTGTGTGCGTTTCTGGTTGAACTTTTTTTACTCTCTGCTTTTGGTATACACTTCTCTATACATTTTGCTGTCTGCTTTGCTTTGTCATTTGTGTTTTCAGCTGCTCTCAATGCATTATTTTCGATTTGTGTTAATTTCAATTAAGTTAATTGTAATTTTACTCGCAGCATTTTCCGCAAATTTTTTTATGCCTAGCATTTACATTTACACATGTACATATGTATTAAAAAAGTTAAAGCACTTGACACACGCATACATACACGCACACACACAGATTGAATAATCGATTTTACTGCCACCACACACTCAAAATTGCTTTGAATTATTGGTAAAATTTACCTTTTTCATCTAATTCTATGTTTCTAGTAATTGTAAACACATCTAGAAATTTTTTTTATTTTTTGCATAAATTTTTTCAGATTTTTTGCACTTTATATTTGTTGCTTAATTTTAAAATACCCGCATTAACCGCCGAAAAACCGACCACACGCGTCAACAGCAAGATATACAATAACAGTTTTGAGTAACAGCTGTTAATTTCAACAAACGCTGTTAACAAGTGCTGTTCTCAACAGTTGCAAGGAAAGCAATCAAAAATGAGAGTGTGACAGAGTGAGAGCAATGTATGGTATAGGTACATGTTGCGCTGTTAAACTGTTGTCTTTGTGTATTCGATATTATTGATAACATATTTATCGAGTGTGCAAATTATAAAAATCCTTATGATTTATAATTTTTTCCTTAATTTGAGGTGCATATTTATAAGATATTTATTTATTTATTTATTTCATTATTACATTTAATTTTAAATTCAATGTTTTACAGAGGTCCAATTTGTAATCATTCAAATGTGAGTTAAATTAATTGTGATTACATTTGTCTTGAAGCACTAAAAGTAATTTAATTAAAAATAGTTTATTTATAATTTGATTGTGTTTTGTGTGTACACTCTTTAAGAATATTTAATTTTTATCGAACATTTCAATTATTACTACACAGTGTGTCAGATTTCTACAGTTCAGTATTTTATAACTATTAATATTCTGGATTTTGCCGCAAATTGCAAAGAGCTCACAAATTCAATACAAATTTTGTACAAGAAAAATGCAAAAAAGCTTTATTTTAACTTTTAAATAACTTACTAACATGGAAAATGTTTGTCGCGTCTGCAGTAGCAGAGCAGTCACACTTGTCGACATCTACGCACAACAGGAGCAGGCTAACGAACAACTTTGCCTAGCGGAAATCCTAATCGAATGCATCAACAGCGAAGTGCGGCCCGACGATGCGTTACCCACCCAAACAAATCTGTTAGTCCTGTGTTCTGGATGCCTAAAATTCATTGCAATTCAAACGCGGTGTGAGCAGAGTCATCAGCACTTCTGTGAGATGCTGCGAAGCGATAGCTGGTTATGCAAACTAGAAGTCAATGATACTGAGGATGTCTTAAAAGTCGAAGAATTTGTTGTGGAAGAGTTGACAGCAAGCAATCAAGTGAATTCCAGAGAAAACAATTTAAAATTAACAATTTAAAATGCGAGATCTGCAATGAAGCATTTTCCAATAGAACCAATCTCATGGTGCATGCTCTTGTCCACAGCAATGAAAATCCCGACAAGTGTCCACACTGTGGCAAGGTATTCACCTCTCGTGGCAGCCTCACGCGGCACATTCAGGTTCATTCCGGCGAGAGTCCTTACAAATGCATTTTTTGTGCAAAGAGATTTACCCAGAGCTGCAATCTCGACAAGCAAGTGCGCATTCATTCTGGCGAGCGATCCTACAAGTGCAGCACTTGTGAGAAGGCTTTTACCCAGAGTAGTCATCTAGTTAGCCATATGCGCATTCATTCAAAAACCTTTGGTGATATATCTCTTCTGGAGCAGCATCTTTCGACTCATTGCTGCAATTGCTCACAGTGCGAAAGGCCAGTTCTAGCCAAAAGAAACTGGATAGGCGTAATGCCAATGGTCATTCTCTTAAAAGTCCCTTCAACTATGACCTTTGTCCAAGGAGTTTTCCAAACTGACCAGATCTCATGCATAAACACGTCCGTTCGAGAGACAACTTTTCAAATTATTTACTGCCAGAAGTCCGTCATCCAGAGTAGCAATTTAGCGAATCCTTCGGACCCATTCGGGAAAACGGCTCTTTTTATGTTTTCACTGGCGAAAGATCTCCATGTACTCACGTAGGATAACTAAAAAAACCAAATTTCTTGAAAATATTTCTTTTGTATATATTGCATCTATTTATTACCTCTTTATTGATAAAATTACATGGCGGCGAGTCTAAAATAAATAATTATACTTGTAAAAATATTTCAATATATTTGTAAATATTTCAAAAGATAAACAATCGATACAAAAAAAATATCGATTAGGATACATTTTAACAGACTATGTACAATGTTAAAAGATATACCAATCAAATGATTTAAAAAACATTGTTTTAATTTCGAAGATCTTTTTTGGTTACATTAGATTTCAGTTTCAGTAAATTACAAATTTAAACTACAACAAAAACGAACAATGGTGGAGAATTTAAGCAAGCGGTGTTTTTAGCATTTCAACAAACTCTTATGAAAGTCAACGGCATAAAATACTGTATGCTTTAAGCCGATGAGACCAATCTTAGTTCATGTTAAATATTTTTGGATTTAGCATCTTTTATTATTAAATATATACAGATTTGACGTTTTGCAGGTGGAAGACTCTGGCATTGTGTTACAAATTTTTAATAATTACGGATTACAAAAATTGTTTAAAATAACGCGCCCAAAATACGCCAAAATGTTAAAGCAAGGGATTTCTGTATTTAGTATATTTGTCGTCGTAATAAAGTATATTATAGGAATTTTATTTGCTTTCACACCCTGACAAACAAAACAAAAAGTAAGGAAGTGAGAGAAAGAACATTTTTGGACGAAAAGAATACAGTAAAAGTGAAAATTGCGAACTATATTAATAAATATAGAACGAATTAAGTTTACCAAAATAAAATGCGAATATTACAGCCATACCAAAAAACGTTGCAAAGAATTTAACAAGATCCTAAATACAGAAATCTAAGTACAATAAAAATTGTAACGCTGGTACTATAGTGTTGTGTGTGCGTGGTTGTATATGAACGTGTTCCCGTGTGTGTGTGTGTGGGTGCACTGTGTTTCTTCCTGAAGAACGAAATTGTCAAGTATTTTGTTTGGGAAATATTGTCAGGTGAGTTAATTATTCTTGTAAAACTGTTTATCAATCAGATATTCGCTGGCCTCGTAAAGTGACGCGTGCCCCTGTGCTATGACTCAAGCCCTAACTGCCGTGGGGTATTCTTTTCTACCTGGCGTCAGCATTACACGTATAAACATGCATACGGTAATATTCATGTGTATATGTGTACATACACATGTTTATTCAATAGGCATTTGGGGCTTTTAAGTTTTCTGCAATATTTGCACTCAGCTGGAAGGCGCCGTTTAGGTGCAGCTGCACTCAAAATGTACTCGGAGCTGTACACTCATACTATTTAACCTGTTGGTGCAGTTACAATATTTGCGAAAGTCGACCATATCGAAATAGAGAAGTTTATCCATTCCGATGACAAAAGTCGTGAAAAGTCACAAATATTAAATAAGGTCAAAGGGTTGCACATTCATCAACTAATTTTTGGATAAATGCTCAACCAAGGGTTAAGTACTTCAGTTTTTGCATATACGCTGTTATGATTTATTAGTGTTAGTGTATGTCTGTGTGCGTTCATTCGCATCCAAATTAGCTTTTTTGCGCTGCAAAGCTTTTATTGTGGTTGTCATTCAGTGAGCCTATCAAATAAATTACTAATAACAGCTCTTGCTCTTTCTATCTCTTTTGTTCCAGCTGCGCAACTCTGTCTTCTACTCTGTCGTTTGTCGTGCTTTGTTTTTACCTATTTACTTGCACCTAGAATTGTTTATTTCAGGTGCGTGTGAACTCAACAAAACGTTTATGACAAAAAATATATCCAGCAACAAAATTATAAATACCTTAGCACAGTTGTTGCACTAATTGCATGTACTAAAATTTGGAGTGTCAAAAACCTTTAAGATACGAAATATGCAAATTTGTTATTTATGGCAATATATTTCTTAGACAATTCTACGATTACAAAATTAAATATTAAATATATATTTCTATAAGTACTTTAAGGCTTACTATTTGCTTATATTTATATAGAACTTTTCTGTAGAATCTTGGCAGCTAGTTGTCGCTTTGCTTTGGCAGCAGTTCAACATCCATTTTCACTTTCCAATTGCTCGTCGCACGCAACGTATTTCGCCAGGCATTTCACTTTAAAGTGATTGAATCAGTTTAATTGAGTGCACTCACATGTGTGAATGTGTACTATATTTATATGCTTTTTACACAATTCTGTTGTTTACGCTTATGATTTAATGCAACGCTCGCAATTTTCAATTTGAGGGCAGGTCAGTGCAGTTCATCGTTTGCTCATCATCGCTTACTCAGCTCGCAATTTGGCTATAAATGATGCCAACTATTCATTTGCATTTCCATAACACGGAATCGATTCGCTCTTTTTCCGATCGTCTTTCACATATTATTGGACGCAGCGTGGCACGCGCTTCCAATAAATTTATTCGCAGTTTTCTTGTTCCGCTGAAATGTAAATGTAACTTTCATTTACATATGTGTCTCCCTTCTGAATTGTATAAAATTACCATGCTACCTTTGAGGCGCCTCCCAAATTGAAGATACTTCTTATGGGAAAAAAAGGTCTAACTGATTTCTAAAGCTTACTAAAATTAGTGAAATTACAATTACATATTATTGGAATCATACGAACTCTTACAGACAGACAGACAGACATAAGTGAGATTGGTATTAATTAATTCATACTACTAAATTTCCGTTCTGAACGTTTCCGGGTTTATATACATATCTCAATATGTTTTATTCACTGTTAGACTTACGCATATGGAAATTCTTATTGAAAAAACAGCAATACAATAAGTTCAAATGCTATTGTTCATGTGCCTTTTTATGTATATTTATTTTTATGTAGATGAATAACAATTACAATTCAACAAATAAAGGCAATACGGGAATATATTTTGTTAGATTGCTTGTTATTTAAAAGACTGAAACTTTAATTGCGGTTATGCGATATGGGAAATTCCAGCAAAAAGTCCTCAGAGACCAACTAAATAAATTAAATTTTTTAACATCTCTGTATGTTATGTACATATGTATGTATGTATTTGTGCACATACATCTGAATGTATATGAGGAAGAATTACCATCATTAAAGATGTTTTAAATAGTGGAGGTTAATGATATATGTAATTAATAAAAAAAAAGTATTTCAATGATATAAAAGTATATCATTAGAAAAGATGGGAAAAAATCGATTACAGAATGAATAAATGTCGTTATGCGATATGAAAATTCCAGTATCATAAAAAAATAATAAAATCAATAAGAAAGCTGCAGTCGAGTGTGCTCGACTCTAAGATACCTGCCACCCATTTTCAATAAAAGAAAACATTGTGGTGTTATTCTTAAAATTTACCAAATTAATACTAAAATATGACTTTGGTGCATTATATCGCTATATTATTACGTTTATACCAAATTGTATAAAATATTTCAGATTGTGAACCAAAGCAACTAATACAATTATTTCTTAATTTCTACTATTATCTATTACCTATAAATAAAAATACGTCAGTTAGTTTTTGCAGACTTAAACCGAATTACAACTGATATATGGGCATTTCCCAAAGTCGCGAACGTACGTTCGTACGAGATAAATTAAAAAAATAAAATCGAAAACAAACGTTTCCTGAAACTTTTTTTTTACTCTTCGATAGCATTTGTTTAGCTCTTTGGTTAGTGTAAATTATGGGGCTTATCGATTTTTAATTTTCATAATATTGTTAAAAAACATGCGGTCGCGAACGTACGCAAAATGGAAGTCGACTTTGGCTTAATACAGTAAAATGCAAAACTCTGCGAATTGAGACGGAATATTTTAAAGAAATAACTTTACTTTTAAAGTAGAATCATGTAGCTTTCTATTAAGTCTACTCCCAAGAAAAAATCTCCATTTAATTATATTTAATTTAATTAAGTTCCGGTCGCGAACGTACGGTCGCGAACGTACGATTTTTCCATGTTGTTTTATTTATTAAAATTTTATTTTTACCACAACTTTTTTTTATTAATAACTTCATATTTCATAAAAACAAACGGATTTATCTCAATTTAATGTGTCTAATAACATTTAAAAGCAAAAAAAATAAATTTTTATTAAATATGAAAAATGTACTGAAATTTATTAATAGCAAGAAAAATATGTAATAAATAATAAGTAATAACTAACAAGTAATAAGTAACTGCAAACGACATAGTTTTCAAAAACAAAAACAAAAAAAAATATTTTTTTTTTTAATTCCATGCGACGCTAGTAAAAATCGACATATGCTTATAGGTAAGGTCGCGAACGTACTCTACTTTGACAATCAATAAAAAAAGATTGGTTTGAGTAACCTCAACGATTTTTTATATTTAAAATATATATACTAAAATAACTTAACACGCGAAGTTTCATTCACCTGCTTGCACTTAATGCGAAGCAATTACAATAAAATGATGTTTTCGGTCGCGAACGTACGATTTGAACATAAACAAGAAGCAAAATAAAAATTAACAGTTAATTGAACATTTGTTCGCTCTCTTTGCATTTTTCTCTTCTTATTGGATTGCAATAAAGAGATTTGGTAGAAAAAGAGCAAACATATCATATGTTTTCTTTGTGAAATAATAAAACATAAAAATGCATACAAAAGGAGCTAAAAGTGAAAAAATTACATTTTTTCAGTTTGCAGGCAAATTTTTTTTATAAAAACAACGGAGATATGCTACGGATCCATTGTATTATGAAAATTTGGATATTTCTTTATGACATTATACAAAAAAATACGATGAATGTGAAGATTTTTTTTTCGGTCGTGGTTTACCATTTTTTGGGAATTGCCCATATGTAAATACTTTTATATCGACTAAATAAATAAATGCGTAGTTTTGATATTAAAAAATTATCATGCAAAAACTGTGAGCACTTACAGATTATAATGAAAACTCTCATGGCCGATCGTTGAAAATAAAATGCATACGAAATGCGATTGGAATCGGGTTATTTTACTACATTTTCTATTAATGAAAACTCTTTATTTGTATTATTTTTATTCACCCACGAGAGTATATATATAAATAAATTTTGTGTTTTAATAATGTCGCTAATTTTGATGCGTACTGTTGAAGGGTATTATAACTTTTTATATAGACATAAAGAGGCATCGCCGACCCTATAAAGTATATATTCTTGATCAGCGGCAACAGGAGAGACGATCTAGCCATGTCTATATGAAAACCAAGATCTCAGAGACTATAAGAAACAGAGCTATAATTTGTTTTGTTTGCAGGCAGATAAAGTTTGCTTCAAATTTTTGCACGCCCACTTCCGCCCCGCAAATCGAGAAAAACTGAATAACAAACGTTATTTTAAATCTAGAGCGATTTTTGGTACATACAATAATAAGTATAGTATTTATGATTCCCAAAAACTGTGTTGTGGAAGTTATTAAAGAAATACTTTTGTATGGGCAAAAACGCCTACTTACTAGGGCTCTTAGTTGCTTTGGCCGACAATCTGGTCCATTGTGCCGTCTATGGTATATTTTGAATGGTGTACTATATCGGTATACCAAAAATACCATTTGGTGCATTTTTAGATTTTTTCGGTATATTTTGAAAATAATACCGCAATATTTTGCCTTTATTAAAAATGGGTAGCAGGTATCTCATAGTCGAGCACACTCGACTGTAACTTTCTTATTTATTTTTTTATTGTTTGATGATACTGCAATTTCTTATATCGCATAACCACATTTATTCATTCTGTAATCCAACAAGTAAGATTTTTTTAGTATTGTGCGGTATATTAATTGGGTATATTTTAAAATTTTTGTTTTTGTTTTGATTTTATTCAGCCATTGGTTCCAATTTAAATGTACAAAAGTATAGCTAATGTAATTCTTTTACAGCTTTCTCTCAGATAACTTTGTCACTCAGAAATATTCATAGTTGCATTAAGTCCCCGCGTCTCGTCCTTTTCGCAATGAGTATCGTCGCTGTCAACGAACACAAACGTACACCCAATCAATGTAATGTGAGTATATATGGTATATATTTAGTATTATTAAATCTCGCATGAGTATATTTACTATAGTTTGTTCATTGCATGTGTCGAATTGTATGTGGAACAAAACATGCGATGATTAAAGCTTTCTCATATCGCACTGCGCAATCAGTAGCAACTAAATCGTATGTTTGTATAGTTAGTATCTATGATTGTACATAAAATCGTACTTGCGTAATTTCAGGTTATTCACAACGAGGTTATTGACAAAAAAATTATATTTATATTGATTAAAGAGGTCAACCAGAAAAGCAATACTCAATTTATAAATATGGTTTGTGATCGTGAGTTTTTCTCGGAGCACACAAATATCTTTTATTCCTAAAGGTTTTTTTCTTTATGAAGGCTGTACAAAGTCATCCAATTAATAGAAATCACAGACTTTTATTTTTCTTGTTTTGTTACGTAGTATTTGAATGCTAAAAGCACATTATTATTTACAGTCATTGCAATAGTAATAATTTGTTATCTTTCGTCACGCATGAGTCACAATTGATATACTATAAGCCCTATTACGAGTGTTATTAGAAAGTTCGGAACAGAGTTGATAATATAATATATTTGCCATTTATATATTTTCATTCACACGACTTACGGTTTAACTATCATATTCATTTGCCATTACATCGATGGCTAATTATCCTTAGTATATTCACTGCTAAAATATCAACTGAAATTTAGTATAATTTTTACCCTGTGAAACGTGCGACATGTGATAATAGCATAAATTAGCAGTCAGTGAATTTTCGCCTGTTTCCCATCTGTCTTCAGAATTTACGAGTTTCGTGTGTTGCGTCAGGTAAACACCTTTCAGTTTGCACCTGAATTATTCTTTTAATGAACGCTAATAGCAGCTAAACATCAATTAATTGACTCGTCGTGTGTGCATATTTGCATACAATATATCGCAATTACTTTTGTTTTTGTTTTTGGGAACTCAATAATTTTTAATCGTCTTAGTATAATATTGTGTTGAGGTATTTATTATGACGCGTTGAAAGCGAAGCACATTTTGTTTTAAAATATTCTATTATTATTTTAAATTCGTTTTTAGTGTAAGTAAAGCTAACATTGAGTGAGCATTAAATGAATTTATTAAAAGCAGTTTATCCGGTTCTTTAGTAATTATTCTTACTCAACTTTCCTTCCGTGTCTTTAATATCATTGATTACCCAAGAACAATTTGAATACTTACACAATAAGCTTAACCACAGTTCCGCCTCCTTAAATGTCACTTGTCACATTTAAGTGGGCGTTAACTTGAGCTTGGAAAGTTGCGTGCGGCTGCTTCAAAGTTTAAAACACTTAAATAATTTATAATTGTTTTGTTCGTTTGTTTATGATAGTCGTGAAGTATAATTTTATAGAGCAGTGTTAATCTCAATAACACGTATTTGTAATGTCAATAGCAGAAAAGAAAAGGCTTTGAGCAAAAAAAAACCTAGGACTTTTTGGTAACAATATCCATATTTAGGTTTACATTATTGATCGTTGTCACTAAGTGTGTTTGCTGAAAAGCTCTCTCCGTTCATTCAACCACAGACCCTGAACGTCAGAAAATCCTCTCAATCTCTGTTTGTCTCTCATTCTCGCGATGACTGAAACTCACGATTTACTCACATAGACTAAAAACCAGTCTATTGTAACTCAGCTTCAGGCGCCACAAACTTGTTTTGCTTTGTTTCAATGTTGTTTGTTTTCATCGTCTTCTTTTTAATGCTTGACCATTATTGAAATGAAAGAGAAGTGTTTATAGAGTCTTTGATATATTTAAAACCACAGCTTACTATTACTATAGATGCATGCAATGTTAAAATTTGTATGAACAGAGAGAGCATTTAAACATATTGTAATACTGTATCTCAATATCGATTTGTCTCGTTTCTCCTCTCGTTTTTCAAACACTCTTGGCAAAATTTATTTTTCTGATGGCAAGTGAAAAGTATTTTTATTTGACCAAAAGCGAATCATGCGATTATTATAAGGCCCCAACGAAAAACATGCCATAATTATTTGTATGTACAAGGTGCACATATCCAAGTCTTGAAGCTCTAGCCCGTAGAGTAACTTTATTTTTCATCAATTTCTTTTAGCATACAAATGCCTTTTGTTTACACACACACACGCCCTGAATTATATTAGTGTGTGTGTATCGTTAATTAAATGTGCTTAAATTGGTGTGGATGAACTGTTGCTTATATACAATGCTTGCTTTTAGGCCTCTGCATGTTATGACGTATACGTAATAGTGCTCTCCTAGGCACTGAACTGCTTGCTAACCAAACTTAACGCGATCGCTGTTACACTTCCAGCCGTTAACAGAGAGAGAGAGAGAGAGAGAGAGAGTAATAGAGAAACAAATTGTTAAATGTTACTTGCCTGTTTGTCTGTTAATAGTGTGTCACTTACAAATGTTAAATCCACCCCCATACAACAAACTGGCCGCAGTTAGTGGCAAAGTTAACAGAATGCCTGTCTTCCTCACGCATTGCTAGTGTTAACATAACAGCCTGGATCGCAACCGCAACAGGTCTCGCTCTCTCTCTCTTGTTTAGTAACAATCAGTATAAGCAGAGTCGGCATCGCGTTATGATCGCTCGATTGCGTTGCGCCACGCGTAAACGAAACTAGTGCGACTCTTTGTGCAGTGTTTGTGCTTGTATGTGTGTGCAGGCAAACAAGCAGCTCATAAATGCCCCATTCAGGGTATCTATAATACATATGCGCTTGTATACATAGATATTACACACACTCTCGTGCTATTGTGATAGTGTTTGTGTTTGTGACTGCGCTATTTATTTTTGTTTTTACTTTTTGTTTCGGGGTTCTTGTAATGTGACAAAAGTGGCTTTAATAATCGCAAGAGACTGTTGAAAAATGTCAGGGACGCTGCAGGCGTCTTCCATCGAGTATTAAAATAAAATAATTATTGTGATCTAAGCAACCGTTGACAACAAGCACTAATTGCAAAATGGTGGGTATAAGTATTTATTTACTCACTCTCTCGTTCTCTCTCTCTCTCTCTCTTTGTGTTCCTCTATTTCACTCTCACTTTTAAATTATTACGAACTTTTGCACTTGGTTTCACACCATTTTCGCCCTTACATTGCGTCGCCTTCATTAGTTCCGGTCTAAAAACCGTGATGTTCGTCTGCCCTTTGTTATTACACCGAACATGAGAAGGAGAGTAGATCCAAAAACCTCTAGCAAGTGGAATATATTGTTGTGCTTTGTCTTTGACTCTTGGTTGTCGGTGTCGTTGGCAAGTCTTTATCTTATCGCGGTAGTCAGCTGCCAAAGTTCTTCTTGAAAGCAAAATCACATAGACGCGAAATAATAAACATCAAATACTCGCTCATGGATTCACATTCACACTCACATTATGTGATTGCATTAACATTTTATTTATGGCTTAATTCCGTTTGTTGTTGCCAAATTTCGTGCATAAAAAAACTATCAAAAGGTGTGTGAAACATTGTTCGTTTTTGGCCAGCAATTTTTATTATTCATTTTCGACAAAATCGTTTAGTAGAAATGTATATATATTATATTAAAAAAAAAAAGATTAGTTAATGTAGGCGATTAGAATAAACAAATACATATATTAATTTCTGCCGTTCAAGATGTTTGTAATTATTACGCCTGAAAAAATCATCATTAGAGATCAGCACGACATCTTTCTCGGTTGGAAAATGGTTTATATAATTATTTTTGTTTACCAAAACAGTATCTAATAAAAGTCGCATTAAAGATTCTTATATCTTCGTCGCAATATAAATAAGTTGCGAAATCTCTGAATATTTATTTCTCTAATTTGTTGAATCACCTCAAATCTAAAAGCTTTTGAATTTTAGTCGCTAAGGCTCATTGTAAATATTTCTTAAAACATAGAACTTAAAATGCAGTCTAAATGAATTCTTCCGTAAAACCCTTATCTTAGAATACAACCTAAAGTAAAACGCAAGGGAAATGAGCGTTCAGTCAAATTGCAAATCAGTAAAAAGTAATAGAAATAAATATAATTATTCCAAATAATATTAAGGCTAATAAATGAAATTGCATTACTAAAAAGAGGCATGTGACAGAGCTAACAATATGCGCATACACATGTTGTACTTTGTCTCTCGCTCAGAAATATATTTTTATATATAACCAAATACAAACAAATATATATAACCAATAACAAATATATATGTACGTAAGTCGAACTATATGGCCTTAGACATATTTCCGAGCTTATATTCAGGCACACGTCCCATGCATTTCAATTGGCTACTCAATCGGCTTGTCCACTAGATTGTTTGACCAGTCGTCTCGTTGTCAGCTCAGTTTCAGTTCCATCATTTAATTGTCGGAGTGTCGAGGTGCCAACAGGCCTTTTCAATAGCCGTGCTCTCTTTCCGTCTATCCCCAGCTCTCTGCCCCTTTCGTTCGGGAACTATTAGTGACTTTGTTTGAACATATTTTGATTGATGGCTTAGAAATCGTTGCCGGCATTATAATGTTAACACAGAAGCGACATTTTTCCATTTTGCAGCCCTTTTCATGTTGTCGTTGTATCTTATGTTGTTAATACTGAGCCTCAATTTCCTGCTTTGAATTTCGACCATATGGATACTCACTGAATAAGTTCAGTTTTTAAATTGACTGCTTTATATAAAAAACTTAATCTGATAATACTTAAGAAGTTCTAGAAGAGATAGATTTTATAAAATAATTTATCTATTTAAACCCGTTACACATTGGGTAGCCTTTGAGCTGGCAGGAAATATATGTAACAGGCAGAAGGAGGCATCTCCGTTCCCATAAAGTATATCAACAGCCAAAACGATATAGACATGTCCGTCTGTTCGAGAGAGAGAGAGAGAGCTTTCATTTTTTTTCGACAGCATTCAAACTTTTGCTATGATTACTGAAAATTTGGTTCAGATACAAATTTTAGAAGTTGTTTAAGAAATACTTTGGCTGACAATCTGGTATACTCTGTGATATATTTTGAATGAGCAGTAGTTAAATTTTTGCATTTTTTTTGGTATATTTGTAGAATCTGGTTTTATTGAAAAAGAGTTGCGGGTAGTTTTCTTACTTTATTTAATTGAATAATTTGTCTATTTTAAATAGTATTAGGCATTCACAGAGTTGTAATGTTAATCGCATCCCAAGCATGTGGAATGCATAATTCATTAGTGAATTCCTTTTAATTTTGCATGCGATGCTCGTTGGTCAAATGTCAAGTGTCACAAAGAATTGCAGTTTCTCTAGTGAATACCCCCAAGATGCCCCTTTGTTAGCATTGTTGCTTCGGCAGAGGCACACACAGAGTCACAAAAATACGCTATGCTATATGCTATACACACTATATACATATATACCTATACCTATAGCGTATTTGCATTTGTTTTTAGCGACCCCAGTCGACCCAAATGTTTATTCAAATGACAAAAGGGTGTTTGCCGTCTCGTTGTCATCGCTGCCATTGTTGGATTGTTGGCTGTTGTGTTTTCATTTATTGTCTGTTATTGTTACTTTTGCTGAAGCGGACCAAGTTATTGGATTATCGATTCGCAACCTTGATATTTAATTAATTAAACTGTCATGCCACAACTAAATAAATAAATGTGTCTGATTGAATTTTGCAGCTAATTTAATATAGAATGCTACCCAGTTTTCGCACCTTAATGCGTTGCTCGAAGCGAGTTCTGCAGTCGCCGTTGGACGCGGTCAAGATGCGCAGCTCTGGACACAGCAAGGCGCCTAGCGGCGGCGTTTATGGACCCTTTACGCCCGACAGTGATATCAGCTGCTCCGGTCGCGGGGACTGCGTCAACAACACTTGCGTCTGTGACATTCGATATTCGGGCGATGAGTGCGACTTCGTCAATTTACCCTACTATGCTGGCATCTCGACCGTATTCTATGTCGTGGCTCTTGTCTCGGTCATCCAGCTGCTCATCTGCATTGTGGCCGAGTACCAACGGCTCAAGCAGCCATCGATCCTTCGCGCCTGCCGCATCACTACACAGAAGCTGCTCTACTTCATGGTATTTGTAGCGGCCTCGTTGCGAGGCGCCTACTTCACCACTCCGGTAAGAATTGATCAAAATTATAAAAAGTATTTCTCCATTTCTATATCATTTCTTCTTGATTTCAATAGTTGGACTTACAGCCCCAATGGGCCGTCACTCTGATGTCCGCCTACTATCCGCTGCTCATGACCTGCGCCTCTCTCATCGTCTGCATGTGGGCCGAGGTGAGTTAACTTTGCAGATGATGCAATCTATTTCATCAAAAGTTTTATATTACATCCCATTGACAATTAGTTCATCGAACTGCTCCACATTAGCAATGACAATATTGTTTGATTTTGAGATGCGGTTTAGTTGTCGTCTGTCTGTCTGTAATTGATAATGATCAATGCTTTCCGTTTTCATTTCGTCAGAAGCGTCCATTTTATTAAAATGCAAGTTATTTATAATAGTGAACGTTTCTCTCTTATGTCGCACATGATTCAGATGCCGGGGTAGAAATATAGATTTGAGTTGTCATATCTTAAAAATAAAAGACCTTGTATAGGGAATTACCCAAATCTAAAAGTCAATACACACTCGAGATCTCAACAACGTTAGAGATAAAAATAAAAGTGTTTTTTCTGTTTTAATAGGCTAAAGAGAGAAAATAAATATTTGTCATTGCTCACGACTTTAATCAAATCTAATCTCAAGGAATAAAAGCAACTAACTAAGAGTCACGAGAAGAGCGAGTTGCTTTAATTAAGTTGTGAGGTATGCCAAATGTTATCTTATCAACAATTAGAAGAGTGCGAGAATAAACAGTATTTAATACTTAAATTAAGCTTTTGCATGTGCAGTTGATTCTCAAATAATAAGAGAATTATTCGATCATTTCTCAAGTGTGACAACTGTTCAGTTGGGTGCAGCTGTACTCACTCTTTCAATTACAATTGTTTTTCTTCGACGCGTTTCCCATATCGCATTGGGGCCTTTGATAGGCGACCGCAATTTATCGCACCCATTAATTAAGTTCTGTGAGAACGTTTGAAAGTCGCGGACGTGCGCACTTGACTTCACTATACTAAGTATATACATATACTACTATGCCGAGCGACGGTTTACGTATACGTGATATTCAATTTCATTACGGCAATTGTTTCAGATCTTTCACCTGCGCGACATACGTTGGGAGAAATCGCAGTTCCTTTCGAAGAGCTTCCTAGGCTTTGTGGCATTCAACTTTTTCCTCTACAGTCTGTTTGGCATCGAGGTATTTAGTTCGCTTATTAACTCAGAGCGCCGCGACTATGCACACATCTTCAACGGCTGCTATGCTGTCTTGCTGCTCATTGTCGTCATCTTCTTTCTGATCTATGGCGTGGAGGTGTTCTTCAAGCTTCGCGGCGGATTCGTATACGATCAGACGGGCAAAATCCTGGGACCCAGTGAGGCAATCGTGAATGCCTCGCAGCTGCATCAGTCGCGCTTTGGTCTTCTCAGCCAGGCCATTATGCTCATTGTGATTGTTGGTTTCCTGACATCAGAGACGCTGGGTGACTTCTGGAAGGCCAAGTAAGCAACCACAACGTTACGAAAGCAGCTTTTATTAACAAGTGATGTTTTTGCAGAGTTCCCGTCAATTCACGAAACTGGCACGATATCATTTTCCGGATTGCAGAAATAGGCGTTGCCCTCTGGTTTCCCTGCTGCCTGTGGAATTGCATGGCGCCGGAACAACTTTGGATACTGAATCCACGAAAACTGCTTTCGCGTCAAATCGATCCAACAATACCCACCCTCGATGCCGACAGCAACAAATTGTCACCCGAAGAGGGGCAGACATTCTTGACCAAAAAGGATTGCTGGATATGCTATGACAGCGATAAACCCGAGCCGCTCATACAGCCATGTCGCTGCACTGGCGATGTCAGTTCAGTGCATCACGAGTGCCTTAAACGCTGGCTGGTTGAGAGCTGCGGCAGTAACAACGACGCCCAGCTCTCCTGCAAGGTCTGTGCACATCCCTACGAAATTGAAAAATCCAAAAAGTAAGTGAACCTCACTATTTGCTTTCACATTCATCATGTTATTAAATTTCCAATCGCATCTGCAGGCTCGAGTGGGATAAAGGATTCACCATTCAGCACTGGATGAAGACGGTCATACTGATAACGTTAATCTGCGTAACAGGCGCTACAGCCTGGGCAATCATTCAAATGTATGTGGATCCTTGGTGCGCGTTCTCACCGTTGGCGTTGCCGTGCTCATCGGTTACGTATGCTGCAAGTGTCTCGGCGAGAATACCGTGTTGGCCTATCAGCGAGCTAAGGTCAGCTCGATTAACATTGTAACCAGTTCGGAGATGGAAAAACTTCACACCATTTGCGAGGATGTCAGTGCCAGCACCTCTGCGGCAGCAGCAGCACGTGCAGCATCCTAAACCACAATGAAACGACACCATAAAGCGACTCACGTCTATGCCATAAGGATGCATCACATTTACACTTACACAGGCTACACACATCTACATATACATCTACAGACGTACGATATAGTTTAGAGCGCGTTTTATACACACTATTGCTCAATGCCACCCCCCCAAAAAAAATCTTCCCTGCAAACTGTGTACATAGATTTTAAGTAATTTAGAAAGGAAAACAAATATGAAAACGGTTCGATAAACGAGTCAATTTTGTCTCTCATACTTTTATTCCGAGCGCGGCATGTATTACAAAAAAAGATGAAAAATAACAAATTAAACAAAGCCAAATATTATATAATCTTAGATAATAAATAAGACAGTATCAATTAATATTAAATATACCCACATATATTAATTATTAAAAAGAAAACGACACAAATGTTTGAGAAAGTCTTGAGATTATGATTACGAGATCGAGTTGCCAATGAGTAGGAGCTGGAAAATGTATTTTCTAATTGAAAACAAAAAAAATAAGCAAACAATTAATTACAAACTAATTATGGTTAGTTAGTTAGCAATGGCACCACCCAGTCAATGTCAGTCTAGCTGAGCATGTTCGTAGTTCTTAGTTTACACAATAAGTTGTTGTTCAACAATACAATACAAAATCGAGAGCGTTTCTTTCGTTTTCACGCAGCACAGCTAAGTTTATTTGGCGAATATTAATTTAAGACCACTCACAATCACACACATATACATTTACATATATAAAAGATATTGTATTTTCATTATAAATTCAATTAAATTGATGATTTCATCAAGTGAACGCTGATTGTATTACACCTTAAGCATAAATACTTAACAAATAATTTATGAACATTTTCAACATTTATTTATATGAATACATCGCGCCCACACTTTAATTGTGTTATTTAAATCGACTTTGTAGCTAATGCGAATTGTCAACCACAAATACACACATCACAACATACATATTTACACTTTAAGCTAAAATACATTTTTGTGATAAACCAGTTAAATAAACATAACTAGCTGACGTAGCCCACTGAGTTTTCCTGTTACTTTGTCCTTATAATTCTGAATTTTTTAGCATATCGATATTATTCAATGGACTGGTCGCAAGCCACTATACATAGACATTTCCAGAGAAATGTATACCGAGGACACTAAAAATTATACATTATAATATGTGAAGAGTAAAATCTGCATTTACTTTTGGTAAACCCATATGATACGTGAAAAAAGATATGAGAATATAATTAAATATTAATAATAAAGCTAATTAACCATTACGAATACCAACATTATCACCAAGATTTAAGAATTAATAAGTTAATTTAACGTTTTCCTATTGTATTTTAATTGTCTCTGCAAGGGTAAGAGGTGAGAAACTCAAAATCTAAAATAAATATCTAGTTATTTTCTGATTTAGTGTCCTATAATCATCTATGAAATCTAGGTACTAGTTAGGATAGTTGTGCATGCCGAGTCATCGAGTTAAATACAAAGTTTAAAATAACAAATTTCATACATGGTAAATCAATAACAAAATAAACAAATGTGATGAGGAAAATAATATTGTTGCCTGTAGATCAACTTTATTTTAGAATATTGCCACGTCCACTTCAGTCCACGCAAATAAAAAAACAAACGAATATCAAAAATATATTTAAGCCTATCGATGATTGGTACCTTGATTCCTGAAAATTTGGCTGTGGTTAGATAAAAATCTTAAAAGTTCTTCAAGAAATAATTTTTAATGTTTTAAAAATGGGCAGCGGATATCTTACAGTCGAGCACATTTAGCATTATTTGATTTAATAGTAGTCTAAATATTTATCAAATATATATATATATTTAATAACTCAGATGTGTTTCGGCATATTTTCATTAACGTCCAATTTAAGGCAATTCGTAAATATATTGCAGCTATCTTCGAGGCAGTCAACTATTCGTTAGGCAAATTATCTGGCAATGCGTCAAGAATATAGTCAAACACCTCTTCCCATAAAGAATATATTTCCCAAAAAGAAAACACAATTTTCATTTTAGTTGTTCTTTAGGTCTACAGTTATACATTTATTTTACACGATTATCTACCAAATATATATGTATAAGTATATATTACGCTTACATAATAGGCATAAAAAAGCCAAGTCAATCGGCATCGTTGATCATGACTTTCAAATACAGAAAAATTGCTATTTTATTTGTATAATGTATATATTTTTTATATATCTTTGAACAACAACGTAAAATGACCTTAAATGTAAATAAAATAAACTAAATTCCACACAGTCGTTTATCTGGCACTTTTTTATGCCAAAGGGAAAATTCAATTTGCAGATCACATTACTATCTAATAAGTTCTGTGCTATGAGCTAATCGACTAAACGCTAACAAGCTAATGAATTTTCATATATATTTTTTTGTAGTTGCTATTAAAAGCTATTTCAAATTTAGTCACGAAATGAAATTTTTACCGAAAGTGCCTTAATTGTACAACTATTTGCAGCTTTTGGTATTCTATATAGGCCAAGTAATGATCTAAAGTGGAACAATTCAACTAAGTGGGGAGTTTTGCAACGTTGACCTTCTTCTTTCCATTTGATCCTGCTTATGTAAAAACAGCTGATCGCTTATCACGGTTCTTCCCACGCGTAATAGAGCGTGCCTTAAAGGCTGCTGCATTCACCAAATGCTGCAAATACACATAAATACATAAACGTTAATAAATTATTTATAGTCTTAATTTAATCTATGTACTTACCCGCTCCAATTTTGACTGCTTGGTCTTAGCGTTTCCATTGATGCCAGTGTTGGTTGGACGCGGACCCAACTGGAAAATGTCGCGAATGAATTCATTTTCCTGCAGTTGGGAGGTCATTCCAGGACCCATGACAGTGCACAAAGCCGAATATTGATGATGTATGGACCAGGCGTCCAGGGTAAGAGAATCATTTCCAAAACGTATATTGATCTCCGGTGAAATGTCCTCCTTTAAGGCAAAAGACAATTAATTTAGTAAGCGTTGAAAGCAAAACAATCGTATGAAGTACTAAACAAACAACCCTTTTTTTGTTAATCAAATAATTTTAAATCCAATTTTTACTTCTTCTCAGCACAGACAAAATTTTATGTAGAATTTATATTAACTTAAAAAAATCTTTCAAAAAAAAAAAAGAAAAAAAATAAATTCTAGTAATAAATTGTTCTGACCCGTATCCAAAAATGATGCTCTCCACGTACATGCACGATTATGTTCCGCCAAACGCGAAGAGATACGAGTTTATGACGCACCTTAAGGGTCAGGATGGCTTCGGTGGTGCTAAACTAATCGAGTGTCAATGCGTTGAAGAGGACATTATAAAACCCCCGAAAGACGCTGTCAACAGCTGTGCTGGCGTTGAATGGACAGGCATTGCACCGATGGGTCGCTTGGTGGATCCGCGTCTTATACCGACAGAACTAGCACAGGATCAAGTGGACAAAATGGCACTTGCTCCCGAATCGGATTGCTTCAAGATGCAGCCTAATCGCTTCCTCAAAATCTTGCGTAACGTTTACCCCGATCTGTACGAGCGCCTGAAATTGATGCCAAAGGAGGAGCTCGGTCGTCGATTGGAAACGAATCGCATGTTTACCACCTATCAGATCGATTACTGCGATGTCAACGAGTATCCCGAAGGTATTTACGAAAGCATGCAGCCAACTGACAAGGCATCCAAAATGAAATCGGACAAGCTATTGACGAATGCAGCTCCCTGCTCTGAGTTCCGTTCAGATGTGATGCGACAAATGGAACGCGAGAATACCACAGGCTACGAGCAGCAAGCGGATGAGTGTGAACAAGCCTATAAGCCGTTCAAGACTTCGTTCTCGGATTCGTCGCAATTCGTAAACTCGGGCAACAACTCGCACTGGAAGGCAGCATCAAGCACGTTCCGCAAAGTTCCCAACTTCACCGAGTACATGGACTCGATCAGTCGCAATGGCTGCATCATTATGCGCAATAAACTTCACGATCATTCTAAGTGTCTGGCGAATCACTGTCGTCATGAGGTTCGATTCAACTGCACTGACATGAAGCCTTGAAGAGATTTCTTTGACTTGCAAATCTATCTCAAGCCTGACTCCAAAATAGGTTTTTTGATGTATCGTTTAAAAACTTGTCTCGATGTAAACTCGTAGGTTTTTTTTAGTTGAATTCAAATTACGTAATAATAACCATTCAATTATCTATATATACAGTATGTCGTATTCATGGGCTTACCTCCAAATAGCGCAGAACATCACGGAACGTGGCACGCTGAGTTTTGCGATCACGTTTGGCACGATATTTAGCCGAATCGGTGGCCAACTGCTTAACGGCATCGCAAAGCTCACTGATGTCCTCCTCCAGGAAGTTCTCATCATGTGCACGGCCCGATTCCAAAATTAGAGCAATTGTTTCTCCGGCTGCCATGCGTACATCCAAGTGTGGCGACTCCAACAGTCCCAAGAAGCGTTTGATAGATCTGCAAGCAATAAGCTTGTTGGTCACAATTTCAAATTCAACAGTAATTGCTTGGATTACTTACGGAAACTTGTGTTGGCCAGTGGTCATCAGGGACACAAAGTCCCCAGAGGGAATGAGGGTCAAAAGCAATCCCCAGGAGGACAACGCCTCGGCATGCAGAGTACCAGCCTCGGCAGTAACT
This sequence comes from Drosophila albomicans, assembly GCF_009650485.2. Lineage (NCBI taxonomy): Eukaryota > Metazoa > Arthropoda > Insecta > Diptera > Drosophilidae > Drosophila > Drosophila albomicans. Next base: position 3,617,878 of record NC_047628.2, on the reverse strand, counting down.
GAGATGGGTGTCTTGTCATCTCCACGCAAATAGCTGCCAGCAAAGATGGTCTCGAAGAATTGCATCAACTGCACCAGTTCACCAACATCCTCGCAGTCCAGAAAATTCAGCAATCCCAATGCGGTGCAGCACTTGGCGCGTGCATCGAAACTTACAGATTTGTCTTGCACAGTGTTCAATAGGAAGCTGTTCATGGCTTTTGACATGCCCTCTTCGCCGCCTAGTTGCAACACCAGCAACGGGGCCAGACGTGCGCCCCACACTTGCTCCTGTCCTTTACCACGACGCACACTCTTCTCCACAAAGTCCATCAGCGTCATTTTACGGTCCTCAACAAAGTCGGGCATATAGCGATGCATCAGCAATTCGCAAATCGACTGCAGTGCCTGGACGCGAGTTTGGGCCGACTTCTCGGTTGCCTGTTCTAAGGCCTTTTCGAATTTCTCCTCAAAGCGTTCGTTGGCCAGCTCCTCGGCTGCCTCCGAAGAGGCTGCCTCCGAGACATGCGAATAAACGCTAACATTATCAAAGGACTCGTCCTCAGAGTTCGAGTCGTTGGTGCGACCTGCAATAGTTTAAGAAAATGGGAAGACCTTAAAATAAATCTCAAACTGTAAAATGTACAATGGTACTAAAACTGTACATTGCTTTGCAAACAAAAATCCAATCAAACTGTGAACAAAATGCTGCAGAAATTCAATAGCAGTGCCACTAAAACAGTGACAATGCTCCCAAAACTGTCGAGTGAGTTCATAACCTGTCATGCACAGAGTTTTCGAAACCTCAAATCCAAAGATTTATAAAATGACTCAGCGGCGAGAGAATGAATGCAATGAAGAGCGAGAGAGCGAAAAGTGAAAATAAATAGATATATGTATATACTAAGGAAACTAATCATATGGTATTTTTCCGCTTTGCAGCGGTTTGCTTTGCACGCTATAAATACACATTCATTCTGTACATTTTCATACTGAGAGATTAAAAAAAGGAAGTCGCATTTTCGGGGCGAATAAGCGACCTTCAAATTATGTTGTGCAACAAGTTTTCTCAATTCTAATTTGTTGCCAAGGCAAAACATTCGCAACTTTCTATAGACAACAAATGCGTTTTTCACATAGCATCTGAGACTGGTTTTGAATAAGGTAATTTCTGACATTGCATTTTCTTCACATTGTATTGTTGTTTATTTCGTAATAACTAACAGCTGTTTATGAAGTGATGGAGTGAGATTCGAAAAAATTGTATGTTTTGAAAGTAGTTTGGTCAGTTTGCAGTACATTTATTTGAGAGTTGTTAATTCATGTTTTAAAAGAAGCACGCCAGAGTTTCACAATCATTACGAAAAGCTTTTTTCGGTATTAACAGAAGCAAATAGAAATACTTTTTAAAATTTGTAATTCACAGGCATTTGCTGGTTTTGCTTTTCGTTGTTTGATAAGTTGACATTGAATGCCCACAACACGCAACGCAACTGATTGCATATAGCAATACCCTAAATGTAAATACGAAGAGAGTACTTGAGACTTGTCATCGAAGTAGAGTCTCCCCACTAAAAACACTTATAGGGTGGCTCAGTGGTCTATTCTACTGAGCAAACATACTTTTCTGTATGTATTTGTTTTTTGTTTCTTTGTTGCTCGTTCGTTCGCCTGTTTCACCAGCTGAGCGCGTGCAAAGCTTTTTAATATGCCAGCAAAGCAACAAAAAATAATTATACTACTTATTTTCGATGATTGCCAAACAGGTTGGAAGCAAAAGCTTTTTTTCGAAGCCATCGAAATGTATTTCGTGCTATTTATTAAAAGTTTACATACATACAGATTTACAGATGACTAATGATGAATGCCAGAGCATTGTGCACAAAGGTCAAATCATAAAAATATTGAATTGCACAACAAACACCCACACAACCGACGCACTTTTGCTATTAACATGAGAAAAGAAATGATTTTGTGACTCACCTTTGCCTGGTGTTTTCTTATTACGACGCGGCATATTGTTGTTTTTGCTCCTGCTGTTATTGCGTTGTTCACAAAAACCTCGAATTTTTGTGCTGTTTTTGCTTTGACTGCTTCTGATCTTGATGGCGATCGTCGATGTACACACACAACACACGCAAGCCTTGTAGGGCAGTGTCCTTTTTGCACAAAGAGAGGCGGAGAGAGTCTCCACGAAAAAGTCTACACACGCGTTTGGCGGCAACACAACTATTGGCGGCACTCAAATACACGTGTTTTTCTTCGGGTTTTTATTGATTTTATGCGTTCAGAAATTTAGGTTAGATATTTTCGAGTGTTCTTTTAATTTTTTGGTTTGTTTTAGGTGCGTTGATTAAATACAAACAGTGTTAATCAAGATGCAGCTATGCAATAGCTTTTATGTTTCCAATATTGTCTTTGTTTTTGCGACTGTTGCTGCTGCCTTTTGTTGCACAACACACGTTTGCAATTGTTGATAACTGACACTTTACTGAACGTTGTCGATTCGCACGCGCCTTTTTTATTTATTAGCTTCTGCTGCTGCTGTTGCTGCTGCTGATTGTAAAAATGCTGCTCGATTCTTTGTGTTGCCCCAAATTTCATGTTTAATTGCAATTGAAAATTTCTTTGTGACTTCCTTGGCCTTGAGACAACTTTGCTTTACTGCTTTGCTGTGTCTGGCGTCTGTCGACAGCACAACTCGCAAGTTGCGAAATTAGTTGATTTTGGGTTTAGGTCGCTTGTGACTTCAATATTAGTTAGTGCAACTTGAGTTGTTGCAGCTTTTGCGAAAGCTCGACGCTGCCTCTTCTGGTGAAAATAATGCAAATTAATTAATTAAAGCACCCCCGTATTACTGAATTTGACGAAATTAAATGACACATTGCCAGCGTGACCGTACATTAAATTTGAACTAATCATATTTAAATAGTAGTAAATATAGTAGCTCAGACGTTGGCTGGTAACACTTTATATGGTATATTGTTATTTTCATAATAACGTATTAAAACCAGAAAGTTATTGAAGTGATATTTTGTTTTAATACCAGAAAATATAGAATATGTTCTTTACCTTTTTCCACTGCACCAAAAAACCGTTTTTTCGATTTTTTTTTTCGATTAGGTCGAATGTTTCGTTCGCCTCATGTAAAAATCCATATGAAAAAAAGTCGTTTCGAAACGTAAAAAACTGAGGGGCAGTGGAAATAGGCTATATAGGCAATTTGGTAACACTATTTTAGTGATGGAATAATTGCCAGGAAAATGTAGCGAACATATTGAATTTACTGTATTTTGTTAACCTAATAATAAATGTAAATCAAGAAACAAATAGTTGACAATAGCGTAACTTGGATAAATTTACAGCTTAACTTACTGTATATGTCGACAACTTAACAATATATATCAATATTAAAAAATGCTCGCTTGTAATTATCGATAAATTGACTTCAGAACCAGTTCGCAAACACATGAAACTGAACTTATTGAGAACTGGAATACACAACTCATGAACCGACACCTGCCCTGAGTCTCGCCGTGAAAAATTACGAAAGAATTCGGTTTGTTCATCGCCTCTTCACAAGACCAACAAATTTTTGCAAAACGAACAATGGCTTCTATGTGTGGACGCATGGCACTGCGTGCTGCTGCTCGCCAAAATGTGACATACCACTCCGTGCGCACTTGCAAAAGTAAGTAACAAATCAACCCGCCAACCACCCACAAAGAACGATTCCAACTCCATCGTTCGTCGTCACGTCCGCCTTGCCTGCATCCATGTGTCACCTGGCTTCAACGATCCAAAATTACATAATGCATGAGATAAACTATACAGAAAGCAAACTGCAATGGCAGCAGCCATGGTGCAACGCTAACTGTGGCAGCTCAACGCCGTGCAAATGTGGAGGGAGGTTATGTAATAGTGGCTAATGTGTCTAAATGTATCTTGTGGACAAACTGTAGCTACAAAGTTGCACTATTCACAGTATGTGGTTCAAACTGCAGGAGACATATACAGAATCGATATTACACACGGAGTTGCAATTTACGTTTGCCTTTATGTAACCAGCGAACACAGCTGATTCAATGCATGACGCAGGGGAAAGGGTGGGGAAAATAGGGGGTTTGATTATCAGCTTATCAACTAATTGTTTCTTTTTGCAGTGATGAACGATCCCTTGGAGCATGCTACAGGTATCGAGAAGCGTGAATTGCTGCTCAAGGCCGCCGGCAATGATAATCCCTTCGACATGAAGGTGTTCAAGCGCGGTGCTGGCACCAAGGAGAACCCCAACTTGATTCCATCGGCCTTCGATGCCCGCATTGTGGGTTGCATCTGTAAGTGCTTGTGCAAATTTACTTATTATTTGTGTTTGTCAACTAAAAAACTTCTTATGCAGGCGAGGAGGATCAGACCTACGTGCAATGGATGTGGTTGCAAAAGGGCAACCAGAAACGTTGCGAGTGCGGACACTGGTTCAAACTGGTCGAGAAGGCAGCTGTTTAAATGAGTTATTATTAAATAATTAAATAAACCAATTAATAATACACAAAAACGAACACAACTATTAAGCTTAAAGTCAACTAATAGCTGTCCAATAAACAAACATCAACCCAACCCAAAAAATTGGACGTACATCCATCAACCGGGCAACATTTATAGTTTTGATTTGGTTCAAGATCTAACGGCTAACGATTAAATAAAGAATAGCTTTCGATTATCACATAAGTTAACGATGGAAATACGAAAAAGAAGATGAAAATAAAGGCAGAACGATGCCAAGGTACTTAATAAAGAACCGTAAGGAAACAATCAATGTTGCAGATTAAGAAATATTTACAAACCTCAGACACATTTTTATTAGTTTAAAATGATGCTTAGTAGGCGATAGACTATTATTTATCAACATCCTTAAAATATAGCACTAATTCCATAATTTCTTTGCGAAGAGAAAGAACACAAAACTAAAAGAATATTGAATTTAAAAATTCAAAAGTTAGTCAATTAATATACTGCTATATTATTTAAAAACAGACGATAGATATGTCGTCGTTTATTTCTCGTCTGCTGAAGTCCTCGCTGCCTACGAAACGTCTTGTTTCGCAGTTGACTCAGCGTGGAGAGCATAAACTCGGTGGCTTGATGCGACAACTTGGGCTGCAGAAGCTGCTTGGAGCATTTGGGGCCAAAGCTGTTGTGGCTCAACGCGGCATAGGCACAACCCCGGTGGCAAAGAAACGTAAGTGGGGGATGCTGGTCAACAATTTGCTTGGGTTTAACTTTATCACTGCTCCCAGAGTTGACGGATGACATGGAGCTGGCCACTGGGATATTCAAGCGAGAGCTGCAGTTGCGTCAAGCGGGCTGCAATGATCCTTGGGCCATGGCTAAGCCAATGAAGCGCGGCGCAGGCAGAGAGAATGACCCGACAGTGGTTCCATCGGTTTTCGATGGTCGCATGGTTGGTTGTCTGTGCCATGATGATCGTGCGCCCAAATGGATGTGGCTGGAGAAGGGCGCACCCAAGCGTTGCGAGTGCGGCCACTACTACGTGCTCAAGAAAGCCGAACCTATTTGAATGCCATACACTGCAAATGGAGCGCTGTTTCACACACACATACAACACACATCATAGAAAATGTTGCATGATATTATCAAAAATTCGATTTATTAAATGGATGTGGACTGCATTCATCGAATGATATACTCTCTACGTAGTGTATAAAACACAATCGGTGTCAATTATTAGCTCAGAGTGTAGCCAGTCAAGAGATAGCCGCTGTTGCCACTCATGTTGACTTCGGGATGCGTGCGATTTGGAAGTATTTGATAGGTTCGCAGCCAATTTGAAGTCACATGCAAATTTGTCACCTTTCCAGACGCCTTTAGTTCCATATATGTCTCCTGCAGCAGTTCCTTGCAAGTGCTAAATATGACAATGGGTCGTGATGGTTTTACAAGAGGCAACAATGCTTCAACAATATTTGTTGGGTGCTCCTTGGCAGCCATGACGAGGTTATCGAATTTCTCGTGCATTAGCGCAGAGGCACGTTTGTTCTCCACTTGCCAACGAAGTGGTCCTGATCTGTTGTTTACTGAAATGAAGCAGGTTTAATTATTGATCACAACATGCTAAACACTTATTTAACTGCTTACAGTTGGGCGATTCATCCAATTTGGGCTTCTTCGTCGTGGGCTCAACTGCGTCAGTCTGTTCCTCAGATGTTGTTGCACTGTTCTCGTCTGTTTGCGTGGCATCTGCTGCCTCAGTAGCAATTGAGACGTCTAGCTTTCTATCACCCTGGTAGAATTCTCGCAGTACAGAATACAAATTAACGGAGATGCAGCGTTGCTGTTGCTCCAGGGGAAGTTTTAATGCCAGCAATGCTTGCTTTTGTGGCACATTTCCCGGATGCATGTGCACCAATGTGGCATCTGTAGCCGCGCCTATGGAGTTCAGCATGGCGGCAGGCAGCAAGCCATTAGTACCGCTCTCGTATAGTAGATAACTGCCAAAGCCACATACGCCGGAATACGAGATGATTTGGGAGAGCGTGTCCACTCGGATGCCCATAATCTTTTCGGCATCCTGTCTGTGGAATATATCGGCCATTAGCCGTATGCTTGGCTGGCGGATTTGCACAAACTCAAAATATTTCTTCTCCTTTTTCAAGAGATATTTGTCCTGCGAGTATTCGGTGCGCGTGTGAAATGTTTTTGAGTTCTCCACCAGCTTCTCAATGATCTTGCTGGACTCACTGCACTCTTCACGCAGTTGCTCGATATCCTGCAAAATCAATTAATAGACACATTGCTCTTTAATCCTCGAATCAATTATCTACCTCGGATTTTAGTGCTTGGGCTTCTCCATTGTCGCTAATGTCGCGATTATCAGCCCCGCTGCTGGAAATATTTAGCACATCGCGAATGCTCCGTAGCTCATTCTCGCTAACCAGTTCCAGGGTATGCTGTCGCTGTGCCCCCCGTTTGCCCGCCTTCGACTCCTTAACACACATCTTAAATGTGGAGCCATATGGTTGATCGAGCAGCGACTTCAGCTCCAGGTGCTCCTTGCCCAAGGTGGCCGTCGCATCCAGACTGCCAAATTTCTGCAGTTTTGTGTACTTTTGGCGTTGTATGACAATATAATCGCCCAATTGTATACTCGGTATGTTGGGTTTGCTGGGCATTGTGCTAAAAAATCACATAAATATCTTAACAGCAACAAGTAATCACGTTGTTTATAACGAAAGGCACCACAAACGCGCGATTGCCGCAATAATCGGAATATAATCGATTTAAATTATTACACTGCTGACGCGATGTTACCGATGATCGATGTTTTTCAAGAAAATGGCAACGCTAATAGCTGATAAAAAAACACCGAGTAAACCACGCGCTTGTCAGTTCCATTCAACGAGTTAACCTTTAGAAAAGAACTCTTGCTACCCGAGGGCTCTCTCTAACTTTGTTTTTGTTAACATAAAAGTGCCTTTTCTTGCCTAACGAGCCGGTAAAGAGTTCATTGCGGCTACTGACAGCCCATTGTTGTTATTAGGAAGACCAGGTTCCAGCTCCAGCTACAAACTAGTGTGGAACTGGTGGAACCTGTTGCCAACCAACTGCTAATTAACAGTTAATTAAAGTCGCGCCCATATCTAGTATAAACAACTTTGCCGTTGTCTTTCAAATTAGCAGATCTATAGTTGAGCAGCGAGAAGATGGGCGATAGAAAAGGAGAAGAGTCGCCATTTATATCATCAAAAAAGCCAGTGACATTAAATCCATCATGGGAGTCACAAATGCAACCCGATCCTAATATCAATGGCAAAGGCTCCGTTTCAATGATGTCGAAAATAGGCGCCTCGCTGCAGCAGCCGCCACTTGATAAATATAAAATTGTATTTTTAATATTTATGCTGCATGGACTGGGAACCTTGATGCCATGGAACATGTTTATTACCGCCAAATCGTACTTTGAGGACTTCAAACTGAATAATACAATAAAAACGGAAACCAAATATAGTGAAAACTTTATGCAGAACATGGGATTCGCTGCACAAATCCCCAACGTTCTCTTTAATTGGATCAATATCTTCATCAATTTAGGTGGCGATTTGACCAGTCGCATTGTTTACACCATATTGTTGGAGATAGTTATTCTGATTGTTACTGTAGTGCTCGCTATGCTGGATTCCTATGAGGTGGGTACCATCTTATCACTAAGAATAACATTTGCTCGGTCAATAAACAATGTCTTTCATTTCATAACAGTGGCCTGGCATATTCTTTTGGACTACCATGTGCACAGTAGTTATAATAAACATGGTAAGATTTACAATTCACGATTACTTTATCTCGATTTTAATGATTATCAATTATTATTATTATTATTTATTGATACAGTGCAATGGCATCTATCAAAGCACAATCTACGGGCTCGTTGCGTCGCTACCTCCCAAATATACTGGTGCTGTGGTTTTGGGCTCGAATATTAGTGGATGCTTTTGTACCATCATGTCAATCTTGTGCAGCGAATTCTTTGAGTCGCCGCGCACTTCGGCTATCTACTATTTTGTGACTGCAATTCTGGTTTTACTATTGTGCTTCGACACATACTTCGCTTTGCCATTGAACAAGTTCTTTAGACACTACGAGATGTTGAGCAAACAGAACGATAAGAATTCATCGGCATCGAAAACACCACTAAAAGTGCCTTATTGGCAGATCTTTAAGAAGGCTTCACCTCAGCTTTTCAATATATTCTTTACATTCTTTGTCACACTTGCCGTATTCCCCGCTGTCCATTCGGATATCAAGCGCTCGGACGATTTCATTCTTGGAGAAAAGTATTTTACCCTCGTCACGTGCTTCTTGACATTTAATGTCTTCGCGATGCTGGGCAGTTTGGTCACATCGTGGATACAGTGGCCAAAACCTAAATTCCTGGTTGTACCCGTAGTTTTACGCGTTGCATTTATACCTTTAATGATCTTGTGCAACTATAATCCGAACGGGCTTAAAAGAACTCTGCCTGTGCTCATTTCGAACGAGTGGGTGTATTGGATCATTGCCATTATAATGTCATTCAGCTCTGGCTATTTAAGTTCCTTGGGGATGATGTACGCCCCGCAGACTGTTAATACTAAATATCAGATAACCGCCGGAATGTTTGCTGCCGCCTTCCTAGTTAGTGGTATTTTTGCAGGGGTATTGTTCTCATATTTGTGCCCCCTCTTTTTGACTTTATGAGCAATCATTTTTTGATTTGATCTTTTTTACCATTCATTTCATTCATTATATTATGTATTACTTTTAATTATTGGCACAATGAAAATGTTCGTTTTTGTTTTCGGCATTACGTAAATAACAAACAAGACAAATTTTAAGTCTAATGAATTTATTTCTTTTGATCTTTTGGCATGTTGCCTGACAAATTTAGTTGTATAAACCTACACATTAATTGTAATCCTGTTTAAATAAAGTTTTTAACTGATTTGTAAAAAAAGAAATAAATATTTACAAAAAAATCAACGAATACACTAGAGACCTACAATTACGGATTTGTTGTTTCTAACCACAACTGGAAGTTACGCGACTAGACTAAGACCTGAACAAAAAAGTGGGGAAAGGGCATTCAATAATAATGTTTAATGGGGCATTCCCTTCGAGTAAGGCTTAACATTCAACGATAAAGTATATTCCCAATGACTTTAAATAGAAAGTTAATAGACTATACTCAGGTCTGGTGGATGGAGGAATACCTTTCGGAAAGAGAGTTTACTTTAAAAGATGCCATGTCATAAACTTGAATGGTTTTAATAGTGAAAATTAGACAATTTTTGGTTAAGTAGGATTTTCTTTGGGATAGAGTTAAGTGGGACAATTCTTTTTGAAAGCGGCTTACATGATAATTCCAACATCAATGATTTTGCATGGAAAGTTGGAAAACTAGACTCAATGGGAATTTCCTTTGTAAGGAACCTTTACATTTAAAAAGTAATGTCACGCGTACTTCTTTAAATGGTGCGAAAGAGCTTATTTACACTTGTAGATAATCTTTAGTACTTCACAGAATTTTGGCGCCTCTCGGGGACTGCGTGTTTCCAAGCCAGTTATCTGCTCTAGAGCAACTTCAACGTCGACGACATTGCACATTATCAGTTGCAGCCGCTTCGGAAACTTCGTATCTGATAACGATGCTAGTTGTCGTGTCTTTTCCAGCATATCAGTCAGCACTTGCGCTTCCATATCGTGATAGCTCACCACCAATTCCCTTAGTTCGGGCAGCACCTCCGCCACGCTGAAGCCACAGTTCTGAGCATCCGAAATGCCTAAGCGTTGTAGACGGGCCAGACCCGAGGCTGGCGCCTGTAGGATTGTCTCCTCCACTTGGTTTTTGTTCGAGGTTAGATCCAGAGTGGTGAGCTGCAGTTGGGCCAGTAGTTCCTCGAGGTGTGTGGCTTCAATGGAGCACTCGCGGGCCACAAGTGTTTTTAGTTTGTGCAGTCCAACCATAAACTTTCCTGTAATGTAGGCGCTGGATACGCTCAAGCTCCGCAAATTGGGACAACTCTTAGTGATAGTCTGTACCATGCTGTTGTTCATATTGTCATCAGTGATGCACAGTTCCAGCAGATTGCTCATATCCAGGCGCAGATAGAAGGCAAGCTCGGGTCGCATGAGATGTCTCCCCAGATACGAATCGAAGGCCTTCTCGTGCACATTCCATATGTATAGCTTCTCCATCTGCGAACTCATCAGTTCAAAGAAGTACATGTAATCATCCTTGCTAAGCGGCGCGAACATTGTGTATGATACAGAAATTTCCCGAAATCGGGGCTTTCGCCATACAATTTGACACAGAAGCTCCTCGTAGCGCAGCGAGCAGCGTGCCATTGCTATTTGGTCCACCAGAGATAGGTATTCCATTATTATGCACACGCAGTCATCATTGAGGTTGTCCATGTCCATTTTCATTGATAAGACATAAATACAGAGAAACACCTGAGCTGCAGCAAGAACAACAACAATTGAACAGCTGTTTGCAGTTAATATTATTCTGATGAAATTATGGCCAGTGTGACCAGATTCTTTTCTCATTAAAAATCGATATATCGATATTTTTGCGTACATTGAAAAGGCGGGAAGAAAACAGCTGATTCGAATTTCGAATATCAAATGTCTGACTACTTCGAATAACAACGATATAGGAAGTATAAAACAGTACATTGACGATATGAAATTAATGAAATTAATATTTATTAAATTACTCTCATTCATTCATTATCTAATTTTTGTACTCAAGTCAGATCGTGTGGGATTGGCTTGCCACGTAAAAACATGTTTGAACTATTAAATATTATCACATTTCTAAATGAAAGAAAATGCTACCTGCTACCTCGGTGGATAATAACAACAGTTATCGCTGGGTCATATCGTTACAATACTCATACCGTATCTCCACAAACCCTAAAAAAAAGATAAGCCCTGCTTCAGTAAACATTCGAGATGCGTTGAACATTGTTGTCTAATCGATTCCCATTTTGCTAAGTTGTGAAATTGGATACAAATAAATTAATCTTTTGATTTACGTGTTTCAGTCGTGACATCTTCACGGTTTATTATTTCCGTATCGCTCGTAGATCATGAATTAAATGACTGTTCAAAAGAAGCTATAGTCAATAAAACTGTAAGAGAATTTCAAAGTCATTGCCATCATTTTCAAAGCGAACGCCTGGAAAACCAGTAAAACTTTTGTTATCCCGTCCCATTTGATCCCTGCCATTCGTATACTCTTGGCTTGCATATCAATTAACGTTTTGAGTGTGTTTCCATGTTAAACTGTCACTTTTATACGCATCATGCAGCTCCAGCTCCAGCTCCAGCCCCAAATCAGCCCCAAGATCCCAACTCAATTCTCGCAGAGCCATGAACCATTCTCAGTCATGGACATGATGGAGGTTGTAGGTGGCAATCGGAGGGATGTGGGCAGAGTCCGCTTTGTCAGTTTGTCTGTGGCTGCCTCACATGATTTGTGCGTGACCATGCGAAATGTAAATTATTTATATGCGAGTATGTACACATAGCATCTGCATCCCCAACCAAGATTGAAGTTGGCCACGGTCTGGCAGCTGTCCAAAGCGGGCGACTCCCTCTGACAATAGGGCAAAAAATTGCCAACTGTTAACAGTTGGTGAGGCTACAATACAAGGGACACTGCGCAGAATTGATTGGCATTAGGCCAGCGCCAAAAATAACAATATACTTAATGAGCGTCCAAAAATATTATTAATGCAAAAATGGCGATTCATAAATGACAGAAATAAAGATTCTTTCGGTTTTTATTTAGTATTGTACAGTGCACTATGTGGGGTAAATTCCCTTACTTAAGTAATTTCCAAATTTAGACATCAAACAAGAAAATAAAAATCTTTCAATAAAACTGAAATGAGTTGCAAACCCATAATTTTGCTTAAAAATATGAGCCTTAATTTATTATTGTCTTTAAAATATAAATAGAAATTAAATGGATAGGTTAATTTATTAACAATATTAATCGATAAAGAACTTGAATGTTTTTTTTAATACTTTAATAAAATTAAATTGCAGTTTTATTTACATATTAATTATTTATATAATATATTTCGCGTTAACGAGATTATTAAATAAAATATTTATACGATTGTTACTAATTTTACAAAAAATAAGAATAATGAACTTGAAATTAGTATAAAGTTAAAATGTGTGCCGTTAATCATCACATTCACATTTTGTTTTAAATTGGGATTAAATTTAAGGTGTCGCCAATGCACATCCTATTGTAATATATGAATTGTATTAAGGTTTAAACTGCATTAAATTCAGTAAAAATAAAATAAAAAAAAATAATTTAAGATTTTAAAATCAACTTGAATTGCCAGAATACTCACTGAAATTAGATATAATTTAGTTTGATAAACACTCAACACAATTCTCAAGGTTGATTGTCCCTTTGAAACCGCTCAAGTTACCTTTTAAGTGGCCCGTAATTTGTGGTCATTGTGTGGCGGTAATTGCCGACTCTGATGTTGCACTTGACAATGTTCTAACGCCCTGAAAAGTATGCTTCATTTAGTTGCCAATTAGAAAGAGAACCGCCTTCGAAATAAACCGTAACCTGGTGAAATAATGACTTTTCGAATGTGCCGTCTTTATGACTTCGCATCGCGAGGTTTCGGTGCCATGAAATATGCAACACATTTTTTCGTGATCATCGCCTTGGCAAACAATTGGCCAATTAAGTGAAAAGTTTGCCAACGTCTCAGTTGCCTCACCTATTTGGCTATTGCATGCCAGTCGAACATTTCGTGGCCATTTGCGTGCCGCTTTGTTGACCTGTCTGAAAACCGCAAATGCTTCGAATGTTTGCGCCATGCAAAGCGGTAGCAGTTGGGGCCAGTTACCAGTTGGTGTGGTCATCTTTTGCCCGTCGTTCGTTAAATGTTTTATGCAGATTTTGCAGTCGTTTATTCCCTCTTTACATTTTCGATTTTTTACTAACGCCACGCCACGCCGTATTGTAAATTGAATAGCACACTTTGCGGCCAACTCTGGTTGCACTATTTCATTTTTAATTTGGCACATAGTGGTGAGGATTTGATTTATCGACATAGAACTTTGAATTTATCCCCCGATTTAAAATACACTTTAATCAGGTCACATTTTCATGTTTGTTTTTTGGCTCTCATGCTTTGGTTTATTGTATGTATATAAGTATATATATATATATTTTTATGGTTTTTGCTAAATGCCTTGCGAAATTATTTAACATCTCAGCTAATTAAGTCAATGTTTAAATTCAATTATCATTTAATTACTCTTTTGTTTTGTTTTTTTTTTTATAATTTTCTTTTTTTTTTGGTTTTTGGTTGCTTATGGAAGAGAAGAAATTGTTGGATCACATAGGATTGGTTTTTAGTCAAACGTCCTGCTAAGTTAATAATAACAAAACAAATAATCGAAGAAAGTAACGATTTAAAGCTTATTTACATTAAAAATTAGCTAACAAGTGCATAGGTTTAATTTGCATGCACATTTTGAGACACTTCTTAATAATTCTACTGACATTTTAGTATGAATTCATTTCATTTGGTTTCCCTTTCGATTTCGATTTTGTTTTTGTTTGTTAAGGCTGAAGACAGAGTATTAAAATTTTCATCATTAAAGAGTAAAAGTTGTTTATAAAATATATGTATATGTATGTATGTATTTATGTATGTATCATATATCAAAGTATAGTCATGTATTTATAGTTATAGGGCGCATATATTACAGATTTACTTTAGTTCATATTTTTTACAGATCGCCAGTCTCGCCAAGGAGTCCGCTTTCATTGAGCTAACAATCTAATTAACAGTACACAGTTTTGAAGTTCGATTAATCTCTATATTCATTACGCTTTAATTGGTTTTGTTTTTGGTTTTGGTTGAAATTTAACTCGAATAATGCCAACGCTTGATCCACTAAAGAAACTAAACTACAATACTTCATAATTTATGTATATACATATTTTATGTATGTATGTATGTATGTGTTAATAAATGTAAGTATATGTATACGCCTTGCTTTGTATAATTACTAAATTGCATTTTATATAAGTCAATATTCAGTAACTACTATATGTATATGTGTATATTGAAGTACTTGCTAAGGTAATAATATATATGTATGTATTGCAAATTAGGGAATTAATGAATCAATTATTCGTTTCACTACGCTTTGCTATATATTTTCATAATTATATTTTAAGAGTTTTTGTTTTGGTAATTGGTCCTTAGTACACTACATGGAAAGCGCTTAAAATTGTAGAGCAATTTAATTTTCAATTTATATAGCATACTTTTAGGCATACATATAAATTCCACAGCCGCCCCGCAGCCCTGATTAGCCCAGGCAACAGATCAACTCGCTCACTCTCGCTCTCTCTGCATTTTTGTCTCTGAATGTGTGAGTGCGCCTTTCAGCTGACCAGCTGCCTCTGCTCTGCCCCAATGTCTGTTCTCTGTCATCCACTTTAAGCAAACACCTTTTTGTGTCAACAAAACACACACACACACACACACACACACGCACACATACGTACGCACACATACGTACGCACACAGCAGCTGCCCTTTTTATGCCGCCCACAGCTGTGGCGACCTTTTAGTCTAAAAATGAAATGCCTTGGCCCATTCACAGGGGCGTGACTGTTCATGTGTATGTGTGTGTGTGTGTGTGTGTGTGCACGCCAAACTCTCACATGTTAATTGTGACAAGCGAGGCGACCAAATTTAGGTGCGTTTTGCAGACGCGTCACAAGGAATCGTAAAATTTTCAAAAATCCGCCTAAGCATGAGTATTCATACACACATGCACACAACCCCCAGGAACACGTATAGTACATACATACATAGTATGTACATATGACAAGAGAGTGAATGAGTTGGCTGCTTCTGTAGCATATTTTTGGCGCCCGTTTCATTCTGCGAATTAGTTAAAGCAAACGCGAAATTTCCTGCAGATTGACTACTAAATTATTTATTAAGCTCTATAACTTGACAAAATATAACGATATGTCACTTAAGACGAAATTCTACTAATTAGAGTTCATATTGAAGAGCCTGCATATTTCCAAACTAACTCGACCAAAAAGTGAGTAACTGTTCTCTAAAGCTATTATAAACTATACTAACTAAGGAATTTCTGAATTTCGTATACAGCTACAGCGTATGTCGAGCATTATAATTAAGAACCGCAATTGCCAGAAGGCTGCTAATTAACTGGTATATTCTGCGCCACTGAAAAAACCTAATTAAAGCTAATCCTTTTGCACATACATACATATGTGTGTATGTGTTAGTGTACGAAGCTGTTTACTTGCTTCCTTTTTATGGGGCAGGCTGCAGGACACGGATGCGGGTCTGTGATGCGGTGTCATTTATTTTGTTGTCCTTTGTCAACTTTCTGACAGTCGCAATTTGCATTTGAATTTTTTATGTGTATCGCAGCTATTTTTGACCTTTTCGTTTCTCATTTTTACTTGTATTTAATGTATGTTTAGTTTGATTTTTCACTTAATTATCTAGACAATTTTAGGGGACTCGCTTTATTTGTATTTTTCTTTTACTATGCTCATTTAGAAATGTACTTTTTGGTTTGCCCTTCATTGCGAAGTTGTTGCAATTAACACGAACTGAATTCAAATAACTATTTAAATATTCAATATATTAATTATTATTGCGCTACTTACATGCATAACGTACTTTTTCTTTGTGATTTTTTCACTTATTTGCAAATCAAATTATAATTCTCTTTGGCCATCTCTCTCTCTCTCTCTGTCTATTTAATAAGTTTGTGCATATTTTACTGTATTTACTATTGCTTTCAATTATTTTGCATTTTGTCGCATTGTTTTCAAATTTTTTGATTTCATAGAAATTTTCAAAGATTCACAATTTGCAGTCATCTTAAGTAAATCTCGATTGGTGTTCACAGAAATGTAAAGGAAATTACATATATTTTTTAAATATATAAGATATTTCTACATAATCGTATGAGCAATTCTTTGTTCATTTTGAGCAAAAACACAACAGACTTTTCAACTATTATTATTAGCTTACCTAATTGAATTTATTTGAATTTATTATTATTGTGCAATATAAATTTACAAAAGAAAGCCATAAATAATAAAGGTAGATCATCTATTTAAGTTATCTGCATTTAAAATGCATTTTAGTCGCATTGCCAACAGAAAATGGCATTTAAATTGCTTTTCAAATGTTTGTAAATTGATTTATGATAGTGATTTCCTCTACAACTCAAATGAGACTCTCTGTACACACTTTTGGCAATCCCACGATAACCGCAAAGCCACCTCCGACCTCCGACCTGCGACCTGTTCATGGTTTGGTCGCTGGTTCACCTGTCGACCTTTGCACTTCAATATTTCGTAATTTCATTTTTTCTCTTTGTAGAACGCATTGGAAATTTATGCAACAAATGCATAAAATATGAAATACAAAAAATATGCGACACTTAGACATTGTTGTTGTTGATTATGGGGCTGTTGCCACATCCACAGCGCCCACTTCCGTTTATGGTTATATGCGACCAAGTATTTTTCTCACTTTTCATTTCGACCAGTTTGCTCTGGTAGTTGTGTGTGCGTGTGCGTGTACGTGTTAGTGTGTGTGCGTGTGCGTGTGTGTGAGTTATGTTATTCACAACCATGTTGATTTTTCGTTTTGTTTGCATTTATTTTTGCTGGTTATTAATTTTATACAAAATGCCATTTACGTTTTGTTGTTGCCATTTTGGCTCTATTTATGTGACAATCACTGTTGGCTGTGCGTCTCTTTTCTCTTTCTTTTTATGCTCGTGTTTTTGTGTGAGTTTGTGTGTGTATGTGTGTTTGTTTATGATAAATTACATTTAATGTAATTTACGTAAACGTTCTTCTCGCACGTTTGGTTCTCGTTGAGTGCTTTCCGCTGCTGTTATCAGAAAAATGTTTATGGTCATATTTTTATGTTATTGTTGCTGCTGCTGTTACTGCTGTTGTTGTTGTTGTTCTTGTTGTTGTTCCTGTTTTTATTGCTGCTGCATATCGCCGCCGCTGCCCAGGCCAGCCTTAGACTCCGGTGGCACCTGTTGTACATATGCAGGAAGCAAATTTTTACGAGTTAGTTTCACATTGAATCTGACATTATCTGATACGGCCAGAGACATTATGTTAAGTAAAGTAAGTGAAAAACAAAACACAATCAAAGCATAAGCAACATTCAGGTAAAGTAGCAAGTGTGTGTTTGTGTCTATAGGTGTTTGAGTGTGTGTGTATATGTAAGTGTGCTTGTGTGTTTACACCCACAAAAAGAAAACACATTGAATTATTGTGCCCAACAAACAACATCAACAACAAGCCCCAAAAACTTACACACACTCACAAGTTCACACATACATACGCACGCATACACACGCGTTCAAAACGGCCAACAATTGGTTTGTGGCATCAAATTGAAGAAAACAAAAAGAGAAAGATGAAGAAGAAGAAGAAGTAGACAAAGGCGAAGAAGTTGAACAACGAAAATGAACAACAAAAAACCAAATACAACAAATGGATGTAGAGAAAACTTGAAGAAGAACTTGCATATGAAAAGGAAAATGACAAGAAATAGCCATCGTACGAAGAAGGAGACAAACAGCAACAACAACTTAGAAAGAACGAAGAACAAAACTTTTGCAAAGAAATAAAAAAAAAACGTAAGCAATATGTTTAATTTTGTGTCATCTGCAATTTGATATATGTATGTATACGCAAAAAGTAAGTTGCAAAATAAGAATTTGATAAATTCCTTTCATCTCTGTCGCAATAAACAAACATGATTAAGCAAACTTTCGAAAATATTGGAATATTTCTTTAATCAATCTATTAAAGCGCAACGCATCATTTTGGGATGCACACTAAAAGTAAAATCGGCATGTTAACATATGTATGTATGTATAAATTTTAGTGTTAACAAAACCAGTTATTATAATTATTATTTGAAATTTAAGATAATTAGTTCATCAGCCATCTAATATCAGAATTTTATTAAAACATTTAATGGCTGATGAGCTAATTATCTGAAATAAAAAAATCTTATAAAATTCTAATTATTGAAATGTTGATTTGAGAACATACGTAGCTATCACACATATAGCTACCTAACTAATGCTGAAAAGATCATTCGATTTTACTAAATTTTGAATTTTTCTTTATTTCAAAAGGAAAACTCTAGGTGATGTCATTTTAGAGATTGACCTGTTATTATTAAATACTGTTCTCAACATCTTGAAATTAAATTCGAATTAAATGTAATTGAACTTACTTTTCTTTGTATAAATACATATTTTATTATAGCGTATCGAATGCAAGTTTTAAAATTAATGTCAGACATTACAATTAAAATTAAAAACATCAGATCTCAAATAGTCTTATTGGAAACATAACTAGCAAAAAGTCATGCTATTAAAAGATTTTTCATAGAAATCAATCAAGTATTGTGTATTGTGTATACAAAATCAGAGCTATATGTGATAACTGAATTAAAAAGCAACTAAGAAAAATGATTACAAATTCGAGTTCCCCAAGAAGGCATTGAAAACAGCGAAAAATATAGAGGTCTACAAAGGACAACAAATAACAACGACGACGATTTATAACAACGGCGACTGTACCTAGTACTTGTCATTGAGGGGGAAATATTGATTCAAAATTTAACCGCCATAGAAACTATGAAAATCCAGGAAATCCATGGAATCTGTTTGATTTTGCTGTTGTTGATCGAGCTACGCGAGAGATCATGACAATGTTGATTTATATGCACATGGTATATATGGCAAATGAGTACGAAATGAAATGAATGTTGGTTGTTGTTATTGTCGTATTGGTTGGTGGTTTTTGGTGGTTGAGAACAGGAGAAATAGAGAGATATGGTAGGAGAGTTGGTAGAATAGTATATATACAAAATAGTGTTATATGGGTTCAAACCCTTTAGAGCAAGCACTTACCAGTTTCTTGAAGCAATCCTCAAAAAACGCGGTCATCGAGCGATACAGATGCCTCTTCACACCCGATAAGCTGTGTCCCTCATCTGGGTATATCTGCTGTTTGTAGAGCACTCCCTTGCTGGTCAAAGCTCGAGCCAGAACCATGGATTGCTGGACGTGAACATTGTCATCAGCAGTGCCATGAACCAGCAGGAACTGTCGATCTCGCAGATTGTCCACGTACTTGGAGAGATCACTTTCCTCGTAGCCCTTGTAGTTGTCGGTTACGTTGGGGAAACTCAAAAACCGTTCTGCATAGGTGGAATCTGGAAGTGAATAGAATTCCCAATTGGTTTGCTGGCCATTTTCGAGAAGAGAGAGAGACTTAGCGAGATGGCAAACGTACCGTATAACTTCCAATTGGTCACCGGCGAGACACTAATGCCACACTGAAAGATCGATTGTTGTCCAGCCAGAGCCAGGGCAGCTGTGTATCCGCCATAGCTCCAGCCCCAGACGCCCATGCGACGCGCATCAATAAAGTGTAAGTTGTCTCGCAAGTATTCGCTGACCTCCAGCTGATCGGAGACCTCAACGCTGCCCAGACGCTTGTATACCTCGTGAAGCAGCTGGTACCCCTGGCCTGAGGAGCCACGACCATCGATTTCAATCACGATGAAATCCTTGTTGCCGGCCAAATATGTGTTCCAGTCCACGTGCCAGCGATCTGTAACCAGTTGAGTGCCCGGCCCTGAGTAAACATGCAGTATGGTGGGATAGCGTGTGATCTCGTCTTCGCGTAGCACGGGCGGCAAATAGAGGCGCACTTGGGCGTGGTAGCCGCCGGAGATCATCACCGGAAAGGTTTTCACCTGCGGCAGCGCAACTTTAGCCATTTTCTCCTTGAGTCGCGTATTATTCTGCACCGTGAAAAGCAGCTCCATAAACTGGGACTTGGGCTCAATAAGTTCATCGGGCGCTTCGGTTTCCGTTTCCGTTTCTAATTGTTCCTGGGGATCACTCTGCCGCTTAGCCTTCGGTGCGTCCGCATTCTTTAGTCCGTAGATGGTGGTGCTGGGCACCACCGGGCCCAGACACTCGATAAGCACATAGCGCGCTCGCAAGGACAAAGGAAACTGTGCCTCATGGTACAGGCAATCGCTCGGTGGTGGTGGTGGTGCAGTGCCATGCCCGTGACCCGGCCGCTGCTGTTCCACGGGTAAGGCTGGCGAAGGTGGCAGCGCCTCCGATTCCTCAGAGTCCTCCCAATCATCGTCCCATGCGGTGACCAGCTTTGGCGGTGACTTAGTGTGACCCTCGTCATAGCCATCGTTGCGCTGCATCAATGCCGGGCACGTCAGGCAGTCGGGCGTCTGCAGCGCCTGTCCCTGGCGAGCGGGCAGCGCGGAGACGCGGTACAAGTGCTGCTGGGAGGGTAGACGCTCTGGTGTGCCCAGAAAGTAGCTGCGGGGAGAAATGCAGGGGAAAGAATTGAACGAAATTTATTGATTCGCATGTAATGCAAAAGCTTATAGCCTCTTCCCAACGTTGCTTCTGATAAAAGTTATGGATTACAATGCACACTGCTTGATTTCGATTAGAAATCTAGTTAATGAATTTAATTATATAATATGTGCATATCTATCTCTTCTATCATATACAATAATATTTATTATTACTAAAAATTAAATATGAAATATAAATTATTTGCAAATGTTAATTCTTGAGCTTGATTTTTGGTTATGGTGTTCGATTTACTTGTGCCACACATGTTTCACTTTTGCTTGCTGCCCTACGATTATTACTACTAAAATTCATTGAACATGAAAATTCAATTTTTGTTGTTGTTATTTTTCTTTCTTATATAACTAAGAAAATAACAAAATATAATAGATTCTAAGTAAAATAGATTTAACATGATAGTAAGTCTGTCGCTAGATGTAGGTCATCAATACCCTAACACTGTTCAGCTCAGAGTTCAGTTGATGTCTCTTTCGTCTATTTTTGACTTTTCGGAAATAAATCTATCTTTATTGAGTGTTTGAGTGAAATTGTTAGTTCGCGCTTTCAAATATTTAGGATTCTCGTTTTATACTCAGATTGACGAATTGTTACTTCCGATGGTTACTTACATCCAATTATCCAACTGATCCCAGTGCAGCAATCTATTCACTTCGTAGGGTCCGTGCGTGAGGGGCAGCACTCGATTATTGTCAATGTCCACGTGTACGATGTGCCGGAAATAGCCTGTTGTGGGCGTGTGTGTGTGAGAGAGAATCGTTGTGTATTCAAGTCGAAACAAAGGCCAAATTGACATATGGCTCACTTACCAAATGAGCCGTCTCTTAGTGGGGATATGGCCACATAAAGACTGGCATTGGCCGCAAACAATGGCACTGAGACGGTGTCCACCCAACCACGTCCATCTCCGCTCACTCGATGGGTCTGGATATGGATACATATACGGATACAGATACAGACACAGATGCAGACACAGCTACAGGATATGGAGAGCGACACGCTTAATTAGGCCATTGCGACTTACCTCAATGCAGGCGAACGAAGGACTCCGGCAAACGCTGACCACGGAAATATTTTGCGGTCGATTTAACCAAACCACTGCGATCTCTGTTGCACTCACCCAACTGGCACTGCTAAAGTAATGATCTCTGTTGGGGAACCAAAGAACACAATCGATTAGCATCTTTAACCTAGTCTAGTCAATGGGGATTACGCACTCGTTTTGAATAATTTTCGGCGGTTTCAGGTCCGTTATGTGTATCTTTTGTGGATCCGTTAAATCGGCCACCCGCAATGTAACTGCTGGATTCTGTGTGCCTGGCTTTGGATACCTATTTTGAAAAGAGATAACACTTAAATTGCGGTTTGCGGTACATTTTTGTGGCATCGGGTCTGGCAATGGCAAGCGTGGGTCTTATTGGTTATTAAGGAGAGGCAAAAGAACACTGTGAAGATGATTAGAAGAAGCAAGACGACTGAATTTCAGTTATTATTAACAACCACATATTAAACTAAACTGTAACGGGATATTCTATTATACGCGTGATGAATCTAATCGAATATTCAAATCAACGTAGAGAACATCTCTAATATTAGTTATTAGTTAAATTTATATGTGGCGGGATAGTTTTTAATAGTTTACTTTCATTATTAATGGCATTTGAGTGAATCCTATTAATTCTATGTTATATCAAATGAAGTGAACAATGTTTAATTTCACTGAGAAACTTTTTGCATGCACTTCCCGCAATTTTAAATCTAATATGAAAGGGTCTTAGTTGATTCCGAATAGTTCAATCTAAAAGGGATTTGCATAATTGTCTTCGAAGTCACACATTGTGCTGTCATAATGTTTAATTATATTTTTAGATTATTCAATTACAACTGGATGCCATTCACATACTCATGCATACATACATATATATGTGTGTAAGTGAAGGCCTACACACGTGGCTATTTGCATAACTAAACCTTAAATGATGACATTACACTTAACACAACAGGTTAGGCGGCAGTTATGTCAGCTCAGTAATCCTTTCGAGTTCAACAGCTTTGGGGCAGAAGTTGTGCAAACGCAAAAGCAAACGGAAACGCAAAACCTTTTGTGCATTTGGCAATTTATCAAATCGAAAGAGACAGCAGCTTAACTGGTGCTTCAAACTGCTCTACTCACTTTCCTCAAACTAATTTTAATTCCTTAAATGTCACCTCACGCACACTTGACACCTGCCAAAACAAAGGCTGTTCGGTACGATGAGCGTTGTGTGCTCTGTTCATCGGGACAAGGGCCTCAAAAACTATGCACAGTCGCTTCATGAATTTTAAGCATTACCGAGGTTACCGAGCACTATTAGGGCTAATGATAGTCACGAGCACATCATTAACACTTAATCGAAATGTAATATAGCCCACGACAGGACACAGCACACAGAACACAGGTCACAGGACACAGTAGAGGTACACAACTTACCGTAAGGATCTAATTTCCGGGTACAAGTTGGCATGCGGATTAGCACCACCAGCAGTGTTGCCTGAGTCACCTCCTCCGCCAGTGCCCGTGCCACCGCCACCGCCACCGCCACTGCTAGAGCCTGAGCCGCCTGTTCCTGAGCCACCTGCGGGGCCAGCTGAGGTGGTGCCATACCAGGCAAAGTGCTGCTCCAGCACGTTTGTATCGTTGAAGCTGCCGAAGAGCAGCAGTTGCCCGTTATCCGAAACCCAGACGGCATTATTTGCATGCAGGATTTCCTCTAGAAAGGGCGGCATGGATGCAAAATGAATAACAATGAGAAAGCTTTTTCACATTTCAGTTTTTGAATTCTAGAAATTCACAACAGTCGATTGTTGAGGTTAGGAAATGAATAATCTAAATTCATAACAAAAATTAACTAACTTATTTAGTTTACCTGTTTTTCTCTTATTAATTTAAAAATAACTAATACATTTAAAATAAACCAATGCACATATGTCATGCTCTATTTGTGAAAATCACAGGTGAAACTGTTGAAATTTTCATATAAAACTTAAATGCTGTAAATTTTGATTTCTCGTATGTTTTTAAAAATAGTTCTTTTAATTCATATATTTGAAATATTAAAAAACAAAATTCCATATAACTAAAAAAGAAAGAATATAATATGCAATGTAATTATAAGAATTATTCAATGTGTGTCTGTAAAATATGGAAAAATCAAGGGCAGATGAACTGATAAAAGTTAGGAAGTTAGAAAAAAGTCCTCTTACTAGTCTTTAGTTGTTTCGCCAAGCATAATTTGCAGCTTGTGACTCACCTTCGTATAGCCAATCGGGTATTCCGTTGTAAACGACACCCGGCACAGCATCGTGGGTAATGCGATAGATGTGTGTTGCTCGCACCTCCTGCCGATAGTAGATATCATAGTTGAACACCCAGATGAGAGCATTGCCGGCACCTGTAAAGCGTGCATAATGCATATAGGGCCACTCGTCCTGCAACTGATTGTTCCGCAACTTTACGGTCTCACTACGAGGAAAACAGACGTGGAGTCATTTGAGCCGCATGGACATGCTGGGTTTCACTAGCTTACCTCGTGTGAATGTCATAGAGTGTGTACTGAGCCAGATACGAATGTCTAAACAGCTTGGCAACATTCTGAGCAAGTAGCAGGTAACGTTTATCCGGTGATAAGCTGAATGAGAACGGCGCCAGAGTCTTCTGAACGAATGAAACATAAAAGTGTGCGAAATATTATGGGAGATTCAGTGGAATGTTAGCCATTAAAATGTGTCTGATCTTAATTCCAAATAAATGTTGCAAATGGTGAATAAGGTTTGTGGTTCTTGCTGAGCAGCTGCTGGAACAATGGCAAACGTTGTGTATGGATGATTTTAATTAAAATTTTAATTGCTTTGCATGCGCGCGTGCTGTGCCAATGGATACATATTGGAATGGTAATTTCTTATTGTAAATGACGGTCTTTCCGCCAAAATTATTTTCACAAGCACTGTCAGATAGCTAATAATGGCCTTAAATGGCATTTCTGAAGGTCGTCGTAGCAATAAAATGATGAAATACGAAAAGATGCAAACACATTAGGAAAAGTTTTATTCCATTTGAATCGATTTAAAAAATATGTTGCCTACTCATAAATTCGGATATTCTATATATTCCCAGTAAATAATTCAAACTTAATTGATACTGTCATTTGTAAGTGTTTCCATATTGTCAATCAACAATACTTTTAATATAATATTAACATGACTTCTCCTCAACGAGGTTTTGCTTCTTACCCAAGCTTAAACTTATTCTCTGTAAGCTAATATTTGTGTTTCTCAAAATATCAGATTCTCAGAGCTAATGCTCACACTCGACTGGCGTGTTCCATTATCCTTGTGACTGCTCATTTGGTGGAAATTCTGAGCGTGTGGGGCACATTAATTATTTGCCAAGTAGCAACTGTTGACACAAGTGATTGCTTTGCATGTTGCAGTTGGTAGCTGCCAGTTTGGCGGCATGTGGCACTTGTTGATGCACTTGGCCCAAAGGCATCCCCAGTGCTCGCAACTTGGCAGCCCTTACAGAGTTGCTTGAATGACACAAGAAGCACAGACGGGGGCTAGAGAGATGGAGGAGAGTGTATCCATAAACATTTGGGATTCTTTATTTGTTTGTTTTTCAATTTGAAAACGCGCATTATTCATTAGTCAAAGCTTAAGCCGGAAATTCTATCACCCACTGGCTACAGAGTAAGAAATCTTGGTGAGAGTGCTCACCATCACCATCATCGCCACCGTCATCGTCATCGACTTCGACATCGAGGTTGCTCTATGTTTACCCAAGCATGGGTATAAAAATCGCTTGGCTTTTATCGTTATGGGGTAGCGATAACTTGGCCCATTTGTTTTGCCTACTTTTGTGCGTTATGTGTATCAGTTAACAGTGCCTGCCAACTGTTTGGCTGCCAAGTCAAGTGTGTACACTTGAGATAGCATTCATGTTGAATGCCACGCCCACAGCTCCCCCTCCTAGTCGTAAATAACATGCTGCAAATATTTATTCTGCTTAGAGATAAGCAATAAGCACACACACAAACATATTCAATGCTAACTGTTCAGCGTGTGCGTCGAATGAGAGGGAAAAGGGGAGAGAGAGAGAGAGAGAGAGTTAAAGTGCTTGAAATGTACTTACAAATGTCATATTGGACATAAGGACACGTTCCGTGCGATTGGCTGCATTCAGCAGACAGATGCGACCCAAATGGTCCTGGTACAAAAACTCCTCGGCTGCATCATCAGAATCAGCATCACATGGAAGCGGAAATTAAAATGGACTTAGGCTGCCAATAAGAGAAAGGAGATTGAGCTCACCATCGATCCAACTGCCATTGGCGCGCTGTGGTATATAGAGGCCGTCGACAATGTCCTGCAGCTTGATGCGTTGCCCCTTGACGCGTGGTCCCTCATCGGGGGGCGTGAGCAGCACCTTTTTTGATAAATGCAGAAATTTTATATGCTGTCTTCTACACGCAGAACACAATTGTGACAACACATTGTAACGCATAACAACAACAAGAACAACAACATCAACATCAACACAAAAATGTATAAATGGTGAAAGCAAATCGAAGAGGGTTGAGGGGGCAAGGAAACATACATATCACGCAGCCAGGCATCAAAAAAAGTGAACAAAGACAAAAGACAAAAATGAGCGCAACGTATTTACACGAATAACATTTGAGTTTTTAGTGTGAATATTCATTTATACAATGTGTCTGGAGATGTCAGTGTGTGTGTGTGAATTTGCTCTTTATAAGCGCAAATCAAAATAGAATTGCAATACATTATTGTGAATATTGTGTATCGAAATTCATAATTCAGTTTCTCTGAATCAAAATTGGTATTTGTACAACTGTGTTTGTTTTGGCAGCGCCTTATGTGATTTGTGATTGGTTTATTTTTGGCAAATGGTTCAGGTCAAATGAGTCGTAAGTGAAACTGGTGATTATGTCTCATGTCAATGAGCTTTTGTCACATATCAAAAAGAGCCCTAACAAATTGTTTTCCTATGATTTAAACTCTTTTTTTGAGCTATTTACATCAACAGTACAATGAACTTAAGTATGGTGACTTGGTAATTATAATTATGTTGTCCTCGAAAACAGATCTCTTTGATTTTTTAAACCATTTGCCAATAGAACTAGTTGCTATTCAAGTAATTCGTAATTCTTAGATTATTCACTTACCACTGAGGTAACAATCAGGGCTAGAACAATGATGATGACCAATAGGGCAATAAGAATGCCGCGCCAGTTGCGTTGATTTGGATTGCTGGAAACCAACTGAAAGAGGGAGAGAATGAATGAATGAATGTCGAAGTGTAAGAGAAAGGGAAAGGGGAAGCATTAAGAAAATTCGTTTTTAATCAGCAATGTCAATGTGAGGAATACCGTAATAAAAGCCACGTGCGACTCATTAGACCCTCAAAATAATCGGATCCGACCAAATAAGAACAACCTGATATAATTGACTCAACATTACGTTCTCTACTTTCTCCCTTCGTTTTTATGCCGAAAAAGGATGCAATTTGGACGGCAATCAGCAATCGGCATTGCTGATTCGGCAATCTATGTTCGGTAGGTAACCTTAAGAATCTGAGGGTAAACCTGCGTCTGGTAGATGAACTGATGAACCTGCGTACAAAACAACTAGTTGACTAATTTATGTGGCGAACTCACAGACACCATTACGTATTCATATACAACACACTCACGCATTTAGAGGTCGATTGTATTCATACAAATTAAGAGCCAGCCAATTGTATTGAAATCCTCGCTTAATGCATATTTAATGTAGTCAACAAGAACAAATGTGAGCACAAGCTTCAAGTTTACCAAGGAAAGCAACAAATGTGGCAACTTCAACAACTTTGGCAAATTGTGGCAAATGTGGCAACTGTGGCACGCAACTCGTACGCGCTGACACCGATTTTCCTTATTTTTTTTATTGGTTAGCATAATCAGAGCTCGGTTTTGTTATTCAGTCGGTGAGTCAATCAAGCCAAAGCTCGTATGCTCCTATGTCATTTCAGTCTAATTAATTAGAAACACAACGCTGAACGAGTGCTTATGTTAATAATATTATGAAGAGTTACGTGAGTATAAAACTCATAAATCAAAAGATGATGGTAATATGATGTTCAAATTAAACACAAATGTTTTCTATTTTCATGTTTTGTATTCACCTAAAGATATTGACTAATCCACGTTTTTATACCTGTTACCCATGGGGTAAGTCAAGTTTGTTTAAAAATTTTGCCATGCCCACTTCCACCCCCGAAAATCAACAAATATCGAATAACAAGCGTAATTTTAGAGTTATATCTACGAATTACATTAATTTACGGTATATACAATAACAACTATAGTAATTGTGATTCCTGAAAATTTGTTTGCGATCAGACAAAAATTGTCCAAGTTATTAATGAAATAGGCAAAAAACGCCTACTTTCTAGGGTCTTTTATGCTTTGGCTGACAATCTGGTATATTTTGCAATATATGATATACTATAGTTGAATGTAGTTCCATATCAAATATACCAATTTTACCATTTGACACATTGTATAGAATTATATATTATATTATTCTGGTATATTTAGGGAATATTACCGCAATATTTTCCTTTTACTCAAAATGGGTAGCCGGTATCTCACAGTCGAGCATACTCGACTGTAGTTTTCTTACTTGTTTATTTTATTTAGGTTATCCCATTTGAGTTCTAATTTTTATAAGCTGCACTAATGTGGCCATTGCATTTATGATCAGATTTGCAGATTTATTGATACATTTGCCGTTCAAACCATAAAAATAACAACGCAATTATAAACAATAATTTTTCGCTTGCACACTATGCAATTAGTACAGTCGGATGCATTTTGCCCGCAGCCTTAATTAATAACTTATATTGGATACAGGTATAGAGCTCCCTGCACACATGAAACCCAACACATTCATGCAATACACATCCATACATCACGTTCATGACATACAATATATTATTGGCCTCGAGACAGAAAATCGAACCGAAAAGCAAACTAAAAACTGAAAAACATCATAAACCAAATTAAATGCGTATTAAATAACAATGCTTCACTGACTCGGTTGTTTTTACACTCGAAAATAATGCTGCTAAGGCAATAAATTTTATTCACACTAAAGTGTTGAAACAAATATTCGACAAATTTATGTTGAAGTGTTAAAGAGCATCTCTTCGTCGATCATTCCGTGCTGTTATTGTCTCAAAACTTTTATCGTGAATTATAACAATAACTTAGGCAGCATATACTTCGCCTAATTGAATTGAATTTATGATGTTTTCCATGAGAAACACAGGGGTCAGTCTCAACCTCAAAGAATTCATTTGAAGTAGATGAGCGGTATGAGAGTACTTGGGAAAAGAATAAGAAAAAACACTCAAGTTGATTGCAGTGAAAACCTTCAAGCATGTAAATATGCAAATATTGTGAGCATAAATTAAATTTAAAAACCCAGCTTGATGCGTTGCCGTTAATGCCAAAAGAATTAAAAGTAATTTCCGTCATCAATTTGGCCCGCATCTTTGCCGCTCCATTCACAAAATGATGTATACATACATATATATTTGCCTGAAGTGAGCGCAGCAGCGCCCACAGGGCGTATGCGTGCTATTTATATCAATAAATTTTTAATGGTTTGCAATTAGGCAATAGCTGAAGGTCGTCGAGCAGCAGTTGGGTGGCTTAATTCACGTTGCGAAAACTAAAATTAAGTCAATATTTGAGCTATTAAATTAACCCCTCAAAGTGAGCGCAGCTGAGGCATTAATTTAACCAAAAACAAAAAAAGAACACGAAAAACTTTCACTTTGTAAATATTTCGTTGGTTTTGCAAAATTCTTCGAATTTGTTTATTAAAGAAATCCCCAAAAAAAAGTAGATCAAGTTCTGTTAAGATGTTTGTCGCAATGACTTAAAGAAAATTCTGAGAACTTATAGAAAAATCCAAGTTGACTCTTTGATGATTTCGCAACTCAAAACAATCTGAGGATAATTTTAAAATAGCGACAATCAATAAAAAATAAATTAAAAAATATAGAAAGTTGAAAGAATTTTTCGCATCATTTAAATTATTGGTTGAATGTTCTGCCTTAATGTCTTAATCTCACAAAAATATCAGTACCATAACTAGAATATTTAATTTTGTCGTCATTGAAAAGAAGTATTAATTTTACATATATTGCAAAAATGAAAGTAGATGTTGAATATTTAACTAAGTCTGTGTTAGCAAAGAAATTCATTTTCAGAACTTATCACAAATCATCTATATTAGCTAAATTAATATTTTTTCTTCGTTAATTTTACATAATAAATGTAATAGTCGCTAAGTTTAATGGAACTGTATTTATACATATTATATAATCAAAGGTTATCTGTATAAACAACATAACATAAATATGCAATAACTGCTTAAAAAAGCATTTTTGGCATAATGACTACGCAAATGCAACTATGATTATTATAATAATCATAAAATCTGCTGTATAAACGGAGTATTTTTTAATTGTTATGCTCGGTATTCGACACTTCCGATAGGATAAATGAAATCCAAATTGAATTGTGAAACAAAAATTTGCTTAAAGCCTATCCACCTCAAAATGATCTCAAAGCGAGTGCCCAATAGCTAATGGCATCTCTCTTTAAAGGAGTCGCCAGTGGCACGATGTGAAGAGCAGCATAGAGAGACGTGCTTGTAGCGTCAGCAACTAACTAACTAAGCCCAGCCGTCAGCACATCCTTGCTTCGAACTCGCCTCAGCTAAGAGCATTAGCTGCTTTTGCGGTTGAAAAGTTTTCCTTTTTTTCAGTTGTTGCTGCTTTTACTTTTGCTTTTGCTGCCGTGGCTGAGTGTAAAAGTTCAAAGTTGCGAGAGTGCCGCCAGTTATTTGCATAAGTTGCCATAGTTATTAAACTATGAAAGAACAGAAATAAAAAATGACGCTGCATACTTTTGAGCGCATTAAAAATAGATACCAAATGTGCGCTCACAAAGTTAGAGGGAAAAGAGATTAGAAAATGCTAAACGAAAATGCCCCAGAGTTCAAAGTGGAATTTACTCAGGTGTTAATCGCATTTAATAGTCGATGGAGGAGACTTTCAGCGAACTATCTGTTGCGCTTGAAATATGAAATCCTTTAATACATTATGCAAAATATTTGGTTGAATATTTGCTTTAATAACAGTAAAATCAATTCTGTTATCGATTGTATGAAGGACAAGACATCAATTGGATTCGGCCATATTCTTTGCTCTGCAAATGCTCTGAGCTACTGTCAATAAAATTGCATTTTGTGCAACGGGGCGACATTACAAACCAATCTTTATGGCTTGCTGCCTTCCTGCCGAATGTGAAATCCATAAACAGCACCTCTGGGCATGATTGCAAAGGATACGCAGCCACTCACTCCCACCACTCTTACTTGCATGCCACATATTGCCAATGCTGCTACTCTACGCTCAGAGGTGCATAGGGGCGCGTTAGGTAACTCTGCTTTTCTGCTGTTCTGATGTTGTCGCCATCATTGACGTCGACGTTGTCGTTGTCGTTGTCGTACTCGTTGTCATTGTCGTCAGTGTCTGGCTTTCCGGAACCATAGCACCATTGTCAGTGGCACTTCTCTGATCTGTGCCCCTCCCCCCGGAGACACCACCCTCACAAACCCTACGTGAGCCATTGTCAACAACAGTTTAGCTCAAGGCCATAACGGCATAGCATTCGCTATAACTGTCACGCTCATCTTTATGTTGCTATATACATATGTACGTATGTGTGTCAATGTGTGTTCTCAGAGGTGTAACTATGTGCATCTCTCTCTTTCCCTCTTTATATCTCACTTCTTGTGTGTGTCTAGCTTTGTGTGTATTTGCGTCTATGTCAAAACATACTTGAGCTTCCATAACACGACCATGATTACATTTTTTTCCTTCTGCATGTGTCGCGACTGCCAAAGGTCGTTAAGTTGTATGAATTTGTCAAAAAATGTAATATAGCAACACTGATATTTAAATGAAATGTGTCGCCACACGGAATGGTTAAGTAATTCCGAGGTAATTTTTATGTAAAAGCTTAAAATCCTACAGCGATTACTCTGTTGTAGTGATGTGTAAACGTCGTTCAGTACTGAAAAAATTCCTTCCTAGGATCACAGTTCATAATCTTTTTTCGATCATATTTCGTCTTAGGGCCTTCTTGTTTTTTAACTATTATTTTTTCCAAAAATATTGTGTTGTTTGGCTTTATAAATATGTTTGTATATTTACATAAATTTTAAAAGCGCCAAAGAAGATGGAAAACACATAAGTAAGAGTTTAAATAGTCTGGCAATTGTGAAAGAGAACAGACTGCAGAAGAACCACTAATCAAAAATGGAATATGTGAACAAAAAATGAACAACGAACAAATGATGATAACGTGTTAAATGAGCAAGTCAGTTTCTTACATCAGCTTACTTACTTACTTTATATGTAATACATATTTTTTGCATATTTTGTATGTCATTATAATTTGGTCGTTCCTAACCGACAAAACACAACTGTATCAGTTGCTTCATTAAAAAATAATTAAAAATCTCGTCGGCTTTGCTTGATCATTTATAATAATTATAGAACAGTTGACTTCCCATTTAATTTGCTCATTATTTGCTTGAGAGTTCATTTCTGACGACTGTCAGTGGTCATTAGGTTGCAATAATTAATTATCACAATCGATTACGGCCACACTGTTCGAATTAAATATGGCGCCTGAGGGTATGCAACACTTTTTGATGTCGGGGCCATCGGGACAATGCGAGTGAGTGCCATAGCTAATTGATTTCCACATGAATGCCTAATTGCCATTTCAAGTGGCTCTTTATCGTGCCGTATGCTCGACACTCAACATTAAAATTGCGTGGGACGCAATCTCGACCGTCTTGCCATCGTGCCCCCTCCTATTGGTTTCGACAGCGTGAGCTAATTCTTCACACTTTGTATTT
Organism: Drosophila albomicans; assembly: GCF_009650485.2. Taxonomy (NCBI): domain Eukaryota; kingdom Metazoa; phylum Arthropoda; class Insecta; order Diptera; family Drosophilidae; genus Drosophila; species Drosophila albomicans. The sequence continues at coordinate 3,584,786 of NC_047628.2, read as the reverse complement.
GTATGCAAATCGCACACGCAACGCTTTGATAATTCAATTTTGCAATTGTTGTCAGTGCTGTCAGCGCTTTGCATTTGAATTACATGCGGAATTTATTTCAATTATCAACGCTGACGGCAACCTGCTCACTGCTTGCTGCATTGGCATTCATCAGTGCGCAGCTGAGGTCCGGCCAAGTGCCGCTGCCCAGCTACAGCGAGTGCCACTAAGTGTGCAACGAAGCGTGAGAGTGGCAGCTGAAGTTGACCAACCATCAACGTGGAGGATGGCAATGGAAATGGGCATGATACTGATGAGAACTTGGCTTGATTTTCCTGCGAGTTGTTGACAGAAATTTTCAACAATGTGCTCGGAAATCAGCATGTTCAAGTGCTGGGAAGAGCACTTTCAGAAGGGAGTTACTGTAATATTCAGGTTGAGTTTATTTAGTCATACACTCGTATCGATAACTTATAATTGCTGAGTTTAAACAATTTCATTAAAATCAGAAAAATTCATACAACCAACTTTTAAATCATCTAAGTACAAAATTTCCGAACTTGTTTCTTTTAATCATGTTTATCCTTAAGCTTAAGAGACTTCAGAATGGGTATTAATCATAGGCCGCTCATTTTAAATGGATTAAGAGTTGAGCTGAACTCGTAAAGTTTATCAGAGGAATTATATTAAAATCATTTTCTCCTCTTTTTGTTTTTGGTTCTGACTGAATAATTTTAATTTCCTTCTTCGCTTTATATCTTCTTAGCATAATTTGCCGAGCTTAAGTAAACAGAAAAATGGGGAAACACCTTTGTTTTCGAGGCAAAACACACACATCGTCATACATTTCGGTTGTAGCATTCTCTGACTGAAAGTCCTTTTATGCATATTAAATGAAAGAGTAAACAGTTTTCCAGCGAAAAATACTGTCAGGCCCAGAGATTCGGTGTGCACACGTGTTTAAATATTTGTTCGAAAATTAATTAATATTCACGACTAATGATATTTATGAATACATATAGTGTAAATCTTTGCATTAAAGGGTTTTTTGCTTGCAACATTATGTGGTAAGCACGGCTATAGCAACAATGAAAATTACCTCATCATCGTAATTATCCTGCTCAGGCATGTTTCGGCGTTTGACGTTGGCTTAAAGCGGCTAATACGACTGACTCAGGATGTAAATTTTCTTTAACTTCTCCTCATGCACACACGCACACACATATATGTATGCACAAGCACAACGACAACGACAACGGGAGCAACACTTTGCTGTAGGCGTGTTCTGTGCCCCGTCTGTCGTTCAAACTTTCTAGATTGCTAATCGAATATATCAATTTCCCGGCAACAATTTGCGAGTGCTCTTAATTTGTGTCCTCTCCTCTTTCGTTCAATATCTGTTACTCCCTCTCTCTTTCTCTGTTTCTGCTCTTGTCCTTTGTCTGCGGTAGTTCTTCTTGGTGTTCTTTGGGGTTTCTGGAACGCATCAGCTCGCTGGCGATGCTGGCATCCTGCAAAGCTCTGCGTAGCACAAGTTACTTCTGTTGGCAGTCAGCGCTAGGTTCATGCTTTTAAATTTACTGGAGGACACTTTTTGTGCCCTTGACTTTTGCGTTGCTCTGCCTCTTCAATTCCTTGCCGCTGCTGTTGTTCTTGTTGGTAATTATGAATGTTTTGCTGTTGTTGTTGTTGTTGTTCGGTTGTTGTATTTGACATAGGAACTTGTCGTTTGGCCCTCGTAATGCGCTTTTGCTGTTATCCTAATGAGCATGCAGTCGACTTTCCAGGCGCTTCTCAACGTCAACGCCAAAGCTTGACACTAATGATGCAGCATACTTTTAGGTCGAGAGCTAAATTGAAAGAGAATGGAAAACACATTTTAAAACACTGTATCAAAGCCAACTAGTTGTTGTAGTTTTGCTTGTTGCTGTTATTGTTGTTGTTGTTGTTGTACTTGTTTCATTTGCTTAGCCAGCGTGTTGTTAGTGCCAATTTTAATATGTTGTGTTGTTTTGTTTCGGCGCATTACGAGTTCTTTGGATGTATGTGTGTGTACATATAAATATGTATGAGCATTCCAAAACTATGTGAGTATTTGTGTTAAACATTTGTTGTTGTAGATTTAGAGGTAGTTGTTGTTGTTGTTATTATTGTTCTCGTGCATTTAGTAAGTCTTATATAACATGCTATTCCATGTGCGTATACATAGATAGCTATGTTTGCCTATGTGTGTGTGTGTGCTTCCATGTGTGTGGGGGGTGGGGTGTATATAGGTTAAGTAGGCTAATGTCTAATATTTGCATAAACAAGGGACAGCGCCAAAAACGTAGCCAAGGCTCAATTCTAATTACAAGCTGTGTTCACTGCTCGTTGTTGTTCTCTTTTCTTTTGTATGTTCTTTTCTTGTCTCGTTTTGCCATCGCTTCTGTGGCCAGAGTGCTGTTAACCTTAAAAACTAAACTATTTGGTATGCAAAGTACTTATACTGCATGCAATTCAGTGTACAAAGAGAAAAGGGAGTAGGGGAAACTTTTATTATATGCAAACTACTATTCCGCAGTGTGTGTGTGTGAGAGTATGTAAGAAGAATGTTCTATATGTAGTGTTAATAGCGTTACGTTTTCAATTTGAGTTGTGGCGTCTAAATAGCATACAATTATGCAAAATAAATGTGTACTGAATGCAGCTAATGCAAGAAAACTGAGGGAGGAATGAAGGGAAATATGACACCTGCAAGAGTGCAATTGTAATTTGAGGACAAACAAGAAGAATTATACGTTATTGTGATGATAATAAACAAAAGACAACGTAAATTAAATGCCTATATATTTGTTGTATTGAGCGTTACGTGTTTAGTTAATGTAGTGGAGAAAGATAGGCAAAGAGAGTGAGAATAGAAAAGGAGGGTCAGTAATATTAAGTTAAATGTCAACTTTATTGAAAAACGCTGTCAATATCAGAAGGAAGCTCATATCACTAGCACTGATAATATAAATTATAGAATTGGCATTCTATTACTAAGTTGCATACGATTATAAGTGTTTACAGGGTCTGAAACTTAAGGTAGACATATAGAATTATCTGCATTATCTTTTAAATATTTCTATTTTTGCAACTCTTACAAGGAAGAAGTGGTAATGTAAAAAATCTTTTATTAGGAGAAATTCTTTCTAGGGTGTCAGTAAACAAGAGAGGAATATGAACATAATTAATTATGCCAAATTGCTTAGTTAGCTTAGCGCATAAAAAGTATGTTAAGAAGTAACAATATTTTCTAAAATATACATTTTTGCGAATAATAATAATCATAGCTAACTTTCTTTTAAAGACCAAAACTAATTTCTACAAATTTATTTTGGGAACCTAAACACATTTATGAACTGCAATCAATATAAATTATTCCCTCATTGTAGTTGATAAATAGATAAAGAAAACAATCACTTTCTCTGAATTTATTTAACCTAGGTGACAAAAGAAGGCAACCATTCAATGTGAATAAGTCGACTAACATTATTGATGACTTCGCAAGCAACTTTTAATGGTCGACCTAAATAGTTCCAGCAACTACATACATAGTCTACGGGCCAAGCGGTGACAGTCATAATCCACACAAGGATCACGTATATTTTGTGCAATTTTGGAAGTCATTCGTTTGTCTTAACACAAAGCTTTTGGGTTTGCTGTTATTGTTGCTGTTGCTCTAGTCATTTTAGGCTGTATTCACTGTGCGCACGATATGACAATGCAGAACTTTTGCCTTTCAGTTTGTTATGTAGCATACACTTTCTGACTGTCACTGCCACATTTTGGGAAACTCCTGAGAAGCATAAAGCTCCACGCATAGCTATAAATTAAAAAAACACAATAAAAGGAATAAAAATTGCGAGCTTTTTCTTCCAGGATACGCTGCAAAAACAATGGAAATGTTTACCCACAACAACTGCAACAAAAGTTACAACAAACAATGGCCACATTAATTTTTGCGTAACCAAATTGCTGGCAGAAGTTTTCGCCTGGTCAGCCAAGCGATGCTATTATTGTTTTAAAAAAAAAAAAAAGAAAAACAATGATTTTAATTTTTTAAAGTAATTTTGTTTTAATAAAAACCATTTTACGATACAAAAAAAAAGAAAAAGTTACAGCAGGACAACAAATTGAATGTAATGAATAAAATGTTGCATTGTTGACGCAAGGACTCGCTAACTAACTGAATGCTGACCATGGAAAACAACAAAAAGCAGGCAGCCAAAGTAACAACAGTCCCTATCCAACCACACTAACTCACACTCACACTCACACTCAACCTCCTCGCCTCCCTCAACACATGCTGCTTGAAATGCTAACATGTAACAAACGTGAATACAAACTCGGCAACATTTTTTGCGTGCATCACAAAAACACGTTAGGATGTCCTTAATAATAATAAAAGCGTTAGCAAAAATACTATACAAGTTTTTGTGCAATTTATGAAATAGTTTTTACATTGTTTTCTAAGACTACACAAAAATATTTCACATTTTGAACGTTGCTTCTTGAAATATAATTCGATACATTTTTATTCTCAAGCATTCTCAAAGCTGAATAAGCTATGGAAGAGTATTCAAACAGCGACTCTCGATAACCGCATTGCGAATACGTTATGCTAGACAAAACATTTTGTGCAAAGTGTGCGCTTGAATATTGTTATCAACATGTTGACATTCGTTCGAGTGCCACCCCTTTTTGCCCCCCTCCATTCTCTCTACTATATATGTATGTTATATGAATATCTCTCTGGGTCTCTTTCGGTATTGTGGCTGACTTCCGGGCGTAATGCAACCGTGCGTAAGCGGCTTCCGCTTGGGAGACGAAGGCTCTCGAGCTCTACGCATATATCATTGTCAAATGCTTTCATATCGTTTCATGGCATTTTTCAGAAATTTAAATTTATTGCTTCAATGAAGCGGCAAAACATATGAATTGTGTATTGTTTAAAACTAACGCTCGATCTCTAAAAAAAAAAGAGTTCGTAGTATGTGAGTGCCGCTTAAACTGTGAATGCAAATGTCTGGTCAGAGCAGGACACATGACGCAGGATACATACATACATATGTCAAGTGCAAAAATCAATTGCAGTCACTACCCACAAAACGTGTTGCAGCCAGCAATTTGCCAGGACACTTTTGTGGCCGCTGAAGTTGGCATTGCCCTCGTCAGTGGCACTGCGAATGCCACTGCCACAGTTGGTACGCCGTGGTACGTGCCACTTATGTTGCCGTAGACTTTAGTGGCAGCCAGTCCATGGAGCACGTAAGCCGTAAACGTTTTTAGTGGATTTGTGCGGCGTGGCTGGGTTACGACAACCCATAATGTTTCATTACTGGCTGTTGGTTCGCTGCTTCTTGTCAGCGTCTGGCGTCTGAAGTCGCCCCCGAAGCTGCGTGTGTGCTTTAGGTTTCAAGTCAGTCCCTCATCCTTACACCATTGATTGCCATGTTGTTGTCCGAGTACAAAGTGTGGCCAGTCGATGCTCCTACGAGCATAACCAGCCAAGCAGTCCAAATGAATCAATCGATAGCCTGGGTATTGCATTTGTACTAATTCAATAGAAATTGAGTTCGCTTGAGCAATCAGTCTCTTAAGGATCGAGTAGGTAATCAAGTTTGAAAACGGTAATGGAACGCACCATTGCAATGCATATTTATTTTCTTTAAGAAAAGGCAGCTAAGCAACTTTACAATTAAGCAAGTAACAATGCTCAAATAAGAATGTGAGATTCATTAGTGGAAACACAATGTAGTTTATTTACTAGAAAAATTGGTCAAAATATTAATATGTGTACATATGTACAAGTAAAATGTTTTTATGTGGAGTACACACCGTGAAGTGAATCATCGATGTAAGCGAAAAAAACATCGATGTATCGATCTATTTTCAAAACATCAATAACTTGGATTATGCTATAGATGTTCTATCAGCTCTAGTGCTTGAATTTCCAACGGACGGACATAGCTTCAACAAGAACATCTTTAATGTGTACAAATATCAAACAATTTAGCTGAACCTAGCTGGGTCAGGAAGATATTTATTGCTCGTCTATGAATATAGCAGAATGTACATCATGTGTACTTCACACATAGATATGTCTGTATGTCTATGTATGTCGTTAAATGACCTTTAAATACTCTGCGGCATTTACGTTAATTTTGCCGACACATTTTAAGATAGAAATCTAGATATATGTATGTATGTATGCATATAAATATGAATTGTTTCATCATAGGCTCGTCGCAATAAAACGCAAATGTTGTTGTCGTTGCGCCTGGTCAGAGGTCGAAACAGAGAAAATATGTGTATACTATATATGTTATGTATATATGAGTATATTGTGTGGCATAAAATTAGGCGGAGGTCATTAACAGAGAGCAGAGTCCTTGTCCCAATGCGACAGCATGGATCTTCATTGTAGTCGTAGTCGTGTAGTCATAGTCGTTCATAGGACGGGCGGATGGTGAGGATTGCAAGGATTGCACATTAGTTTTAATGCATGTTTCATGCGCCATTAGGCTTAATTAGTGGCGTTCTCATTGCTGCTGCCCGGCTCAACTTAAATGAGTTTCAATGTTGCGAACAGTAACCGCTAGGCATAGGGGAACCGAATATGTCACGGAAGCAGTGGAAGCAGTGAGCAATGTGAGGTGGTCTGGGTGGCTCATGGTTTTTAAAAACCTGTCGTTTGGCATGCATTTTTATTATTGCATTTCGTTGCATCCTGTGGTTGCCATTGCACTTTGTATAAATCGTTGGCTTAACACAACCCGCTCTTCCTCTCCCCTGCTGCCTTCCGGTGGGCATGTTCATGTGAAGAGGTATTGAAGTGGCTATAGATAGCGAGAGGAAAGGCAAAAAAGCCTGATCGGCAGCAATAACAACAAAATAAATGAAGATTCAATTAAAGAAAATCTTAAATGCCTTCCTCGCAACGGACAGCTTAAAGCGATTGCCAACAACGAACCAACATTCAACTGCTGTCTGAGAACGACAACACGAACATAAATTGTAGCTGTTATATGGAAGTGTTCATTTTGGGTTCTTCAGTAACCAGCCAACTTCCTAACTGAGCATCTGAGGTTTCCATTTACATTGCTATGCCTGTGCCTCTGCTTCTGCCTCAGTTTCTGCCTTAGGCTCTGTTTCTACTTCTGTCGTAAGTTAGCCAGCAAAAACCAAATTTAACTGTTCATTGCTACCGGCATTCCATTTGACAACCCACTCCGGTCCGTTCTCGCCAGAATAGCGCCCACGCCAACGGCAAGTGCTGACAAATCTAGCTTTAATCTTGCTAGAATTCCATTGATTCATTCAGAGTATAATTGTTTTGTTTTGAAAAGGATTGTTTAGTAAAATCTAAACAAAATATCTGTTTGGTTTTTAATTTAATTTATATTCTAACTATAATTATATTTAAAAATGTTTGCTGAAAATATATTTTATTTAATGAATGAATATATTTTATCGACTGAAATTGTGCAATAGTGTTTAGTGTTTCTCATTTAATTTTCAATTTAAAAAATTTTGTTTGGCTATTATTATCTGCTGTTTTCTATTAATGGAAATTATTGGTTTCGTTCTGTTTACAAATAAACCATTTTTTGCCCAATCAATTTATATGGAAATGGAAATTATTATTGAAAACACATTTGCTTAGTGCATAAACAAATACAAATAGTATTACTTAGTGCTTATGTGTTTACTAATTCATAATTCTCTATAAAAATAGATTCCTCTTTAAATTTGTTAGGTATATTTGAGTTTTAAGTGGTATTTGGCTTGGCATCCCTAACGTACTTTGGTTGTGCGGTGATTGCTGGCAATGTTCTACCCCATCGACTGGCTCATTCCTGACGCCGTTTTTATGGCCCAAGACTTGGAGTACTGTAGTCGTCGTTCTTTGAGCCATAAACAGCGAAGCCCAACGCCATTGAAGCAAACAAAATGCTTGACATGTTTGCCCAGACGACGTGGCAGTCGCAGTCAAAAGTGGGTCTATTTTTGGGCCCCAACTTTAGCTTAGTTAACTGGAGCATGTTTTGCTATTGAAAAGCAGCACATAAAACGCCAAATTATTCTCAAAGTTTCGTAGTCACACTCTCTGTCTCGGCTAGCCAGAGTTAAAGCAAATGAACCAATAAAGACGCTCGAAGGGAGTTGATAGCAAGTTGATGTCAGTTTGTCGCCGGCTTTTTATGCTGAATATGAATCGAGTTGCAAGTTGATTGCAAAGTCAAATTTATTACCCACACAATTTCGACGAAAACATTATTCACCTTGTAAAAGTCAAGTTCGAAAAAGCTGAACCAAAATTGCAGGCAAATGAAAATAAACAAATTCCGTCGCTGAGTAATGTAAAAATCTACAAATATTTTACAACAATAAACAGGCTCTGTTTAAATAACAGAATCGAAGAAGAAAAAAGCTCGATAAATATCAATAAACAAACGTGCACCCATTCAATCTCCCCCGCTTCCCTTACAACAAAGATCCCAACCACAACGCTGCGGCTACTCAACATTCGGCAGAGTAAGAAAATCAATTCAAAAGACAATGCTGAGTTGCTTTGTATATGAATCTTTTCTGCGCTGATAATTACAGGGTGCTATGCCTAGTATGAGGATGTACTTGAACATTACGGTAATATTACAATAATTTTTTCATATACATATATAAAATACCTATTTAAATATTATTATTAATATTAATATTAGAAACGGAAGAAGAAACACAGTCAGAATTTTCTCATTTTTTTAAACGACATAAGAAAATTCGAACAGCCTCTATCGCCAATATCGTCAATTGTCAGTCGTAAGACAATTATTATTAGGCAAAAGTCTATATTCAGCGTAAAGATGTCCTCGAAAATTCGAATAGCTATGACAAAGTTTTTATTGATTCCAGCAAGACAACTCATAAATATGAATCGAAATACATTGTAAAAACTGTGGAATAATTGCAAATTTAATGCGATTTCATATATTTGTGACAAACTAAGCAGTTGACTATGTTCATAATTAATCACAGCCAAAGACATCTATTGCGAAATGTAGACAGACTATTTACAAATTTATTGTATGCTTGTCTATTTATCATAAATGTAGTCAATTGCCTGCCTTGTTGTCAGGCTATGGTAAGCATGGCATGACAAGCAAACGGGCAAAAAGCCTAATAAAACAACAATTCATGCGCACATACTCTTCAAGAGAGCGAATAAGGCACAAACAACTATGAACATAAACATATAAACAAATTTCTGCTAGCTGGCAAAAAGCTTTTAATGTAGAACGCGGCGTATGCGCAATATTTTACATTAAGCCAACAAACAAAATGAGACAAATGAGGTCTGTACGCGATGGCTTCTGTTCTTTCTCTTTCCTCATCCCCTTGCGTATATTTGTCTTGCTTTAAGATGCAAGTTGCCTCCGGCTAGGTAAAATTATTATTGAAATAATTTTAATGTTTTTGCCATTCCATTTACAGTCGTATTTGATGTTCGACCCAACTGATTGGCAGCCGCTGATTTAGGTAGAAAATTGCAAATTGGGGTCAGGGCCGTTTACTTTCATATCCGGGTTTCACTTAAATGCACATCAATTGTGAAAATGCGAAACGTAAGCAATGTGCTTTAAAATAATTGGAATTAAAATTCATTATTTATTTAGTCATCGCAGCGGGCAGCTCATTAATTAAAATATAAGTAAACATTATTTATAGCATAATGGAAAAGTGCCTCAAAAATGGTCAGAATAAATTTAAATGAAACTAAACAAAATTCAATTAAGCAGAATAACTCTATATAAATACATATTTTTGTATACCGCTTGAATAATTTTTAGAGGTAAATGTGTTAATTAAAGCTATCGACCTTTGGAAATTAATAATTAACGAAGCACTTCCACACTTTTCATGTATATATATATCCAGTAATTATTCTTTCGAAAGTTCAATATATTTTCGTTTTCGAAAATAAAAATAATAAATTCAGTGAGGTGCGAGTTGGTTTTGCTGACTATCGTAAATAGCAATAAATACTTGCATGAGTACACACTTTTCCATTGTATTTTTAAAATAACAAGAATATTAAAGTGCTTCGCGTGTATATTGATAAACACACTCCTCTAGTGAACGATTCAATTAGCATGTACATAAATATTTCGACATGAGTATTAATGTTAATTCATTAACTATATAAATACCCATATAACATATCTATGATAGATTTACGATTTATTCATATGTATAATATACAATATCTCTAATCCTAATATGAAGTTATAAGTTAATTTAAATCAAGCGTATTTTTGAAGCTAGAGCGATATATATATATATATATAATAACTAAAGTTTGGTTGCGATCAGATAAAAATTCTAGACGATATTTTAGAAATTCTTTTGTATGAGAAAAAACACATACCTACTACGGATCTTAGTTGCTTTGTCTGACAATCTGACATATTCTTTAGTCTATGGTATATTTCGAATGAAAGTACTCGATACTTTTAAGAATTTTAATATAATATATTATAGGAATAATTCCGCAATGTTTTGCTTTTATTCAAAATGGATAGCAGGTATCTCACAGACGAGAGCACTCGATTGTAGAATTTTTTACTTATTTAATATAATCGAATTTTCGAAAATTCGTCCGGAAAACTCACTTAATCCAAAATTATAAGATATTGTGGACTATCTGATACTCTAAAAAATTTCCATTAATGCTCGGAGTTATTAATTTGAATAATCTCCAATAAATCATTAGAAAATTTGCATGCATTGTTAGATATCTTCTGAGAATCTAAGCTAGCGAATAAACTGGAAATGCAGAGTAGCATGCGACTATTTGAGATGAAAGTCATCTGTTTTTAATATTCCATTCACATGCAATGCATTGGAATGCCGATGGCGTTCATCTATAGTATGTCTATGGGATTACGTATACGTGTAGTACGTTCATAAGCGGGTGGCTCAATGCGAAACCGCACGAACCAAAACTGCTGCAGATATCATAATTTGGCCATCAATCGAGCGGTTTTCAATTGCAATGTATTGATGTATTGATCAATTGCAGGCAGTGCAAAATTACGAACTATTGAATAATGCATCAACGTTCAAATTGCAATTGCAATTGCATTCCATTTGCAGAGACAGCAAAATTGCCATGAAATTGCATTGTGCTTTATAATTCGAAGGGGAAACATGTTGCCAAGCCGTGTGGCATATGATTTTTAATCGCTTCACACCCCTTACTACCGACTACCGCCTTCAAAAGGTCAGACTACATACTCGGTGACCATGGCCGGGCCATGTCCATGCCAATCGTGTTGCCAACAGCAACAAGAACAGAAGCAGCAACAAAGGCTGCAACAGCAACTAGTTGGACAGCTGCAAAGCAAATAGCAACAACAATGCCAACAAGAAAGTGTCACGAAAACTGTTAAAAAGCGCTTCAGCAACTTTTACAATCAACAAACATGACAAAAACTAGACGCCCGAAACAAAAGCAAGTGTCAAATACACGAGATGTAAAATGGCAAAACACAAAAAATGGTCCAACAACAACAACAAATGCTGCATAACTTTGGGCACTGAGCTGAGCCACTGACTCATGGGGATCGTGTGGGGTTTTAGCCTGGTTGAAACCCTCACTTAGGCAGCACAAAATGCTTCAGGGGCCCAACAGCATAAAACAATAAAAACAGAAGCAACAACAACAAAGGCAATGTCCAGTGGCATCTACCAATTTGTTGTGAGGAATGCCAAGGCTCCGAGAAGTCCTGCATGCTTAACAAATTTATTTGGAATCCAGAAGCTATTCATGCATTGATAACTTGTAAATCTAAAATGATTATTTTATTGTTAACTGAAAGAACATGTTTTATTGTGACACAAAAATCTTTCACAAGTGAACGAACGAAAGCTATTCAGAAAAGTGAACGAACTTAAAAACTTCTTTTTTGCTCAGCTGCTTTCTGGTCGCTAGTTCGTTCAGGTTCATTTGTTCATTGTTGATCATCTTTTGTTCTTGTTCACATATACCATTTTTTATTAGTCATTCTTTTGCGTTTCGTTTTCTTTCACTATTGCCAGATATTTATTTTGTTTCCTCAACATTAAAATTTGTTAACAATGTATCTTAAATTAGAAACTTAATAGTATAATATAACAAATATTCAAACGAAGAACCACATATGTATACTTAACTGTGATTCAAATCAAAGGATGAACACAAATCGAACGACCTACTTCACTGATCAATAATAATTTAAACGAAGTTTATGATTACGATACGCCCTCTGACATTGAAAATATAATCGATTTATTTTTAAAAATATATCTGCTTTGCATTATTTCAACTTCTAAAGCTTGTTTTATGTTTTTCCGCACACATCTGCAAAAAACGTAATTGTATACGAGTGTGTAAAGGCTCTCTGATCTCGAATGTCAGTTGCTTTTTGAGGATGACTAGAGCCGGATGAGAGGGAGAGAAAGAGGGAAGAGAAAAGAGGAAAGAGGAGGACGAGATGTTGTTACTGCAGCTGTCAGCTGAATGACAATGCCATTATGCCCTAGGCAAAGAGTATAACAAGTTGAAATTGCTGGTGAAATGGAATTTTTAGTGCATGGACATGAGTCAGCGACAAAATGCATAGCATACGCTTACTATGACAATGAAAAGTGCTCCTTTGTGTGTATGAGTGTGTGTGTGTGTGTGTGTGTGGGCGTCTCTCTCACTTTGCCACTATGCGTGCATATGTGTAAATCGGTGTCTCTGTGTGTGTGTGTGCGTGTGTGTGTGTGCGAGTGGAGATGTAATGTGAGACGAGCGCTAAGCGCAAATAATGAAAGTGGAACGATGTGCGTGCTTCTGTTAAGATGGATGCAGCGAGTCGAGAAGAGAACGGAGAACGGAGAACTGAGAACAGAGAACTGAGAACGGAGCGTTGTTGCAGTCAACAAGCGAGCGCCAAATGAAAGTGCAAAGTGCACTCTAACAGAGAAGTGTGCGCATGTGTTAGTAAACCCGCTGGCAGTGAAGTACTTATACTGCATACTTTGAGGCGCTAGCGCGCTTAAGATAAATAGCTGCGAGCTCCAAACAAATCCCTGCCACGTCGCACCACGAGATGCTCACTTTCTCTCAAAAGTCGCTGGCATCCGCCTCATGATGCATAGCCAAATTTGCGCTTTCGTTTTCTCCCCTCGAAGTGCTTAACTCGCTCGGAAAGTTTGCAAGCAGGCCAGAAAACTTTGCATTCCAAAAGGCACAAACATGGGAAGAGGAATACGCTTTGAAATACCCTGTAAAGTTGTTAAATATTCCAAACAGAAATCAAGTGATGAAATATTTTATTCAATCTACATTTACACAAATAAGGTATCTGTTGAGCTGTTACTGAGAAAGCAGCCAATTTGTTTACTTCTACCTCTGGTCATAATTATGTTAATTAAGCCAAAAGTTCTCGGCTGGCCTCCGCCACATAGACCCACACACACACACACACACACATGCAGAGACATAAATACACAGCATATGGCATATGGTGTGCGATTTACGGCGCTTAAATGAAGCAAGCAATTTAAATTTGAATTTAAGAAGACTCAATTCCATGCACAGTATGCGAGTATGCGGGTATGATCAAGTTTCTCACGTACTTTCAGGGGCAGCCACGTTTTTATTTGCATATCATTTAGCGTCGTCCCTAACGGCTGAAGAATGTGCTCAAAAAGGGCCTTAGACAAACTACCTTTCCTTGCGCCACACACACACACACATGCATACGCACACACCAAAACCCACACACATGGAATGTAAAGAGTCGGTAATTTGCTTTAATATTAAATGTGTAACGAACTGTAAGAAATATGAACGTGTTGTATAGTGTTTGATGTGAACGCATTTCGGTAAAAAAAGCGAATGAGAAAACCAAAGAGTGTGGGCGTAGCAAGTGGGTATGTGCTCGCTTCATGGACATGAGCTTGTAGGATGACATTGAGCACAGCATAGCTATGGGTAGATTCAGAAGAATGTGAATGAGAATGAAATTTTAGATCATTTCAAGAGTTACAAATATGCAATTATAAATTAAAAAGTCGGATAAATTATGTTCTTTTTCAGTAAATTCTTTATTCTATTTTTTGAATAGTTACTTCCTTAAAATTAAAGTTAAGAACAACTTTTTATTTTGTTGAATAAAGTGGAACACACATACTATATATAGTATATGTAATATTGGTTATATAGAATAACTTTTGATTTTTTAATATAACATTATGAAGATATGATAACATGTGTAAAATAGTACTGCTTCCTGCTGACGAATACTAGAGCTACTGATCTGCTTTGACGACTAATGATCTACTTCGCACAACTGCTGATTAACTTGTTAAAACTGCTGATTTACTAGTGACCACTGACGATACAGATAGCTTCTTGCCTATGGACTTGCTAATGCCAATCGATACCGTTAGGTATATAGACTAGCCTCCACCTATGTTACATATATACATATATGATGTACATATGCAAAATTTTGAGATATATTTTAATTTACTTTCAATTGTTTTTAAATAAACAATTTATTATTTATTTTGTTTTTATATTATTTATTAAGTCTACAGAATAGTTTTTTTTTGCTGCAGATTAGATTTTTTATGTATATTAAATGTCGAGAACTGAATTAGAAAAGATTCGTTGAGCTACCCATGCTGCTGACTAACTAACATTCTTATACGAATGTAGGTGTGAACTGCTCTCTCTGTCTCTCCCACTGCTTGTCTCTCGCTCCATCCCTCTTCTACAACGTTGGCTGCTCTCTGTGTGTGCCGACAGCGACATTCAAATTTAAATACAAATGTTGCACGTGCCCCATAGGTAATTCTACAGAGATGTGCGCTGAGTGTATGTGTCTGTGTGTATGCGACATACGTGTATATATGTGTGTGTGTGTGTATGTGTTTGTATAAGTGTGCTCATTTACGCGATTGCGTCTGCTATGGTTTAATAAAGCAGCTTCAAGAATTTTGGCGATACTGACGAAAAAATGAGGGAAACTTTTCAAAGACAGCCATTTGAAAGATGTTAACTTAGAGATGAGGTACCGATTTAACGGAGGGGTGGGCAGGGAAAATGTGGAAATGGGGAGGGCAAATAATAAAGCAACTTGGTGGCGTAATTGGCAGAGCCGTAAAGCCAGAAAACTGTAGAATAAGCAAAAGGCGCACACAATTTAAAATAAAATTAAATAGAATGAAAGCAAATGGTCACGAATTTTAAAATACTATAGTAAAATATAACATGGCAGGCGAGAATGTCATTTTCTCTGCTGTGGCTCTGTGGCTGCCTTCATGTGTGGGTGGAGGTCGTGGAGTAGTTCCGTGTTTGTTTAGCTTAATTAAAATACCCAGTGTAAATATGAGACGTGATGTTAGCACCAAAAGTTATACTCGCTCTTTCACTATGTCCTTACAATGAGTCTGCGAATATTGGCCATGAATATGTAATGCAATAATATAATTGTACTTAACACTCGTATCAATTATTTGCACTTCTAAGTTGGCAATTAAGGTTATACTTTCAGTTGCGCAAAGAATAAGTTTAGTTAGTGTATATTCATTTCGGCCAGCTAACTAACAATTTCACCATTTTAATGTTGTTTTCGAGCTGCCTTTGCAGAGTCGCTGTTGTTCACCTGCTGCTAACCACGGGTCTGTTTTATAGTCAGCAAAAAAGCAATTTGGCCTGATAGTCAGCGACCATCATCGTCCCCCGCACGCCTCCTCGAACCCTGCTGTCTCCTTTACTATTCTCTGCTCTTTGACAGCCTTTTTGTTGTTGTCTTTTGCTCGACACAAACTCAAACAAGGCGTTCCGTGTTTTTGCTCTGCGGCGTTGATATCCCGCTGGCTTTGGCACTTCAATTTTATAACGAAAGCAGCAACAAGGACAGCAACACCAAGAACAAAGAGAGCAACAGCCACCAGTTCCACAACAGTGGCAACAACATTGACCGCGAATACTTGGCACCTGTCTAATGGTCTGTGGCTGTGCCACGGACTCAACATTGACTATTAGCCATTGACTGTCCTGCATTAAAGTGTACTTTAAAGCTGGGTATTCTTTCAGTTCTGATGCCATTAGAAAAATGAAACATTTTATAGAATAATCTCTGCCATTAAATTCGTTTGGATGATGGAGCGTATAGTTGATGACCCAAGATTACGCTAAGAGACATTGCATCGCAAGCTGAAAAGTTTATTATTATAGTTTAAAATAGAGATTATATGCAACCAGCAAAACATTAACCAAGTTAAATCCTGTGTTAAGCTAAGTTATAAGTTAGTTCAGTTATTTACTATAATATCATATATTATATTTAACAGATTAATTCCAGTTTCCTACATATTTCCTAATAATTCCTATTCCTCCTATTAACTTACACTTAGTACATACATATGTATGTAAAGAAAAGTTATTGTTAAAAACAAGTAAGAAAGCTACAATCGAGTGTGTTCGACTGTGCGGCATTATACATATTTTAAATACACCAAAGAATATACCGCAAAATACTAAAAAGGGCTATATTTGGTATATGGATATAATTTTAAATTCGAACTGTGCCATATAAGTGAATTTGATGGTGATTGCCAGCCAAATCAATTAAATAGCAGCAAGCGTAAATTGCCATACAGAAGTATTTCTTAACTTACTTCTACAATTTTTATCTGATCGCAATCAAATTCTCAGGTATTATAAATACTATCGTTATTATTGTCTATACCAAAAGTCGTATTATATCTTTATCTCTAATTGTCTCTGAGATCAGGGTATTCATAACATACAGACAGACGGACAGATGAACATGGCTATATAGTCTCAGCTATTGACGCTGATCCACAATGTATATATACTTTGTGAGGTAGGTACATATGTATGAGGTATTTTACCCTATGGGTAGCGAGTGTAATGACAGCCTTCTAGCGTTTATCTACTTGACAGTTCAGGAATTCAGAAATTCCGCACAACAGTCAGATAGGACAAGGATTTGGGAACTAGAAATTTCTCTGAGAAAGTAAATAAATAAATCGAATTCAACATTTAAGTCTGACTCTGACACAATCCTAAAGACAACTTAAGTTATATTTCCGTTGCATGTCATTTATCAACGCATGTCTTCAAGCAACCGCAAACGTTTCATAATTTCGCAAATAACCCAAAAGAACTTTTGCTAATGATGGCATGTCTTGGCCATAGTTTAATCCGAACAATAATCAAGGAAAATCTCCAAAGGCAACTAAGATAGATGGAGAAAGAAATAGCGTGAGAGCTTCACACTCTTCATATATAGAACTTTTCCGTTTCCTTTTCCCTCAAGGCGCTGCCATCGCAGAGAACGCTAACCACAACAGCTCAAAAAGCGCACTGATTAAGCTTGCCACAACTTGATGAACAGAACAGTGTGGCACGCCCATACGCCCACTGGCACTTTAATTAAAGGCGAACAAACTGAAAGACCGTCCCACTTGCGGCAAAAAAATGTCAAGCTTATGCCATCAATCAAAATGCTTAAATAAAATGTTTGTTTTAGTTGTTTGCCAGAACGAAAGCAGGCAAAAAAACATGCTGGGCTTGGAGGGGGATCGCGTTGATGAGGCGAACGGGGGGCGTATACTTAACAATGTTCATTATGTATTTCCATGCCAATTGAGCGTGCATTGTCAATGGGCCTCGAAGTATGTAGATGCCGCAACACTTTTCCCACGGCCAAAAATGGAAAACGACCATAAAAATGTTGTGTTCTCCGTTGAGCAGCGACATGCGAATGAAATTTATTGCTTTGTTGTGATAAACGTGACGCGTCTGTAACAAGGACAGCACTCTTTCTCCACTCAAACGATGAGTAGAGGGAGAGCAGGAGAGCATTTCGAGTGGCTGCTACACATTTGATTTGTGCGAGTATGTGTAAGAGTCTAAGTGCCACGACTCCTAGTTATAGGCCAACAGGTTAATGTGCCCCCAGGGCGTATGAGTAATGCGACGAACCATTAGAACTACAGCAACAAATTCAGTAAGGACAAAAGCAAAAGCCACAATTCCAATAATTAATGATCTTCTCAATTTTGGCACCCTTTTTTCCTCTTTAATTTGTTGCTGAAATCTGTGTTATAATAAATTTCACACTAAATTGTTCCAGACAAATTTAAATATTTATTATTAAACAATTATGTTTTGATTCAGCTAATAAGTGTTTATCCTTCAACCTTAAGAAGAGAACTGTCTTCTTTTAATAAAATTTTGAATTACTTCCATAGTTCTGATTTTTTTCATTTCTCACAAGATTGCCCATAATAATTGATGTCATCTATACTAAACTTTTTATAAATACATTAATTTGTAACACAAAGAAGGTGCTTTCTATATATATTATTGATTAAAGATATAGACACAACGGTTTGGTCTTTTATCGTCAATCTAATAGAAATAGAGTTACATTTAATATTTCACAAATTTTATTGTATTATTATTAGATAAAAAAACTTGGAAGTTATTCAAGAAGTAATTGTACATATATGGCAAAACATGTAGCAACTTTCGATTCTTAATAGATTTTGTTTACAATTTGCTATATTTTCTACTCTATAGTATATTTTTAGTATAGATAGATATATAGATAGCTTTTGGCATATTTTATTATTTTTAGGAATTGTGCTTTGGTATATTTTAACGAAATTAACTGCTTCGCACTATTTTTTTTTTTTTTTCATTCTCTATTCGAACCACAATTACATCTCAGTCGTAGCTGACTAGCCGCCATAAACCCGAACTATTCGCTTGTGGGAAAGCTGATGGACGAAACTCTTAAAAAGGCATTTGCATTTTGTGTTTGCAAGTCACTTTATGCTCAATAACCAAATGGTTGGTCAGTTTCAAGACTTAGATAAAGACTTTTTGAAAGTATATATGATTTCTTGCTGTCTTTTCTTCAGCCCGAATGAAAAAATAGCAAAAAGCCAAACTCGTTGTTACTGGAATAAGCTGGCTTTATCTTTACGTTTGCCCGGACTTCATCAAACTGGCAATTCAGCTGATGGAAGGCTCGGAATTTCGGAAAGGCATAAATATGCGCACAATGAATTTATCTGTAAGAATTGTCTCTCCCTTTCTCGGACTCGATGTGTGTTTAAATTAAACCTCAGTCATTTGTATCAAACATTGCCACACTTGACGTTTACGTTATGAACGAAATCGTTATTTGCACAAAATCGTAAAACGAAATCAAAACTTTGCTCAGTACTTATTATTATTTATTATTAGTATTTATTATTGTACTTAATACATTTCTCAAATATGTTCGAATAATTTACAATTTAGTTAAACAAATTAAACATTAGACACCAGGTCGCCCCTTATAGGTCAGTGACGAATAAGGATATTTCAAAGCGTGCAATGACCACAAAAATGTTCAAAGAGTAGAAATTCAGTGGAAAATAAAATAAATATGAAATTAGCATTAAAATTACCAAAATCAAAATAAAAAAACAACGCCTGAGTGGGGTTAACATGCAAACGCTTTGTAATGTGAAATTCAGTTCGGGGTAATCGTGGGGAGAGAAAAGTTGGAGCAGGTGGAGAGGTATGCTAAATATTTTGTGAAATATTCATAGTACGTGCAAGTTTATAGGTCGTAGCTGCTACAGGGTTAAGTACTTATATATTTGCAGTGTGTATAAGGAAAATATATAAAATGTTGTGTATCCTTCTGTATGCTTTAAGGGCTGAAAAGCTGCTTAGGCCGCTTTAAGCGTAGACTCGATTAGCTTACCACAATACGCCGGACACGTGTCATTTTACGGTATTCGCCCAGCTTGAAGCCGCACCTGAGAATCCAGTTAGATGGTCTTCCTGCTACCTTGGGCCACAATTAGCGTCGGCAATTTTGATGCACTGATTTAACTTGCAGTCTTAAGTTTAGATATTATTTCAGGGGTAATAAACAAAAAAATGTACACTTCGCCTTTGTGCGGAAAAACAGTTGCAGTTACAAAACATTCACTTAGTTTAAGTATTTTATTTGGCTTTTATTTTTATCCACAGTCACAGTCAGACCCCAGACACGCGTTTCACGCTAGTTTTGCTGACGGGTAGCTTGGCTCTTAATTTCTGAATTCTTATCGACCGCTGCGCCAAACGTCTCAGATGAAACTAAATGTTGCCCGAGATTGGCATACAGATGAAATACCAAATACCCCCTGGAAAATGTGGCCAGGCAAAATGGTTACAAAAAAAAAATGCGGCAAAGAGCGCAACTCCTGACTACAAGCACTCTCGCTCTCACTCACACACACTCGCTCTGCCTTTTGTTCTCTGCTCACGCTGCAGATATGGCATTGGCATTGCCAACAGACAGTGGTTACACTATTCGCAAAAATTTTCAATTGAAATACGTAATTTATTGCAAATACTATGATAGACAAATTAGAATAAATTTAATAATAATGATGTAAAATAACTTAACTAACTACTAAGCTCTTACATACATAATATTTCAAAAAAATACCGCCCAGTGTGGAAGCGCAGCTGATACTGTTAGATTGCCGTAGGTTTTTGGAACAGTGTATGCGTCACACAGAGAGAGAGAGAGCGACAATGCGCGAGCATAAGAGAGCACAAGCAGCTGAGAGCAAGCATCTAGTGAGTTGAGTTGCCCTTACCGTGTTCGCTGCCTTTGGCTTTGCATTGTTTTTGCTCTTGCCTAATAAAACTTTTATTTTGCCAAACACAAAAAGCACGCGGACCGCCGCCTGACACAGAGAAATGGCGAAGAGCGCCAACGAAGAGGAATGAGATGAATGGGAGATGAATTCGGAAGCGCGCTAAGTGGGTGCGCGTTGGTGTCTATGTATGCGTGATGCGTATATGAATGTGTATGTGTGTTCCAGTATTGACTTCCATGCATGCATTTGTATACTATATACATATATAAATATATATATATACATATATATGTGTGTATGTGTTTGTTTATTTGTTTTTGTTACATTATTTGGAGAGGGAACAACGTTAAACACGTACAAATACGAGGCAGCAGCAACAGTAAAAGCGACGAGTAAGAGCAAGAAGAAAGTCGAGAAATTCAAAAATCAGAAGCTGCAAACTTGTTGAAGAAATATTTGTGCAGGCCCGTGTATGTGTGAGTGGAGTGTAAATGTGAATGTGGATGGGTTTGAGTCACTCTCAGTTGCGCTTGAAACCGACGGTAGAGGTCTCAACTAGCTAATGGGGGAAAAATGAAGACATGGAATGGAGTGAGGGATAAGTAGATAGCTTCTGCATTCACAAACACACATACATACATACATATAGTATTTGAGCACTCGCGGACACACTCACACTTAAGTGTACCTTTATACGAACAGCGCAACATGTTGATTTTACACGTGTTCCTGTGCCACGTGTGTGCTCTAATGCGAGTTAAAATGTAATTAATTAACTGTGTGCTAATTGCAATTTGATTGCACGTAGCAGTTCGAGATAAAAGAAGTAACAAAATACCAAGATAATTAAAAGCCGTTTCTGAATTGAAAATATAGGAAACCTCAAATATGTATGCAAGATTATTGACTAAATCTCCATCCGCTTTTAATTGTGTAATTCTGTTCCGTGATCTGTTAAGTTTTATAAACATTTTGATATTAGGAATCCAATTATTTTCGCTCTTATCAGCTTGAGCAAGTGCCCAAAAGTATGCTATACATATAATATGTGTGGAGATTCGTAAGGATTGCGCTTTGCCGCCATTTTGAGTTGTCTTTGGCCGGCATCATTTCCGCTAAGACCGCCATTGCGTGCCCAAGTGGCCTCCAAACCAGATTTGTGTAGCATGCCACGTGTAATCCCTCGCTATAGGCAGATACATACATATATACTACGTCGCAGCACACACAACGTAATGCGCCTTTCTTTTCTCGACTCATACAATACTTTTGCACCTATTTCGCCTTAACTGTATTTTTAGTTTTGCATTGTGTTTTCGTTTCCTCTTTTCCCGGCACCTGATTTTCTTTTGTTTTTTTCTTTGTCGAGCCTTTGGGCTTCAGGGCTTTTGGGGTTTTTGTTTTGTTGGCTTTGATTGCTTTAAGTTTTGCTCTCGGATGATTGCCAACCATGGCACAGTCAGATTTAGCATTGATAGCTCTTTGAACTAAATGATAGCCTTATGGATTTCAGAGACTGGGCTGGGTGGGTTTTATGCTTTTAGGATGGAATTAAGTTGATTTAATTTACCTCACATGTGTCTACATTACGTTTGGAATATATACAAATAAATACATAAGTCTATATAGCCTATGCACCTTCATATATGATGAAGTGGGTTGTATAATTTCATTAAAGTTTATATTTTTACGATCCGTTTCAGAATTGACTCACAAATTATTTATATTATTACATTATTATATCAAATATATATATTCTATATTCTATTTGGCTGATAGACAAACAGAAGGCCATGGCTATATCTTCTGCTGACGCTGCTCAAGAATATATATACTTTATGGGGTCGGAGATGAGTCCTTCTGCCTGTTACATACATTTGCTATAGGCACAAAGTTATAATAACCTGGGTGGCGGGTTCAAAAATGGTTTTCAAATGTCAAATGTTGTATTGAATTTGAATTTTTTTCAGTTAGTATTGTCAGCATACAATAACTAAACTCAATACTATACAAAGCATATTATGGTCAGCCATAAGCTTTCAGTTTACTTGCTATTTTTATGGTCAATTGCAGTGCTGTTTGCGGACAATTAACTATTTACTGCAATTTTATGACACTTTCTAAACTGTCAACTGTCCCATTGGAGTGTTCAACATATCCCATATGTAGAGGAGTACTCCTGTATACACATACATATAGCATATAGTTGAAGAATATGAGCGCATGTGCACTACCAAATAGTCACAATTTTTCATAGCTAAACAATTTGAGATAATAATAAGAGTCGGGTCAATTAGCTGGACAACAAAATTGGGCACTCTCAATTTATGCGCATACAATCAGCAGCGACTGTGGGTTGCTTAGCCGTTTTTATGACCCCACTTCGAATTTATGCAGCGCATTTAAAGTACATTCTAACTGATGTTGCTTTTAATTACCACAAGTTGACAGAACAAGAACTGAAGCATGTGCCTCCAAATATGTAGTATTAGCAAGAGGCAAGTGGTAAGTATAGGGTTTGCTTACCATTTGGTATGATGTTGCCACATTTCCATTTTGTAACTTGACTTGCCGATTTCAATTGCAAATTAACTTTCAATGCCAAGAGACTTTCTGCTTTCTGCTTTCCGCATTCTGTTAATTGTTTTCTAATCTTCTTGTCTCAGCAAGCTTCTATGTTCATATGCTTGTGTGAATAGCGAGCGTACATGTGTGTGTGTGTGTGTGTGAGTGTGTGTGTTAACGCAATGCAAACCAACACACTGAGGGACTGTTACACACACATACACTTGTATACACATGTATACCACCACTTGGCTGCCACAAAAATAAACCAAACTGCAGTTGCCGAGTGGCAAATGGTAAGCTTCTTCCCTTACTCCTTCCCTCCCCTCCCCCATGACCAACATCCTATTTCTAATTAAAGCGTAATTGTGTTACATTGCATGGTGCCTCCTGTTTACAGCACTGTTCATTCGGTTAGGTCGTAACTATTTGTATCGTATAATTTACACTATGAATCCATAAGAATTAAGAATAAGAATATATCAGATTAACTTATTAAATTAAAGTACGTAAGACAGGTCGAATCAAAACTAATAGCTCCAAAAGTTGACGCATATTCAAAATTGATGCTAATATTATTGTAAAGCACAGTAAATGGCAAAGCATGTGTATAAATGTTTGCGTCGGTGTTCTTCTTTATATGAATGTATGTATATCGTTTGTCAAGCACACTGCGCACTATGGTGCTAAAACTTGTTTTTCTAAAAGACTACAACATTTGCTATTGAGCGTTATAATTACTTATTATGATTAAAAAAAATATAAGGATTCGTATTCGCAAATAACATAAATTTTGTTTACTTTCTACTACATATAACTCTCTCACTCTCTACTAAAACTATTTTACACTTAAAGACTAATTTCTAAAATCAAGAACATTTGTCTTTAAAAATTGTGTTCTTGAAATAAGACCACTTCTTAAAACTAAGAACATTAGTCTGTAAAATAGAAAAATGGTCTGTAAAATTAAAAAAAAAAAAATAGGTTACATAATTATGTAATCCATTCAAAACTCCTATATAATTTAAAATTACATTATTTAATATCGTGGAGTCCCAATATTATATATAAGATATAAAATCAAAAACATATTGCAACCAAATTGCAATAATATGTGATTAAGATATTGTCGCCATATATAGTAAATATAGAATGAACGGGATTTCATCTGTTTTTTTTTTAATAAGTGCAATGATTTTAAGGGCAAATGTTTGAGTGGTGTGACAATAAATTTTTATTTTTTACCATTTCTGTGCCAAATTCCAAAATAATAAATATATATTATCATAAAAGCCGCCGAAACGGTCACTCTAAAGTTTGGGGAACTTTCGTTCGTTGCTCATCTAGGAACAGCGCTTAAGACCAAAATCTTTTAGAACTTTGTTTTTTTTTCAGTGTACTTGATACTAAAAATTCATTAATTTCATTAGTTTAAGATATATTTAATTCTCAAATGCACTCAACTTACCCCACTGTGCAGGTTGCTTGACAAACACACTCTCTGGTGGCTAGTATTAGTGGAGTTGCCACAGCTGGCAGCAGCCTAGCTGCAACAGAGGACAAACAAGCTAGAGACCGAACACAAAAAGCCATGCAGAAGACTTCAAAAAGCCAACACACGGGCTCGAGTCACGTTTATTGACCACAAACGGTTTCAAATTGATGCAATCTATTAAAGTGAATTTAAACACTACATATAAATATTGAATATTTATATATCCAAATTATGAGTAGATGTTTTATGCCGTTATAACTATAGTAGGATGGAAAATGTCAACTGCATCATATATGTATGTACTATGTACATTTGGATAATTCTTTTCCAACATAAACTATTTAGTACGCCCCGTTGCGCAGAATTCAAATGAGTTAAATTAAAGTTCACTCAATCGCCATTCATCAACTAGTCAGTTAAGCAAATAAATACGTTTGTGTATTAGCGAACATCATTATGGTCAAGCACGAAAATATTATTATTATATCGGACCGGACACATTTCTAGCATATGAACAGTAGTGCGATGTGTAACTACTAATCCACCAATCAGAAAGTGAAATATGTTATTTTTTCAGTCGTGTTCAATCAGTCCCATTGGACTACAGTCACTTTGCAAGTCATTTGCAATTAAATCTGAGCCAACTTTGAACTTTGCCCTTTATCTCAGATCGAGCAAATGCATTGAGACATACAGTTGCCTCAATGACAACCCCGTTTACAGTCTGCGGTTGCAGCTACTTTTCGGATTCTGTCATGACTGTGTGGCCAAAAAAGTTCTAACGAATTTTATTTTTGGTATCGCTTTTGCCCAATTCTTTTCTCTTTTTTCAAGCAGTGGGGATTCCGAGGCGTCGCCTGTCAGTTGCCGACATGGGAAATTTTTGTGATTTATATCACAATTTACTGGTATTTGTTACTCGCATTCCTCTCATCGGTTACTCAGTGCTCATGTTATTGAATTAGATTGTGATATTGGTGCACCTTTCCTCCAAGCATGAATCATAGCTCGCCTGTCGATGATAAATCAACGTGCTAACAATTTCTGTAGACTGCCTTTGCCTTTGGCTTTGGTTTTGCTTTCATTTCTCGAGTTTGTGCAATGCGAACACAACAAGAAAGCTACAACAATGGGAACAGGAGCAGATCACGTGTCGTGTGTTTTGGTTAACAAAACTTTAAGCCTTTTGTTTTGTTTTGGGCAGGGTTCGCCGTTTTTTGCGAGATCCATTTAGTTTCATAAATTGCCGGCGCTTTTGTTTTCAAGCATTTCGCTTGAGTTATTTTTAATTTCATGGGTGCAATTTCTCAGTGTCAGTTGTTTGAGCATGCCTGTCACTGCCAGAAAGAGAGAGAGAGAGAGCTAAAGGCATGAAGAAGCAAAAACAGAATGCCGAATGCCAAATGACGAGTGGGAGTGAGAGGACATGGGAGAGCCAAGAATATGGGACTCATTAGCTGGCCATTTTCTTTTGTTTTGTATATAAATATTTCATTATTAAGCCCCTCAAGCTATGCTTCAGAAATCGTACCAAATGTTTGCTTCTTGTGTGAAATTAAATTAGAGCCGCCTCAGTAAATAAGTCGGTCTTTCACATACCCTTTCTGGGGATATTAATTTCAATGTTGCATGCTTCGTTAAAAACAGAAAAGAAAACGACTTAAAATTATTGCCTAATGTGCACTCACATTCATCTCCAATAAGTTTTTTCGCCAGCATCAGCTTGACAATGAATGATGAGCAGACTCAATTAGTACAAATTATTTATTCCACATCTGCCTTAAAAAAATGGCGAATATGTATTTTAGAGTAATCTGTATTAAGCTATCCGTTAGAAGCGACTATAACCGACCAGCACCTACTTAATTACACTTTAAAGCTAAAAGCACATCAATCATGGCAAAAGAGAAAAAATACAAATTTATGTTCCTCTGGCCACTCGAACTGAAATAGATACAGACATTTGCAAACATTTTCAAGAGTGGCCGGAAACT
This sequence comes from Drosophila albomicans, assembly GCF_009650485.2. Taxonomy (NCBI): domain Eukaryota; kingdom Metazoa; phylum Arthropoda; class Insecta; order Diptera; family Drosophilidae; genus Drosophila; species Drosophila albomicans. Next base: position 3,558,008 of record NC_047628.2, on the reverse strand, counting down.
CACAACTTTTGGGCTCTCGACTTGACGCAAGATTTATGGCCGGGGACACATGTGAAAGCTGCAATTTGTGGCAAAAGACAACAAAGAAAAACCATCAAAATCCTCCTACGAGACCAAAATATATACATATCGACTCGTTTCCAGATCTCACTTTAAACTTTATTGATTTAATAGTTGTGCAATTTGAAAGCTTAGTCTTGCACACACATACAGACACACACTTTCTCTTCTTCAATCACTTTGCAATAATAGATTAGATCAAGAGTTCAACTGAAATCCACATTTGACTTTGTTAAGTATTCTTTAATAGTACGGAAAGTTATCCAAAACATTGACTGGATTACGATACAAAATCGATGGGGTTAAGAATTTTGGTAGAAATTAGTATATGAAAGTATAGCTCAGCTGGTTCAAATGAATTAGTGCCAGGTAAACCAGCAGTGCACTATAAGTAAGTATATTGAAGCTACGACTACCGTTAGCACCATAACGGGGAACCCAATAATAAAAAAGTGTTTAAAATCAATGTTGTGGCCGTATTGAGTGGCGATGCCTGCAGAAACTACGTTAGCCGAGGCGCCAATCAGAGTTCCATTGCCACCGAAGCAGGCACCAAAGGCGATTGCCCATACCAAGGGCTGCAGGGGAAGTTTAAGTTTCTCGTTGCTCGCCAGATTAATGATCAGCTTAAGCATCATGGTCGTTATGGGAATGTTGCCGACAAAGGAGGCGCCAATAGCACTGATCCACAGAACCAATAGAATGCTCACAAGCAATTGCGATTCCTCGTTCACACTCTTTATAACGTCAATGGTCATGTTGCTCACCCGTTCAATCAAACCTAATTCGACAAGGGACTCGGTGAAAACGAATAGTCCGGCGAAGAAGATTAAAGTAGACCACTCCACACGCTCCAGCACTTTGTCCACGTCTGGTCGGTCAGCCAAAATGAGTAGCAGTAATGCGGCCAAGACGGCGGCCCAGGCCAAACTGATGCCGTGCAGGGAGGGCACTGCATGCAACAGAAACATCGAGACGGCAAATACGAAGGCAACGACACATTTTAGCAGCAGTACTTTATCCTTGATTTTGTACTTCCTCTTCATGTCATTCAAATTGGAGTCAAAGTCCATGTTAGCCGTCGTTGTATTAGCCTCATGGCCCTTCAAACGCTCCTTTAGTTCAGAGATCCTCCTCAATGCATCCTCTCTTTCCTTATCTTTCATGTTTCGCGCCACACGCTCAAGAGCGTCTATGGATTGTCGCAGCTGACTAGCTCGACCAGTATAGATGATATTACGAGTAGTAAAGTACATAATCAAGAAAATAATCAGCATACTCAGGATTACGCCGGGAAACATATGCAACGTAAAGTTTCCAAACTCGACACCAGCGTTGATAACATCTTTATTGGTTGCGATAATCATGTTTGGGGGATCGCCCACTGGCGTTAGAGTTCCTCCAACATTCGAGAAAATCACAATATTGATGACAACCAAGATGGTGTGCAGTCCCACAGCCTCGCAGAGCCGAATTGTCACTGGGACTATCATCAGCACCATAGTCACATTGTCCAGGAGGGCCGAGAGAAGTCCAGTGAACATGTACAAGTAAAATAGAAGAAACCAAATCTTGCCTTGCGACAGGCGATATGCGAACAAGGAAAGATAATCGAACAGACCTGTATCCGAGAGGATAGCTACCATGACCATCATGCCAAAGAGTAGCATTAGTGTGTCAATATCGATCCACGAGAGAATTGTTTGAAATGTTGGTCGCAAGTCCATCATGCAGAGAATACCTATAGCCGTTGCAGAGACAAGGATTGCGGCGAATGCACGATCTGTGATCTCAAATGCGATCAAGACATATAACAGTAAAAGAAGAAATGCTCCAATCCAAGTCCCAGTCTGAGGATCAATGGGATTGGGGACGAGTGTCAAGGAGACACCTGTCGAGTCCTTATGCAGATTCAAGAGGCTTACTTGCATTCGAATGTCCGCATCACTCCAGTCCCGTCGACTTCTTTCAATCGATTTTTTATTCCAATCAGTGACTTCGAACATGGTTTTCACAGTGCCCGTAGTAGATGGATTGTCCGTGACTAGGTAAACACTCCATAGGTTCGATTGCCACAATGTTTCATTGGTATCGGTATTCATCGATTGCAAGGTAACAGCGATGAATGGATCCGTTGACGATGCCTGCGAAGGGTTCATCGTTTTCAACGCATCGATGTTGCCCTTCAGGTCAATCCTAACAAATTTACCCGTCGGTTCCTCATCCAAAACAACATTGTGTGACTCATTGGGCCGCAGTGCTATAAGCTTTTCGTTGAGTTCTTTCGGCGGTGTTAGAATAAAAAACAATGTCAAAAATGACCACACTATTAAAAAGACTGTTATTTTTATAATCGTATAAATCCTTCGCAATATCCCTCGTCGACGAAGCTCCTCATTAGAGTATTCTTCATTGCCCAAAAAAATGGTACGACCTAAAGCGGCAGCCATGGAGTTTCACTATAACTTTAAATCGTTTTCGAAACATAAAAATAAATTAGGATGAAAAACAATTCTTTTTGTATTTTTGATGCTTGCCTACATAAAAATTTGAGTTGTGTGCTAACGGTATAGTGACTAAAAAAAAGACGATAAAATCAATATCCACAAACGATATTCTTGTGATCTTGTATTTATATTCTTTTAATTATATACAAAGCATTTTTCTATTTATAATTTACTTCTGATTTATTTACCTACTTTAAGTATTCTTAGTTTGTCTTTTATTTACTTAGTGGTTGCAATTTATTTTTCTGTTGTATTACCATAGTGCCGGTCTCTCAAACAATCAAGGGCGTTAATTTTCAGCTGAATGTGACACAAATATTTCCGACTGGACTGATAAGTTTGAGACATAGGATTGACATGCTGAACTGATGCATCCTTCACTTTATGAGCAGTTGTTGCCAAGGAGCTCTGGGAACAAAGACACGAATTTTAATTATGCTACTTGGGCGTATTGGGCAGCAGGATACCTGTTAGGTAATGAACTCAAATTAATCATTATGGACAAGTGGGCATGTTTAACACTTTTAACGCATTGCTATTGCATTAATAAAGATCCAATTATCTATTATTGCAATTATCAGCCTTATTCCATTAGCATTTTTGGGAAGTTCCGTTACGGCCTCCGCTCCGTTACAATTTTTGTCCTCTTGTGCTTGCCATTTCTTTTCAAATTCCCTTGATTACCACATTCTGTGGGCGTGCGATTTCGATTTGATTTTGTCATTAAAAAGTTTTCAGCGAAATAATAAAGTTTATCAGGAGGAGCCTTGCTCCTTGAGGCGCGCAAAAGTTTCGTCGGCCAGCTGACAGCAGATGCAAAATGAGGAAATTCGCCTGTCAGAGCAGCTCAACTGGCAGCTGGTCGCAGAGCACACAAGGCACAGAAGGCACACAGAACACAAAGTCCACTCGGGTTGAATGACCGTTTTCTCATCGAGCATTTAATGCCAAGTGAACAAACCATGGGCTATCAGCAGATAGATGGTAGCAACGACATCGCTGAGCAGCATCACTGGAAAACCATATATAAAGAACTCCATGAACGTGATTTTATATCCATGTTGATTGGCAATACCAGCTGCTACCACATTGGACGAGGCGGCAATCAGAGTTCCATTGCCACCGAAGCACACGCCCATTGAAATGGCCCAAATCAGTGGCATTAGTGGCAGATTTAGTTCATCATTGGTACTCAGCTTGATGGCCAACTTGAGCATCATTGTCACAATGGGGATGTTGTCGACAAAGGCTGAGAACACTGCGCTGATCCACAACACCAACATGATTGCTGTAACCACACGATGCTCATTGCCCACACTTTGGATCATCGAGATGGTCTTGTCACCCACCCAATCGATGAGACCCAGCTCGGAAACGACTTCCACAAGAACAAAAAGGCCGGCAAAGAAGAGCAACGTGGACCATTCCACATGATCAAGCACTGCATCCATGTCTGGCTTGTTGGCCAAAATTAAGAGTAGCATCGCAGCCAGCATCGCAGCCCAGGCCAGAGTCACACCACGCATAAAGGGCAACGAATGCATTAAAAAGAGGATCACGGCAAATACCAAGGCAATGCAACATTTGATTAACAATGGCTTGTTTCTAATTTTGTACCTGGCTTCCATTTCTGCGAGCGTTTCGATAAAATTCGAGGCGGGCTGCAGACCGAATGTTTTCGCAACCTCCTTGCGACGATACTGCTCCTTGAGCTCTTCGATCCGCTGCAAAATGTCGCGACGCATCTTCTCTTCACTGGGCCTGGGTTCATTAAACTTGGCAGCCGTCTTCGTTAGATTCTTGATGGACTCCCGCATCTGCTCGTCGCTGCCTACAAAGAGTCGATGTCTCAGCACCACGAATATGAAGATCCAAGCGACAACAATGCTGAAGAATACTCCGGGAAACATGTGCGCCACGAAGGTGATGAAATCGACACCCTCGGCAACGACATATTGATTCGTCGCTATAATCACATTGGGTGGATCGCCGACGGGTGTCAGAGCTCCTCCGATATTCGAGAAGAGGGCAACAGTTATGAGGACCGTCGTGGTGCGCAGACCCATGCACTCGGTGAGGCGAATGATGACGGGCACCATCAGCATGATGATAGTGACATTATCGAGAAAAGCGGACAGCATTACAGTGAGCATGCAGAGTAGAAAGATGAGCACCCACGGCTGTCCCTTGGACAGGTGATAGGCGAACACGGACATATAATCAAACACGCCAGTCTCGGCGAGCACGGCCACCATGATCATCATTCCAAAGAGCAACATAAGAGTGTCCATGTCGATCCATGAAATAATTTGCTCGAGTGAAGGTCGCTCACCAAGCATGCAGAGGATCCCGATGCCAGTTGTCGCCGCGAGCAGAGCGGCAAATGTCCGATCCGCAATATCGAAAATGATTAGCACGTACAGGAAGCACAGTAGCAGCATTGCGTACATTACACCCAGGCTCACGTCCAAAGGATTGGGATTTGCAGTCACTGAGAGTGCCGTTGGTTTGTCGTCCGTATTGAGAAGGGACACCTTTAGTGGACTATCCGATCCGCCACTTGCCCGCATAACTCTTTCTTCGGCTCCCTCTTCGAATTCATCATGGTGCGTATCCATCGCCCGCAAGGACTTTGAGTCGAAGCCCTCAATTTTAAAACTATTTTTCACCGTAGCGACCTTATACTTTTCCGAGTCATCGAGGTAAACCTTCCAGTCTTTGGCTGACCATAAGGTCCTGTTTGTGCCACTATCAAAGGTGGCAGCACTGACAATCACATACGATTGGTTCTTCCCAGCTCTATTCGACCGATATGTGGCATCCTCATCGATTTTACCCTTGAGCTTGACGTAAATATATTTTCCCGTTGGTTTCTCGGCCAAATCGACGGATCGCAACTCATTTGGATCAAGTGACACAACAATCTCGTGTGGCTCATAGGGTGGGGTTATTATCATAAATATTGAAAAGAATATCCATATCAAGACAAATATTGTGATCTTTATGATCACTAATACGCGATGGAGCCGCGCCCGTCGAGTGCGTTGCTCATCGGTGAGATTGTCATCCTCGTCGTGAGTGTAGAATGATCGGCGTGCCTGGGAAGCATGGGGTGCATGTGAGGCCATATGAAGTAAATCCTGCGGAAAGATGCAGCAGTAACATTATGATCAGTATATAATATGTTATAGTTTCACCTACCAATCAGGCCATAGATCGAGATCTCCGATTCACTTCTTATAATGTGTTTGTCCTTCGACTGTTTACGACTCCAATAATTTGTTTTATAAGAAAATAATAATAACAATAATTTAAAATCACGCTAAACAAAAAACATATACATATGTCAACATTTTTTTACTTTAACCTAGTTGGCGTTGTTGATGTGTTATAGTTTCACCTACCAATCAGGCCATAGATCGAGATCTCCGATTCACTTCTTATAATGTGTTTGTCCTTCGACTGTTTACGACTCCAATAATTTGTTTTATAAGAAAATAATAATAACAATAATTTAAAATCACGCTAAACAAAAAACATATACATATGTCAACATTTTTTTACTTTAACCTAGTTGGCGTTGTTGATTCCATTATGTTGCTGCTTATAGATATTAAGCTGAATAAAATATAGGAGCTGTCCATATAACATACATTATGGGGAAGGGGTCGACGAGTTGATTATAATTGATTTTTAGGAGGGGATTATAATAAAGTAGTGGTTTTATAAGAATTTATTTGCATTGCAAGTATTTTTTCAATCATTTCGCACCAATTACTTCTCGGAAAAATGGAACGGCAAATAAAACTTAGCGAATGGGAAAAAGCCAGCTCAGAGAAGTTGGGTCCAGTGAATTGAGATAATCAAAAAAAAATTGGTGCCCATTTCTTTAAATCGTTTGCCCATGTTTGCCCGGTAACATTTTTTTTGTCCACCCTTAGCTTCGAAATTATGAAAAATTTGTTATACCCATAGGGCAACATTTTGAAATTCTAAAGGGTGGGCAAACGAAAATAGCGAATAGGCAGTCTGAAAAAGTAAAAAAAATTTGAAAAATTTTGAAATTTGGCAAATTTTGAGACTTTGAAACTTGGGCAAACGATAAATTTGTATGGACAATCCAAAAAGTGGAAAACCTTCATATTTTTCAAAACTTTGAAATTCTGAGACATGAGCAGAGTTGAGAAAACTTGAGGCTACCGTTGTAGAGTTTTAGTTTTCATAATTTGTGTGGTGTGGGCGATCGATTTTGAGTCATTCATGCCGAAAAAATGTCAAAATTTTTCAAAATTCAAAATTTTGAAAACCAAAAATTTTTTTGAAAATCTAAAAGATGGGCAAACATGGGCAAACGATTTTAAAGCGATTTCCGTAAAAAAAAATTTGAAAAAAAATTTTTCATAAGTTTGAAACTAAGGGTGGGCAAAAAAAAAATTTTACCTGAGAAAAAATGAGCAAACGATTCAAAGCAATGGGCACCAATTTTTTTTTTTGATTATCTCAATTCACTGGACCCAGCTTCTCTGAGCTCTTAAAATTCTCGTTTGGGACGAATTCCTTAGCAAAAATCAATTATTATTGTCATATGTTCACCAAATATGTATGTTAAAATTATATATTTTAAAATTTTTAGAATTATTAAATTTAAATTTATTATTAAAATTTCATTTTAGATTGAGATAAATTCAATCTCTCGATTAAATAAAAAAGTCATAGTTTAGCAATGACAAAAAAAGTGTGCACGGAAAAAATGCATTAATGAATAATATAATCAAAGTTAAACTAAATACATTTCTAGAGAAATTACCAATATTGTCATAACCAAAAGTATCCACACCGAATTGATTATAGGATGTATGACAGTCGATCAATGCCGATTCAAATTCGAGATGCCTTCATCTGTCTCTCATAAGTTAATTATATGCAAGTCGGCCTGGCTTATAATTGAATCAGCATGCGATAAGGACGCGAGTGCAGAGCAGCAGAGCTCTCATGCAACATGACTTATACATGTGGCACCGCCAGGCACGTAATTCATCATCATTTGCTTTGGCCCGAGCACACATCGCACGAGTGCCAACTGCCAACTGCCACTGCCGTTGTTGCTGCTGCTCCGTTATGAATTACATTTCAATATGCTTCAACGTGTTCATCATTTATTAAAGCGATTCGCTGCAATTCCGGGGAATGGGGAATGGGGAACGCCAATAAAGTGAACAACATTCGGCCAAGTCCTTGGTGAATTCCTTGACTGTCGCACGAGCTGCTCCCATTGCTGTTGCTCCTGCACAGGATGTTGAAATGCTTGTTGAGAGCGCAGCAGAATGCCGATTGCAATTTCCGTTTGTCACATTTGTCTAAATGGAAATTTATGCAGCTGCCTCGCTTTGGATTCCCTGCGAAACCTCTACAATGTCTGTCTCTGTTTCTGCCTCTGTCACTGTCTTTTTTCTTCCTATTCACCTGACTTTCCCTTTCCCAGCCAAACCGACCTACTGAATAGCTGAATGTCTGGCATTTAATGCTTTATTCACGCTTGGTTGCCTGATGAAAGAGTCATTACACTCATTCATTCGCTTGTTCGTTGATTCATTCATGAGTACAAACGCGTGTCTTTCGTTTTTTTTTTTTTTGCCGTTGCGCTTACTTAATTAATTGATTTTCATTGAGGCCAACGTGAGCCTCGGACGCATTAATCATACGCCCGGTTAGCCCAACACCATACGTAATGCGTATTGCACAATGGACATTTAAACCTTATTCCCCTTACCAACCTTCATACAAATCAAATAAAAAGTAACAATTTTCGAAAAGTTTCCGTAAAAGCTTTTGGCAAATTTGACCGAGTTTTTGTTTTTCTGTGTATTAACGCTTTAGTTTGCAGATAAGAAAATAAAGTCCTAGCTGGAATATTCATCCAAACAATTTTTGTAAACAAGTAAGTATTATTCATATGCCATTATTGGGGAAAAAGTTAAAAAAAAAAAACCAAAACAAGGACTTGCAATTCTGTTACTTTCAAACAAATGGAACTTTTAAATGTTAAGAGTATTCATAGCGGTTATTATTCTTGGCAACAAATATTCTTTTTATGCAGTTTCTTGCGCCACCGAAAACTTTTCTAATTAATGGTGCAGCACAAAGTGACTTAAATCAATATCTTAACTTTAGATAATGGTAATTTAATTGGATTTCTTACAGACAGATATGATTGTATTTCTTGCTGCAGGTTGAAACGTTGTATTCTAAATAGCAAACGTGTGATTTAAGGTGTAACATAGAACTGATTATGGTGTGTGTGTATGATTGTGTGGGTGTGTGCTCTTTAAATAGATTATTTAATGGCTGGGCGAAACAACTTATTGACCATTCTGATTGCAATGTTGGGGCGGCTGCCAACTGAGATTAGTATGAATCAATTAAGGCAGCTTTTTGCCAAGGCTTTGGGTTTTGGACTTTTGGCTTTGGCTCTGACATTTTCAGCTTAGTGGTTTACCATTACTGGCTAAAAACGCCAGCTAGTGACATTTTGGACAGTTTTATTGTTGTCCATTTATCGCCACTTATTGTTCTCCAGCACTTCGAACGTTTGCGTGTTTTTTCGCAGATAATATTCAATATTAATGAAATAAGTGAATAATATGTTAGTAGCAGCTTCAACAGTAAAGCCATTAAATTAATGAAACCAATGGTAAATTGCTAATGTGTATTATTTTGTTTTCGAACATTAGTTCGAATTAACTGAATATAATTAAATAATGTGCAAAATCTATATTCGATAAAATTATTGTATATAGATTTGTATTTCAATAACTGACTAATATAATTAAGTCTTATGCTGTAAAATTGTATGTGTGCAAAAGCAAGATAATAATGATCTGGGTTTTGTATATAAAAGAAAACCTAAACCTAAACTAACGAACAAATTAAAACGTCTGATTTTACGCAATTTTGTTCTACATTTTAAGCTAGAATTTTATTCTTTATATAATCCAAAATGAAATATACTCGTAATGAATTGATGCTACAGATATATAAATAATGGTAAGGTACACAAAATATTAAATGCATGGTTCGTTCACATCAATTGTAAATGCAAAAAGGCCATCCCATAAAGAGAGAGTGTAGTGCGTGTAGGTCGTGGGGTCTATTGAACCACAGCTCGACCGGCGTAACCTGTGTTGAACCCAGAACTGAACTGAAGTGATCTCATTTTTTTATCGGCTTGAACACGATAAGCTAGAATACAGCTCTATAAGAAGAAAGAAAGAGAGAGAAGAGGATGATCAAGATATGTAAGACGATGTAATCACACTTGCTTTGCACTTACCATTGTGAAGCAAAACGTGATCAGAAATATAAAAAACGAGCTAATGAGGAGGGCGCCACGGCAATGTTGCGTCAAATCGATTAAGAGTCCCACCTTTTTATCGACCTGTCCCGGCATTATAACGGTGTATTCGATGTTCTCTTTGAATCGCTTGAATTCTGATGTGTTGTTGTTGTTGTTCATACTGATGTAACGTTGTTGTATCGGAGTTGTGGATTCTACTTGTCGTCGCCGTCGACGTCCATGGCCAGAGGGTTCATATAGATCGACACAGAAATCAGGTGTACAATCGGCCATGTCAAGGCAGGCTTTGATCTGCGAGTGTATCCAAAGAGTCGCTTTCTCTTTCATCGAGCTCAAGAGAAATGCCTCGAAGTCGAGGAACACTTCGTTAGGTCTGTCCCGATACTTGGCCGGCTGGTGTGGTATAATGGTAGCTAATTCTCGATTGCGGCATCCATGATGCACCAACGAAACTGCACCATGAGCATGTGGATTCTCTACATAAGCGATTCGAGAATTATGTCAAGATATTTTTAAGATTGAAGTTATCATGTTGTACCTGGATCTGGCGACACCGTCACCTCCATTAACTTTACATACTTCCACACAGATTGACTAATGCGAGCTCGCAGCTGCAGCTTAGTGCCCAATGGCACCGCTTGGTCCACGGTCTGCTCACTGGACACCGATAAGGGCGGATCGTTTGATGAGCTAACGGGATTATTGGTACCGCTGACGCGTGCTATTGGTGGTGCCTCCTTATATAACGCCACCTCGTATTCCAATCTATTTGGCATCTCTTCGACTACACCAGATACTCTGGCTCCATGGGGACTACAAAGAGAATATTTCTTGTAAGACTTTACATTAATATTGCATAGGTCTACTAAATGACGATACTGACAATGATCCAGCGAATCCTGCAGCTTTATTTTCAATTATTGTTGACTCTGGTGGTTTACACATAATGATAAGCTCCTGATCCGATTGCATTACAACGCCAGGGAATTGTGGAAACCATATACGCACATGAACAAACCCCTGATTTAATCACACCATCGTATTCAGATTAAATATAATTAACATTTATAGTTTACATACATTCCTCTTCAGTACTCCGCAACGTGTAAAATCGTTAATCCTCAGACTATAAGTCCGTTCATCCACATCGCTGGTATCCCTGGATATAATGCAATGGGGACTCGAGTCCCTTACACCGTTCCGATCGTCAGCAAACATGGGAACACCCTTAAACCCAACTGGCCTTTTCAGTGTTGCTGTTATAAGATCTTGAATATCAGACCCAACAGAAGAGAAGGTACACTGCACATCAGCGACTAATAAAGGGATAGACCATATTTAAACGATTTCTTATTATGATTCCTTTACAATTACCTTCATAGTCTTGGCCAAAGCAAAGTATAGGGCAAATCTATTAAAAAAAAAAACAAAAAAACACTTAAGAGTACTGTAGAGTAATTTAACAACTTAAACTAATTACACAACTTGTTTATATTTAAATCAAGGCACTTACGAACAATATGTAAAATTCGTAGATTTTCATATTGCAAGACCGTTATTTTCATAAATTAGAATAACGTTTTCGTTTATTGGATATATTAAGCTGCAAGTTGAATAAAAGCGGAACACTCTTTAATATTTAAATCACGCTCAATATCACATCCAAACGGCTTGAAAGAAAATTGCAGAATGAAACTAGAGTGGAGTTGGGACGATGCAATTACCTTGATCTTGGCTGCGTGAATTCTAGTGCAATAGACGTACTAAATATTCGCACGCATACCTACATAGCATATACATGCATACATATCCATACATACATTTGTGTAACAACGATTCATATTGACCGAATCGTTCTTATTAGTAGCAGCAATAAGTGTAATACATACAAACATAATAGCAATCAGCCGGCTTACAGTGGTGGCCAAAACAATTGGAAGATACAAAAGTTTACAATCTAATGGTAGAAAATATATTAATATTTAATACAAATAAAATGTACATATAATATAAGTGGTCCAAATATGTGATAAATGTATACATTTCCTATAACATCTGCTTTATAAAAAACAATATATTTATTTTTGTTCGACAGCTATCCCACCACTCTACATTATCTACATTTATCTTCTTTATCTTTTTAAATTTATTAATAGCTTAAAAATTTACAATTAATTACCCAACGATTGTTTAAATTTAAAGCAGCTTAAATTGAGCAGCGCGCACATTCAAAATTTTCCCTTTTTTATTATTATTATTATTATGATTTTTTTTGTAAAAAACCAGATAAAAAAATATTAAAGATATAAGGTAATTCAAATAACATTATCTGAGCAGAGGCCAATAGCCAGTGACTATGCAATAAAATACTTATTTTTTGTCATATTCGCGTGACAATCAAATGAATTGCACACATCGATAAATCTATATTCGATTACACAACGATAGTAGTGAAAACAATTGTTATTTTGCTTGGTCGCATACGTATGTATTATTTTGTTATGAAATAATTTAAGTTAAGCAAGCAAGTAGTATTTGGAAAAAAATTATTTAGGTGAAGCTATGATTTTTAGTGCCTAGGGAACAAATACATCTCGTCCTCACAGAACAGCTGTTTTGCGTAAAATTGCGGTTCAGTTCAACAACAATAAACACACTGGGTATCACAATCATGCTGAAGAACGCCGGCAGCTTACTATTCCGAAACTTATCCGTAAGTGATAACAAATTAAACGTTGAAATTGTTAATAATTGGTTATTGAATGTATTAGGCAAAATGCGGTTCACATACCCCATCAGTGAGGGGAATCAATTTGATACCCATGGTTGTCGAACAAACGGGACGAGGAGAGCGCGCTTACGACATATTCTCACGTCTTCTCAAAGAGCGAATCATCTGCCTGATGGGCAACATTACTGATGACATCAGTTCAACGGTGGTTGCCCAGCTGCTATTCTTGCAGTCGGAGAACGTGAACAAACCCATCCATTTGTACATCAACTCTCCTGGTGGCGTGGTGACCGCAGGCTTGGCCATCTATGATACGATGCAGTATGTAAAGCCGCCTATTGCGACATGGTGTGTGGGTCAAGCATGTTCCATGGGATCGCTCTTGCTGGCAGCTGGCGCACCTGGAATGCGTTACTCTTTGCCAAATGCGCGCATCATGATACATCAGCCGTCAGGAGGTGCTCAAGTATGATTGTTTTGCTATTGTGTAAGTTAAAGCACTTATCTATGACCTGCATTTATTTTACAGGGTCAAGCAACTGACATACTTATTCATGCGGAGGAAATCATCAAAATAAAACGCCAACTTACAACCATATATGTGAAACACGCAAAGAACTCATATGATGAGATGTGCTCTCGTATGGAACGAGACCACTTTATGACCCCAGAAGAGGCAAAGACCCTAGGCATAATTGATCATGTGCTTGAGCACCCCCCAGAGACAGTTTCGGACAGCGGTCCAACCTCCGATGGCAATCTGCCAACAGGCAAATTGGTCAAGTCTGACGATGAGGCCGAAAAGGAAAAGCGCAGATCAAAACAGTCGAGTTAGGCTCGCAGCAGCATTTTATATAACAGATTCTTGGATTTCAAATTGTAAAACGTAATTAATAGGAAAAATAAATTCAGATAATCGAAATTTACAACGTTCCGTTTTCATGAAAAACTTTATTTAAATGCTATTCATTTCATACTACGCAATACGATCAAAATCAATAAAACGTCTTTAAATGTACACGCATGCATACCTTCAAAACGATATCGAAGTATGGTATATATGCTCAAATGCCTTAAGACGATGTCAATTTTACAATTTCAATGTATTTTTCCGCGTGTAGATATCCATTAGCTGAAATGCTTGTGCTTATGATAAGCGAAGTAATAAAACTGATTTTATTGCTTCGTTTACAACTAATGGCTGTATCAGAAGAAGATACATTTTTCTTTTTTTTTTTTGTGTTCACAAATTCTTATTACTTTATATCAATAAAATTAGTATTTAAAGATCAGCGCTCGTTCAATACACATTTAAGTTTGGTCCATGGCAATAATGTCTGAATTGCCGGTAATGGAATCCTTTTGCACATATTCATAAATTTTACACAGTTCTGGAGTTTCTTTTATCGACTTTAAGAAGTCTAATAACTGCTGATTTTTATCTATAAGGAAAACATTAAATTATTTCTGTTTAGTATCGTACATTATTATTTATTAATTCGGATTACTTACTTGCTTTGGGTATTTGCGAGAGGGCAGACACCGCTCGTAGAGCGGAACGCTTCAGTTCATCTTGCTTCTCATACTCCTGCTTAACCGAATTGGCCTTTACCTTGTGTGTGCAAGTATCGCGCAATTGCTGAACAAACTGATCCAATCCTATATAGAAACAAATCCAATGTGTTAGCATTTTAATGTTCAGATAAATGAGCTAGATTTTTACATACTTAGCAAAACTTTATCGGGACATAGTACAGCAAGTCGCGCTGTCATTAGGTACGTCAGCATTTTGATGTCATAATGATCACAGAGGCCAGCCTGAACATGATCCATGAATTGCATTACGTCCACCCTTTCCAGACCCTGTTCAAGTAGCGTATACATGCATTCGAATGCAGCTTTTCGTATATCAAGACCATCGTCAACAGTATGCTTAAATGGTCCCATTTCCACTTCGCGTATGAGTTCACTTTTAACTTTTGTCTCTGAATATAGCCATGGTAAAAGCGTTGGTAATAGATCGCGCACCAAACTCGGTTTGTTGTGTACTGCCGAATTGAATGCAACTAGAGCTACGCGACGCACTTGTGGTTCTGGATCGCGTAAAGCGAATAAAAACTCGCCAATGCTTTGCTTGAGTAGCAAATCAATTGGTTGCGGCTGATCAGATATTGTGAATTTGACCGAAGACACAACCACAGTGCGCATGGTAGCGCTCTCCGATCGCAAAGCTTGTTGCAATTGCGGTAGTAATTCTTCCGGATTCACGAGCACAAGTTTGCCTAGGCATTCGGCAACAACGTTACGTGATCCTTCCTCTGAACATTCACAATGCTTAAAGAGTTGTGTCCAAATCGAAGGCACCGATGGCAACAATTGAGACAGGCCATTAGGTGTAACCGACAGAGATGATATGACCTCTTTCAATGAGTGCAGCAGAAGATACTGCCGCTTGGGCTGTGCCTCAATCTCCTTTAAGATAAGCGGCAAATATGTTTGCAAACTGCCCACAGATACGGCCCCAAGAGCATGCGAAGCAGCTGCTTTAACATCCTCAGAGGTGGCACCAAAGCATTCAATGATTGTTTGCGGCAGCACTTGGATACTGCTTAAATCAAAGTGTCTGCCGATTTCGCCAATTGTAAGCAAACAGAAGATTATTTGTGTATCCTTGTTATCGCGTTTCTGCAACTCAGCCATCAGTTGAGTGGCCAATGGAGTTGCGACCTGCGGGCATTGCTGAGTTAAGGCCGCAATACACTTTGCCGATGAATGATATGCCTGCTTGTGCAGCTGTAACTGCTCGCTGGGATTCTTGCCCGCTGGATCACTACCAGTTAAAACGGGTTCCATTAGCTTTGACACCAGTGAGTGATAATCCAATCCAGATAATTGGGCCTGAACCAAAGCTTGGAACAGCTCCAAAGTGCATTGCA
Source organism: Drosophila albomicans (assembly GCF_009650485.2). NCBI lineage: Eukaryota > Metazoa > Arthropoda > Insecta > Diptera > Drosophilidae > Drosophila > Drosophila albomicans. The sequence continues at coordinate 3,542,420 of NC_047628.2, read as the reverse complement.
AAGCGCTTCCCTATAATATCACATATAAAATTTAAGTTTATATAGCTAGATATTTAATATATGCATATAATATATATTAGCTTACCTGCAACAATGGCGAGCGAACCAATAATAATACAGATGGCAAAAATTTCTCGTGTATTCCAACTAATGCCTGCGGCTGGCGACGTGCTGTTGTACTTAATAAAGTTAATGAGTATTGAGCAACGTGTAAATCGGAGTCCGAAATTAGTCCAGGAATTTCCACAATAGCAGTCTGAAGCACATTGGGTTCAAAATTAGAGGAGTAGTTGATCACAATCTTGTTGATGAGGTCCAGCGAGTGTAGTTTTAATGCGCGATGATTCTTTCGCAGAAAAGTGCCCAAAGTGGGCAACACTTCGTGGAGAATGGGTGACAAGTCAATACGCAATGGCGATGCGGCAATCATGGTGAGAGCCTTAACACTGCTAAGGCGCGTCACTTCGTTTTTCAAACGCTCCATAAAGATGGGCAGGCAGACTGCCAACTCGCTTTTGAGTAAATCACCCATATTGGCAATAATTTGACCCATGCACGCAATGGCACGCTCCTTAACCTCTTGATCAACATCGGTTACTTTTAGTTTCTGCAAGGTACACGAATACACCTGAGTGACGAATGGGGTCACATCAAAGTCCGATTTAATAGCATTAGTTCCCAATGGACGTACAACTTTCACAAGTTGTTGCAGCACCAACAGCGCCTCAGTAGCAATCTTATAGAAGGGATCAAAGACCGATGTAACCACCAGTGGCACAAGCAGTGAGATATGTGGATGGAATACTTGTGGTTGATGACCCTGAAGCAATGAGCAGAGGAAGCCCAGCGACTCGATTTTCATATTGCTTGTGGAACTCTTGTCGTTTAACGAATAGCTTATGCCAGGCACAATGCTCTCCAGATGCGGCCCAAGGGCACCGGGTAGAGAGTTCAAGAGCTCACGAAGCAATAAGAAACAGTCCTGACGCGTTTTCATTGATTTCTCACGCATCAATGGTTGAATTGATTTGATAATTTGAGGTAACTGCTCTATTAGCAATAAAGTAGGACCCGAAATTTGATCCATGGAGTCGGGATCATGAGCCATATCATCAGCAGGACGTGTGTTTCTTAACAATGCAACATATGCATGAAATATGTCCGATTTGACATTCTCCTCACGCTCCTTGAATCGAGCAATTAGAGCTGGACTCAACGTACGATAGAATTCTTCAATTAACTCCTGACGAGTTGCAATCAAAACTTCCAAACATTTAGCAGCAGCACGTCGAACTTTCCAACTCATATCATCATCATCGCTATATTCCTCGCTGTCGACGTATTCATCCTCTTCAGTATCCATAGCAACCCCTGTATCACCGTCGTCGGCCTCATAGTTGTAGTTGGGATCGTATGTTACATACTTAAGGCATAGTTCAAGGATCTAGATAAAAAAAATTATGAGAGTAACAGGAATTATATCGAATCTTAAGATTATTATACGTAATAAGTTGCGACTCACTGATCGATTCTATTATATCACGATTAATTAGAAATATTCCAATAAATTAACTAAAACCATATTTAATGTAAATTCTTTACCATAGGAATGTGTGGATTTATAGCATCCGGACAACGCAGCACAAACGCTTCACAGGCCTGCAAGCAGAATTCTCGGAGCTCATCATCATCACGCTGGCTATATTGCTTGAGTAGCAGCATCGAGCGATCGATATGGTTACAGAGACGATGTCCAGCTTGACGGCTGAATGAGAACAAACCATTATTTGGATACCAGATATAACGAAACAGTAACATACCAAATTGAAGCCAAACATTGAATATAGGTTCGAATGGCTCCAGGATTTTGAGGATTTTCGAGTCCTTCCAGCAAGTGATCGACCACACCATTATAGGCATTACTATTTGCCTGAATTAGCAGCACTGAGAGCGCAACAATAGTTCGTTTGCGTACAGCCTGGCGAGGTGAAGCCAATTGAGGCATTAGAGCCTTCAATATTGTGTTGTGAAATGGAACCAAAAACTCGCCAAAGCGCGACAGCAAATCGGACAATATGTCCAGGGACTCTAACTTGACCGAAACGTCTTCCTACAAGAATGCAAGGAAGAGGGTTGTGTTGATTCATTCATAAGCAGCAATTCAAGTAAGGTTAAGACGCACCTTCTCAATGGCAATGCTCAATTTGCCAGTTATACGCTGACAGACATTAGGCGCAAGGGAATTCGATGACTGCGGCAACTCGGCAATGACGGTCTTGAGGCCAATGCTTGAGATGTCGCGCAGTTGTTCCACATTCGACATCATGTTGCCGCAGAGCGAGTCCACAATTGTCTCCACTTGATTTTCTTTTACTTTGTTGACCAACGGCCCCAAACACTTCACTGCCAAATTCTGCACTTCACCGTTTTTGTCTTCGAGCAATTTGAGAACCATGCGCACCACTTTTTTCTCCGACTCGTCATCCAGTATTATACTGTCTTTTTGCAACTCAGTCATTAAATCGTTTGTGGCCATGAATCGAAAATCTTTGTCCGTGGACGTCATCTACAAAACCCAAATAGTATTAATAAACTCTCATTTTAATCGAACTTCACATTTAAGATGAGTTCTCATCTATACATACTTTTTCCAGCAAATTTGCAATTTGGTGATATTGATGCGACGCCATGATCTATGGTTCTTGTGGTGTAAGCAGTATGTGGTTAATTATCTGAAATTTTGTACACAGTTGCCGATTTAATGATTTTGTGAGCGACTTACAAATTCTTTATGTCTTAGACAATGAAAACTCTATTTAATTTTTTTTCCGGCACAAAATTTTGCGTGTTGAAACTGGAACTGGAAAATGCACAAGTAAAATGATATCGATATATATATACGATAATGTATTCGACAGCAATTGTGAAGCTCTATCGATAGCTCTTGCAAAATGGTCATACTTTTACATTAACAGACTTCTGTTAAATAACATCTTATTAGAGATGGCTGCAAGATTCAATGGTTTTAGAAAATAATTAAAATTTAAATAGGGCAATCATAATAGATTCAACTATCAACTTTTAATCATACAATGTAAATCACAGAGGTTTATTTTGAATTTCAAGTTGTGACACTGAAATGAATATCAAAAATTACATATTTACATATGAAACATTTCATAATATTTCCCAGCTTAAAAGCCTTTACGAAATAATAATCATAAGTTGAATATTCATTTCAGTATGTTAAAACTCTTTTTCAAAGTGTAACCTCAATGCACTTGACATCTTCAGACAATATCGCAGTCGATTTATCCGCATTTTGAAGTTCGCCTATTTGAAATGCCTTTTGTGATCCATTTGTAATTATATCAAACTCTTTGCAAAATTCTTCAGCTGCATCCGGTCGCAGACAAATGAGAAGTCCGCCAGAAGTCTCAACTGCCTTTCCAGCGATTAATTTGGAACTTTGTCCAACCAGCTGACTAATTCTCAGTATATTCTTAATAATGGGTAATGTATGAATTTTAAACAAGAGCGGTGACCTCTGGAATTGAGCAAGGTTCTTGGCGTGACCCAAAAGACCAAATCCGGTCACATCCGTTGCAGCGTGTGCTTCATATTTATGCATCAACAGAGCAGCTAAAAGATACATATTACGTAGGTAAATATTAAGTTACTTATGTACATACATGCCGTCAAAACTCTCACCATTTCGGTTTAAATACTTCATTGATGAAATTGCTATTTGAAAAGAGTCGTTTATATCGCCGTCAGTTAACGCTGATAAAATCTTTTCATATTTATCATTTTTCTCATTTTGCCAAATCAACGCGCTCGTTGCTAATTGCGTTCCAAGGGGTTTTGTTAAAACCAAAACATCGCCAGCTTGCCCATTGGATGGTCTTCATATGTAAATTAAATTAAGATCATACATGTAGTGAGTTTAAGTTATAAGTTAAATCACACATTCTTACAAAATAATGTCTTGCTTATGGCAAACTGAAGTGGCGATTCCTCCTACAATGCACCAAGGATTAACAACGATATTCTTGACTATAATATTTCCATAGCAACCGCTGTTTTCTGAAGCTCTTTGGAATCCTTTCATAATTAAAGGCACCACAATGTCACGCTGCTTTTCACTTAGATTGGAGGGCGCACTTATAAGCATTTCCAATTTATCAATGTCAGTAACTCCCACAGCATATATGTCACTTAAAACATTGGCCACAGCAATTTGCCCCATTATTATAGGATCGTCAACAAGCGGATAAAAGAAATCTACAGTTTGAACTAAAGATAGTTCCTTGTGCCGTGAAAGAGGAATAACCGCGCAATCCATTCCAGATCCTACAAATTTCAAAATAATATATTATAGCAACGAAGTAAAATATTTAAAATGCAAAAAAAAAAAATAAAATAAATATATTTCTATAACTCACCAATAAAGTCGTCATTGTTTGTGCCTGTATTAGTAGATACTATTTCTGTTCCCCTGAGATATTCCAAAAGCTTCTCTTCGGGGATTTTACAACCTCACCCTCGTAGTGTGGAAAACGTCGTAAGTCTAAAGTCGACATCTAGACCATAATCCTCGGGTTGAAACATTTCAAAGTATATTTTAACAAATAAATAGTGATCTTCAATCAATCTCTATTTTACGATAAGATGTAGAGAGAAAACAGGGTGTGTCGACAATCAAAAATATATCTTTACACGCCAATTTGATATACCAAAATAAAGAAATCCCGAAACTTGCCACCTGGTTACACTTCCACAGAGACCCAACAAATTTCCAATGGTATATGTATATAGTAGCGCGTTTATTAAGTAACAGTTTAATACCAGCGATCGATATTTTATATTAATCGATGTTTAATTGAATAAAAAAAAAAAAACAATTCTTTTCATAGGCGATAAAGCTATTGTTCAATTTTCCACCACATTTACATGAAAAAACATTGATGTATGTAATTCGTATATCGGTATGTTGTTACTCAATTTGCGATATCGTTTCTTAACAAAAAATTAAATTTGCTAAAATATGAACTCTGGAAAAAAGCATAACAAAATTGATGATACAATGATGAAAATTGAAATTGAAATGAAAATTGCAAGAGTTAAATTAATATTTTTAAAATTGAGCATTGTTTTGATTAGGAATAACTTTTGTTTTTATAGTTTAATTGCACATGTAATATTAACTCTAATTAAAAAGAAAATTGTATTCAATAACTTGTTAACTTACAAAAGTGATTTAAAAAAATTGGTAATCACTTAAAAAATTATAAATCCGATATTAAACAGTTTATGAAATTTGTCCATATTTTGCGCTTTTATTGTGTTTGTTGTCTCCAACCAATACAAAAAAAAATCACCCTTAACACCCTTAACGGGAAAAAGCGAAGGACGATAAAGGACACTGACATTGTCGGCAAACAAATTTTATAAATCATTAGAAACTAGCTATTTATGGTATAAAATCTCCAAAACAATGAAATGAAGACTACTCACATATTAATATAATATAATAAGGAAATCCAATTTTGATCGCCCAGAGCTTTTTATGACGTTTTTGCAAAAGTCGATAATATTGGAGCAACAATAAAATGTTCAAAAGCAAAAACGAATGTAATGTTGTGTATAAGTGCACTGTTCGACTACTTGACGATTCAGACGTTTTAGAATGTGAATTCCAGGTGTGTAAGCTGTGTAGCTATAGTAAATTTAATTTTAATTTTTCTTTAAATAATTTTAAGTACCAATAATACATTAATGTAGATGAACTTACAGAATAAGCATGTACAATGTTAAAGAGTTTTTAAGAATATTTGCATGCCCTATGGTATATTAAACTTACAGTGCATTATTAAATAATTTATGACTTTTTGTTAACATTGCATTAAAATATACCATTGACAATTTTTCTTGCTGTAGCCATTCCATAAAGGCATTTATCTGGTCGACCATATATGTAGGCAATTAGATATTAAAGAAAAGGACTATTTCGGTTTACGTTACGTTGATACAGGAAAACAACGGGTGAGTATTGTAGCAAGGAGAGAATTCCTTTCAATTGTCAGTCCTTAATCGTTCCTGTCATTTTCGATCTTTATAGCACTGGCTCGACTTGGCCAAATCCATCTTAAAACAATGTAAAGGTAAACATCGTTATCGATGTGTTATTATGTATTGCAGATTAGTTAAATACAACTCCTTTCAGACATAGACCCAGTGCTTTTTTCCCTACGAGTTAAATTCTATCCTGCGGATCCATTTCGTCTCACTGGTAATGGCCGAATCATGCTCTTCCAGCAGTTGAAACGGGACCTACGTCATGGTCGATTATACTGTTCGTTGGGTGAGGCTGCCGCATTGGGAGCATTAATCGTTCAGGGTAAAAATGGCTGTTCCACATTTTATTATAATTTGCCTGCAAAGTATTATATATCTAATGAGCTTACATGTTTGCAGAGGAACTTGGGGATTATGATGAGGTTATTCACATAGGCGAGTATGTGTCATCCCTTGACTTGGCCTTGCGTCAAACTGAGAATCTCGAAAAGAAAATCATTGAGCTGCACAAAAAACGTAAGCCTGGCCAAGATCCCTCAGTTGCTATGGATGAGTTTATGGGTATAGCACGGGGTCTTGAGACTTATGGCATTGATCCACATCCCGTCAAGGATCATCGTGGCTCGTTGCTATACGTAGGTATTAATCATGCCGGCATCAGCACTTATGTCGCAGGTAAACGCTCTCAGCATTTTCGTTGGAACGAAGTGCATAAAATTAACTTTGAGGGCAAAATGTTTATTGCACATTTGAGTTTTACGGATTCAAGTCGGGAACCGGTGAGTAATTTCGGATTCGATGTAAATATTTTTGTATAACATATAATAATAAATATCATAATAATCTATTAATATAGAAAAAACATACTATTGGATTTAAGTGCCCTTCAGGACCTGCATGTCGTTATCTTTGGCGATGCGCCATCGAACAAATGCTTTTTTTCACGTAAGCTTAACTTTAATGGATGGATTGCAAGATGTTTTGATGGATTTGTATTGTCAACAGATTGCCGAATAGCCAACATGCTGCAGTTGTTTCTGGCGGCGGTTTCTTTTCCTGGGGCACCAAGTTCCGTTATACTGGCAGAACTGAACGCGAGATATTGACTGAGAGCATCAATGCTTTACGTGAACAAAAGATGACGAATTCAAGTTCCAGTAAGCGGAAGGCAAGCAGTGTGCCAGCAACTCCTTCCAGTCCACAGGGTGACTTGGCGCAAATCCGTAAACTATCTCAGTCATAAAAGATAAATATGCATTATCAAGCACTTTTCATTTTATAGGTTATAGTAGCTTGCCACGGTCTACGATGTCCGAGCCCTTGGGTTGCTCCATGGCTCCCAGCATTCTCATCTACGGAGGTCATGGGCAGGACGTAGGTGTCAATGGGAGTTTGCAAGTGCCAAGCTTGGAGCCAGTTTGCGAAGAGGCTCGTCTACGTTCCTCGAATATCGATCGACTAAATCACATGGGAACAGATTTGCCTGGCTATGCATTCAGAGACTCCATTGAGCATTCTTCGACTGAGAGTGGACTTACAGCTAGTGGCTATGATGTTGCTGGCAAGCCGCGTGGCAATCATACTGATTCTAAGCAGCACCTTTACTATTCGTCTAAGCAGTACTATGCACTGCCCAATCCCGCCTTAAATTCGAGCTCTTCCGTCGGTATTTCCAGTGGGAAACATATAGGACCATTTTCACGCACTCACTCCAACTCCAACAGTGGCAAAAGCTTAAGAAAATTCCATTTATTACATGCCTTTATACCATCTGTTATTTTTGTAATAATCGCGATGACCGGCACTGCAATCCTTATAATGGAATCCGAGTTGGAAATATTTGAGCGTGTTCGAAACTCTCCCGAAATGCTTAGTTTGCGGTATCAGTATTATCAACCATTAAAAGATTTTGTATTGGAAAAATTCGGTCGGAAAGCTTAATACCAATAATTCTGAAATAATTTAATTTAATTGTGACGACATTTTTTTATTTAAATCCCCTTTTGGTAATATTATAAATCTTCTTACTTAATTTTATATTAATTACTACCATTTCTACCAATCCGCATTCCAGATATTTCAATAATTCCTTATAACATTTTCTTAAGCAACACAAATTTTACAATTCATTTTCGCCAATTGATTTTCCACAAATCGCCAATTGTGTAATTGGTGTTATTTGCACATTTCGAAACATATCATATAGCTGCTATACTATACTACAGAAGTTTGGCTTATTTTCTAGAAAAATAGCATCTAATATCAATAAATAAAAGAAACTTACAATTAGGTTTTTTAACTGTGCAATTCTTAAGTACAAAAAAATCGTATAATAGGAGCCACATTTATTTCATAATCTCATCTTTTATTATTTATTATATAATTTTGATGTATATATCATCAATAAGTAAGTGTAATAAACTGTTCTAATAGCAGCTATATGATTACGGATTATTGTACGATTTCGATCACTATATTGAAAATAAATATTTTGAGCCAAATACAAAATATTTTCATTATGTTAAAGTTTATTTAGAGATATAATATTCATGCTTATATTGAAATGAATAACTTGGGCTTTTTAACATTTCAAATGCGCGCCTTTTGATTCGTTACGGTAGGACAACTGTAACAACCAATCTTAGCGGGGACATATGTATTTCTGTTCCTTACCCAATACTAGTGATAGATGGGAAGATATTTCGATAAGGACGTTTTGTTGTTTTTATTGCAAACATCGATTTTTTTTTCTTTTTTTAATAATTATAAAATGTTATTTATAATACAACACAATATATACTTTTTGGTACAAAAATACTGAAAATGAAGAGGCTTTTAGGATATATTGTGATCGTCCACCTTTTTTACTTATCGAAGCCTGCCATCAATTTCGATGATTTAAAAAATTGTAAAAACATCGATGCATCGATATTTTTCCACATCTAATACGATCGCGTACTGAAAAATTGCGAGTCGATTTAATTAATCAGTGCGCATGCGTGGATTCGGCAATGAAAATTACAGGTTTGTTTGTTTTATTGTCTCATAAAGAAATGTTCGACTACTAAGTCTACGTATGAATGCATATCTGCATGTCAGACTTAAATCTACTTTCAGTGGGTGAGTTGACGTATGCGTTGTGTGTATATATTATTATACGCCATTTTATTAGTCTTCGATTGAAATAAAATTTTTAAACGCGACAATTCGACAGATCTATTTATAAACAATACGTAAGTATAGAGTTAGCAGTGGCCAGATATGTATGGAATATTACAAGAGCAAATAAAACACAGTGCAAAGTTTCGCTACCTCACAAAATTACAAGTTTTGACAAACATATGCGTGCATTGCATTAGTATACATATGTGTGCAGACATTTAACGGCTTCCATATGCACGTAGCTGCAGCTATATGTACATGCATACGTGCATACATAGATACTTATGCATTTATATTAATTATGGGTTTCAAGTGTGTATACTTCTTGTACTACTTGTAAAATATGATCGTACATACATATGCATGTATGTATGTATGTACATATTTGTGACTTATATGCGCATGTGTGTATTTACATATGTGTGTTGTGTTGGTATGTGTGAACAGTATATTGAAAGTGCATGAAACAGATGACTTAAGAAGCAAACTGGAAATAAGAGTAATAAAATATAATATTCCGAATTTTATATTTTATTTACGAGCGATAAAGTATTTGTCTTTGTGTTCATGTATTGATATTATATTTCAAATTATATATTTGGTAATCAGTTTTCTTTCATTCATTTTCAGAATTAGTTTTGCCTATATCCAAATGTGCATTTAATTTGTGATGATTTAAACTGAAAATCAATATAGATACTATTAACTCGATCATTCGATTTCGGTCCCTATACAATAGTCGAAGAGTGGCAACCGTATAATGGTTTATCCCGAAGAACCTTTTTGGGCATTGCCAATGGTATCCGGATTATATGAAGATAGAGATTACAGGGGTAACTGGTGTGCAATTGTATAAGCAAATCAATAAACAATAAACTATTTAAATTTTCTAGTTAATGTCGTCGAAGCATTACAGGAGTTTTGGCAAATGAAACAGACGCGAGGCGTTGAGCTTAAGAATGGAGCGCTTGTAATTTACGAATCGATTCCATCCAATAGCCAGCCTTATGTATGCTTTGTAACATTACCTGGTGGCAGCTGTTTTGGAAGTTTTCAAGTAATCATTAACACAAATATAATTTGCATCGCAATTTAATTATTTAGAAAATACTAATTGTGATTTCAGAATTGTCCAACTAAGGCAGAAGCAAGACGAAGTTCAGCGAAAATTGCACTGATGAACTCGGTATTTAATGAACATCCATCTCGCCGAATTAGCGATGAGTTTATTGAAAAGGCAGTGCAAGATGCACGTGCATCATTCAAAGGAACTCCCCAAAACAATGAATTACCCGAATCCGGAATTGGCGCTTTCAGGTAAAATATTTGTGCCTGCAAAGAGAACATATTTTAAAATTTAATATTATTTTGTGATAGGTTCATGCTTGAAGCAAACAAGGGTCGAACAATGTTGGAATTCCAAGAACTGATGACCGTCTTCCAGCTGCTACATTGGAATGGATCATTGAAAGCTATGCGAGAACGGCAGTGCTCAAGGCAGGAGGTTGTAGCTCATTACTCTAACCGTAGTCTTGATGACGAGATGCGTGCCCAAATGGCCTTAGACTGGATAGCTCGCGAGCAAGAAAATCCTGGGGTTCTTAGAAGAGAGCTGGTCCTCGCCGAGCGCGAGCTGGAAACGGCACGAATGGCTGGGCGGGAATTGCGTTTTCCCAAGGAGAAAAAGGATATATTAATGATAGCTCATAATCAATTGGGAGGAAGCAACTTGGGTGCCACATCCATTGAGAACTAAACCGCAGACTGTTTATTACAATTTGGTTATTTAAACAGTATACATTCCATCCTTAGTCTTAACATCATTAACAAAGTAATCATCAGCAAGTAATCGACGACATTAAGCTTTCAGATATAACCCGTATTCAACAAAATCGTACAGATTATTTTATTGGCATACCATATGATCTCGAGTTCTGTTAAATCCGTTAAAGCTCATTTAAAGAAAAATCAGGAAAACATCACTAACGTTGTGTCAAAGAAAGATTAATTAACAGTTGCTGGCAGTCCCGAAGAAGTGAACACTATGCAAAAGATTAATAACTGGAAATTGAAAACTGGTAACTAAAAGAAATTCGTTTTAACACTGATAAGTGCAAAATACTTTCGGAATGAAAATTGTGATTTTAAATACTGCATTACGGAATTGTTTTTGAGACTAAACCTAAATAGCATAGTTAAATTTTTATACTCTTAACTCAAATATCTGCGTATCGAAAATGTATATGCATGTGTATTTATATCAATCATTGTCTCAGCGCCAAGCGCACCTCATCGGAGATCAATGCGATTTAGATAAATTTTTTGTAATATCTTCATCAACCTTAATAAAGTGGACTTTTTGGCAAAGCAATTATTTATTAGTCGGTGTTAGTCCACTGTGGAAAAACTATTTATTCAAATTTAGATGCCTATTATTGCTAATCTCATTAAAACAACGTTTGTGGAATTGATCATTTCTATTAAAATAATACACATTAATTTAATAAATGAACATTTATGAGTTGAAATATTCCATTGCCGAATTTTAAGGCTCTTAAAAAAAAGTGTATTGACAGGTCAATTGCAACACATGCGATCGCGATTAAAGGTTTATTTATTTGTCAATCCTGCATTGGTACGAAATGATATTTTGCTGTATGGATACATAGATCAATGTTTTTCGACTTTATTGCAAGCTTTATAACATTTTGAATAGGTTTTCGGTTGTCTTGCTTGCGATTAAAATCATTTTTTAATATGACAGCACAAGAGACGCATATGTTCCTGCCTGCGTAGGTGTACTTTGAGTACCCGCAATTGCATTCGTCATATTACATCATCACTTTGGAGCAGGCTACATAACCTCCGTGTCCTTTGGCGTATAATTCAATTAAAGTAATTGACTTCTTACCACAAACACGGCACTTCTTATGACTATCGGACTTGACAGATGTTACATTGATTCTGATTTGTGTGCTGCATAAGGTGAACACGAAGACGAAGATAAGCAAGAAGAAGACATTTGCGGCCAAAGCTGTTCAGACTAGAGGTGGGCACGGGCCGGGCTTTTTTTTGTGACCCGCGGGCTTACACAGGCCCGGAGCGGGTTCGGGCGGGCCCGGGCCTTATAATTAAGATTCGTACGGGCTTCGTGCGGGCCCGGGCCTTAGAAAAAAGGCCCGGCCCGTAAAAACCCGAAATAGGCCCGAAAAAAATTTTGATTTGATCGAATTAGAACCGCCATTTGTCGCATTTTAATTGCTTATCGATGCTACTATTAATTTGCTTATACAATATTTTATTTGTTTGCACTCCACTAATTAAAAATTGGCGGCTTATTGTGAAAGTAGCAAATCTGTGAAAAATAAAAATGTCGCGACAAACAATTCAGGACGCTGTAAATAAAAAAAAGTGAATGTGTAAAATTTATACAAAATGAAAAGGGCAGGAGTGAAGTGTGGAAGCTTTTCGATTGCGTTAATTATAATGGCAATAATGTTTTCTTATATGTGTAAATAAGTTTCGTGCCGGGCCGGGCCTTGATGAAAATGTTTCGTGTTCGGCCGGGCCGGGCCTCTCAAAAAAGAGTTTGTTTTCGTGCGTGCCCGGGCCTCAAAATACAGGCCCGCGCCCACCTCTAGTTCAGACAGTTCGAAAATCAGCATTCATTGAGTTGAGTTTCCTCCATTCACACGTAATCATTTGTCGATGCCCAAACCTCATCCAAAGTCAGTTCCTCCATTTCTACCGTTCTGATCAGATCACCCAGCTGCTCTCCTTCTTCAGTTTTTTATTTTCCAATAATATTCTCTGAGTTAGCTTTCTTCTTATCTACTTCAATATTATCGGTCACGTTAATGTCTACTCGAAATTGCTCAAAACATCTGTGGTTGCTAAGTCGTTAAATTGAAAATGTATGTTTTGAATTGCTTTTTTTATTTTTGGTTTTTCCGTAACTGCTTTGGAATTATTTGAGCTTGCTTTAACCGCATTTGTGTATTGAAAAACGAAAAAAGGTAATTAAATCAGAAATATATTTTATATAATATATTATTATTGCGTATGAGGCGACATCTTAATTAATTTTTTTTTCAATTCCTTTTTTAAATACTTTTTATCATGAAAATCATGAAATAATTTTGGGATTTTAAATGATTAGATAATCGTGTCTTCCTTCATTCATTCCTTACAACAAACATGGTACAAAAAAGATAATATTTTATAACTTTCTCCATTTGAACCACAGAATCTCGACTCCCAACGCTAATAAAGCTAGTAAAATGCCACCTTAAAATAAAAAGATTTTGAAAAAAGTAACTACGATTACAATCTCGTATTTTAACTTAGCAGTGTGAAAAATGCCGAGGTAACTCCCGATATAGATACTGGGTAGACGGTATAGAGAGACTGACAGGTTGGCTTCTTCATTTGACGTTGTCGAAGGATCCTCTCAATTAATCCAGCTTCCCGAGCATTGCACATACTTAATAGCAAATCAAATATTTATCGATTCGTGGTGATCTTTCGACGACTTACGCTGTTCTAAACAATTCGGTATATTGACTGTTCTTATGCACAATCCAATTCATAATCTCCACTTCCATTAGGCCTGATACTTCACGCAGGTCGCAAATTTCATTGGCATCAAATAATTCGGCGATAATCGGATAAGCATCAACAACTTCGCAGTGAAATGCGAATCCACCGCTTTTAAGATAGGGAATTGCGTCTTCTATGTGACCGTAAACGCCCATCTCACTTGGTCCTCTGGATGAAGATAGTTTTCGTTTTATAAGACGTGTCACAACGGGACTGCTACTTTCCTAGCAAATCAAAGATCAGTAAATAAATGTACTATTTGTTTGTTGCTGTCTCTAACAAATAATAATATGCTTATATCTTTTAGTTGTTCTACACCATCGCTCTATGAGCTTTTAATCAACTTACTCTAAATAAGACTTTATAGTATCCAATATCTTCAAAAGAGATTTTCAGTGGACTAGATATAATTTGGTCGACAGTAGCAGGTCCTTGATCTGAAGAACTTAGAAGCCCTCCAACAACAGATGAGGTGTAATAATTGTACATTACTACTGAGAATAAAAATATAGTTACAACAACAGAACGGGAGGGCACATCTGATGGAATTGGCTCCATTCCCTGCTGACAGACTGCTCCAAAAGTATGCAGTGAACGTTCCGTCCAACTACTTCGGCATAAGCTAGGCTTCCTACGTCCACCTTGCCATCTTTTATTGATGTACTCAAGAAGAAACCAGATTATGTTAATTACCAGCAATGTGGCCAAGGTGAAGAACCACACTTGCCCACTGAAAGGTGCTAGAAAATTTCCACTTTTACCATGAGTATCCAAGTCAGGCGTAAATCGAAAAAGAAAAGCTGTTTCGAATTTCCAACTCTGATGAATAGTATCAAACTCTGCAAATCGATTGATCCGATTGAATGCCCCTGATGCTGCAATGTCTGCTTCATTTCTCATAATGATTCCAAGTAACCCCAATCGAAAGGTCGTGTTGCCCAATCTGCCAGCCCAACCTCTTGAGTTTCGAAAATTTACAGTAAAGTTAAAACGATCCCTGAGCAGACTTAACAATTCGTAGTGATACTTTATAAAAGCTGCAACACCGGCATCTTTTGTGTGCCGTGATAGTATAGCTTCAATTTGTTCATTCGTCACGATGTCCTCCTGATCAATCTGCGAATGTATTTGATATTAACTTAGAGATCGTTAAGCTATTGTTCTACACTTACAACACTAGCTCCTCTTAAAACCAGGCCATTAAATTGACTACGGTACTTGATGCTTTGCAGCTCGAAAATATTTTGAAATGTAAGCAGTTTGTTTTGGTTGTTTCCAAGCATAGCGATTAAATGCACCTCCAAAGATGATTTCAATTGTCGGCCCTTGGAGTGAATGTCCCAAAGACAGTAGCCATCGACAGTTCTATTGACGTAAGTCAGTTGAGCATTTGGACCCACATAATCTAGCTCGAGGGGTAACAAATCATCAATATTTTGCCCTATGCCCCAAAGCAGCCACTGATAAGTCTTGTTGAAGTATCTACCCACAGAAGCTTCTCGAAGGAGTCTAGAGGAACCTTCGCATTCGGTATTCACAATCACAGCAGCTCGTGCATAATTCTCCCTTGTTAATACAGACATCAATGAGTACGAGCTGTTTATATGAATCGGATTTACAAACTGGTTGTGCTTCATCAAATTGAGGGAATTGAACACTAGATCTGTTAGCCCGAAAAAATAAAACAATTAATACGAGAATGGATAGATTGTATTGTCAATATAAAATACCTTCCTTTGAGCAAGCAAATACAACTGTTTCTTTTGTTTGAACCAAGTCCACTATAAATTGTGTTACGATTAATGGTTCCATTGTATAACCTGCTACTTCGAGCGCCCCAATTGAAACTAATAGAGTTACTGCCGCGAAGTTGTACATTTTTTTGAATCACGTATGTGCTAAGAAACGTGAATGCAGCTACTTTTATAGGTAGTCGCTATTCTTTGATTGACAGTTTCAATAGCAACAGCCACTTGAAAATTAAAATTATAGTCATAATACGCCACCTAAGGCAACAAATTGTATTTAATTTTAATTATATTTAACTGCGATCTAATTGAATTAAATTAGTCAACAGAAGGGTGAACTTAGCGGCATTATTGCTTTTATAAATGAAATGTATTGGCATAAATATATTTTTATTTCTCGCTTAAATATACAACACATTTATACGATTTTACAGGCATCAATAAAAAAACAATGTATTACAAATTGATTGGGAAAAATAAAATCTAAACCACCTGTAATTGCACTTGTTTCTGCATTGAAGAATCAAATGGAGTCTCATAACGAATTAACTTGTTAAGCAAGAATGTACCATCTTGATGGTAATCGGCGTCTACCACAAATACTTCAACAACTTTGTTTATTATATACTGCTCATTCTTAAGAGTATCGACTATTAATAAAGGTGAGACCTTTATGAGACCCAATTTAGAAGGGCAAATCGAAAGCGGAAACTCAGCAATTGCACCTGGCTGTAAAACATCCAAGACAAAATTCGAAGAACCAGTATAAGGACAATCGGGAAACACTTTAGTATCAAGCGTAATATACAGCTTCATCGCATGCTCAGCAGTATTCGTAACTCTGCATTGGAAAGTAAATATTGTACCGATCTTCACAATATTTTCAGCATCGACGACCTCCAAACGAATGTCCTTATATTCAAACGGCTAAAAATAATTAAGAACAGTGTAAATCATTATTAGATTGAGTGCTTTATATAATATTTTTTATATTTACCAATCGCTGCAATTGACTTGTTTGCAGTCTGCCCTTTTCGCCGAAATTCGACCTCCAGACAATGTCTAACTTGCCAACATTATTTGCTTCACGAAGAATTTTTATGTCCTTGGCGATTTCAGGCTTAGGCTATAATTATAAAAATATTTTATTTGCAAACAAAGTTGTCATACATTAAAACCAACCTTTATGCAGTAAAGAAATTGACAACTGTTGTTCGGCTGTAACATATTCTTCGAGTTAAAAACCGATTCTCCGTTGGGAAGAGTGTTTAACGATGTAACTGTGTATTGCTCCGAGCTGTCCAATTCAACTTTTTCCAGACAAAATGGGCCAGTGGTCACATTTTGGATTTGCGCCTCTAAATATATTTCATCCATTTCTGCATTATAAAATTTGGTTTTAACGTCAAGTGGCTTGAGAACTTGAAACTTGAAGAACTTTCTTAAAGATTGTGCAAATCCAGCTGGACTCGTGTAATTAACTTCACAAACAAGACTAAAATATAATTAATAAAGTACTAGATGGAAGATTGCAATAGATATATTGTATGAGTTAATACGAACATATGGGTGCCAATCTCCTTAACTTCATATCGAATAACATCATCGAGAGTTTCGTCTGCTGTTAACACCACAGACGACTTTTTGTTTTCGTGCATCAGTAAGTTTATACGCGACGTGTTCGACTGCAGATCCACTTTGACCGTAACGCCCTCAACGGGATGCATCGTACAATTGTGTACGCATATGTAGCTTGAAAATGTTTCGCCCAAATAGATGTTACCAAACGATTGAGGTAAAAGCATAGTTTGACCAGCTCCCAATGCTTCAGCACAAGTCCTAGCAATGCCATCATTCTCTACCATTCGACTAAAACTTTGGGGCAAATCCTTTGGTTCACAAGTCACAATGGGCCCAACACCCACTAATGTAGGACGGGTTAATCTCATAACTGAAATTACGCAGATGTAGTTTTGAGCAACACTCATTACAAAATGGGAATACCTTTTAAAGCTAATAAATGAGAGTCCGCTTCGCCAGAGTTCATTTTTTCTGAAAATTAAGATTTAAGGTAACACACAGAAAAATGTAAACAACAGCGTGACAGCAAGTTGATTGTTAAAATATACCAAAAAGCCGTAACTGGTGTTTTCAGTATTTTTATACCCAAAAATTAACTGTAATAACGATACGCGACAAATCGATTAATATTGCAATCAGCACAATTTGTTTTTTAATCACTTTTTCTTTTAACAATAATAATACCTTTTACAAACTCAATTTTCTTTATCCAATTTTCTTATTTAATATATGTATATTGGTTATAGAATTATATTTGGGTGAAAAACTTTAAAAACTTCCAATCGATCCTGCAATTAATTTTTATAAAGTAACTAAATGAACGTGACGAAAAATTCGAAAATTAACATGTCATTATTTGTTAAATAGCAGGTCTCTAACATAAATAGTTATATCAAAATTTTTATTGTATTTAGCAATATCTTGTATTTACTGACTGATGGTTCATAAATACCATAATGATATCTTAGCAGCTAACTAACATCTATCCCAGAATATCGTGAACTTAGCTCTCCAACGAAACCATATCGCGACTAATAAAAAAAGCAGCAACCAACGCTGCAGTTTGAGCTACTTCAGAGCAGCCCTTGGACAATCGCTCCTCAACTTTTGCCAGTTTTATAATCAACTTGTTCATCACAGACATGGGCAACTCAACTAATGAAAAAACAAACATTAATACAATAAAAATATTTCAGTAGGCATAACTTACGTCTCATAATAAACAAGTGCAGTTCTGTGACGATATCTTCCAATGCGAGGCCACGTTTACTCTTTGTTTCTTCAATAGCTAAGTGCAAGAAAACAGAAATATAAAAATACTAAACTCTTAATGATTAATGAATCTCTCACTGTCAAATGCCGAGTCAAATGTAGCTGCAGAGAGCAATGTCTGAAGCATATGCTCAATCTCGCTTCTTAGAGGATAGCCAACACACATATACACGTTATCCTCGTTGACTTCATCAAAGGCCATTGAAGTGCTCTGCAAAACATTGAGAACCTTTCGCATGTCTCCCTTGGATAGAGCGACTAGTGCATTCTTGCCGTCATCCGTTACACGAACCCTGTAAAATAGTCGGTTAATAAGTTACCCTGCTTAAGCACCGCTAAATACTTACTGCTCCTCCTGTATAATCTTATCAAGACGCGGGAGCATCTGCTCTGGTGACAAAGGTGCGAATCGAAATCGTGTGCATCGAGATTGAAGTGCTGGAATAATTTTGCTGAGATAGTTGCAAATGATACAGAATCGCACATTTTCTGTGTATTTTTCAATGATGCGACGTAGCGCATTCTGCGCATCATTGGTCATGGCATCCGCCTCGTCCAGAATAATCAGTTTAAAGGTGCCACAGAATATTGTACGAGTTGATGCAAAGTTGAGGATCTGACCCCGAACAATGCCAATGCCACGATCATCAGAAGCGTTTAGCTCCAAGACCATTGACTTGAAATGGGATGACGAGTAGAGTTGGCGTGCACAGGCAAGAATGGTGCTCGTTTTGCCCGTGCCTGGTGGTCCATAAAAAAGCAGATGCGGCAGTTGTTTCTGATTGATGAAACGGTTGACTGCAAAATATAATGCTGTATTACTTTTGCCCAGTTTCATGTGTTGCAGCGTGAACTTACTGGTAGAAATAATTTCCTCATGGGATATCAAATCATCTAAGCAGCTGGGGCGGTATTTCTCGACCCACGGCATACGAGCAACGGTTCCGTTGTTTTCGGACATAATTAAACACACTTCCAAATATTATTGCAGTCTGCAAAAAAAGTTTACGCGTTCGCGCCGTTTTCTAAGCGAAAACACACTATCGATAAACAAATATCGATGTGACAATTTATCGCACTAGTGTTTGTGTTTGCGATGTATTATTATTCTCAAAACTATTTATAATACTGAATGACAATTTGCTTGTAAATAAATGAATTAGTTGAATTCTGAAAATACATTTTATAAAGACATCAGAATTATTTAATAAACACATGTCATATTTTTTTTTATATCTTTTTATATTTTACTGCCTCCAACAGCTATACAATTACAATATACAATGTATTCTTGTTGTTGTTATATTAAATACTTGTAACAACAATGGCTTAATAATCTAATGACCATTCATTCTCAGCAATAAAAGAATCGACAACTTCCTTCATTGAGAAATTTGGTATCAACTGATCTTGGGTGAGTTTAACTCGAGTTACAGGATCAAAGTGGCCAACGCGCTGCAAATGTTCTTCAATATCCTTGCGCTCATATGTGATTCCCGATGGTGTAATAACGGGATCAGTTAATATTTCAAAACTTATTTTTCCACAAAGAAAATCGGGCACATCGCGTTTCTGTTTGAAATACATTATTATTTTTTAAAAAATTACTAAAAAAAAAGTTTGCACTTTACCCTTCGTCGTTCGTCTACTTTAGCGAATACATTGTTAAGCTCTTTAATATGATCATCCTGCAACAAAAAATATATAATTATACAATGCTATATTCGCATCTAAGCTTTCATTAAGTGTAAAATTTATACCCTAGGTCTACTCTAATAGATATACTTATCTTGTAGAATTAAACTTACGCTTTCTTGTTCAATTTCCTGTTGTTTATCTTTTAAATGTTCTTCGTTTAAATTCTCATTTAACTTCAAACTGGCAAGACGATTTTCCATGTCGTCTTTTATTAAACTGAAAATAAATTGCAATATTAATAGTCGAATTATTTACAAAGTACATGAACATGCTGGAGCTGATTTATACCGATTCAAATAGCTTTGTAGTTCAATTTCCTGATGTATTCTCTTCTCCTCCATGACATTCCAACGTTTTTTGCGTGCCAATCGGAGCTGCAATGTAATATCATCTCCAAAGTTCTGCTTTTGCTCCTTCGACAAATCATAAGCTTAAAACATAAAGCATAAAAGAATCAGCATAGTTTTTGTATCTTGAAAGAATTATAATAAATCTTATGAGTTTTACCGCGCTGTAAATGTTTTATAGCTTCATCATAATTGTCGATTTCCATTAGACCTTGTCCCAAGAAAAAATGACCCTTCAGTAGGTTGCCATCAATATCCAAAGCTCGACGACAATCCTGACAGCAAAGCTCCCATCGCTTCAGTTTAAGATTGCAAAGTGCTCGATTTGTGAAGTATGTTGCATTTGTTGGATTCTTAATCTGCACAATTTAAAGTTATGCATATTTCGTTATTTGTATACATAATATAATGTAGTATTAGTCTTACTATGGCCTTCGAATAGCAAATAATAGCATCGTCATACTTGCGGGCAGCAAATAAAATATTGCCCTGCTCTTTCAATTGCAGGTCAGATAAATTTGTGGTGGAATAAATATGTTTGCTCGTCATTCTGTGAAAACTTTTGCTTTCTTAATCGTATAATCTGCTTAATACGATTGTTTAATGCTAGCGTAGGAATTATCAAAAACAGCTGATACGTTTATTCGGAGTTGTAAAAGCAAAATACACTTTCCGTATCATTTAAACCGAATTCCGATACACCAAAAAAATAAAAACAGCTTATTGTTTTTCCTACAACATACAATACATGTATGTATATATATAAATTGCAATTCTGAAAATCTGTTCAACACTGCTTGATATCGATAATATCGAAAACGAGTTAAATATCGATACGTACCTTAAAAACTAAATTATTATTTGATATATTATTAATATTATTTGCAACACAAAATATGAAACAGATTTCGTTGATGTAATAATTGTCACAAATCTGGAAGTGCTAACCAAGTAGATTCTGATAAAAACATCTAGTTAAGCTTAAATGCTAAAAAGTGGAAACACTTTACTCGTGATATATTATCGAAACAATCTATAGTTGTTTTTCAGTTCATCCCTAGACATCATATTTCACTTGAGCTTGTAATTCTGATATAGTTCGTAAAAAACATCAAAATAAGAGTTAACGTAAAACAATAAATAAGTACTAAATGGCTTCGACATCAAGGTAAATATGTTAAGAGACTCCCATCGCATTCTATTAAATGAAATGACATCTCTCTTGAAAGACTTGAGAACAACAAGGTGTGCTGCTATGCACATCCCGAGTCTCCATTAATTGAAGATTATCGGGCTGGTGACATGATATGCTCCGAGTGTGGCTTGGTTGTGGGAGATCGCGTAATTGACGTTGGGTCCGAGTGGCGTACGTTTAGCAACGAAAAGAGTGGCGTTGATCCTAGTCGTGTTGGTGGACCAGAGAATCCCCTGCTCAGTGGCGGTGACCTATCGACAATAATTGGTCCTGGTACAGGCTCTGCATCCTTTGATTCATTCGGCGCTCCAAAATATCAAAACAGACGCACTATGAGCAGCTCTGATAGATCCTTAATATCCGCATTCAAAGAAATTTCATCAATGGCTGATCGGATTAATTTGCCAAAAACTATCGTTGATCGTGCGAACAATTTATTCAAACAGGTAAAGAGAATTAACTATTGCTTGTATGTATATGCACTTCGATGTATTCTTTCGTGGCTTTTAGGTACATGATGGAAAGAATCTTAAAGGTCGTTCAAATGATGCCAAGGCATCGGCTTGTCTATATATTGCCTGTCGTCAGGAAGGCGTTCCACGCACATTCAAGGAAATCTGTGCCGTGAGTAAAATTAGCAAGAAAGAGATTGGCAGATGCTTCAAACTTACACTTAAAGCGCTTGAGACAAGTGTGGATTTGATTACAACAGCTGACTTTATGTGTCGCTTCTGTGCCAATTTGGGTAAGAGACTTATTGTGTACTTATTTCAATCCATATTAATATTATATTCACCAGATCTGCCAAACATGGTGCAACGAGCTGCTACGCACATTGCGAAAAAAGCAGTGGAAATGGACATTGTACCTGGTCGTTCGCCGATTTCTGTAGCCGCAGCAGCAATCTACATGGCATCTCAAGCGTCCGAACATAAGCGCAGTCAAAAAGAAATTGGTGATATTGCGGGAGTGGCCGATGTAACAATTCGGCAGTCTTACAAATTAATGTATCCGCATGCAGCGAAGCTCTTCCCGGAAGATTTCAAGTTTACTACTCCTATTGATCAGCTACCACAAATGTGAACAATTCCACAACAAAAATATCGATGCTCAATTACGAAAACATAGATTGCAGAAAAAACAATAATGAAAATAGGAAGATTATACCGTTGTAGGGCAAGTCTAGTTTACAACATAAATTACTATACTTTATTCACAAGAGAAATACGATTTTATTCATATTAAAATGCATAAATGCTTCTAACGTCGGGATTATTTAAGCAGTAAATTGAATTCTAACGATAAGCTTATGAAGTGGCTCTTACTCGATGATTAACATTTCTACATAATTAATGTTTTGTCTTTAAGAAAGTAATCGTTTATTTAGGCATAGGCATATTGTAGTATGTTTGTAGGTATGTATGTATATTTAAAAGCACTCGATCAAAAGCATTTATCAATCGCCATTAACACATAATTGCAATAGTATATTATATATGTATATATATATAGGTATGTATGCACTATATAAGATTAACTTGAAGCCACATAAATTAATCAATACGCAAGGAGCACTTCTCGTTATCTGTGTGACCGACGCACTCAAGTGCAGGTCGATGCTCAGAGTCCCACATGCCAGGTCCACATCGTTTACATAAGCCGCTTAATGTGCATGGAATCTTTGGGAGCTGTCGATACTGATACAGCAATCCTCGAGCCTTACGCAAAATCAATTGGCCATCCATATACATAGCTAACGAGCTAAAATGCAACAGCATCTCGTCGGCACGTAAATTCTGAGCAATGACATCATCGGCATACACAGCGATGATGGCCAGGCATAGGAACAAATGAAAGTAGTCTGTGAGATAGTTTGACCAGCAAGCCTCCCACATTCGTATGACCACGGCCTCGGTGAATTCCCGCTTAAAGCATAACAATAGCCATCGATGGCAAAACAGCAGCTCCATTGCCTCGTTGTGTCGTTGCAAATGTTCGTAGAAACGCGGCAGCATTAGTCTTATCAATTCGCGAAGGTAGCTGAGATTATGGTCGACATCGTTATCCGTTGGAGTACAAACAAAGAATGCTCGTTGCATTAGACCCACAAAGCACCAGAATGTTTCCGATTCGTTTTGCACCTCGCACAACACGGGTGCCAAGAGGTCACTCATGCCCTGCAAATGGTTACAAAATATGGCATTACAATGTTAGACTGGGATCGAAAGACACATTGTCGAGTCACCTGTGAGTAGGAGATACTCGGGTTGTAGATAGCAAAGTTGAGCAGAATGTTTTTCATCATTTCGGTATTGGGATTGTCGTCGCCACAGAAAAAAGGATTTGTACGATCGGTGCGGACCACGTCCTTTTCGACAACACACTGAACGGTTCGCCAAAATTGTGCCTGCTGCTCCGGTGACATGGAATACAGACGCTTGCGTGTGATTTCATCGTATTCCTGCCGTTTAATGTCCATGAGCACGGCTCGGTCTTCAAAGGTCGATGAGAATGAGTAGCACTTCAAAATGAAGGGCCAAACAGTTTTCCGCAAACTCTTCTCCAGGCCGCCAAAGAAGACACACTTCCGCAGTAACAAGTCATCATCGATTTGACCCTTTTCGTTTAACAACGTGCCGTAAAAAAAATTGGTGGTAATTCTCTTCACATTGCCCTCATCGGGATGCATTTCCGATTGTTTGACTTCAGGGCGACAAACCATAAAGTGGCGATACGGTAAATTCATCTTCTCTTGACCCGGCGAGAGAGTGATATTGTGTAGGAAACAATGCCACTGGTGCAATACCTGTGCCAAGTGATCCAAGCCACCATAATGGAAATGAAGAATCTTGTATTGTGATTCCCTCGACGCAATCACCAGTTGTCCCGATGTGCACTTATCATCGTTAAAGAATAGGCGCAACGAGCGCATCTGACTAAGGTCAACGGAGAAACGACGTCCCCGAATTAAGGCTCTGCGGCGCACTGTTGGCGTTGCGTTGGCGCTCTCGGGGAAAACCAGATTGTGTTTAAAGGCCAACAGTTCCGGCGTCATCCAGTTAGGGTTGTTGTCATCGGAAACCGAGCCATCTGAGTTAAGTTGATGCGGCGTATGATCAGCGCGACCATCTGCAACAACATTGTTCACATCGGTGATTTCGTCAGGCGAGGAAATGATGCAATTGTATGACTGCGAGATGTTGCTGTTCTCAATCTGTGGATTCGATATAGTTATATTCACCGACGTAATCGGATGCTTCTTAAGCAGCGCCGTCAGGTCACCAATCGATGCCGTCTGTCCGCCCAGCAAGGGCTGCAGTTCGTTCTTTAACTCTTGCATCTCGGCAGCGTTTTCCTCTTCCACTCGCGTGCCTAACTCTTGCTCCGCATCCGTATCCGTTATTTTGGGCACTGACACCGCTACCTGCGATATACTCGGTGTAAAGTGTCCATTCGAAGGCATTATCTCGTGGTTACGATAGCCAATCGTATGCTCGCCATTCTCGCTGCCCGTCGAATTGCATTTGCAGAGCGAGGAGTTCGGAATCCAAGTTAAAAGGAGCGTTGGTCTCTTGGCGCTGTTGTACTGATCTATGAAAGTTTTCGTGGTACAGGTCAAGTAGCCTGGATAGTGCAGAATATCCGATTCCTGACGCGCCACAGTTGGCGGATGAATGCACACATTGTTCTTGCAAAAAAGAATTTCATTGTCTTCGTAAGCGATATCGATTTTTTCATCTGACCTCTCTTCACCCAGAATAAAGTTTGATGCCTTCTTGATAATGTTTCCAATAGGCATTTTCGTTTGATTAATGCTTCTTATCTAGTTATACCTTCTGTCTGGAATGTGTACTTTTGATTTAAAATTTATTTATTCCGATACGTGCAGAAATGTGGGCAGGGTATTTAACTGGGTAGATTTTGCGTCTTGGAAATTTTATTTTTATTCTTTTTGACGGACAAACATTCTCACATAAGATAGTACCTGTGAGTGAACTACCAAAATAAGGTTCATTAGAAGCGCAATGAGTAGTTTTGCTTTTTATAAATATTAGTTATTTATACCGTTAGATGCAAAGTTAAAGAAGGACCACGATACCAACTGCGTGACCGCCAGAGCTGATATCGATTCGATTATAAATCTGTGCTGCATTTATCGACCGTTAAGAACTTACTAAAAATATAAAATATAAAAAAAAATCAATTGCATTAATGTATACATTAATTTAAAAACTTTCATTAAATTTAAATTAGAAGTTTTGATTCTTTTATATATATCAAGCATATATTATATGGTTGACAAGGGAATCAATAAAATGCTTATTTTTCCAGTACCTCACCAATTCCCTCCGTTCACACATTTTCGTCTGTGTGTTAAACCTTATCGATATATTTTTGTGTATATATATAATAATTATACTTACACAAGCGCATACACAAACATCACTATTGCCTCGCGATGGACGAATTAATTTCCTTAATTACCAAAAGCATCGTGAGATTGTTCTTGATTTTGTGCATCTCAAGCGTATCGATGTCATTCTTGATTTTGCATGCAGAGATCAACACTAATTGTTCCGTCCGTCTCAAATTTTTGTCTCACAAAAATGTTAAGATCCTTTGAGATACTCTTACATTTCCGTTAAAAACAAATAATGAATACCCTATGGGTGTCACGAATTACAAATTAAATATAGACTAATAATATAGTATAGTATAGTTTAGTCTTAATATATTAGTTTTCTTTGTAAGATCGCTCAAGTAATCCATGCAGCGAATCAGTCATGAGAGTTTCAACTTTTCGAACGCCTACTGCTATTGAATTCTTAATTTCTTCACTAACAGACATTATTACAAGTATAAAATTAAAAAAACCTGTCCTTGTTTTATGTATGTATATGTAATTTGTATTATATTTTCAACTTGCTTTGTATTTAAATAAAAGGCTCGATAGAAAAAATTGAATGAAATCAACAACTATATCTAGCTTCTGCAGAAATATACTTTTCGAAAACATACAATTTAAAATGTTACAGTTAAGTTTTTTTCTAGTGAGTAATAATAATTATATAAATACGATTATTTCGGTTTTTAACCCGATTAGCGATAACACTACGGTACGGTATTGGGAATCTACTAATATCGTAAGTCACTGTTAATAAACAATCGAGTGCCCGCATCGATACTCAGCTCTCATTAGGAAAGTGTGACCCAATTTTTTTGTTTTGAAATTTACAAGTGATTTAGCAGTTTTATCTGTAGGGTTACACTGGTCATAATTTTTGATGTATTAAGTTTAATTTTGTGATTCATTCATTCATTTAAACAATTGAAAATAAGCAGAGTACCGCAACGCAAGCAGGCGTTTATCTGCGTTTTTTTATATATATATTCATCGAAATACTGGAAGATAACGTTGCAATAAGTCTCACATATATACACATACATAAGTTTAACTCTCTCTTAGTGAAAGAATTGAAAGAATGGCAGCCGAGATAAAACCAGCACAACGCAGCAACAATGACCGCTTTTTATCGACAAAAAAGCCGGAATTGCTCAGTAAATTGGAGGGCAGCGGTGACGATGTAAATGCAGCAATCTTAATACCTGGTGAAAATGGAGTTATCAGCGTTTCAGATGATAAGCAAGTGTTTACCTAAGCAAAGCAGCAGCATCAAATGCAAACAATATATACTTATTAATTTAATTTACTTATAGAACGGTGCGTGTTTGGCTTAAACGGGATTCCGGACAGTATTGGCCCAGTATTTGTCAATACATGCCCTCTGGCTGCACTGCCATTGAATACGTTCAGGAGCTACGTCAGTTGTACGTTGGCCAAGACAACGGAACCGTAACGCAATATACGCTCTCTGAGGACTGCAATCGTTTGTCGTTTATCCGCGATTATCTGTCGCATCAGGGTCGAGTGGTGGCCGTTGTTTTTTCGAAAACTCACAACTGGATTCTCTCTGCTGGCAAAGATAAACAGTTTGCGTACCATTGCACGGAATCGGCAACTCGAGTGGGCGGATACAACTTTGAGACGCCGTGCACTGCACTGCAGTAAGTACAAATGACCAGGGATGCCACATTCGGTAAATTTATTTGAAAAATTGTTAGATTTGGTACATTGCGTTTACGAAATAGTTTTTTTTTTTTTTTTTTTTTAAATTTACGCTCGGGTGATAAATTTCATTTCTCAAAAAAAAATTAAAACATCGTTAACGCCCTGAAATTATTCAGTTTTATTCTTCGCAACCTGATTACTGATTATCAATTGTTTTGCTTTCATCACAGGTTCGATGCTCTAGCGAAATACGCTTTTATTGGAGATCAGGCAGGCCAAATAACGATGCTACGCTGTGATGTGTCCGGTGTGCAGTTAATCACCACATTTAAAGGCCATACTGGTAAACTACAATCAAATCAGTCAATAATACATTACAGGTAAATCATAACTTGTGCTTCAGCTGGTATTAGGTGCTTGAGATGGGTGGAAGGACCCCAGTTATTGTTCAGTGGTGCATGCGATCAATCCGTGATTGTCTGGGATGTAGGCGGAAAGCGAGGCACTATTTACGAATTGCAAGGACATAAGTATGTATATTGAAGATATTGATAGGTGGACATAACTCATGTGCTTGTCTATATTTAGTAACAAAGTATCTGCTCTGGCGTATGCAAATCACACACAGCAATTGATTACTTGTGGTGAAGACTCCGTAGTTGTTTTTTGGGAAATGAATGCTATGCGAAAAGAGGTACCTGGATGGGTGGAGTCTAATAATTGCCAACTGTGCTCTAGACCATTTTTCTGGAACTTTCGCTCGATGATGGACCAAAAACAATTGGGTAAGTAAAAACAGTGCAATTCTTTGATAGTTATTAATTAAATTTCAAAACAGGTATTCGACAACATCATTGTCGTCACTGCGGGAAAGCTGTTTGCGACAATTGTTCGACCAATCGCATTAATATACCAATAATGGGATTCGAGTACGATGTCCGCTGCTGCGATCCATGCTACAAACAATTGCAGACAGTGGAGCGTCCGTCTTTGGCATCGTTCCATGATGCCAAACATTGCATTGTTCACATGGATTTGGATGAGGAACGAAAACGCCTTTTGACTGTTGGACAGGATAGACTAATCAAAGTTTGGGATCTATCCACTATTTGGGTATAATATTTAAATGGCCATGTTCACGTTGCATGATTGGCGTTTCAACTAAAATATTAACTTGTATGAAACGAAATATGAATACCAAATACTTAACTAAGTATTGATTGATTGATAAATAGCAACGGCATGACAACGCCGAGTTAATGCACTTTTACAATATAAGCAATGTTTAACGTATATGTTACTATTAAATATATACATTACTTCATACATAAAAATATACAAATAAGTTACATTTTCATCAGAATGAAATTGATGTAAAACTAGAATCCATGGATATCAATAAAATAAAATCAATGTCTCTGTATTCGGAATGTTTCTCACTAGTGTGCAAATCACAATCAATTGTAAATTCATAGCTCTTTAATAAATTTGATCTTTAGATATCAATCAATCTGAAAGAAATATGCAAATCAGAACAAAAGTTAGTTTCTGAAATTATTTATTTACTAAAAGATAAACGCAGCAAGGTGAATCAATAACCACCACGGCCTGGTGGAGGAGCTCCTCGCATCATTGGTGGAGGTCCACGCATTGGAGGAGGAGCACCTCGTCCTAAGCCACCTGGCATCGATGGAATGCCGCCGGGAATGAGGCCAGGTGGAGGAGCGCCCATCATTGGAGCTCTAGGCACGCCGCGTCCCATTGGCGCCATGTGCTGCTGGGCGGGACCGCCCACACCTCGCACTGGACCTTGTAAACCAGCGGGCACTGACGATATATTCATTGGCACACCACGGCCAGCCACACGACCCATTCCGGGTCCTGGAGCGGCCCCTGGGATGGGGACGCGTGGAAGACCTTCCTCGGGTGGTGGCGGTCCCTCGACGGTTAAGGAAACAATGTTCTCGCCGCGCAAGAGCACAAAGCCCAGAACGCGTTTCTCTTCTCGCTCTGGTACCTTGGAGTTTTTGGATCGAATTTTACGGAATTCCTCACAGTCGCCTAATATGAGGTTCATGTGCTTGTCAAACGCCTTGAAAGTTCCAATGAAAGTGCGCGAGTCTTGGAGAACTATTCGAACTCTGTAGTTCAGGTGCTGAATCATTTTATTATTTTTGCCAATCGTCTATAAAATGAAAGAAAACATAATAAATATAAACATTGCAGACATCCAAGCGTGGCCGGCAACTTTTGTATGTATAATTGTAAATTCACTTGCGACGCATGATAAATTTACAAACATTGTGTATAAAAGCTACTTAAAGTTTTAGTAGCTTAAACTTACCATTTTGATACAGATTTTTGTTTAAGTAAATAGCAAAAATAATTATTAAGCGGCTAAAAACGTTTGCCGTATGTGAAAATAAAATGGCCAATCAAACAATGCGTCCCTGGTAGAGCGTTTTCAATCGTTCACAAGAAGTTCATGGAAATAAGATACTGAATAATTTCCTCATTGTTCATTTGGTTCATTTCTCAACTGATTTTCCGGTATGTGAAGAATGTTTGTAATTTTAACTTTTGATAACTTTAAATCTATTTCAAGTAAAAAAGAAGTAAAATAAATCTTATTATTTAAATAAAGCCAAGAATAAGAGATAACATTATGTATATAAAAAAATTTATATTTAATTTTTTATATTGTTTAATATAAATTCTTATATATAAAAATAAAAAGAAATATTTCATTGGAACTGTCTTTGAATACAGTAATTAATTGATGCAGCCCTGGCTGTTTTTGATAATACATTTTGAGGTAAGGAAACAACGATGTCATGGACATCGATACTTTTGATATTCTCAATAGCAAACATCGATATTGAAAATAATAAGTTTTAAATAAGCTACAAGCATACGTTGCGTATATACAACTTTTGTTAAAGAAGAAAGTGTTAAATAAAGCAGCGTCTTATTAAAGATAAAAGTCTGAATTTATCTGTAAGTAAAGCGTTTTCAATTATTAGTTTATTAATATCGATATTGAAAATACCGCAATCGATATTTCTTTCAAGTCAGACGCTCGCTCATATATGTATGTGGCCACGTCACTTTGGCTCTCTTTGTTTCTCTCTTTTGTGCCGACATTCTACGTACATATTATAGGCGGCACAACACCAAAAATTTTTAGCTCGTTGGCAAAACAAGTGAAAATTAAACAAATACCGTTGACTGGTATAGTACGGTATTTAATTAGTTAAAACACGTAGCTATGTGGCAACATAATAACAAATTTGTTTTACGTTTCGTCCTATTCAAGGTGCCAACAATATAATCAAGCAACAAGAACAAGAACGAATACGCTACAAGAAAAACTCTGACGAATCACATTCAAAATGAATATTTTTCGGTTCGCTGGAGATTTATCGCATGTATTTGCTATTATAATACTATTACTTAAAATATGGAAGACAAGATCATGCGCTGGCATATCTGGAAAATCGCAGATCTTATTTGCTATCGTTTATTTGACACGCTATCTCGACCTCTTCACCACATATGTCAGCCTCTACAACTCGGTGATGAAAGTTCTCTTTCTGGCTACATCGGGCGCCACTGTTTATTTGATGTATGTGAAGTTCAAAGCGACTTACGATCACAATCACGATTCGTTCCGCATTGAGTTTTTGCTGGTTCCTTGCGCTCTGCTCTCATTGGTGATCAATCACGAGTTCACCGTGATGGAAGTGCTCTGGACATTCTCGATCTATTTGGAATCAGTTGCCATTCTGCCTCAGCTGTTCTTGGTGAGCAAGACGGGAGAGGCTGAGTCGATTACAAGCCATTATCTATTTGCGCTCGGATCGTATCGCGGTCTGTATCTGTTGAACTGGGTGTATCGTTACATGGTGGAGTCGCATTACGACCTGATTGCGATTTTTGCTGGAATCGTTCAGACAATCTTGTATTGCGATTTCTTCTATCTCTATATTACCAAAGTGCTCAAAGGCAAAAAGCTACAGCTGCCAGCATAAATTGCACAGGCAACCAGCAATTAATTCCATACGATCGATTTGTGTGTGCGTGTGTGGTGCCGTCGCTTCAGATGCTGAGGATGGAGGCAGAAGACAGCGGAGTATGGAGAAGATAGCAGCAATAATGCAAGATGCGGACCGCTTGTCTAAGCGTTATAATTAGTTCATAATCAGATAAAAAAGAAAAATATCACAAAAAAAAAATACATTTAAAATATGATATTGTATATCGAAAGGGAATATTTTTGTGTTGCATTAGTTGAAACTTTAAAGAAAATAAGAAATTTGAATGTGGCACCATCTAATATGCAAAAAAACGAACTCATGCAAATTATTAAAGTATAACAAATAATGTACAAATTCTATTTATTCATTATGATTTTGTCTTGTCCTTATGCTACCAACTACAATATTTTTTCTTAATGTCTGAAATCGACGCGTCGTATACATATTACATTTATGTAGTATGTGTGTGTATTAATGTGGTAATATGTTTCTTATCTAATGTACTTCGTTTACCTAAATCAAAATGTGCAGTAATTATAATTTACTTTAAAACAGAATCAACCAAGCAATTATATTATTTTTTCTGGTCCAACATAAATAATAATGTGCTGAAATTGTTTATAGCCTTTTAGATGTAGATTATACATGAGTATTTTTGGATGTATTGACCTTATCAGCATAGTAACATTCATTTACACTCACTTATATAGCAATAAACATGATTTTGGCTTGTCTCGCCTTGTTTGCTAATATCCATAAAACTAACTACCGATGTTAAGTGTTTAGATCTGACAAGCAGTATTACACTTTTATTTATTTGGATTATTGTATTAAATGAAATAATGATCCAATGTTTCTGGACTACATTTTTCTTTTTTTTTTTACAAACGAAATATTTAACAATTTAAAATGTCTTAGACTTGTCTTTGTTTTGACTAATAAACTATATTAAACAGATATATTTTTAAATACATGTATAATATTTTGTAATTTGTATACATTTTTAGATAAACCACGTTTGATCTATGATCTATAAAAAAAAAAAACAAAATGATTTAGCTTGTTCTCAAAAAATAATAAATTTTAAACTTTTAAATTTTGGTACAATTATTATTATATAAACATTTATTCAATGTAAATTTCCCGCTAGTACTTACTCTTAACTATCGCGTACACAAAAAAATGCGATGATTTTGGTTCTTTTAACTCCAATGCATATTAACGTCTCCAAAATGAACTAGTTGAATTGTAAAGATAATCATTAAAAAAGAAAACAAACAAATTGCAAATAAAAAATGTCTTCGAACTTTCGATATCACATCTTAAAAAGCGTCAAACCGTATACTATTTATATTCCACAACTAACGAAATCAGCACTCCGTGTGTTAATACAAGTATCTGTGCATTATATAGAGACGAAGAAGTCATCTCCCGACGTCTTAGCATTGGCAATCAACAAATTGAAAAATGCAGGCCACGAAGTACCCAAGAATTTTTGTGAGTTGTTTACAATGATCTTGTTAATAATGCAAATATATTTGCGATATCCCAAAGGAGTTGTCAAAGACCATGAGCTTCGTCAATGCCTAATTGATGATTTGGGGTAAATACTAAAGTCGAAATAATCGATTTATGAATTCTGACATGTGTATGTATTATAAACCACAATTTTTGTTTAGTCTGCCAGATGCATCTGCGGAGGATTTGGGAAAAGTTCTATTAAATCATCGAACAACTCTAAGTAAGAATTTCGCTGATACAAAAATGGAAAGAGCGAAAATGCTGGATATGCAATGGCGAATTAATATATCCTTAACATCCACGTGAGATTAAATATAAGATGTATGTACTGTTTAAGACAATATTTATGATTTCTTCTACTTCTAGGATGTCTCAACTCGATAAACCTACCATAGTTTTGCACTTTAAATTAATCAATGGTGAATATAGAACCTTGGAATTGCCGTTATCCATGTTTCAACGTTTACGTTTCAATGTTGCGATGTTACTAAGCGAATTGCAGTCCCTACAGAATCGACCTGTTTTGAAACAATTTTAATACGGCAATTAATGAAAATTGCAATAGTATTATTATTTATACTAAGTACAAATATATGTATGTATATATTCGTTGATAATTGTGTGCGCATATTTTCAAATATCTGTTATGCCTGAAAATCCTTTATTAAAATGAAAAACCATTCTTTTTTATTGAAATTATAATTTGAAATGTTTATACAGTCCATAGCTAGCATTTTGTTGATGCGCGTCACAAAATGCGGCCAGTGAGAACATTTCAAACGTAATCTCTAAAATGAACTGGATCACAGAGAACTAGTACATGAATAGCAAATGAAAACAATAGGCTTGTTGTTTTGTTAAGGTGTTTAAGAAAAAGTAAATAAAAAGAAATTGCTCCATATTTAATTATGGCGTCGAAAAGAAAGCAAAATTTTTCGCACGAAAATAGCGATATGTTTAAAAAGAAACACACATTGGACTCTGATGAGGAGGACTCCGATGACTATGAACGGTGAGCTAAAAAATGAGCGTTTGAAGTGTGCTCAGCATTTTAGATGCGGAGCATTCAAGTGCTTTACTTTGCAATGGAATCGATTGCTTGGCTTTTTTAGTTTGTTTGAAATAAGTGCTACTATAATCTATTTTAGCGAAAACCTGAATGATAGTGACATTGAAGGCGGTGAGGAGGGTGTTGGAAAAGTAGTGGACGATGTAAAAATAACGCCATTCAATATGCGCGAGGAACTCGAAGAGGGCCACTTCGATAAGGATGGTCACTATCATTGGAATAAGGACACGGAAATAAAGGATAACTGGCTTGATAATATTGACTGGGTTAAGGTACATAAGCTACGAAATGGCTATTTTTTTTTTTATTAATTTGCTTATCTATTAGGTAGAGAATGACAAGAACTATTTTGATCCCAACAATGAGGAACTGAACGTTGCAGGAGATGGTGTACCTTCATTTAATCTTGCGGCATCGCTTAGAAAAATGATCGAGTTTATGAAGGCGGGCGAAAGTGTTCAAATGGCTTTACAAAGATTGGGCCGCAAGCGTCCTAAATTATCAACGCTTGAAAAGCTTAAGCAAAAAAAAGCGGGAATAGAGAGCATTGAAACGCAGCAAATAGCGAAGCTAACTGAGGTGGCGAATGAAATACTTTCAAACACGGGAAACATGGACATTTATCAAGAAACATATGAGAAGATCATGCAGAAACTAGAAAACTTGCCGGGCCCAAGCAAGCCAGTTACAGAGTCCTTTGATATGTATGCAGATGATTTTGAAGAAAAGGAGTCCAAACGCTTAAAGACAACTCAAAAGAAGGAGGAGGAGGACGAACCGAAAACTAATGAAATCAAATGGGAATTCAAATGGAAACAAGGTGATGAAAACATTCAAGGTCCATATAGTACAGAAACGATGTTAAACTGGTCAACGGGCGATTATTTCAAAGATGGTGTCTACGTAAGAAAAGTTGGAGAAAACTCGAGTTTTTATTCGAGTAATAGAATAGATTTCGACTTGTATTTGTAATGTACTTAAATTTCGTAAATTCTGCTTTTTAAGCAAAAAATAATAAATCTTTTCGTATACATTTTAGGTTAGATTTGATGTTAATAAATGAGATCGTTTATAATTTTTGCTCATTTTGTAATATACTGATACAATATGTAAATAACAATTAAATACATTAGTCGTTGAAACCGGGTACGTTGTGAGGAATATTGCCTCCAAAGTAAAAAAAATGTTCATTGTAGCAACAGTATTTTTCAGCTTGTTCAGCATTTGGAACTGTAATCTAACGGTCAAATTTATGTAATTTAATTTATAGTTTAAATGTTTCTATATGTGCGTATTTCTGTGTATTCTTTTCTAAACAATTTGAAGATGTCAAAGACTTTATGTTCTTTTTTATACTAAATAGGGTGTCCCGCTCTCGTTTTATTTTAAACGCTAACTTTGCTGATGTTATTTCAAATGTAATATTAAAATGATTGTTTTGTACTCTATATGGATAAATTATATAAAACTGTCTCATCACTAGAAAAAGTGTGGCCAATTTGTAGTCGGGCAAGATGCATTTTTATTAGTATATTTTTCCTATAGTGTCTTTTGCAGCTTAAATTGCGGTCACGCTATTGCTCTTAGCAACACATTGTTGTTTACAAATTTATTGACTAAATAAAATTAGTATACTTTTGTACATTGTGTTCGTAACTTTTACAAATTCCGGCTGCGAAAAATTGAACGGCCAGCGAAAACTGGCCAAATAAGAAATTGGTCAAGCTAGAAATTACGCTGTCGGCATAGTCAACAAAATTGCGCGAAATGTTTAAAAACACGTTTCAATCCGGCTTCTTGTCCATACTCTACAGCATTGGTTCGAAGCCATTGCAACTTTGGGACAAGAAGGTGCGAAATGGACACATCAAGCGCATAACTGACAATGACATCCAAAGTCTGGTTCTTGAAATTGTGGGAACCAATGTGAGTACAACATTCATAACATGTCCGGCAGATCCGAAGAAAACATTGGGCATTAAGCTACCCTTTCTGGTAATGATAATTAAGAACATGAAGAAATACTTTACCTTCGAAGTGCAGGTAAGTACTATACGCTCCTATTTCATTGGGCATCCAGAATAAACTGACATATATTGTATTTGACAGGTTCTCGACGATAAGAATGTGAGACGCCGGTTCCGTGCGAGCAATTATCAATCTACCACTCGGGTGAAGCCGTTTATTTGTACAATGCCAATGCGCTTAGATGAGGGTTGGAATCAGATTCAATTCAATCTATCTGACTTCACTCGACGAGCCTACGGCACCAACTATGTTGAAACTTTGCGGGTGCAGATTCATGCAAACTGTCGAATTCGACGAGTTTATTTCTCTGATCGGCTCTATTCGGAGGACGAGCTGCCGCCAGAGTTCAAGCTCTTCCTGCCGATACAGAAGCCCGTGCAAAAGTCAAATGCTATATGCAGCTAACTATGTTAAGCACGGATATTACTCCAATTTCAACTGGCAATTTCACAAACACAAACATCCGCATCAGCAAATTATTTCACGTGGAAAAAAAAAATTGAATGCAAGCCGGCATAAGTATTTATTCACAATTATATGTTCATTTGCTTCGTTCAACTCTCTGCAATAAAATTGAACATTTGTGTATGTCTCTAACAATTTATGTAACAATATGTATTTCTAGTCTGCACTTGTAAGTATATCGACACCATTTTCTGTTATTAAAATAGTGTGCTCAAATTGGGCACTGCGAGAATCGTCCAAGCTAACTGCCGTCCAACCGTCTTCTAAAAGTCCTATTTCTCCACGGCCCAAAGACAGGATGGGTTCGATTGTAAATGTCATGCCTGATTGCATTTCTCCAGGAACATCATTAGCTACAGTAGCATAAAAGCGATTTGGATTGCACAATTTCAATTCAAATTCAATTTCAAAAAGATCTGCTTACCATAATGGTAGATCTCGGGCGGGCCATGAAAATAGTTGCCAATGCCATGGCCAATAAATGCTGCAACTGATTCCAGCTTATGCTCACTGCAAAATAGGTCGATGCATTTACCAATCTCATTAAAGGCCACTCCGGGTCCACAGAGTGCAATGCACTTCATTAGGCATTCTCGTGTGGCACTCACAAGTAATCTACCTCGTTCATCAACGTCTCCCACAAGAAACGTTTCTGAGCAATCGCCATGGCAGCCATTCAGATAAACTGTTACATCAATGTTGATAATATCGCCATCGACCAACTGTCGATCATCTGGAATACCATGACATGCTACATTATTTATAGATGTACACACTGACTTAGGAAATCCTGCATATCGCAACGGAGATGGATACGCATTATGGGCAAGAATGCGCTTGTGGGCAAACTCGTCTATCTCATCGGTAGTTGTTCCAATTGTGGCCATTCTACCGCATTCCCTAAGAATTTGGGCTGCTAGTTTGCCACTCGAGCGCATTTGCTTGATTTGCTCCGCATTTTTTATTTCTGGTGTTCCTAATGTGTTGCCGGCTTCCATATGTTTGAAGTAGTATGGAGGTTTTTCAATATGCTCAGGTATGCTCCGTTCAACAGAAACTTTTCCAGTATCGTTAATTAAATCCCATTTGCCCTTATCACTGAAATACATCAAGATGATAAATAGTTTAATTTAAAACGAATTTTTAGTTGGCAAAACGGTTAACATCGAATGAATATTTTTATGAAAACTATCGGCTACACCTCATTATTTTTATATTTAATACATATACCGTTTGGTAATTTGGAAAAAATTCCGATGTAAGTAATATGCACAGTTGTTAACATTTTTTAATAAATTTTGCACTGATCTAAACTGCATCTTGCTTTCAATAAACCATAACAATAAACAGCTGACAATATCGATTAAATAATAAATAAAACGCATTTAAATATCGATTGCATGTATGTTTTGGATGCAGTTTCGATAGTTAGCTACTGCTCAAATGTAAACAATTATATTTGTAAACAACGTTTTTGCCTACACTATTAATATTAAAAAATGAGTTGCAATTATGCAGAAGGCCTGTCTGAATATGAGAATAAAGGAATACTTGGCATTGCAGAAGTGTGTTAATAATTTTACTTACGATACTTTAATAAATATTTACCCACATTTTTATTCATATTGTCTAGAATTTTGACACCGAAGAAGTTGTTCACCAAAAGTGTAAGGAGTTGGCCAATTTAATTAAAGAGTCGAAGCATGTTGTAATACACACAGGCGCAGGTTTAAGCACATCCGCCGGTATTCCTGATTTTCGGTAAGCTCACATTAAACAAATTTCCATTTTCTATTTTTGACACAATTTCAGAGGACCAAATGGCGTCTGGACACTCGAGAAAAAAGGTGAAAAACCGACATTTAACACATCATTTGACGATGCGAAGCCCACCAAGTCTCACATGGCTCTGCGGTCGTTAGTTGAGCATGGTTATATTCAATATATAATTTCACAAAACATTGATGGTCTGCATCTAAAATCTGGACTAGATAGAAAACACTTGGCTGAGTTGCATGGCAATATGTTCATCGACCAGTGTCAAAAGTGTCGTCGACAGTTCGTTCGATCGACGGCTGTGGAGACGGTAGGTCAAAAGCCATCGGGAATTCCCTGCAAATCGAATAGTTTTGGTAATAGCCGCAGTTGTCGCGGAGGCGTTTTGCACGATACTGTTTTAGATTGGGAAGACGACCTGCCCGAGCGTGATTTAGATATGGCCTTCATGCATTCCACGTAAGAAATATGTATATAATATCCTAAAATTGTTGCATATTTTATCTTTTCATCTTTGAAAAATTAGTTTGTCGGACTTAAACATTACCCTGGGAACTACTCTTCAAATTGTGCCAAGTGGTAATTTACCTCTTAAAAATCTCAAGCAAGGCGGAAAGCTGGTTATTTGCAACCTTCAACCAACGAAACATGTAAAGTCAATAACGAATAATTGCGTTTAATTACAGAACTGATGCTATACTCATTACAGGACAAGAAAGCAACTCTTGTTATTTCGAGTTACATTGACGAGATATTGACTAAAGTTTGCAAACGTCTAGGTATTGAAATTCCAGAATACTCCGTAGAAGTAGATCCCACGAAAAAATCAAATATTTCGGAATGGACTCTTCCCCAAAAAAATGTTAAAGAATTGGATAAGCAATTCAAGCAGTATCAAAAAATGACAGCAAAAAAACAAAAAGGTTTCACGAAGTTTTTAACAGATGATAAAAATATAAAAAAACCAAAAAGAAGCGAATAAAGAAATGTAATAATTTATTAACAAAATTCGAAATCATTTAAATTGTGGTTAATACATAATACATTCGATATTATCGAAAAAGTATAGTTGCGATGAATTATCGATATTTCACAATCTAATATCCCAGCCGTAGCCTCTCATCCCTAGTGAATGTTTCTTGCATGTTTCAATAATAACATAAAAGAAATATAATGGTAAGTCAATTATAAATTATATTGAATATAAACAATTATAAAGCTTTCCTTTTGCAGTTGCCTTTATCTCTTTTAAAAACAGCGCAGAGTCACCCAATGGTAAGTTTTCATGCGTTGAAACAGTATCGAGCAACGTGAGCATATTAAATTTGTTTTGTATTTTATTCGGCTCTGTCCCATAGCTGGTGGAGTTAAAGAACGGAGAAACTTACAATGGTCATTTAGTCAGTTGTGACTCCTGGATGAATATAAATTTGCGAGATGTAATTTGCACTTCAAAGGTTAGTTTAATCTCGCAAAGTAGAACTGGAGTAACATCTTGTATGATTTCAGGACGGCGATCGGTTTTGGAGGATGCCAGAATGCTACATACGGGGCAGCACAATAAAGTATTTGCGTATACCTGATGAAGTAATCGACATGGTGAAAGAAGATGCTCAAGCAAAATCGCGAAATCGCGCAGAACTTAATAAGAATCGCGGCGGCAATTCGTCCCAGAATCAAAATCAACGAGGTGCCCGGAGTGGGAACCGCAATAACTTTAGTATTCGAAGTGGACCGAATGGTGGCGGATTGGGAAACGGTGGAATGCGTGCGGGAAATTCGGGTCAAGGAAATCGGCCGGCACAGGGAAATAAACTTAGGAAGTAATGTAAACTATTCTATGTAACCATGTACTATTAATGTAAAATTTCGACCTCATCCTTTAAAATAAATGATTCAAGAAAACATGTGTACATTCAAAGATTCAATTGGGTAGATTTTCATTTCGATACTTCAGAAATTAATGTTTTAAATGTTCAATTCATCGATTGCTTTCGCAATTCGATTGACATATCGATAAGATTGCGCTATTTCAACAGCATTCGACATTGACGCTTTAAAATTTTACATTCGCAAATATAATATTAAATATTAAAAAAAGATGGATACAATTCAATCGGATAGCAATACTGATGAGAACGAGCGCATTATAGAACTGCAGGAATTAATTGATCAAAATATTCAGATAGGTAAGTGGTGACACTCTTGCAAACCTCAAAGCCCGTCTAATGGCGTTTAATTTTAAAAGAGAATCAGATCGAGACCTGCACATTTGGCGAATCAATAACTGCGCTTCATGATATTATGAGTAAAGCAAACGATATAGTCCAAGGATACGAGGAACGCAGAACCAATTCTAGGGAACTAGTGCTCGATACTGAGCTACTCAGGCGCAATCATGAAGTTGTCGGCAAGGCCATTCAATATAATACGAATTTTACGGACCGAATGTTTTGTACTGCAGTTGTGAGTAAAAATTTTGGGTTATGGATACTAAAAGAATAATTGAGTCTAACACCTAATGAAGAATAATCTCGTTTTCAAAGACAACGTAGAAAATTGGGATGCACTGTGCACCCTCGCTT
The DNA here is from genome assembly GCF_009650485.2 of Drosophila albomicans. NCBI lineage: Eukaryota > Metazoa > Arthropoda > Insecta > Diptera > Drosophilidae > Drosophila > Drosophila albomicans. The sequence goes on along the minus strand of NC_047628.2, from coordinate 3,501,189 downwards.
GCCAATTTGGAAGACCGCTCTTTACAAGCGCATCAATGCTGTCCTTTATTGATGCTAAGCCCAAGGAAGCTGTTCCCAAGCAACGAGTCGCACGCAAAAGCACGAAAAATGTATATATCCAGCACATTTGTTAGTTGTTTTTTCCAAATCAAATAATTATGCATCTTATAGATTGAAGAAAAACGTCCTGATGAAAGCGATAAACTTGAACGAAAGTCCAAAGGCGAAGGCTCAGCGGCTGTGAGACGAGTTATGAAACAAGTTAAGCACATCTACAGTAGTGGAAACAACGAACCAATACCATATTTTAAGCTCATTTGTAATCCGCACAATTTTATGGATACCGTGCAGAATTCTCTAATCATTTCGATTCTGGTGAAAGAAAATATGATTTCAATTGAGAATGGCAATGATGGATTGCCTTACGTGACAGTCAATTCGATGCCAAAAGAGAGCTCAACTCAGGATTCAAGTCAAGCCATTTGTGGCCTAAATGATGTGCTTTGCAAGGTATGAGTTACTTGTTAATATTAAATATATTTAACTAATTTCAGTATCACATTACAGAAGTACGTCAAGCATTATAATATTAAGGAGCCAATGCTGAATCGCGGAAAACTAGATGAACACTAATAAAACTGTAAAATAAAGATAACTATATAATTAAAATTAGTATTTGTTGAATAACATATGAAAAACGTTGAAATGTCTTATTGCTTATTGAAAACAATCTGGCTTCACCCAGAATACAGCATTACTCATTTCCGCCTCTCGAGATGAAATGTTTATTCTATCATTTCCATTGGGCGTTTATATTTATGTTTTTTTGATTGGATTAGTTGCGTTTCGTCTTTTTCAATGGCATAAGCGGGCAGCGCACCACGGCAGCAGTACTAAATATCAATAATTTTGTAAAATCGAAAACAGAATGCAGTTGATAAGGTCAGTGAGCAAACCTTTAAAGGCAATATATTTAATTGTATGAACTGATAATCGAAAAATTTAAATTATTACATATTGAACGCATGGTCATTAGATTAAATCATTCTGTTAAACGTGTATTTTTAGCATATTAAAAGCGACAACACGTACATATTTAGTAATCTATAATTCGGGCAAACAGCTTTTGTCACAGTATCTACATATATCAATTTCATGAATAAACAGATATAGTATGTATTTTAAATTATGTTCAATCATTTAAAAGTATAACAATAGTGTACAGAAGCTACCCTGTTGTTAATTATTTCCTCACTAATTTCAATTAGTTTGGTTCATATCAGATCAGTGGAATATTGAATTTTTTTTTCTGTTTTAGAATTATTTTGTGCGTGTCAGTTATACAAACATGTAGTTCCACGGAAACGGCTTCATCGAACAACGGCAACACCACAAACATATTGGTTAAGACTGATGCTGGGGAGGACAGTGACGATGATTATGTCGACTATGCGGATGAAACTGAAGTTAGCAAGCAAAAAGGTCAGCGCAATCAGAATACATTTGATAGAGTCGGCACTTATTACTCTTGGGACCGCTGGGAGAAGTGGAGCAAATGCTCTACAACTTGTGTTCAAATCAAAAAGCGGAAGTGCTTGGAGCGGTACGAATTCGTCCAATAAACAAGTCAATGTTTTTTCCAAATTGGTTAACTTTCATTTATTAGCAGCTCCAAGAATTCAACTCAAGAGGAAACTGTGGAAAGGCGATTTTATCCAGGCAATGGCACATTGGGCTGCTCTGGCGTGCTCAAACGGTATCGACAATGTAAGGAAGAGCGCTGTAAGATTGGAAAACAACGACTGCGTGACGAGCAATGCGAACGATTTAACTCTGTGCCATATCGTGAAGCGTTCTACAATTGGGTTGGGTACGAGAAAGAGCATGATGAATGTATGCTGTTCTGCCGTCAGGTCAGTTCTGATTTATTCATTAGTATGAACCAATCTGTCACCGATGGAACACCGTGTAATCGACCTGCTGTCTACTACACACAGTTCTACAGGCGCCAGGCAGTTTGTGTTGAGGGAATTTGTCGGGTAAGTGAGATGATAATAAAGTTCTATTCCACTTTTCGAAATGCTTCTCAATTGCGCATCGATAATTATCTTTTAATTAAAGTTTTGCGAATTAATCAACTGGTGCAGAGCAGTATTGTCTATTGATTTGTATTGGGTCTTCTACGTAGGCTGAAGTATTTTAGCACCATGTGTCAGTATTAAAAGCGTTGCGCATTCTTAGACGTTTTAAGGATATTAATTTCGTTATTTCGATGAAGGTATAAAGGTATCAGGATGGCTGGCATTGTACGAGCTATCCTTCAATCCAACCTTAAATGCATATCGATGGATCAAGCCTTGTTATTATGAAGCTGTAATTCATAACCAAAAATGTCCACATTTGCATTAGAGGAGTAATAAAGGCTTTCGCCAAGGGCATCAGAAATAATAACGGCAACGGCAACAGAAATTCAATGCACAATGCTCAATGCTGATGGCCGTCTTTGCTTTCTGTTTATGGCCAAGTTAAATTGGCCAAAACCAATTTTCACCATGGCATGCAAATTGTCCAAGTACTTGGCACACGTTTTTATATTCCTATTCGCATTCGTATTCGTTGTCACACTGGCATTTGTACCTCAAACCTCAAATCGTTGTCGTCTCTGTCTTGTGCCTTTAATATTGGCGGTGTGTAATGCTTTGGAGGATCGGGTTGGTTGGTTGGTGGGTTGGCGGAAGTGGACCACACACATGCAACTGCTATTTCTTGGAATGCTGCCAAAATGTAATAAATCTTAATTAATATCATTTGCCAATGATTTCCATATTCATTTGGCTTTCAGGCCTCTCCAATTTATAATTTAATTACTTTTCGTATGCGACGGCCAGTGAAAAGCTTCCACCACACAGTAGCGGGCTGGGGAGGTATGTGCGGCAAGTAAAAGAAAGAGTATAGATAATGGGAGTACGTTGCATGGGCTGGCTTTCTGTTGACATGACCCCATTATCGCTTGATAATTACAAATACTTGCATACATATGTAATTAGCCCAGATACAAAGCCTTTGCATTGTTTTTATGTCTTATGCTCTCATTAAACTCTCAAATACACAAAAACTATGTCAAGCTTCAAGAAGCACTTAGGTGAAGCAGATTATTAGTTGTGAAATATTCGGTACAAGTTGTGAAATATTGGGTACAAGAAAATCAGATCAGAAAAGAGATTTGGTTATTATTTGACTTTTCTTTATTTTAGGCTGTCCATAGTAGTGGCTTGATTCGTCCTACGACAACACGAGATAGTCAACTTAAATGTGGCTCCGTATTGTGCACACGCATATCTCAGATATTTAAACAACGTAATCTAAAGAAAAATTATAATCATATCGTCACCATACCAATTGGGGCAATGAATTTATCAATTAGAGAAGAGAAAAAGCAAAGCAACAATTCTTTGGGTGAGCTGAATCGATAATATACAATATAATATAATATCGCAATCAATTTAAGCGTCACGTTTACGTTTTCAGCTTTAAGGAGTCCTGATGAAGTCATTTTATTAAATGCGGATCAATCCAAGATGTCTGATGGTGGATTGTTTACTCTCAATAATGAAACGTATCAGTTTGATCGACAAAATGGTCTGATCACTTCAAAGGGACCTCTTGCGAAGGCTGTCATCCTAATGGTAATTTAGGCTTCACTATTCTGCAAAGTATATTTTAAAACAATAAAAAATCTCGATTTGTCAAGTACTTTGTTGCAGACACAACGACTTCTGTAAATGATGTGCAATATAATTATACGCTGCCGATATCGTCTGCACCCGTAATCGAGGAAGAGGAATTCCAAGCGATCTGGGATGAATGGGGAAAGCCCATCAACGATTCGGACGCTGGTTATGGGCAACGCGTTAGGGAGCGCAAGCGCAAACGATTTAACTGGAAATTGTTGGGATTCGGTGAATGTAATCGATCCTGTGGCCCTGGCACCCAGACGCCCATTTTTCGTTGCATTAATGCGCGTGAATCCTCATCGCGATATTATTCGCCAAGTCGTTGTGCCGTCATCGAAAAACCCACGTTCAGTAACGACATCTACAACTGCAACCGTGGTCTCTGTCCTGCATTTTGGCGGCCAAGCAACTTCAGTGACTGTCAATGTCCCAACGGTGTCTCAATTGGCCGACGCACTCGTCACTTTGAATGCATGCAGGAGCAGATAAAGGGCAATGTCATACTCGTGCCCGATAAACTTTGCCCTGCCCGGGATGATTTATCTGAACCCTGTCGCTGTCCAATTATTCTTTCTAAGACGTTAAGCCTCGGCACTAAAGTATAGTGATCATGTGTGACATTGTAGTGGTAATATCTTCGGTTTGATTCAATCCTTGATGTAATAAACTTGAAGCACATCTTCGGCTTCCGAATATTTCTTGGGTGAATGAATTGACTTTAATATATTACACTGATGTCAGGAAAAGGGTCAATAAAGACGATTATCCATTTAAAATCTATGACTTCGTTCCGCAATTAATGACCCACTATCCACAAACCAATCCAAGAAAAGTTGTGCGTCTATGGTATGTATGTATGTGTGGTTCTTTTAATTTTCAATTGTCCGCAATAAAGAATATCAAATCAATTAAAGAACACTTTTAATTAATGATGAAATCAAATGAAAATATTCAATTTATGTCTCTCGCTCTTTCCTCTAGAATTCGGTTAAACTATCAAGTTACGATCCAATTTTTTTATTGCTTTTCTAAAACTTTTTCTTATTAGCTTATGTGGGTTGATTTGCCGTACTCTGCAAATTGCTTAATTATTTTAAATACACAGCGTGTGATCATCTCATAATATATGTACATCTGTGGTTATAATAAAAAGATAACATAGAAATGAAAATATTACCTATGCGAATAGATAATTGTTGAAGGGGTTGTATTTATTACGTCAATTTAATTTAATCGATTTCCAGTATTCGCATTGACAGAAACGTTTTTTAGGAGTGCTCGAGTTTTAGCATTTGAATGTTGGCAAAATGGAAATGATTAAATTGTTTTATTTTCCGGTTGAGACGATTTTGCGGAATTTGTTCACTTGACATTAAGATTGTCGAATTTAGAAACCATTAAATTGTCAAATAAAATAAACTATTTTTTATGATTGACATTCTTTCATATTTGTTGAGCAAAATTATGCCATCTGTTGATGGCAACTTCTAATACTCTAGCTATTGCAGTGAGTCATACCAAATTGTGTGCTCTCTAACCCTAAAATGAATTTGCGAATAAAAAGATGAGTTACTATGAATATGCCAGTGGTTTACAATAATTTGTATTCCAAATATAAATATAACCTAATATCTTCGTATCTTTCGGGTTATACTCTTGTAAACACAAAATGTTGCTATAATATTTAGTTTTAAGGTATCACAAAACCTATTTTTCTAAACAATTATTTATATTAGTATATTGTGGAGTGTTGTTAATCGCTCTAAATAAAAATTAATTACACTAATATCTAGATTAAAGAGCTGCGATAAAAAGATTAAAGAGCTTTAAATAATTTGCAAAGTAATTATTCAAATATTATATTAATATACATTAGTAGAAGTTTTAGTATAATTTGCAATGGAATTTCAGCTTTTTCTTGCTCTTCTTTTAGAGATTTGCTTTTTTTTTGATGCTGTAGTTGACATTACCGTTGTGACAGAACCTCGAGCGATTAGCATAACAAATATTTAATGTGACTACCAAAGAAATTCAAAGTGCGTGTAATTCTATAGTAAACTTTGTGAATGTATTCACTTCGTATGTGTGTATGTAAATGTGAGTGCACCTGTTTGTGACTCTGTTGCGCACAATAGTGTTTAGCCAACATTTCCGCTTGTGATAAACCAATGTGTATATTTGATTTACATACGAGTAGTAAGCATATGTAGGATTACGAATATATATATTTATATACATATATATATGTATATATTTGAGCTGTGTGTGGTTGTGATTTTGTTAGTGCGTAACAACAACCGTTTCGTTGTACTATTTGATTCCTTCTCTGCTCTAGCACTCACACTAATACGCGCACTCGCAACTCACACACATGCACACACTCTCGCCCTCACACTTCCATGAATGTTGTGCGTTCGCAATGTAAGCACGCATCATCCAAACTTTTTGGGCGCGCGCCGTCGCCAGCCTAGCTACTACTGCGAAGCCATCGTCACCGAGACCGACATGGACGCAGCCACCGCCCACCTCCCCCGCTTTTACAGTTCTGTGTCGCCAGGCAGTAGCTGCCCAATGCTGGCGTCTGCGTCGGCGGCGACTGCGCAGTCACTGTGCCTGTGGCAGAGGCAGCAACTGAGGCTGTCTTCATCGCGCTTCAATTCCCAAAACGATTTCCCAGCGATTTTAGTTTGGATTTGCGTACCACGCGATGATGACGACGGCTTTAATTGAAACGAAAATATAACGGGAACAAAGTCGTATTTAACACTTTTTTTGGAGGCGGTTTAAAACAAAAATATTAGTCTAAGCGCTATCTCGTCCTCCCCTATATCTCCCGGCACCATCGATTTCTTCTAGCGAACTAATCATTTCATTTTTGATATGATTAATTATTGTGTGATTGTTTTCAGTTGATTACATTAAGTCTACATATTGGTTGTATGAATTATGAGATTCATCAACGTAGCTAGGCACAACGACATTGATGTTTAACTATGTTTTAGTGAATATTTAGTGAGAAATTTGATCAATTAAAAAGCAAATTGTTCATCGCTATTTGTGGGTAAGCATCATTATAGCTTATGCTTCCGTTCGAAAAAAAAAACAAAAATATAAAATCGAGTTATAAGATTTATTTTGTTCAAAAATAATTATTTACATTCTAAGATACATTTTTGTTATGATCCAAATGAAAAATTATGTTAACAACTTAAAAACAAGTCAAGAATTATGCAAATACATTTGCGGGTAATTGTTAAATTATTTGAAATATGCTTTGTGAAATTGTAATAAAAAATTTATATTTTGAATTAATAGATTCTATAATTACTAAAATACTCTGCTTGTGTAGGTTATGTGAAATTAAAAAGTTATACCATTTAGAGTAGTGATGAACTGAATCACAAAACTTGGATATATTCAAAAGGTAAAAGCACCCAAATTAAGAAGCTTACAATCGGAATTACAACAATAAATCCATAATGAAAGTGAATTTAAAGTAAACCCCTTTTGCATACAATCGAAGTGTGCCTCTGCAACTTTTCGTGTTCGTATTTGTGGCAGGGGCAAGTATAATGAATTGAAAGTGCAACAGTGCTAAGCTGCATCATAAGAAATATGAGAAAAAAAAAAAAACAGAGAAAAAGATTGAAATATATTGAATTTGATAGCTGTAAGCATTTCATCGCAACGTCACAATTACAAAATGCACTTATGGCCCAATGACATTACTGCCTCTGCCTCTGCCTCGGCCTCCTGCCATAATTTTCAAGTGCATCAATCAATCTTACAAGTTTATTGTCTTCGCGAAGACAATGGCACCCAGATCATTGTGGATGGCTTCGAATGAAGACATTAAGTTTTGTAGGTAGCATTCGACCATACCCATTAATCTGACGTCGAGGGGCATGATGTCACAAAATGTTATTACTGGTATAGTTTATAGTAATGTGATTAAACTTAAAGATTAGAAATGGTTTAAGTTTGTGCTGTATTCTTGTAGAATATTTTCCTGTTAGATGATTTTCTCTAAGCGCTTTTACTGTTGGCGATTTTACATTCATATTTGACTTTCTCAAACTTGAATGAATTCACAATTAAAACGAAAATCGATTTCAATGCAGCGAATCTGGTTCATATGCTTCCGTTATTCGATTCATTACAGTATTTACAACAATAAATTATAATGTTTCGAAATGATATGCGGAATGTTGAGGAACGATAGCCGGCTGTTTTGCATTTTATTTGTTTGTTTATTGTTAATTTAAATGTTTGCCGGAGATCGATTAAAAAGCAATGTTTTATATTTGGGTCATTCACAAATTATTCGCAGAGTTGAGCGGGAACTCATACGAGCTGGGCGCACATGCTTAAAGAGATACAAATATAACCATAAATAATCGTAGGATACATATGTATGTATGCAACATATATGGAAGAGACTTAAGAACTTCAAATGCAGTACGAATGCGAGAATGCGGCATTTGTTCTTTTCATGCGAATTATATTCAAGTGTCTCGATTTCCGTATGGATTCACTTTAAGTATATCCGATCTATTCATTTGTCGCTTTCATTGAAGTATTTACAAATGTATGTTTACACATACACGCTTGCGTATACGTATGTGTCTAGTTAAGTTGGCACTTCTCACAGTATTTAAATTTGTAAGAGACTGTTCACAACTTCAAGTGCCACTGTACTCGTATGTTTGTAAACATTAAAATATGAATTTCAAATACATATGTGTGTATTTGTGCGTTTTTCTCTCTGTCTGTTCCTCCGTCAGTGTGTCCGTCGCGCATTGAGTCTATTGACAAATGAATGGAATTGAAATGGGAATGGGCCGATTGACACATATTTGAGAAGTGCGCGGGTTCATTAATGTTACTTAACGCTGATGCACTCTCTGCATCTCATTAAGCATCCGAGCAACATACGAGTAAACACACACACACACACCAGTAAACTAAGATGCATACACATTTGCGCATTCATACAGCTGTCAATGTTTTGAGTAACTTTCTTGGCAAATACAAATCAATTAATATGTATGCATGCATATCTATCAAATTAAGTTGCTCTTAACTGCGACTGAGTTTAAAAATGCGGATACTTTGATTATAAGCAACATTTCATAGAAGTTATTGGAGCTTTGTTGCAACTGATTGCATTACAAATGTCCACTTAACTCGTCATCCTAATCATTGTTTCTGTGCCAGGGTGTCAAAAAGGTGGCATCCAATATGACAAAGCCAAATTGGGTGATCTTCGACTAGTGTGCGAGACCACAAAGGTTATTTGTTCTGCTCTATATAGCAAAACACGCAAGATGGTTCTAGTTGATCGGTGGCTGTTCAATTTCCACGTTTCCAACCTTAACCCACCTAAAAAGATTCTCATGTAACAATACGAATATGCGAAGAATTCCTATTATGGACAAACTGGGGTATAAGTAGCAAATGCCAAATTTTGAAACATTCACTTTGGGAATTAGTCACCATGAAGGTCAATAGTACTATGACTATAGCATTTCAGACGAATCTATTTAGCCAGTATATGAGTATATCAGAACTGGGTGAAGTTCTCTGTGAACACACCCTTCTCATGTGAACTACACACCATACACATGCACACAAACACGATTACTCAAAAATGTCCAAATTATTTAACGATACCAACAAATGCTTGTGCTGTCGATTTCGCTATCGCGTTTGTTTCAATTTTTTGTAGCATGGTCACGGGCGATTTGCTGAAACTACAATATGTATTTTATATGTGCAGTATATGTACATTCATACATACATATGTACAACAACTGGTCATTTTCCATATTTACTTCGAATATCAATTCGAATTAACGAAAGGATGCATGATAATAAATTTCAGATAGAAGGATATATTGCGTTCTTTTTATTTTGAATCACAAAATAATAAACCTAATAAATATGTTGAGATTAATATACAGTGAAATCTCTTTAGGGCGGAAAAGTACGGTCTCACCGACAGGAGTGGCCTCCCCAATTGAGTTCAATATGCAATAATAAAAAAGTGAGTGTAACAGAATAAGAGTACACTTGACTGGGGTGTCCGCATAATAGAGGTGTTCGCTATGGGAAGTTTCACTGTATTCGGATATATAGAGGTATGTGTGTTGTTTGTGTTGAAACATAGGCCCCAGTCTATTCGTTCTAACGACTTCCGATGAGCATGCGATAATATTCTCTTTTCATCCCGAAAATTTCAGATGCTATCACAAAAAGTCAATCTACGCAGTTAATTCGGTCGCACCCGACTGTTCAAATCGTTGGCAGACCGTTGGGAACACAGCACATAGTAGACAATGTGCCAATGTAAATGTTTCGTAAAGTTTCGTATCGGTTCGTTCGTCTGAGCCGAACTGAAATTAACTGAACTGCGCTGAGTTGAGCTAAACTGAGTCGAGCTGAGCTCATTATAGATGAGGGATGGGCGTGTCAAACTCTGTCGCAGTCAACGCAAATTACGAGCAGATTAATGATCACATGTTTCAATGCGGTCTTTCTCATTATTATTTTGCTCTTTTCCATTTTTATTTTTTGCTAGGCTCAGCTATGCGTAAAAGCATCCGTAAAATAAACTATACACTCGAAATATGTCGTTAAAAAGAAGAATGCACATGTACGAATAATCTTTTAGAGATATCGCAGTTTAATTTAGAATTTTAGCGTCTACAAATGATTAATAATTTATTGCACTTTTCAAATAATACTAGGGTATAGTTTGTGAAGCTCTAAAAAGTCGATGATACTTGAATGCATTTTGATATATTATTTTAATTGCATTTTAACGGAAAATCCATCTACTGTGAATTACTAATTAATAGCCTAAATAATTCCCATAGCTACCGTTTAGATTACACACAAATTGCCAATCATTACAATATCGAACGAAGTGAAAGCTCTCAGTTATGAGGGGAGGAAACTCTTAATATTCATGCTTATCTTCATGATAGATTGGGTTAATAAACTCATAAAGCCCGGTCACTGCTTCTGCTGTATCTAAAGATTTAGGTGTGAAAACCAATTTCTATATTTTAGTGCTAATTGAGATGTTTTTGGTTTTTTATTTTTTCTTTCAGATTTCAAACAATTTACATATGTAGTTCACGCTCGATGAATGCAATACAATGGCAAATTTTGTTTATATATTTACGTAAGTTTCAGCTAAAAAAATTAAAAATGTGTAAAGAAAACTTCTTCCAATAATGGTTGTTAAAATTTCTCGAAGTATTCTATCCTAATTGCATATTTTCATATAAGCTATATAAAATTTATATTTCGCAGCACTTGCCTAATTGTTGCAGCCTTAGCCCAATTAATAGTAGCGGATTCATCAACTCTAGAACGCATAAAGGTATAAATACTTATTCTATATGAATATTTTGTGCTGAGGAATAAATTGGGCTCTTTATTTTGCACATTATAGAAACATCAAGAATGGCTAAACACACATAATAAACATAAGTCGGATCGGAAAAAATTCACAAAGTGGAAATCATCTATAGAGCCAGCAAATTTATGGCGCATAAATAAACAACCATTAGGAAAACAAAATTCCAGTATAAATGAGGTATATGTGGAGAACGAAACCACCTCGATGAAAGCCAACGATGGATTGGAGCCAACGGTACCATCGCATACGATTCTACTTCGTAACCTGAGCAATGCGCGTCAGGAACACGTCAGTAACACTATGTCATCTAATCCAACAGACATCTCGACAACGTCGGCAACCACAACTACAACGACAACGACTTCGACTTCGATACCAACATTAGCTACACCTCAGGCAACTGAGCCGATACCGACTCCATCTGGGAGTCCATCCATGACTAGCACTAGTGCAACAACAACAACATCCACAACCAAGAAGTCAAAGCCCAAGATGCGGCCTTATCCAAGATGGGCAAGTTGGAGTCCATGGAGCGAGTGTTCGCGGAGTTGTGGAGGCGGTGTGATGCACCAAATACGAAAATGTATTGACCGGTATGTACATTCATGAATATTCAATAAACATATTATATTTCTATTTAGGGTGGTAAAGTACACTGCTTTAATTTTTTGTGATTATCTTGAAAATCGAACAATTATCCAAAATGAGCCATGGTATCATTGTAGTCAAGAGCAATATATTTAAACTTTAGTTAAAACAAAAACTTATAAGAATGCTACAATCGAGTGTGCTCGACTGTGAGATTTCCGCTATCTTTTTTCAATAAAACCATTTTCCATATTTTTCAATATAACAATATTCATATTCTATATACCGACGACTATATTTGGTATATTGATATAGTACTACATTCAAAATATACCATAGAGCACTATACATACCATATTGTCAAGCAAAGCAGCTGAGACCCCATTAGTTGCAGTAAGCGTTTTCTATCATATAGAGTATTTCTCAAATTTAATCAGATCGCAACCAGGAATCATATTGTAGTTTTTATTATAAGTGCTATCGCGTTTCTATCTTCAAAATTACGCTTGCTATTTGATTTTTGTCGACATAAACTTGATCTGCGTAGACAAGTGCTGTCGAAAATTATAGGTCTATCTCCTATATCCCTTATAGAGATCCAGTGTTTCATAGGAACAGACAGATAGACATGTCTATATCGTTTCGTCTGTTGACGCTCATCAAGCTTTATGGGGTCAGAGATGACTTCTTCTGGCTGTTACATACATTCTATACTATATGTGTTTTTTTCACTTTAAATGTGTGCGAATGTCGTATTCGACGTCACAGAAATGCTCATTTCGTTTATGATATATGTATATGCATATGAACAGAAGCAGTACCAGGCTTGTGTAACCTTCGGATCGGTGATACCAACTCATTTGTTCTTTTTCACTATTCAATTAGCAATTCTAATTTAACGACGTCATTATTAATGCTTATAAGCAAACTGACCTCTACTAAGTATAACATCACATATAGTATTGTAAATCGACTACTCAAAAACAATTTAAGAGCCAGATCACGCTGACTACGACTGTGTTATCATGATCTGCGTGACATTGTGAACGTAAAATATCCATTAAATCCCCCACAACAATAATAAAATTGCCTCTTGTAAGGAAAATTTTCATATAAGAACATGTTTTGTAAACAAGTGATTTATTATTCTGTAAGTACTTTTATTGATAAACTTTTTTGTTAAGCTTACATTTAGTAGAGGGATTATATGATCTGAAACTCTATTGATGTTTTCATTCTTTTTGGGATACACTATAATCTTGTTGTATATGTATATGCATATAGATATATGTGTATATTGTATCATGGGTAGAGTCTGCAACTGTTGATTTTTAGTCATCACTGCAAACTGGTTTTTGCCTTGAGCTTGGGTTTTTCTTGTACACTTTGCAATAATTAGGGAATTCAAATGTTGTCACGAAGTTTTTATTTTTGTTCCCATTATATATGGCCATATATTCGTGATCTGTATTCTCTATGGGTTTCAAAAGCCTAGTTTTTTTTCTCAATATCCATAATCCATCCATATGTCTGGGAGTATTACACTTATAGAATCATAATTGATAATTGAACTGATATACTTATTTAAAAGCGTATTAAATAGTCGGTATTCTTCAACATAGTTGTTCGTTTTACGATCTCTTCGTTAAACGGCTAGTGTACTTTTTACCTGAAGAGTAAATCATGCTAATTATTTTGTCAACATTTCGAATATATTTACGACAGAGTCTTGAAAACTGCGACATACTCTCATAGTTGACATATTACTCAATTCTTTAAACAATATGTATGAAATTTCTCCAGACCCACATATTTTTAATCTGCCTGAAACTGTGTTGTCTGTGATTATTTAAAATACAAATATTCTAATCACAGGCACTTTTTCTCGAGTTGTTGTCTTCTACAGGGTATTTGATTATCTTGCTGACTGATCATCTGCATGTAGATTGTTTGTATTTTTCCGTCAAATGTACATAAAAAATCAATTTGGCGTTTTTTTTTATCATAGTCTGAAATAGATAATTATTGATTTAACTAATCTACTATGTTTGCGAACGTTAGTTCGTCTGTATTGGCTTATAAAATAGATAGAAATATCATGGCACAGAAACCAGTATCATATGTAGTAAAAGAAATTGTATATTTTTGCCGTTAGAAGAAATTAAGTCCCAGACGGACGGTTCTCGTTTCGCAACATCACCCTTAATGAAGGAATAACTGAATAATTCAACAAAACCCAAATACATATTGTTGATTATGATTTTTCATATTGAACACCGGGTATTCTGCACAGGTAAACAATCTATTTTTATATATGAATGCAAAGAGTCTTCCATAACGCCTTCTATTTCATTTAGATTTATAATTAATGTATATCTTTTTAATACTGTATTAAATCCGATACTGCATCCGAATAGTTGAATCGATTATTATTATTGAATTCAATATCTCTGCGAAGGGAGAATAGGGTATTTCATAGTCAAGCTATATCGATTTTATGAGTCTTACTTGTCATACTTGTCTCACACTACTTTTTGGACTTGTTTTGAGTTAAAGAGAAATCTCAACAAGGCGAATCTGAACAATGCCAGACTTTGTACGCTTGTGTTGATGATCGACCACAACAACCAAAAACCCCCAACGCTGAGAACAGATTTTGCTATAAATACGAGACCTGAGTTTTAAAATACTGTGAGTTTCCGGCGATCAACGCGTTCGGGTTGTTGTGCATTCAAGTTTTATTCCACAATGTCAAAATTGTTTCAAATTTGCCTTCTATCGCTGGCACTTGTTGTGCAGGTAGGTCGACTACTAGATGACCATTAATTCTACGAACAGAATCTCAATTTAGGATTACTTCTTTTAAAGTGTGTACTTTCCGAGGAACCAGTGGAAGGACTAAATAACCATATTCGCGACCAGCTACAAAAGTATGAGAAATTCGTTGCCGCTGACGATGGTTCCCATAAGGAAGATCTTCAGAAACTGATCGGAATCTATGAATCTGCCTTGAAGACCGAGAACTTCGATGAAAAACAAAAGCTGATTCAGGAAGTTCCCCAGCAATTCTCTCCTGAGTTTGGCACCTTTGTTCAATCCAAATTGCAGAATGCTCAACTCACTGATGATATTAACGCTGCCATTAGCTTTTACAAGAACCTGAAGGGCGATGAGCACAAGGCTGATGCTGACAAGGCCGTTGCTGAACTGGAGGGTTTCCTTCAACTGACCGATTTCGAGGCTAAGAAAAATGGTTTCCTGAACATCGAAAAGACTTTCAGTCCCGAATTTGTCAGCTTCCTGAAAAAGGACTCTCTACCAAAGATTAACCACGATCTGAAGAGTGCTGTTGAGTTCTTCACCAAGGTCCTTGCCGATCCTGAGGCTCAGTTCGGTAGCGAAATCAAGGCTCTGAAGGCCCAAGCCGAAGCCGCCATTCCCGATGAAGTGTCCATTGAAGATAAGCAGAAGGCTCTCTATGAGATCACAAATCCCGGAAATCCTCCATTGACTGAATTCTTGCAAAAGAAATTTACTGAAACTAATTAAATCTCTCTTTTTTCGTATCATAATCAACATCAACGATTATTCGCTTCAATAATTGTAATAAACAAAAACATTTTAAACACAAAAAGAACTGAAGTTTATGAGAAACTGATTTATTTCGGGGGGTTTTTCATTATTAGTTAGCAGAGATTCGCAAACAAGATCAGAGATACGAAACTTGTTTATTTAGAATTTGTGTTAAATTTGTCGAACAAATCGAGCCAGACAAGATGTTGGTCTATTAAAAATGTAAATTATCAATAATGATTTAATATGTTTTTAATTATTGCAAAGTGGAAAATTTATTATTCCATATTATTATATTCTTTAAAACAGTTTTGTATTCAATGCTTTGTGATTATTTTTTTTACAGAAACTCTGCAACTAGCAAAACATATCCGAGTGACAGCTGTGTTGGACTATCGAAGCGCTATCAGTTGTGCAATGATGTGCCATGCCCACTCGAATCGGATGATATACGTGCATATCAGTGTGCTGCTTACGATAAAGTTGATTTCCAGGGTCAACAATACAGCTGGGAGCCGTATATAAAAGGTAGAATATGTTCTCTTAATACAAGACTTACTATTTATGTTTTGATATTGTAATCGTATACGATATAAGATTTAACGATATTATTTGTGATTTGTTTCCATAATTTCTCTTGATCAGATGATGCCGAGTGTGAACTGAACTGCAAGCCGTTAGGCATGAAATACTTTGCCACTCTCAACGATACCGTTATTGATGGAACACCTTGTCAACGTCCGGCGGAGTATTATCGATCCAAGTCCACTTACGCGAGCCGTGCTATGTGTGTCGACGGCATTTGCAAGGTGAATGTTAATAAAATAAAACGAACAATTACGAGAACCCCTGCTACTTCTATTATCTGAAGATATATAGTAGTAACTAACTGGCAGTCAATGTGAACCGCACAAGTATTGTGCTACGAATAGGTCCATTAATTAACAAGTAGACCCAATTGTATACTCGTTCCATTAGTATTCAGCATTTTTATTATTTTTCGCATAGCATGTAAATGCAAATGAATACAAGATAGTCATTAGTTATTCGTAGTGTCTCAGTCGCAGAAATCAAAAAGCAATCTCAATTACAGAATATATCTATGTGTCTTCAATAGTGCTGTTCTTCATTAAGCCTTTTACACCCTGTACCGTGAGTGCAAATGGGTATATCTGATTGATTACTGAATAACTAATACATACAGTAGTATGCAGATGAGAAATGTCTCAGGGTATTTCCGAGTCAATCACATTGTGTGCATCGACCTTTTTGGCTAGTCAACGCCATTTTCAGTGCAAAGACAAAAACAAAATTGAAGAGCTGCGGTGTAGGTATGTACATATGTGTGCAGAAGTGTGATTGTATGTGTGTCACCTAATACACACTGACTGAGTCGAATACTCGATACTAAACTGTCCATACTCTTCTAGGCATCGGGCACAACAAGAGTGCCGATTGTGTACGCACACACACTCGCACAGTCAAACACCCGCACACACGCACTCTGAGTTATGAAAACTCTTTAGAAATAAATGGATCGCTTTGCCGAATATTTAGTAAGCAACGCGAATCGAAGCACGCAACACACGCCTATCTCTATCACTTGATAGAATCGCATACGTCGTCGCACACCAATCGAAGATCAAACTAGTTCAAATATTTTGAATGGATCGAGATGGGTTTGGAATAAATTGTGTTCGATCGCTACATGCTACATGAGTAGTAGCTCTTTTCAACTGTTATTGTTCTTCTAAATGGTGTAATCGTGTTTGTTTAATTGTTGATTTGATAAATATAATATAGTATTGCAAAGTGTGTGAACGTGAATGGCGGTCTAATATTCCAAAAACGACATAAATCAAGTTCTAAGGGATAACTAATGTGAAAACTATACTTATAAATGTCAAAGACTGTTCTAATTTCAAATATTCATTCGAGATTTTCTTCATTTTTTTTTGCCTTTGAATTTGCAACTTTGTAGGCATTGTGAAACACTTGAGAATTTCACTTGAGCCTACAAAATCATAATACATTAGGCCTAATTTTAATTATTATATATGTATGTATACAAAGATCTTGGAATGTCTTTAATTAAATCCATTTGCGACATTCAGAGCGTAATGTAGGAATTTTTTTTATTTTTTTTTTTTTTTTACTTATTGGTATGAAGAGCTACGTCATTCTCTGAATCTGTATTCTATTATTCTCTGCATAAGAAAGCTGCATCATGTCGCAATACCAAATATAAAATATTATATGTAAACAGATGGACTCGTATAGTTAGTCATTGTAATGCCATGTTCTTAATCTCCCGATTATTTTTATAATATAAGCTTTTAGTTTTATGGCTATTTTAATGAAACTGCTCCACTTGTGTGTCAATGTCTTTAGCCCCAGTTTATGCCATCTAACACTGCGAATATTTTTAAGTAGTCCAAACATAAATTTTTTTCAATATCTATAGTGCTGATAAAAGAAATAGGTTTGGGTTTATAATCTTAAATGTATAAGAAGCTTATCAGCATTTAATTTATGACTCAATTTCTGCCAGTGTTAAATAGCCTATTAACACATTAATCTGTCACTTAAATAAACTCGAATTTATGAGAGGTTTTGTAATGTGTTTGCCACATAATTAAGTGATTCACTCGTAATCGGAAAATCTCTTCCTCGTCAAAAGCTAGTTAGGATCAGATTACTACTTCAACGTTTTGCTGCTCGTTCTAAAGACAATCAAAACTAATTTTGCGAGCATACTTTATGCTAATCTTAATAGAATATTTCATCATGGTCCCTTATAAATGTGCATTCAAGGTGGATCACCTTGATCACTGACAGGACTATCTAGGCCAATACAAATATAATTTCAAGTTCGTTAAAAGGAATACAATATGTACGTTGACTAAAATCTTACGAGTATGTGTGCGACTTTTGGATGCTCTTTCGAAATTTTATTCAGCTAGCTGTAAAGTATGCAACGAAAAAAACAATTTTAAATGGTTCTAAAGTGTATTGATCATAAAATTTCAATAGTAGAAAATAAATATACCCCTTGTGTTTACCATAGAGGGTATGGTAAAGCACTTTAATCTTGCGCTGGTCACGTCGTAAACAACCAACAACGAAAGAGCAACAACCAAGTGAAATGTAGCCATCGTAAATATGCAAAAGTGCGTCAAATGCTGCCGTTGCCTCAATGCCATTAAATGAGAATTATCTCTCCATTCGTAATGGTGTTGTATAGACCGATGATAGTCGCGCAGCACTCAGCGATCGGCTATTTATGAGTTTAACGTTTCACTATAAGACTTCGCTGGCATATTGGCAATTTGCACTTATCCCGGAAGCATCTGACACTTAGAGTCGAGTATAATTCAAGTTCAAATGGAACATTATCAAAGCTTGTTTCTCGTACTTAATATTTAGAAATTTACTCGGGTGTGATTTAGAGTTTAATTTTTGGATTGCGATAGCATCTGCTCTTTGTTTACATATACATATGTGTATATTTTCAGTACGATAATATCTTAATAAAACATTAAGGTAGAGCAAGCAATAAACAAAAAAGATTTGTTAGATCAAACGGTTTAAGTATTACAAATCATCCCGAATACGTCTGAAGAATCTATTCGATATGCCTTGCTCTTGGTTCTGGCACCTGGCGTTGACGTGTGTGGTGAGTTTATGTTGTTATTATCGTTGGAGATGGTTGCGATTTACAATCATATCGTATAAGAATTCTTTGCAATTTGTCATCACTTATGCATAATAGTACAATTACCAAAGGTTTATCAACTTGCATGCAATAAAATTGTGTACCACCTGAAATAAATTATGTACCAGCCAATTAAAATGTTCCATTTTTGGTTGAAATGTACCGAATATGGCAACCGTGCACGCTGAGAGCCCATTATCTAAATCATAGAGTGTAGTTTTTTAATACCCGCTACCCATAGCATAGAAGGGTATTATAACTTTTCCTACCGGCAATGGATGTAACACGCACAAGGAGGCATCGCCGACCCTACAAAGTATATATATTCTTGATCAGGGTCAACAGCCAAAACGATATAGTCATGACCGTTTGTCCGTCTGAACACCTAGATCTCAGAGACTATAAGAGATAGAGATATAATTTGTTCTATCTATAGTCTTTACTATTCCTGTAGGCTGCGATTAGAAAAAAATGTCGAAGATATTAAAAAACAACTTTTGAATGGAGAAAACGCCTACAATGGGTTCTTAGATTCTTTGACTGACAATTTGGTATATTTTGCACTCTATGGTATATTTTGAATGTAGCACTGTATCAATATACCTAAAATAAACTTTGACATATTTTTAGCATTTTTGTGGTATATTAATTCGGTATATTTTAAAATTAATACAGCAATATATTTATTTTATTAAAAAAGGGTAGCGGGTATCTTACAGTTGAGCACACTCGTCATTGCTATAATGACGGATCTGGAATGTGCGTCAGTCCGACTTTTAAATTTATTGTTGATTTTAGAGTCGTTATGACCTAGTTACACGACACAATGACAGTTTTATGAAAACCACCTAGTGCAACAAATATTTAAATATTACTATTAAAATTAAATTGGCTCAATATAATAGATTGTCAGCCAAAGTAACTAAGACCCTTATAAGTAGGCGTTTTTGCCCATACAAAAGTATTTCTTTTATAACTTCGACAATTTTTATCTGATCGCAACCAAATTTTCAGGAATCATAACTACTATAGTTATTATTATATATACCAAAATTTGCAACTCTAGCTTTAAAATTACGCTTGTTATTCGATTTTTTTGATTTGCGGGGGCGGAAGTGGGCGTGGCAAAAATTTGAAACAAACTTGATCTGCGTGCAAACATAACAAATGCTGTCGAAAAAAAATTATAGCTCTATCTCTCGTAGTCTCTGAGATCTAGGTGTTCATACGGACAGACGGACGGACACACAGACACACAGACACACAGACGGACAGACGGACATGGCTAGATCGTCTCGGCTGTTGACGCTGATCATGAATATATATACTTTATAGGGTCGGAGATGCCTCCTTTTACCTGTTACATACATTTCCTGTCGGCACAAAGTTATAATACCCTTCTACCCTATGGGTAGCGGGTATAAAAACTTATAATTCCATTGTGTTGAGATTTTCAAGAAACACTCACGTAAAAAAATGAAATATTTTGGTTCGGTTAATTCGTCACTTTATTCGGATTTTATAAAACGATTCCTTTTTTGAATTACTTATTCGTTTAACTTTGATCGCAACCAAATATGTAGAATATATATAAACTATAGAATTTATTGCTTGTACCAAAATCGATTCACTAATTTTAAAGTTTTGCTTGCTATCGGTTTTATTTATTTTCTTGGGGGAAGATGGGAGTGAAACAAGTAAGAAAGCTACAGTCGAGTGTACCCGCTACCTATTTTAAATAAAAGTAATATATTTTGCGGTATTATTCTCAAAATATACCGAATATACGACAAAAATACTAAAAATATACCAAATGGTATATGTGGTATATCGGTGTAGTACCGCATTCAAAATATACCTTAGACGGCACAATATACCAGATTGTCAGCCAAAGCAACTAAGACCCCTAGTAAGTAGGCGTTTTTGTCCATACAAAAGTATTTCTTTAATAACTTCGACAATATTTATCTGATCGCAACCAAATTCTCTGGGTATAAAAACATGAAAAATAGGATGAAAATATTATAAAAGAATAGAAAAAGGTTGTTGCCTGCAGAATCCTTTTTGGATTTCAAAATACGATCTACCGAAAATGCGTCCATTTTTATACCCGCTACCCATAGGGTAGAAGGGTATTATAACTTTGTGCCGACAGGAAATGTATGTAACAGGTAGAAGGAGGCATCTCCGACTCTATAAGGTATATATATTCTTGATCAGCGTCAACAGCCGAGACGATCTAGCCATGTCCGTCTGTCCGTCTGTGTGTCTGTCCGTCTGTCCGTATGAACACCTAGATCTCAGAGACTATAAGAGATAGAGCTATAATTTTTTTTCGACAGCAGTTGTTATGTTTGCACGCAGATCAAGTTTGTTTCAAATTTTTGCCAATAAAAAATGTAATTTTAAAGCTAGAGTTGCTAATTTGGTATATACAATAATAACTATAGTAGTTATGACTGCTGTAAATTTGGCTGCGATCAGATAAAAATTGTGGAAGTTATTAAAGTTAGTTGCTTTGGCTGACAATCTGGTATATTGTGCCGTCTATGGTATATTTTCAATGCTGGACTATATCGATATACCAAATATATAACTTGGTATATTTTTTTAATATTTTTGTAGTATTTTTGGTATATTATGAGAATAATACTGCAAAATATATTGCTTTTATTCAAAATAGGTAGCGGGTATCTCACAGTCGATCACACTCGACTGTAGCTTTCTTACTTGTTTTAATGCGGGATAATTGTCCGGAAATCTGAAATACATCCAAACATTTTTTGTAGTTCAAAACTAAAATTTATATCAAGTAACATATTTACCTCTGCTTTAATTTATTGATCAATTTAGTCACAAAATCTGTACAGGTTCGGCGAATTATTACCTCTGTTGCATCATCAATTTTCCCTTTTTAATTTCACAAATTGGATTCAAATATCCCAAATACAAATCTCTTTTTATATGTTATTCAAATTGGTTATGCTTATATCGCTAGACTCATTAATTAACAGACTGAACTTTTCGTTGCCCAGGTCAAGACGCAGATCTTCATTAAAGTGCACAGACACTACATTTTTAATAAGGTTAGTGCACTTGGTTCTGTGCAAT
The DNA here is from genome assembly GCF_009650485.2 of Drosophila albomicans. Classification (NCBI taxonomy): domain Eukaryota; kingdom Metazoa; phylum Arthropoda; class Insecta; order Diptera; family Drosophilidae; genus Drosophila; species Drosophila albomicans. The sequence goes on along the minus strand of NC_047628.2, from coordinate 3,479,039 downwards.
TTAACCTTCTTGGGGTCAAAATGTGTTTTTACCAATTCTCTTAGGTGGCCAACCGGCTCAATAGCACAATGCTGGGCTATAAACATATCATAGCTATTGCAGCTTCTTGGCCAGCAATCCCGAAACTTTAGCTTATACTTTTCTTTTGGCATTTTTAATTTAATATTTAAAATTTTGATAAAATTAAATTGGAGCGCGAAAGCAACTATTTTAGAAAAAAAAAGAATTTATATTAGATTTAAAAAAGGACAGATTTCCGGATGGAAAATCAAGGATGATTTTCAATTTTTTCCGGATGAAGCGTTAAAAACAGGATAGATCTGTCCGGTAAAAGGACAAATTGGTATCACTGTTGTCGATATCGACGCAGGCGTTGACGCCGATCAACAATAAATATATGTATGTATATACTTCATGGGGTCGGACATGCTTCCTTTTGTCTGTTATAAACGTTTCCTCTTGGCACAAAGTTTTAATATTCTTCTACTTACATATATACACATTTCATTTACTTAATTGCGAATTGGCTTTTTGCAAACATTCGGTTCTCCTTGCGCCATAGCTGTTTATCTCAACGAATTGACTAATCTAAACGATGTTCTTTTCAGGCCGTACTGGCAAATGGCTCCATAAAAGGCTTGTATGCGAATAGTGGTTCAGTTAGCTGCGGTGGCTTGCTTTGCCGACCCGTAACTGGGATATTTACACGTGATCCACTGCCGGAGGACGCCTATGTGCATGTGTCCACAATTCCTGCTGGAGCCTCAAATATTTCGATTACTGAACTTAAAAATAGTGCAAATTTACTTGGTAAGTCTTGGGGCTTAACATATCTGGAAACTAATCTTGATCTTACAATATTTCTATAGTCTTGCGCACAAGCGAACAGAAGAGCATATTCAATGGAGAGAATGAAGTATCTGAGAGCGGCTCCTATGAGGCTGTTGGCGCTACATTCGACTATCACCGTATCGATGGCGTTCAAAATGGAGAGGGTGTAACAGAATGGATCACTTGCACGGGACCTATCAAAGACGCTATAGAACTTTTGGTAAGAAACTCATTTTTATTTTTCAGTATATAGTCGTATATGTTATATTGAAACTGGAGAACAAACTCTTCTAGTATGTAAATAAAAAACAATTTCAATTCACTTACATTTGCCAATGTTCTACACAGGTATATAGTAATTTAATGAATCCGGGCATTAAGTATGAGTACTTGCTCCCAATTGTATCAGACTCTGAGGAGAACGAAATGTCACTGGAAAGCAGCGATGGCTTCTTGAAATCAGGTGGTGGAAATGAGGACGGCAGCTCGTCAAGTAGCCAACGACGCAAGCGAAAATTCAACTGGAAAGTGGTTGGCTTTAGTTCATGCACGAAATCCTGTGGCGGCGGTACCCAAACCCCAATTGTGCGTTGTGTCCGCGAGAATCCTGTGCGTTATTGGTCGCAGCGTCGTTGCAGCCACTCAGAAAAACCTGTCCTCAATGAGAATCTGCTGCACTGCAACACTCAGCCATGTCCCGCCTATTGGCGTATGGATGACTGGGGCGAGTGCCGTTGCCAGCACGGCGAGGCAGTGCGCCGTCGTGATTTGAATTGTGTTCAAGAGCTGGCATCTGGCATCGTGATTCATGTGGACAAAGCAGCTTGCATGGAGGAACAGCCGCCCAGTGAGAAGCAGTGCGAGTGCCCTAAAGGTCGACGTCGCAATTCCGGTCGATATCGCATGCATTCTCATTCCGATTCCATAAATGGTACACATGTCGCTCGAAGCAGGACTCAAAAGAAATTGGGTGATGCAGTTTGGTTAATGTCCGAGTGGAATCAGTATTGTTCTACTTCGTGTGGACCTGGTATACAGTATCGCACCATTTTCTGTGACCGACCCAAAACTAAGGCCGAGCGTTGCGATCCCCGAGACATACCGGAGAATAGGCGACCCTGTACTCAAACTGCATGTGATGTAGGAGACTGGTTCATGGGCCCGTGGTCACCATGTAGCGGAGATTGCTTCAACCTAACCCGTAGTCGGCCGGTGCTTTGTATTAAGAATCAACTTATCACCGATGATGAGGAATGTAAGGCAGATTTAAAGCCCCAAGTAATGGAGAAGTGCTCACATGACGAAGTTGCCTATTGTGCGCCTCGTTGGCATTATTCGGAGTGGTCAGAGGTAAGTCATACTGTAAGTTCATTGAACTATTGGAATTCATTGTGAAATTATTTATGTTTCGTAGTGCACCAGATCCTGTGACGGAGGCACTCAACGGCGAAGTGTCAAGTGTCTTGAGTACGACGAGAAGCTGAATGCTCTGCGAGAATCTACTAAGTGCAGATATGCGCTAAGGGAACACATCTATCGTAATTGTAATACGCAGAAGTGCGAAGGTAATAAATAAAACATTTGTTTTTACACTCAAATATATTTAAGTAAACAAAACCTTGATTTAATAAACTGATAGGAGTCAGGAGTTTTCCCAATGCTGACTTGCAACAGTTGATTAAAAGTTGCCGTTTAATGCATCATTTTCGTTGTAATTGAACTACGAACATATTCATTTGCAAAAACAATAGTTTGCAAAAAGTTTCAATATACTTATAACTTTGAAAATACCTATATTTTTTTAAGTGTTCATTCTTAAGTTCGCCTATTAATAAGAGCAACTATTTAAAACAAGAATTCGATAAAAAAATTATTATTTAAAGTGCATTAGTGCATTATTTATCTGCATACAACTTCATCTAATTATGACATTTTTTTCGCAGATCTAACTAACGAACTAATCCAAAACGATGAAGCCACGGAATGCTCGGATCATTTTCCTAACTGTAAATGGGCTGTACAGGCGAAGTTATGCAGCTATGATTATTATCGCGAGAATTGCTGTATTTCCTGCACAAAACTCCATTAAATCGTATTCGATTATAGAGCTCTGTTTAACAAAGTGTAGCTTTATTTCACGCACACAAAAATGAAACGAAAGTGATCTTGAAGCAAAATCTTACATTTATCCCTAAAGGTTCATAACTACTCGTAAATACATTCATATGTATATCCATATATTAAGTATCAATTTTTACCTAGCTGCAAATTCTCAGTGTGGATTCCAATTTAACATACGAACGCATTTACATATTAATTATATTATTTAAGTACGGTAAAACATACGTAAAACAAGAAAACTTAATATAAAAAATAAAAACAAATGTACTAAAAATATCTCACATATGATAAATGTTGAACCTGATGTTGTTTGAAGTGCCACAATTAAAGATATACAATTTTCGCATAACTTTATAATAAATATTTAACTACTGACTTATTTTTAAAATAGAATGACGAGTATGGGATTTAAGTTAAGTCTCTATTTCAGATACTTTCATGTCAAGGTATTGCAGTAACTTTAAATAAATAAAATACATATTCCCATCAAATGGTTCATTGAGGTAAAAAAGTATAAAGATTTTGGTTGACTATTCAACTGACTGAATATGCAACATTTGTGCAACTACAATCCTAAGAGTAAGCGGTGCACCATATGGTTTAATAAAGTTTGCACACAATGTAGGGAACAGTTTCCAAAAAGTAGCATTAAACAGCACTCAAAAAAAGCACTCAGATCTTGGGGAGAGAAGCTTATCACACCGGAAGAATGCTACGCATCTATTAAAGGTTTTGAATCGGAGGCGGTCAATAATTTCGTTCATGATGATATCTGGTGGAAACTTCCGATGGTTTTACTGATTTGTGGTTGCATTCTTGTAATATTGATGACATTTTGTTTCCTTTGTCAACGGTGTGTAGAGAAAATACATCAACACGTTCCACCAAGTGTTGACATAGATATTTGTGAAAGAGAGCGAACTTTTTCTGGCCGACGCAAACAGTCGTGTGGCTGCGAAGCCACCGATCGAAGAAGTACTTCCACAAATCGAACAAGTTATTTTCAAAGAGAGTCCAATTATTAAATGATATCGTGATATTAAGCAATGTAATATTTGTCCTGCGGTTTATTTAATATACATAAATAAACTAGCAATTGTATGAACGATGTACTTTGAGTATTGGGAGCACACGACGCCATATTCACAGACCGAGTGACAACGACCGAGAGTAGAGAGTAGAGAGCATGTAACGTTTTAATGAAGATTCACTCGTTACACAAAACAAACAGCAGTCAATGACGCACTTTAATTTCCATCGTACTACTTAAATTTGTAATTAAGGAAAAAACCCATAATTAGTACTTTTTACTGTGAAATTCTGTAAGAATTGTTGTAGTATTATTGAAATGTTTACATTTACTTTCACTTACATATGTATATGCGTTTTTAAAGTAGTGACGTCATTGCCAACTCTCTGCTTTGTGGATATATAAATTGTGAGCAACCTGCGCATGGCGTTGAATATTTCACTCAATTGCACGCTCAGCGCTATTGCGCTTAAGCCCTCATCTCAACAATAAGAGTACGGTCAGAGTTGTTCACGCGTCCGGTTGTTGCCGGCTGCGCTGATAATCATACACTTAAGAAGGCACTTCAGCTAAGCTAATTGTTTTCTCTTATCGTAATCCAAGTACATAGTACACACAAATTGAACTTAACTGCCTATAAAAGCAAGAACTGCGACTTGAACGCACTTAGTTTAGCGCCATCAACAGCATACGTTTGCAATGTCAAAAACAATTGGAATTTGTTTAACATTACTTTATGTACTCAGCTTCACGCATAATGTTGAGCTCAGACATATTAAGGGTGCACCTAAATCCGATCCAGAACCACAATGTGGATATAAGGTACGTGTCACAATTAAAAAATAAAAGCCAGAAAATCAATCTTTTACCCCCATTACATGCAATTGTGCCGGCCAACCGAGCCCTCTCTTATCGCAACTGCGTATGTATATACATATACATATACATACATCCATAGTATAAATTAATGCACATATACTAATACTTTCCCTGTGTGCTTGTTGTTGACGAGTACTTTTATTGGTGTCAGCTAGTATTCTCTTTTGCTAATATCTCCTTATCAGCGGTATTCACAACAAGAGAGAGAGAGAGAAAGAGAGAGAGAGAGCAGAGCCGTGATTGTTTTCGGAAATCAAATTTCATGCGATTTTTAGCGACTTATAATTGTTTCAAGATTCAAGTTATCTGGCATCTTATTTGTTTTGACTAATGCAATTCAATAAATATTTAATGTTTACTTTAGAGCTGCCATCCAACAAAACCAAATATGCTGAATGTACATCTTATTGCTCATACCCATGACGATGTGGGTTGGCTTAAGACTGTCGATCAATATTATTATGGAAGTGAGACCCAAATTCAGAAGGCTGGGGTGCAATACATTATTGATTCGGTGGTGGAATCCTTATTAAGAGATCCCGAAAAACGATTCATTTATGTTGAGTCCGCATTTTTCTTCAAATGGTGGAAGGAACAGACGGAGGAACTGCAGGACAAGGTGAAAATGCTGGTAAACGAGGGACGCTTGGAATTCATAGGTGGAGCCTGGAGTATGAATGATGAGGCAACCACGCATTATCAAAGCGTAATAGATCAATTTGCATGGGGTTTAAGGTAAATTTAAATTTAACCTTCCAAAACATTAATGAATATGAATTGTAAATTGCAGGTTATTGAATGATACCTTTGGAGAATGCGGCAGACCCAAGATTGGCTGGCAAATCGATCCGTTTGGACATTCACGAGAGATGGCATCCATGTTTGCACAAATGGGATTTGATGGTATGTTTTTCGGACGGTTGGATTACCAGGATAAGGACGAACGTTTGATGACACAAAACGCCGAAATGATATGGCATGGTTCCGAAAATTTGGGTAACATTGTGAAAGAATTTAATATAAAAGAAATTTTACAGTTAGTGTTCGATTCTAGGGGAGAAAGCTGATTTATTCTCTGGGGCACTATATAACAATTATCAAGCACCGGACGGATTCTGCTTTGATATTCTGTGCTCCGATCAACCTATTATCGATGGTAAACATAGTCCAGACAATAATGTCAAGGAGAAGGTAAGAGTTAATTGTCGATTGAATTGCTTCGGTTCAGGTTAATGTTACCTTTTCCATTGTCTACCGTCTTACCCCAATTCCATTTCTGAAACTTCATCAGGTTGATGAGTTTTTGGAATACGCTAAAACTCAAAGCACCTATTATCGTACCAACAATATCATCATTACCATGGGTGGCGATTTCACTTATCAAGCTGCTCAAGTTTATTACAAGAATCTCGACAAATTGATACGGTAAATGTTCCTATATGTATATGCGTATGTGTATGTTTGATTATTATCGCTTTGTCCAATTGTTAGCGAAAGCCTCTCCTACTCATTTGGTTCAGTCCATCAATCCAGCTAACCTAATCCTAAGATTCTAAATAATAAGGTCAACTACTTTTTGTGTATAGATCGATGCATTCTTTGAGTTTGTTACAAAGATGGCGGAAGGTTATAGAACTAATAATGTTCTTATTACCATGGGTGAGGATTTCCATTACCAGAATGCTGATATGTGGTATAAGAATCTGGATAAACTGATCAAGTGAGTAGCAGGGGCTTTCCTTCACTTCAAGGTAGCTTGTAAGAGAAAGTAAGCACGCTCCAATATGCTTCTATGTACCATCCCTCTTAAGGTATGCCAATGAACGCCAGGCCAATGGCTCGAAAATAAACCTGTTGTATTCAACGCCATCGTGTTACTTGAAATCCCTGCATGATGCTGGCATTTCGTGGCCTACAAAGAGCGACGACTTCTTCCCATACGCATCCGATCCACATGCTTACTGGACCGGTTACTTCACCTCGCGACCAACTCTGAAGCGCTTCGAGAGAGACGGCAATCATTTCCTACAGGTCTGCAAGCAGCTTAGTGCTCTTGCCCCACAGCAATCGGCAGAGTTTGATCCACATTTGAATTTTATGCGTGAAACGATGGGAATAATGCAGCACCACGATGCGGTTACTGGAACGGAGAAGGAAAAGGTTGCTCTAGATTATGCAAAACGATTAAGTGTTGCCTTCCGTGCTTGTTCCACCAATATCAGATCTGTTTTAAATCAACTGTCAAAGGGATCCAGTCAGGAGACATCAACAAATTATCCATTGGAACTAAAAACTTGCTCGCTTCTGAATATAACTAGTTGTAGCACATCCGAGTCCAGCTCCCGATTTGCTTTAACACTCTATAATCCTTTGGCTCATCGTACCAATGAATACGTGAGAATACCTGTGCTCGATTACAATTACGTCGTAACAGATTCCTCTGGTAAGGATTTATAATACATTGCGTATTATGAAATATAATGAACAACTCGTATCGGTCCACATCTAGGTAAAAGTTTGCCAACCCAAGTGGTCCCAATACCTGCACCTGTGCTGTCAATCAAGCAAAGAAATTCTAGTGCCATTTATGAGCTTGTGTTCTTGGCCTCAAATTTACCAGCCGTTGGATTTAAGACATATTTTATTGAGAAATCTGATGACACAGCTCATAAGAAACCCAAATCTTTACCAAAGAAATCAACGAGTTACACCGTGATTGGAGACAAGGTAATGAACAATATCCAATGTGTATTTCTCAACTAATCGTAATAATCAAATGCCCAATTTCATTATAGAACTTCAATTTAACTTTTGATACGAACGGTTTTCTTTCACAAGCGTCGGCCGATGGCATGACAAGAATGATTTCCCAGGAATTTCTGTACTATGAAGGGGAAATTGGAAACAATAAGGAGTTTCTAAATCGTTCATCTGGCGCTTACATCTTCCGCCCCAAGGAGGGCAAATTACATTTCGCCACAGATCACGTTTCTATTGATGCGTATAAGGGCTCCTTGGTACACGAGGTGCATCAGAAATTCAATGATTGGATTAGTCAAGTGGTACGCATCTATAACGGAAGAAACTATGCCGAGTTCGAGTGGTTGGTGGGCCCAATTCCCATTGAAGATGGTAACGGAAAGGAGATTATTACTCGTTTCAATTCGGATATTAAATCAGAAGGCATTTTCTATACCGATTCCAATGGTAAGCCAATAATTTTGGAAACTGTACTTAAATTCGATAAATAATGTATCCCTTAGGCCGAGAAATGATAAAACGCCAACGAGATCATCGTGATACTTGGAATCTAAAGCTTCATGAAAGCGTCTCGGGTAACTATTATCCAGTGACAACAAAAATCGCTCTAGAGGACTCAACGGCACGTATGGCGATCCTAACCGACAGGGCACAAGGAGGTAGCTCCATGCAAGACGGTGCCTTGGAGTTAATGGTTCACCGTCGTCTGTTGCACGACGATGCATTTGGTGTTGGCGAAGCCCTCAACGAAACTGAATACGGCATCGGACTGATTGCCAGGGGCAAGAACCATTTGTTTATTGGTGCATCTTTGATGCGCGAGGATATATCCCTTAAAGCAATGGAGCGTTTAGTGCAGTTGGAGACCTTGTTGCCATCATGGAAATTTTTCAGCAATATGAAGGAATACACCCAACAACAGTGGCTCAGTGAGTTTACCAACTCGGTAAGTATCGTTGAGTTTACGAATAACAGAAAGCAGTATATTGCATCTATAATTTTTTCTACAGTATACTGGAATTTCATCAACCCTCCCAAAATCAGCGCATCTGCTAACCTTGGAGCCATGGCACGATAACGAACTACTTGTTCGATTTGAGCATATTCTTGAAAAAGATGAGGATTCTAACTACTCCAAGTATGTGCAGTTCAATGTCAAGGATGTACTGGGTGGTTTCAACATTGTTGATATGAGGGAAACAACATTAGATGGAAATGCGTGGCTAGACGAGCACCGACGCTTCGAGTTTGTACCTGATCCAGAAGATGAGAGCTATAACGCATATGGCGTATTCAAGAAGCAATCGAATAGGGTTCACCTACTGGATGCAGCTAAACCTCTACTGGGCGTCAAATATTCAAATGAAGCCTTGGAAACCGGAGAATTGGGAGCCGAAAGCAATCGCATTAGACGCAGTGCTAACAATAGACATTTTACTATGCACAGAGAACGCACTACCCAAGACGAAAGGAAGAGCGCTAATAAAGCATATGTACCAGCAAATGACCGCGCCAAATATTTGATCGAGTTAAGTCCCATGGAAATTCGTACTTTTGTCATATATCTAGAATAATACCCGCTATAAAATATTCTATAAATAAATAGATCTTCAAAGCATTTTGTTGGTTTTAAAATTGACAAAAATACATTTAAAAATGCTGTCAAATAAGATAATGTTGTCATATTGTCGGGTCACATTATATGATCTTTATATTTTACATTTCATATTTGTAATCCTTTCTCATATTTCAGGATCAACCAGGCGTTTGCTTATTACAAATATAATATAATATTATATATATATATATATATATATATATATATATATATATATATATATATATATATATATATATATATATATATATATGTCTATGTGCATTTAGCAATTTTTGTTCCTCAAGTTCAATAGCAAATTATTTTCGTCCATGGTAGCCCAGCTCGGAAGTTCTGTGGTATACTCCCAGCCAATACCCTATGAAATAAAGAAAATATGAGCTTGATTCTCCAAGTATAAATAACAACTAACTTTGTATTTCCATGCATGCAAATACATCACTAGATCCGATGTATTTGGATCTCTATAGTTCATCTTGCATTCCAAACAATGGGGATCTGTTGTTACTTTGGCAGCGTCAAAAGTACAATCAGGTGCCTCATAGCCAGTTTGAGCAGATACAGTAACCTGGGAAAATGAACAACATAAAAACAAATTAATATTAATTGAAATCTATGTACAATATTTTACCTTTGACTGGTGAATTACATTGTCCTCAGTTGGCAATGCACCAACACTAATATTTGCTGAAACTGTGTCATCCACCTTTTTAAGTGGAGTAGTTGGAGCATCATCTGTGCCCAACCAATTTTCAGCGTTGTGTATAGTAATTAAATCGTTTATTAATTGATCTGCAGTTTTTCCACCAATATCACCTCCACGTCCCTTCAAGGGACCGAACACCTCATGGTTGTATAACGGATCGTTCACAATTGGGTAGCCTGAAAGACAAAATAAGCAGCTAGTTGGTCATAATAATGAATAGTTAAAATAGAGGCGTTACCTAGATATTGTAAGTGAACTCTGATTTGATGCATTCGTCCAGTTAAAGGTTTGCATTGAACAATGCTATAATCACCGATTTGAGATATCTTTTGAAAGGTTGTTTTACAATCTTTACCCTTCGGGGACACCTTGCACACTCCAATTTTATAACTTACGACTTCAATTGGTTCACTGCACTCAATAATTCCACTAGAACAATATCAATCAGCTAATAATTATACTTGGTGAAGCCTTCATGAACAACTCGTACTTACTCAGGAAAATGACCCTCAACACAACAAACATATTCTTTTTGAACTTGTCTGTTCCGAATCTGTTGCTCCATTTGCCTTGCTTTCTCTGAAGTCCGGCCGAAAAGCAAGAGCCCAGACGTCAAGCGATCTAATCGGTGTATCGTCCGCAAATTCTTTAGATTGAACTCTTTGGCAAGTATAAAAATCATCGTATTGTGTCTATAGCGACCACATGGATGAACCTATGGATAAATTATGGTTCGATAAAAATGAATCACATTACAGGTGATAATTAAAATTACCGGAATTGAGGCTGGTTTGTTGACAACCAAAATGTCCTCGTCCATGTACACAATCTGAATCTGCTGTGAGGTAACAGGAACTTCGTGTCTGTAGTACAAAAAATAATCAATTATTCATGTTTAATTACTATTAGGGATATTTTACCTGTGAACCGTATTGGCGAGAAGATCGTTGTGCTTTAGCTTGTAGTCTATGGGTACCTTTTCGTTGTTCACTTGTAATGTTCCAGCCTCAATGCTCCTTTGATATTCCTCGGGAGGATGCGCTCGGAATTCCCGAGAAAAGACATCCAAAATTTTCTCGCCAATCCAGCGACCCTTTGTAAATGTTGTGAATGTGAAAAAATAAGGGTAAACCTTTCGCAAACCTTTAGTTGCGTTTGGCTATGTTGATCTAGAGAAAATACAATTCATTCTTACCATTTTCTATATAATATGAAGTCTCCTCATATCTTTCTTCACTGAAACCTGGCCTTGTTAGTTTAAGATCTTTTGTTTCCAATTTCGGTTTCTTCGCTTCAAGAGGTATGTCTTCTTCGGGAGCCTTTCGCTTTTCTGCCAATTGCTCGGAAGATTGTTCAGCAACCGTTGTTGACTAAAACGAAAATTAACATCTTCAAGTTCGTATCACAATATGGGTTCAAGGAACTTGTGGCGCCCACTGAGAACTAACAGGTTCTAACAAATAAAACGACAAATAACAAAAAAAAAAGAGAGAATTGAAAGGGAAGTCGTATACTGCAGGAAAAGTAATAGACGGCTGTAACAAACTCAAATTGTCATCATAAAACAGTGGTCCGCATTCGTATCTTAAAAGAAGGCGGACACAATCAAGTTTGCACACCATAGTCCTAGTCACAACCAGAGTCAGAGTGAGAGTATTCAGTACCCAAAGGAATACCGTGGGCATACCGGCCATATCAAGAGTGTAAAGAGAGGAACTGCATTCAAAACAAAGAAGCTTGAATAATAAAACTGTGCTGGCGAAAAACACCAATACATTCGCAGATTTGACATCCTCTATTTTAATGTCGAGACTTATTCCTTACTTCAATAGCCCTACAACTACCACAACGAGTCACACTGCACTTAGACTTGTCGAGGAGAGATATCTCCAACACTACTCATACATAGAAACACACAAATTCCTACTACGTACGTACACTTATTGTGGTAACTTTAAATGCAAGTGACACAATAGGCGCATAATGGAAGACAAAAAACATTTGGAGCAATTTACTTTTAAGCAGCAGTGCGATACCTGCTTAAAACAGGAGCCACTGTTGCCACCACTGATAATTGCGGAAGCGCCAGGTTGCGCCAACTTGACAAGGAGCAGCTCGTCAGCAAACAAGACGGAACGACGAACGACAAAAACATAGCAGCAAGCTTCAGACCCGAGATACTGACGACGACTCGAATAACATATACCCTGCCTGTCATAAAACTAGAGAGAATCGATTCATCTAGAGGTACACCCGCTTGTATTCGTTTTTCTTATGCAGGATACAACAAGAAGCGACAAAAGCACACTTCAAATGTGCAGAAAGGAAAAGCAAAATGAGAAATAATTATGCCAAATCCGCGGTTAAAATATGAAGGTAAACGAGACGGCCAGCTGGAAGTCATTAGCTTTCTCTCCCTCTTTCTCCTCTCTCTTCTCTATTCAGTGCGCAGCTAAACAAAGGTTACTTATACTAAACTCTTGCTTTGCCGTGGTAGACAAATGAGTATGAGTTTATTTAGTAGCGGTCCACATAAGCTACGTGCTTACTTAGCCCCCAAAAGAATATAGATATTCTGGTTGCGTTACAAACATGAAAAACAACACAGCCTGACCGCGCAAACAGTCATAATCCCCAGCTTTAAAAATCCTCATCTTAAATTCCATATCATTCTATTTTCTGATATATAGTGATACTACATTCGTGTCCAATACTTCAACTAAGTATTTCCCGTATTAGTCAGACGCGGAAAAAAATCATAACCAATTCATAGCACATTGATTTCATTTTGCTGATAAAAAATACAAAAGGAAAAAGAATTTCAAAACAAATCTAAAATGTAAAGCTCTTGCCACATACTTTATACAAAGAAAAAGTTTGATTGTGTCACGCCGAAGAAAAAATATCCTTGCGGAATTTTTTGAAATGATCTCATAATAAATAGCAATTTGAAAATAATTTGAGTAATAGTAGATAAAATTTGATTAAGAGTTCAATGCTAATTAATGATTATCTTACAAATTTTGTAAATAAAACTATAGGATACCCCTAATAAGACTTCAATAATTTTAAAAGTTGAAAAGATACTCTTCACACAGATCTTATGTGATAGGAAGTTTAACATATTTCTATTTATTAAAAAACGTGAATAATAGAAATTGTAATTAGTTTTACCTTTTCATACTTTAACAATAGCATTCAGTGCAATTCATGTCAGGGGAATAGAACAATAATTATGATTAACGTCATTTATGGCACACGTATCGAGCAGGATAACTAATACTGTAATGGAATTCAGTTCAATGCTATCTACGTTTTAAAAAGAATAACATGTGCAAAGAGAATATGAATATTTATTATGAATGGTAGAAGAATTAATTATTTGTATATAAAATATTTTTATATTTAATCTTTTAAAAAAATGAAGTTCAAAATCTATGTAAATATGCATATATTATATTTTGAAAACTGGAGAATTCCCAACACTTGCATGAACTTACTTCACTGGCGGATTCTTCATTCACTCCATAAGTCCACACGGACTGCGATTCTTCAATTTTGTCCTTAGCATTCGCATTAGCAGCAACACTCGGAGCCTCAGTTGAGACACCGACGCCGTCGGCAATTGAAGCGGCGGCATTTATGTTGTTGATGTCCGACCGGAATAGAAAAATGTTTTGTACATCCACCGTGTCGTCACCGTGCTGAGTTTGCACGTGGCGCAACCCTTTAGGCAATGTCATACTTGGCCAACACAGAATGGATTCACCAGCAACAGCCCTTACAGCTTTAATATGCACGTTTGGCAATCGTTTTCTAATGAAACAGTGATACCACTGCAAACAAAAACAAAAATTATCAACACGTGTGTGCCAGCAAGTAATGTATTTCAAATAATTAGTTCAATTATAAAATAAAATGTTTAAGTTTGCACTTGCTAGGCGTAACGAATTCGCAGTAAGCCATAAGCTCTTCATTTAGAAACTTAATATTTAATAATATTTTATATTTCTTTTTATTTAGTGCACTTCACGCGAGTTTGAGTAAATTAGTTCGATAACTCTTATACAAGCGCATGGCTATCGAACAAATCGAGCTATAATAATCGGTTCACTTATTCCAACAGTTCCAATTGAATGGCATGTAAACAAATTTGGTGGTTGGGTATATTCGTTCACATTTTAAACGTAATTTGATTTTAAACTTGGTACTAACCAAAGTGTCAATTTTACTTTATTATATAAAATTTGTTTAAATGAAATTAAATTAGTTGAGTACTATTACAATAATAATTAAACGAAAAAGAGTGAGAGGTACGAAAGTCGGTCAACGTCATTATAAAAACCAATTAGATGACTTCTAGATTAGAAAATAAAAAAGTTCAAAAATGTAAATAGATTTAAGGCAAAATGTTTGAGCTTTAAGCAAAACGATGCGGTCGTTTTAAGATAGTTCAAACGAAAGCTTTGATATTTTCCGCTTGATTTTTCGCCTCGTCATGTGTAAGCAAATTTATGTAAGTTCAAAGCATGCAATGAAAACAAATGCACATGCAATAGATTTTTGAAAAAGATAACAAAACGCAACCAAAGAATTTGACCGGCAGATTGTACATATGAATTATGTATGTACATATGGATGTATTTCTATTTGAACTTAATTATTCAATCAATTGCAATCGTTTGTTTGTATTTAATGCTTACTGTTAGAGACTTAAAACTTTTCCGCATATCATATTTACTTATATATATACATATATATACACACATATTGTTTATATATACAACATTTAAGTACATTACAGTACATACTAAATCGAATTCTCTAGATTACAATTTCATTATATACAAAACACACCTTTTAAATTCATGTCCAATTAATTTCATTATTATATACATACATACTTACATACAAACTTTATATTCCCATACATATTTATATATACATAGATACATATGTATTGTGGTTTTTGGTATATAGGATCCCGCACACAATATTGTTTGTAAACACGCAGTTGTAGCTGGGTAGGTTTTACAGTTTGTATAATTTTTGATGAGAAATCGTGATGTCGTCATTTCTGACTTTTTGTCCAGGCGAAAAGTCAATTTACAACTACCAACGCACACACACACTCTCATGTAGTCACACGCACACAAGCTAAGAATGTTAGAAAAAAATAAAAAATAATGTAATCGGTGAGTGCGCACACCTACAAAATATCGTGCTGATTTAATCACTTTCTTCGTCGGTTGGCACCAGCAGCAAATGCCAACTTTTACTCTCATATACACGCACACGCCCACACACCCAGACTTCTGGTTAGACCAAGACCAAGAGCCTTATGGCCAGTGGCCATTAAATGTTGCCCTAAATAAGGGGCAAGCCTTTTTTGGTCGCCTTAACTTGAGTTGTGGGCTTACAGAAGGATGTTGTAGTTTCGTGACCGAGTGCTTTTCAAGGAGAACGTCCTTTCAACCGAATAACATACTATAGTAGTCGCTGTCCCGGGAAGTGAAGAGAGTAGTCAGAGTAGTAGAGTAGTAGAGTTAGCGATAAGAGAGAGCGAGAGCGAAAAGCAAAAGAGAGAGAGCGAGAGAGAGAACAGGTGTGCTAAACTAGTCACGCAGTTGGGCATGCAATGGTCGCGCTCGCTGTTGGCTTTTTTACTCCGTGGTATACACGATATTGTCGGCTTGATTCCAGGAGATATATTTTCTGTGCCCCCAACATGGATTGCGTCAGAGCATTACGAAAATTAATATTCGTAAGCTATGAAGTAACCCAAATGGAAACTTCACTATTTAACTGGAATCGCGCAAAGACGCACTACAAAATAAGCCTTCATGATGATTTCGTTCGAGAGTCGATTCGAAACTGGTAATATGATTTAATGCAGAACTTTAACCTCGTTAATCGAAGGGATTTCAATGTCAACCTTAACGAAGGTCAACATGTCCACACAGTCAGCCATCAGCCGTCAGCGCAGTGACCTAAACGTTGCGAAGCTACAACTAAAATAATTGCAATATAATTACTCAGGCGAATGTAGGTCAACATAAACCAACTCGGACTCGCATTTGGTGTGACGCTACTCATACATATGTACATATGTACTACATAAATTATACGTTTACTAACATGCATACGAACTTGTGTTTGGCTGAACATGTTCATATGTATGTACACAGGTTCATATATGTATATGTATGTGTTTATGAATGTAATTGGTTCGCATGGGTTTAAATATAAAATTGAGAAACAAGCTTAAGTATACATATCATACTCTCATTGTTAGTAACATATTATTATGCAATGCTCAACAATTCCTGGAATGTATTGATCGTATTATCCTGTAAATGTACACATGTATATTTGCATGTAGTAGTATGTTTGTACGCTACAATGATATTTAATAAGCGTAGAGACAAAAATTTATTTTATAAATATTTATATACATACATATTTGCATGTGCATGTGTTTATGTAGTAAGAATATCTAAACATCGTGCAGATCCCGCACAAAGAGAGATGTTTTCTTTCGCCCTGTTCAACTAAATCACGAGGAATTTAATTTTTGTTGGGCCTACGCCAAGAATATTCTTTTGTTTAACGTAACAATATGAAACTTTCATCAAAATCAAGCATTAATATGTACTATATGCTTGGACATACATGCATATGTATGTACATATATCAATACATAATTATGTCCGCTTCTATCTATGCTTAAGTATAATACAACCACATTTACGAAATGGCACGTGTACTTATGTATGTATTATATGTGCGTATCATGAAAAGACCTTATTTATGGGATTAGACTGGGAATTTACGATAGTACATAATTTTTATGCTTTGTCACTGAACACCAAACAAATAAAAAGTTTTGATATTAATTTTTTAAAATTCAAATCCTATGCTCTCGTTTATTATTTAGATTACGCATGTTTAGGAATTTGTTAAATATATATATATATATATATATATATATATATATATATATATATATATATTTATATATATATATATATATATATATATATATATATATATATATATATATATATATATATATATATATATATATATATATATATACTTTGTCTTACATATCTATAGGACATATTATTTACCTTGAAATACCATCATATTGTATCTTGCTAGATTTGCTCGTATGCGAAATATTAAAAATTTCTTATTAAGATTTTATATAATATCATTTTTTATCTGCTCATATGCAAAGAAATTAAACATTTCTTATAAAGAACATAAACAGTCAATTGATGTTTATGTTTATATCAATTGTAAATATTTATTTTAAATTGAAATGAAGCACTTAATAGAATTTAAAAATAAGCCCCTTTAGTGTGAATGAAAAAACCAAATTGTGGATATTAATATCAAAAAATATCAAATATAGAGTAATAAGTTATATTATTAGCAAATTTCTTGCGTCGATCATAGCAAAACTCTAGCGAATCCATGCAACCGACATTAGATATTCGATTTAAAATATGTTGTCAACAATAAGTAAATTAAACAAACAAACTGACTCGCTGCAAGTTCGAAGAGAAAAATATCAGAGTTTAAACTTAACAGCAAGCATTGCTCTTTGCTGTTAGACTATTGCGTATACGCAACCCAACCGATAACATTCTGCCCTGTTGTAGTTGTAGCAGTAGTCGTCGAAGTAGCAGAGCGCGCGTAATTCAAAATGTCGGCCCACAGTCAGAGTGGCGCAGTTGGGGCAGCTTCAATCAGTCGGCCGCTTGCTTTCAGCCGGAGAGGTTGTCGCGCGCTTGTTATTGCGGAAGAGTTGTGTCAACGTGAGCGACGCACGATTTAAAAACGCCGACGCTCGTATGTACGCCTCAAACACAACAACATTGATGGCTTACAATCTAGGTAGCTCATAAACGAGGATGTGAGTGTGCGGGCGTGTCGCGCAGGTTAAATATAAAACCCGTTCCATTCGTGTGTTGTTTTTGCGTGGTAATAACTACTAGCATTCCGGCAATATAGTAAGATTGATTTGTTATCAAATCAATCAAAATATGTAACACAAACCGATGAATGAAGTGAAGTGATTTTTAGAACGGACTTCCAGCAATCAAAAAGCCTTTTATGTGTGCTATCAAATGGATCTTCATTGTTTACGTGATGTCATGTCATTCATATGCACTTAAGGCATAACATTCGAAGATTATTTATTAATATGAGATGAGAACATAAAACTGACCTATCTATAACTAAGCGTGTTTCACCACACTCGTAGAATTTTGAATTTCAGCGAATGTTTTAACTGTCATTTTAGGAATTTCTAAGAATGCCTTAAAAACCCCAGTAATTGATGAGTTACCTTAAGTTCTCGCCATCCGTTGTGAACATATCAGACTACAATCCAATTTGATTAGACTGCATAAATGTCATTATAATTATAATCGGTCTTTTTAGACATTTGACAAGAAAACTAAATATTAGGAGTGTGCACGATGAGTATAGCTATTTGAGGACAACGTTTTTAGAATATTTTCCTTAGCTTGTCTATATGCATGTGTGCTTGTGTGTGTATGTGTGCCCGTGCATGGCTCTGTACCAAAAATATGCGCCATTGCCGTAGTCTAACATCGTCCATTTTTACGTACGCAAATAGTTTTTGTTCTGAAAAATTGTTTATTTTTCTATACGAAAATATTTGTTGGCAAGACTTAGTTAGAGGTGACGTTTTCAAATATATCAAGTAATTTCAGTAGCCCTACGCACAAAATGGCCTTTAATAATCTTCACCAACGTCAACGTCAAACGTCAAGATCCGCTGTGCCACATGCCATTACCTAATATTCTTCTTTCGTTTTCCCCCAGAGCGGTTTCTTGTTCAGGACCCGAATACTTAAAGTAAATATTTTCGTTTGTCAATGATAAATGAAATGCTCTTCCAAGTCAAATACTTGATAGATAAATAAATGAGTTTCGCTTTCAATGGAAGACTAAATTGTGTCATTGGTTTGGATTTTATTTTGCATTAAGTATTGTTTATACGATCTTTAGACATTTTTATTGAGAAATCCTTTTGGCACTTTCCCTATATATGTATGCACAAGTGTACACATATCTTTTTTTGTGTATGGTTTATATAATATAAGAGATTAGTCTATAAAAAATTCTCGTAAAACAGACATCATCTTGTCATTGTATGATCAAACAAAAAGAAAACAGCAAAAAGATCACAACATTAGCATACATATCATTGAGCAGACATATATATATGAATATATATATATATGTATATACATACTTAGAGACAATACTTGTATATAGTACATAATGCAGAACCGAAATGAAAATTAGAAAAAATTTGTAGCTATTTCTTTGTGTGTGCGAGCAAACCTAGTAATACATCAGACTTATTTTAGCACAAAGCCCCGAAAAAAATAAATACATAAGTAAATAAATTCATAGCCTCACTCACCAAAAAAGATAGCAGCAGCTGCTCGAGTAACACGGGGAGGGGGCCGCGTAGTGGGGGTGCTGACTTTCGAAGGAGAAGGAGTGTGTATGAGTGTGTGTATGTGTGTGTGTGCGTGCTAAGGAGGGGAGCTCTCTGTATTAACTTTGCCGTTAGACGATCACCACTGCCTGGGGAGACGGCGGACGGTTGGAGAGAATGAGACCCACACTTTATGTGCCATGAACGATATAATTCTAATTGCGAATGGGGTTTTAAATGTATCAAATAAAAATAACACAACAAAAATTAATAACCACATTCTTAGAGGCGATATCAGAATGCTGCCGAAGCTCAAATACACTTACCTCTAAAGTTAACTCAAGTAATGCACGTATTTGAAAAATTATCTATTATAATTTTTCTATTTATATTCGATCTGGTTAAACATCGTTACAAAGAGAGAGCTAAGATATCTGACCATGATGATTTTCAGATCTCTTGGCGACCCATTCTACATACATAAGTTCCTACAGAACCCATTACAAAGGTATTAATAGGAAAAATGATTATGTATCCGCCTTGTTGGCCACGCTTTTCTGTATTCTAAATTTGTTTCAGCTTTCTTAGTTTCAGTCGATTTACACTATAGTATCAATTCCTTCGGCGTGTGACGAGTACATTAGTGGCCCAGTTCCTTTGATATTGGTATCTTCATAATATCCAAAGAGCGAGTCGCTTGCTCTATAATACTATATACTCCTATGCGATGTGTATGTAGCTATCCGCACTCATTTAGTTGGGCGGTCGAACACAAGCATACTATTCTATTTACACTGCTGGCAGTCCATCAGCCAAAAACCATCAGCTATCAACCAGCCGTCAGATGTCGAATGTGCATTTAAAATCCATTACGCTATATTTAGTGGCATTTCTTGCCATTGTTCCATTCCATTTTCATTTATTAGACGATAAACAAGTGCACCATGTTTCCCCCCTTTCAAGACAGGTAGTTTCTATAGTAGAGTCCCCGACACCGGCACCGACCCATGCCCATGCCCATATTCTTGGTTTGTGGTTCTCACTTTGTGTCTGTGTCAGTCTATCTGTCGATGTATGTTTGTCTGTGTGCGCGATTGTTGGATTTTGACAGTGCGTCGCTAAAAGCAACAACAAATTTACAAAATGAACACAAGACTACTGATTCTAGTTGGGATGCTAAGATGTTCTCGGTGTACACCATGAAATAATATCACAAAGTTTCACACAAAACTTTGCAAGCGCATTTCTTACAGTAAATCCTTTCGGAACATTTGCATTTTTCCACATTTATATACATTTATTTACATTCATATGTATCTGCAAAGCTATCAGCATTTTTCAAGTTGAATTTTTTAGATGTACAACGGAATTGGAGCCCATAAGGCACATTTGATTTGCTTTCCCCATTTTGTTAACGTCCCACTGTTAATGTCTCATTAACAAGCAGATGTTAAATTATACATAAGCATTTAATGAAATCAACAAAGTACTTTTGCAAACCTTGACATCATGAAATCTTCGCAAATCTATATTTGCTCTAAAATTTAAATACTTCTGCCTTACGTAAAACTAGCTTTTTCTCACAAATATCGCTGTTTATTATAAAGTTTTCTACAAACTAAATGGGGAAATTAAGTAATTTGATAACTGGAAAAGAAATAGCAACAATTAAGGATTAATTGCGAACTTGAAACAATTTATTGTAAAACGCATGCAATAAAATTTCCATTAAATTTCCTTTAGTATTTATTTGACTGAAATCGAAATTGGTGGTAATATGTATATTTATTAATGCCGAAATACCCGAAATGTTGGCCAGCATTTTGTGTTTTAACCCATTGTACAAGGCGTAAAATCACAACGATTTGTTAATAGATAAACAAAACAAAAGCAACCAAAGTAAAATCAAATTCCGAATTTCAAATAAACGCGTCGAAAGTGGCAGACAGCACTGAACTAATCTACCTATCGTGTACTCGTAGTCTACAGATACATATATGGAACCATATATATATATGTATATATAAATTTATGACAAATTCGTTATGTATGGTTCGCATAAACGTAAACGTAAACGTAAACAATGAAGATGTAGTTTGAAAATAAATGGCATTCGTCTGGTAAAACAGAACAAAAGCCAAGCAAAACTGAATGATTACTATAAAATTTGTAATTTAAAATTGTATAACCTAATTAAGATATTAAAGCGCTGATTGTGAGTGAAATATATGCATATATGTATGTGTGTGCGCATCAATTGACGTAAAAATAAGTAACACACAAAAAAGAATCGAAAGAAACTAGAGACTCAACATGCAGAATTCAGCGTCTTCTTGTGCCTGGTACTTGCCCTGGTCGTTGGCTGCCCAGCAGCACCAACATAAGCTCTTGGCAATGCAATCGCCGTTTGCTGACAAAGTGGCCACCGTTACGCCACCGGGCGCCATATACGCGCCACCACATCAATTGCAACAGCAACAGCAGCAGCAGCAGCATCAACAGCATCACCTGCAGCAACAACAGCATCAGCAGCACCAGCATCATCAACAGCATCAGCATCAGCAGCAGCAGCAACAACATCAACAGCCGCAGCAACACTCACCGAATACGGCGGCAGCACCGCCCACAAATTATCAACAGCCCACACTGCATCCCAGTGCTGGAACCCATTTCCCCCCCATGGCAGCCGCTTTCAATTTCACTCAGTCGCTGCTGAACGCCGCCCAGACGCCCAGCTATCCAGGACAGTTGACACAAGGCACGCAGCACAGTCACTCTCAGACTCAACAGCTGCTGCAGTCGACGATGTTCTCGCCGCTTTCACTGGGCGCCTATTACAATCCCATGGCTGCAGCAGCGGCAGCCGGAGCTGCAGGCGCGAATCATGCTGCGTATGGCGGCGTATCCTTGTCCGCGGCACAGCAGCAAGCGCTCTTGGCGGCTGCTTCGGTGGCAGCCACAACGCCAGCAGCCCTCATGCCACAGACAACACATGCCCAGATGCCGGTCCCAGTTCCAGTGCAGGTGCCTGTTCCAGTGCCGCGTCCAGCTCCGCCAGCTGCTGCATGTGCCCTTGTACAGCCGATGAGCTGCATGCCGCAGGATCTGCAGCATCTCTCTTCCATTAATCTCAATCTGGGTGGCGTGATGGCGCTAAGGAACCACACATCTGCCTCAGGCCTTACAACCATCAAATCGCTACCAAATGGCGCCGCCCCTTTGACGATTAACCGAAAGGTATGTGATTAACCAGGATAACTTACTATATTGTAAGATATACACAGAATACTGTCAGTTCTTTATATTATTATTAAATTTCTCATGAACTATACTCGGTTATATGAATATAAATCTTTTTTATTCGAATCTTATAAACTACATATGAAAGAAGAAATGATGTCACTAGGTTGATCAGACCGTCTGTCTATCTGCTTGTTATTTTTGCACGCAGATCAAGTTTGTTTTAAATTGTTACCCCTTCCGAACTCGAAATTCATAAAAAAAACAATAGGAATCATTTTAAAGCTAGTATTTTTGTACATACACTAATAACTACAATATTTATGATTTCTGAAAAAATTGATGCAATTAGATAAAAATTGAGGAAGTTATTTAGGAAACAGTTTTGTATGCCAAAAAACGCCTACTGCAATACCAAACATTACATTCGGTATATTTTAGTATTTTTGTGATATATGAATTTTGTAAACTTGGAGAATGTGGTTCTATTTAAAATGGGTATTTCACCCGATTGTAGCTATCTCAACCCTTTTTAAATAAGTAATATTGCGTCGTATGTCGTTGTCATAAACGGTCGACACTTTCTTACTTATTTTCATTCCCACTGTCTATGAAGTTATAACATATTCACACTAAAAGCACTTTCAGTGCACTTTTCCATTCAAATGAAGTCTACATCCAGCAATTGGAAAACTTTAACTTGACGACATTTAATCAAACGAAAGCCGTGTAAGCGGTATGTCATGATTTCTGATTTCTGTCCAACGCGACAGACTTTGCCTCAGCACCAGCCTCAGCCTCAGCCACAGCGACAGCGACAGCATCAACCTGAGCATCGGCTACAGCATGAGCCACCTGCAATCAAGCACTTGGGCGAAGGTCATCGAGACACAATTGATGTCAGTGGCTGTGAGAGGCAGCTGCTGTTTACGTTGAAATGAGCCGTGCTCTTGAACCATAAGTAAACTACATACACGTATGTACATACATATGTACAGAGATATACAGAGACAATCGGACAGATAGACAGACTAACCGACGGGTCGAACGGGTATAAATATGTAAAATCACGGGTGCTCATCATTGCCCCCGGATAATGATTTATCGTTAGTTGTGAGCCGTCGTGTTCAAGTTGAATTGTTCAATAGATGTTTACATAAAATACCTAATGTATGTACATTTGCACGAGGGTCTTACAGCCATCCGGCTTTTATTTTATAAAACTATTCAAACAATGCGCTGCCTCTACAAAACACTTCGAGTTGAAGTTTGTTTGCAAGGTGTTGTACTAGGTGCAGCAATAATAATTAAAAGCTGGAAGCTGTTGTCTCTCCAAAGAAATCAAATCTCAAATATGTGTATACATTTGTATATGCATGCTGATGTAATTGATCATTTCTATAACTTGGCTGAACCGGTTTGAAGAAGCGGATTCTATAAAAATAGCCGAGCTTAAGCGAACCAACTTACTCAACAATTATCTAAAGCTTGAGTTGTACAAAAAATACAGTCAATTTTCACATCGAAAATGTAATTCTATTTAGGATGACAACGAGAATAATAACAATGCATCGACGAATTTGAGATTTTTTTTTTTTTCGTTTAATTGATGTTTGATTCTAAGAAAATATAAAATTTTTGTACAGTACATATAAAAGTAGTTGTAGTTAATACACATTTAAACAATGAATCATTTGCGTGCCAAATCAGCATCCATTTCATTTAATATTATAGTACGAAAGTGTATATTTTCATCGAACAAATTAGAAACTAAATGTATTGTGATTCAATTTATAATTAGACGAACGTTTCAACAGAGAAATCGTTAGTTGAAAAACAAAGTGGAATTTTAGCGGATGTATAAACTAAACAGACTAAAGAGTCGAATTTAAACATTAAGACATGACGATACACTTACGATAACATAAGTAGCAATGTTTTGTAAATTTCGTGGATATGTGTGTTGTATTGTATTGTATAGTATTGTAGATAGCTCAAGTGGGTCCAAATTGAAGTGGATATGGATGTGGATGTGGAGAGGCATTATGTCAAAACTGCATCATGAAAACCCGACTATGACTATGCGTAATCCAACTGTGGAGTTGTAACGCTTTGGACATTCACTTTAATAGACTTTAAACCAAGTAATTTACAAGATTGTAATCAGAAATTGCTTATTACGATTTCCATTGTACTATTTGTTTGAATGTGAATGTGAGTGTGAGTATGAATGTGTTGAGGTGTTTTCTATAATTGCCAAATACATCGAGTTTGATACAATACTCGTGCACAATACATAATAATATCGCTTAACTGCCAGCTAATGGCAGCAGGAGTATGAAGTAAGATGATATCATATAAAAACAAAAACAAAAACAAAAAAGCAACAAATGTAATTACGCTTTGATGTTTAATAAATAAATACAAGTACTAATGCCATTTATAAGCCAAACAAGCTAACCTGCAATCTCCCTGTGCCTTGGCTTGCTTCTTACAAAGACCTTTCAGATTTTCCGCATCGCTACGCATTTTGTTGGTCGTTATTTCTGCAGTCATTTCAGAGTCTTTTGAAATGCAATGATTTCACGAGACGTGTGCTGCGGCAGTGCGGTGCGGTGCTATGCGGTGCGGTGCGATGCGGTGCTGTGAGCGGTAAACGTGGACTGAGTTGGTCAAGGTTTCCCACATAGCCCCATAAAGTAGCCACAACTGTGTGAGTTAGAGCCAAGCGCTATTTTGCCTTTTCTTTGTTGTTTACAAAAATTCATAATACGCATGTTAAATGTGGACACCCCAAACCCCTCTCTCACCACCTACTCCCCTACTCTCTATTCTCGGCCGTCTTAAAGTAGTAATATTCATACAACTAACACATGAGATATATTTACTAAAGAGTAGTGGCCCTTGAAAACGAGTTGAGGCAGTCGCTGCAACTACCGTCAAGTTATTAAGATACGACTAAAGACTCAAGATATTCTCTATTGTATACAAAATAGAATAAAACAAGTAAGAAAGCTACAGTCGAGTGTACTCGACTGTGAGATACCCGCTACCCATTTTGAATAAAAGAAATATATTTACCGCAGTATTTTCTCAAAATATACCAAATATACTGTAAAATAATAAAATATACCGAATGGTATATTTGGTATATCACATAGTACCGTATTCAAATATACCATAGACGGCAAAAGTCAGCCAAAGCAACTCCATGTCCACGTGTAACATAAATGCTTCTCTATTGTATACAAAATAGAATAAAAATATATGCAATGAGGAAATAGTGATATAATATTACAAACGAAAATGATTTGCTTTAAGTGTAAATATATAGTGCAAATCTGTCTTTTCTTTGGTAGATACAGTACATACATATATATGTACATATATATACTAATGTGAACCGCGGTAATAATGTTTGCGTCTCTTCTTGTCTTTGTTAATGTTTCAAATATATCATTATTCTTGCATTTTGACACATATCTGAACAATTGCTAGAATATATTATAACTAGCCAGAAATCAACAGTCGAATCTGCCCGACTGTGAGATACCCACTACCCATTTTCAATTATACCCTTTTCTACAAATATACCAAATTTATATATCACAAAAATTCTATACTATACCAAAAATTATATTATATCGATTGCAGTAGGCATTTTTTGTTACACAAAAGAATTTTTAAAATAACTTCGACAATTTTTATTCGATCGCAAACACGATCAGGAATCGGTAGTTCTTATTGGGTGAACCAAAAATTACAACTCTAGCTTCGAAATAACGTTTGTTTTTCTGAGATCTAGGTGCTCATACAGACGGACAGACAGACATGGCTATATCGTCTTGGCTGTTGATGCTGATATATGTACTTTATAGGGTCGGAGATGCAATGTTCTACCTTATGGATAACGGGTATAAAAACTATAAAGAGAAATAGTAATTTTCAAAACTACAAAATTCAGAACATAAAATTTGGTTATTTGTAATACGATATTCCACACGCAAACAAGTTTTAATTTGACAATGCCGAAGAAATAAGAAGGCTCTACGTGTCTACGTTTTCATGTACTCGTCTATAAATTTGGTAGCACGAGTTTATATACATCTGTAATATACACAATTTGAATAAAATGGTTTTGATACAGGCTATCTAAACATAATGTTTTGTAAACAATTTAGCTTGCGTAAAAAGACTTTTCGGAAATTTATTTTGCTGCAGGCTAAAAAAATAAATATCGAAATGGTATGAGTTCAAGTATAGGAAAGGTGGAAAAGGAAGGGAACTGATAATTATCTCTCGATTTTGGCAGTCGCCGGATCTTGAGCAAGCCAAGTAGTAAATTGTATATGATATACAAAGAAACCAAATAAACGCGGTTAATGCTGCAAGCCTAAACAGTATTTTCGTAATAGAAATAAGTTGACTTGCAACTACTTTCCTTTCATGGCAGAATTGCAGAACTAGAATTTACAGTAATGGCGATTCAAACGCTATATCAACTGTTGCATGTCCATCAGATATGGGCACTCAGACTGAAGACAGAGCATACTTTGTGCAATGAAAAATCTTTATGTCTCTGGACAAAGCTGTGCGGGACATAATCTGTGATCTAATTACCAACAGGATTCCTCATAAGCAGGTTTTATTTGCTGATGGCCAAAGACAAGTTTTTAGTGAGAAATGAAAAAGAAATATAAATGAAATCCCAGAAGAAGGAACACATTAGGTTTGGTTTGGCGCGCAAACAATCTATTTCGAGTGTTAGCTGTTCTTGAAAATATTTTCAAAATTTGCTAATTAACCGAATCGTGATCACGTGCTGCAGTCAGTCGCCTTCCAGATGCCGAGCACGCATTTGCCACACTCGCCGCACGCCCCCGCAGAATACATATATGTAGATGTGTATGTAGCACCTAATGGAACTGAGTGAAGAAAGATTCTGTCGCATCTGCTCCTACACACGCGTCTTGCGTGTACCTTGCCCCCGTTGAGCTGGCGTCGCCCCTCTGCTCCGATCTGATACGATACCCGATGTGGGTGTAGGCGAAACACACATAAATATTAGCTGAGACTTGGCCACCGACAGACAGACTGATGGAACGCCTCGTCCACTATGCTTTTCGCTTTGGAACAATATGAAAATTGCCGGCTAAACTTAGGATCATTCAATGCACATTCATGTATACATATATGATAATATGTACATACATATATAATACGTAGCTACGAGTATGTGAATGGTCGTTTGCCAAGATCGCTGGCAACAGGTCTCTGCCGTTGAATGATTCAATTAATTTCTCAAGTCTCTTTATATGAACATCATCTCATGGATGAGTGGAGCAAACATACAGAGAATCATACTTATCAGCGCGTGTGTGGTTGTGTGTATGTGGGCAGAGTTCAAACAATTTTCATTCATTTAATTTTTCTGTTCTTTTTATCTTTTTTGTTTATTTGCATTCAATATGAATAAACCTAAATGATTATTGATTATTATGATCTTGTTGTATTAATTAGAAATCATCTAAATTGCATTGTGTAAATTGTAAATACGAGTATTTCAGGCGTAGAACGTGTTAGTAGTATAATTGGGTAATATACTATACTCGTATATGTACTATGTAGTCTACATAATGATATCAGAGCTAAATATAAAACCAAATTTGAGAATCCGAGACTTGTGTCGACTGTGTCTTTTGTGTCTACCATGCTCAGGGCTTGTGGGATCTTGGCGCATTATTATTCTTCTTCTTTTTTTTTTTTGGTTTTGAATGTGTGCACATGTGAGACGAAGATGCTATGTAACTGTAACGAGACGAAAAAATGCATTCTTCCGCCCATCGAAGATCTAATACTCTACAGCAATATCGCAGTTCATAGTAGCAGAGAAGACAGAACAAGCTATGAGAATATATATCAATACTGCATAAATCGTTCTTTACGGAATATTGCACAACAACAAGGTGCATCGCAAGGGTATTTACTGCTGCTCAAACCAAACTGCCAAACAAGCTAGCTCAACTCGCTACCGCCGACCGCCGACCACCGACCGTTGAACGTCGACCGACGACAGCCGACCATCATGTCGCGGTCGAAGTGGTCGCGGCGAGTCTCCTGTGTTCCGTTGCCCTCCCGCGCAGCTTTTTCGGGCTTGCCGCATGTTTCCATCATTTGTTGGGCGCACTGCCAATGAAAGCAAAGACAAAAGTCAGCCAGCCAACATTCACTCAACGGAGTCCACGAAAGAGACAACTAACTGAAATGCAAGTATCTATTCCAAAGTATCTACAGACACACGTCTTCTATGCATCTGTGTCTACACATACGTTTATATATACATCTAAATCAGCAACAGCAGCAGCAGCAGCAGCAGCAACAGTTTGCATATGTATGTGACTGCATTTGTCTATAAATTACATTATACAATGTACATTGTACAACGCACAAACACCGTTACCATATTTGAGTACAAATGCTATATGTATACCAATATGTACATAAGGTGTAGAGTGCACGATGGACCACTTGAGAGCATTTGAATGTAGCCAGGAATACGGTGATCAAATTATGAAAAGATAAAAATGCCAGACGCCAAAAAGTATAAATATTGTTGATGGTTTCCGAAACTTGAGTTGCTGACTTGCAATACCTACGTCAGACCACTCGATTTGTCTTCTTGAGTGCCTGAAAACACATATTTCGAAAACAAACCACAAAATCTTTTATACGGATCTGGAACAACGGAATTGTCATGCATTTTCGATTTCAATAAATTAAATACGTAATCTTTGCATTTAACTCCAACAAATCTTTACGACATAATCCTTGAAAAAATGTGGTAGGCTTAAAAATAAGTATGGGTGCATTAATAGATATTCATTTGTGTTACATTTTGTTTTTCATTACTTTTTAACATATTCTCGATCTATGTATTTATCGGACTATGCGCCTCGTTGCACAAATCCACATTCATTTATGTCCTTGTTTTTCAACTTTCAGCTGAATGCAGTAAGCGAATCAGAGAAACAGAAACTTAAAATTCCGGAGAAAAGGAAAACTGAAGACACTGAGCAAATCAAAGATTTAAAAAAGGTACAACGAACACATTTACACATTTATAATGTTTTGACTTTTGAGACATTTGATTACGCCATCATTTTCATTCACAATTCAGGCAAAACTCGAGACAAAGGCATTGAAAGCGAAAAGACCTGGATTTACGGATGAAAGATATCAGGAAACATCTTATTATACTGAAAATGGTGAGCAAATATTTTTAATTTTTTTCCTATATTTGTTCACGTTAAGAATTCAATTTTACACATATAGGTCTTAGAAAAGTTTATCCCTATTATTTCACCTTCACGACCTTCACTAAGGGACGTTGGGTGGGCGAAAAGATTCTTGATATATTCTCAAAGGAGTTTCGAGCTCATCCAGCTGAGGAATATGAACGCTGTATTCAAACAGGCACATTAACCGTCAATTTCGAGAAGGTGCCCATCGATTATCGGCTCAAACATAATGATTTGTTAGCCAATATTGTGCACAGGTAAATGGCATTTGAATAAAAATTTATCTTAGTCAATACAATTTTTTAGAAATTTGTGAACGTGTTTCATTGTCATAAATTGAATTAAGTTTTCTCATTTACTTTTTATGAGTGTATTTAATTAATATAATAAAATAAAAGTACTTGACCTGCTTCTGTATTCAACAACAAACATTCGCGGTTGTTCTCTGTTAACGCCAACATTTAAAGGCGTCATTTATAGTATATTAAAACCGGTCAAAACAGTAACTCAATGACGGGAACTCTAACTTTGTTAACTTCTTTGTAACATACATATTATAATACAACACGTACATATACCAAAAAGAGGTAAAGTAAATGAACTGAGCTGTGAATTTTCTCTACAAGAAGAAAGCATAATGTTTGTCTAAGAACCATACACATTGCCATAAGAGTCCGATATGACATGGATATCTACATACTATATATACTATATAACATCTATCTATTTGTTTTTCTGGAAGCGCCAAATGTTACAAACATCTAACTAAATATGCGCACTCATGAATACTCGTATCTTTGCAGACACGAAGTGCCCGTCACTTGCCAACCAATCACAATTGTGCATATGGATGAGGACATTGTGGTTGTTAATAAACCGGCCTCTATACCCGTAAGTGGCTTTAACGACCGCCATATTACGTAAATTACAAGCTATAGAATTAAAAACTTTAAGCGATAAAATACGCCTATTAACAGTCCGAGTCTAGATAAAACATGTTCTATTCACTTATCGAATACTTTGACCTTGCCTTAACCTCTATATAATTCTTGCACAATTCCTTTATAATCCGCCTACGTTTATATGCTTAGGTTCATCCGTGTGGCCGCTACAGACACAATACGGTCGTCTTTATACTTGCCAAGGAGTTCAATCTAAAGAATCTTCGCACTATTCATCGTCTTGATCGGTTGACTTCTGGTCTATTACTATTTGGTCGTAGTCCAAAAAAGGCGCGCCAAATGGAACAGCAGATCCGGAACAGGCAGGTGGAGAAGGAGTATATCTGTCGAGTAGAAGGCATCTTTCCAGAGTACGTGTACATATGTGTATTAACTAAAAAGAACATTTGCAAATATGTGTTTTCGATTTATAGTGGCGTTGTAGAATGCAAGGAACCAATTGAGGTGGTCAGCTATAAGATTGGCGTCTGCAAGGTATCGCAAAAGGGCAAGGATTGCACCACAACCTTTCAAAAGCTATCCCAAAACGGAACCACAAGCGTAGTTCTCTGTAAACCACTCACAGGGCGCATGCATCAGATACGAGTGCACTTGCAATATTTGGGTAAGATTCTATCGAGTATTGTATTACAAACTTTATTTATTGATTACTTTTGGCTTCATTATTTTTAGGCTACCCAATACTTAACGATCCGTTGTACAATCATGAAGTATTTGGACCGCTAAAAGGTCGCTCTGGAGATATTGGTGGCAAAAGTGACGATGAACTAATAAGAGATCTCATTAACATACACAATGCTGAAAACTGGTTAGGAATAGATTGTGACTCTGACATATCATTGTTCAAAAATTCGAAAGATGAAACTGATCTGGAAAGCTTAAGCAGTGATCAAACTTTTGGTAAGTCTACCTCTCCAGGCAATGTTGACGGTGTTCTTCCTTCATGACATCATGAAGTACATATAATTCTCTTTTGTCCTTACAGCCGTGCATAACAGCGATGACGATGTTGGCATTAATTCACGCGAAACCACACCACCCATTGCGGAAAATCAACAAAATGTAGAGCCAGTTAAGCTGCAATCACAACAACCATGTACAAATAGCAATCAAGGATTCGTAGGCAAAGCTGATGAGCAGTCCACCCCAGTTGCAGTACAACAGAAGACAGATGGTCCACAAGCCAGCGCTGGAGATGCACTCGAAGTCCCGTTGGGGTCAGACAAAGTTGTTATCGATAAGCATTGCTACGAATGCAAAGTGCACTATCGCGACCCTAAACCCAAGGATCTCGTCATGTACTTGCATGCATGGAAATACAAGGTGATATTAACCGAACATAACACCATGAAGTAGACATATGAGGCTAACACAGAATTTGGTTCTTTTTCAGGGACCTGGTTGGGAGTATGAAACCGAACTGCCATCCTGGGCACTTGAGGAATGGAACGAATGCGACTTAACCTCAGATAAAGTTGTGAATTAATTATCTGCAATAGATTCTATAATCAATAAGTGGCTTCTCAGATACATACATACTGATGCTTAAGCTTCTAGCATCAAAAGTCCTCTCGAAACGCTTCACTCCATACAATGATGAACCAAACAGAAGAACAAAATAGTGCAATTAATATCGACCAAGCTATTCATTTATATGTACTATAGTGTATACATTTAAATATGTACTTATATACTATATATGATGAAGACAAACTGACCAAAAATATGTTTAATTGTAATCTGTCAACAGAAATTCTAAATAACATATATATGAAAAATGTGCCTTTTAAATTGGTATAAACATAAGATTAAATGCACATTTGTAGACACATGCCTACATATGTATGATAACTAGTGTAGGTACGCATATCAAAATAATCAAATTGTTGCTTTACTTAGATGTTTTCATATAGTGAATTTTATTGGTACTCCCTTTTAGGCGATTAAATGTACATCACAAAAAAAAAATTATAATGATATTTCAAAAGTCAAATCAAAACTCTACAAACCATTCAATCAAATAAAATAATAAATTTAAGAGAACAAATGAAAAGACATGCAATATAATTTCAAGTTTTCTTTACACAAGTAGATCTACACATTAACTGTATAGTATGCAGTTTTATATATACAAATATGCGTAAATCTGTCGAACCATTGAAAATCTTATCGGAATTGAAAATAAGTAGAATCATAATCGAAAGGTTCCAATCAGCTTATAAGCTTATTATATCCCTTAAAAATAAGAGATCGAGCAATAATTCGTGCCCTTCATAAATTACGTATTAAAAATGATAATGGAAAGAAAGAATAATAGATAATTTTATATAAACTACATTAGACGAATAAGTGCAATACATTATATATAAATATACATATGCTATATTAATGATTATCAATAAATTTTACAAATGTTTCATAGAAACATGTTTTATTCTCAAGTCTTTTAACGTATGGTATTGAAAGGGTCCATGGGAATATTAGCAATTTTTCAATTTGAGGCTGTTCATGGGTTCTGGAGCAGAAATATTCAAATCGTTATTTCATCAAATAAAAAAATTGTTGTAGATACAAGGAACGAAAGTAAATGCAGCTTATGTCTTTTGGTCTGGGCGTAAAACTCTGTATAAGTCCACCAAATCGCCTTAAACGGCCAAGGAATATCATCTGTTTAGGATAAATTCAGTTAACATATATTTTCAGCATCAAAATTTAATTAAATGCAAACAAGTGAAATATTTAGTGTTGAACTTTTTTCATAACATGAAAAACTCATTTGAGAACTCACCAAACTCTATAGCGAATACTTGCATAGCCGAAAATAACTGTATTTATGTATGTATATATGTACATATATGTATATATGTACATTCCCTTATTTAGTGTGGAACAGGACTTGGGGTCCCTCTTAGGCGTCCACTGCGCAAGCAGCGAAAAGTTTTTTTAAGGCCCTTACAAGAGGTTGTGGATGCTGCAGAGAAAATTAAATTTAATTAACGTAGCAGCAAAATTAAAAATGCATGTTACAAAATAAAATGCAATAAATTGGAAATTCAACTGGTCTGTTAGAAAACTCCACTACTACGGAAATCGTTAACATGACCCTACATTTAGTAAAAACAAGTGAGAGGATAATGCACTTACGGACCACTCAACTTACTGAATTATTGAGCAAAGTGTAATTAAAATGAAAATAACACCGCAACTACGTCGGAATTGTTCAAAATTAAATAAGTTTTCTAATGCAGCTCACTGGCACTCCGGCCGAATATAAAAAACTACTGGAATTGCTTGCTTTTATACCAACTACCAATGGGGTGGAAGGAGATTCTAACTTTGTGGAAACAGAATATATATCCATCACTCATAAACAGGTAAAAAATACATACATATGTATGTATGTATATATTCTTGATCAGATACAATTTATGCTAAAACTTGACCACGTTCTCTTTAGCTTACCGACATACAGTTATTTTTATCTTTATATTTTACAATTGGAAACACTTTAGTGGATATTTTTCGACTACGAGATAGCATATGCCTATATATGTACTTATATCTATATTTCCGAATATTGTTTTTACAAATTATAGCATTGATCAATCCAAGCACATTTCATAGCCCAGTTTCGTATAATGTAATTAAGATAATAATATTGGGATCCGGTAACGAACGGTCTAAAGAAATTGATTTTTTTTTTTCAATTATATTTTATTTTTTATGTGCATGCCACTTAAGTGAATGAATTTGTAGTCAATGTATTCAAAAGTTTAAAGTTAAAGATACAAAAAATGCATGTATGAGATTATGATATGAAAATAGATAAATATGTGTTTATTGCATACACTATTTTGAAGTACATACACGAATCTGTTTACTAAAGCTAAAGCATAGTTTTACAATGTCAGCAGTTTAGCCACCAGCCAACTCGCATAAAGGAAGCATTAAACAGCATTTGAGAGACGTTTGTGTTGGTCCTCTGCAGAGATTCAGGCACATGTTGCCAGCAAAGGTGTAAAATGAAAAACCATAAACCAGTATACTCGTACATGTATGTTACATACTTGTTAACATTTTTGGCCACCTTATCGAGTCATGGTCGACACACAAGCATTATTTATTGCGACTTTGTCTAGGGTGCACATTTTCAGCACTGTCGCACCAAAAGACAATAACATTTGACAGCTTTGAAAACCAAAAGGATAATTTATATTCTTATGAATCGATTTGTATGTTGTTTATACTTACTTTGAGAAAATTCTCTTCAAGACCCCGAAATGAACAAAAAAACAATAAACATTCATTATGCATCGTATTGGGTAGACCCATGGGATGAATGAGTGTAAATATGATTGCATATATTCTCATGGAAATATTATTTAACACTAAATATTAATCAGCAAATTAAAGTAATTATATTTATAATAAATTAAATACATTCATTTTCGAAACTGTTTATCGTTTATCCAGTTCCATTCAGTCGAATAACTAACGAAATTCAATATGAATCCTTAACTTAGTTTTCTTAGTTTAATTATTAATATTAACCGATTTGGCATTGGTTTGCAAATAATATTGCGAATGCTCTCGAACAATTTTACAACATATTCAACATATTTGGATGATCGATGATCCCCACACATGCAAACCAAAACATCTTCTGATGTGATACGAATTTTTTATATTTTTACATATATGTATGTAGTATGATCAAATGCTTTTGCTTGTGTCAACTATTTTAGGCGAGACAGTATTATTGGGTCAAACGGTGCTCCTGTTTAAGGTGAATCTCAAAATAGCGTACTGGTTCCAAAGTGTTTTCAAATTAAAATGCTAAAAGCTACACCAGAGCTTTCGAGATACAAATGTGTGACTCATCTGCATTTAACCCTTTCGGGACTACTGGGACAATACGTCCCAAAATTTTTCATTGCATCGTATTTTCTATAATTTTAATGCTAGAGCACTTGTGAAATATCCCAAACACAGTTTTAAGTGTCTATTTCATAATGTAAACAAAAAAGTAACGGTGAATATCTTCGTGTGCGCACAAGTCGCTGAAGAATTTCACAACATCGGTCAAATTTCGTCAGTTCGATGAAAACATTTGCACAGTATATACGTAAAATCTAGTAAGTGGTCACGTTTAGTGCATAATCGAGGAAAAGAATATTTGTTCTAACCAATTAATAACATTAGAGGTGGTTATCACTTTTATAATGTAAGTTATACATGAATTTATAAAAGTGGGACATAGCATCCCAATCTATGTTTTGGTTGGGACATATAGTCCCGCTGTGAATAATCTTCTCAGCATCGCCGTTAGATTCTGAAGCCGAATCTGTTTCATCCGAACTGTCACAGACAAAGTCGCTTTCAGAATTTTCAAAGTCGTCGTCCGATTCCTCAAGCATAATACGTTGTATAGCATTGTGATCTAGTTTCCTTTTCCGTTCCATCTAAAATGTTGATCGGGATTATATAACCCACTCAAATTATGTATTGGGATTATATATCCCGCTCAAATTATGTATTGGGATTCTAAATCCCACCCAAAAAACGGATTGGGATTATATGTCCCAGGATAAAAGGACGAATTCAGGATTTCCAAGTATGCAGTACATAATTATTTTTAGTCATCTTTCAGAATCTGAAAAAGGATTTTCTCTAACTATCTTGGTTTCCGAAATAAAACCCCGTCCCGAAAGGGTTAAAACACAAATAAGTATATATATGTTAAGTTTATTGAATCAATTGTTTTCACCAACTACTGGCTTGTGCCGTCATATATGGGTTGGGCTGGGGCCCCAATCGACGTCGAAATAATTAATTTCCAAAATCATTTACATATTTTAACTGCAAATTAAAATCTATTTTTAGATTTCACATATTTAGATTGGGATTATTAAATTTAAGGTTCGTCTAGTTTTTGATAAGATTCAAATCCAATAATTGGTTTGTTGCCTAATATTAACTAATTCTATTATCTATGTATATGAATAAAATGATTATTTTACCTCAATAACATACAAATAGTCAAACGCCAAGAAGGCATTTTGTTATTTTCAGAATTTCAATGGAATAAAAAAATGGAAGACTTTATCTTAATTTGTGTTACATTTATTTGTGATATTGTTTCGCACCGAACATAATATTGATCTCAAGGCGCGCACTTTTGTATCCAGCTACAGTTTGTAGGAAAGTTAGACACACATAATCTGGTGGACCTGGCCGATTAAATGAGTTCATTTTTATAACTCATTCCAAATGATTGGTAACAAATTGTAATAACAAGAGCTGTAAACGTTTTTAAATGAATTCAAGAGTCCATTTAATTGGACAATCAAATACAGATCAAATCTTTTTCTAATTTAGTTAAAAATAAAAAATCATCATACACAGGAAATCACCTCTATTAAATTACTAAATTTTGGAAACTTATCACTGATGAAACTGATTATTCAAATATATGAATCAGTATTGGAGCGATAATTCAGTTCCGCTCAATCGGATAACTAATTAAATACAATGTGAACATATTTGCAAATATCATTATTGGATTTGTTACAACTTAGACGTCACTGACTTCACTGCAAATTAAATTACATAAATAGTTTTAAAAATAATTCAATCCAACATAGTGAGACTTTAAGCAACGTAAAAATACCTAGAGTGATAGACCGTTTAAACATAGCGCCTTTCTATACGAAACTGGAAAATATTCCAAAATATCATTAGAACACTTTGAATTCTCTAGCCATAAAACGTACATATTGGAAACTTAGCTTGATATCTAAAAGTTTTTTAACTATATTCTAAAAATAATTAACATTAAAAAATATATAATTCATAACGAAAATAAAATAAAAAAAAACAATCGTCACATAAAATCGATTTTGCGAAAGTCTAAAACATCGATATGTTGATAGTGCCATAAATGTATCGCCACCTCTAGATGGTTGCGAGTTTGCGGGCATTTTCTTTATTATTTATTAAAAAACAAAGTTCATTCTTTTCTTGGCTAATCTTAAAACTAATGAAATGTTACATGACGTTATTGTGTCCTGTTTAAGCCTAAGTGGCAAAGGAATTAGCTTTAAAAAATTTCTTGTGAGTGTTAATGCAAAATAAGCACACATGTGAACTATTACCATCATAATTTCAGTGAATTTATATTTAGGTCTCAAATGTAGTGGACGAATTTGTACATCCCTGTGAGCGTTCAATTTTTGACGACATAATTGGTACATTAAATTACCTCAATGAAATTGTGCGGTTTGCTAAATACTTTGGAGACAACAATCCACATGATTTATCCGACTTTAAGGAAGCTGAAGGTGCGTGCAACTTAACTCAATGACTTGATGTATAAATGATGCTATAAGTTATCATCAATAGTCGAGTCGAGCTTTATCCCTCTGTATAACCCTATATCATAGTTATTAAAAGAAAAAATCGATGAACTTATTGCATTTATTTGTTTATATACTTACAAAGTTCGCAGCACTAGAATTTTTTACCTTTCCCAATTCTGTATTAATTACAATTTCTCAAAGCCCATTTGGAAATAATAAATTGAGAAAAATATCAAGGATTGAAAGGCAATATAAAATTACGAAATCAAGCGAGATCACGGCAACTACATATGTATGTACATATGCATGTATGTACATATGCATGTATGTACATATGCATGTATGTACATATGCATGTATGTACATATGCATGTATGTACATATGCATGTATGTACATATGCATGTATGTACATATGCATGTATGTACATATGCATGTATGTACATATGTATACCTAAAATTATCATCGCTTCTACGATCGAGAAAGATTTACAAATAATCAGTCAGACTGTGGTAGGCTTGCATTTTTTCTTCAAAATTCCGTTTATTTCCAATAATTGTTAACCTTTACATTCATAAAAGTCTTTCAGGTAATGAAATAAAAGTTTGTTTATCAAAAAACACGTTACGATAATTGAAGGCAGATCAATGAAAAGTGAACAATTAATCTGTGTTTATCCTTAACAGTAGTTATTTTACATATTTAATCTATTTATTAATAGTAGCAATTTGGTTTTTTTTTTTGTTCGCAGAATATTCAAATGGTTCTTATTTGAAGAATTTTGCAAAAGGTATTGAAATTGCTCTCGAAGAATATTACAGCGAAATAGCACGACTTGAATCTTATTACCAAAAGAATTCAACAAACTCTCTTTTGTATATTCATAACGCCTTGGAAACGCAAAAACCTGTTATCCTTATTTTGCGCAAACTTATTATTGATGCTAGAACCCAAGTAAGATCTCTGTAATTGATATTTGAAAAAACCGCTTGTAAATTGTATTAATCTTATAGAAACTTCATGGCTGTGGACTATTGCAGAATCTGCGAAACCAACAACATGACCAAGTTGATGTACGGATGAATCACATATTTTCCAAGTACGTCACGAATTTATTGAATAATTTCTGGAATTAATTTTGTATAATTTGTAGAATTACAAAACCAATTAAATTGGTTTTCTACTCACACTTGGCTCACTGGCTGCTGTTGGGGATGATCGATGATCCCCACAATGAATTTTTTATTAGCTATAAGCATTCAAATGAAAATGCAACCAAAACATCTTCTGAAAAATCGATGACAAGCAGAACTTACTTGGTATAATTCTAATGCTTCAAGTTACAAATTTCCATATTAAGTACGGAATTTTTGATATCTTTACAGTCTTCGGTGTCAGAAGAAGATATATGGCAATATGAAATTAATATGGCTCAATTGCCATTGTTTGTGTCAACTATTTTAGCCGAGAAAGTGTTATTTGTCGGTCAAACGGTGCTCCTGTTTAAGGTAGATCGCAGAAGACATAGATCTGAATCATGGACAGCTAAAACGCATGGATCATATTGTGATGATGTCAGTGAACTTTGGGATGGCAAAGAAAGCGTTTTCTCCAAAATGATTGAGGATCTGAATGACGAGAATAGAATCGATGTGATACGCTTCGAAAGCGTCATCAACGATATCAAGAAATTCGTTAGTCAACGTCTATCCGATATAGCGGTTATTGAAGATAATTTGGTGCATCAAATGTGTTTGATAAAACACTTTTATCTGTTGGGACGCGGTGAATTTTATTTGGAATTTCTGCGTCAGATGCGTATTGGTGCCAAAGGGTTTTCCAACAAAAATGCTAAGAGCTACACCAGAGCTTTTGAGGTACGAATGTATTACTTATGATTTTTTTTTCAAATCTTTTATGTCAGATTTAAAATGAATTTTTGCAGATTGCAGCCAATGAAATGGGAATTGTCGATGAATTGGAGAACTTTACTTTAAGTGTTCAAAAACATTCCAATGATTTTGAAGACAGCTGCGAATTTGGTATATGGCAAAATCTCCATCTGAAATACAATTATAAATGGCCATTGAATCTATTGTTTTCACCAACTACGATGGAGCGATATAACAATGTGTTTCGTCATCTGTTAATTATTCGCAAGCTTCAATATGATCTTCAGCTCGTTTTGGGCTCGTCACAAATGGTTTGCCAAGACGGGAGCCCGAGTCGACGTCAAAATAATGAATTTCCGAAATCATTTAACATTCTTTTTGGATAACCTACAGTATTATATACAAGTAGATGTTCTTGAAAGTAAGTCAACCGATGTTATATATTTATTTATAATTTATAATTTTTTATCACATTTTAGGTCAATTCAGTATACTCATTAACGTAATTAAAAATAAAGCAGATTTCGAAGAGATTCAACGAGCGCACTCAATATTTTTGGCTAATGTTCTCTCACAATGCTTTTTACTGAATGATTTAATCGACAAAAAGAAAAATAATCAAACAACGATGCAATCTCAAAACCCTGTATACGGAACAATTCTTGAAATATTTAGTATATGCGAAAAATTTAGTCTTTTAGATTCAATAG
Organism: Drosophila albomicans; assembly: GCF_009650485.2. Lineage (NCBI taxonomy): Eukaryota > Metazoa > Arthropoda > Insecta > Diptera > Drosophilidae > Drosophila > Drosophila albomicans. The sequence continues at coordinate 3,438,146 of NC_047628.2, read as the reverse complement.
AGGAGGATACATTAAAACAAGTTATTACACTTGAAGAAAAGTAAGTAATAAATAAATATCAGCTATACATATTTTCACTGTCATTTAAAATATATTTTTAGATTTCACGTATCAATATTGGGATTAATAAATTTATTGGCCAGTATTAAAAGTGCATCAAGTTTTGGCCCGTTATCGCAGTTTTTATTAAGATTGGATTACAAACATTGGTTTAGTGCTGATAAAACTATTAAATCCGCAGCATAATTTTACTCAAAGCTGCAAGCGTTTTATGTCCTCCATACGGAAATCACTTCTGGAATTGCAGATTAGTAACTAAGTACTCTTAAATCCAAATGAATAAAATGATCACTTTACCTTAATACCAGAATTGTTCGCACTTCGTTAGGAGTCAATCGCCAAGAAGGCATTTCGTTATTTTCAGGATTCCAATACTCGGACAGTTCAGAGACTTTATCTAAATTTAAGAGCGTGGCTATTTGTGAAAGGCGTGTCATCTTGTCACGCACCGACCATGATGTTGCTCCAGTTAAATACGCGCCCAAAGCGCGCACTTCTTGGTCCAGGACAAGACCACCAAGCTGCAGTTTAAAAGAAAATTAGACACTACATTGCACTCACAATTAGTGATCAACTCACCCGATTAAATGAGCTCTTTTTTATAGCTCGTTCTAAACGATTGGTAACTTCTGTAGCCAATATGCTTACAAGTGCATCATAATTACGAGAACTGAGAGCGTTTTTTAAATGAATTCAAGAGTCCATCCAATTGGACAATAAAATACTGAACAAATGTTTCTCCAGCTTCGTATGTGGCTAGCTCCTCCTAAATACATTAATAATACATATAAAAAATGTCTAAAACAATAATAATAAAAAATCAACAACTCAAGGAATTTACCTCTGTTAAATGATGGCTGTAGTTCAAAAACTCGTCGACCCAAGGATTTAGGCGTGGCCGAATTGCACTCGATCTTAATTGCTGTATGCCAAAGTCAACAGTAGCCTTCAATGCATCGCGAACATTTTTAAGCTCTGTCAAACAGCTTTCTAAAAGTTGACGCTCGACAGCACTAATACCTGGGAATGTACCTGATATTTCTTGTTCCATGGTCTGCCAGAGGGTCTCGATGTATTCAGTGGACATATCAGCGTTATTCAACTGCACAATAAAGTTTGTACGATTGCGATCTGCATCACTTGAGTGTAGTTTTCCCTGCTGTAAGCTGGTCTGTATAGCATTATAGGCTTGAGCTAAATCAATGTATCCCGACGGATATCCGCTTTTTAATGGTGCCTTCAGTGCACTCACAAAATCTCCATCCAAGCATGAGGCCACATTATTAATGACAGCACAAATTCCATTAATTGATTGCGTTGTTAGAGAACGTCGAATTGATTTACGTAATATAAAGAAAACATCATCAACTATAGACGAACACTGTTGTCCCGCTTCATAGGTATCAAGACCAATGGCTTTTAAAACACTTTCCTCCATAAAATATCTAACAATCAAAATACAATTAGAAACATTATAAACATCGAAAAACCACTATTAATTACCTCTCAAAAAGTAAATACGTGCCTAAAATTTCTTGCATTTGTCGACTTAAATCGCAATCCTTTACAACTTGCTCATATTTATCTAAGATACTTTTTTGGAGTTCCTTGTCCTGGAAACATGCCTCAGCATTCGTCTGCATTTCAATTAGAAAGTTCATCTTTATTACGTCGGATATGTTGAATATATTGGCTTACCTGCAATCGACGTCGCATAAATCGAAAAAATAATTCTATTCTCGAATGCATGACTGTAATTTCGGCAATGATAGAGTCTATATCCTTGGGATTCAGCTTATCTATAGATCCTCCAGATGGTTTTCGATAGTGGCCCAACGAGGGTATACTATTCCCGGCAGAAGTTGCGCTGTTCTGTCTAAGTGCACTTTCATTCACTTGTCTAATACGATACTGAATCTGTCGATTCTTATTAAATTCCAGCAGTAGGTTTTTTACTTCAATATCACATTCTTTTTGCAATATTGTTATCATATTTAGCAAGGACGTAGAGCTACAATTGATATTTAAAGATACTCGGGGCCGTTTTTCATAAATCAAACAATTACTTACTTTTGTCCATAAAATGCTTCAATTATAGGCTGATTAACTTCGATAACTCGTGCGAAATTCTCTAGAATTGCAGTTAAACGATCAGCATATGCCAAATGAAGACGGCGTTTCTGCCTTAGCAATGTCCTGTGTGTTGCGCAACTCTTTTTGTGCCTTTGCCGATAACTTTTGCGAAATATAGCCGCAGAACTTTTCAATGCCAGTGCGATGACAGCCAACTAAGGGAAATATTTTAAAAAATCTCTCGACAGAAGCTAAATCATCATTTTGCACTGCCTCATCAAATCTTTTGGCAATCAATTCTCTCATCTTATCCCTGGCTTCCTCCAGAGTGTGTACTGCATCGCTCACCGACGTAATCGATCCTTGAACATCGTCTGCAGTGCGCTGCAGTAGCTGTTGATCCATTGCTAGGAAACGTGCAATGTGTCCTGCACCTTTCTCATACTCCTGCTCATTGATTGCCTTTACCACGCCTTGGCTGCATAGCTGTAGATCGATTAAATCGTGCACTCGCTGCTGACATTCAGAAGCGCGACATCGTGCCATATCCAACCGACGCACTTTTGCACTAACTGATTCTGCCAGGTTGGCGGTGTTACGATTTGCCTGTTCAATTTATTGGAATCATTCTCAACCGTAGATAGGGCAGTCATCGCTCTGCCAATTCCGCTTAATTTTTGCTTCAATCTGGCATTGCTTGGCTAACAGGGCACCAAGCTTGGCATTCGCTTCTTCCTAAATTTATAATCAGAAATTAATTTCCTCATTACCGAGCATGTTTAGAAAAAATGTACATACTTCTTTTTCAGCAATGCGCAGAAGACTCTCATTCACATTTTCGGTGGTGCTAATATCCCAATTGATTATCATATTTATGAGGTTTATGTCATTCATGTCGCAATGCATTAATTGAACAGAAAAACATGAAGCTTTGTTTATTATTATGAAATTTACGTGGCCGACAACCCAATGTTACCGCAGTTACTTTTAAAAAATGTACTACTTTTCTAACAATAAAAAAAAATGATTTGCTTCACATAAACCCTTTTTAAATTAAAAAAAAAAAATAAATAAAATAAACTGCAATTAAAATGACTAAATTAATTATTTCCGAAGCTGCTTTAAAACACAAACATGAAAGTACACATTTCCATAAAAATACTGTCTGCGATTTGGAAGTAAATTGTTTATATCAAAACATCTGTAATTTAACATTCCGGTAGACTTGCTATGTTAGGGAGCCGCTTCTCATTTCTGTTAAAAAGCATTTCTGTTGTTATTCCGCTTAACCTAAAATACGAATTGTGATTTTTACGGCTTGTTAATAATTTAAATAACTATTACTTTCAGTAATGTTGAGTAACTATTTTACAGAGTATGAGAACTTGGAGGTAACTGTGGCTCCGCTTGATATAAAATTTATTTAATTAGTCTTGTAATTCATCTTCAAATTTCGCACAGATCCACGAGCTCATGCTTAAGGATCGACCCCGACAAGAGGCGTATTACAATGCTATTGTAAAAAATAAGGAATTGTTTAAGGACAAAGTTGTACTCGATGTCGGCGCTGGAACGGGAATTCTCTCCGCATTTTGTGCACAAGCCGGCGCTCGTTTAGTCTATGCCGTGGAGGCGTCCAATTTGGCCACCAGAGTAGCTCTGGATTTGATTGAAGAGAACGGTCTCACTGAAACAGTCAAGGTAATCCACTCGCAAATTGAGGAATTCGTTCTGCCGGCAACAGCTGAGAAAGTCGACATTATAGTGTCTGAGTGGATGGGATTCTATTTACTGCATGAGGGTATGTTGGACTCGGTTCTTTATGCTCGCGATCATTTCCTCAAGCCGGATGGACAATTGTTTCCCAGTGAGTGCACAATTTTTGTAGCTCCTTGCGCGGTGCCATCGCTTTTTGATTATTGGCAAAACGTTGACGGCGTAAAAATGGAGCAATTTGCAAAAAAGCTGCGATTACAGAAATCAACGCGTCCCGAAATTATCCATTTGAAACCAAACGATTTGCTCCACGAGGGCATTGTCTTCCACTGGATGAACCTACTTGATGTGGATTCGAAAGATTTGGATGAGATACGTTTCAAGGAAGTGGTCTCGACGCAATTTGCCGGTAAACACCAAGGCTTTTGCATATGGTTTGACGTTCGCTTTCCTGGCGAAGAAGCTATTACTCTCAGCACATCTCCACTTGCGCCAGAATCCCATTGGAAACAGTGTGTTGTTGTACTTCCCGAAGAGAATTGCGAACATTTGGAAGAGAATTCTCCCGTTGCCCTTTACCATCCTAATGAAACGTAATCCAAATGACGCTCGAAAGTATAATTTGGAAGTGGAATTGCTTGATCCCAATGTAGAGGAACATCCGGTGCCTTGCTCATGTCACATGACCAAATGTATACTGACCGAAGCTCACCTTAAAATGATGGACACTTCATAGTCATAGTCGTAGTCATAAGAAATGAATTAAACAACACATACAATTTATTTACCTCAGTCAAAAATTAACATATATTCCATTACGCTTATCTAAACGTGTATAATTTCAAAACTATAACTCCAAAAGAGGCATTAACCTAATAGCCGTTGCAAACGGCACTGAAGCTCCTTGAGTGAGTGCTGCAGGCGATTCGTGTCCGGCTTCTGATAGCAAATATTCAAACACGCAGCAACGATGTCTTGTGCCTTGCCCAGTATGCGTCGTCTAATTAAAAGAAGTTTTTGTATTATTATTAATTGTAGTATTAGATCAGTAAGCGCTTACTTGGAACGGTACCAGATGGCCTGAGCATTGTCAGCCAGAAGAGTAACCACTCGGATTGCCGACTGTATCAAATGCCATTCATTGCCTTCGTTTGCCCAGATGCGTTCATTCATAGAAATCATTCTAATGAAATAATGTGGATTTAACAGTTATTCTTTTTTATCAATATAAGAGTAGTCAAATTAACCTTGAATAGTATTTCCAGCAGCAGCTCAATATCTAATTTCATTGCAAACAGTTTCTCAGGCACTGTTTCCTTCGGGCAAGTGCATTTGAACATGCTTTTATTTCCAACTCTCTGATGAGGAATGCAAATGGAAAGCAAGGACCCGACTCTCCAAACTCTCGAACTAAAACTTCAATTTTGGTAAAGAGTCTCGTGCTACGGTCTTGTGTCGAGCCTGCTGTATCCACGGCACTATTAATGATGTTACCCCAGACCGATTCAATTAACAATGGATCGTTGTGATTGGAGCAATTCAGTATCGACAGTTGGCATTCCCAGAGATCAAATCGCTCTGCGAAATTCTGGTACAGTTGTGTAATATCATAGAGCGCACAATTTAATTCATTGATAGCTTGTCGAGCCTCATGATTAGTGTTTGCCACCGGATTCATGGCGACAAGTACGGATTTCTGTACTCGTGCAATCTCCAACTACATAAGAAAGAAAACATTTAGAACAATAATACTACATTTTAACAATTTACACTTGTGTACCTTATCCTCCAACTCTTTCAAAAAGATGCCATTAGTTATGGAAAGAGCCAACTGTCTCATTTGCGCATGCACATAACCGCACGAACTAAATAGTCAATGCGTACATCAAGAGTTATGTTCTCAGTTCGAGTCATCGCCAGGTTATCAAGAATCTGGGCGGCCTGTGAGTGATGACCGTTCTTCTCGTAGTACTTCCACAATAAATCAATTAATTTCACATTCTCTGGATTTCGGCTGACGCTACGGCGTAGAAATTCGCCCAACGAAGGCTGCACCAGTTCCAATAATTCACTGTTCATATCATGTGATAGCAGCCATTCGTAGATCGTTACATGTACTAATGGATCCTTTATTCTGAGGACCTGATGTGTTATCTTTTTAATGGTCTGCTTCGACCTGTTTTCCATATCATGATGTTCGTGAGTTGTGTCACTATTTTGAAAGAAGTTTCTACTCTGATCCTGATCAGGTCTCCTGCTGACAACCGAATGATAAATATGGTCTAGCATGAGCTGCACCTCTTTGTAATAGTTCATGCTAAGAAAATAAATTATATTTAGTAATATGTAAATTTCTTTTTAAATGTAAAAATTACCGAGTTATGAAGCATGTGTAACCTTCGCGATCCTCTGGTGGCTCATTGTTGTTGTAATAATGAATACCGATCTCTTCTGGATCGATTTTCGAGGCACAGGTCGCGGATAATTCCACAACACCTTCATAAAAATCTACTGAAATAAACTGTTGACAAATACTGTGTAGGGGCAGAGTTGGAGCAGCATCTAGGCACATTTGCAATGTTGTGCAGAGCTTTTGTTCCTTCTCTGCTGCTGATTTGGAATTCTTTGCACTCATTAGTATTTCGGTTGCCTTATAAGTGACTTCGTCCTCATGTCTATATAGATTTGGACACAATTCTCGCAAGTTATCCGAGACATCGGTCACATCTGCTTTATCTTTGAGGTATAAATTGATCAGTGCAATAATGAGAAAAGCACACACTTCGGAACGTGTTACTAGCAAATCTCGAAACGTGCAACATCTGAGCATTTTTCTGATGCTCGGGAGTCAATTGCTGACAAAGCAACTGGAACTGGTGATCGTTAAGGATGCCCCACAATGACATTACCTCACATGCATGCTCTGCAACAAAAATGTTTAATTTACTATTAACTTGCACCAATGGAAAAACTTACTAATAAATTGATTCAGTGCAGACAGCGAGCGCTTCTCTTCGATCTGTGCCTGCTCGGTTAGGTTGCGATGTTCATTTATTGGCAACTGGGTGTGGCTCATCCTCACTGTATTCGATCTATTTAAATGACTATCATAAGGCATTCGTCTGCTGGCTATAAGTATAAAAAAAATGATATGAATACTTGCAAGATCTGAAATGGGATAAGAGGCTATTCCATACCAGATGAAAGATCATGTACTGAGTGCTTATCCAAGAAATTTCTTAACGAACGCAGTTCAATCAAGAGAATTGAACAATCTGTAGTTGTTAGCCTCGAGCATAAATTTTCATCAACGCAATGCAGTTTCCAAATGGGTCGCAGCATGCGCGACACAAACATATACAGTCCATCGTGTTTTGCTGAAAATTTTAACATTGAGTTATCATTGCCCGGCACAGCAGAGAGCTGTTGGTGCTGCGGAGGCTGTGAAACTGAAATTTCAATACATTAACAAAAAAAAAAAAACAGCATTGCATAATTACTTACTTGGACTAATTGGCTGAATGTATTGTGTTGCTCCACTATTTGCTGAATTTTGCATAGGAGTCGACATGAACATCGGCGGCACTCGATCCCTTCCTTGTGGCACTATAGTATTGTTAGGCATATTTCGATTGCTAGGATTCATATAATGCTGATATGAAGGTTCCCCACCGTACAGCATAAACGCTTGCGTTGCCCATAGTGCAATATCGCTGCCACGAAACTGTTCCGATGTGGCCAACAACAAGGCGGTAACACAGGCTTCTTGTTCGTTCTGGGTTTGAAAGAACATCTTCACCGATTCATGATGCGGTCCCTTACACGATACTAACAACTGCTGTAGCATATGAGCTGCTTTCAATAACTCCACAATATGCGTTCCTTGGTTCGTTAGCATGACCACTCGTCGGGGCGTACGTAAGTTGTGCAATATCGATGTTATGTTGGACACTATTGAATCCTTTAATTCGGCCAGACTCCATACAATGCCATCAATGCCTTCTAAAGTCGTCGATTCAACCAAGTAGGTAAAGTTGGTGAAAGGTGCCGAGCTCACCGACCACAGCAAATTATGGTCTTGTTGCCTCGTAATCATCAACATTGTTCCCTCACTATAGTGCGCCGCATGCAACTGTTTTGGTTTATTTGTGGTGGCGTTTGGCGTATAGCCAGGCGGCAGTCTAACATGCATTAGAAAAATCCCCTTGGAGTTTTCAGAGTCCATTTGCAGCGATGGAAGTGGTTGATTGCCAAAGTTATCCGAAATACTGTTTAACTGTTGCTGCTGGAGTTTAATCTCGAGGTAGAGAAATAAAGCCGCACACCGCACGTTGTTACAGCGACCAGGTGAATAAAACTCGAATCATTTGTGCTGAGTGGACAAATGGCTTTGACACCCTTAAAAATGGCTGGATCAACAGTTCTGAATTTAACGAACAAAATGATATTAGATTACTTTATGTAAAGAGGATTGACAATAAACTTACTTAATTAGACTGATTGCTTGACTCGCTATATCATTTTGTGTTATCCTTCCAAGCCGCCGTACAGTGGTACAGCTTTCACCAATGTGCCATGCTTCTACAGATCCCTTTTCGGTAAGTATATAAAGCAATTTACGGGTGTTGTCAATCACAATTTTCTCGATGGGATCCACCTCCTGCAAAAAAATAGGTTATAGTTAAGATGTTTGCTAAAACTTGGAGATACAACGCAATTACTTACCGAAAATACTTTAAGAAAACTTGGAACTATATAGGATACCAGCCCTTGCGAATGATTTATCTTCTTACACCGTTTGCCGAACCAACTGGACTCGGAATGATAGTCAATTTCATATAAACAACCATCCCGTCCACCTAAGAAAATTCGTCCATCGTCACTGCCCTGAATGACATTAATGGAACATTTTCTGTGCCAAGCACAAATAGTGGCTTATTCATAAGTTGCATTCCATTAGCACCAGTGGTTGTATCTGTATAATCGTGTTCGTCATCGAAAGTTATACCCAAAACGATCACTTCAATGGGAGTCGTTAGCAACAGAAGATACTTGACATCCTTAATAAGCACTCCTGCTTTTGGCTTGACCAGTCCAACGCTCACAATTAAATGACTTAATCCATCGTAGTAGGCAACGTCTCTGGCTTGCTCATATGTCCAAATATACAAATCTGAATCAATTGTTAGCCATGCTCGTCCAATCTCAGGCAATAGCCCATTAAGCAGTGGCATTTCATATCTGTGTGGATGAGCAATGTAATTTACTTTATTAATAGGTTCTTAATTAATAGGTTCAACTATTTACGCTTAAAATGTTCCAAGACTTCATTTGGTATTCCGGATTTTGTGAGCGTCCGCAGTTGTTGTAGGTTATGTGAATCGCTGGAAGTCAGTTGGGCTAGTGATTGATAGTCAAAGTCGTTGAGGCCGCTCATCGTTGCTCTGCCATGTTGGCTGACGCCTGTCAACTATTAAAATACATTCGATTTCTTAAAGTTTGCATTCTATGAATCGATCATGTTAATCTCGAAATTACCTCCAAAAGTTCTGGCTTGTGTCTGTCCCCGAAAGTCGTGACATTCCAGCATGTTCCCCGCCGTTTGAAGGACGTCTGGTGGCAAAGGTGTGGTATTCATTTTACTCAGCTTAGCTTTTTTTCTAAAACAATACGATAATTCAATATTTTGTCCACTAACGTTATCATCAAGAGCCAGCACTGAATTCGCAATTATTGCCGGTTTTGGAGGGAGCGCGACCCACGCCATGGACAGTGTGACCGTAAGTATTATTTCGAATTGAGAGCGGAAAATATACCGAAAATATCTTATTTGTATTGGTGCAATATTCAAATAATCTGGTAGAGGTACATTTTCGCAAATAGAGACCACATACAAATGTAAAATGAAAAGGCAGTACTTCGAATCTTTCTATTTGAGTACAATTCCCGGCAATAACGAAAAAAGTTGTATCAATACAGCGATATATGTATACTAATAGCCTATTTCCACTGCCACTCAGTTTTTATACGTTTCAAACCGACTTTTTTTCTTATATGTTTTTATAGCCTATTTCCACTGCACCCAAAACCTCGGTTTTTTCGGTTTTCTTCCGTTCAGGTCGAATGTTACGTTCGTCCAATGTGAAAACCCATAAGAAAAAAAAGTCAGTTCGAAACGTGAAAAAATGAGTGCAGTGGAAAAAGGCTATTACATGGGGCTAACGTAACATTCGATCTAAATGGAAAAAAACGAAAAAAAATCCGAGGTTTTTTGGAGCAGCAAGAATTTGTTTTGCTTTTTAGAACTAATCCACAAGGGTGCCAAACTCCTCCCATAACTCCTCCCCGCCAGCAAATCTACTTATGTACATAGCCCCAAACTGATGGCGATTTCTTTACTATTGGCAATGGCCTATACTCTACACTCCGTTAATTTTCCCTCCACTTCATCAAAATCCTCATAAAAATCCTGCAATTTTAGAAAATTTTCCATTTTAAAATCCACGTACTCTTTTTTGAATTGTTCGCCAACTCGTGTTTACATTTGAACAGCTGACATTTCAGAGCGGCCATATTGAAAAATTTATCGTTGCCCATATTTTTCGGTTCGTGCCAATGGAAACCCCGAAACGGGACTTTAAAAAACGTAAAATAAACCGAGTGAGGTGGAAATAGGCTATAAATATGCCTTGTGTAATTGCCGCAAATTAATAAACGTAGTAATAACACAATTTTGGGTTTTAAAGTGCAAATATTAAATTTCGATAAGAAAAATATTCGAACAAGTTGGCAGTCCCAAAAAAATTACCCAAATATGTCGTACATATTTTACCTGTGTGGCAACCCCCCAATAAACGTCAAATATTTCCTTTCTTTTTTCAGCCTCTTTCCGGTCGGTCTGCAGTGTGTAAGTTTCTAAACATTTTGTGCACAAAATGAATTTTTAAACATCAACTCAATGAACAGTTTTTACGGACTCTTAAGTGCGGTATTTGCGTGCCATAATATTGATTTATTTATGCATGTATTTATTTTGCAACATTTTTGTTTGTGTATGATAAATACACATATTTGAAGGAACCTTAAATTGAGTTTGTTTACATTTATGAAAATTTTGAGTGCAAATTGTATGAAATTCTCAATTGATGCAACAATCGTCTGCATGCATTTTTTTCATAAATTCCTGATGTTTTTGTGAATACGTTGTTTACTGACATAAACGATTTGTTATTTGCAGTGTCGTCAAAATGCGAACGATCAACTCGAATCAGTGTGTCAAGATCCCCAAGGATATTAAAGCCTCAGTGAAGGCCCGTGTTGTTACAATCACCGGCACCAGAGGTACGCTGAAGCGCAGCTTCAAGCACCTTGCTCTGGACATGTACATGTCCGACAAGCGTACTCTGAAAGTTGAGAAATGGTTTGGCACCAAGAAGGAACTCGCTGCTGTGCGCACAGTGTGCAGTCACATTGAGAACATGATCAAGGGTAAGTATATTTTGGGAGTCTCACGTAATTCATTAAATTAATTACACTTCTTGTAGGTGTGACATTTGGCTTCCAGTACAAAATGCGTGCTGTGTACGCTCATTTCCCCATCAACTGCGTGACATCCGAGCAAAACACAGTCATCGAGATCCGTAACTTCTTGGGCGAGAAGTACATTCGACGCGTTGAGATGGCTCCCGGTGTGACAGTTGTCAACTCGACGGCCCAAAGGATGAGCTTATCGTTGAGGGCAACGACATCGAGGCTGTGTCTGGCTCAGCAGCTCTTATCCAGCAGTCGACCACCGTAAAAAACAAGGATATCCGAAAATTCTTGGATGGTCTGTACGTGTCGGAAAAGACGACCGTCGTGAAAACTGAAGCTTAGTGTTGGGATACATTTTGCTTCATATGAAAGTTTTAATAATAAATGAAATTGCTGGTAACAACTTTAAAACAACAATCAGTCGTGTATTTTGTATTCAATTAAATTTCCGCTGTAAACCAGAATTCATTTTAACTGAATCTAGTAAAAAACAAAAACCTCCAATGTAGGGCAATATTCAAATACTGACACATGATAACAGCTTTTAAAATTAGTGGTAGCTGCAACTACTTCTACCTTGATTATTTAAAAATTGTCTAAATATCTGACGGCAAGCAGACACGCATAAATAATTATTTTTATTGCGGGAGGCTGCAATTTTCACAGAAAAATAAACATAACTTGTAATGAAATTGTTTCAAGTTGTTAAAAAAAAATAAGAAAGATACAATTGGGTGTGTTCGACTGTGAAATACCCGCAAATCAAATTAATATACCACAAAAATACTTAAACTTAAGTATAGTATATTAATACAGCACTACAATTAAAATATACCTGATTGTCAGCCAAAGTAACTCCTAGGCTGTAGGCATTTTCCCCATCCAAAAGTTTTTCTTTAATATCTTCCAAATTTTTTATCTGATCGCAAAGAGACTTTCAGGAATCATAAAGCCTATACATATATGGACAGACGGGCATGACATCAATAATATATATACTTTATAGGGTTGGAGATGCCTCCTCCTTCTGTTACATACATTTCCTGTCGTCAGAAAGTTATAATGCAGGTATAATAACAAACTGCAAATAAGCTAGTTACAAACCAATATTTATTTTCGAAATCAGTTGAATGATTCCATTTAATTGAATGATCAATCAGCTGTCACTGAAAAAAACTACAATGCAATGCAAATAAGCGGCAATAAAAATATCAAATATCATATTAATCTTTATTATACATGTTAAGTATTCAGTATGTACGATAAGATTTAAATATTAAAACATTTATGATAGTCAAGTTTTACAAGAAAAACAGTTGGTTTTCTAAGCCCGAAGACGGTGCACGGTGAATACTCTCAGCTATCAAAAATGCTAGCTTATGAGCATATTGACAAACTGCAGGGACTCGGCAAGTTCCAGACCAATTGTAGTACATATGTGTCATTTTGTACGTGAGTATTTGTATCTTATCAGCATTCAGACCCATGCTGTCGTGCAAAACATTGTAGTTCGTTGGAGAAACGGTACCTTGTTTTATGGCCTGCGAAACCAAATAGAAATCAAACGCTCGGGCAAAGTGATAACATCATCGACTATTGTTCCAGGTTCGGGATTGCGCTTATTCACAAAGTAACGTGTGTTAATTCTTTTTGTTACAACAATAAATGCCAAATTGCAACCTTTCTCTCTTCCGCCGATTTATAGATCTCGTCCAGTCGAGTTTTGAGGAATTTCACCTCAATATTGAATACTTGATTTAGCTGACCATCACCTACACCGTCGCGGAAAAAGAGAATGCGGTCGGGCAAACTCCCATGATGCTCACGATATGCCTTTAGTGCACATGTCATATTCATTAATATTTGATTAGACAGTTCCTGACCCTTCATATGTTCAGTAACTGAAGAGAAATAACGTGTGGAGGACTTCATATCCATAGTAGCTACAAAAGCGCCATATGACTTGTTTTTGTTTTTGGACGAGTGGCATACATCAAATCCAACGGTCATCAATCCATTTATAGGAAGCTCTATCATCCATGGAGCACCCATTAGTTTGGCATTCATTTGTATTACAACTTTGGTTGCAATCGACATTAGACCGCTTGATCTATCCGGGCGCGGTGCAATTGTTTTAAGTGTTACTACTTGAGAAGGTACTGGACGATCAACACACGTTCGTTTCTTAATGCAACTATATCTGCGAACACAAAATACCACGGTAATTTAAATGTATTAGTAATTCGTGAACAATTATTCAAACTTACTTCTCTTCGTTAGGAGACTTTATGACAATCATTACAATTTGTGGATCTTTAGCGGCAGCACTATCGATCGCTTGCGAATAAGTCCCATTGCGATCATCCGAAATTTCTTCACTGTAAGAGTAAAAATGATACAATATAAGGATAAATACGCGAGTAACAAATTAGAACATACAATCTGGGTTCGCTCATACGAAGTTTCATGCCTCCAGATGCCTGCATACACAGCTTCACAAACTGTTGTACTTCATGCTTTGACCGACTTGGTGTTATGACATACCAACGTTTTATGTCTACGTTTGTAAACATAGCGTCTTTACGACATTCGTATGTCCAATCAGCGCGGGCATCGCATAAAAAAGCGCCTTTGACCTCCAAATACAATCTTCTGTGGCGGCAGAACTCGGGCACGTATCTCAACAAGAGCAGAATCCAGTTCAACATTCCACGACTTCAACATATTAACACTACTTTCCGATTTCTGCAGACGCTGATTAAATGCACGCAACCTATCAATTCGACGATCGGGAGCAATTCTAGTATGCTCGCCCATTGCCTTCATTAGTTGGAAGTCAGATCGCATACCGTCAGTTAAACCAGTAGCTCGAGCCAATTCAGGAATTAACATTATCAATTGATCAGCACCTCCACGAATATTTTTCTCACTTGGACGGACACTACGAGTGGTTGCTTATGGTCTCGAATGATTATGTTGTAGCGCTTTGTAATTATAGAATCAAAAAGTTTTAAATTCTTACACTCTTATATTTGTAATCTTTCAAACTTACTTTCTTATAATATTCAACATACGATATTTCTCCATCCTTGGTACTGAATGTAGACATCGGGGATGACTCAAAAGCGACATCATCTACTCTATATGTTTTATTGTTGTAGTCCGTCAAAACAATCATGCCTATAAATGAAATAATTTTAGTTTAGCGTGATATTTTTGATTACAAATAATAACATCTTACCTATAATTTCACGTTTAAAGGCACCCTGAAAATCATCATTTTCTCGAATGTTTTTCGACAAAATTTGATACAAAGTATCCGTTCTCATGACTTTGTGAGCGATTTCAGTGCATAAGAGAAAATCAGATTCATGTTGACGAATTGAAGTTATATACCCCGGCCATAATTCCATTCGATGCTTACTATCCAATACAATCTACAAAATTTTATAACATATGTATTTAAAAAATATATCAAAAAATTACACATTTTTATTGCTTACCTTGGCTTGCGGGTCAAAATAATTGCGAGACACTATTTGAAGTTGCAGGCCTTCCATAGCACGACGCAAAATCAAGTTAAGAACTTGTAACTGCTGAGGATCCATTGCCTCAACAATACCCACACTCCTTATTTTAATGCTTATATTCTCTCCTGAACGACTCTTTGTCAAGAGATCCAAAGCATATGGACTATTAGGTGTGTCCTTGAACTTGGTGGTGCAGAACAACACTGATCCATCAAAAATATAGCCGCCTAATATATTACTGTGCTCTCTCAATAAGCCCTGACGTAGAAATGTATTATCAACATCGGGCGAGAAATCAACACGGTACTGATAAAGCGACCAATTGGGACGCTTAAGAAATTTGAAGTAATTTGTTTGAACAGTGATTGGTTTGCCTGTAGTACCCATTTTAGTAAGCAGACCACTGGGACGAGATCGCACAATTTCGGTAATTAATCGTCGTCCACGAACCGATCCACGAGTGTCACCTACTTATTGAAAATATTGATTATTAATTCCTTGGATTACAATTTTATATTTCATGTATTTATATATTAATTTACCCTCAGCAGCCCCAGTAACGCCTTGAGTAGCTGGGTTACTCATGGGCCGCCTAGCCTCAGCTTGCTCCGGTACTGGTGCATGACCCTGAAAAAAAATAATTTAGATGATAGTAGTCAGTTTTACATGTATTTATGTATTATTCTTTGAAAATTATAAGTATGCATGATAATCTAATAGTTTATAGTCATATTTAGTGAAAATTATTCCTCCGTTGAACAGACCGAGTCGCATGATTGTCCACTCAACGGCGTGCGTATTCTTAAGAATGCATTTTGTAATCTCATGAGTTTTTTGTAATTTCATAAAAATTAAGTAACTTATTCTATTGCACTACAGATATACAGTGACATACTAAAGTATTAGAACACTAAATTTAAACTGTTACTCCGCAGTACTTATGCAGTAATCGCGAAAGTTCCTTTTAAAATTTTTTTTTTTTTTTTTAATTTATTTTATTATTTTAGTTGGTGAAATAAATACAGTAAAAACTAATAATTGTAGCATCCAGCAATAGCATACAAACTAAATATTACAAAAATTATTCATCTAATATTTGGATTTGAATTACACGATCAGCACAAAAATTGAGCACATCTAGCATCACACAAAAATTTGTAAGGCTGAGCACAATTTCTCAAATACAGTCACATATCGTCCCACACTCACAATGGATGCACCGAAACATATATGTATGTGTGTATAACAGAAGTCTCATATTTAAGACTAATTATAAAACAGCTTCTTTAGACAATTTTCAACAACAACAAACAACTTCTTCAATAAACTTACTAAAAGCGTAAAATACTTTTTTTAATGTTTTTCAATTTTAATAATTATGTACTATATAAACAGAACTAATTAAAAATGTTAAGTTTTACTTGTATGCTCATTCTTATTTGAACTTTACATTAAATTGCGATTAGTTTTTGAATACACTGCACGAAGTAAACGGTTTCTGGTGTAAATTTAAACATGCACATAAATACGTATGCATATACATATACTACATATTAAAGAATTCCGTAGGTTTGCGGATAATTCATATTTAACTGCGTCCAAGCTCATATACGCATGAAACCATTTCAATTTATTTTGTTTTGCACTAGCACCGTAATTCGCCGTTACTTTTCGTTTTTATCTCTCAACTATACATTCATAAATGCAAAAGTATACATGTATGTATAAATGCAAAAGTATACATGTATGTATGTACATGCTTTGTACTTTTGGATTCATCATTCTATTTTCTTCACCTTAGTACAATTAAAAAAAATGCTGTAGCGTTACAATTCGCCATTATTTTTCGTTGTTCATCTCTCCACTACACATTAATAAATTGTCCCATTTTCTTCATCTTCGTATCGAAGGAATAACAAACAAAACTCTGTATTTTAGTGTGTGTGTGTAGGGACTAGCATGAGTTCGTTCAATTATTTCAGCACAAGTCAATTTAAATTTAATGACATTAAAATGTGCATTCAAAGTAAGTTATTTGAATAAATTAAATAAAAATAAAATGTACTGTATATTTACCAGTTGAGGAACCAGGCCCCTTGACAATTCCTCGTTAGGTTTTTTTCCCCGTCCTCGACCACGTGAATGTCCTGAATTAGCTGGTAAATTATTCATATTTGTTTTTTCAAAAATCACAAAACTTCTTTACACCTCGAAAGATTACAATTGAATGGCTCCAATTACTCGTTACTTACGAATGACACAAGTTTGTATCGATAACATAGTGATGACATATTTTTCAAAGATAATTATGCCTACAGAGCTTCCAAAAAAATATTCATTTTGGGAGTAGGGCTGCTGGAAAATATGTTACAATAGATTTTATCGACTGTAATCATTTTTATGGGTAAATGGTCGTTTCCATACATTCCGTACATGCGAACCAAGCAAAAGTAGTTTTCATGACAAAGCATCTAAACACAGAGATTCCCAAAATATTATTTTAATCCAAAAAAATTTCCACTTTTATAGAATTTTTTTTATCTATTTTGTACAAAAGTTTATAGAAGATGATGCAGGGGAATATATCTCCTAACAAAAGATTTCGTACAAAAGTTTAAGGAAGGCGATATAGAGGAATATATCCCCTAAGAAAAGGTTTCGCTTTGTCTAACACGCTTTCTTTGAAATTCGAATATCTAAGTGTTGAATTTCAATGCTTATAAGTAAAACGATGCATGCAATATTTCAAATTTTTGTGACTTCATTTCAAAGCAGAAACTTTCGTTTCTACGCGAATCTTTTTTCGAACAAAGTACTTTTTTTTATTGCCATCTTATCATTTAAAAAATTAAAATTGTTGGCGAGGTCTTAAATGAATGAAAATGAGCTGCAGAATTAATATGGGAATCTGCCCGAAACTCAATAAATTTTAACTTTAAAACTATTCCAAATTAAAACTTCTGCATCTTTGAAAGGAAGCAAAAAATAAATCGAATTGGAAAGACATAAGGAAATGCTCATTGCTTCCAGTGCAGGATTATTTTTTTTACTGTTAATTTTCGCTGGTTTATTTTCGTTTTTTCGACGATATTTTTCCAGTTTATTTGTTTATTCGCGCATTAACATCTGTTGGTGAAATGCGACTTTAATATAATATCATAGAACCGCACCATTCTAGCAGATACGCTTGGTGTAAACTACTAAGAATCACAAAAACTTGTGCAATTAAAATGCAGTAAACCTTTATAAGGATGATGTCAAGCAAAGCGAGAAGATGTCAGAGTGACAGCTTTGCGAGAAGCGAGCTATATTGCTCTGTTCGTTCTGAGCGAGTTGAAACGAGAAAGTGGGTTGCGAACAGTATATGTGTGTATATGAGCAATGTAATATTATTATTTTTTATTCCCCCTACTCATAGGGTATTACTTTGAACCTGCAGGAAATGTAATGCGCCATGGGCGCCTGTTCGTCCGTATGAGTCCCTAGATCTCAGAGACCATTTGAGTCAGATATTTTTTTTCGACAGCAGTTGTTATTTTTGCACGCAGATCAAGTTTATTTCAAATTTTTGCCACACCCACTTCCGCCCTCTCAAATCGAAAAATACGATTCGAGGAAGCGTCATATTAAAGTTAATTACGATTTACATACGAATGTATGTAACTATGGTTTTTATGGCTACTAATTTGGTTGCGATCAGATTAAAATTGTAAAAGTTATTTGGGAAATAATTGTATACGGCAGGAAGCTTGCCATGGTTAAGAATCTGGTATATTTTGCCATGGTTAAGAATCTTGTATATTTTTACTTTTTTATATTTTTAATTTACTAGGATATTTAGACACTAAAATATTATTTTGGTATGAACATTAGGTATTTTTATACCCGCTACCCATACGATAGAGGGGTATTATAACTTTGTGGGAGAGACGATCTAGTCATGTCCGCCTGTCTGTCTGTCCGTATGAACACCTGGATCTCAGAGACTATAAGAGATAGAGCTATAGTTTTCGACAGCATTTGTTATGTTTGCACGCAGATTAAGTTTGTTTTCAAATTTTTGCCATTCATGATTTCTGAAAATTTGGTTGCGATCAGATAAAAAACTGTCGAAGTTATTAAAGAAATACTCTTGTATTCGTAAAAAAATGCCTACTTACTAAGGGTCGGAGTTGCTTTGGCTGACAATCTGGTATGTTTTGCAGTCTATAGCATAAAGCAGCATAGCTCAGTGTAGTACCATATCAATATACCCAAATATACATACATTTTTGTATAGCGGGTATCTCACAGTCGATCACACTCGACTGTGGCTTTCTTACTTAATTAATAATACTAATTTGATTTTATTAAAATTGATAGCGGGTATCGAACACACTCTTCTTCTTGTTGTATTATTAAAATTTAAATAAATAATACAAAAATGGGCACAAGACTTGCTTCTATATTTTTGCAGTTTTCTTTAAGGCATTATTCAATGTTTTTTTTTTTTTTTAAAAAAAAGGTTTCATATTAACTTTACAATGTAAATTTTGCATTATCAAAATAATATAGTTTGATCTGTACTATCTCTTTCCGTTTAGATTTTCCACACAACCTTACAATATTGATTTACCATTAAATGGGATTTGAAGCCAGAATTTTATTATTTATTAAATTTCAGCATCTTTGTTCTTTCCGTTTGGGCTGTGCATTTATAAATATAGTAATATCGGATGACCCAAGCCTAGTATGTTAAAATTGCAAATTTTATGAAATTCTCAATTGATGCAACAATCGGCTGCATGCAATTTTTTCATAAATTGCTTTGTTTGTTATTTGCAGTGTCGTCAAAATGCCAACGATCAACTCTATCTAGTCTGTCAAGATCCCCAAGGATATCAAAGCCTCAGTGAATCAATCAATCACAATCACCGGCTTCAGCGCATCTTCAAACACCTTGCTCTAAACATGTCCATGTCCGACAAGCGTACTCTGAAAGTTGAGAAATGGTTTGGCACCAAGAAGGAACTCGCTGTGCGCACAGTGTGCAGTCACATTGAGAACATGAAAAAGAGTAAGTATATTTTGGGAGTCTCACGTAATTCATGGCTTCCGGTGTGACGATTGTCAACTCGACAGCCCAAAAGGATGAGCTTATCGTTGAGGGCAACGACATCGAGGCTATGTCTGGGTCAGCAGCTCCTGTCCAGCAGTCGACCACCGTGAAAAACAAGGATATACATAAATTCTTGGATGGTCTGTACGACCGTTGTGAAGACAGAAGTTTAGTGTTGTGATACATTTAGCTTCATATGAAAGTTTTAATAATAAATGAAATTGCTGGTAACAACTTTAAAACATCAATCAATCGGCGAGGGTGAAAATATCTTTACATATTGACATTAATTTTCTTCGGCATTTCAATTGTATTGCTAACACAAGAACCAATTTTCCTCTACTTGTAATGTTATGCCGGTGTACGAAAATGGTATTTTATTGTTGAATGTTCCTTTTCTTATGATAGTATTAAACATACGTAAACCAGAATTAATTTTAACTGAATCTAGTCATATTTGGACCTTGACGTATTAACGGCAGTACCATCAAGTGGCCCAGCGATACCAAGCACGGGCTTGCTGACGCGCGGACAAAACAAAATAAATTTGTGAACAGCATGCATTAATCGAAAACCGTGAATAAATATTAAAATACGCTGAACAGCAAATTAAATACACTAGTAATACTATATTAATAGGGAAGCAAAATATGTTAGGAATATGTAAAGGAAGATAAAAACAATTAAATACTTGATAAATCTGCTAATACTATAATAAGGTTTTAAGCAGAGGAATAGATTTACTGAAGCAAACTACGTTATTGAGATTATTATAATTCACACTCAGAATACGGAGGGGATTATGGCAAGCAATGTTAGTAGTTCTACGTGAAATAAGAAGAGGAAGAAAATTCCTAGTGACCCTGACCGGAATCGTAAAACTAATTTGACTTAACAGCTCCAAAAAGTCTATTTCACTATTAATTAGTCTCTGAATGAAAATAGCACCTTGCATAGTTCTACGGTCGGAAAAAGTAGGAAGGTTTACTAATAAAAGTCTCTAACGATAAGGTGGTAATCTAATATTACTATATATTAGGGTTGCAATTTAAACTACGAAGAGAAAATATTAAAAATTGTTTCTGCACCAACTCAATCCTATCTTGGTAAACCCTATACTAGGGATTCCAGACAAGAGATCCGCACTCAAGGATAGGACGAACCAGTGAGACGAACAAAGTTTAAGTAATGTAGGGATCGTTGAATTCTTTCGACCAGCGTTTTATAAATCCGAGATTTACAACAGACAGAATATGTTTACCAAATTTAAGTTTTGCATCAAGCAGAACACCTAAGTCATTCACAGACTCAATTCGCTCTAGAGGAGTATCATATAAAACATAGTTATTTACCTGGGAAGAACCCCTACAGATGATCATAAGCTTACATTTATTGCAATTGATATGTAATATATTTACTCTGCACCAAGATTCTAGACGATTAAGGTCACATTGCCAACAGTGAGCTGGCATGACTATCATTAAATGTCAGGCAAAGCTTAACGTCATCAGCGTACATAAGTACACGGGAATGCTTTATAACAGAAGGAAGATCATTTATAAACAAAGTGGACAATAGAGAATCCAAATGACTACCCTGGGGCACCCCAGAAGAAAATTGGACACATTTATATACAAAGCCATTAATAATAATCACTCAATAATGTTATGAGGAAACCCTAAGAGATTAAGTCTATACAGTAAGAGGTGAAGATTTACTGAGTCAAAAGCCTTACTAAAATCGGTGTAAATGATATCTCATCCTTTAATTACAATAGAGGAGAACTCCAATAAGTTAGTAGATGTGGACCTAGATTTCATAAACCCATGTTGGTAAGATGAAATTATAAATTTACACAAATGTTGCAGTTGAGAAGTTATGGTTTTTTTTTAATGCTTTCGGAATCGCAGACATTTTAGATATACCGCGATAATTTTTAAACTTTAGATTTGTTCCCTTTTTTTTAGGATATGTTATTTTTCACAGATTTTTGCAAAAGTGCATGAGTTAACTGATAATTCAAACAATTTAAGAATCGGTTTACAGATACTACCAGCACAATACTTTAGCACACAACTAGGCACTCCATCCGGGCCTGCCGAAAAAACAGATTTTTTAGCCAATAGTCCCGTTAAAATAGAGCTTTCAGATATTCAAGGACCAAAAATACAAATAGATGAATTTACCTGAGAAGGATATGAGAAGGAATTATGAAAACTTTGAACAGAATATGACGTTTAGAAAAAGTCAGTAAATAAATCGGCAATACCAAGACCATTATTTAGGGAAAACATTAATTTAATACCATTTCCGGAAAACAATTAAATCGGCAATACCATACAACTGATACTCCGAAAAGACTATCAAAGACTAAATAAAACATGGCGAAATGCCATGAAATAGCAGCAATATTGAAATCGCCAAGGGCTATAAAGTAATCTCGATCAGAAAGCATGTTAGAAATGTTATTAATTATAGCATAATAAGCTATATACAGAGCATCATCTGAAGCAGGGGAATATACGAACAAAAAATAACAATGTTAAAACTAACTCAATATCAGAAGTGTGATCTATCAAATGTGATGTACTGCAGTTAAACCCCACCACCACGACGTAGCTTGCGATCACGTCTGTATAAGGAAAATCTACTAAATCAAGAATGTCATTCCTTAACCATGTTTCAGTAAAGGCAATGAAATTGAAAGGGAAATATATATATATAAATATAAGTTTACTGAAAATGCCTTTTACATTCCGATAGCCAAGAAGTAAAGAGGATGTTAGTTTTTTGAACTGACAAACATAGATGAAGGCTTCGAATTATTAGAATTAGAATTATTGCTACTATTAGGAAAAGAAACCGGAGGATCGATTTTTCTTTTTAGCAACAAATTCTTTGACTAATAGGTCTTCCGGCCAAAATTCTTTACTGCACATCATGCTAAGTTGTTCAGCAGGACAACTTATTTAACTTATTTTAAAAGATGAAATTTGTCCACCTTAACACTGAATTGAGACATGGACATGGTTTTTTTTTACTTGATACTACCGTTTAAACAGATTTTTGTCGCAAGGCTTGCCCCTGATACGACATCTGATGATGTTCGGGCTTATATAAGCCTTGAGACAAAAATCTGTTTAAGCGGTGGTATCGAGTAAAAAACAATAACACGCATAATTATTTTTATTGCGGAGGCTGCAATTTTCACAGAAAAATAAACATAACTTGTAATGTAATTGTTTCAAGTTGTTAAAAAATACAAGAAAGCTACAATTGAGTGTGAAATACCCGCAACCCATTTTGAATAAAAGCATATTATTGTGGTTTTAATTTTAAAATATATATCAAATTAATATACCACAAAAATACTTAAAATTAGGTATATTAATACAGTACTACATTCAAAATATACCTTAAAGTGAAAATATACCAGTTTTGTCAGCCAAAGTAACTCCTAGGATGTAGGCATTTACCCCAAACAAAAGTTTTTCTTTAATATCTTCCAAATTTTTTATCTGATCGCAAACAAACTTTCAGGAATCATAGACTAATGATATTATTGTGTACACCAAAATTCTCTAGCTATAAAATTACACTTATTACTCGATTTTTGTCGATTTGCGGCCTGTAAACATAACGGCTGCTATCGAAAAACAATTATATCTCCATCTCTTATAGTCTCTTAGATCTAGGTCTTCATACAGAAGGTCGGACAGACGGGCATATCGTCTTAGCTGCTGAAACTGATCAATAATATATATACTTTATAGGGTTGGAGATGCCTCCTTCTGTTACATACATTTCCTGCCGGCAGAAAGTTATAATGCAGGTATAATAACAAACTGCAAATAAGCTAGTTACAAACCAATATTTATTTTCGATCAGTTGAATGATTCCATTTAATTGAAAGATCAATCAGCTGTCACTGAAAAAAACTACAATGCAATGCAAATAAGCGGCAATAAAAATATCAAATATCATATTAATCTTTATTATACATTTTAAGTATTCAGTATGTACGATAAGATTTAAATATTAAAACATTTATGATAGTCAAGTTTTACAAGAAAAACAGTTGGTTTTCTAAGCCCGAAGACGGTGCACGGTGAATACTCTCAGCTATCAAAAATGCTAGCTTATGAGCATATTGACAAACTGCAGGGACTCGGCAAGTTCCAGACCAATTGTAGTACATATGTGTCATTTTGTACGTGAGTATTTGTATCTTATCAGCATTCAGACCCATGCTGTCGTGCAAAACATTGTAGTTCGTTGGAGAAACGGTACCTTGTTTTATGGCCTGCGAAACCAAATAAAAATCATAACGCTCGGCAAAGTGATAACATCATCGACTATTGTTCCAGGTTCGGGATTGCGCTTATTCACAAAGTAACGTGTGTTAATTCTTTTTGTTACAACAATAAATGCCAAATTGCAACCTTTCTCTCTTCCCGCCCGATTTATAGATCTCGTCCAGTCGAGTTTTGAGGAATTTCACCTCAATATTGAATACTTGATTTAGCTGACCATCACCTACACCGTCGCGGAAAAAGAGAATGCGGTCGGGCAAACTCCCATGATGCTCACGATATGCCTTTAGTGCACATGTCATATTCATTAATATTTGATTAGACAGTTCCTGACCCTTCATATGTTCAGTAACTGAAGAGAAATAACGTGTGGAGGACTTCATATCCATAGTAGCTACAAAAGCGCCATATGACTTGTTTTTGTTTTTGGACGAGTGGCATACATCAAATCCAACGGTCATCAATCCATTTATAGGAAGCTCTATCATCCATGGAGCACCCATTAGTTTGGCATTCATTTGTATTACAACTTTGGTTGCAATCGACATTAGACCGCTTGATCTATCCGGGCGCGGTGCAATTGTTTTAAGTGTTACTACTTGAGAGGGTACTGGACGATCAACACACGTTCGTTTCTTAATGCAACTATATCTGCGAACACAAAATACCACGGTAATTTAAATGTATTAGTAATTCGTGAACAATTATTCAAACTTACTTCTCTTCGTTAGGAGACTTTATGACAATCATTACAATTTGTGGATCTTTAGCGGCAGCACTATCGATCGCTTGCGAATAAGTCCCATTGCGATCATCCGAAATTTCTTCACTGTAAGAGTAAAAATAATACAATATAAGGATAAATACGCGAGTAACAAATTAGAACATACTATCTGGGTTCGCTCATACGAAGTTTCATGCCTCCAGATGCCTGCATACACAGCTTCACAAACTGTTGTACTTCATGCTTTGACCGACTTGGTGTTATGACATACCAACGTTTTATGTCTACGTTTGTAAACATAGCGTCTTTACGACATTCGTATGTCCAATCAGCGCGGGCATCGCATAAAAAGCGCCTTTGACCTCCAAATACAATCTTCTGTGGCGGCAGAACTCGGGCACGTATCTCAACAAGAGCAGAATCCAATTCAACATTCCACGACTTCAACATATTAACACTACTTTCCGATTTCTGCAGACGCTGATTAAATGCACGCAACCTATCAATTCGACGATCGGGAGCAATTCTAGTATGCTCGCCCATTGCCTTCATTAGTTGGAAGTCAGATCGCATGCCGTCAGTTTAAACCAGTAGCTCGAGCCAATTCAGGAATTAACATTATCAATTGATCAGCACCTCCACGAATATTTTTCTCACTTGGACGGGACACTACGAGTGGTTGCTTATGGTCTCGAATGATTATGTTGTAGCGCTTTGTAATTATAGAATCAAAAAGTTTTAAATTCTTACACTCTTATATTTGTAATCTTTCAACTTACTTTCTTATAATATTCAACATACGATATTTCTCCATCCTCCTTGGTACTGAATGTAGACATCGGGGATGACTCAAAAGCGACATCATCTACTCTATATGTTTTATTGTTGTAGTCCGTCAATACTATCATGCCTATAAATGAAATAATTTTAGTTTAGCGTGATATTATTGATTACAAATAATAACATCTTACCTATAATTTCACGTTTAAAGGCACCCTGATAATCATCATTTTCTCGAATGTTTTTCGACAAAATTTGATACAAAGTATCCGTTCTCATGACTTTGTGAGCGATTTCAGTGCATAAGAGAAAATCAGATTCATGTTGACGAATTGAAGTTATATACCCCGGCCATAATTCCATTCGATGCTTACTATCCAATACAATCTACAAAATTTTATAACATATGTATTTAAAATATATATCCAAAAATTACACATTTTTATTGCTTACCTTGGCTTGCGGGTCAAAATAATTGCGAGACACTATTTGAAGTTGCAGGCCTTCCATAGCACGACGCAAAATCAAGTTAAGAACTTGTAACTGCTGAGGATCCATTGCCTCAACAATACCCACACTCCTTATTTTAATGCTTATATTCTCTCCTGAACGACTCTTTGTCAAGAGATCCAAAACATATGGACATATTAGGTGTGTCCTTGAACTTGGTGGTGCAGAACAACACTGATCCATCAAAAATATAGCCGCCTAATATATTACTGTGCTCTCTCAATAAGCCCTGACGTAGAAATGTATTATCAACATCGGGCGAGAAATCAACACGGTACTGATAAAGCGACCAATTGGGACGCTTAAGAAATTTGAAGTAATTTGTTTGAACAGTGATTGGTTTGCCTGTAGTACCCATTTTAGTAAGCAGACCACTGGGACGAGATCGCACAATTTCGGTAATTAATCGTCGTCCACGCACCGATCCACGAGTGTCACCTACTTATTGAAAATATTGATTATTAATTCCTTGGATTACAATTTTTATATTTCATGTATTTATATATTAATTTACCCTCAGCAGCCCAGTAACGCCTTGAGTAGCTGGGTTACTCATGGGCCGCCTAGCCTCAGCTTGCTGCGGTACTGGTGCATGACCCTGAAAAAAAAATAATTTAGATAATAGTCAGTTTTACATGTATTTATGTATTATTCTTTTAAAATTATAAGTATGCATGATAATCTAATAGTTTAAGTCATATTTAGTGAAAATTATTCCTCCGTTGAACAGTCGAGGACCGAGTCGCATGATTGTCCACTCAACGGCGTGCGTATTCTTAAGAATGCATTTTGTAATCTCATGAGTTTTTTGTAATTTCATAAAAATTAAGTAAGTAACTTATTCTATTGCACTACAGATATACAGTGACATACTAAAGTATTAGAACACTAAATTTAAACTGTTACTCCGCAGTACTTATGCAGTAATCGCGAAAGTTCCTTTTAAATTTTTTGTTTTTTTTTTTTTTTTTAAATTTATTTTATTATTTTAGTCGGTGAAATAAATATAGTAGAAACTAATAATTGTAGCATCCAGCAATAGCATACAAACTAAATATAACAAAAATTATTCATCTAATATTTGGATTTGAATTACACGATCAGCACAAAAATTGAGCACATCTAGCATCATCACACAAAAATTTGTAAGGCTGAGCACAATTTCTCAAATACAGTCACATATCGTCCCACACTCACAATGGATGCACAGAAACATATATGTATGTGTGTATAACAGAAGTCTCATATTTAAGACTAATTATAAAACAGCTTCTTTAGACAATTTTCAACAACAACAAACAACTTCTTCAATAAACTTACTAAAAGCGTAAAATACTTTTTTTAATGTTTTTCAATTTTAATAATTATGTACTATATAAACAGAACTAATTAAAAATGTTAAGTTTTACTTTTATGCTCATTCTTATTTGAACTTTACATTAAATTGCGATTAGTTTTTGAATACACTGCACGAAGTAAACGGTTTCTGGTGTAAATTTAAACATGCACATAAATACGTATGCATATATGTACATATACTACATATTAAAGAATTCCGTAGGTTTGCGGATAATTCATATTTAACTACGTCCAAGCTCATATACGCATGAAACCATTTCAATTTATTTTGTTTTGCACTAGCACCGTAATTCGCCGTTATTTTTCGTTTTTATCTCTCAACTATACATTCATAAATGCAAAAGTATACATATATGTATAAATGCAAAAGTATACATGCTTTGTACTTTTGGATTCATCATTCTATTTTCTTCACCTTAGTACAATTAAAAAAAATGCTGTAGCGTTACAATTCGCCATTATTTTTCGTTGTTCATCTCTCCACTACACATTAATAAATTGTCCCATTTTCTTCATCTTCGTATCGAAGGAATAACAAACAAAACTCTGTATTTTAGTGTGTGTGTGCATTCAAAGTAAATTATTTGAATAAATTAAATAAAAATAAAAAAATGTACTGTATATTTACCAGTTGAGGAACCAGGCCCCTTGACAATTCTTCGTTAGGTTTTTTTTCCCCGTCCTCGACCACGTGAATGTCCTGAATTAGCTGGTAAATTATTCATATTTATTTTTTCAAAAATCACAAAACTTCTTTACACCTCGAAAGATTACAATTGAATGGCTCCAATTATTCGTTACTTACGAATGACACAACTTTGTATCGATAACATAGTGATGACATATTTTTCAAAGATAATTATGCCTACAGAGCTTCCAAAAAAATATTCATTTTGGTAGTAAGGCTGCTGGAAAATATGTTACAATAGATTTTATCGACTGTAATCATTTTTATGGGTAAATGGTCGTTTCCAAGATAATAACAAAAATCGAAATTATTTATGTGCATGCGAACCAAGCAAAAGTAGTTTTCATGACAAAGCATCTAAACGCAGAGAAACCCAAAATATTATTCTAATCCGAAAAAATTTCTACTTTTATAGAATTTTTTTTTTTTTTGATCTTTTTTTGTACAAAAGTTTATAGAAGATGATCCAGGGGAATATATCTCCTAACAAAAGATTTCGTACAAAAGTTTAAGGAAGGCGATATAGGGGAATATATCGCCTAAGAAAAGGTTTCGCTTTGTCTAACACGCTTTCTTTGAAATTCGCATATCTAAGTGTTGAATTTCAATGCTTATAAGTAAAACGATGCATGCAATATTTCAAATTTTTGTGACTTCATTTCAAAGCAGAAACTTCCGTTTTTATGCGAGCGAATCTTTTTTCGAACAAAGTGCTTTTTTTATTGCCATCTTATCATTTAAAATATTAAAGTTGTTGGCGAGGTCTTAAATAAATGAAAATGAGCTGCAGAATTAATATGGCAAATTTCCCGAAACTCAATAAATTTTAGCTTTAAAACTATTCCAAATTAAAACTTCTGAATTGCAATACTTTGAAAGGAAGCAAAAAATAAATTGAATTGGATAGACATAAGGAAATGCTTATTGCTTCCAGTGTAGGATTATTTTGTATACTGCTAATTTTCGCTAATTTATTTTGGCGACGATATTTTTCCATGTGCTTGAGTTTATTTGTTTATTCGCGCATTAACATCTGTTGGTAAAACGCGACTTTAATATAATATCATAGAACTGCACCATTCTAGCAGATACGCTTGGTGTAAACTACTAAGAATCACAAAAACTTGTGGAATTAAAATGCAGTAAACCTTTATAAGGATGATGTCAAGCAAAGCGAGAAGATGTCAGAGTGACAGCTTTGCGAGAAGCGAGCTATATTGCTCTGTTCGTTCTGAGCGAGTTGAAACGAGAAAGTGGGTTGCGAACAGTATATGTGTGTATATGAGCAATGTAATATTATTATTTTTTATTCCCCCTACTCATAGGGTATTACTTTGAACCTGCAGGAAATGTAATGCGCCATGGGCGCCTGTTCGTCCGTATGAGTCCCTAGATCTCAGAGACCATTTGAGTCAGATAGTTTTTTCGACAGCAATTGTTATTTTTGCACGCAGATCAAGTTTATTTCAAATTTTTGCCACACCCACTTCCGCCCTCTCAAATCGAAAAATACGATTCTAGGAAGCGTCATATTAAAGTTAATTACGATTTACATACGAATGTATGTAACTATGGTTTTTATGGCTACTAATTTGGTTGCGATCAGATTAAAATTGTAAAAGTTATTTGGGAAATAATTGTATACGGCAGGAAGCTTGCCATGGTTAAGAATCTGGTATATTTTGCCATGGTTAAGAATCTTGTATATTTTTACTGTTTAATATTTTTAATTTACTAGGATATTTAGACACCAAATATTATTTTGGTATGTACATTAGGTATTTTTATACCCGCTACCCATACGATAGAAGGGTATTATAACTTTGTGGGAGAGACGATCTAGCCATGTCCGCCTGTCTGTCTGTCCGTATGAACACCTGGATCTCAGAGACTATAAGAGATAGAGCTATAATTTTCGACAGCATTTGTTATGTTTGCACGCAGATTAAGTTTGTTTCAAATGTTCGCCATTCATGATTTCTGAAAATTTGGTTGCGATCAGATAAAAATTGTCGAAGTTATTAAAGAAATACTTTTGTATTCGCAAAAATGCCTACTTACTAAGGGTCGGAGTTGCTTTGGCTGACAATCTGGTATGTTTTGCAGTCTATAGCATAAAGCATACATAGCTCAGTGTAGTACCATATCAATATACCAAATATACATACATTTTTGTATAGCGGGTATCTCACAGTCGATCACACTCGACTGTGGCTTTCTTACTTAATTAATAATACTAATTTGATTTTATTAAAATTGATAGCGGGTATCGAACACACTCGATTGTAGCTTTCTTGTTGTATTATTAAAATTTAAATAAATAATACAAAAATGGGCACAAGACTTGCTTCTATATTTTTGCTGTTTTCTTTAAGGTATTATTCAATGATTTTTTTTTTTAAAAAAAGGTTTCATATTAACTTTACAATGTAAATTTTGCATGATCAAAATTGATATAGTTTGATCTGTACTATCTCTTTCCGTTTAGATTTTCCACACAACCTTACAATATTGATTTACCATTAAATGGGATTTGAAGCCAGAATTTTATTATTTATTAAATTTCAGCATCTTTGTTCTTTCCGTTTGGGCTGTGCATTTATAAATATATAGTAATATCGGATGACCCAAGCCTAGTATGTTAAAATTGCAAATTTTATGAAATTCTCAATTGATGCAACAATCGGCTGCATGCAATTTTTTCATAAATTGCTTTGTTTGTTATTTGCAGTGTCGTCAAAATGCCAACGATCAACTCTATCCAGTCTGTCAAGATCCCCAAGGATATCAAAGCCTCAGTGAATCAATCAATCACAATCACCGGCTCCAGCGCATCTTCAAACACCTTGCTCTGGTCATGTCCATGTCCGACAAGCGTACTCTGAAAGTTGAGAAATGGATTGGCACCAAGAAGGAACTCGCTGTGCGCACAGTGTGCAGTCACATTGAGAACATGATAAAGGGTAAGTATATTTTGGGAGTCTCACGTAATTCATTAGATGGCTTCCGGTGTGACGATTGCCAACAGGATGAGCTTATCGTTGAGGGCAACGACATCGAGGCTGTGTCTGGCTCAGCAGCTCCTGTCCAGCAGTCGACCACCGTGAAAAACAAGAATATCCGTAAATTCTTGGATGGTCTGTACGTGTCGGAAAAAAACGACCGTTGTGAAGACAGAAGTTTAGTGTTGTGATACATTTAGCTTCATATGAAAGTTTTAATAATAAATGAAATTGTTGGTAACAACTTTAAAACATCAATCAATCGTGTATTTTATATTCCATTAAATTTCCGCTTAATAATAATATTGACATTAATATTATTCGGTATTTCAATTGTATTGCTAACATAAGAACCAATTTTCCTCTACTTGTAATGTTATGTCGGTGTACGTAAATGGTATTTTATTGTTGAATGTTCCTTTTCTTATGATAGTATTAAACATACGTAAACCAGAATTAATTTTAACTGAATCTATATTTGTTATATTTGGACGTTGACGTAGTAACGGCAGTACCATGAAGTGTCCCAGCGATACCAAGCACGGGCTTGCTGACGCGCGGACAAAACAAAATAAATTTGTGAACAGCATGCATTAATCGAAAACCGTGAATAAATATTAAAATACGCTGAACAGCAAATTAAATACACTAGTAATACTATATTAATAGGGAAGCAAAATATGTTAGGAATATGTAAAGGAAGATAAAAACAATTAAATACTTGATAAATCTGCTAATACTATAATAAGGTTTTAAGCAGAGGAATAGATTTACTGAAGCAAACTACGTTATTGAGATTATTATAATTCACACTCAGAATACGGAGGGGATTATGGCAAGCAATGTTAGTAGTTCTACGTGAAATAAGAAGAGGAAGAAAATTCCTAGTGACCCTGACCGGAATCGTAAAACTAATTTGACTTAACAGCTCCAAAAAGTCTATTTCACTATTAATTAGTCTCTGAATGAAAATAGCACCTTGCATAGTTCTACGGTCGGAAAAAGTAGGAAGGTTTACTAATAAAAGTCTCTAACGATAAGGTGGTAATCTAATATTACTATATATTAGGGTTGCAATTTAAACTACGAAGAGAAAATATTAAAAATTGTTTCTGCACCAACTCAATCCTATCTTGGTAAACCCTATACTAGGGATTCCAGACAAGAGATCCGCACTCAAGGATAGGACGAACCAGTGAGACGAACAAAGTTTATGTAATGTAGGGATCGTTGAATTCTTTCGACCAGCGTTTTATAAATCCGAGATTTACAACAGACAGAATATGTTTACCAAATTTAAGTTTTGCATCAAGCAGAACACCTAAGTCATTCACAGACTCAATTCGCTCTAGAGGAGTACCACATAAAATATAGTTATTTACCTGGGAAGAACCCCTACAGATGGTCATAAGCTTACATTTATTGCAATTGATATGTAATATATTTACTCTGCACCAAGATTCTAGACGATTAAGGTCACATTGCAACAGTGAGCTGGCATGACTATCATTAAATGTCAGGCAAAGCTTAACGTCATCAGCGTACATAAGTACACGGGAATGCTTTATAACAGAAGGAAGATCATTTATAAACAAAGTGGACAATAGAGAATCCAAATGACTACCCTGGGGCACCCCAGAAGAAAATTGGACACATTTATATACAAAGCCATTATAATAGTAATCCACTCAATAATGTTATGAGGAAACCCTAAGAGATTAAGTCTATACAGTAAGAGGTGAAGATTTACTGAGTCAAAAGCCTTACTAAAATCGGTGTAAATGATATCTCATCCTTTAATTACAATAGAGGAGAACTCCAATAAGTTAGTAGATGTGGACCTAGATTTCATAAACCCATGTTGGTAAGATGAAATTATAAATTTACACAAATGTTGCAGTTGAGAAGTTATGGTTTTTTTTAATGCTTTCGGAATCGCAGACATTTTAGATATACCGCGATAATTTTGAACTTTAGATTTGTTCCTTTTTTTAGGATATGTTATTTTTCACAGATTTTTGCAAAAGTGCATGAGTTAACTGATAATTCAAACAATTTAAGAATCGGTTTACAGATACTACCAGCGCAATACTTTAGCACACAACTAGGCACTCCATCCGGGCCTGCCGAAAAAAACAGATTTTTTAGCCAATAGTTCCGTTAAAATAGAGCTTTCAGATATTCAAGGACCAAAAATACAAATAGATGAATTTACCTGAGAAGGATATGAGAAGGAATTATGAAAACTTTGAACAGAATATGACGTTTAGAAAAAGTCAGCAAATAAATCGGCAATACCAAGACCACTAGGGACCTATTTAAACCATTTGGAAAACAATTAATTTAATACAATGATACTCCGAAAAGACTATCAATAAAAACATGGCGAAATGCCATGAAATAGCAGCAATATTGAAATCGCCAAGGGCTATAAAGTAATCTCGATCAGAAAGCATGTTAGAAATGTTATTAATTATAGCATAATAAGCTATATACAGAGCATCATCTGAAGCAGGGGAATATACGAACAAGAAATAAAAATGTTAAAACGAAACTCAATATCAGAAGTGTGAATCTATCAAATGTGATCTACTGCAGTTAAACCCCACCACCACGACGTAGCTTGCGATCACGTCTGTATAAGGAAAATCTACTAGGAATCATCAGAATATCATTCCTTAACCATGTTTCAGTAAAGGCAATGAAATTGAAAGGGAAATATATATATATAAATATAAGTTTACTGAAAATGCCTTTTACATTCCGATAGCCAAGAAGTAAAGAGGATGTTAGTTTTTTGAACTGACAAACATAGATGAAGGCTTCGAATTATTAGAATTAGAATTATTGCTACTATTAGGAAAAGAAACCGGAGGATCGATTTTTCTTTTTAGCAACAAATTCTTTGACTAATAGGTCTTCCGGCCAAAATTCTTTACTGCACATCATGCTAAGTTGTTCAGCAGGACAACTTATTTAACTTATTTTAAAAGATGAAATTTGTCCACCTTAACACTGAATTGAGACATGGACATGGTTTTTTTTTTACTTGATACTACCGTTTAAACAGATTTTTGTCGCAAGGCTTGCCCCTGATACGACATCTGATGATGTTCGGGCTTATATAAGCCTTGAGACAAAAATCTGTTTAAGCGGTGGTATCGAGTAAAAAACAATAACACGCATAATTATTTTTATTGCGGAGGCTGCAATTTTCACAGAAAAATAAACATAACTTGTAATGTAATTGTTTCAAGTTGTTAAAAAATACAAGAAAGCTACAATTGAGTGTGAAATACCCGCAACCCATTTTGAATAAAAGCATATTATTGTGGTTTTAATTTTAAAATATATATCAAATTAATATACCACAAAAATACTTAAAATTAGGTATATTAATACAGTACTACATTCAAAATATACCTTAAAGTGAAAATATACCAGTTTGTCAGCCAAAGTAACTCCTAGGATGTAGGCATTTACCCCAAACAAAAGTTTTTCTTTAATATCTTCCAAATTTTTTATCTGATCGCAAACAAACTTTCAGGAATCATAGACTAATGATATTATTGTGTACACCAAAATTCTCTAGCTATAAAATTACACTTATTACTCGATTTTTGTCGATTTGCGGCCTGTAAACATAACAGCTGCTATCGAAAAACAATTATATCTCCATCTCTTATAGTCTCTTAGATCTAGGTCTTCATACAGAAGGACGGACAGACGGGCATATCGTCTTAGCTGCTGAAACTGATCAATAATATATATACTTTATAGGGTTGGAGATGCCTCCTTCTGTTACATACATTTCCTGCCGGCAGAAAGTTATAATGCAGGTATAATAACAAACTGCAAATAAGCTAGTTACAAACCAATATTTATTTTCGAAATCAGTTGAATGATTCCATTTAATTTGAAAGATCAATCAGCTGTCACTGAAAAAAAAACTACAATGCAATGCAAATAAGCGGCAATAAAAATATCAAATATCATATTAATCTTTATTATACATTTTAAGTATTCAGTATGTACGATAAGATTTAAATATTAAAACATTTATATGATAGTCAAGTTTTACAAGAAAAACAGTTGGTTTTCTAAGCCCGAAGACGGTGCACGGTGAATACTCTCAGCTATCAAAAATGCTAGCTTATGAGCATATTGACAAACTGCAGGGACTCGGCAAGTTCCAGACCAATTGTAGTACATATGTGTCATTTTGTACGTGAGTATTTGTATCTTATCAGCATTCAGACCCATGCTGTCGTGCAAAAACATTGTAGTTCGTTGGAGAAACGGTACCTTGTTTTATGGCCTGCGAAACCAAATAAAAATCATAACGCTCGGGCAAAGTGATAACATCATCGACTATTGTTCCAGGTTCGGGATTGCGCTTATTCACAAAGTAACGTGTGTTAATTCTTTTTGTTACAACAATAAATGCCAAATTGCAACCTTTCTCTCTTCCCGCCGATTTATAGATCTCGTCCAGTCGAGTTTTGAGGAATTTCACCTCAATATTGAATACTTGATTTAGCTGACCATCACCTACACCGTCGCGGAAAAAGAGAATGCGGTCGGGCAAACTCCCATGATGCTCACGATATGCCTTTAGTGCACATGTCATATTCATTAATATTTGATTAGACAGTTCCTGACCCTTCATATGTTCAGTAACTGAAGAGAAATAACGTGTGGAGGACTTCATATCCATAGTAGCTACAAAAGCGCCATATGACTTGTTTTTGTTTTTGGACGAGTGGCATACATCAAATCCAACGGTCATCAATCCATCTATAGGAAGCTCTATCATCCATGGAGCACCCATTAGTTTGGCATTCATTTGTATTACAACTTTGGTTGCAATCGACATTAGACCGCTTGATCTATCCGGGCGCGGTGCAATTGTTTTAAGTGTTACTACTTGAGAGGGTACTGGACGATCAACACACGTTCGTTTCTTAATGCAACTATATCTGCGAACACAAAATACCACGGTAATTTAAATGTATTAGTAATTCGTGAACAATTATTCAAACTTACTTCTCTTCGTTAGGAGACTTTATGACAATCATTACAATTTGTGGATCTTTAGCGGCAGCACTATCGATCGCTTGCGAATAAGTCCCATTGCGATCATCCGAAATTTCTTCACTGTAAGAGTAAAAATAATACAATATAAGGATAAATACGCGAGTAACAAATTAGAACATACTATCTGGGTTCGCTCATACGAAGTTTCATGCCTCCAGATGCCTGCATACACAGCTTCACAAACTGTTGTACTTCATGCTTTGACCGACTTGGTGTTATGACATACCAACGTTTTATGTCAACGTTTGTAAACATAGCGTCTTTACGACATTCGTATGTCCAATCAGCGCGGGCATCGCATAAAAAGCGCCTTTGACCTCCAAATACAATCTTCTGTGGCGGCAGAACTCGGGCACGTATCTCAACAAGAGCAGAATCCAATTCAACATTCCACGACTTCAACATATTAACACTACTTTCCGATTTCTGCAGACGCTGATTAAATGCACGCAACCTATCAATTCGACGATCGGGAGCAATTCTAGTATGCTCGCCCATTGCCTTCATTAGTTGGAAGTCAGATCGCATGCCGTCAGTTAAACCAGTAGCTCGAGCCAATTCAGGAATTAACATTATCAATTGATCAGCACCTCCACGAATATTTTTCTCACTTGGACGGGACACTACGAGTGGTTGCTTATGGTCTCGAATGATTATGTTGTAGCGCTTTGTAATTATAGAATCAAAAAGTTTTAAATTCTTACACTCTTATATTTGTAATCTTTCAACTTACTTTCTTATAATATTCAACATACGATATTTCTCCATCCTTGGTACTGAATGTAGACATCGGGGATGACTCAAAAGCGACATCATCTACTCTATATGTTTTATTGTTGTAGTCCGTCAATACTATCATGCCTATAAATGAAATAATTTTAGTTTAGCGTGATATTATTGATTACAAATAATAACATCTTACCTATAATTTCACGTTTAAAGGCACCCTGATAATCATCATTTTCTCGAATGTTTTTCGACAAAATTTGATACAAAGTATCCGTTCTCATGACTTTGTGAGCGATTTCAGTGCATAAGAGAAAATCAGATTCATGTTGACGAATTGAAGTTATATACCCCGGCCATAATTCCATTCGATGCTTACTATCCAATACAATCTACAAAATTTTATAACATATGTATTTAAAAATATATCAAAAAATTACACATTTTTATTGCTTACCTTGGCTTGCGGGTCAAAATAATTGCGAGACACTATTTGAAGTTGCAGGCCTTCCATAGCACGACGCAAAATCAAGTTAAGAACTTGTAACTGCTGAGGATCCATTGCCTCAACAATACCCACACTCCTTATTTTAATGCTTATATTCTCTCCTGAACGACTCTTTGTCAAGAGATCCAAAACATATGGACTATTAGGTGTGTCCTTGAACTTGGTGGTGCAGAACAACACTGATCCATCAAAAATATAGCCGCCTAATATATTACTGTGCTCTCTCAATAAGCCCTGACGTAGAAATGTATTATCAACATCGGGCGAGAAATCAACACGGTACTGATAAAGCGACCAATTGGGACGCTTAAGAAATTTGAAGTAATTTGTTTGAACAGTGATTGGTTTGCCTGTAGTACCCATTTTAGTAAGCAGACCACTGGGACGAGATCGCACAATTTCGGTAATTAATCGTCGTCCACGCACCGATCCACGAGTGTCACCTACTTATTGAAAATATTGATTATTAATTCCTTGGATTACAATTTTTATATTTCATGTATTTATATATTAATTTACCCTCAGCAGCCCCAGTAACGCCTTGAGTAGCTGGGTTACTCATGGGCCGCCTAGCCTCAGCTTGCTGCGGTACTGGTGCATGACCCTGAAAAAAAAATAATTTAGATGATAGTAGTCAGTTTTACATGTATTTATGTATTATTCTTTGAAAATTATAAGTATGCATGATAATCTAATAGTTTATAGTCATATTTAGTGAAAATTATTCCTCCGTTGAAGTCGACCGAGTCGCTTGATTGTCCACTCAACGGCGTGCTTATTCTTAAGAATGCATTTTGTAATCTCATGAGTTTTTTGTAATTTCATAAAAATTAAGTAAGTAACTTATTCTATTGCACTACAGATATACAGTGACATACTAAAGTATTAGAACACTAAATTTAAACTGTTACTCCGCAGTACTTATGCAGTAATCGCGAAAGTTCCTTTTAAATTTTTTTGTTTTTTTTTTTTTTAAATTTATTTTATTATTTTAGTCGGTGAAATAAATATAGTAGAAACTAATAATTGTAGCATCCAGCAATAGCATACAAACTAAATATTACAAAAATTTCATCTAATATTTTTGATTTGAATTACACGATCAGCACAAAAATTGAGCACATCTAGCATCATCACACAAAAATTTGTAAGGCTGAGCACAATTTCTCAAATACAGTCACATATCGTCCCACACTCACAATGGATGCACAGAAACATATATGTATGTGTGTATAACAGAAGTCTCATATTTTAAGACTAATTATAAAACAGCTTCTTTAGACAATTTTCTCGGCACAAGCCGCTTTGTGAATACTATGTAAATCTATTTACATATTTATTTAAACAACTTCTTCAATAAAACTTACTAAAAGCGTAAAATACTTTTTTTAATGTTTTTCAATTTTAATAATTTATGTACTATATAAACAGAACTAATTAAAAATGTTAAGTTTTACTTTTATGCTCATTCTTATTTGATTAGTTTTTGAATACACTGCACGAAGTAAACGGTTTCTGGTATCTATCGTATTCAGTTCTTTCGTTGGTATGTAAATTTAAACATGCACATAAATACGTATGCATATACATACATATACTACATATTAAAGAATTCCGTAGGTTTGTGGATAATTCATATTTAATTACGTCCAAGCTCATATACATACGCATGAAACCATTTCAATTTATTTTGTTTTGCACTAGCACCGTAATTCGCCGTTATTTTTCGTTTTTATCTCTTAACTATACATTCATAAATGCAAAAGTATACATGTATGTAAATATACTGCTGTACTTTTGGATTCATTATTCTATTTTCTTCACCTTAGTACAATTAAAAAATAATGCTGTAGCGTTACAATTCGCCATTATTTTTCGTTGTTCATCTCTCCACTACACATTAATAAATTGTCCCATTTTCTTCATCTTCGTATCGAAGGAATAACAAACAAAACTCTGTATTTTAGTGTGTGTGTAGGGACTGCATGAGTTCGTTCAATTATATCAGCACAAGTCAATTTAAATTTAATGATATTAAAATGTACATTCAAAGTAAGTTATTTGAATAAATTAAATAAAAATAAAATGTTCTGTATATATTTACCAGTTGAGGAACCAGACCCCTTGACAATTCTTCGTTAGGTTTTTTTTCCCCGTCCTCGACCACGTGAATGTCCTGAATTAGCTGGTAAATTATTCATATTTGTTTTTTTCAAAAATCACAAAACTTCTTTACACCTCGAAAGATTACAATTGAATGGCTCCAATTACTCGTTACTTACGAATGACACAACTTTGTATCGATAAAGTAGTGATGACATATTTTTCAAAGATAATTATGCCTACAGAGCTTCCAAAAAAAATATTCATTTTGGTAGTAGGGCTGCTGGAAAATATGTTACAATAGATTTTATCGACTGTAATCATTTTTTATGGGTAAATGGTCGTTTCCAAGATAATAACAAAAATCGAAATTATTTATGTACATGCGAAACAAGCAAAAGTAGTTTTCATGACAAAGCATCTAAACGCAGAGAAACCCAAAATATTTATCCGAAGTCTTTTTTGTACAAAAGTTTATAGAAGATGATCAGGCAATATATCTCCTAACAAATTTTTGTACAAAAGTCATATAGGGGAATATATCGCCTAAGAAAAGCTAACACGCTTTCTTTTGAAATTCGCGCTTCCGTGTTGAATTTCATTATAAGTAAAACGATGCATGCAATATTTCAAATTTTTGTGACTTCATTTCAAAGCAGAAACTTCCGTTTTTATGCGAGCGAATCTTTTTTTCGAACAAAGTACTTTTTTTTATTGCCATCTTATCATTTAATAAATTAAAATTGTTGGCGAGGTCTTAAATGAATGAAAATGAGCTGCAGAATTAATATGGGATCTGCCCGAAACTCAATAAATTTTAGCTTTAAAACTATTCCAAATTAAAACTTCTGCATTGCAATACTTTGAAAGGAAGCAAAAAATAAATCGAATTGGAAAGACATAAGGAAATGCTCATTGCTTCCAGTGCAGGATTATTTTTTATACTGATAATTTTCGCTGGTTTATTTTCGTTTTTCGACGATATTTTTCCATGTGCTTGAGTTTATTTGTTTATTCGCGCATTAACATCTGTTGGTGAAATGCGACTTTTAATATAATATCATAGAACCGCACCATTCTAGCAGATACGCTTGGTGTAAACTACTAAGAATCACAAAAAACTTGTGCAATTAAAATGCAGTAAACCTTTATAAGGATGATGTCAAGCAAAGCGAGAAGATGTCAGAGTGACAGCTTTGCGAGAAGCGAGCTATATTGCTCTGTTCGTTCTGAGCGAGTTGAAACGAGAAAGTGGGTTGCGAACAGTATATGTGTGTATATGAGCAATGTAATATTATTATTTTTTATTCCCCCTACTCATAGGGTATTACTTTGAACCTGCAGGAAATGTAATGCGCCATGGGCGCCTGTTCGTCCGTATGAGTCCCTAGATCTCAGAGACCATTTGAGTCAGATATTTTTTTCGACAGCAGTTGTTATTTTTGCACGCAGATCAAGTTTATTTCAAATTTTTGCCACACCCACTTCCGCCCTCTCAAATCGAAAAATACGATTCGAGGAAGCGTCATATTAAAGTTAATTACGATTTACATACGAATGTATGTAACTATGGTTTTTATGGCTACTAATTTGGTTGCGATCAGATTAAAATTGTAAAAGTTATTTGGGAAATAATTGTATACGGCAGGAAGCTTGCCATGGTTAAGAATCTGGTATATTTTGCCATGGCTAAGAATCTTGTATATTTTTACTTGTTTATATTTTTAATTTACTAGGATATTTAGACACTAAAATATTATTTTGGTATGAACATTAGGTATTTTTATACCCGCTACCCATACGATAGAGGGGTATTATAACTTTGTGGGAGAGACGATCTAGTCATGTCCGCCTGTCTGTCTGTCCGTATGAACACCTGGATCTCAGAGACTATAAGAGATAGAGCTATAGTTTTCGACAGCATTTGTTATGTTTGCACGCAGATTAAGTTTGTTTCAAATTTTTGCCATTCATGATTTCTGAAAATTTGGTTGCGATCAGATAAAAACTGTCGAAGTTATTAAAGAAATACTCTTGTATTCGTAAAAATGCCTACTTACTAAGGGTCGGAGTTGCTTTGGCTGACAATCTGGTATGTTTTGCAGTCTATAGCATAAAGCATAGCTCAGTGTAGTACCATATCAATATACCAAATATACATACATTTTTGTATAGCGGGTATCTCACAGTCGATCACACTCGACTGTGGCTTTCTTACTTAATTAATAATACTAATTTGATTTTATTAAAATTGATAGCGGGTATCGAACACACTCTTCTTCTTGTTGTATTATTAAAATTTAAATAAATAATACAAAAATGGGCACAAGACTTGCTTCTATATTTTTGCAGTTTTCTTTAAGGCATTATTCAATGTTTTTTTTTTTTTTTAAAAAAAAAAAGGTTTCATATTAACTTTACAATGTAAATTTTGCATGATCAAAATTGATATAGTTTGATCTGTACTATCTCTTTCCGTTTAGATTTTCCACACAACCTTACAATATTGATTTACCATTAAATGGGATTTGAAGCCAGAATTTTTATTATTTATTAAATTTCAGCATCTTTGTTCTTTGCGTTTGGGCTGTGCATTTATAAAAATATAGTAATATCGGATGACCCAAGCCTAGTATGTTAAAATTGCAAATTTTATGAAATTCTCAATTGATGCAACAATCGGCTGCATGCAATTTTTTCATAAATTGCTTTGTTTGTTATTTGCAGTGTCGTCAAAATGCCAACGATCAACTCTATCTAGTCTGTCAAGATCCCCAAGGATATCAAAGCCTCAGTGAATCAATCAATCACAATCACCGGCTTCAGCGCATCTTCAAACACCTTGCTCTGGACATGTCCATGTCCGACAAGCGTACTCTGAAAGTTGAGAAATGGTTTGGCACCAAGAAGGAACTCGCTGTGCGCACAGTGTGCAGTCACATTGAGAACATGAAAAAAGAGTAAGTATATTTTGGGAGTCTCACGTAATTCATGGCTTCCGGTGTGACGATTGTCAACTCGACAGCCCAAAAGGATGAGCTTATCGTTGAGGGCAACGACATCGAGGCTATGTCTGGGTCAGCAGCTCCTGTCCAGCAGTCGACCACCGTGAAAAACAAGGATATACATAAATTCTTGGATGGTCTGTACGTGAAGACAGAAGTTTAGTGTTGTGATACATTTAGCTTCATATGAAAGTTTTAATAATAAATGAAATTGCTGGTAACAACTTTAAAACATCAATCAATCGGCGAGGGTGAAAATATCTTTACATATTGACATTAATTTTCTTCGGCATTTCAATTGTATTGCTAACACAAGAACCAATTTTCCTCTACTTGTAATGTTATGCCGGTGTACGAAAATGGTATTTTATTGTTGAATGTTCCTTTTCTTATGATAGTATTAAACATACGTAAACCAGAATTAATTTTAACTGAATCTAGTCATATTTGGACCTTGACGTATTAACGGCAGTACCATCAAGTGGCCAGCGATACCAAGCACGGGCTTGCTGACGCGTGGACAAAACAAAATAAATTTGTGAACAGCATGCATTAATCGAAAACCGTGAATAAATATTAAAATACGCTGAACAGCAAATTAAATACACTAGTAATACTATATTAATAGGGAAGCAAAATATGTTAGGAATATGTAAAGGAAGATAAAAACAATTAAATACTTGATAAATCTGCTAATACTATAATAAGGTTTTAAGCAGAGGAATAGATTTACTGAAGCAAACTACGTTATTGAGATATTTATAATTCACACTCAGAATACGGAGGGGATTATGGCAAGCAATGTTAGTATTCTACGTGAAATAAGAAGAGGAAGAAAATTCCTAGTGACCTGACCGAATCGTAAAATCTAATTTGACTTAACAGCTCCAAAAAGTCTATTTCACTATTAATTAGTCTCTGAATGAAAATAGCACCTTGCATAGTTCTACGGTCGGAAAAAGTAGGAAGGTTTACTAATAAAAGTCTCTAACGATAAGGTGGTAATCTAATATTACTATATATTAGGGTTGCAATTTAAACTACGAAGAGAAAATATTAAAAATTGTTTCTGCACCAACTCAATCCTATCTTGGTAAACCCTATACTAGGGATTCCAGACAAGAGATCAAGGATAGGACGAACCAGTGAGACGAACAAAGTTTATGTAATGTAGGGATCGTTGAATTCTTTCGACCAGCGTTTTATAAATCCGAGATTTACAACAGACAGAATATGTTTACCAAATTTAAGTTTTGCATCAAGCAGAA
Source organism: Drosophila albomicans (assembly GCF_009650485.2). Lineage (NCBI taxonomy): Eukaryota > Metazoa > Arthropoda > Insecta > Diptera > Drosophilidae > Drosophila > Drosophila albomicans. The sequence goes on along the minus strand of NC_047628.2, from coordinate 3,394,053 downwards.
CACCTAAGTCATTCACAGACTCAATTCGCTCTAGAGGAGTATCATATAAAACATAGTTATTTACCTGGGAAGAACCCCTACAGATGATCATAAGCTTACATTTATTGCAATTGATATGTAATATATTTACTCTGCACCAAGATTCTAGACGATTAAGGTCACATTGCAACAGTGAGCTGGCATGACTATCATTAAATGTCAGGCAAAGCTTAACGTCATCAGCGTACATAAGTACACGGGAATGCTTTATAACAGAAGGAAGATCATTTATAAACAAAGTGGACAATAGAGAATCCAAATGACTACCCTGGGGCACCCCAGAAGAAAATTGGACACATTTATATACAAAGCCATTATAATAATAATCTCAATAATGTTATGAGGAAACCCTAAGAAATTAAGTCTATACAGTAAGAGGTGAAGATTTACTGAGTCAAAAGCCTTACTAAAATCTGTGTAAATGATATCTCATCCTTTAATTACAATAGAGGAGAACTCCAATAAGTTAGTAGATGTGGACCTAGATTTCATAAACCCATGTTGGTAAGATGAAATTATAAATTTACACAAATGTTGCAGTTGAGAAGTTATGATTTTTTTTAATGCTTTCGGAATCGCAGACATTTTAGATATACCGCGATAATTTTGAACTTTAGATTTGTTCCTTTTTTTTTAGGATATGTTATTTTTCACAGATTTTTGCAAAAGTGAATGAGTTAACTGATAATTCAAACAATTTAAGAATCGGTTTACAGATACTACCAGCGCAATACTTTAGCACACAACTAGGCACTCCATCCGGGCCTGCCGAAAAAACAGATTTTTTAGCCAATAGTTCCGTTAAAATAGAGCTTTCAGATATTCAAGGACCAAAAATACAAATAGATGAATTTACCTGAGAAGGATATGAGAAGGAATTATGAAAACTTTGAACAGAATATGACGTTTAGAAAAAGTCAGTAAATAAATCGGCAATACCAAGACCATTAGGGACCTATTTAAACCATTTGGAAAACAATTAATTTAATACAATGATACTCCGAAAAGACTATCAACAAAAACATGGCGAAAAACATGAAATAGCAGCAATATTGAAATCGCCAATGTCATTCCTTAACCATGTTTCAGTAAAGGCAATGAAATTTGAAAGGGAAATATATATATATAAATATAAGTTTACTGAAAATGCCTTTTACATTCCGATAGCCAAGAAGTAAAGAGGATGTTAGTTTTTTGAACTGACAAACATAGATGAAGGCTTCGAATTAGAATTATTGCTACTATTAGGAAAAGAAACCGGAGGATCGATTTTTCTTTTTAGCAACAAATTCTTTGACTAATAGGTGCTAAGTTGTTCAGCAGGACAACTTATTTAACTTATTTTAAAAGATGAAATTTGTCCACCTTAACACTGAATTGAGACATGGACATGGTTTTTTTTTTACTTGATACTACCGTTTAAAACAGATTTTTGTCGCAAGGCTTGCCCCTGATACGACATCTGATGATGTTCGGGCTTATATAAGCCTTGAGACAAAAATCTGTTTAAGCGGTGGTATCGAGTAAAAAACAAAAACACGCATAATTATTTTTATTGCGGAGGCTGCAATTTTCACAGAAAAATAAACATAACTTGTAATGTAATTGTTTCAAGTTGTTAAAAAATACAAGAAAGCTACAATTGAGTGTGAAATACCCGCAACCCATTTTGAATAAAAGCATATTATTGTGGTTTTAATTTTAAAAATATATCAAATTAATATACCACAAAAATACTTAAAATTAGGTATATTAATACAGTACTACATTCAAAATATACCTTAAAGTGAAAATATACCAGTTTGTCAGCCAAAGTAACTCCTAGGATGTAGGCATTTACCCCAAACAAAAGTTTTTCTTTAATATCTTCCAAATTTTTTATCTGATCGCAAACAAACTTTCAGGAATCATAGACTAATGATATTATTGTGTACACCAAAATTCTCTAGCTATAAAATTACACTTATTACTCGATTTTTGTCGATTTGCGGCCTGTAAACATAACAGCTGCTATCGAAAAACAATTATATCTCCATCTCTTATAGTCTCTTAGATCTAGGTTTTCATACAGAAGGTCGGACAGACGGGCATATCGTCTTGGCTGCTGAAGCTGATCAATAATATATATACTTTATAGGGTTGGAGATGCCTCCTTCTGTTACATACATTTCCTGCCGGCAGAAAGTTATAATGCAGGTATAATAACAAACTGCAAATAAGCTAGTTACAAACCAATATTTATTTTCGAAATCAGTTGAATGATTCCATTTAATTGAAAGATCAATCAGCTGTCACTGAAAAAAACTACAATGCAATGCAAATAAGCGGCAATAAAAATATCAAATATCATATTAATCTTTATTATACATTTTAAGTATTCAGTATGTACGATAAGATTTAAATATTAAAACATTTATGATAGTCAAGTTTTACAAGAAAAACAGTTGGTTTTCTAAGCCGAAGACGGTGCACGGTGAATACTCTCAGCTATCAAAAATGCTAGCTTATGAGCATATTGACAAACTGCAGGGACTCGGCAAGTTCCAGACCAATTGTAGTACATATGTGTCATTTTGTACGTGAGTATTTGTATCTTATCAGCATTCAGACCCATGCTGTCGTGCAAAACATTGTAGTTCGTTGGAGAAACGGTACCTTGTTTTATGGCCTGCGAAACCAAATAAAAATCATAACGCTCGGGCAAAGTGATAACATCATCGACTATTGTTCCAGGTTCGGGATTGCGCTTATTCACAAAGTAACGTGTGTTAATTCTTTTTGTTACAACAATAAATGCCAAATTGCAACCTTTCTCTCTTCCCGCCGATTTATAGATCTCGTCCAGTCGAGTTTTGAGGAATTTCACCTCAATATTGAATACTTGATTTAGCTGACCATCACCTACACCGTCGCGGAAAAAGAGAATGCGGTCGGGCAAACTCCCATGATGCTCACGATATGCCTTTAGTGCACATGTCATATTCATTAATATTTGATTAGACAGTTCCTGACCCTTCATATGTTCAGTAACTGAAGAGAAATAACGTGTGGAGGACTTCATATCCATAGTAGCTACAAAAGCGCCATATGACTTGTTTTTGTTTTTGGACGAGTGGCATACATCAAATCCAACGGTCATCAATCCATTTATAGGAAGCTCTATCATCCATGGAGCACCCATTAGTTTGGCATTCATTTGTATTACAACTTTGGTTGCAATCGACATTAGACCGCTTGATCTATCCGGGCGCGGTGCAATTGTTTTAAGTGTTACTACTTGAGAGGGTACTGGACGATCAACACACGTTCGTTTCTTAATGCAACTATATCTGCGAACACAAAAATACCACGGTAATTTAAATGTATTAGTAATTCGTGAACAATTATTCAAACTTACTTCTCTTCGTTAGGAGACTTTATGACAATCATTACAATTTGTGGATCTTTAGCGGCAGCACTATCGATCGCTTGCGAATAAGTCCCATTGCGATCATCCGAAATTTCTTCACTGTAAGAGTAAAGATAATACAATATAAGGATAAATACGCGAGTAACAAATTAGAACATACTATCTGGGTTCGCTCATACGAAGTTTCATGCCTCCAGATGCCTGCATACACAGCTTCACAAACTGTTGTACTTCATGCTTTGACCGACTTGGTGTTATGACATACCAACGTTTTATGTCTACGTTTGTAAACATAGCGTCTTTACGACATTCGTATGTCCAATCAGCGCGGGCATCGCATAAAAAGCGCCTTTGACCTCCAAATACAATCTTCTGTGGCGGCAGAACTCGGGCACGTATCTCAACAAGAGCAGAATCCAGTTCAACATTCCACGACTTCAACATATTAACACTACTTTCCGATTTCTGCAGACGCTGATTAAATGCACGCAACCTATCAATTCGACGATCGGGAGCAATTCTAGTATGCTCGCCCATTGCCTTCATTAGTTTGGAAGTCAGATCGCATACCGTCAGTTAAACCAGTAGCTCGAGCCAATTCAGGAATTAACATTATCAATTGATCAGCACCTCCACGAATATTTTTCTCACTTGGACGGGACACTACGAGTGGTTGCTTATGGTCTCGAATGATTATGTTGTAGCGCTTTGTAATTATAGAATCAAAAAGTTTTAAATTCTTACACTCTTATATTTGTAATCTTTCAACTTACTTTCTTATAATATTCAACATACGATATTTCTCCATCCTTGGTACTGAATGTAGACATCGGGGATGACTCAAAAGCGACATCATCTACTCTATATGTTTTATTGTTGTAGTCCGTCAAAACAATCATGCCTATAAATGAAATAATTTTAGTTTAGCGTGATATTTTTGATTACAAATAATAACATCTTACCTATAATTTCACGTTTAAAGGCACCCTGAAAATCATCATTTTCTCGAATGTTTTTCGACAAAATTTGATACAAAGTATCCGTTCTCATGACTTTGTGAGCGATTTCAGTGCATAAGAGAAAATCAGATTCATGTTGACGAATTGAAGTTATATACCCCGGCCATAATTCCATTCGATGCTTACTATCCAATACAATCTACAAAATTTTATAACATATGTATTTAAAAATATATCAAAAAATTACACATTTTTATTGCTTACCTTGGCTTGCGGGTCAAAATAATTGCGAGACACTATTTGAAGTTGCAGGCCTTCCATAGCACGACGCAAAATCAAGTTAAGAACTTGTAACTGCTGAGGATCCATTGCCTCAACAATACCCACACTCCTTATTTTAATGCTTATATTCTCTCCTGAACGACTCTTTGTCAAGAGATCCAAAACATATGGACTATTAGGTGTGTCCTTGAACTTGGTGGTGCAGAACAACACTGATCCATCAAAAATATAGCCGCCTAATATATTACTGTGCTCTCTCAATAAGCCCTGACGTAGAAATGTATTATCAACATCGGGCGAGAAATCAACACGGTACTGATAAAGCGACCAATTGGGACGCTTAAGAAAATTTGAAGTAATTTGTTTGAACAGTGATTGGTTTGCCTGTAGTACCCTTTTTAGTAAGCAGACCACTGGGACGAGATCGCACAATTTCGGTAATTAATCGTCGTCCACGCACCGATCCACGAGTGTCACCTACTTATTGAAAATATTGATTATTAATTCCTTGGATTACAATTTTTATATTTCATGTATTTATATATTAATTTACCCTCAGCAGCCCCAGTAACGCCTTGAGTAGCTGGGTTACTCATGGGCCGCCTAGCCTCAGCTTGCTCCGGTACTGGTGCATGACCCTGAAAAAAAATAATTTAGATGATAGTAGTCAGTTTTACATGTATTTATGTATTATTCTTTGAAAATTATAAGTATGCATGATAATCTAATAGTTTATAGTCATATTTAGTGAAAATTATTCCTCCGTTGAACCGAGTCGCTTGATTGTCCACTCAACGGCGTGCTTATTCTTAAGAATGCATTTTGTAATCTCATGAACTTTTTGTAATTTCATAAAAATTAAGTAAGTAACTTATTCTATTGCACTACAGATATACAGTGACATACTAAAGTATTAGAACACTAAATTAAAAACTGTTACTCCGCAGTACTTATGCAGTAATCGCGAAAGTTCCTTTTAAATTTTTTTTTTTTTTTTTTTTTTAAATTTATTTTATTATATTAGTCGGTGAAATGAATATAGTAGAAACTAATAATTGTAGCATCCAGCAATAGCATACAAACTAAATATTACAAAAATTATCCATCTAATATTATTTGGATTTGAATTACACGATCAGCACAAAAATTGAGCACATCTAGCATCATCACACAAAAATTTGTAAGGCTGAGCACAATTTCTCAAATACAGTCACATATCGTCCCACACTCACAATGGATGCACAGAAACATATATGTATGTGTGTATAACAGAAGTCTCATTTTTAAGACTAATTATAAAACAGCTTCTTTAGACAATTTTCTCGGCACAAGCCGCTTTGTGAATACTATGTAAATCTATTTACATATTTATTTAAACAACTTCTTCAATAAACTTACTAAAAGCGTAAAATACTTTTTTTAATGTTTTTCAATTTTAATAATTATGTACTATATAAACAGAACTAATTAAAAATGTTAAGTTTTACTTTTATGCTCATTCTTATTTGATTAGTTTTTGAATACACTGCACGAAGTAAACGGTTTCTGGTATCTATCGTATTCAGTTCTTTCGTTGGTATGTAAATTTAAACATGCACATAAATACATATGCATATACATACATATACTACATATTAAAGAATTCCGTAGGTTTGTGGATAATTCATATTTAATTACGTCCAAGCTCATATACATACGCATGAAACCATTTCAATTTATTTTGTTTTGCACTAGCACCGTAATTCGCCGTTATTTTTCGTTTTTATCTCTTAACTATACATTCATAAATGCAAAAGTATACATGTATGTAAATGCTTTGTACTTTTGGATTCATTATTCTATTTTCTTCACCTTAGTACAATTAAAAAAAATGCTGTAGCGTTACAATTCGCCATTATTTTTCGTTGTTCATCTCTCCACTACACATTAATAAATTGTCCCATTTTCTTCATCTTCGTATCGAAGGAATAACAAACAAAACTCTGTATTTTAGTGTGTGTGTAGGGACTAGCATGAGTTCGTTCAATTATATCAGCACAAGTCAATTTAAATTTAATGATATTAAAATGTACATTCAAAGTTATTTGAATAAATTAAATAAAAATAAAATGTTCTGTATATATTTACCAGTTGAGGAACCAGACCCCTTGACAATTCTTCGTTAGGTTTTTTTCCCCGTCCTCGACCACGTGAATGTCCTGAATTAGCTGGTAAATTATTCATATTTGTTTTTTCAAAAATCACAAAACTTCTTTACACCTCGAAAGATTACAATTGAATGGCTCCAATTACTCGTTACTTACGAATGACACAACTTTGTATCGATAAAGTAGTGATGACATATTTTTCAAAGATAATTATGCCTACAGAGCTTCCAAAAAAAATATTCATTTTGGTAGTAGGGCTGCTGGAAAATATGTTACAATAGATTTTATCGACTGTAATCATTTTTATGGGTAAATGGTCGTTTCCAAGATAATAACAAAAATCGAAATTATTTATGTACATGCGAACCAAGCAAAAGTAGTTTTCATGACAAAGCATCTAAACACAGAGATTCCCAAAATATTATTTTAATCCAAAAAAATTTCCACTTTTATAGAATTTTTTTTTTTTTTTATCTATTTTGTACAAAAGTTTATAGAAGATGATGCAGGGGAATATATCTCCTAACAAAAGATTTCGTACAAAAGTTTAAGGAAGGCGATATAGAGGAATATATCCCCTAAGAAAAGGTTTCGCTTTGTCTAACACGCTTTCTTTGAAATTCGCATATCTAAGTGTTGAATTTCAATGCTTATAAGTAAAACGATGCATGCAATATTTCAAATTTTTGTGACTTCATTTCAAAGCAGAAACTTCCGTTTTTATGCGAGCGAATCTTTTTTCGAACAAAGTACTTTTTTTTATTGCCATCTTATCATTTAATAAATTAAAATTGTTGGCGAGGTCTTAAATGAATGAAAATGAGCTGCAGAATTAATATGGGAATCTGCCCGAAACTCAATAAATTTTAGCTTTAAAACTATTCCAAATTAAAACTTCTGCATTGCAATACTTTGAAAGGAAGCAAAAAATAAATCGAATTGGAAAGACATAAGGAAATGCTCATTGCTTCCAGTGCAGGATTATTTTTTATACTGATAATTTTCGCTGGTTTATTTTCGTTTTTCGACGATATTTTTCCATGTGCTTGAGTTTATTTGTTTATTCGCGCATTAACATCTGTTGGTGAAATGCGACTTTAATATAATATCATAGAACCGCACCATTCTAGCAGATACGCTTGGTGTAAACTACTAAGAATCACAAAAACTTGTGCAATTAAAATGCAGTAAACCTTTATAAGGATGATGTCAAGCAAAGCGAGAAGATGTCAGAGTGACAGCTTTGCGAGAAGCGAGCTATATTGCTCTGTTCGTTCTGAGCGAGTTGAAACGAGAAAGTGGGTTGCGAACAGTATATGTGTGTGTATATGAGCAATGTAATATTATTATTTTTTATTCCCCCTACTCATAGGGTATTACTTTGAACCTGCAGGAAATGTAATGCGCCATGGGCGCCTGTTCGTCCGTATGAGTCCCTAGTAGTGCTGCAAAAACATCGAGGTTTGGCACCATCGAGGTTTCCGATGTTTTAAAAAAAAAACATCGATAGTATCGATGTTTAGAACAATTTTTTTGTAATTATTTGATATACAAGTTTAAAATCTTAAATAAAAGCGAGTTTTTTTTCTAAACCAAAACAAATAATAAATTTAATTCAATGAATAGTAAGCAAATCAAAAATAACAAATCAACAAAATAATAATAACAGCCTTCAAGGCCAAAAGGTCTGCTTTGAGATCTGTTGAGATCGTTGGACTTATAATAAATGTTAATAGTAATAATAATTATTCGTTTATCCATTGATTTTTGCTAAGAAACACTATTTTATCCACATTTGAGGGCTTAAGGGATGCCCTTTTATTTGAAATTATAATTCCAGCTTTGCTGAAAATCCTCTCGCTCTCAATTGACGTTGGTGGAACACACAAAATTCTCTTGGCATACAATTGGAGAGCTGTGTCGTTGATGGCTCGCTGCATGAGATAAAATTACAATTAAATAATGCATTAACTATTAAATAATTTTTACCCTACTTTCCAATACTTCAACGGATCTCGATTTTCGTCAATGTTGGCACTTTGGTGGTACTGTCGCAGGGTTATAATAGAATCAGTTCGACAATTTTTTATCATTTGCGCGATGTTTCTTTTTAAAAATTTAAGCAGTGGTTGGCTTGATTCTATTGGTGTTGGCGGTTCTGAAGTTTCCTGCGTTATATCCAGACTCCTGTTTATATTAGATATTTCATTCTCTAATAATTTTGTGGCTTCTTGAACATTCAAAGGCGATAAAAATGCTTCCTTTTTGGAACGAGGATCGAGCAGAGTTCCAATCCTAGTTGGTGTGCGTTTTTCGTATTCTAAAAGTCTTTTTTTTATATTTGCCACGAGAAGCTCACGCATTTTAAAGCCTTCATCCGTTCGAAGAGTTGTTTTGATATCCTCCATATTTTCTAATAGTCCGCAGACAAATGGTATGATTAGAGAAATCGTCACAGTTGCTCCAGCCGATATTTTTTGGGTAGCGTCATTAAACGGTGCGAGCAGCTTTACAATGTCCATTATTACATTTACTTCTTCCGCAGTTAGAGGTGGCGGTGACTTGGGAGTGGTCAGCAGAACTTGTCCAAGTGCTTCTCTGGTCGCAAGTATTCTCTCTAACATGGCATAGGCGCTGTTCCACCTGGTAGGCACTTCTTGCTTTAAGCCATATGTTTTGTTTGGCAACTGTGCCGCTTTGAATTTCGCATATGCGATGTTGCTTTGTTTAATATATGTGACAATTTTTTTGCATTTGATTATTACAATTTGAATGTTGTCTACTGAAAGACATTCTCTTACTATAAAATTAAGAGTGTGGGCAAAACAAGGCAGATGCAGACATATGACATATTTGCTACTGACGTCCACAAGTCAGTGGTGATAGCTACAGTTTCAATATCCTGTAATATTGACATCAACTTTGCAGTCATTTCCTTGTAGCGCATTTCCATGTTAACATTTTTTAAAGTTGTTCTTGATGGTAACTCGTAGTGAGGATCAAGAACAGCAACAAATTTTCGAAAAGAACTTTCCTCAACGAGACTGAAAGGTTGAATGCTACAAGCGACAAACTCGGCAGTGCATTGTCGATTTTACTTTTGCGTTCAGAAGACTTGTCATATTTTTTATTTATGAATGGCAAAATGGTATTTGATGATTTCGGCAGGTCACTCACTTTAAGAGATGGGTGCAAACGTCTCAAATGATCTAAGTTGGTAGTATTACCACTAGTCTTATATATTTTTGCGCACGACTTACATTTCGCAAACTTGCCATCCTCCGCCTTTTCAAAAAATTGCCAAACTTTTGACTTGCCAGGCATAGCTGCTGCATTGATGCTCAGAATACAGCTACTATTCTCCTCATCTGAATCATTTATTTCGCAATTGCTTGCCGCATTGTCGTTGCCTGTTGTGATAGTTGCCTTGCCTGAAAACACACAAGCCATGAATTAATCACCTTCAAACAGATTAGAAACATGTACTTACGCTTTCTATTTACAGGACTAGCCATCGTACGACTGCCAACACCAATTTAAGCCAAGCTTTTAAAATAATCTGTAATTTATAATGTTACCCAAACCTGCTTCGCGCGCTTTTAGTAAATTTTGTGATGGTAATCCATTCAAACAAAACATCGATAGCGCAAAAAAACATCGATGTTTTCTTTAAAAAATAAAAACATCGATAGTATCGATAGTGTGCCGATGTTTTTGCAGCACTAGTCCCTAGATCTCAGAGACCATTTGAGTCAGATAGTTTTTTCGACAGCAGTTGTTATTTTTGCACGCAGATCAAGTTTATTTCAAATTTTTGCCACACCCACTTCCGCCCTCTCAAATCGAAAAATACGATTCTAGGAAGCGTCATATTAAAGTTAATTACGATTTACATACGAATGTATGTAACTATGGTTTTTATGGCTACTAATTTGGTTGCGATCAGATTAAAATTGTAAAAGTTATTTGGGAAATAATTGTATACGGCAGGAAGCTTGCCATGGTTAAGAATCTGGTATATTTTGCCATGGTAAAGAATCTTGTATATTTTTACTGTTTAATATTTTTAATTTACTAGGATATTTAGACACCAAATATTATTTTGGTATGTACATTAGGTATTTTTATACCCGCTACCCATACGATAGAAGGGTATTATAACTTTGTGGGAGAGACGATCTAGCCATGTCCGCCTGTCTGTCTGTCCGTATGAACACCTGGATCTCAGAGACTATAAGAGATAGAGCTATAATTTTCGACAGCATTTGTTATGTTTGCACGCAGATTAAGTTTGTTTCAAATTTTCGCCATTCATGATTTCTGAAAATTTGGTTGCGATCAGATAAAAATTGTCGAAGTTATTAAAGAAATACTCTTGTATTCGTAAAAATGCCTACTTACTAAGGGTCGGAGTTGCTTTGGCTGACAATCTGGTATGTTTTGCAGTCTATAGCATAAAGCATACATAGCTCAGTGTAGTACCATATCAATATACCAAATATACATACATTTTTGTATAGCGGGTATCTCACAGTCGATCACACTCGACTGTGGCTTTTCTTACTTAATTAATAATACTAATTTGATTTTATTAAAATTGATAGCGGGTATCGAACACACTCGATTGTAGCTTTCTTGTTGTATTATTAAAATTTAAATAAATAATACAAAAATGGGCACAAGACTTGCTTCTATATTTTTGCAGTTTTCTTTAAGGCATTATTCAATGTTTTTATTAAAAAAAAAAAAGTTTCATATTAACTTTACAATGTAAATTTTGCATGATCAAAATTGATATAGTTTGATCTGTACTATCTCTTTCCGTTTAGATTTTCAACACAACCTTACAATATTGATTTACCATTAAATGGGATTTGAAGCCAGAATTTTATTATTTATTAAATTTCAGCATCTTTGTTCTTTGCGTTTGGGCTGTGCATTTATAAATATAGTAATATCGGATGACCCAAGCCTAGTATGTTAAAATTGCAAATTTTATGAAATTCTCAATTGATGCAACAATCGGCTGCATGCAATTTTTTCATAAATTGCTTTGTTTGTTATTTGCAGTGTCGTCAAAATGCCAACGATCAACTCTATCTAGTCTGTCAAGATCCCCAAGGATATCAAAGCCTCAGTGAATCAATCAATCACAATCACCGGCTTCAGCGCATCTTCAAACACCTTGCTCTGGACATGTCCATGTCCGACAAGCGTACTCTGAAAGTTGAGAAATGGTTTGGCACCAAGAAGGAACTCGCTGTGCGCACAGTGTGCAGTCACATTGAGAACATGAAAAAGAGTAAGTATATTTTGGGAGTCTCACGTAATTCATGGCTTCCGGTGTGACGATTGTCAACTCGACAGCCCAAAAGGATGAGCTTATCGTTGAGGGCAACGACATCGAGGCTATGTCTGGGTCAGCAGCTCCTGTCCAGCAGTCGACCACCGTGAAAAACAAGGATATACATAAATTCTTGGATGGTCTGTACGTGAAGACAGAAGTTTAGTGTTGTGATACATTTAGCTTCATATGAAAGTTTTAATAATAAATGAAATTGCTGGTAACAACTTTAAAACATCAATCAATCGGCGAGGGTGAAAATATCTTTACATATTGACATTAATTTTCTTCGGCATTTCAATTGTATTGCTAACACAAGAACCAATTTTCCTCTACTTGTAATGTTATGCCGGTGTACGAAAATGGTATTTTATTGTTGAATGTTCCTTTTCTTATGATAGTATTAAACATACGTAAACCAGAATTAATTTTAACTGAATCTAGTCATATTTGGACCTTGACGTATTAACGGCAGTACCATCAAGTGGCCCAGCGATACCAAGCACGGGCTTGCTGACGCGTGGACAAAACAAAATAAATTTGTGAACAGCATGCATTAATCGAAAACCGTGAATAAATATTAAAATACGCTGAACAGCAAATTAAATACACTAGTAATACTATATTAATAGGGAAGCAAAATATGTTAGGAATATGTAAAGGAAGATAAAACAATTAAATACTTGATAAATCTGCTAATACTATAATAAGGTTTTAAGCAGAGGAATAGATTTACTGAAGCAAACTACGTTATTGAGATTATTATAATTCACACTCAGAATACGGAGGGGATTATGGCAAGCAATGTTAGTATTCTACGTGAAATAAGAAGAGGAAGAAAATTCCTAGTGACCCTGACCGGAATCGTAAATCTAATTTGACTTAACAGCTCCAAAAAGTCTATTTCACTATTAATTAGTCTCTGAATGAAAATAGCACCTTGCATAGTTCTACGGTCGGAAAAAGTAGGAAGGTTTACTAATAAAAGTCTCTAACGATAAGGTGGTAATCTAATATTACTATATATTAGGGTTGCAATTTAAACTACGAAGAGAAAATATTAAAAATTGTTTCTGCACCAACTCAATCCTATCTTGGTAAACCCTATACTAGGGATTCCAGACAAGAGATCCGCACTCAAGGATAGGACGAACCAGTGAGACGAACAAAGTTTATGTAATGTAGGGATCGTTGAATTCTTTCGACCAGCGTTTTATAAATCCGAGATTTACAACAGACAGAATATGTTTACCAAATTTAAGTTTTGCATCAAGCAGAACACCTAAGTCATTCACAGACTCAATTCGCTCTAGAGGAGTACCACATAAAACATAGTTATTTACCTGGGAACCCCTACAGATGGTCATAAGCTTACATTTATTGCAATTGATATGTAATATATTTACTCTGCACCAAGATTCTAGACGATTAAGGTCACATTGCAACAGTGAGCTGGCATGACTATCATTAAATGTCAGGCAAAGCTTAACGTCATCAGCGTACATAAGTACACGGGAATGCTTTATAACAGAAGGAAGATCATTTATAAACAAAGTGGACAATAGAGAATCCAAATGACTACCCTGGGGCACCCCAGAAGAAAATTGGACACATTTATATACAAAGCCATTAATAATAATCTCAATAATGTTATGAGGAAACCCTAAGAGATTAAGTCTATACAGTAAGAGGTGAAGATTTACTAAGTCAAAAGCCTTACTAACATCGGTGTAAATGATATCTCATCCTTTAATTACAATAGAGGAGAACTCCAATAAGTTAGTAGATGTGGACCTAGATTTCATAAACCCATGTTGGTAAGATGAAATTATAAATTTACACAAATGTTGCAGTTGAGAAGTTATGATTTTTTTTAATGCTTTCGGAATCGCAGACATTTTAGATATACCGCGATAATTTTTAACTTTAGATTTGTTCCCTTTTTTTAGGATATGATATTTTTCACAGAATTTTGCAAAAGTGCATGTGTTAACTGATAATTCAAACAATTTAAGAATCGGTTTACAGATACTACCAGCACAATACTGTAGCACACAACTAGGCACTCCATCCGGGCCTGCCGAAAAAACAGATTTTTTAGCCAATAGTCCCGTTAAAATAGAGCTTTCAGATATTCAAGGACCAAAAATACAAATAGATGAATTTACCTGAGAAGGATATGAGAAGGAATTATGAAAACTTTGAACAGAATATGACGTTTAGAAAAAGTCAGTAAATAAATCGGCAATACCAAGACCATTAGGGACCTATTTAAACCATTTGGAAAAATAAAAACATGGCGAAATGCAATTAATTTAATACAATGATACTCCGAAAAGACTATCAACAAAAACATGGCGAAAAACATGAAATAGCAGCAATATTGAAATCGCCAATGTCATTCCTTAACCATGTTTCAGTAAAGGCAATGAAATTGAAAGGGAAATATATATATATAAATATAAGTTTACTGAAAATGCCTTTTACATTCCGATAGCCAAGAAGTAAAGAGGATGTTAGTTTTTTGAACTGACAAACATAGATGAAGGCTTCGAATTAGAATTATTGCTACTATTAGGAAAAGAAACCGGAGGATCGATTTTTCTTTTTAGCAACAAATTCTTTGACTAATAGGTCTTCCGGCCAAAATTCTTTACTGCACATCATGCTAAGTTGTTCAGCAGGACAACTTATTTAACTTATTTTAAAAGATGAAATTTGTCCACCTTAACACTGAATTGAGACATGGACATGGTTTTTTTTTTACTTGATACTACCGTTTAAACAGATTTTTGTCGCAAGGCTTGCCCCTGATACGACATCTGATGATGTTCGGGCTTATATAAGCCTTGAGACAAAAATCTGTTTAAGCGGTGGTATCGAGTAAAAAACAAAAACACGCATAATTATTTTTATTGCGGAGGCTGCAATTTTCACAGAAAAATAAACATAACATGTAATGTAATTGTTTCAAGTTGTTAAAAAATACAAGAAAGCAACAATTGAGTGTGAAATACCCGCAACCCATTTTGAATAAAAGCATATTATTGTGGTTTTAATTTTAAAATATATATCAAATTAATATACCACAAAAATACTTAAAATTAGGTATATTAATACAGTACTACATTCAAAATATACCTTAAAGTGAAAATATACCAGTTTGTCAGCCAAAGTAACTCCTAGGATGTAGGCATTTACCCCAAACAAAAGTTTTTCTTTAATATCTTCCAAATTTTTTATCTGATCGCAAACAAACTTTCAGGAATCATAGACTAATGATATTATTGTGTACACCAAAATTCTCTAGCTATAAAATTACACTTATTACTCGATTTTTATCGATTTGCGGCCTGTAAACATAACAGCTGCTATCGAAAAACAATTATATCTCCATCTCTTATAGTCTCTTAGATCTAGGTCTTCATACAGAAGGACGGACAGTCGGGCATATCGTCTTGGCTGCTGAAGCTGATCAATAATATATATACTTTATAGGGTTGGAGATGCCTCCTTCTGTTACATACATTTCCTGCCGGCAGAAAGTTATAATGCAGGTATAATAACAAACTGCAAATAAGCTAGTTACAAACCAATATTTATTTTCGAAATCAGTGGAATGATTCCATTTAATTGAATGATCAATCAGCTGTCACTGAAAAAAAACTACAATGCAATGCAAATAAGCGGCAATAAAAATATCAAATATCACATTAATCTTTATTATACATTTTAAGTATTCAGTATGTACGATAAGATTTAAATATTAAAACATTCATATTGATAATCAAGTATTACAAGAAAAACAGTTGGTTTTCTAGACCCGAAGACGGTGCACGGTGAATACTCTCAGCTATCAAAAATGCTAGCTTATGAGCATATTGACAAACTGCAGGGACTCGGCAAGTTCCAGACCAATTGTAGTACATATGTGTCATTTTGTACGTGAGTATTTGTATCTTATCAGCATTCAGACCCATGCTGTCGTGCAAAACATTGTAGTTCGTTGGAGAAACGGTACCTTGTTTTATGGCCTGCGAAACCAAATAGAAATCAAACCGCTCGGGCAAAGTGATAACATCATCGACTATTGTTCCAGGTTCGGGATTGCGCTTATTCACAAAGTAACGTGTGTTTATTCTTTTTGTTACAACAATAAATGCCAAATTGCAACCTTTCTCTCTTCCCGCCGATTTATAGATTTCGTCCAGTCGAGTTTTGAGGAATTTCACCTCAATATTGAATACTTGATTTAGCTGACCATCACCTACACCGTCGCGGAAAAAGAGAATGCGGTCGGGCAAACTCCCATGATGCTCACGATATGCCTTTAGTGCACATGTCATATTCATTAATATTTGATTAGACAGTTCCTGACCCTTCATATGTTCAGTAACTGAAGAGAAATAACGTGTGGAGGACTTCATATCCATAGTAGCTACAAAAGCGCCATATGACTTGTTTTTGTTTTTGGACGAGTGGCATACATCAAATCCAACGGTCATCAATCCATTTATAGGAAGCTCTATCATCCATGGAGCACCCATTAGTTTGGCATTCATTTGTATTACAACTTTGGTTGCAATCGACATTAGACCGCTTGATCTATCCGGGCGCGGTGCAATTGTTTTAAGTGTTACTACTTGAGAGGGTACTGGACGATCAACACACGTTCGTTTCTTAATGCAACTATATCTGCGAACACAAAATACCACGGTAATTTAAATGTATCAGCAATTCGTGAACAATTATTCAAACTTACTTCTCTTCGTTAGGAGACTTTATGACAATCATTATAATTTGTGGATCTTTAGCGGCAGCACTATCGATCGCTTGCGAATAAGTCCCATTGCGATCATCCGAAATTTCTTCACTGTAAGAGTAAAGATAATACAATATAAGGATAAATACGCGAGTAACAAATTAGAACATACTATCTGGGTTCGCTCATACGAAGTTTCATGCCTCCAGATGCCTGCATACACAGCTTCACAAACTGTTGTACTTCATGCTTTGACCGACTTGGTGTTATGACATACCAACGTTTTATGTCTACGTTTGTAAACATAGCGTCTTTACGACATTCGTATGTCCAATCAGCGCGGGCATCGCATAAAAAGCGCCTTTGACCTCCAAATACAATCTTCTGTGGCGGCAGAACTCGGGCACGTAACTCAACAAGAGCAGAATCCAATTCAACATTCCACGACTTCAACATATTAACACTACTTTCCGATTTCTGCAGACGCTGATTAAATGCACGCAACCTATCAATTCGACGATCGGGAGCAATTCTAGTATGCTCGCCCATTGCCTTCATTAGTTGGAAGTCAGATCGCATACCGTCAGTTAAACCAGTAGCTCGAGCCAATTCAGGAATTAACATTATCAATTGATCAGCACCTCCACGAATATTTTTCTCACTTGGACGGGACACTACGAGTGGTTGCTTATGGTCTCGAATGATTATGTTGTAGCGCTTTGTAATTATAGAATCAAAAAGTTTTAAATTCTTACACTCTTATATTTGTAATCTTTCAACTTACTTTCTTATAATATTCAACATACGATATTTCTCCATCCTTGGTACTGAATGTAGACATCGGGGATGACTCAAAAGCGACATCATCTACTCTATATGTTTTATTGTTGTAGTCCGTCAAAACAATCATGCCTATAAGTGAAATAATTTTAGTTTAGCGTGATATTTTTGATTACAAATAATAACATCTTACCTATAATTTCACGTTTAAAGGCACCCTGATAATTATCATTTTCTCGAATGTTTTTCGACAAAATTTGATACAAAGTATCCGTTCTCATGACTTTGTGAGCGATTTCAGTGCATAAGAGAAAATCAGATTCATGTTGACGAATTGAAGTTATATACCCCGGCCATAATTCCATTCGATGCTTACTATCCAATACAATCTACAAAATTTTATAACATATGTATTTAAAAATATATCAACAAATTACACATTTTTATTGCTTACCTTGGCTTGCGGGTCGAAATAATTGCGAGCCACTATTTGAAGTTGCAGGCCTTCCATAGCACGACGCAAAATCAAGTTAAGAACTTGTAACTGCTGAGGATCCATTGCCTCAACAATACCTACACTCCTTATTTTAATGCTTATATTCTCTCCTGAACGACTCTTTGTCAAGAGATCCAAAACATATGGACTATTAGGTGTGTCCTTGAATTTGGTGGTGCAGAACAACACTGATCCATCAAAAATATAGCCGCCTAATATATTACTGTGCTCTCTCAATAAGCCCTGACGTAGAAATGTATTATCAACATCGGGCGAGAAATCAACACGGTACTGATAAAGCGACCAATTGGGACGCTTAAGAAATTTGAAGTAATTTGTTTGAACAGTGATTGGTTTGCCTGTAGTACCCATTTTAGTAAGCAGACCACTGGGACGAGATCGCACAATTTCGGTAATTAATCGTCGTCCACGCACCGATCCACGAGGGTCACCTACTTATTGAAAATATTGATTATTAATTCCTTGGATTACAATTTTTATATTTCATGTATTTATATATTAATTTACCCTCAGCAGCCCCAGTAACGCCTTGAGTAGCTGGGTTACTCATGGGCCGCCTAGCCTCAGCTTGCTGCGGTACTGGTGCATGACCCTGAAAAAAAATAATTTAGATGATAATAGTCAGTTTTACATGTATTTATGTATTATTCTTTGAAAATTATAAGTATGCATGATAATCTAATAGTTTATAGTCATATTTAGTGAAAATTATTCCTCCGTTGAACAGACCGAGTCGCAGACCGAGAATGCATTTTGTAATCTCATGAGTTTTTTGTAATTTCATAAAAATTAAGTAAGTAACTTATTCTATTGCACTACAGATATACAGTGACATACTAAAGTAAATTTATTTTATTATTTTAGTCGGTGAAATAAATACAGTAAAAACAAATAATTGTAGCATCCAGCAATAGCATACAAATTAAATATTACAAAAATTATTCATCTAATATTTGGATTTGAATTACACGATCAGCACAAAAATTGAGCACATCTAGCATCACACAAAAATTTGTAAGGCTGAGCACAATTTCTCAAATACAGTCACGTATCGTCCCACACTCACAATGGATGCACAGAAACATATATGTATGTGTGTATAACAGAAGTCTCATTTTTAAGACTAATTATAAAACAGCTTCTTTAGACAATTTTCTCGGTACAAGCCGCTTTGTGAATACTATGTAAATCTATTTACATATTTATTTAAACAACTTCTTCAATAAACTTACTCAAAGCGTAAAATACTTTTTTCTGTTCTTCAATTTTAAAAATTAACTGCACGAAGTAAACGGTTTCTGGTGTCTATCGTATTCAGTTCTTTCGTTGGTATGTAAATTTAAACATGCACATAAATACGTATGAATACACATATACTACATATTAAAGAATTCCGTAGGTTTGTGGATAATTCATAGTTAACTACGTCCAAGCTCATATACGCATGAAACCATTTCAATTTACTTTGTTTTGCACTAGCACCGTAATTCGCCGTTATTTTTCGTTTTTAGCTCTCAACTATACATTCATAAATGCAAAAGTATACATGTATGTAAATGCTTTGTACTTTTGGATTCATTATCATTCTATTTTCTTCACCTTAGTACAATTAAAAAAAATGCTGTAGCGTTACAATTCGCCATTATTTTTCGTTGTTCATCTCTCCACTACACATTAATAAATTGTCCCATTTTCTTCATCTTCGTATCGAAAGAATAACAAACTCTGTATTTTAGTGTGTGTGTGTGTAGGGACTAGCATGAGTTCGTTCAATTATTTCAGCACAAGTTTAAATTAATGACATTAAAATATGCATTCAAAGTAAGTTATTTGAATAAATTAAATAAAAATAAAATGTACTGTATATATTTACCAGTTGAGGAACCAGACCCCTTGACAATTCTTCGTTAGGTTTTTTTCCCCGTCCTCGACCACGTGAATGTCCTGAATTAGCTGGTAAATTATTCATAATTTGTTTTTTCAAAAATCACAAAACTTCTTTACACCTCGAAAGATTACAATTGAATGGCTCCAATTACTCGTTACTTACGAATGACACAAGTTTGTATCGATAACATAGTGATGACATATTTTTCAAAGATAATTATGCCTACAGAGCTTCCAAAAAAATATTCATTTTGGGAGTAGGGCTGCTGGAAAATATGTTACAATAGATTTTATCGACTGTAATCATTTTTATGGGTAAATGGTCGTTTCCATACATTCCGTACATGCGAACCAAGCAAAAGTAGTTTTCATGACAAAGCATCTAAACACAGAGATTCCCAAATATTATTTTAATCCAAAAAAAATTTCCACTTTTATAGAATTTTTTTTATCTATTTTGTACAAAAGTTTATAGAAGATGATGCAGGGGAATATATCTCCTAACAAAAGATTTCGTACAAAAGTTTAAGGAAGGCGATATAGAGGAATATATCCCCTAAGAAAAGGTTTCGCTTTGTCTAACACGCTTTCTTTGAAATTCGAATATCTAAGTGTTGAATTTCAATGCTTATAAGTAAAACGATGCATGCAATATTTCAAATTTTTGTGACTTCATTTCAAAGCAGAAACTTTCGTTTCTACGCGAATCTTTTTTCGAACAAAGTACTTTTTTTTATTGCCATCTTATCATTTAAAAAATTAAAATTGTTGGCGAGGTCTTAAATGAATGAAAATGAGCTGCAGAATTAATATGGCAATCTGCCCGAACTCAATAAATTTTAGCTTTAAAACTATTCCAAATTAAAACTTCTGCATTGCAATACTTTGAAAGGAAGCAAAAAATAAATCGAATTGGAAAGACATAAGGAAATGCTCATTGCTTCCAGTGCAGGATTATTTTTTTTACTGTTAATTTTCGCTGGTTTATTTTCGTTTTTCGACGATATTTTTCCAGTTTATTTGTTTATTCGCGCATTAACATCTGTTGGTGAAATGCGACTTTAATATAATATCATAGAACCGCACCATTCTAGCAGATACGCTTGGTGTAAACTACTAAGAATCACAAAAACTTGTGCAATTAAAATGCAGTAAACCTTTATAAGGATGATGTCAAGCAAAGCGAGAAGATGTCAGAGTGACAGCTTTGCGAGAAGCGAGCTATATTGCTCTGTTCGTTCTGAGCGAGTTGAAACGAGAAAGTGGGTTGCGAACAGTATATGTGTGTATATGAGCAATGTAATATTATTATTTTTTATTCCCCCTACTCATAGGGTATTACTTTGAACCTGCAGGAAATGTAATGCGCCATGGACGCCTGTTCGTCCGTATGAGTCCCTAGATCTCAGAGACCATTTGAGTCAGATAGTTTTTTCGACAGCAGTTGTTATTTTTGCACGCAGATCAAGTTTATTTCAAATTTTTGAAACACCCACTTCCGCCCTCTCAAATCGAAAAATACGATTCGAGGAAGCGTCATATTAAAGTTAATTACGATTTACATAGGAATGTATGTAACATAACTATGGTTTTTATGGCTACTAATTTGGTTGCGATCAGATTAAAATTGTAAAAGTTATTTGGGAAATAATTGTATATGGCAGGAAATGCCATGGTTAAGAATCTGTATTATATTTTTAGTATACTAGGATATTTATACACCAAATATTATTTTGCTGTATACATTAGGTATTTTTATACCCGCACCCATAGGGTAGAAGGGAGAGACGATCTAGCCATGTCGCCTGTCTGTCTGTCCGTATGAACACCTTGATCTCAGTGACTATAAGAGACAGAGCTATAATTTTTTTTGACAGCATTTGTTATGTTTGCACGTAGATTAAGTTAGTTTCAAATGTTTGCCACGCCCACTTCTGCCCCGAATTTTGGCGTACAATAATGACTATAGTGTTCGTGATTTCACAAAATTTGGTTGCGATCAGATAAAAATTGTCGAAGTTATTAAAGTAATATTCTTGTATGGGCAAAAATGCCTACTTACTAAGGGTCGTAGTTGGTTTGGCTGACAATCTGGTATGTTTTGCACTCTATAGTATATACTGAGTATAGTACCATATCAATATACCAAATATAACTTTCAGTATTATTTTTATATTTTGTGGTATATCAATATCAGTATTTTTTAAAAATACCGCAATATTTTGCTTTTATTCAAAATGGGTAGCGGGTATCTCACAGTCGAGCACACTCGACTGTAGCTTTCTTGTTGTATTTGTAAATGTTGAATTATTAAAATTTAAATAAATAACACAAAAAATGGGCACAAGACTTGCTTGTATATTTTTGCCGTTTTCCTTAAGGCATTATTCAATGTTTTTGTTTTTTTTTTTTTGTAAAAAAAAGGATTTCATATTAACTTTACAATGGAAATTTTGCATGATCAAAATTAATATTGTTTTACTTTAGAACTTTAGAAACTTGATTTTGCCATTAAAGGGGATTTGAAGCCAGAATTTTATTTTAAAACTAAATTTCAGCATCTTTGTTCTTATTGTTTGGGCTGTGCATTACTAAATATAGTAATAGCTGATGACCCAAGCCTAGCGTGTTAAAAATAAATTCAAATTACAATATTAGCACAAAGACTGCTTGAGTTAAGCAAGCGTTAAATATAATATCAAATATCATTTAAAAATCACACCATTTACAATTTGTAAGGCTCATTATAATTTCCCCAACACAAAGACATAACCTTACAACATGTTTTAGTTGGGCAAAATTTAAAATGACTTCTCAATACAATTTTCGGTGCAAAAATTATGGGCTTTGTAAATTATTATTTTTAGAGCTGTTAAAAAAATTACAAAAAAACGTTTGATTTTTTAAATATTTGTAATTGCTCATGAATTATACATAATATATACTATTATAGCGCATTTAATATATACTTATAACCAATTTTTATTTGTGCACATTCAAATTTTGGATCCTAGTTAACATTACATAAAATTTTACTTAGTTTTCGAACACATTGAATATGCTTTGAGCCTTAAAACTAGACTTAATGAAAATCCCATTGTAGAGACCGGCATCAGAGTGTGACTTAATTTAAAATAAATGATTTATTGTGTTCAGTCTTTCGTATAACAAGATGAACAATGTGTAAATCTGTAAATATAAAAGTAGTACTTTAATATTTAAACAAAAATATATATATTTCTGACATACCTTAATAATTTTTTCCAAGTCGGTTGATGTATTTAACAGAATTCGCTAGAATCATTATTATTTGAAAGCGAAAGAAAGGTTGTTTTATGAATGTGAGTTTGCAATGGGTCCATTTTCTAGCTTCAGAAGTGTGTTCTCTTCGGGGTTATCGTTCAAGTCCTATATTTTTAAAATATTATTAGTAAACATATGAATAACATTATTACGGTTAAAAATATGAAGAGGAGAGAGCGGATAAAACAGAACAGAACAAAACTGGTTTCAAAATACATGTAAATTTGTCAAAATTTTACCTTACACACATACATAGTCCGTTTATAAAAAGTTCCTTATTGGTAATTTGAATTGTTCAAATGAAAAATCTGTTTAATATTACGGATGTTCTCATCCCTAATACTATACAAGTATTCTTTGTTTTTACTTCTAAACGCAGATTTCATCATTCCAAACAAATTTTAAAATACAAATAATTTTCATAAATGTACAACATGTTAACTTTTCACATGTGTTTCTGTTATTTTAACACCGAGAATAAAGTGACTTGTACGGCTATCAGTATATAAATTCTACTGCTAGCATGAACCATATGAGAACTTCAGGAACGCATGCTCGATACGTGTGGACTTACGCTTATGATGGTTATAATAAGCGTAATATAAGTATGTATTTTTGTAGGTAAGTTTTTAAATAGGCTAACTAGTACATAGATAATCGTACAATCGATTTAAAAAGTGTACTTATACTTATATGTTATGTATGTATGTAACTACATTAGAAACATGTCACAGAAATATTTAATCAATGATTATACAATTTAATTATGTAACTAGACTTTTGCACAATATTGGGAGACATATTTATTTAATTTTGTTGCTTTTTCTTTAACGTTAACACTAAAGGCCAAAACAATCATATTATTGACCCATCTTAACAAAGATCTACAGAACATAACGTAGATCTAGATATTTCTTTAAACGTATTGTATAGAAAAATAAATTGATGCAAATATTCTATGGAAATCCCTGTACATAACCAAAAGGCTTTATAAGAGTCAATTCTAAATAATTTCCCTATATTTATTTAATTAATGAATAACGAATAAGAAACGCCATATCGTTTAGTAATACGAATATTTATAAAATGGTCGATTTTTCATAAAGGAAAAAATGTATAAGGCTCTACTACCACTATATCAGAAGAAAGCAAATAGAAATTGCATCACAATTTTTTAAATACTATTCATAAACAAAAAGTTTAAATATTCTTTTTTGTCACCAATTGATAAATGTTATAAGACAACTTTTATGAGATGTAAAACAGCTGCTTATTTGGGAATGTTTAAAAATTTCTAAATTAAATGAGCAATTTGCTGGTAAATTTATAATATACTATAAGATTAACAAATTATCTACAAGATCCCCAAATCACAGGTTTGCTTATGTTAATAACAATATCTCATGAAGTTTAACGCATTTTGACATTCAATTATTCGCTAAAGTAAACCCCTTACAACAGTACATTTTGATATTAGCTCATCATCAATCTAAATATCTAATATATACAAATAAAATTTGTAAAAACAAACAAAATTTAAATATATATATGAATGAGGTACATTTTAAAATTATCTTAGATCACTAGAAATTGTCCGTGTGTATGTATGTACACTATAGTATATACACGTGTACATACGTGTGTGCAATTAAAAATAAAACAATTTCTATTATACACTATAAGACCAATATAAATACGATAGCTGCAGTTATCACTTTAAAATCCATCTCATCAATTTGATGAAGTAGTCCTGCAATTTTACAATTACAAAACATTGATTGTTGTAAATTGATTGAGATTACTTGAATTATTAATATAACGAATATAAACTACAACATGTATACACATAAGAAATAAAAAAAAAAAAAATCATCATAGGATGATACAGGGGACTCATCTATTTCCAATTCAATATGGGCAATGAAATTGTACATACTAATATACACTAATAAATTTAAAAACTTTTTAATAAACCATTTTTATAGCCGCTACCCATAGAAGATATTATAACTTAGTAAAATGCATGTGATTTGCAGAGGGAGGCATCTTCGACCCAATAAAGTATACACATATATTGTTGATCAGAGTTAACAGCCGAGGCAATATTGGCAAGTCCGTCTGTCTGTCCGTCCGTATGAAGCCCTAGATCTCGGCGACTATATGAGGTAGAGCTATAATTTTCTTTCGACAGCACTTCTAAGTTTTGCATTCACACATTTCAAGTTTGTTTTAAATTGGATAAAATCGATATTCTATTTATAAGTTTCTAAATACATACATATATATCTTTAAGTACTTTTTCATATATATTTTAAGAATAATACTGGCATTATTATTTTTATTGAAAATGAGTAGCGGGTAGCTTTCTTGTTTGATATAAATGTCGGGAGTGGATGCTCTGCTTTAATCGATCACTTTTTTTTAGTTTTTTTTTTTTTTTAATTAATTAAATAGAATATATGTAAAAGAGTGTATACAATTTATGAAAAATATAATAGTTTTTAAACAAATTACTACCATGAAAAAGTAACCCAGACCACAACACCTTGGCTTTTTTCAAAAGTATGATTTATTGCTTTCCCAATTAAGAACTTAAAATACTTAGTTATTATCAAGTCAATATACTTTTACACATATCTTTATAAATAAGTATCTGCACCTAACGCTACTTATAAACATAAGAAACATGACATCAATATAAATCAACTACACTTGAAGTGTATTGGTTAGTTAGTTAGTTTAGTTTACGTGAATTAATTAATTAATTAATACTTTTGCCAATCGAAAACTGTGTAGAAGTTAACTGCCATAAATTACACTCGTATTTTGATGGCTTTGACCATAAAAATAATAACTAACAATAACAGTGCAATCGAGTGTGCTCGACTAGCCGATGCCCTGTGCCCTTCTTTTTAGTTAAGAATACTTTGTTTTACGGATGGGTAATTTGACATTTTATCCAATAGGTACAGGGCATTATTATAATAAATATAATTTGGCTTAATTTCTCAAAAAAAATAAAAATTTGCATTTACTTATAGTTAAGACAAAACTATTCAGTTTCAACGCTGTTTTGCAACCAACTAGTACTAGTCGCAACCGCATAGTACAAACAAAACCTATTTTGGTTTACTTAAGTACAATATACGGGTAGTACTTATTTATAAGAATTAACGTTCCAATTTGTATTTAAATTTGCTACATACATTAATGTCAGTATTACAATAAATAATTGATATTATTGTTATTCTACCTAAAAGTACTCGTATTTGGTTTGCAAAGTGTTCATTTTGAGCCT
The DNA here is from genome assembly GCF_009650485.2 of Drosophila albomicans. Lineage (NCBI taxonomy): Eukaryota > Metazoa > Arthropoda > Insecta > Diptera > Drosophilidae > Drosophila > Drosophila albomicans. The sequence goes on along the minus strand of NC_047628.2, from coordinate 3,367,326 downwards.
ACGAAGTTTATCTATGGGGTCAACAGATAGAACTTACGACAGTAAAGAGCACGACAGCGCCAATAAAATGATTGTATAGCTCGCCAACAGCCCTCAAATTTAATAATAGAGTTAAGAATGTAAATTATTCGGAATAAAAGTTTTTTTTTTGTTGTTATTATTCAGCTGATAATACAAATGGACGTGTATATGATTGCCCCAGCTGGTATTAAATCTTATTGGTGTGGGAGATGAATTGTAGTATAGTTGTCATTGACATTTATATTGAAGCTTACCTTTTTGGCAGGTGGCACTGGAACCTGTAAATGGTATTTGGCTTGGCAATAATCGCGAAGAAGTGCTATCCCTTCGGTACGGTTATTTGCATAGCGTGATTCCCAGGCATCTAACAATCGATTGTAATAACGAGGAGTGTCGTTGTATTTTAGATATTTGTGGGTTTGATCTGTGGGAAATATGCGCTCAAGAGGAGCGCATCGTGCCAGCTCATCCTCAGCCACAATAAGACAGCGCACATCGTCAGGTGTTAGTTTTTGCAGAATTGCATTAACATACTGAAATGGTAAAAAATAAATAAATATTAATAACAATATATATTAGGAATATGCCATTAACTAACATCTTCGCGGTTTTCCATTGTTTTACGTGTAAAATTATTATGTTTGACCTTTTCATCGCGCGATAAATAATTTATATATAGACGTTTATCATAGCACATTTGTGTTCCAGGTGGAAATGAAAACTCGGCGGCAAGCTCCTTTTGTTTTTCCTGAGTCAGTTTTGGTGGTATCTGAAAAAAAAAGATATAATAATATATGACTAAATCTTTTCGTTACATATGAAGAAAACAACTGACATTATACAAAGCTGTGTTAAGAACGCCCTGAACCAGGGGTGCCTTAACATGAGCATCAAGCGGCAGTTCTGAGTGCAAGCTGGGTGAAATGTTGACCTCCAATAACCATGGTACAAGATCCGAGTCTAAGATCACATCAAATCCAAATAATTCAAAACAACTGTATTTGGACTCCACGTTTGCTCGTATCATGCTATTTATGCCATTTTCACCAGCTAAAATTGTGCGTAACACTAGACTCCTTAGCGCCTCCCAGAGGCCGTCTGTGCGGACTCCACGATTGGCCAAATAATTCCATAGCGACTTAATTGTCCACTTGTGACCATGACAAGCATTAACATCCTCATTCTTTGAGTAGTTTGACGAAAATTTGTTAATGCTATAGTTCGTCAAATGCATGCATCGATCGTTCAATGTATCAATCTTGGCGCTATATTTCACTGTAGAATATAACTCAACATATAATATATTATATGTCTTAAACGCATAATTCACATACCTGACGCGAATCTTGCCAAACCATTGTGATACATGAAGACTCTCAAGGGATTTACAGATGTTACAAGTACGTATAGACGTAAGTCGAATTTGCTTCCATTTATTAGCAAAGGACGTTCGATATATCTATAAAATAATCAATCAAAATAAAGAAAATTGACAAACATAGTATTAATAATTATAAACATTCTTCCGTTCTTACTTCTGCACAATTAAAGGCCGCCTTTTAGGTATTTGACCCCATCGATTAACTACGCGTATCCCAGCTCCCCGAGCACTAGCGGGGGGCTTAATAATCCACTTTGTATTACGTTGAGCATATTTTGGCCAACGTTTCCGCAATGCACACAAATCATTTGGTATGACATAGGTGCGTGGCATGAAGCCAAACTCCCTGTTACTGTGCTTCTTCATTTGCCTCTGAAGATTCTTCCAGCACGAATCTTTGCGTCCAATTCGGAAGGACCCAGGTAAATGATTTATCTTTTGATATGAGCGAATCGTTTTAAAACATGGTGATTTTAAATGCTTGCCCCAAACCCCCATCCAGTCGTTCGTTTCTACATTAAATTTATATATAAAATGAAATTAGTTGGATTTCTCAGCTACGAATTATGTAAACTTACTTTTGAGCATACGCATCCCACTATTGGCCAAGATCAAGCGAACAACCTTAGGCATAATGTTTGTCACCCGCCATTTCAATACTCTGTGTAAGTCAGCTGGCACATCAGGTCCTTTTTGAGTGTTCGATGAAAAGGATAGATAGGGCGGAACGAAGGGAAAAAGACTTGGTACTAATACTGATTTCGGATTACATAAATCTTCATCAGAAGTCTGAGAAAACAGCAAAGTTTTTGAGTTCTTCGGTGACGACGATAACCGTTCTCCTGAATGAGCCATTTTATACGCATGAGCTCGATATCCATCTTCTGTATCAGAACTAACACTAACTGTGTCGCTCTCATCAAAATTTGATACTGAAATTCGTTTAAGACGATTTAAAATATTTTATTATGGTAATTTTTTTTAAAAGAAACTTACTATTGTCTAGATCGTCATCATTGTCAAAATCAACCTCGGGGTATTCGTTGGCTTTCTCTTCAGAATCATCCAGAATATATTTAGTTATATGATCATCATCTCCTTGGGCCTGACATTGACCATGACTGTGACCTTTAGGATGTTGTGGTTTTACGTTTTGATTGCGTGAATTACTCGATTGATATTGATGCTTACGTGCCAATCGGGGACTTTGACTGTTATACAATAAAACTCTATGCACAGTAGGCAGTATCTTTTTGACAGTTGCTTGGCCTCCCCGGATTCTTTTTGGCGTCAATGGTAATCGTGGAGCGATATGAGGGGATATGGTAACTTTTTGCGTTTTCTTAGCTTGACTTATATTATTATTCACTGTTAAAGAGTCTCCAGTTGTGTTCAGTTCATTGATTTCGCTATGCTGGACGAATCGACGATGGGATAGTAAAGTTGGATCGAATTGTTCAACATTGATTTCTTTCGAATCGTATGCATCGTTATTAGAAATATAATCATCATCGTTAGCTTTCGATACACATTTTTCTGGGCAATCATTCTCCGGTGAATCGTTCCAATTGCTGTCATTATACCCAAACGGCAACTCGTTATTTTCTTTCAATATATAACTATCATATTCTACATTTTGGTTATTATCATTGGGTATATTATTTCTGCGACTAGCATTTGACGAGCGTTTACTCGACGGTTCATGTAATAAGCTCATTTGAGGTTTGTAATTGCACACCGAGTGCGAGGTATGCGGTGGGTGGTTCTTCGGTAACTGATCTCGTCCACCGCGATTGTAAAAATATGAAAAATAATGTTCGTAGTGCTGATCTGTTGAATGAAAACGCAATGGCCGCTCCGGACTACAAAATAAACAATATAATGAAAATATTATATATTAACTAGAGAACAATTTAAGTATGAATTTAAAATAGCGGGGACCCTAATCATTTTAAGTTATTTTATAAAAAAAAATTCACATTAATAATTATTCTATTATTATTTTATTTTGCTTTATAAATAATGATTAGTCTTGAGTGCTTTAAATAAAATAAAACTATAAAATGATACGACTTTTTAATAACTGTTCGTTATCTTTCACAGACGCCAGCAAACTTCATGTTCTAGCCATGTGATGGTTTAATAAAAATAACGAAGAATTAATTATTCCCTTAAAAATTATTATTGGAATGCATGGATTTGAATGTAAATAAATGTAAATAAATAAATTTGTTTATAAATTAATGTTGGCGATAGACTGTATTATAGGTCTAAGGTAAGTATACAAATAAATGTAATAACTAATGTGTGTAGCATAAATTCTTAAGGAAGCAGGAGTCAAGCAAAGGGAAAGGTTTGTATTTTTGTCAATTAACAATTACATTACAGAACTCCATGACGTCTCCAGTGTAGTTGGTTTGCGGTTATGCGAATAGATTAAACCCCCATCCAAAAATTCAGATGTACTTCGAATTCTTATTTGTCGTTTTAGTTTATCTTTCTCCAACGAAAGCGGGGAAGAATATTTGATTTCCTGGTTGGCGTGTGCACTATTACTATGCGAGTGCTGGTGAACTTTGTGCGGTGGCGTACCACTATAATAGTCAACTGATTGCCTCATCTGTTGGTATGCATGATGGTTGTTGTTTCCCCCTGTTGATGCACCCGAAACCCTTTGAGGTGCATATGACATGGCGTATGAATTTGAGTATTGCAATAGTTCGGAGGAAGGTACTGCTGAATAGCCGGGCGGTTGCCTACATATTTGCCTGCCACATTTCGATGGACTTGCATTAGATGAACGACTTGAACCCTTCATACTCCATGTTGATCCAATTAGGTTTACATTCTTATAATAGTTAACGGCATTATCAACATTACAAAATGGTACTTGCTGATCATTAAGGTTGCTGGTGTTGCTACTAATCCCATTGTTGTTATTCGTTAAATTTTTTGCCTGACTGTTGTGGCGCATTTCAAGATCTTTTCCATACACTTCAGAGGCGGTGTACATGAACATACTATTTCTATAATGCTTAAGTAACTCCACCGCATATGTAAAAATGTACGCATGCACCTGGCGGATAAAAAAAGCACATTATTCTTGTTAAAAATAATATACTATATAAACAATATAAGACTTAATCCGCACCTGTTTTATATTTAAATTTGTAACAATTGCTATAACAATTTAATGTTCAAATTTTATATTTAAATGTAATACAATGTTATACAATTTAGTATTATAAAATTAATGTCTACACAAAACCTTTGTCGATTAAAGTGGCCTACAATTTCAAGGTCATTTTCAGCACAAGTTGAATGACCGTTAAATATAATATTCGATATTAAATTAAATGATAGATGAAAGCACATAAAATAAATCAGTAAAATGATAACTTACAAACATTGTTATCATCAATAAATGTAATATAGAGCCAAATTAAGTTATTATCAAAACATACCGTGTCTGGATTGGGTGACCTTCAAGTTGGATGATGGGCTGTGCTAGATTCGCTAGTTGCAACTGGGGTATCAACTGTATGTATGTAGTGGCTGTTACATGTGTATGTGCTGTAGTTAAATGTAGGTCACAAACCCGATGATATCCTGACCAATGTGTAAATAAAGTATCACTCTGCTAACTTCGGTAGGCCAACATCAATAGAGGTATTTGAATCGAAAACGAAACGAAATACTATGAATTCAATTTCAATCAATTAGAGATAATTCCAACAGTATTAATTAAATAAAAATCAAAACTGAACAGTATACTGGGTGACAATAACTTTGCACTGCAGTTGCCTTGTGTTTTTGATTGGCAAAATTTAATGTGTTTAAATTTGTACAATTTCACCAGTAGTGCTTTTGAAAGGTATTCCAATAGTAACGATAAATATTATTTATAATTTTGATGTAAATATCAATGTATACACACACAAACACACATTTATTGTAACAAGACAAAAAACACAAAACACATGGCAGCCCGCGTTAGCTGTTACTGAAAAACTTCTGTTATGTTGAATCTCACACTAGTGCTGGGATAATATCGAGACAATGTCGATAGGATAGCCATATCAAAAATATCGATAAAGTATTTGGCAATAACAGAAAATAATATATACATTAATTAAACATAAAAAATAGTCTAAATGAATTGAAAATAAATATATTTTTAAGCATTTTTTTTTTTATTTATTTGATAGTCATACCATTTTTTGAGTTTAGTTCGTTATAAAATCAATAAACACTCTCAATGAATTTAAGCACTTAAAAACTCAATGTTTAAAATATCGGATTGGTGAATTTCAGTGTTATTCCAGCCCTATCACACACATCTAATGCAAGCAATACACTCCATTCTGTTATTTTAATAACATTTTCAGTTACAAATTATCCTTGGCAAGGAAGTGCTTCTCCTCTTCCATTTACTATATACAATTAATTTTAATCAAATGTAAATTAAACTATGAGATTGAGGTCAACCTGTTTAAAATTATTACTTTTAAAATGCACACAGCGCTCACACGATGCTAAACGGAGATTAATAAAACCACTTAGACACATCTCTGTTAACACTACCCACTCAATGGAATAAAGGTTGTTTTACACTAATCATTCAATTGCTCACTTTTCTTATTGATCTAACAACTACAAATCATTACATATTTTAATTCTCTATTTTTAATATATTTACACTATTATTACCTTATATTCAACAGACATAATTATTGCAGCAAAACCTAGAACTTAACTACAACACGTGTAGTTCCAAAATGAACTAGTTCAATAAAACGCATTGAAGATTCATATCAGCTGCTGTATGAACACACTGCTATTTGTTTTAATGAAAACAATTGCTCAAAAATGTTGGAAATACTTTAAAATGACTTGACTTACAAGTCGCACTAACGATTTAAAATCGCTTTTTATTAGGCGAATGTATTTATTTATATTTATTAGAATATTATTAAATTGCATTTTCACAAGCGTGAGTAAATTAATATTATCTTTTAAAAGATCAAGTTTCTTAAATACTTAAACGCATATAAGGAACATAATATAATTTGTATGTATATATTAATGAGGGAAAATTGATAAGAAAAAAAACCCATGAGGGGGAATACATACGTACGTATAGATATTTTTGTTTTTATAATACTATTTTAAATTGGCATTTTTGTGTGCTTAGTTGTTTGCGAAATGAGATTTAATAAATTCTTTTCGATTGCGTTGCTCTTCCGCTACTGATATACCATGACCCAAACTTAGGAAGTTCGGTTTATAGAAGGATACACTATTCTCAGCATCTGAAAATGTATTCTTGTGTTATGAAAACTTTAGATGAATGTTCTCAATGAGTGCAAAACGTACCAACACTGGGATCATTCCAATCAATGGCCATATTATGGAGTAGTGCCAACGCGGTAATTGTTTGTTTCGCAGAACCGAATGTGCCTAAAAGTTCACTGCCGAGAATTCCAAATCGACGAAACCAGATGTTAAGACATTTGATAGCTGGGGCAAAGGTTACAGCATGAGCATGATTGTAGAGTTCCTCGGCTTTATTCCGAGGGTATTGAATGGGAGTAAACAGGCTGGATGAGCACGAAAGTGAATCATTGCCGAGAAGAATACGTCCGCGAAATTCGTTCTGTTCAAAACGCTCCTTAATGCGCGATAATGAGTAAACCTCTGGAGCAGTATTCAGATCAAGTTCATCCGACAGCCGAATGTCCAGGTCTCGAATTTTATGTTCAGCATCCGAAACTAATTGCAGATGTACTAGCTCTGTTGGCGATGGCGAGTCCATAGAACCACCATTTTGGTGGCCGCTTCTATTAATCTGCGAACGTGAAGTTTCCAATTGCAATCGCACAGTACTTTGAACAAGTGCGCCAATAACTTGAGGCATATTTGATAACGATTGAAACGATCGCATCATTCGTTCCTTCTCTGAGAGCGTTGCTGGCATTCGGATGTATCGTGATGCCTTTGATGACAGCACTGAAGCCACACGACGAGTTATTTTAGCCATTGTATGCAAACTAACTCCATGCGCTATAGCTGTTAGTTGGGGATGCTATGAAAAAGGAATGGAGAATAATCATAATTAAAAAGTCTTCACAATTTTATTGAACGAATAAAGAGTCACCTCAGTTCCACCGAAAAAACGAATCGCCGCTAAGACTTGCAAGTCTATAGGCACTTGATTTCTTTTCACTGGTTTATAGTAGTCAACCTCGATGTCATCTCGAACAATTTCAATAATACGCCTCATATTTTCTTTTGTGTAGCGGTATTTTTTACGAAATTCTATTTCATTAATTTGCTCCATCGGGTGGAAGCGAACGCGTCTCCTCTTTACTTTGCTTACATGGCCTTTATTTTGTCTGCTGCAAGTAATGCCAATACTATGCAGCTGCCGCAAATCATTCACACACTTTACATCGCTAAGAAACCGTTTGAATACTTTTATATCCTCCATTATAAAAATAACAAAATATTTCCTTTACTTTATCAACAGTGTGACCGAAAGTAAAACTCGAAAATATACCGTCTTTTTACAATATTGATATTTTAGTATAAAATCATCAACTTATTTTTTCAATTGCATCAGAGAAATTAAATCCACTTACAAAATTATACAAAAATATATGCCAACTGGAATCAACAGGATATACGAAACAATTATATCTCTTTAAAAAATGTGGTAAGCTTCTGGCAACAAAAAAATGTTTTTGTTCAAATTTGATTTGTTATTATTAGTATTCATACACTTGTTAAAATTTAACGGAAAGTTGTTTTGTATATACTTTAAATATTTTTATGCCCCGTTTACATAGCCAATCAGTTCGTTCACATTTGATCAAGTTCTGTTTTGGAGTTTCCACAGTAGCATCAGTCATTAGCAAATTTGGCTATTGTAAGCTCTATTTCGGCTTCACATCGATAAAATATCGCGTGACTGAGAAAATATACCGAAAATTGATGTTCAATGTTTCTACGCTTGTGCTCGATATTTTTACGTATATAGCTGACGAACGTAAAAATACCCAGTTTTCTTCTTATGGGGTGTAACAAGATGCAAATTAACATTTCAACTGATTTTTTTTGGTGCTATGGAAAAGGGACATTAACTATTAATGTTGCCAATATTATAACTTGGAATTAAAAAAAATCACTTTATAATCAGTGTTGCTAATTCAGCTATATTCTATCCAGATTTGGCTATTTTTGATGACCTAAAACTGCAAACCCCCAATTTTGCAGGTGCCTGGTTTGTTGGCTATTTCAAAAAAATTATTTGCTATTTGTTAACTATTTTTAATATTTGATTATATAAATTTATTTAAACTCCACTAAAAAACAGTCGACCTTAAAAACATATATTAGCAATAGAGACATTGTTTGTGGCTATCGATTCATACACACTACGTTTACCGCCCATCGTGACCGAATTGTGTATCTTAAATACTAAAATACTATTTACCCTTTGTAGTATTTGGGTATTTTCTCAACATCGTTTCGAGTTCGCAATGCTACCATCTCTACATTAAAATTAACTGATTTTTGTGATGCATTTGTATGTAAATTGATTGTTTGCGAAAAAAGGAGTCAAATGTTTAAACGAACAGTTTGCGATGGAAGATCTAACATTTAAACACTGTATTAAAAAAGATTTGACAATTTGCATCGAGTTGAAAACTGTTGTTTTGAGTATGACTTCCCAAATAAGTATCTTACACAGATTTGTACAATGGGAAAATATTTAAGTTCCGAGGAGGCTAGTCAAATTTTAAGCAATTTGCTTTGTGATGAAATGCTGTGCAATTGATGCACAAAAATATAATAAGTTATGAAATTGCAATTTTTTAAGAAATCTAGCTATTTTTGGCTATTTCCTTTGGAATCCTCGGGTATAAATGACCATCAAGTGTTGGCAACACTGTTCATAATATTAAACAGTTTTGACTTTGTTAAAAACTCGAAAATGTTAAAGAATAAGATCATAGGTTTCCTTCTATTTTTAAGAAATTTGAAATTGATTTGTTGACATTTATAATTAAAGCCGTTTCGTTTCAGTATATTTTTTGCATCATTGAGTAGAATCTTCTGCCGCAACATTCCATAAGCGGGTGAATGTGTAAGAGAGGAACAGCTAATAGAGCCCCATCAAATTTTGGCGGCTTAAAATTATTTTAAATTGTTTTCAAATTCTTAAAAAAGTAAAAAACCAAGATGAGAAAAGGGAAAGGAAATCGACGGAGGCATGCCAAAATATTTAAATAAAATCGCCAAAACAATCACTTTGACCACTTTGTATAGAAATATGACCGTTGCAGTTGCGAGTTGCTTATTATGATGTAAAATAGGAATAAGTAGAATCAATTAAATAAAATATGAAATTGATATAAACATATAATCTTTGAATGCTTTCAGTGTCGTTGTAATATAATAATATGTTTTTTCCTGCGTGGGTTTACTTTTTCACCTCTAAACAGCTGATCACGTGATGCAGTTTTGGTGTGAAAATTTGCATTTACAAATGTATCATTGAAGCAATACACTTGGTCTAAATAGAGTATAAGGTAGATTAATTGATTACATATTCCACCTAATTTTTTAAAATTGCTATTCAAAACGTGCTTCATAAAATGTTGAAATGCATATAAGCAAAAAAACACTTATATATTTTTAGTGACCCCAACGGAAACTAACGCAATCAACATGTTTAATGTAACCTATAAAATACACATTAAATTACTGTAGCATCTTCATATAGTTACTTTTATTAATGAATCATAAATCATCAAAAGTAACCGATAGTAATCTCGTTTTATAATCGGTGTGACCATTTCTTGGTACTTTGAAAATTTCGGGTATTTTCTCAGCCGTGATCCTGCTGTGAAAAAAAGCTTTATTTCATCATTGGCTTTCAAGTTGCCCGGTTAAAACGTCGAAAATCTTTCTTGTGTGTTGTGCTCAGTTTTTCTCATATTTTGCATAAATAAGAGCAATGGGTGATCAGGAAAGAGGACGACGTAGGCCTTTCAGTGCTGGTGATAGTGCGCATGAGCCTGTAAGTTTCAATTATTATTTTTATTTACATATGTATCTACTACTAATGGATGTATTTTAATAAGTAAAATCGTAGAGCAGTCGCCATCCATACATAAGCGTACAAATTCAATATTTCAAACATATGCCTGTATATGTCTATAAATATATACATGTTTCTACAAATTATAAAGAAAACTAAAAGTGATCATTCTGTAAATTGAGAGCCCAACACGAAGTCTTAGTTAAACGTCAGCATAAGCAAAACGAAATACGCAAAGATGCCCGCCATGTTTAATATTAGGATGAGAAATATAGAGGGAAAGAAAAAAATCTTATGTACATACTTCTTTACGATTTTCTGTATATGTATATATATATGTATGTAAAGTGAGCATTCTGGAAATTGCGAAGCCAACACGAAGTCTAACTGTCAGCATACACAAATCAGAACAAGCAATACGTATGTATGTATATATGTAATTTTTTCATTCTCTATCTCCCATCTTAAAATTGAATATGGCGAGTATGAGGAAACAATTATGCTGACACAATGGATTGTGTAAAAATCAAGTAAAAACCCCCCAGTCGCTGTATTTATGTATGAGTAAAGATACGATTTCTTTAATATTATTTTAAATACCAAAATTATGAAAAATAAATTAGGCAGACCTTCACATCAAGATTTTTTTTTATCTTTTTAAAGACATCATTTTAGATTTCCAGAAAAGGTGTACCACGCCAAAAAAAATTATTTATTTTTTATTTGTTTGTATCAATAAAGAGGAGTAAAATACATAGTGTAAAATGTTTAAAAAACTATTGGTGTTAAAACCGTTACAAAGCAGCGTTCTAGTTAAACTTGGCCTTTTCTGGCTTTTTAAAATTAAAATTTACACAATTTAGTTTTGGTAGATCTATATTAACTTACAATCTTTTTATTTTATTGACGTAATTTGTTCAGTTAGAGACTTACGCGTGTCACGTTCGCGATTCAGAAAATGCTCATGCTCCACAATGGTTATATATATACATACATACATGTATACAAGTGTACGTACATAAAGATAAATACCGTACAAAAACCAAATCCAGGAAACTTGATATACATAAAAATACAAATAACTGTTAGATTGCATGATGAATTCGCATGAAAATGTGCTGTTGACTCAATAACTTTAAGATTGAGAAGGTGAAGCACATAGAAAAAAATAAAAGATCTTTTTCTCTTTTAAGACGATAAAATAATTCAAAATTAATGGGTTTCTGAGTATTAACTACATCAACTTAGAAACTGCGTTAGGCGTTTCTTATTACTCTGCTTTTATATTATGACCGAGAATTTTTTTAATCTATATCTATCTATAAAACTATACATATGTACATATATACAGAACAACGTATTGTCGGATTAGCGAAGTAATTATAAGCTTACCAATTTGTTTTTGCTTATAGATTGGCATAGGCAGAGAATAAGAAAGAACAGAACATAAGAAGTCTTTCTAGTATTTTGCTTTGCTCACTATTACATACAGTGCCAAACTTAGTTATTCGCACACATGTTCAGCTTTAGATTTTCTGCTCTAAATATATGTACATATATGTATTGAATTTTTTTTTAAATGTTGCCAGATAATATAATTAATTCCCAACATAATACTTGTTATTAGCATTTTTTAACATTTATTTTTAGTAATTATAAATGTAAAAGATGCAAAAAATGCAAATGTATTGCCGCACTTATGGAGGTGGAACTAAGCCAATACGTATTTCTGAATGTGCTTTAAGAAGAGTATGATGTTTTATAAAAAATTATGCGAATTACATACCAACAACAGACCAAAAAAAGAAAAACGCAGCTTTTACAAAAAGGGGAGAGAATATACCAGCGTCTATTTCGAATGCGGTAGTACCCGTGCACAAGTAAAAACATTTTAATGTGGTATATTAAAATTTTAGGTAATTTTTGTACCCGCTACCCATAGGGTAAAAGGGTTTTATAACTTCGTGCTTGCAGTAAATGTATGTATCAGGTAGAGAGCGGCATCTCCGATCCTATAAAGTATACACATATCATATCATATCACATATCGATCAGCGTTAACAGCCGAGACAATATTGTCAGGTCCGTCTGTGTGTCCGTCTATATGAGATAAACCTATAATTTTCTTTCAACAGAACTTATGTTTGCAGGCAATCGTATCCATGCATATGCATATAAATTCAATATAGACTTCTTTCTCTATATATATAAACATTCTTACATAAAAGTGTACTTGTTCTTCAAGCGGTCATTTGCTCGTTTGAGATCAAATATCAATGCAAAGAGAAACGAAGTGGAAGTTCAATGTCAGCATAAATGAAACGAAACACGCAGTGAGAGAGAAGAAAAAAATCATATAGGAGCTTAGAAAAAAATGCTTAGAAATAAAAGCTTGTACCATTTTTAAAACAACTAGCCTGATACATTTCGTGTAACACGCTCTAGTTTGTATGTATGAGTAAACATACGATTTCTTTAATATTTCAAATACCAAAATTACGAGGAACGTAATGATCATCATCAAGAAATTTGTCTTTTCATAAACGTTATTTGTGGACATCATCAGCATTTCTAGATTAACTGATTGTTGTTGTCGATCGAGAATTTGTATTTTTAGATGGTATTCGAGAATTTAGCTTTCTGTCAGTTCCATACATACATATATAAATGATGTAGACATAACAAAAACATAAATACAAACTTGGGGTTTCTCGGTAAAGGTCCACGTGGAATATATAAGTGTAAAAGTATAAAATACACAGTAAAAAGAATAAAATAAGTAAGAAAGTTACAGTCGAGAGTGCTCGACTGTGAAATACCCGCTACCCATTTTGAAAACAAGCAAAATATTCTCAACATATACAAAATAATACTAAATTTATACCAAATTGTATATTTGGTATATCGATATAGTACCACATTCAAAATATATCATAGACGGCACAATATACCAGATTGTCAGCCGAAGCAACTAACTAGTAACTAGGCGTTTTTGCCCATACAAAAGTATTTCTTTAATAACTTCCACAATTTTTATCTGATCGCAACAAAATTTTCAGCAATCATAACTACTATAGTTGTATATTCATATATACTGATATGTGGGGGCGTTATTAGATTTTTTGATATGTGGGCGTGGTAAAAATTTGAAACAATCTTGATCTGCGTGCAAACATAACAAATGCTGTCGAAAAATTGTAGCTCTATCTCTTATAGTCTCTGAGATCCAGTGTTTCATACGGACGGACATGGACTTTATAGGGTCGGAGATGCCTCCTTCTACCTGTTACTTACATTTCCTGCCGGCACAAAGTTATTATGCCTTTCTACCCTATGGGTAGCGGGTATAAAAATAACTCTGCTAAAGTTGTCCTTGATTCCCACGATGTATGCCTACATGCCGTTTTCTGACTGCTGGTTACTTAGTTTATGCTGATGCAGCGCACTTAGTTAGGAAAATATTCATATACGTCAACTTTATTAAGGATTAATGACCACTCGATGAATTTCAAAATAGATTTTCTGATTTTTTGGGTACTAGGTTTGGGTTGATTTATTATCGGACGAATGGATGCTGCTCATTTAAGCCATTAACTCAATTAGATCCACTCATTTTAATGGCATTTGATGGCTTAATATTTACCAAAAAAATTAAAAAAAATACCTCAAAGTGCGGTATGGAGTGGGCATTATAACTTTGTGCCGGCAGGAAATGTATGTAACCGGCATAAGGAGGCTACGCCGACCCTTGAAAGTATATATATAGTATATTCTTGATCAGCGTCAATAGCCGAGACGATCCGTCCTTTACAAATATGTGCATAAAATATGTTATGCTTTGATAAATAATTGTAATATGTTAATTTCTAACAATTCCGAAACAGAATGCAAAACTATTCCGAGGACAAGCGAACAGTAGCGCATCGCGCACTTTGGATCCTAGGAACGCCCCATCACCAAAAGACGATAGGCCTTCCACATCTCGTCAAGCTGCAGCTTGTGAGACAAATACACCGCGTGGACCAGCAACTGGGGGTGGAAATGGGAGCAATCGAGTTCAGAAACGTATGGATCGATTTGAAATTGTTCACACAAGACCCGTCGAAGTGGTGTCAAAGGTTGGAAAAGAAGGCGCACCGATTCAGTTATTGTCGAACTATTTTCGACTGAACACCACTCCTAAATGGCGCATTGTACACTACCATGTTGATTTATCGCCAGAGATTGAACTTCTCCGAGTACGCTGTGGCATATTATCGGATCATGCTGCAGCATTGGGAACAGGCTATCTTTTTGATGGCAAACAGTTATTTACGACAAAAAAATTTGAGCAGGATATTACAATTCTTAACGGAAAATCTAAGCAGGATATTAACTACACTATTACAATTAAGTTTGTGGGTTTTATTTCAACAGCGGAGGAGCGCTTTTTACAAGTGCTGAATTTGATATTGCGACGTTCTATGAAGGGACTTAACCTAGAGCAGGTCGGACGAAATCTATTTGATCCGCACGCAAAGGTAAACTGAATTGAATTTAAAATGTTTGTACTATTTGCTAATTGTTCGAATATAGGTATCGATGCGTGAGTTTTCCTTAGAATTATGGCCTGGTTACGAGACTTCAATACGACAGCACGAAAGAGATATTATGTTGTGTAGCGAAATCGCACATAAAGTTATGCGCACCGAAACCGTTTACGATATTCTTGTTCGCAGTTCCCAGAATCCTGCTCGGCATCAGGAGGAATTTCGCATGAACGTTTTGGGCTTAATTGTGCTCACTGATTATAACAACAAAACATATCGTATTAATGATGTTGACTTTACAAAATCACCACTTGCTACATTTAATTGCAAGGGAAGAGACATAAGCTTTGTAGAATACTATTTAACGGTAAGTATAGCGCCCTAAATAATAAGGGCGGATAACTAAATCGATTCTCGCAATTTGTCCACATCTCGTTTTTTAGAAATACAACATTCGCATTCGGGATCACAAACAACCATTGCTTGTTTCGAAGAATAAAGATAAAGCTCAAAACACGAACGCCAACGAATTGGTTATTCTCATTCCAGAGTTGTGCCGCGTTACTGGGCTCACAGATAACATGCGCTCCAACTTTCAGTAAGTTACTAAATGAACTCATTTCGGATACGATAGCTCAAATTAATTTTTACAGACTTAAACGCGCGATGGCAGATCACACACAGTTAAATCCAGCCAGACGTATCGATCGCTTGCGCACATTTAACCGAAGGTTGCAGACGACTCCCGAAAGTGTAAGGGTACTGAATGATTGGAACATGAAGTTAGATGACAATCTTGTTGAGATTCAAGGTCGTATAATTGCACCACAAAAAATCCTCTTCCTTAATAATCGGTATGTAATCAAATTACTGGACTCTTAAGAAATTTTTTTATACCCGCTACTCATAGGTTTGAAGGGTATTATAACTTTGTGCCGGCAGGATCAGCATAAATAGCCGAGACGATCTAGCCTTGTCCGTCTGTCCGTATGAAACACTGGATCTCAGAGACTATAAGAGATAGAGCTATAATTTTCGACAGCATTTGTTATGCTTGCACGCATATCAAGTTTGTTTCAAATTTTTGCCACACCCCCTTCCGCCCCCGCAAACCAAAAAAATCGAATAACACACGTAGTTTTAAAGCTAGAGCTGCGATACAATAACAATAGTAGTTATAATTCGTGAAAATTTGGTTGTGATCAGATAAAAATTGATGTTATTATAGAAATAGTTTTGTATGGGCAAAAACGCCTTCTATGTATGTGTTGTATGTATGCGTATATACATGCATGCTCGCCTCTATATTTGTATGTGTATGAATATAGGCACTGCGATAGCTCTATTGCACTATGTTGAATTTGACCCGTTTTTGTGGCCAAAATTAAAATTTTTGAAATTAACAAGATTTTTGAATGCAGGTTTCTTGTATAATGAAGGTTATTACTATAGGAAGGTTCCAATTTTGGAACGCAGTATGAATGTCCTATTTCAAATGCGTCCTGCAAATTTGGTCCAGATCGGATAATAAATATGGAGTTATTAAAGATAAAAAAAATCGCAAAGGCTTTACCACGGGCTTGTTTATTATTTTGCGAATTGTAATCTTAATAGAACAGCAAGATCAACAAGTTGTGAAAGTGTATATGGCATTTCGTTTCTCGCAAAAGCTCCTTGCTTACGCCACACTTCTAGCAGTTCTGCAATTCTGATCAAAATGTTGCTCCCTAATAATTCAAATTACGCAAAAAACCGCAAAAAATGCATAATGAGCTTACATGTTATGAATTAAGAATTGACAAATCTACAACATGTATATGGACACTCACTTAACAAATTTGAACATTTTAGTTAAAACGGTCAAATTCAACATAGGGTATTGGTAGAGTGCAAGCCCAACATGTTGTGATACTCGGGGTACTCAGGTTCAAGCCCGCTCGGGGTACAAACTTTTTTTTTTAAATCGGTTTTACAACAATTATAAATAAAAATTGTGGATGTTATTAAAGAAATACTTTTGTATGGGCAAAAACGCCTTCTATGTAGGTGTTGTATGTATGCGTATACGTATATATGTACATGCGCGCCTCTATATTTGTATCTGCATAGAGGCACTCATATTGTCATACTCAGGCCCATGATACAATTATACAAGGTAGTCTCGTCGGCAAAAAGCTGGTACCCTGTCTATGTTAGCAATGAGTGCGAGTGAAAGAGGCACAGCGTGGTAGTGTGAACGAGACGACAATGAAATGCGCATTAACCCTTAGACGATAATATTAATATTTACATAGTTTGAAGCTAATATTCATGTCTCCTTGACATATTTTTAAAATGTAAATTGTTTATGAACAATATTAATAATATATATGAGAATTCTCTAATTCTCTAAATGTTTTAATTCTATCCGTGTCTACGGCATACATTTCAAAATGTCATTTTGCATAAAGGTTAATTGCGCTACAAATTCGTCCGCAAACAACCTCTTGCGTCGAAAAACGAATGCGTACTGACGAAAGCTTTTTCCGACGGGACTACCTTGTATAATTGTATCATGCTCAGGCCTTTCTTGCACTCATTTTTAGACACTCGGCTTGTAGAATCTTGTGACTTGCCGGTGGTTGTTCTTCGTGCACCCGATCATTTTTAATACTCGGCTTGTAGACACTTGTGATTTGCCGGTGGTTGTTCTTCGAGTAACCGATCATTTTTGCACTCATGACGAAATGGCTTGTGTCTTATGAGTATCTACTCAGTGCCTGAGCAAATACTCGGGTGTTTTTTCCCCCACCCCTATTGATACTTGTGTGTGTCGCGGCTCGCGTTTATATTTTATGACTTTTGCTTTGTGACAAATGTACAAATGGTCTAGGAAAATATCAGATGGTTTTTGGTTATTTTGTAAAAATATGCAAAATACCCTTTTGCAATTATATAGGCATTTACAATAGTGTTATAAACAGGTAATAAAATTTCTGATTTTTTGGTTATACACTTACCCATAACCATCGGCACCGGCTTTATCCGAGTGCATAGAATCGCAGATCGCAAATTGCCGAGTATGCTTCGGCACTTGCACAATAAGTGTCGTGCCTTTCTTGATACTCGTACTCATGAGTATAAGCCTTTTTAGGCACCCGTACTCATGAGTACAAGCCTTTTTAGACACTTGTACTCATGAGTAGGTGTATTTTTTGATACTCATACTCATGAGTACAAGTGTATCGAAAACGCACATGAGTAACCGGTGCACCGGTTGAGTGTGTATACCCGTGCCGTTCTCTGGTTCGAATCCCGGTCGGTATCGAGAATACATAATGCATATTTTTTTGTTTTTAATATTTTGAGATCATTACCGCAATATTTTGCTTTTATTCAAAATGGGTAGAGGGGGGTATCTCACAGTCGAGCACACTCGACTGTAGCTTTCTCACTTGTTTTTGACTGCCTTGCTTGCACCTTAAAAATAAAACTACTTATCGTCTCTTACCTTTATTAGCATTTCCGCTGGGGATCAGGCCGATTGGACGCGTTATTTTCGGGATAATCAAATGTTTACTACACCCAGTCAAGGACTTGATCGCTGGGCAGTAATTGCACCACAACGAAACTCTCGAGATCTTCGCACACTGCTTCAGAATTTAAATCAAGTTGCGCGTGGCATGGGTTTTCAAATCAGAAGCCCACGCGAGTAAGTTAATTTTTTCGACTTACGAAGTCTGCCACTCACAACGAGATAAAACTTTTTCAGAACTATGATTTACGATGATCGCACGGGCAGTTACATTCAAGCCCTAGACGACTGTGCCCGCATTGATCCACAGTTAATTTTATGCCTCGTGCCAAATAACAACACCGAACGGTTTGTTTTGAAAATTCAAATTTTTATTACTGACTATATTTATACTTCCAAACAATCCCTTAGATATTCGTCGATCAAAAAGAGAGGATGCGTGGATAAAGCAATTCCTACTCAAGTGGTAACAACAAAAGCCACTCAAAGGGGAATGAGTGTCGCTACAAAAATTGCAATACAAATCAATTGCAAGCTCGGCTACACCCCATGGATGATAGATTTACCGTTGTCCGGGTTGATGACAATTGGATTTGATATAGCAAAATGTACTCGTGATCGCTCGAAGGCCTATGGAGCTTTGGTTGCTTCGATGGACCAACAACAAAACTCGACATACTTTAGTACTGTGGCTGAATGTAGCGCATACGATGTGATGGCCAACAATTTATGGCCAATGATGTTAAAGGCTCTTAGACAATATCATCGCGAGCACCAAAAGTTACCGGCCAGGATAGTATTTTATCGTGATGGTGTGAGCTCAGGTTCCCTAAAACACTTGGTTGAATATGAGGTTAAGGATATTGTAGAAAAGCTTGAAGCTGAATATCAACGCGCTGGGTCTACAACACCGCCAATGCTTGCATATATTGTGGTGTCAAGGGCGGCGAACACCCGACTCTTCACATCGTCCAAACAAAATCCACCGCCTGGAACCGTGGTTGATGATGTGATCACAATGCCCGAACGTTACGACTTTTATTTAGTGTCTCAGGCAGTTCGTCATGGGTCGGTCGCCCCCACAAGCTACAATGTAGTCCATAGCAAAATTCGATTGAGTCCCGATCAAATTCAAAAACTCACATATAAGATGTGTCATTTATATTACAATTGGTCGGGCACTACACGCGTTCCAGCAGTTTGCCAATATGCTAAAAAGCTAGCAACCCTTGTAGGGACAAACATACACGCCATTCCACAGAATGCGCTTGAGAAAAAGTTTTATTATCTTTAAGTTTAAAGTTTAATCGAAATCACAATATCTATAAGTTGAATTGAAATGGAATTTACTATTGGATATAGATTTTTATGTTTCTCCAAATAATTTCAGATGACTATTTTTGTCAAATTGCAGTTACACATTTGAATTTAGTTTTTGATTTAATAATAAAGTAGACTACCACAAAAGTAAATTGTGGCTTTCTAAAACTGTGTTATGGACATTGTCTTTAATTTATTAATGTATATTGAAAGCATAGCAGTACCAAGTAAAGCCAAGATTCAAGATCAAGGAGGGCACTTAATAGGTACTAGCGCTTAAGCAGTAATTTAATTGCCAGCCTGTTGCTTGTTGATATTCGCTTTGTAAAGACGTACGCGCTTGCGAATAAATCATCTTGGAAGAAAGAGATCGAACACAAATCTTCCCAACTTGTGTTTATCTTGCACACAATTCTATCTTTAGTCACTGGAAAGCGGTGACGGCAGCCTCTTACGGTACTTTACCAAAGATAATCAAATCTTAAGCTGTGCAGCGTTTGCCCTCGCCGTGCGCAAACGAAAGGTGGAGAATAGACAGAAACAATATTTTAACTGTAAACAAATATTGTGATCTGCCAAAATATGAATGAACAAGTGTCTGCTCACTCACAGCTTAGTAATAAGCTGTTGGACTGTGAGAGGTTGAAAAAATTAGCAAGTACACCTGCAGAATTGCGTGCCAGTTTGTCCAAAGATAGAACATAGGCAGCAGCATTTGCCACAAAACTGCGTGCCAGTTTATCCAAAAATCTTCAAAATTCAATTACAAGTACTTAATGAGTACTTTAACATTTACTAGTACAAACTATCAATCAAGATATGCAATGGCAGTGTCGAAGGCTGGAGTCATATGCTCAACGCAAAGTGCTAAGAGCGCATCAAGCTTAATCTACATTCGCTAAAAGATTTCTCATATCATGCTGCGATGATGTCTCTGCAAGAAGCAAAAAAAATCTGACAAGGCAAGAAAAACAATACAAAAGCCGAAGCCAACTAACAATATTATTAAAGGGCGTTCATCGGCCACCATACATGCGGCAGGACTTCAAAATAACCGCTTATGCAGCCTTAGCATAAGAAGTACATGCTGTTATGGAGCTGACGAGTACGTCATTCGCACGTCCAAGTTTGGAATCTCACGGATATATACAATAAACTCCCGTACATTCCGAGCTATTGTCAACATGCTATCCACACAAAACTGCAAGTTCTGGCATCATTAGCTAAGGGAAACCAAACCCTGCAGACTGGTGTTAAAAAAAAGTGATATTCATCCTAACGTGCCAAAAGATCTAATTGAGCGCACCTTTGCCGATAAGGGCCTTACAATTCTTAATATAGCAGAATCGCAGTCAATGAGAAGGATGACGACAAAACATGTTATACGTTTACCTGATGAATACCTCAAATATTGCAGAGGCACTCACAATAACTCAAATAGGTCATCATAGAGTAACAGTGACCAAATCGACATAATGCTAATAACTAAAACGCATATGCGTCCTGGAAAAAAAATATACCTACCTGGTTACGACCAATATTACGCAAATCATCTCAGTGTTACCTCAAAGAGTGGCGATGCTGTGCTAATTCGCTCGAGTATTTCACACTTCCAGACTGAGCTCATTTCATGGATGAAGTTACAAGCAGCTAGTGACATGACAAACGGTGGATGCGTCAAGGTTTCCTCCATTTACCTTGGAGTAAAGCCTACTTTGATCAGCTGTTTGCGACCTTGGGTAATAGGATCATTGCAGGCGGAGATTTCAATGCCAAACATCAGTGATGGGGCAATCAAAGATCATGCACTCGAGGAAGGAGATTGCAGGATGCCATAACAAGCAGCACATGCCGAATTCTTGCTACAGGAGACCCAACCTTCTACTCACTTCTTCACATGAGCTCTCTTCGGACCACTTACCAGTTATAGCAGATCTCACAAACACCGCAGGTTAAACAAAGGAAGCAATATATTCTTCCACATGGCAGTCGAACTGATGACTTTAGAACAGATCTAGAGAATAGAGCAAGCACTTCTACATCTCATCGGAACCCGATTAACAGAATTGGGTTATAAGAATCTTTGATTTGCAATTGCAGTTTACGAAGCTCTGGCGAATTACTAACGATAAGCGAGTTATATATAAAGTAAAGTTTTAAGGACTGGACTAAGGACTTGTTGATGCGAGCGCATTGCTAAGTGAGAGGCACACCTCCGCTCCGCCGACCGAAAAGCACTCAAAGCTTTTTCGCTCACTAGCAATGCGCTCAGTGCGTAAGAATGCACTCAAGCTCCAGTGCTCTCAGCTTCTCTCTCCCACAACTCACCACCGCTGAGCCGCGCTCAGCATAGATCGCCGAAATGCCGTCGGCTTTTTTCTATGAGTTAGTAGCAAATCACGTCTCTTTCAAATCGTTTCAATCACCCCCTTTTTGTGCGACTAACAACCCGATAAGTCTAAATAAACCAAATATATATATATAGTGAAAAAAACGCGAGTGTTTTTATTTTTCGGGAAGCAAACATATTGGACACTTTTTCAGCGCCGCCACAAACATTGGTCCTTCGAGCCGGATTCATCAACAATATATTTTTCATCGTTCCAGTTTTACATCCGCAGATAAGTGCCACTAGTTTTTGCTTCTTTCCTATTCCTTCTACCACGGTCGTCCGCCCCTCCATTCCGCCATATTGCGCAAAAGTTTTTTCCATAGCTTTTGCCAATTGACTTCTTTGTTCTTCGGACGACCTTTTCTATGGTTTTTTGCCTAATCACATTTATAATAAATAATTATATTTGTTTTTTTCCGCCAATCGCGTACGTATGTATGCATGTGTGTTTTTTCTTTTTTTTTTGCAAGTGCAAGTGCAGTGACAAGTGTAAATTATCCAAAGAGAATCATTTTTTAAAGTGCGAGGATTATATATTGTATACTCCATACATATATAATCATACGAATTAATTAACGTAAATCCAAGTTGTGTACCAGAATTTCGTTTTGCTTAATTCTTGTCCGTTATTTCTTGTACGTTTGTATGTCGCGGTAATTGCCGACATACATACATACACACATATTTCGGTGCACTCTCTTTTGTCCGCAAGCGCACCGGCTTGCAGCCGCGCTTGCTCTCGCGCTCTCTCAACACACACACACACGCACTCTTGTGCATTCGCTGTTTGTCCGCACTTGCTCTCGCTCTCATTTGTGTTACATACAAATATACGTGCAGTTCGCTTGCTTAGACGTTGGCAGCGCAGTGCAAGCACATACATACATACGTACATACTGTTGTGCATGCTTAACCGCGTGCATAAGTACTTCTACGAGTGAAGTAATAGATTGGCAGGGCAGCGGTAGTCGCACTCGACATACCCTACCCGTTCCTTTTTTTTTGTTTCAAGTGATTTATTTAGTGTGTGTATTTGAGAGCAACTCCCAGCTCAAGTGTCGGTGTATAGGCTACCTCCAGCCAGTGTCCACACATACATAGACATACACACACACATATACACACCTACATATAATCACAATTATACGTCCACCACATCTCCATATTTAAATACATAAATAATTTTTGTTGTTGTTTTTTTTTCGTGACAATTTATTTATTATTTTTCCATACAGCGCTTTTTTAACCACATTTGTGTTTTTTCCAGCGTATTGTATTTTTCGTGGTATTTTTCCTTATTTTCGTGCCTTTTTGTTCTTGTTTTCGACAATCATTTGCGTGATTGTCGCGGGAATTTTCCCCCGCCCCCTTGCGTTCGTTTCCTGTGTCCGCAGTCCGTACCCATTTGGGGTACAAAATACCTCAGCACTACCTGTGGTATTTTTTCCAGTATTTTATTTGGTATTTTTCTTTTACTAGTTGCTACGTGCCTTCCGTTTCATTTCCACCTTCTGGGCCGTTTCCGGATATATATAAAAAAAAACAAGTTCCATTTGGTATTTTTTTTGGTATATTTTCTGTGATTTTCTGGTTTTCTAACCAGCGGCTTCCTACCTTCCGTGCGTAGCATGTCAACGGGCAATCCCGATAAGACTAAAACTAGACTGTCCGTGCCCTCTACTAGCGCCGCTAGAGTTTCGCCTAACCCCCCTGTGCCTAGATCCAAGAAGGACTCGGCTCTTCGTGCATCCAGCACATCACCGATCCCCGCACGGTCAGCTAGTGTTTCGCCCACCTCCGGCACCAAGCCTCTGATCCTCGTGACCAAACCTCCGTCGGTTCCTTCGACCAAGGCTGTTTCCGTCCCAGTTCCTCGGCTGCCAATTGTTACGCGTTCTCACAGCAAAATGGCACACAATGTGGTAGACTCGGCATTGAATAAGTTCATCGCCGCGACTGACCGTGTCAGTCACTTTGCGTCGCGACTTAACAATGCTTCTACTGACAGCGCGTCCCTGTACACGTGCCAGGTCCGGAGGGACCAGATGCGTGCCTTTGTGGGACAAGGTCGAGAAGGAGTACGAGGCTTGCTCCTGCGTCATGTCGGATGAAATGACGACAGACGAGTTGCCTACCATTCAGGCAAAATATGATTACTGCTATATTCTCTATGAGCAGTGGTCCGCTCAGCTAAGTGAGCAAATAGCTGAGGCCTCCCAGGCCATCACTCCTCGTACACCCGTACAACCCCCAGCCGTGCCGTTCGTGTCCACAGGGTGTCGCCTACCTCCGTGCGACACCGAAGTTTTCGGAGGCGATTATACTCGCTGGCCCACCTTCCGAGACTTATTCACGGCTATCTACATCCGAAATCCTAGACTGTCGGAAGTTGAGAAACTTTTCCATCTCAACTCCAAGACCAGCGGTGAAGCCCATGCCATTGTGTCAAAGTCTCCTTTGACCAATGAAGGGTTTCAGTCGGCATGGTCCAGCTTGACTGCGCGTTTTGAGAACAAACGGTTGCTCGTGAACAGTCAGCTGCGTATCCTTTTTAATTTGCCCGCCATCGGGCAAGAGTCGGGTGCAGCCATTCAAGAGTTGCAAAGCACTATCCAAGGGTGCTTGACGGCTTTGGAGCACTCCAAGATCAATACGGAGAATTGGGATTGCATCCTGGTTTTCCTGTGTTCTTCGAGGCTCCCCAAATTGACCCTTTCTCTTTGGGAACAGTCCATCCAGAATAAGAGCGACGTTCCAACGTGGGCTGACATGAACGCTTTCCTTCTAGAGCGGTATCGCACCCTAGAAGCGATAGCGGAAGTGTCAGCCAGCACGAGCGCTCCGACGGTTCCGCGTGCCTCACGCAAGGAGGCCCCCGTCGCCAAGCAGGTAAACTCCTTTGAGAGTCGGGTAACTTCAAAAACCCAGTCCTGCAAGTTGTGTTCCCGGGAGAATCACCCGATTCGTTTGTGCCCGCGTTTCCTCCAGATGGGTATCAACGATAGGGTCAATTATATAAAGCAACAGAAGCTGTGTCTCAATTGTTTCGCACGAGGCCATATCCTGGCTGAGTGCACAAGTGCGCACAGCTGCTTTACTTGCAAGGGTCGTCATCATATACACTCTTGCATCGAGTGAGCCCGGCGCCGACAGTCACAACCCCCATTCCATCTCCTATACAGTCCACTTCCACCCAGTCAGCTAACGTCCAATCCTTCGTGGCAGTTAACACACAAGGTGTTCTGCTCAGCACAGCTGTCATTCATGTATGCCATCTCGGCGTCCGCTATACAGCTCGGGCTCTGATCGACTCCGGATCAGAAGCCACCTTCCTCTCAGAGAAGTTGTTCAAGCGCTTGAGGATGCCGTATACATCCGTGCAAGCCCGCGTTTCTGGGCTGACACAAGCTGTGGCAGCCCAGCCCCGAAAGTTTTGCCAATTCTTAATTGGCTCCCCGGTCAGACCCGATTTGCAGATCGAGGCGTCGGCGTACGTCCTCCCCCAGTTAGCGGGGAATCTGCCCTCATGTTCCGTCCCACAAACACTCCTCGAAAATCTGCCCAGCATCCAGCTGGCAGACCCCAAATTCTATGAGAGTTCGCAGATTGATGTGCTACTAGGCGCTGACATCCTCCCGTCCATTCTGCTCGGCGGCTCTCACCCTAACATTTGTGGGACCCTCCTCGGTCAAGAGACCATTTTCGGTTGGATCCTGACTGGCCCTGTGTCGGGATCCATTTCAAAATCCATTTCGTCCTTTTCAGCTCGACTGTCCGTCGAGCGAACTCCGCCATTGGAGGAACTCCTCTCCAAATTTTGGGAGGTGGAGGACCTGCCGGCTAGCCCAGCAAAAGAATCTGACCTTTTTTGTGAGGCTAACTTCAACGCCACGACCGTGCGAACCTCAACGGGTCGCTACATGGTCACGCTCCATTCCGCGATCCTGGTCACGTTGACCTGGGTCACTCGAGGGCTACCGCTCTCGCTCAGTTCCTGAGAAACGAGAGCCGTTTAAAGAGGAACGACTCTCTGAAGGAACAATATGACTCCGTTATTCAAGAGTATCTGGATTTGGGTCACATGACTCAAGTCCCCCCATCCAGTTCCGGCAACTACTATTTGCCGCACCACGCTGTTCTCAAGCCCGACAGCACCACCACAAAGCTCCGCGTTGTATTCAACGCCTCCAGCCCGACTTCAAACGGGAAGAGTCTGAACGACATCCTCCACACTGGGCCAATCCTTCAATCCGACCTGACCATTCAAATCCTGAAATGGAGGTTTTTCAAGTTCGTCTTCAACGCTGACATCACCAAGATGTATCGGCAAATCCTTGTGGATCCCAACCACACCCGGTTTCAAAGGTTGCTCTTCCGTACTCCAGACGAGAAGTTATGCGACTTTGAACTCAACACAGTCACCTTTGGAGTGAACTGTGCTCCGTACCTGGCTATCCGCGTTCTGCATCAGCTTGCGAGTGATGTTCGCGACCGGTACCCCCTTGCTAGTGACATCATCGCCAATTATATGTACGTTGATGACGTCCTAGCAGGAGCTCACACTATGCAGGCTGCGGTGTCTGCTATAGATGAGCTTCGAACAGCGCTCGAGAGTGCTGGGTTCCCTTTGCGTAAGTGGACCTCGAACTCGAAAGATGTGCTGAGAAGAATCCCTAAGGATCACTTGCTCTGTGCAGACTTCCTCGAGATCGACGAAGCTAGTGTCGCAAAGACGCTAGGCATTCGTTGGCGGGCCACGTCCGACGAGTTCTTTTTCGTCACCGCCGAGATGGTGTCCAAACCATCTTTCAGTAAGAGAGAAGTGCTGTCGCAGATCGCCAAGTTGTTCGATCCTGCAGGTTGGCTTGCTCCTGTGGTCATTTGGGCCAAGATTTTTATGCAAGAAATCTGGAAGCAAGAAATCGGCTGGGACGACTCCTTACCGGCGGATCTCACAGAGCAGTGGATCAGTTTTCTGCGGAACTATTCGTCCTTGCAGGACATCCGCATTCCTAGATGGACCAACTACGCTCCCGGCGCAAAAAATCCAATTCCACGGGTTTTGCGACGCCTCTCAAAGCGCGTATGGAGCCGCTCTTTACGCACGTGTGGAAACAGGTGGACAAGTGTCTGTGAGCCTTCTAGCAGCGAAGACTAGAGTTGCACCTATCAAGACGGTCTCTCTACCTCGTCTTGAGCTGTGCGGAGCTCTCCTGTTGGCAGAATTATCCGCCGCCCTCCTACCACATTTTCCCACCCCCGACGCTGAGACGTACCTGTGGACAGATTCCACTATCGTTCTGGCATGGTTGGACAAGCAGCCATGCAAGTGGACCACTTTCGTGGCGAACCGAGTGGCCAAGATTCACTCGGTGAATGGCACTTGGCAGCATGTTCGTTCCGAACACAATCCAGCCGACCTGGCAAGCCGCGGTGTCTCGCCGCAAGAGCTACTGGGCAGTCGCCTTTGGTGGCAGGGGCCCGAATGGCTGACGCACTCACCAGCGCAGTGGCCTTCACCGGTCATTGGGCTCGATACTGAATTGGAGTGTCGAGCGGTGAAGGTCCATGCAGCGCAAGTCCTATGTGAGGACTTCCTCGACCGTTTCTCCAGGTTCGATCG
The DNA here is from genome assembly GCF_009650485.2 of Drosophila albomicans. Lineage (NCBI taxonomy): Eukaryota > Metazoa > Arthropoda > Insecta > Diptera > Drosophilidae > Drosophila > Drosophila albomicans. Next base: position 3,339,440 of record NC_047628.2, on the reverse strand, counting down.
AGCGCTCCGAGTGTTTGCGTATGTGCGAAGGTTTGCCCAGCGTTGCCGCCAACCCAAGGTCTCGTTTCCAGAGACGCTCAGCTCTCAAGAGCTTGCAGAAGCTCAAGAGAGGCTGATTGTACAGGCTCAGAATCGGGTATACGCGAAAGAGTGTGCTTCCCTCCGGTCCCATAATCGTCTAATCGGGTCAAGCGATATCCTAAGCTTGAATCCGTTCCTTGACAAGCAAGGTGTCCTGCGTTCGTGTGGACGCGTAAGAGCGTCCACCTCCTTATCCTACGACGAACGGCATCCAATAATTCTCCCGTTCGGCTGCGTGTTCTCACGCCTCCTGGTTTCCTTCACGCATCAAGTCTCCCTCCATGGAGGCAACCAATTGGTGATGCGGCTGGTCCGAACCAAGTTCTGGATTCCCAAGCTAAGGAACTTGGTGAAGACAGTGATTAGTGCATGCAAGACCTGTGTGATTCATCGCCGCAAGCTCCAGTCGCAGTTGATGGGTGATCTCCCAAGCGCCCGGTCGACTTTTTCGCGACCTTTCACTAACTCCGGAGTAGACTTCGCCGGTCCCTTCGACGTCAAGAGCTACGTCGGACGGGGCTGCAAGATTACGAAGGGTTACGTATGTGTCTTCGTGTGCTTCAGCACGAAGGCAATCCATCTTGAGGCGACCACGGATCTGACAGCGGAAAAGTTCTTGGAAGCTTTCTCCCGATTCGTGGCACGGCGCGGGTGCCCTCTCCACATGTACTCTGACAACGGGAAAACGTTCGTCGGAGCCTCCTCCATTCTCTCCAAAGAATTTGTGGAGAGCACCCGCAACCTGATTGTCACCACTCACAGCCATCAAGGTCTTGCATGGCATTTCAACCCACCTGGTGCCCCTCACATGGGGGGTCTCTGGGAAGCGGGCGTCAAGAGCTTCAAGACGCATTTCTACAAGACGGTTTCCTCCGTAAAACATACGTTCGAGGAGCTTTCCACCCTCCTATCTAAAATTGAAGCGTGCCTCAATTCGCGGCCTTTGACTCCTATGTCAGAGGATGTGAGCGACTTGGCGGCACTTACTCCCGGTCATTTCCTGATCGGGGGTCCGCTACTCTCCATGGCGGAGCCAGAGTCCAGAGAGGATGTGGAGTCCATCCGCAACCGCTGGCAACGGCTCAAGGCTCTCCATCAGCATTTCTGTGTGCGATGGAAGAACGAATATCTGAAGGAATTGCATAAGCGGAATAAATGGCAGTCACCTTCACGCGATCTCCAAATCGGTGACATGGTGGTCATCAGAGAGGAGAATATACCGCCACAAGAATGGCGCCTCGGGCGTGTGCTGACCGCTTGCCCAGGCGCTGATGAAAGGGTCCGTGTGGTTGACATCCAGACGTGTCGTGGTGTTTTCCGCCGACCAGTTGCAAAGCTGGTCCTCCTTCCTACGGGACACGCGCTCTGAGTCACCTATTCTTCTCTCTACTGCCATCCACTATCCTGTGGTTTCCTCTTCCGGCTTAGGCAATTCATCCCGCGCCATGTTCTTCATTTAATCTATTGTTTTTTGTTCTTTTTCTCTTCCTTTTGTTTTTTCGCCTTTTGGTTTCATCCCATTACAGTTTACCATGGCGTTCTCCAGAAGATCATCCTGCACCCTGTCCGACGGAGTGAGCTTGCGAGGGCTCTTCTCGCCAGCGCGCTCCCTTTCGCCTCCGATTGCCGGCTCTCCGCCGAGGCAAGTCGCCCCGATGGAGTCCGAGCCCTCTCCAGCACCGGTGGCACTGGTTACTCCGCGCGGAGTTTCCGTGCCTCGCCGGGCCGCCCCTCAGCGGGGTGAGTATGTGCCTCCCGGCACAAACTCGTTCCGCTGTAGGGTGTGCCGCGGTGTCCACGCGCTGCGCAAATGTCCACGGTTTGCCCAGCTGACGCCAGAGAAGCGGCTCCGGGCAGTACTTGTAAATAAGTACTGTCCCAACTGCTTGGCTCATCAGCACTCCGGGGGCACTTGCCGCAGCGGTGGACGGTGCAGGCATTGTGGTGAGGACCACCACTCCATGCTGCACATGCGAGACCCTAAACCCAGGCAGCGGTTGGCGCGACGACCGAGGGGCCGACGCGACCACCCGGCGCCCACCAGAGGAGGACCATCGTCATCCCGGATGGACCGGCCCACTTCCCCACACACCAGGCCCGTGCCTAGCCCCGCCTTGTCATTGACGGCACTACTCCAGTGCAAGGGAGTCAGTATTCTCCCCACCGCGGCGGTCTGGCTAGCCACGGGGAAGACGGCCTTCGAGGCGCGAGTGCTCATTGATCCGTGCTGTCCTGTAAGCCGCATCAGCGAGTCGATGGCAGTGGCCATGGGCCTCTCCATCACTCGCGTGGGCGCAGAAGGAGTGTGCACGGCAACGTTGCGCTCCAAGACGTCACCCATGAGCCGGGAGGTCGTCTTCAAAACTGATCCGCAGCTCCATACAACGACGCCCGCCAGGACTGTCACTCCAGCCGGGCCCAGTTCTTTCAGTAACCTCGTGTTGGCTGACAAGGACTGGTTCCGCTCGGCATCGATCTCGGCAGTCTTGGGGGCTGATGTTTACCCTGATGTCGTGCTACCGGGTATCCTCCCGGGCCAAGGCGGACTGCCTATGGCGCAGAATTCCACGCTGGGCTGGATTCTGTCCGGCACGTGCTACTAGTTGTTTCGTTGCAATCCCAATATTGCAAGGGGGGGAGAATGTTGATGCGAGCGCATTGCTAAGTGAGAGGCACACCTCCGCTCCGCCGACCGAAAAGCACTCAAAGCTTTTTCGCTCACTAGCAATGCGCTCAGTGCGTAAGAATGCACTCAAGCTCCAGTGCTCTCAGCTTCTCTCTCCCACAACTCACCACCGCTGAGCCGCGCTCAGCATAGATCGCCGAAATGCCGTCGGCTTTTTTCTATGAGTTAGTTACAAATCTCGTCTATTGTAAATCGGTACAATAACCCCCCAATTTCTGTGCGCAATAATAACCCGCCAAGTCTAAATAAACTAATTATATATAGTGAAAAAACCGCGAGTGTTTTTATTTTTCGGGAAGCAAACATATTGGACACTTTTTCAGCGCCGCCACAAACAGGACTGATTTACACTTATCTGAGCTGAGAATTTTCTTTTAAGTGTGGATCGTATTCTAATTATATTTAGTAAAAGTATTTTTGAAATTTAACTTTTTACATCTAATCATTTGATTATTTTGGTAATTTTTTAGTTAATCGTTTTTTTTTTAACTATGTGTCAATCTATATTTGTTAAATCATTTTAATAATGATTGTTTTGATTTATTACTTTAATGGTTTCTTGTATGACTTTTGTTGTTCGCCAGATTTGATCAAATATTGAAAGTATCTGTAGCGACATGGGCCTCTTAATAATAATAAATTATGTGGGAGTTTGGAAGGACAACGCCTTCGGTAAAAACTCTCAGTTGAACAGCGGAATCTTCGAGGCATAACTACTGAGCAATTTTAATTATCACAAAAGGACACTTTCAGACACGCACTACAAGGATATTGCAAAGGCTAAATACCATACCTGGGTCTATGTATATAATAATAATAAAATATGTTTAAAACATATAAATTTAAGAACAATTTTGTTTAAATTAATTCAATTCAATAAAAATTAATGTTTTATTTAATTATTAGATTTTGGAACATTTTTTAATTTGGCGTATTAAAATATGTGAATGTACTTGGGCACCAGACCCTTAGGAAATTTAAATTACCCTCTGGAAGATATCGTGCATGATGTATCTGGTAGACTCTAAGTCCCGTATGTTAATGCAAAAAGAAGGGTTAATGTGCAATAAAGTCATGTACGCACACATTTTCATGTGTAGACAATCCAATTGTGAGTAGACAACATAGCGGTTGTCTACCAAACATCTCATGTGTACACACATGACGCCATTGCAGCGTTCTCGTACAACACTCATAAAACAAATAACGCATGATTCATGTCATCCAGTGGTCAACCGGACTCTCCGGCAGTCGTGGCCATGAGATGACACGAGATACAATTGAAAACCGCTATGTTGTTCACTACGATTTATATATTTCTGATTTTGGATTTTCGGTCATTATGGTCTTGATGGTTGTTGAAAAATTTGCTGCAATCAGATAAAACTTACTACGGTTTATTTTCAGAATACCGCAGTATTTTGCTTTTATTTAAGATGGGTAGCGGGTACACTCGAGCGTAGCTTTCATACTTGTTTTCAATCTGCCAGCAGGAATTGACAGCGAATGTTAGCTTAAATTAGTGAATTTCTATAACTAAAACTGGACAAATGGCATTGATGGGTAAATGCAATTTCCAGAAACTAAAAAAGCAAGACTTGAAAACACTTGAGGCTACCGTTGTAGAGCTTTACTTTTCATAATTTCAAGGTGTGGGCGATCGAGTTTGAGTCATTCATGCCGAAAAAATGTCAAAATTTTTCAAAATTCAAAATTTCGAAAACGAAAATTTTTTTTCGAAAAACTAAAAGATGGGCAAACATGGGCAAACGATTTTAAAGAGATTTCCGCAAAAAAAATTTTGTAAAAAAATTTTGAATTTTTCAAAAAAAAAATTGTTCATAATTTTGAAACTAAGGGTGGGCATAAAAAAATTTTCCTGGGCAAACATGGGCAAAAGATTTAAAGCAATGGGCACCAATTTTCTTTTGAATATGTCAATTCACAGGACCCAGCTTCTCTGAGCTACGCATGTCTTATAGTTCTCCGCAGTTGTATAACTGCATTGAAATCTGTCTTTTGATCACACTTTCGAATTTATTTATTAATTATATTAAGTGCTGACATTTTAATGCGTTCACAAAGTAATCGCTGGTGCATCCAATAGCATGGTCAGACACCACAGGTTCGTAACAGTAAATTTAAACATTGTAGCCAACGAGGTGACGCTTGCCAATGCACTCGCCAATGTAGAACCAAAAGATGACCTCGGCGGTGACAAGTGTGTTTAACCAAGCTTCCTTCACTGAGAGGTTCTTGTAGGATCCGGTTTTAGCACTTTTGACAATGTTGCCGATACTCTGACGAATAGCTGGAATATCGCCGGGCGTTGGTGGTGTTAGCTCCACTTTGGCATATTTTAAGAAAACATCCAATTGTGGTCTTGCTTGCACAAGAAGCCCTGCCAAAGTTGAGTATTACATAATTTAGAGAGGGGAAATACTGCAATTATTCTGCTAAGTTGGCAATCGAGTTATTATCTTACTATTGATTAAACTGGATCCCTTTGTAGCAACGCCCGCCATTGTATTGTAGTCTAAAAATAAAATAATTATGTGTTACGCCGCCAGCTAAAAATTTTATGGAAAACGCGAACACCTTACCCGTCTATATTGCAATTAAACAGGGTTGTTTCTAATGAACATGTATAGTGTGGATTTTATTATCGATAAATTGATGGTTCCCAAAAATATTTCAATTTTATATTTGTAAATTACTTTTTATTATTAATATAAATAGTTAAATTAAAATATAAAACTTTTATTTCAAAAGCGGTCCTTTGTTTATTTTGTTCTAGCCGTCAAACATAAAATTCTATCGAAAGCAACGCTGAAATGCCAATTTGAAATTTAATTGATATTTTTGATAGTTCCAATATTATTGGAATGTACAACAGTGATAATATTCCTGAATTCATATCTAAGATATCCCTAGTACTTAAATTTTTATGAGTTCGTTTCTGAATTGTTTAGAACTTAGGTGGTGGTAACTTGTTTTGCAACATTTTGCCATCACTATGTCAGAGTAACCAACAAATAAAAATTACGATGTAGCGGTATATTTCGTATATATTTTTAAAGCAAAATAGTATATTTATAAATTTGACTTGCGGTCACGCTAATTGTGCACCACTACAATAAAGGTGTGGAAATCTGTTTCCACAAAAGAAAACGCAAAAATTAAACAGAGATAATTTTGTGCAAAGAGAATAACTTTCTCTATAATTGAAATTCCAGAATTACGGTGTTATGTGCCCAAAAGGCTTAAATTGATATTGTTTGATTGTGAAAAGTGTGTGTGAAGCGCACGGTGAGTTGTGACGGGGTGATAATGGTGTGGTGACCAATTGAAATTGTGTGCTATCTAATTTAACAACTTGGCACTATCTATTTGTAAAGGAAATTAATAATTTTTAAAATAATGTGTGAGTGCTCACGAATTTGTATGTGCGCGTTTGTGAATACGTCAATTTGTAAAGCAATTGAAATTTTTATAATCCTTGAAAATGGGGGGTTGACGCGAACCAAATGCGCATACATACATACATTATACGTGTGATTGTGTGTATATTTAAGCTTGTTGGGGCCTTTTGGCTGGCAATAAAAGAACAATTATTTATGCTATTACTGTTGTCTATGCAAAACAACGGAACTAATAACGAACCTCTTACTCTAGCTAGAGGGGGATTGAATGATTTATCATTTTTGTGTGCGCTTATCATAAGAGTGGCTCATATGTAGTGGGTGTGGTCCAAACCAAAGCGAATTTCCAACGAATAGGGTGATTTGGCTTTCGCAAATCACCTTGAGCCGGTAGCAAAAAATAATATAAAACTCATCTGTGTGCGATTCTGATTAATCTACATATGTATTAGTGCCTATTTATATAAGAATTTGCAGATAAATATATTTACAGATAAGTCTGAGTATATACATATTTGGTTTGGTTAGCGGAAACAGACTTAAGCAACAGCTAAAAGTATTTCACTTTAAGATAGATTCCAAGTGCAATGTGCGAACGAGGCATCAGAAGTTTGAATATAATTGGAACCGGTTTCGATACATTGAAACGCTATGGGCGCTATGTATGTGTGTTTATAATACATTATAATATTTTATTCATTTTTGCAGTCAATGAAATAGCGGTAACCAGCGTCACGAAGCGTGCTTAGTTGGGGAGAGCTTTACGGATCGAACAACGAACATATTGCAGCGAACATCGAATAAAGCAACATGCCGTTGCCAAAGCGATCTATAGAGCCTGTTCATGTCGCACGGTCTGTTTATCAGCAGGATGAGCTGCAGTGTGTGGAGTTGGAGACGGTAACAAACACTACACTGACAAACATCATAAGGCAGTTGTCATCACTGTCGAAGCATGCAGAAGATGTCTTTGGCGAATTGGCACGCGATGTGGGCAACATTGGTGATCGTGCCAATTCTCTACAGGCTCGCATTGATCGGCTGGCAATCAAGGTCACCCAGTTGGACAGCACAGTTGAGGAGGTGCCACTGACCGATATAACGCGCAAGAAGGCATTCAAGTCAGCCAAGATATTCGATCAACAGATCTTCTCGCGCTCCACAATGCCCGCTCCAATGCTGGAGACGTATGCGCAATGCGACAAACCACCCCCACTGGACAAGCTCAATGTGTATCGCGATGATGGCAAGGACGGACTCAAATTCTACACGGATCCAAACTACTTCTTTGAGTTATGGCGACAGGAGATGATTAAGGATACGGAACGCGTCATGCACGACAAGGGCAAAAAGATTCATCGTCCCCGACAAGAAGGTGCAGGAGGTGGTGGCGGTGGTCCTAACAACCGGCACAAGAAACGTGTTCGCACGCCACATAACACACGCGAAAAGCAGCGACAAATTGCTTTGGGGCATGGTGAAACTTTAATGCCAAACAATGTTATTTATCGGACACCCAACGCCATGCCCAACGAAGAGGGCGGATATGGCAGTAAGTATATGTTAATGCTCTTTTTATAATCACTAGATATGTCTGCATTAGGAAAGAATTTCTATTGTTTCGTCAGTGTGTACCCAAAATAATAAATAATCGTTGAATTAGAGATGCTAGAAGGAAAGAATTCTATAAGAAGAGAATCGGCATAATTTGAATTAGTTAGAATTTATAATTATGAATTGATGTTCATACCAAAAGATATTGAGATTTGTGCTCAGTTATCCCAATTCACGATTATGCAGGAGAAAATTCCGACTAATATCCATGCTGTCATATTGAATGCACCTTTTTTAACCCTCAATTATGTACTACCGTATGCACACATTTAGCGCAACTAGTTGAAATCCAAACCGTAATCGCCGACAGTGAATTGCACCTGGGGTTGGGCACACTGGCGCGTCGAAGACCCATCCAACAGCATCTGGCAAATATTGGCGATGTCCAAGGTATGGCATCAGCGCACGCGCTGCAGATGAATGCGTCATGGACTGCGCACTTTGCGGCTTACATTTTTTCAGTTCAGTTTACAACAATTAAACTGTATTCGAAATATTAATTGAAATTGTTGTACCTAAACCAATACATTCAATTTTCTTGCAAATTGCTCGCTAGCTTGCAATCAGTATGATAATAAATCATTCATTCTTTTGTACATTTTCTCTCCCGCATATAGAAATCCCTATTTGATCATGTCATTAACCAAGATTTATTTTATTCATGATCCAGCAAAATTATGAGATCTTCGAGATTGGGAACAAACATTATTGTTATATATTTCGAGATCATTAACATAGCAAGCAAATAATCACAAAAGCGCGCCATTTTCAAACATTTCTTATATGCAGTAGACAACTAAATAGTCAAACATATGTTTTTTAATGTGAAATATTGTAACAGAAGCTAACATTAGGGGTTATCTTAAACGGGAACCTTTTTTCGATTTCATTACTATTCTGAGTAGTATTTATGGAGTATTGGATCCAATCAGCTATGTTTTGTGTTATTTTTTTTAAATAAGTGTAGTTTTGTGTACTTTTATATTATACACATGCCTCTACTTGAAGTAGTTTAACATCGTACACCGCATGATCATCTCATTTCCAGATTCTGTTAAGCCCTATAATATGCTCTCACATTTGGAGAATAACAGTAATCTTGCAAAGCAAACGGCTATCGCTATTACAGGTCAGAGCAACAGTAATTGAGTCTCTAAATGTTCCTTCATTTACTTCTCTATCGTACTACAACAACAAAAACTATCACTCTAGACCCCTTTATAATAATAATCTTAACAAGTAAATATGTATACATAATTCATGTGTACTTAGAGCTCCTTCAATGAATTTTTGATTTCATCACGTTTTTACAAGTGTGCTAATCTATTTGATAAATGTGATTATTTACTTGATATTTCTATATTCAACAATAAATGTAAACAACAAAAATATATTCAAAAGTTAATTAAATTACTGAATCTAATCTTCCTAATTCGGATTATTTGGCTATATTCAATTGCATTGATTCAAATACCAAATTAGCACACGCTGTAGTTTTCCCCAACGTAAGCATTATCCATGTTCGCTCTGATCCTATTCACAGTTCTTTTTAGATAAGCAAATCCAAAATCTATCTAACCTGCCAATTCATGGCTTTTATAGCTGTTAATAGAAGACATCGCCTTTCTTTGTAATTCAGATCATAAATGGGGACGGGAATTGCATTCGCACTAAGTAACTGTTCTAAAAGTCAATCATTGAACAAAATACTATATAAATTAATATGCATTTTTACATAAGGCTATCCAAACTTTCACAAGCTCTCATTAAATACGAATTCCGAAGTGCTAAATACGTCTAAAGTTTACATTGGCGTTTCAGGGATCTCATTAGGAGTATTAAGAGCGCTTGCAATTCCTAACCTTACAATTACTAAGCAATTAATTACATATCTTATTTTTAAAATACAACGCACATGACGCGACTTTGTGCAGTCATCATTTCAGGTGTAATTATTTTTGCATTCTCAATTTTTAAATCCAGATCAATTCAAATTGTTGCTTGCCATTATTATTTTTATTTTTTTTGCATATCTTGTGTGTGTATGTTTTTAACTCTTTGTTTTTATACATGTTAAGTTTTAATTTTGATTGGATTTTGAGTTTTGAGTAAAATTAAGCTAATAGTCTTAAAATATTTCTTATTAACATTGATGTTGGGTATTTTCTAGACATGGGCATTTATGACACACGACCACCTCGGCCAAACTCCATTGAACTACGGCGTAGTTACCCATCGGAACAGATCGATGGCACTGGTTATGAGCAGCTAACACCACATGCAGCCGTTAATCAGTATGCTGCTACATATGGAACAAACGGCATGACGGCCCCACAACAGATACATCTGCAGCAGCAGCAAATGTACGATGCCACGCTTTACCATCAGTCGCATGGAATCTATGGCCAGAGTGGACAAGGTGCCTTATCGCCGGAACCGATATATGGGCCAGGAACTCCATCACGTACTAAACCGCGACCATCGCAACCGCCACCGGCGCCACCTTCCAATGGTAGTGGCGGTGGTACTCCAACGGCATCTAATGCAAATACTCCAACACGAGGACGCAGCATGTCCACAAGTCGTGATGCTCTGCCACCACCCCCGCCAGTGCCGGATGCAGTGTCTCCATTGTCAGCTATGAATGGTGCTGCTAGTGGACATATGGCGGCCAAGCTACTGGGCCGCACAAACAGTACATCGCGAGCTGGCTCTCCGCTGATGGCTCCCAGCAACAGTACCCAGAACGCTAACGATTTGGTTATGGCTCAACTGAATAATACGTTCAATAGCATGACCATGACGAACAGCAACCAATTGAACTCGCTGAATGATTTGCCACCACCTCCGCCAGTTCCCGATCAGGTACGTTGTGTTGCAAATTTTAAAAATGGCTGCAAATTTTAAAAATTGTAAGGTCTGTGGAACAGTTTTTATATCACGTGACAAAGTGGTATTGATTCGAACTGCTGATACTTATGATATGACGACTTTTCAAAAAAATTCCCCTTGTTAGAAAATAATTCATATTCCTGCAGCTTTTTAATTTATTAAATGTTAAATGAAATTAAATAATTTAAATTCTGGAAACCATAGCTTTTAAATATGGTTTTTCCTCTGTTTGACTTTTAATTCTGTTTAATTCTAAAATTTGTTTCTATATCTAATTTAATCCGTCGTTTTAGCATTCTCCAAAAATGTCACCACCCAATGTTGCACCACCACCGCCTCCACCACCGCCACCAGTGGAGGACTTCATGAACTCTATGCAGCAATTGCAGCCGCATCCACATCAAATTTTGCCAAAGGGGCTGCCTAATGGAGAACTGCATTTATCCCCGCAACCAAATGGTGGTGCTCACATTGTCAGCGCTAAAAAGGTGCAGCCACCATTCCATGATCCACGCAATGATTTAATGAAAGCCATTCGAGATGGTAAGTTATGATTGAAAATTTTTTGTTAATTCTAATTGACAATTTCCATAAAATTAGGTATCATATTGCGTAAGGTCGAGAAATCCGAACTAAAGGAAATTGAACGCAACACGGCGATGCTCGACGTAGCCTCAATTTTGGCTAGACGTGTGGCCATCGAGTTATCAGAGTCGGAAGACTCGGACAGCGAAGATGACAGTGAGGGTTGGATGGAAACGAACGAAACTTCTGCTTGATCCCTGATGGCTTCGGTTAAGCCAGAAAAGAATGCAAAAAATAAGAAGAAAAAGTAATTCCAAAGATACAATTGATGCAGCGTTGAAAGCAATTGGATTACTTCAAAGCGCCAAAGCTTTTTTTTACCATAATTTTTAAGAGTATACTTATAATCGAGCATACCTTAACACTAAACTCTAAACCTTAAATCAAAATTATAAAGGAATTGTAAATATTTATATGCATTCACATACCAAGAGTAATTATGGCTAGTATATGTAATATCACTAATGGAAACAGACATACATATATGTATAACACACGCATTGGGAGTCGTATTCGTAGCATGGCTAAGCCTAAGCAGCGTTAGGGAATTTACACTCTTCCCGTTTAAATACTAACTCTTGTTTTCAACCATTAGAAACTATAGCTGGAATTATGGAGTATATTAAAACGCGGAGGAGAAATTTTGGATATTACAAATATAACAAAAACGATATATAACTCTAATAAACTCGAATACGCAAATGATTATTAACAAGCAATGCAAAAGAAGCACGCATATTAAACTATAGAATGGGCAGTTACATCAAGCATTTGCTTAGCATGATTGTAAATACAAATTATAAAACTATATCTACATTATATAAATAGCTAAGAAAGTCTTGAGCATTTTTAAACAAGCTATGAAACCGCAATATACGAAGCATATATCGTTTAACTTACATACATATACAGTTTATTAAAAAAAATATTCTAAATAATATATGTATTATCTTAATCTAAACCTACTGAACACTTCTGCTAAACATGTACTCGCTACGTACACCAATCAATCTATAAATAGCTACAAACACCATGTTTTATTTCTTGTTTAAACCTTATTAAAAATATACAATTAATGGGTGTATGCATATTATAATAATTGTTGTATATTTTATCTAATTTAAAATAAAAAGTATTCCAATTGAATCGTTCCGATCTCTCTCTCTCTCTCTCTCTCTCGAGCTCTTAACTCTAATGCATTTTATTTAAATGGTTATTACGAAAGTTATACAACATTTCCCTAACCAAATTGATGGTTTCAATCTTTTAGTATTATTCATCTACAGTCTCCATCGGAGTGTTTTCTTTGGCCATCGCGTTGCCATTAGATGGGTCATGTACAGTAAATGGCATATGAATACCTTCCTGTGACTCACGTTTCGGTGTATCCCGTTTGTGCTCACTGGAGAAACACACGCTGATGCGTCCATTACCTCGCACGGCTGACATGGCGATTGGTGATTGATATCGCACAACTGGTGTGGCTTGCCGCATTTCCGATGCCAATGCCGGCTGCTGTCGGTTATTGCTGTTATTGTCATTAATATTGCCATGCCCTCCATTTAGCTTCATATGAGTCTCTTTGCGCACACCCACCATTAAGGCTTCGTGACAAGAACTCTCTTGAAACTTCTTCACGCGATCTTTCATGTCGCCTTCACGCTTCACTTCCTTCTCAATTTCAGCGCGTCGCTTGTTCTCGTAACGTTCCAGAGCCATCTCATCTCGTTTTTTGTTGCGCTCTACTATCAGATCGGCTATCTCTAGACGTTTTTGCATTAAAGCCTCCTTGCTCAGTTTTTGAAACATCTCTGGCCAGATGCCAGGTTGCTTCTTAATTAGCACAATACGAGCCTCGTGCTTGAAAATACGACAAAAACTGGCCATCTCATCAATTTCCTGGACCAAATGTCGTTCAAAGAATATTGGTGGATTATTAAATTTTAAATATTGCGGCAGGAGGACAACGTCCGGCTTTCGGGTAACGAGTCTATTTAGTTCAATGGAAATCTTAATGTCCTCCTCTGTTTGTGATATTTGCACCATTTTGAGCGGTTGCGTTGTCGTTGTCCTTACACTCGCTCTTGTTGTGTTGTGAGTGAGCAATTGTAAGCACAGCTCTGTGGGAAATGCTCGAGTGTCATTTGGAATGCAAAGACTGTGTCTGCTACAACTACTACGATTCGGCTTTATTTAAATATCATATTGGTTTTATTTATTGTGATTTGAATATTAACCGGCATCGTAATGGCCAAAACGAGTTGCGCTCTTATCGATCAAACAGTTATTGGCTGTCCATCCCTTTACAACGGACTCAACGTTGTCGAATGGAATGGGGATGAAGAATTTTGTAGGGAGGGAATTGTGTTAAAGGGTAGAAAGACTCGCTCACGCAAGCTAAGAACACCTGTAACCCTCATTTTTCGTTGCATAGACTTAGTCATTGACCCTCGGACCTAAATACATATTAACAAATAGACATACACACTTATACAGTATTGTATCTAGAGTGAATTAGAATCAGACATAAGCACGCGATGCGATTTTCGTTGGCAGCATAATTCAATATTTGTTGATTTCGTCAACTATTTGATTTATGCTCCGATTCTGCTTCAACTATAATTGCTTTATAATGGAACTTTGTTAACATAATAAATTTGTGTTAGAATACTAATAGAAAATAAAATATATCATGTCCTATTTGATTTAATCGAACTTTCGGGCAGGACTTTGGCAACTTTTCGGGGCTCCTTGATTGTAGTCTTTGGACATTGCATTTCAGCCCATCCAATTGGTACCATAGGAATACGGTTCTTGCGTATATCACTGGCATAGGCTACTACAACTCCTAGTTCTGCTTCCGCTGTGCTTAAGGTAAATGATTGTTCCATCTGGTTGATAACACGTGCCAAGATGATGTCGCCAGGCTTAAACGATTTATAGATATCCACGCGGTCCTTCTCAGTTTCGCGGACGTCCTCCTTCCGCAGTAATCCTCTATAGCTGCTCTCGAGCAAGACGTTTCGTACGCTAAAAATGGCACACTTTGCGAACTTTGGTGTTGTTACCAGAACGCGAGCTGTTACGATGTCCCCAGTCGCTGGAATGGTCAAATGAAAACCCGGCTTATGAACACTAACAACTTGGCACTAGAAAAATGCAACATGTTAGTTCAAATTTCAGTACTTTGGATCACAAGTAACATACCGTTTCAGTGGATTCATCAATATTGACAATCCCAGATTTGGAAGCATAAATGTAGCCTCCTTGCTCGTAGGTTCCATCACCAACAATAATATTATCTTCTACACGGCACAAACGTTCGCCAGGTAGACAGATTATGATGTTATCCTCATTATTTCCTGTTGAATCGGCTACTGCATGTTTAATGGCTTCCGTCATTTTAACTTAATTAATTTGGGTAATAATCTTTTGTATATTTATTTGCGATCAAAACAAAACAACCATGTGTTTGAAATATAGGTGGAGAAATATCGATAGCTCTATCGATAAATCAACGTTTTTAAAAAATTTTTTTTTTATGGCAGACAAAATTTTCCATTTTGAACCGAGATTACATTATGAATTGCTTATTATATTTAAAATATTTAAACATATTTAAAATTAAAAAACCCGATATTTTACTATTCATAAACTCGTTATAACTGAAATTATTAAAAAAAAAACTTGGTATTTTCATGCTTTAAAAAAATCAGTTTAAGAAACCTGGTATTATAATGCTTTTTTCAAAAAGGTAGACCTTGTTTAAAGCATTTTAAACACTATTTGAGTGTCAAATGAAAATTGTTTGAGGTTTAACATTAATTCTAAATGTTGTAAGCATTACTTTAACAGAGGTTATGAATATTCGATAATAGTGCTATATATCGATTCAAGTTGATGCAACACGTATCGCTTATCGATAAGACGCGCGTGTTTTTTTCGGTGCCGGTGTTAGTCGTCAATGTATTTGTGTAATATTTTGGATGTTTGCAAATTAAACGCTAATAAATAATTTAAAATGAAAACAAATGCTAATATGAGCTATCGGGAGGTTATACCTAAAAACTTGAATCCTGAGGAGTGGATAGATTTGGAAATAAATACAGGTAAGACACACACAACTAACAGTGCTTGCTTCAGATAACCACCGTGTAAATTACTTTTACTTTATTTGGCATAAAACAATTAGGAACACAAAGTACATTGCAGGACATAAAGACCTTTGGGAAATCCGGCAGCTTTTGCTATAATAACCTGAAAAATATTCAAAATAGAAACCGATTCATATATTGGTATGTACATATGTCGCTAACATTATAAATTTGTTGTAATCTGTACACATATTGCAGGCGCACATTTCAAGATATTGTGGAGCTCTCCGAAGTTAGTCTAGATGTCACACTCTTAAAGAACCATCTTCGTCTACGCTTTACTGACGCCGCCGTTTTGAATGTTTCGCTCTCGGAACAGGAAAACAATGTCACCTTGCTCGTGGTCACCGTGAGCAGCGTTCATCGTATCGCATTTCCCATGCAGAACGATGGATCATCAGCTGGAGTGGGAGCCACGGCAGATGTCCAAAAGCATTCTGTGTTTTACGATGTCAATTTAAGCCAGAAGGATCAGAGCACATATTATGTGCTGGATGGAAGTATGGCTGTAAATGTGCCTCAGTTAGCAGCATCCGACATGTCGGAGAATGGCAATGAAGCCTATTTTGCTGTTGACTACCAGTCCAAGTTAATGCTTCACGTTATGAATTGTCGCACTGGCAACACAGTGTCGCACGAAGTGAAAGAGTCAAATTTAATGCCACGTTTTCTATCCAACTTAAAGGGTGCTTTAACGTAAGTCCATTGAAATAACAAAATACTTTGTATTTCAATTAAATTCATTTTAATTTTCAGTGGTCGAGGTGATAATTTGGATGCAGCTGTTTCGATGGTGTTTAGTCACATTGAGGGAGAGATGTATCTCTTGGTGTTATACAGAAATAACGAGCTGCGCTTGTGGTCCGTGTCCACATTGCAAACTGTTGCTTCGCTTAGTTGTGCGGAATCCCATGGAGCTCAAGGACGTAGGTTTTCTTGATATTTAGGCCAATTAATCATTTTTGTAACTCAAAAAATTTTCTTTTTTGTAGCCCTAAATAGTTTAATGCGCAAAGTAGATGACCAAAATTTTTGCGTGTTTCTTTCGCATGAAAAGAATGCGGAGTTCATTTGCCTAAGTATTGTTTCCAATTTAAGCGAGTCAAATGCGAGAACAGTCAACTTAGCTGTAAAAAAAAAAGTACCCGCGCCTCAAATGGACTTAGCAGATTTCGATGCAACATCTTCGCACATTTGGACATTGTGGAGCAATGCTGAGGGGGATTTCAATATGTCTGCGATCTTTTTAGACGTCAACCACACAATCAAATTGGTCACAGCTGTATTGGAGCCACCACCAGACCGATATGGGCTAACGGTGGAGCAGGGTGTGGATCCGCGCGAGGCATACACATCATATATATTTCATCCTGGTCGCTTTGATCATAATGTGATCGCCAAGGCGCTATATGTGAGGTTATTTTACATTTTAACATTGACTTGAATAACATACCTTTTTATAGATGTTTCGACGTGTCAACTTGCAATTTGATATCAAGCAACTAACGACAGCGATGCTTAAGGAGCAGGTGTGCCAAGCTGTTGAAGATGAAATCCAATGCGAACTTAAAGATTTTGTTGTCAGCGACGAGGAGTATTTGGAGATTGCCGCCAGACTTTGGGATCGATTCTACTCTTGCTGTGAGCAATATCACGTCAAGTTCTCCGAGCCTATTGGCCTGGCTGTTTTGGGTGCCATGGATGCTGTTTGTGTTGTTCGTCGACAGTCATTTGCGTTATTACGTCCATGTGAAATGTTGGAACATCTAATGCTGCCAGAGGATCTTACCGGTAACGTCGTAGACTTTGTTGCATCTTATTGTGACAACGATCTGCCAGCAGCAACGAGTTTTGTAAAGCTTATGACTGTCATCACTCAATTGGAGAAGGTTCTAACTGAGGATATTAAAATTGAATTGGATAAGAAATTGTATCAACGAGACGACAATGCCATCAATAGTCTGTTGCTCCAAATTACTTCAGGCGACGAGGAACTTAATAACTACAATGCCGTTATAATTCCGCGAGGATCCATCGACCAAGTACTTCTAAAACTGCGGTCAATTACAAACTTAGACGCTGCCATTAATATGCTACTCGACTTGCTTGCTATTGTCGACCAGGACGCCTATCCAGATCCTGCAAGTAAGCTCAATTCATAGCAATATATTTTATTATAAATTGTAAATTAATTTCTTGTAGATGGCATATCAAGATCGACGCGTTTCTTGCAATCAACTGGAGCATTGTTTGGCAGCGAGTATGGCATTTCCATTCTAGCTGAAACTGTCAAACAAATGTCCACGATACGGTTCGTATAACATCTTTCGAGCAACACTTCAAATTCAATTTTATTTTCGAAATATATTTACAGTTTCGGTGTTTGTCGCAATCTGTTGATTTTGCAGTATATACTTTGTGGGCAGGCTAGTCGAAAGAACTATTCTATCAAGACCAACATTAATTTCTTGAACTCGTATTATACGCTAGTCTGGATATCTGAAACACCAATTTCTCTCAACACACCAGCCAATTTGTAAGCAGATCTACTTAATTAATATTGCTAATGCTAACATTTTATTTATTATTATAAATACAGCGAGGTGTCCATGCAGCGATTGACTCGGGCTCAACTCTTCAGCGGTTACATTCGTCCCTATTCAAGTCAAATTCGACTAAATAGCCAGACCACACTTTTGTGTTTATTTTTGCAATCAAAGGGATTGTTTAGCGCACTTTCGATTCTGATAAAAGATCACAATCAAGCAATAGAACAGTTACCAATGCGCCAGACACTGTTACAGCTTGTTGGATTTATTAATCAAATGCTGTAAGTTGTACATAATTTTTTATAATTTATTTATCAATGGTTTATATTTGACACGGATTTCAGCTGGCCTGAAGCTTGGAATGATGTATTTCCAGAGTGGCTATTTGGTACTTGTCATCACATTATCATTCAGGACTATGTTCGTTTATTATCTGGGTGGTGTGACGAAAAGACTATTTCGCGTATGTAGACAGTATTAAAATGAGGAATAAGTGTATATAAATACTAATCACAAATATGTTTTATTTACAGGATGCTTTATGCGAGCTGTTTCGCTATTGGATTGTGGTGAGCCGCAAAAGGCAATATTTCTGTTTGAACAAGTGGCAGAGAATGTGCTCAAGGAACCGTTTCTGTTTGAACAAGTTTTGAAAAACACGCCGCTTTACTCGAAACTCGAAGGCATTCTCAGCAGACAAGGTATTGTGCCAACAAAGGAGGATTATAAAGTCGCTTTGGTGCACTATTATTTGAAAGTGATACAATTGTTCGAACAACATTCGGCATCAGATTACATCATCCAATTGGCTCAGATGGCAATGAGCAAGCTTCATGTTGACGATCCACAGCTGCCTATGTTCCAATCGATTGTTTTTAACAATCATTTACTGCTGGGTCACTATGAGGAAGCATATCATGCTTTGGTCTATAATGCTGATACTTCGCGACGCAAGGACTGCCTTCGTCAGCTGGTCATAATGTTGTTCCAAAGTAAGCGATTTGATTTGCTCATGCAATTGCCCTATAATTGCTTGCAGGAGGAGTTTGAGAACATTGTCGAGTCCCGTGCACGCTCACTTAGTATTGATCAAAATGAAGTATACAATTTCCTTTATGCTTTCCATGCCAATAAAGGCAACATGAGGAAGGGTAAGATTAAATAATTTATTTCCAATTTTACGCACACATTTACAACTATATAAATCTTACGCAGCTGCAACTGTCATGTATGAGCAGGCAATGCGTTTGCAGGTTGACAGTGATGCTCCCGATGCTCTGCAGAAGCGCTGCTCTGCGCTGTTGGTTTGCATTAACTGTCTGTATTTGGTTGATAAGCGATACAGATGGATTGCAAAACCGACAATTGGGGACGACAAGGTCTTGATGGAACAGGATAATGAAGACGCTACAAAGCTGGACACTGGATGTGTACAAGACGTAATTGTACTTGAATTGGCCGATGTACGTCGAGAGCTGCTGCATGCGGAGGCCCTAAAAGAACTCTCGTATCATCGCAAGGACATGTCCGCTCACGAGATGGCTGGCGCCGAGGAACTTTCCTATCTCTTGGCGACCTGCGGACTCTATACAGCAGCTCTAAAACTCGCCCGTGGCAATGAGTTCTCTGTGCTGCCCATATTCGAGAGTCTTGCAGCCGAGTGTGTTAGCACCACGGAGGATAAGTCTAAGGATTCCTGGGCTTGGTTGCAAAACAATGATTTGGCAGGTAGAATATGCGTGCAGCTTTGTTTTATTAGTCACATACATATTTAATCGTATCTTAAATGTGTTTCTAGATTTGGCGCATCGCAACAATGCAGCAGATATGGCTTGGTCGTTGCTGCAGAAACTCGTTATTGATAATGAACTGAGCGAATCGACTTTAGTTCGCAAAGCTGTTGTTAACCGCATACTCACATTGAATGCATTTGTGCCACAATGGTTGTACGACTCCTACAAGCTGGCCAACAGTCGGGAACTGTTGCATCTCCTGGTGAAGCATCATCGATTGCTCGATGCTAGCGACTTGGCATGCGAGATGATTGGAGGCATGTTGGGAGCTGGCAGTGAATACTTCGACTTCAAGCATTCGGTCAATGTAGCTAATCCACAGCTATCATTTCCTATCAACACTATCGATTTGTTGCTGCATGGTTTAAGGATTAATGGCAAAGAACATCTTGAATATGAAATGGTAACATTTTGGATTAAGGATTGCCATTCGCCACTTTGTTCTTCAAAACATTTTCTATTTGCAGGCACACCTTAAGCTAGAGGAAGAAGTTTCTAGGTACATCGAAACAGTTAAACGCACTACAGAGGACAAAATGAAGCTAGCGATTTTAACGGATCGAGAAAACAGACAGCAACGACAAATTTTTGGTTGAAATAATTTCTCATTTCTCCAGCGCATTTTCGATAGTAATTTTAATAGTAATAAAGATTCAGTAATTATATATTTAGAAATCATCTGTCATTACCAAATCGGCCAGGAATTTCTTGTAAATATTCATAAATTGAGCCACAAAGGCTTCCAAGTGAAATATGTGCTTAGCGCCGTTTTGCATACGATGCTCGTATTGTGTGGCATGTTCCAGTGTCTTTGCTTTGATGGACATATCACAATTGTTGACCAGATGCTCGACAAGGCCGCGAAAAATTATATTCGGCGGCACTCCTTGCGAGAGCAGCTCATACAAACGGTCGCGTATTTTTTCCAATTTCGCTGGCGTTTGCTCACTTACAATCTGATTTGCCGTTTCGCGTAGATATACTTGCCAATCTAGATCGGCGATCTCCTGTTGCGCTGTGAATGGATACTGCTGCACTTTGGACGCTTCGAGCATTAGAAGAGCTCGTCGCAGATTCCGCTCAGATTTATCAACAACCCGCATGGCCAACTCTGGTGGCAACACGAGTCCTTCACGTTTGCACGTGGCTTGTAAAACAGATGTCATCTCTGTGGAGCTGGGCGCAGCTACTCTTATGCCCAAACAACGTGATCGAATAGCCGGAATGATGCGAGATGTGGAATTGACGGATAGTATAATGCGGCATGTGGCGATGTACTTCTCCATGGTTCGACGTAGAGCGTGTTGTGCATCCTTAGTTAGCTCATCGCCCTCCGATATTACAATCACCTTGAACTCGCGCTGACCATTGATGTCGATCTGGTGCGTCTGCGCCACCTGTTTGATAAGATCTATGACTACAGTGCGATCATACATGCCAGCATCCGATGGATTCACTTCCAAATGATAGTTGCTGCTGACCGTCATTACTTCGATCTTACGATTTGATGGCGTTGTAAAGCTCATCGTCTCATTGCGCAACCTTTCTACTCCGACACCATACATTTCGCGTAGAAGGCACATTATGCGCGTCTTCTTTCCAGCTCCCGATGGTCCGTAGAACATTAGATGCGGGAAATCGCTTTGCTTGCAAAGATTGCGCAAATTTTCGGCCTGATCCTATGTATGCAGAAATACTTTTTATAATAAATGAATTTCAGCGGTAACTAAAACTTACTTTGTGATAATCCAATTTGGATAATTCGCGTGGTCTGTATTTGTCTACCCATAGTGCCATGATAACTTAGTAGGAATTTCTTGAAAATGCTAATTATTCTGGCAGTGCGCGCTTTTTTTGGGAAAACAATTGATTGTTTGCCAATCGATACCGATAACTTTTTTAATCCAATAAGCAACTATTCGATAAGAGCGTATACGATACAAATCGAATAAATACGGAAACCTATGTTGATATTGTCTATTTTTACAAATCTAAAATTCTTTATAATTATAATTATAGATTAAAATCTTTATTCTTTTCTTTGTCACATCTAAACTTGTCAAAAACTTTATTTTTTAATTTTATTTTAAACATGAATTCCTTCTTTAATCATCAGTTATGGTCTCCTGTTTAAATGATTTGTTGTTTGTGTACGGAGTAATGGCATATTAATAACTTGATTTGGAGCTGAACTTCTTATCACAAGTATTGCAAATCGTTGAGTTATTACCAGCATGTGTTAGCTGATGCATTCGAAGAGTTTTGCGAGCAGCAAACGTCTTACAGCAATCATTGAAGTCATACTTAAATGGCCGCAACTTCAAATGTACTGCATCATCGTGGTTTTTTAAGTGAAAAAGCTTGGTAAATTTGAGTCCACACTTGTTGCATTGATAACCATCCCTATTACTGTGTCGGGCCACGTGTTCGGTCAACTCTGTCTGACTGCTGTTGCCTTGTGAGCATATTGGGCATCTAATCTGCGGATCCGACCAGTGATTCTTTTGGTGGCGCTTTAAATCGGTAATTTGAATAAAAGTTTTCTCACACACATCGCATTGATATGGTCGCTCGTTTTTGTGTCCCATCAAATGAACACGTAGGGTCTTTGGTAGACCAAATGATCGATCATACCTACATTGATAAGGTCGGATTCCTTCGTGAACTGATTTTACATGATCATTCATATGGTGCTTCTGTTTAAACTTCCGTTGGCAATATGGACACTCATTAGCTGCTTCGCAATGCACTCGTTTGATGTGAGTGTCCAGAAGAGCTTTGGTTTTGTAATGCTTTCCGCAAACTTTACAGGGAAATAGTCCTTCATCGTCAATACCAATTAATTTGTTGTTTTTTTTGGATCTGCATTTGTGTGTTTTATACAAGGACAATTTTCGAAATGCTCGGTTGCATTTTCCACATGCCCCAAGCGAATTATCAGCGCCATTAATTCCACTTGAAGATTTCTCATTGTCAATACCAGTCAATATCGCTGTTTCTTTAATTTTGCATTTATGCGTTTTATATGAGGAAAATCTGTGAAATGTTCGATTGCACTTTCCACATTGTCGAACAACATCACTATTGCCATTTATGGTATTTGAAGGATCGATGCTACTTCAGCTACTTGAAGTATCGATGCCATTGATAATACTTAAAGAATCGTCCTTTTTGTTAGGTCAATCCAATTTCAAATTGATTTTCGCCTTCGTTCTATAAATGAATTAATTATTAACAACAAACTCAAAAAAAATGTTATTTCATTACTTACTACTAAAATTGTTGTTAGCTTATTTGAATTCGAAAAATGTTGAACTTCTTGTAACCGTTTTGGAAACGCCAAAAAAATTTGCATTTATTTTGTGCAAAGCTTACAAACGTCTTTGGATTGAAAATTCTGAAAGCTGGGCTTTTCATCATTTAATCCAGTAAATATGAGGTCAAAAAAGTTATGCAGTTCCGTGTTACTCAATAAGATAAATGTTTCATTTCTGACATTATTTGATGGAAGATTCGGCAAATTGACAAAACATTGTTACTTTTGTGTGGCAGGAATGGCGTATGAGCTGTGGATCGTTTATAAAATCATGGTGCGTCGCCTTTTTTCGTCTTCTAATTTACGTAAATCTTGCAAGCAAGAAGTTTTCCAATGTGTCCTGAGTAATCAGCTGAACTTATCGTTTTATATATACAAATTATCGAATAAATTAAGCAATCAACTTTTTATAATCAATTAATCAATAGTATTGGCTCAATACTACAAAAGTTTAAAACATTTTGACCACTTTGTTAACAGTAAGAAATTCTAATCGAGTTAGTAAATAGAAACAACGAAAAACAAGAAACCTCGGTTTTTTTCGGTTTTCTTCCGTTCAGGTCGAATGTTACGGTTGCCCAATGTGAAAATCCATAAGAAAAAAAAGTCAGTTCGAAACGTAAAAAAACTGAGTGCAGTGGAAAAGGGCTATTAGAGTTGCATCGATAGCTACATCGATAATTTAAGCTTCTTTAAATAAATTCTGTGACGAAAAATTACTGTCGCATCACTGAGAGATGCATCACCAATAATATCGATATTTAAATATATACTTTTTAATTTATTTAATTTCTTTATTTATTAAACTAATTCAAATGTAATAATACCTGCATCGTTGGTATTATTCGTAACTTTTTTGTTGTAACTTGAATATGAAACTAAAATTATTATTTATAGAGTTTAGTGTATGTCGCACATAGAGTGCGATATCGATA
The DNA here is from genome assembly GCF_009650485.2 of Drosophila albomicans. NCBI lineage: Eukaryota > Metazoa > Arthropoda > Insecta > Diptera > Drosophilidae > Drosophila > Drosophila albomicans. The sequence goes on along the minus strand of NC_047628.2, from coordinate 3,315,413 downwards.
TTTTTGCACCTCTATTTGCTACCACATACATAAATTCTGCGGCTGTTCTGCGGCATAATCGTGGATAGCAAAATTTGGAAAGGATTTATTTTCTAATAAAAACTAGACATAAGCGCATGGAAAACGGTGTGGAAAATGGCTTAACGCCCGATGGCGAACAATTAGAGGTGCGTGAAAACCAAATGGATGGCAGCACGGACGGAGAGGCTGATGGCGAGGGCGACTCGACGCCACTGCTGCCGCAAACAACAAATGACGATGTAAGTGATGTGGATGGGGAACGCGATATGTCTATGTCGGATGCGGCTGAAGGTGAAGCGGACGCAGAACCCACTCCTGCCGAGGCAGTGGCGCCCTGTCAGATTTCCATACTGGAAGATAGTATGTGTGAAAAAGATGCAGACAGCGATGTGCCTGACGATGAGAATGATGACGAGGTAAGCCAATCTGTTGTACAAATTTTTGTTGCCATATCTACGTACAATATTGTATATATTTTTGGGTATAGGCGAAGGAGAACTATGAGGGATTCAATGGCACTGGTCGCACAGTAACTCTGCAAACTCTAATGGCTGCAAACGTTCTACAGCCAGGCAAATCGCTAATGACAATTGATTACCTGGGACAAAAGTTTGTGGGTGATCTTTTGCCAGATGGTAAAATTAAATCTCAAGAGACTGAAACAATATTTGTAACACCCAGTGCTTGGGCAATGCATTGTAAACGAATCATAAATCCTGAAAAAAAGAGTGGCTGCGGTTGGGCCTCTGTAAAATACAAGGGCAAAAAGCTAGATGCCTATAAAAATACATATTTGCGAAAGTGTGCTTTGCAAAAGGAGTCAACGCCAGAGGATGGTGAACTAGGTAAGATAACATATCTTATTAAAGACTATTCAGAATGATAAACGTATTTTGTTTTTCTGATAGACGCCGAACGCAAAACTGAATCACCAGATTTAATTGTGAAACGTACAGTATTTCAGCACAATACTGTGACCAATCGCAATATTATTCAGTAAGTCTTTCGCTATATTTTAGTGTTTATGAGTTGTTTACTGCAAATTTTACTTTTTATTTCTAGCGATGCCAATATGTTAATTGAGGCCGTGCCGTTCACTTCATTGGGCAAATTACAACCTTTTCTATTGACAATCACATCCTCCGCTCTTTTGCTAGCTGATTTCCATTGCCATTTGACCGTACGCGAAGTGTGCGGATATTTGGGAGGTACTTGGGATATGAACACGCACAGTGAGTCCGGAATTAAATGTACACCTTATGTGTGTGGCATGAAACTGTAATGTTTTGTTTTATTTTTGGATTTGCAGCATTGACAATAACGAAAACGTATCCATGCCGCAACACCCGCTTCGATCGCCAACGGGCCGGAGAAGTAGAGCGGGATATACAGAAAATGATGTTACAAGATCAAGTTTTGCTTGTTGGCTGGTATCACTCGCATCCCAAGTTTCAAGCTGAGCCGACATTACGCGATTGCGATTCACAACTAGACTATCAGATACGCATGCGAGGTGCTAGCGATCTAACATATACACCATGCGTTTCACTTATTATTTGTAAGTACAAGGTGCTCGTGACGCCTAGGTTTTAGTTTGCATTGTTAATATAAGTTTCAATTATTTGTTCTTTCGAAAAATATTTCCTACTAAATTCATTCGTAGTCATATAGATAAGAATTTAAAAAAAAAATCAAAACATTGTTTTGTAACTGAAGAATAGATTTTTTTTTTTTAAGGAACCGTAAAATCTAACTTATTTTCATAAAAAGGTTTTAATCAGTGTGTTCGGTGTTTTTTATGCAATTTTAATGGTTCGGTTCCTGATCCGGTTTAATTCCATTTAAATTTGAAGCTCAAAACGAAACAAAATTGGACTGCCATTAATAAAGATCTCTTGTTGTCTTTCTAGCCCCTTATTACGAAGAAAACCCAACTCTGGAGTCGGTAGTGAAGTGTATATGGATAGTGCCGCCAAATGAAAATAAACAGGCCATGGAATATGGACGACCAATGTTAATGCAATATTCGGTGCTGCCCGATAAAGAGATACCAGAAGAGGTGCGGACTGAAATTCAATCGTGCGTCGATTATTATACTCAGTATCGTGGCGAGATTGTCAAGTTTCGTAACATTTACAACAACGATGTTAGCTACATCGAGAAATTGAAAAACACTCTGTATCCAAAGTTTCCATCGAAGCAGAGTGATAAAGCATTGTGGAATTGGTTATGTGCCGTCCTAGACTGTGAACAGGAAGACGATTTCATACCACCGAAGACTATTAAGATAATTGATAATGATGACGATGATTTGATAGTTAAGATGGAAAAGGCGACGCAGCAACAGTCACAGTCGCAATCTGAGTCGATGAATGATATTAAACTGGAAGAGCAGAAGCTCAAAGAGGAACCATTGGGAGAGATTATTCAATTGAATTCCGTCGAAGAAGTGTCTCGAAAGATAGAGGATGAAACGACACTGCAAGCTGAGCAAAAAGCTAGCGAGCTTAAAGTAATGTCGCTGCAGGAACAACTTTGTATGCCATCGGGACTTAATATGAATCCAGTTCGTATGCTATCACCATTGGCAACGCCAAATCCAACGAACCATACTCCAGCCACAACACCAAGTGCCGTGGTGCCACCGATACCGCTGACTGCTTCTGCCAACCAGTTGCCGCCTCCACAGGTCCCACTGGTGCCCCAGATACCGCCAGTGAATAGCATTGCAACAAGTTCTGTCCAAGCACAATCTGTATCACCACGAGACAGTCCCACAAATCTTCAATTACAATCGAATGCTGCCAGTCCTGCAAAGTTTGAGCTTCCAGTGCGGGCCTCGCCATCGCCAGCTAAATCGGATGCCTCGTCGCACACATCCCGCACACGAAATTCGCCAGCACCAAGTCCTGGCAAGTTTAGTGTTAGCGACATTGCCCGAAATAGTCCAAGTTTGACACCGAATAAATATGATGCACTGACCTCGGTGCCATTAGTGCCGCCATCTGCAGCGTGTTTGCCAACAGCCAATGACTTGATGGCAGCTAGTTTGGCACAGCTAGCTGGCCAATTACCGCCCAATTTTCTGCAGGCAGATCTGGCCGCTCTCTTTCAGCAGCAACAACGCAAGGATTATGGCAGTTCATCGCTTAATCAATTGGCTGCAGCAGCGGCTAAAGTTGGTGGCTCAAAACAGTCCAACAGTGCGACAGCGCTAGGTAATCTTAGCGATCCCAATGTGGCAGCGGCTGTGGCAGCCTATTCCAATAGTTTCAACATGCCGCTTCCCACGGCCAGCAACACGGGAAGCATAAGCGGCAGCAGCAATACTAACAACAGTGGCAGTAACAGTGGCAGCAAGTCAAAAATGGAACGATCTTCTAAGTCCTCGGCGTCATCGTCATCATCGAATTCTAGCTCATCATCGAACTCGTATAAAACAAAGCTCATGAAAGAACTGGACGAGCTCAAGAATGATCCGCTTAAGATGAGCGAACTAATACGTTCGCCTGAGTATGCGGCTCTGCTCTTACAGCAAGCAGAGGCCTTGGGTGCTACCACACTTGGAACGTTGGGCTTTGGCTCTGATTTAAGTTATTTGACAGGCAGCAATCAACAAGCGACAAATCCAACAAGCAGCAAGTCGTCAAAATCAACATCGGCTGCATCTTCATCATCGTCGGCGGCAGCTGCTGCTGCTGCACTCAATGCTGACTACAACAATTTAATTCAAGCGTCTAAGCTGCTGGGCTATGATTCCTACATGCAGCAGCAGAGCAAGCAGAGCAATGACCTCAATGCGTTCCTACAGCAGCATATGGCTGCAGTTGCTGCAGCATCAATACCGCCGCCACCTGTTACTACCAGCAAGAAACAACAGCATCAGCAGCAGCAACAGCAGCAACAACAATCAGCCCAAGCCGACTACACAGCATTATTACAGACCTACACGAAATTGTTTGATCCGAACAATCAATTTGCCGCTGCAATGGCTGGAACCGGAAGCAAACATATGAGTGGAGCTCACAATGAGCTGTCTGCATTGCTGGCTGCTGGCGCAAGTGGCATGGCTGCTGCCGCCGGTGGCGCTGCCAGCGCAGTTAGTCTCAAGCAAAAGCAGAAGGACATGCAATCGGATATGCTTAATCAACTGCTGCAACTGGAGAAGCATGATTCAGAAATTAAAGCGTTGCTATATCGCCAGAACAAGGCAGCCGCCGATTTGGATGCGCTTTTTGCAGCGCCATCAGGAGCGACTGCAGCAGTTGCTGTAACAGGTAACTCTTCAAAATCCGGCAGCAGTTCAGCGGCAACGGGCGTACCATCACCATCTACTCTATCAAACTCTGCGGCTTACTACAATGCACTGGCCCAGGAGAAAATGCAGGATTATGCGGCATTCTTTCAGCAGCAGCATGGAAAATATGGAATACCAGATCCGCTGTCTAAGTCAACGTTAGCAGCAAATAATATGTTTATGTCCCCTTCGGCCCTGTTCAAGATTCAGCAGGAATCTCTGTCGGCCATGATGATGAAGCCGCCCAAATCGACAACACCTTCGTCGGCTCGAACTAGAGAATCATCTGCGTCGCCGGCATTGGAGCGACTTACACCTACCAAGTCCATAAGCAGCGGGGGCGGAGGCGGTAGCATAATTGGAAATGCCAATTCAGGTAGCAAATATAATTTTAGTGCTGTCGATTTGGCAATATCCAGTGTGCCCTCAAACACGCCGTCACCAGCGCCGTCGGACGGTAGCAGCGGTTCATCGCATCGACGTCCATCTCCGGATCTAAGCCGTCTGTACGGGGAATTGGCACCGCCAGGTGCCCTACTTGGCAATGCATTGCCTAAGAAACGAATGGAGTTTGCATCGGTAGCTGATTTAGCTGCTCCCCCGCCAGCGAAAATACCGAAAAATAATGTTGGGGATGATGTCTTGAATTTATCACATGATTAGGATAGGCGACAAGGCGCTTCTACTGACGAGTGTAGTATGTCCCAGTGAACGCAGTATTTTCTCAGCAGTATCTATCCCCCATTCTCAATATAATGTTAAGTGAATCTCTTCCCAAACTCATACCCATGACTTAAATCGCCTTTCTAAGATGCCTGTGCATTCGAATTGAAATTGTAAAATGCAGATTGGCATGGAAAGCAAGAGAAATTAAGAAAGTTCCGCATGTCTACATAGATATTAATTGCAATTAATTTAAAGGAATATTCATTGAAAATCAGTTGAAATTAGCACTCATACTGCATGGCGTATCATTTGTAATAAATTTGATATATTTGCAATATGTCCAGAATGTAGATAAGTACAGAAACAAAAACAAACACATATACATATAAAAGTAAAGATAATGATATTAAGATATACAGATACATATGTATTGCATTCCCAAAGTTGGGTATATTTAGTGCTTGATGTCCTTAAACATTTAATTTATACAATAAACTATTCTAGGTTTAAATAATGCACAAAGGTACTTTAAGTATTTTAATATAGTACACTCAGATACATAAATGCATACAAACATGAACCTACACAAACTTACTGCATACATATATAAAATGTATTACCTATAACATAATTTCAAATTGACTTTGCCGCAATAAAATATTTAAACTAGTTTCTTAGTTTACAATATTAAATAGAAAATAAATTAATTTCTGGATGTTCACAACAGACTTTATATGGGTAGTTTTGCACAGGTAAGTTTAATTTGCGAACAGCATTTAATTGAGCAACATCGTATTTACCGATTTACATATTTACAAACAATATTTCCCTGGTATATATTCTTTATATTAGTGACAAGAAGACACACCTTCTTCAATGTTTTACTTAATAGATTAAAATACACTTAGATGTAAGTGTATCAAAGTACCGGTTAACAATTTTGTTATGATCTACTAGAATATTTAAATTAAACCAGTCAAACTGCTATTCAAAATATTATCAGCCCCTGCCTTAAAAATAAAACAGAACAACAATAATAGCTTGACTGAGAAGTGAGGCTGTGATAAAGATGCATAAACAAATACCTGGGGAACAGGTGTTTACGTGCTGTTTACTTCATCGAAATGAAAAGGCCCGTTGTGGTGCTAAGAGACTTCAGTGGATCATTTGATTATATTACAAAAAAACAGGTGAACTTTTTTTTAGGTAGTTGCTATTGAGATACCTTTTGCTACCATATACACATATATATTCTTATATATAGTCATACATATTTATTGTTTAATACGAATTTATGAAATTTTATTAATTTGTTTCGATTTACATATATTATTTTAATAATAATTGAGCTATCAAGCGACGTAATTCTCAGATGCAACGTCTAAAATACCCTTCTAGGGGTAACATGCACGGTATTAAAAAAACAAGTGACTTGGCCAATCCGATCGTATAAATAGTCGTGATTTTGTCAGAGGAGCATAAGTCTCTATTTGATTTCGTCGTAAGCTAGAGAACAGCAAATGTCGCAATATAAGGTAAACTCCGATTTAATGCTATTTAAACTTAAAATAAAAAAAAAATTGGCAAAGGGAAATAAATATTGGCAATCGATCTTAGTTGCTAAATATAAATTTTTAATTTAATAAATCACTTTTCCGAAATTTGTAAATAACATCAAACGAATTACATGTGAAATATAATATCTGAATTGATAAATAAACGTTGAATAAATAATATTAAAAAATAAGTGCCAACTATTAACTCGTTGCTGTGTCAACTATTATTTTAGTATTTTCGACGGAAAGTATATTAAAATGTGCAAACAAAAATATTTAAAAGAAATGAGTGGAGTTTTTTGAATGGCAGCTTAGTATGTACATATACGAGTATGTATGCCTACGAGGCAAAAGCTGCTCAACGAGTCGTTCAGTTAAATTTGACGTATGCAGCAGATAAAAACTTTTAAGCATATAACTTGAAATTTGTATACGATTTAATATTTAAATATGGAAATGTTATAGTACCAATCGGGCTTTGGCTCGCATTTCTCATCAGAGGACGAGCGGTGTCCCAATTCGTTGCCAGTGGGTCAAAACTCTCCTCAGCAGTGTCCCTATGGTCTTTATGCAGAGCAATTGTCAGGATCCGCATTTACTGCCCCACGTACTGAAAATGTGCGAACTTGGCTATATAGGAAACTCCCCAGCGCGGTTCATAAGCCATTTAAAAGATATGAAGGCTCTAAGTATTTGAGTCAAAATTGGGATGAACAACCCCCAAATCCCAACCAGGTAAGTTGCCTTAAATACATATTTCTAGATGTTTTTTTATATCATTCTAACATAAGATGCGCTGGAAACCTTTTGACATACCCGCAAAAGAGCAAGAGACTATAACCTTTGTCGATGGATTTCACACTGTATGCGGTGCTGGCGATGCAAGGGCTCGTCATGGATTGGCTATCCACATCTATTTATGCAACACGTCTATGGACAATTCTGCTTTCTATAACAGTGATGGTGACCTGCTAATTGGTAGGGATCTAGCGTCTAAATAGCTGTACCGAATTAGAGTCTAAATTAACCATATTATTTTTCTAGTGCCACAACAAGGAGTTTTGGATATAACAACTGAACTCGGACGTATGACTGTATCTCCGAATGAAATTTGTGTTATTCCCCAGGGCATCCGTTTTGCCGTAAAGATTGACTCGCTAAGTAGGTGCGTAGAAGAGTGTGGCTAAAGATAAATAGTCAAAATTTCCCTAAACTATCATAATATTATCTTATTGTACTTTAACCTTAATGTGCACCGGGTATCAAAATAATTATATTTAATTTAATCAAATCTGCTAATGGATTAATTTTGGTAAGCATTCATTTCAATTTCAGAGGTTATATACTTGAGGTTTATGATGGACACTTTTGTTTGCCAGATCTGGGTCCTATTGGCGCAAACGGACTAGCCAATCCGAGAGACTTTGAAACTCCTGTCGCCTGGTTCGATGACACTGCTGGGAAAGGTTGTTTTCATCAATAGTATAAACTAATCAATAACTTGAATGTGTTTGCTTCTAGAGTATCAAGTCATATCGAAATTTCAAGGCAGTTTGTTTGTGGCCACTCAAAATCACAGCATTTTCGATGTTGTCGCTTGGCATGGGAATTATGTTCCGTATAAATATGATTTATCCAAGTTTATGGTTATCAATTCGGTTAGTTTTGATCACTGTGATCCGAGTATTTTCACAGTTCTTACATGCCCAAGCCTCAGACCCGGTACAGCCATCGCGGATTTCGTAATCTTTCCGCCTCGTTGGTCGGTGCAGGAGCACACTTTCCGTCCTCCGTATTATCATAGTGATTATCAAAATATATTTAAACAATAAGAGGTTCGGCATTGATTGATGGTAATATATTTCAGGAAATTGTATGAGCGAATTCATGGGTCTCATACTAGGTCGTTATGAGGCTAAAGAGGATGATTTTGCTCCAGGCGGGGGTACGTTACACTCTATTATGACGCCCCATGGTCCGGATGTCAAGTGTTTTGAAGGTGCTTCCAATGCTAAACTGAAACCTGAGCGTATAGCCGATGGAACTCAAGTGAGTTTCTTTTCTCTTTTATAAATTTGTATTTTAACGCAATGACATCTGTTATTATTATTATTATTATAATTATTATTATAGGCTTTTATGTTTGAGTCGTCCCTCAGCCTGGCCGTAACAAAGTGGGGCGAACACACTTGTCAGAAATTAGATGCTCAGTACTACGAATGCTGGCAAGCTTTAAAGAGCAACTTTAAAATTTAAATTTAATCAATTTCAGAAATAATTTCAGTTTACATTTATTATTTTTTGGAATACATGGATTTTTATAATAATGGAATTGGCTGAGACCAAAATTCTATATCTATGATATATCTTATATAGTTGAATAACTGTTATTGATCGTTTCAGAATAGAGAAAAAAGTGCTTTCGATGTTACCATAGATATGTAAAGTTTTTAATTGGAAATTCACTTTACATTGAACATTTAGTTTTATTTATCCAAGAACAGATTACGTGTTTCCTACATAAATGGGGTTCTTAAATAACTTTCCATCTAGTTTATGCAAACATTAACATTTATTCAATATCTCTTTTGTTTTTTTTTTAGATGAAAATAAATTCTTGTACCTTTTACTTTGCAAGATGGAAAAAACTTCTTAGCTATTTTTTTTTGGCTATTTGCTATTGGTACTATTAAAGTTTTCTAGATCTACGTATCGTATTATACGGTCGGACAGATTCCATTTCTAATTTTTGTGGGATGTTTAAATCTAAAGTCTAAAAGTAATGCTCGGTGCAGAGCGAGGGCTTCGATTATTGAATACCTGACTGCTTTTTAGCCGGCACACGCATAACTGATTGCAATTGATCTGCCCTGGCTCGCTGATTTTCTGCATAATGGATGTGTCCTGTGTGGTTGTAACATTATCATCAGATCGACGGATGTATAAAGATTTAGTGGCGCAATTACAAGAGCCTGAACGCAGGCTTTTCGGATGCAGTAGGGATGTATCTTCGCTACGATGTATCGGTGGACAGCAGGTATTGATAGAATCAACAGTGCTGATTAAATCGGGTGTCCAATCTTTAATCGTCAGTGATCGTATTTCGGTTTTAAGTCGCTTGGTCAACCAATAAGTCCGCAAGTCACCTTTGCCCTGTAGGACATTAATTTTTGGAATAGCTATCGTAATTTAAATTAATTAAGTAATTAAGCAATGCTACCTTAATACTAGTTAGTCCTCGTTCAACACATATATAGCCTCCGATATTTTGCAGCAGCTGATAAGTCAGCTCTGAAATGTGGATTTTCATTGCCTCCCCAGTACTCTCCATTCGGGAAGCTGTATTAACAGTGTCCCCAAATAGGCAATAACGAGGCATCTTTCAAAATGATGAAGTTATGTAGATTACTTAACACAATAATTATGGAATTACTTACTTTTTGACCAACTACGCCAGCTGCACAAGGTCCAGAGTGGAGCCCAATCCGCAGTTGCATCATTTCCGTCGGCTTGTGACGTATTTTGAGATTCCCTACTGTTTCTATTAAGTGTAGAGCGAGAGAGGCTATTTCCCCCACATGTCGGTTGCCATTTTTCAAGGGTAGTCCGGATACTACCATATAAGCATCTCCAATTGTTTCCACCTGTTGTCAGTAAGTGGAAAACTAACAAGTAAGAAGGCTACAGTCGAGTGTGCTCGTCTGTGAGATACCCGCTACCCATTTTGAATAAAAGCAAAATGTTGGGGTATCATTCTCAAAATATACCAAAACATTATACCACATAAATACATAAAAATATTTTAAATGGTATATTTGGTATACTGATATAGTACTACATTCGAGATATATTATAGAGTACCAAATATACCAGATTCATGTCCAAAGCAACTAAGACCCCTAGTAAGTATGCGTATTTGCCCATACAAAAATATTTCTTTAATAACTTCGACAATTTTTATCTGGACGCAGCCAAATTTTATGTGGGCAGAAGTGGGCGTGATAAACATTTGATCTACCTGTGAATATAGCAAGGGATGTCGAAAAAATGTATAGCTCTTATAATCTCTGAGATCAAAGTGTTCATACGGACAGCAGACAGACGGATATGGATAGATCGTCTCGGCTGTTGATGCTGATCAAGAATATGAATACTTTTTAGGGTCGGAGATCCCTCCCTATGCCTGTTACATACATTTCCTGTCGGCACAAAGCTATGGATTATACCCTTCTCCCTATTGATAGCGGGTATAAAAACTCAGAATGCTTCTAGAATATTTTATGATTGTATCAAGAATTTCTCCCAAACGATTCGTAATTTAAAATAAATTGAAAACTTAATCGTTCGTTTTATTTCGGTAGAAATAGTTCAAAGTAGACATTTTACAATTGTTAAAAGTCTATTTACCTTATAAACATCATAGTTCGATATAATAGAATCGCAGCATGTATACAAATCGTTTAGCATTTCAACTACTTCAAAAGGTGTGCTGGTCGTACAAAGTTCTGTAAAACCAACAATGTCACTAAAGAGTATAGTAACGCAGTCAAAACACTCGGCTTTAACTGGGTCACCACTTTTCAACAACTCTGCTACCGTTCTGTAATAAACATATGTATAGTATATATGTATATATTTCTATTTTTAAATATCTTACTTCGGTAGCATTTGATAGAGTAGCATGTCTGTTTTCTTTTTCTCTTCGTATAGTTGATTTGTGCGTTCTTGTACTAAACCCTCCAGATTATAGGCGTATTTTTCCATAATTGCCAGCATGTTATCAAATATGTTTGGTTTTCTGGAAACGAATCTTAATGGAGAAACAAATAACTCATAATTCAAACTTACAATCCCGCTTGCAGTTCTTTTAGATGCATTCTAACAAGTCGTATATCGGGACGGACTTCAGGATCTTCTTCCCAGCAAAGTCGCAAGCATTGCCGTATATAGTTTGGTATATCAAGGTAGCTAAGAGCTGGGCGAAACACTCCATGTTGCAGTAAGTCGGGCCGTTTTACCAATTCAATTATTTCTTGACAATAACAGAATTTATATATGATTCTCATAAATATTTAAACACTGCAGATAAAATCTTACCTTCATTGGTGTATGTAGTTTCACCCCAGGTTCCATTACGCCCAATCATTTCGTATAGTAAAATGCCAAAGGAGTAAATATCACCCTTCTGGGACCCACGGGCTGGTCTCAAAGAATCTCTTAAAAGTTCAGGTGCCATGGTAAGGGAGCGTTTCATATCCAATTCAATTCTGTAATAAATTCACTGTAACCGCATATTATTATTTATATTTTATATTTGTACTTATTGGGTTCATCCTGGCCGGCTTTTAATTCATGAAGTCCAAAATCAGAGATTTGGCATACCCATCGAGAATCGATAAGACAGTTGCTAGACCTTAGATTTCCGTGCGATATTATCTCAGAATCGTGTAAGTAAATCATGCCTTTCAGTATATCCGTAACCAATGAAGATATAAACATATGATCCAAATGCAAGTCCTCATTCGCAAGTACATCTTCTAGGCTGCCTCTGGCACAGTATGTGGTGAATATTATCACCGATCCGTGATCAATTGATGCACCAATAAAATTTATTATATTTTCATGACGAACCTGAAAACGGATCTTATATTTAATTCCAAAGAAATTTCCAACTATACCGTTTACCTCACGCATTAATTTCAACTCCTTGCGAACCGATCTGGTTATATCCACATTCTTTTTATGTATTTTTTTCATAGCGACGATGTTTCCACGAAAAAGAGCTTTGCAAAATGTTGTTGTTTAATGACTTTCAAAAAGTGCCTTTACATACCAATGTTTGTGAATGATCTTTTATTTGGTTCTCCAACAACCAGAATACTTTGTCGACATATTTGGACCTATTTAGAAGTGGGTATGTAAATTCAATTATATCTCAATAGATATTTCCTTCTTACAATATTTTTATGGCTAGGATTATTGTATTCGCCCAGATTAATTACGGTCACTTCCTTCATATCTACTTTCCACAATAAGCCAGCCAAAGTTTGTTCATAACGGTAGTGCCTGCAGAAGAGTTCATATATGTATATGTCTTAATATTGCTTACAGAAATTACACAGGTTGCAGATTCCTTAATTTTGTTTTAAATTCCAATATGTGCGAAATTTGTGCAAACCTAAACCAAAAGATTATAGTAAATTAACTTTACTTGAGCAGAAGGGCGATGGCTACTATCAACACAAATACGCATAGAGGAGCTGTTATTAGATAACGCCAATCCAATTTCTTCCGAGGACACAACTCCCCGTGGAAGCCACACATTGGCTCAGCTAGCGGCGGGCGTCCATTAAGCCATTGAATAGTTCGACCATTTTTGATATAACGAAATTCCTTTAATGAAAATAAATTATTCCTTGATATTTTAAGTTAATATTTTTCTCTTACTGGTATTAGAGAATCCTTATTATATACAAAGAACCCGACAGGCAGCATCGACATTTTTGCTATCGAATTACCCGTGCTGCCTCCACTCGCATCACTCTGTAATGTGATCACAGTATAATTACCCTCTGCATCGCCATTGGAGTCAATGAATACCTACAGTACATATCATATTATATTAGAAGATCTGTAGTCGGAATTCATTCGAATACATTCTACTCACATCGAAACCCTGAATGGAGTGGTAGGACCTATTAAATATATGGCTCATTACGAGACTCCCATCGTTAATGTCCCCTCCAAGCTGAAGTATCTCTGTTATAGCACGCGCATAAATCATTACGCTGTCGTACAAGTGCAAGCCGTAAATAGGTACCTAAGTATATTACCATTGTAAATAAGAATTTTTAGTAACAACGGTGGTATTACATACCGATATGTTTTCGTAAACTCGTTGGTGGTAGGGTACTAGGAAGGGTGCTTTGCGTGCATATTCCTTAATTTTAGCGCAAATATCACTGTAATATTAATTCATTTTGGTATATATATACATATTTATAAAATGCATATTAGTCATTATGTAAATAGACTAAAAGTGAAAAATGTAGGCATTGCAGGGTATAGTTGTTTGTGTGAAATTGAATTGAAGTTAGATGAAAATTACCGAATATGAGGATTTTGTGGATATGTCATGCTTATTTTTATAACTGAACGAAATGAGATTTTGTCCAGGGATTTGCTCTTTTCTTTTCTAATATAAGGATCTAAATAATCTGCAATGAGATCGTGCATGCGTTAGAGTTCAAGGTTGCTTCAAGCCAACTAGCTTAGGTAATTTAACATACTACGTTCCATGATATTAACACGACGATTTGCATTATAAATTTCATCATCTACAGATATAACGATATATTCTCCGCTTTCCAGAAGTTTCCTGTTTTGTAAGCATCGAACAAAGTCCACCATGGCGATGTGTTCTCCAATGAATACGTATACTTAATGTGTTAAATTTAATTTGGATTAAAACGATTTCATAGGTACAAAAAACTTACTCCGCGTTGTTGCGTAGGTTTCTTCAACAATATTTTCAATTTGAGATAATGTTTTTTTTATGGGTATATAGTCCGATATGTACTTAAAATGAGTTATTGTAAAGTTCCTTGACTCTGCCAGTTCCTGTATAACTTGGATATGATTACTCTTGTCCATAAGAAAAATTAGTTTGATTTCTTACCTGTATAGCGCTAGCTACATCCGAGCCCCAAATTGGCTTCGAACTTACAACAATTGCAAATTTCTTCCAATCGTATGCATTTAGCAGACTTATCACACTCTTCGAAACCTATATGAAACAAGAATATTATGGTGTATCATTGACGAGTATTAGAATTACCTTTGACGCTGGGGCGAGAGTACGTGCAAATGTATGAAAAGTGTTTTTATTCGAAACAATTGAGTCGGAGCATTTCTATAGAATACAAGAGAATTTGAGCAATACGCAATAATAAATATTACTTTTTTTGATCTTACGAATGAAAGCATTGGAGTATTCCAGGCAGATGCAAGTAAAGCCTCAGTTGTGCAGCTTTCATCGGGCCCAATAAAAGCTTTTACCTTTTTCTCCCTCATTTCTGTCATAAATCTAGATTTAATTAAAGTGATTTTTTATTGCGAAGGACTCAAGCTAATTATAAGTTACCTTAATGGTCTTACTCGATATGCGCTCATTTTGTTGCCTATATCAAATGGCGTAAAGGTCAGTGTTTTCCCCGGCAACAAATTAACATTTTTATTGACATCTTCAACGGCAAGCGGAAGGCCGCCAAGTGTCACCTTATGTTTCCAAATAAAAATTGAAAAAAAAGCAGATGAACTTATGTTAACAATTTTGTATGTAATTTGGGTCATCTTTCAATTATCAAAGCATTCTATTAATATCAAGGAATTCGAATCATCTCAAAGCCGAGCGAACGATTCAAAGCCATTGCATATGCTCTAAGTTCTTGATTACGTCGAGGTTGATTTATACGCAGACCAGTTGTCATATTATATCCATGGATTATAGCAAAAATTAATGAAATCCAAAGTAATAATAGTTGAGATACAAGTATTATATCTCCGAAGATCACATGAATGTTTGGATGTTGATTGATCGAACTTAAAATGCAGCTAGATATCTTATCAATCTGTGCGTATATTTTCATACTCCAAGGCAGCATCATAAGGAAACTGAAGGTGTTCCAAATTTTGAGACTAGCTCCACAAATCCGACATAGAAAGTCATTACATGACCCGGTTGTTCTTAGCAGCACTATTCCATATCCGTAGTAAAATGTACTCATCGCGCAACCTGTGTACAGCAGACTGTATGCTATTTCACGTGGCATATCGCGATAAGTAAGCTCATTGAAAGGTTGTATAATACCCAGTAGCACTGTCGACTCCAGTATAATAAATAACCAGCATTTGGGATGCGATTGCAACATCAATAGAATATCCTTCAACCTAAACATATTATCTTTTAGTAAAATTTGACTGTAATAAATTTATATTAAAGATATTTTATTTTTGTTTTGAAAGCCTTATCAAATATTATTGTTACAGTTCGAATAATTTTGCTTAGAACATAAATTGCATTCATTCGTCAATTTGCCTATGATTGATGACAGTATGAGGTGAAACTTTTCTTATTTAAGGTAGGCCGAAACTATAATTAGTTTGCGAAATACCAATGCCTTGACAACTGCAGGACACACACACCAGTCGTATTAATCAACGAAAAATATATTTCGTTAAACTTTTTACTTGATCTCTTCATTCACAAAAATTGCCTTTGTACACATGCAGTTTGAACACTGTTTGCTAAAAGCGCCGTTATTTGTCGGACCTTGAAAATGATTGTTATGATGTTTATAGTTCAACCAAATGAAATGGAATTTTATGCTTTTATAATAAGCACCGCACCGTCATTAACTTCGTATTACGTATACATGCAATGTTAATCCAAAAGGTCTTTATCTTCATTATATTGTACATATTTGTGCTCTCTCAAAACTCACAGGCAACTTATTACTGTGAAGTGTAATGTTCAGTAAGTAAGGAAATAGGCAAATGCGTGAGAGGAAGTTGTAAGTCCGTGACGTTGTCATGGCATTTTATCTACAAAGCGCAGTTTGACAGCAAAATGTACCATAAATTCCTGTTTTTTGTTATTAACATTTTTGTCGACAGTGTGTGCAACGGTGTATTCTTGATTGTTTAATTTAATTCCGAGGACGAGCAAAACTTACAAATGCTTCGACAATATCGCAGATGGACATAAATATTTGGAGAAAATACACTGTGTTTTCAATCCCTTCAAATATGCACATATGTAATTTTCAACCTCAATCGAGAAATATATATATATGGGCTATATATGTGTATTTTTACCAAAATAACTTGGTGGTAAGCAAATTGAAACACTGTGAGTAGTACTCACTGAGTACTGAAGATAAATTCTGCGGCCTGCTTTCTTTTAATAAGCGAAGCATAAAAAATCATTACCAATGACATATGTATATAGTTATGTACATATGTGTATAATCTTTATTGTATTTTGAAATTGACTTTACTACAAATGGAAATGTTAAAGAGCTGGAGAGCAGAATTTCGGTTAAGCGTTAATAACAATAGACTTCTAATATCCGCTTTGAGGAGTAACTTAATGTCAAATCCTGAAATTGTTGTTATGATAGAATATTAAATTAAATAAATTGATTAAAATGTATATATTATTAAAAAATAAAGAAAAAGATTTAAATTAAATTTTTTTTATTGGTCATATTTAAAATTGATCTCTTATTTTAAGGTAAAATGTCTAGTCGGAAAAGTTTTTGAAAGGCATTATTTTTCATTTTATATTCATTTTTCCTAAAATGATATTTAACTTAACTAAATTAATTGAAATTAAATTGTCGCAAGAAGTTTTCTGAAATTCTGCTGTCTTATATAATATTCATCTAACGAACAAAAAAGATGTTAAGATGTTAGTTTTAGTTTGATCCTTGAGATTACATATTTGTAATGACCGCAAAAATACTTTTAAAAAAAATAAAAGACAACAAAACTGGACCAATGAGCAATAAATTTAGCTGCTGTATCAAGAACCCGTCAGATACATATGTGTATAGTAAATAGATGGCTAAATATAATACTATTTGTAAACTATAGCAGTGAACGTAAAGTGAATTGGAACTTACGCGCATTTGAGAGTATTCCGCAAGGAATCCAATATTTATGGTGTCTTTGCTGGCTGCTATGCTATGGCTCCGCTGACATGACAGCAAAGTGATAGCCACAAGAAGAAAGCAAATATCAGGAATACCGCGGCTTTTGGCCGTGTTAACCGGACACATTGCTCGTAAAGAAGTAAAACAAGAAGTTAATGCCAATGAAATCGTATATGCCGTCGTTGTTGTTGCTGTACTTGATGTAGTTGGATTAAGTGCACTGAACGCGATTTCAAGTTAAGAACTGCACTGCAAATGCGTCACTTTTAAGGCATCTACGCGTATTCTCGTGTGGTACATTTGAGATTTAAATTTCAAGCAACTGAGATTCACGAGTCCGCTATTTTTTCACTTGTTGCTGCTACTGCTCGACCCTAGGATTCTATTCAGACTGCGGCTCGTCAAACTGCTGCTGGGTCCTTTTTATGGCGTTGGCGTTCGTAGCTGCAGCTTCGTATCGGTTCCGGCATCATGCGGGGGTCGGTGTCGGAGTCGGTATCGGAATCGGGGCTGCTATCACAGCACTTTTAAAATAAACATATGTACATACATATTTACATGTGTACATATGTACATATATGACAATGTAGGATTGAATGAATTTAATTTCACTGTACTTATTCATTTCATATTAAACGTCTTGAAAATTAATTAAATTATATTCATATCCACAAGACATTTTTGTTTTATTTTTATTTTTTATCTTGTATTTCAATTCGAAGCTATTGAGACTTTTTCTCATATGTTTATGTAAGTAATTTGTTATCAATATTCGATATGCGCTAATTGAAAATTCTTTTGTGTCTGAGATGCTTGTGGTAAATAGATGATTCTTTGTATTTCGATTTGTCATTTGAAAATTGCTTAATTTAATTTGACATTTATATGTGCTTACAATCAGTAAGAACAATTGAGAGACTAGAGATGACAGAATTCATCTTGGGCTACTCAAACCCGAACACATTCTTGTATTGGCAGTTACTAATTCAATTTGGTCACAACTGAGCACTGAGCACTGACAAAGAAAGGCCTTTCAAATGTTTTCCAGCCCAACCCCAAAAGAAAAGTATGGAAAAGCTTCGGGAACAACATGGAACTATGTTATTGAGCAAATTAATTGTAGTGAATCGCTTTTATTTAATGTGCTAGATAAAATTACGCATGCAAATAACTCTTACAAACTCTTAATACGAGAGCAATGATACCGAGATGCAAAACTGCTATGTCCGACGAGCATACTACTATTGTGTGTCCTTCTTACAGTGGACATTGCAACAAGCAGTCGACTAACAAATGGCGATACAGCTATTCTTGGCTGCTCTAAATTCCCAATGATAGTATCAACACAATTAGGTCTTCGTCAGCTGATTAACGAAGAAAAAGGGCTTTCTGACTAGCCAATAAAAGTTTTTTTTTTTTTTTTTTTTTTTTTGTTTCTTCTCTTACGAGACTAACAAAATGTGTTTAAATCTTAAAAATACTATAGTATTTTAACAGTTTCTTAAACTGTATTTAAGGTAGGCGGTCCTAGTAATTGTCGCTGTATCGGTCGTTCCGTTCCCGTATTCAAGTCTCTCTGAATGTTTTCACTCCGAACGTACCACGGTGCCGGTGATAGTTCTCATGATCTTTGCTTGGGCTCTCTGCACGATCTCTACGTTGCTGTTGCTGGCGCTCCCCCACAACTGAGAGACATAAGTCCAGATTGGTTTCAAAACGGAGTTGTAGAGTAGGACCTTGTAATCCAGACTAAGGGGGGAGCGGGAGTTTATAAGCCAATGCAGACTGTTTGCCTTCAGCCTTAGGTGAGTTCGTTTAGCTTCAATGTGCGTGCGCCAGGTGAGCCGTCTGTCGAGATGTACGCCAAGATACGTTACTTCATCTGATTGAGGAAGCACGGTATTGTTTAGTGTAAGGTTGGGGCAATTTCGTCTATTTAAGGTAAAACTTACGTGTTTACATTTTTGCTCATTTACTTTTATACGCCAGTCTGAGAGCCATTTCTCTACAGCGTGTAGATGGGTCGCAAGTTGCGCTGAAGCTTGTTGTGGAAATTTAGATCGTCTAAGAATCGCGGTCGTAGTCAGTTGTCTACTCGTAGGGATATCAGAAGTGTAGAGTAGATATAAAGTCGGCCCGAGAACGCTGCCTTGACGAACACCAGCCAATAAAAGTAAACGAATAAAAATGCGAGCACGTTCCATTAACATGAACAGGGGAAATTGTCCACCTCTCACAGAAAGTAATGCAGCTCTTGCAGAACACTACAAACAGCAGTCTCACATGGTGTAAGCACATGGAAGCCAAAACTAGATCTTGTTAATTCAAGAGATCTGAATATTCAACCTGCTAGAGATGTACGAAGCCAATGATCGAAACATGTCGCACGAGAAATACGAACACTTATTATTGGTCTGACACTCAAAAGGATTCAATAAATAAAAAATAATTAGAATACAATGATTGAATTTTATCCGTTATTTTATTATAGAACTCGTTTACTACAATTTTGGATTATTGATGTTATATGGCCCTCGCAGTCCGCTATTTTCGGTATATAATTATATGCTCAGCAGGGATTTGAGCGAGGACAATCCCGTGTTAGCCCAGTTATTTATATGTTATTCTCACAATCGAGCACATAAAAGTAATAGGGTAAATTGTTTGGAATTACTGATAATGGCTGAGGGCTTCCTTGTTGATAACGCCCAGGTATGTTGTGTACTTTGGCGACGTGCCATTGAGGGCAATAAATTGTTCTGCTACTTCAACAGCAACACGGACTTGAGCCTCTGAGGTACTAGCGCCCAAGTGAGGTGTGGCCACAACTTTAGGATGATTGATGAGTGCTTTGGTGACCTCCGACTTGGGTGGCTCCTCAGGGTAGACATCAAATGCTGCGCCAGCGCATTTGCCACTCTCAAGAGCCTCCAAAACAGCCTGCTCATCGATGATGCCGCCGCGTGCCACGTTGACAACTTTGACACCATGTTTGCACTTCGAAAGCGTTTCCGTGGAGATGAGATCTGCGAATTAAATTGAATTATGTTTCAGACACAAAAGACTCATTGTTAATGCAAGTTTATCTTACTTCTGGTAGCTGGTATCAGAGGAGTGTGCACAGTAATATAATCGGCCAGCGGCCAAATCTGTTCTAAGGTCATCTTTTCAATACCCGCCGCCTTAGCCTCGGCCTCCGTGGTGATGGGATCATAGCCAATAACCTGGTGAATATGAGATATAGGTAGGAACAATAATAATTAATCGCAGATGGGTTACCCTCATGCCCCAGGTCTTCATACGAATGCCCACTTCACGTCCGATGCGTCCCAGTCCAAGCACCGCCAGAGTTTTTCCATAGAGTTCGCTGCCACTATACAATTTCCTGTCCCAGCGACCTTCCTTCATGCTCTGACCGGCAGGCACAACGGGGCGCGCGAGAGCGCCAATTAGGATGCACGTCAGTTCACAAGCCGAAATAGAATTGCCACCCGGAGTGCTAAAAGCAACAAATACACAATTTCTGATAAATACACCAAACACTGAACCAAGCTGAAGTAGGAGAATGATGAAGGCACTTGTTGTGACTAGACAGCATTATGCAAATATCTTGAATATCGCGTACTCGCATTGTATCCCTCTCAATCCAGTCGGGCTCATTGGCAATAAGGACTTCGTTTAACAGAGTTCAGAAAACAGCAGAGAGTTCCACCCAAAAATCTGTGGCGGTCTAATTATGCGCGTCAAGGGACCTAACTCGACCCCGCCACTCCATCCACAACTCAATCGCTCTCTTGTTGGTTTCGATGAGACACTTTAATGTGCATATTGTCAATTTCATGCACCTTACAAATAGGGTACCTAAGTTGATAGGTCGAGGTCGTCAGCACCACATAGGGAACACGTCTATTGCATTTGACATAAGAAGACCAGGCATAAACTGATATTCGTTTGTTGCATTTTCAGAAGCAGAGTACTAAATCACACTCAATTAACACATCGTCCGACATCGTATTCTTGAAGAACATTTGTATATAACATACATATGTATTTATATACATACTTACTTAAGGACCACGACATTGTGCGAAGTCGCTGCAGTCACATCGATATTGTCTACTCCTGCTCCAGCTCGACCCACAACCTTAAGACTGCCAGCTCCAGCTGCAAGGACTTCCGCCGTTATTTTTGTATCTGAGCGTACAATCGCAGCATCAAAGTTCTGAAAGGTTTAATATACAGTAAAAGCAACATGTAACGCGCACAATGAATGCTTACACAAACATATGTATGTACATGTGTACATGTGTGTATGCATGAATGCATGTGCAAAATATTGGCATTATTGAAAAATGGATTGCATTTTTTTAAACTTTCTTGTTGTCATCAAATAAAGGCCGAAGACAATCACAAGTATTTGACATAAAATAAATGCATATTAATAAGTCATTTCATCTTCAATCCGATGTACTTTTTTCCAATTTTTTTTCGAGGAAACAAATCAGATATTTTATATATATTTAACTATTGAGTGTCTAATCGATAATACACCCAATGCTCGCTTTACACGAGCTCTATAGGCACGAATCGAGTCTAATACGATTTGAAGTTCTACAATTAGAAAACTTGTGAAGTTGAGCAGACATTTAAAAAACTCTGTCTATCTTATATGAATTGCTGGTATAAAAATTAAAAAATTAAGAAATGTATACATATTTTCTTATCTAAATATTATTTCTTTAATTTAATCATTTTGTTAAATTTGAAAATAAAGTATAAATTAACTTTGAATTATTCTATATAATTCATTTTGATAAATTCTAAAATATAAATATAGATTAACTTTGAATTATTATATAATTTTTTTAATTCAAGATCGTAACTTAGATCAAATTGAGATGTCCAATTAATTAAACGTTTGTGATTTTTAAGCTACTACCGTATCGAGTATTTATTTATTTATGTCAAGTGCAAGCAATGACTTATCGATAACGATTATCGTGATCGCAATCACGCATTTTCGTTTCTAAAATCCGTTTCCGGTTTAAAAATGCGGTTTAATTAAAAAAACTTAAATTCGAATAAACGGCTGAAAAAGAAGCGTACGAATAGGTTTTTTTTATTATTGCATTAAGTGGACACAATTTTGTATCTTCGATTTAAGGACCGATACAATATGAGTTCAGAAACATATAGTAAGAGTGCTGTGTCTCTGGTTGTGGGATGCCGTCTTCAAGTCCTCATGAAAGCGACTGGGAAGTGGCAACTGGCGGAGATATTAGCCATAAAGGAAGTTGATGGAAAGCGCCAATTTTACGTCCACTACATTGATTGCAATAAGCGACTGGATGAATGGGTATCTATTGATAATGTAAGATTTCTGCAAATGGAAATTGACACCGACCGCGGCAGTTGCAGCGGCGCTGTTAAAAATTCACAAGAGAAAATTCAACGGAATGCTGAACTCAACGGTGAAAAGTCCCTTGAGCTTCAAAGGTACATACATTGCGAACTCACGAAGGATGCTCAAGAAGTTTCTAATGTTAAGCCAAAGCTATTTGACAATGATGAAAACACACATAAGGATGGAAAAGTAGCAAATATTAAATCATCTGGCACCGAGAAAAAGATCGACGAGGAAGATGTAAGGAATGTGGAATGGATCGAGCTAGGAAAGTATCGCATCAAACCCTGGTACTTTTCGCCATATCCGAAGGAGCTTTGTCAAGGGGATTGCATTTACTTGTGCGCATTCTGTCTAAAATATTGTGGCTGTCGCGAGAGCTTGGGTCGTCATTTATCCAAGTGTACATTAAAGCATCCGCCTGGCAATGAGATCTACCGCAAGGACACTATTTCTATGTTTGAGATCGATGGTCGTCGAAACAAGATATTTGCTCGAAATTTATGCTTACTGGCTAAACTATTTTTAGATCACAAAAATCTTGATTATGATGTGGATCCTTTTCTCTTTTACGTAATGACGGAGTTCGATTCTCGAGGCTTTCACATTATCGGTTACTTCTCAAAAGAAAAAATCAGCGCTGATGGAAATAACTTGGCTTGCCTATTGACCTTACCGCCATATCAGCGCCATGGCTACGGGAAACTGCTAATTGAGTTCAGCTATGAGCTTTCCAAAGTCGAGGGCAAAACAGGATCTCCAGAAAAGCCACTGTCTGATCTGGGCCTTCTGTCATATCGTTCTTATTGGACATGGGCTGTACTCGAGGTTTTAATCAATCACACTTCTGTACTTAATGGCGACCGACCAAGCACAACAATTATTGATATTTCCGAACAAACTGGCATACATAAGGACGATGTTATTTATACATTAAATAACCTCAATCTTCTCAAATATAGTAAGGGACAGCATATAATTTGCGTCGACAAAGACACCATTACGCAGCATCATGTTGCGATGCAAAAATGTAAACTACGCATAGATTCAAACTGTCTGCGCTGGACCCCAAAATACTGATCCAAACGCTCAATGACCGCTGGAATGCATTAACCCATCGATTGCGGAAACTTTTATACATTCTAATAATTTCTTATCCTACTTCTTACATATATAAGTTCACACATACATATATTAATCTAACATATTTAAAGAGCTTGGAGCTTTATTGCTAATATGCAAACCTTAATCAACACTTTGACACAAATATTATTAATTGTTTCTTATAAGCACAGCTATAAGTGTTTTATGTGTACTGTAGATGGGCGTCCAGACAGATTTCCGCGAACGATAATCTTCTTTCATAAATGTACATACCTGTTCACATTTGTAGAAACACTTTGAGTACTTGCATTTTTGAGTTCGTTTTAAGCCGACGAAAACATTTTATTTTAAGAAGTCATCAATGTATCAAGCAAAAGCATTGAAATTGAATTGTTGCTCAAATAAAGTGTATACATGGAAACGGAAAATATTGCATTAACAATAAAGTGTTGTTTATTATAGAGATAAGTTTTTGTTTTTACTTTCAAATGCAAGATAAGACACTACACGTGTTGGCAACTCACAAGCAATATTAACTCATATATGTATGTATGTAATGCCACCTATGTGCCCCGGGATGATCACACAACTGCTACACATAGCATTACTATATACAGTAAGTATATATATATGTGCGTTGGAAATAAAGTAAGTATGTTTTTGTTGTGCAATCTGATTCTTACATACCTTTACTTCCTTGCAGAGCTCATCAACTGGCAGTTTAAGCTTGTACGTAACCTGAGTAAAAATAAATCAAATCAAAACCACAGTTAAGTTTCCTGTATACTTATGTATACCATGTATGCACATTAATGCACTTTTACAAGCTCATACACTTGCAAAAGAGAGATTTATGAACTTACGTTGATGCCGTGCTCTTGTAAAAGGTCTACACACGATTTATCGACTGCATCGCAGACTAGAACATTTTGAATTTTCAGCGGCATTTTGCAAAATACTTTAGAATTTTAAGTGCAATCCGTAGAGAATATAATGTACATATGTAAGTATATTTAAAACACTTGAATAATATTTAGTACACTCACTCACGCGCCTTGAGCGGGGGTCTGCACTTGTTGTCGCTATGAGCTTGATAATATAACTAATTCAAAATGTGAGAGTCAATGGCCAACGAACCGGCTGGACAGCGACTTCAACGACTCTACTCTCTGAGGGAGCGTGAGTGATCGAACTTGATAATCAAGAGGGAGTGCGCTCTCACACCAATGTGTGTGCCCATAAATGCATGGCTATGTGTGCTATGTACTGTAAATAAGTCAGATTGTGCGAAAACAAGCTGTTAACCCGTAAGCGGCCGCAAGGGTTAAAGATCCATATTTTATATCTTTTGTAATGTGGGCGCCAGACTACTTAAGTTCGTATGTATATTAAAAGCGTACCGATTAATTATTTGGGAAAGAATCTCAAAAGATCTGAAAGGTAAGTATACTTTCTGGTTATGGCAAATAAGATTTAATGAAAAAAGAATCCGAAAATATATCAATACTTCTTACCCAACCAATCTAAATATTTGTTTTTTTATTTGTTTTAATTGGTTTTATTCGCAATTTAGCGCTCATTTAACTACATACTCGTATTTGTGTTAATCATATTTTAAATAAAGTTATCGAAACTTATCAAACAATAATTAACTGAAAATACTCAAACCCCAGGGCAGAAATGGTCATTTGCAATTGTTGTACCCTTTCTGAAAATAAAGAACCGAACGTTTATAAAATGTGTCTTTAACTATTTACATACGATTATGGTAATTTTACCAGATTTTACAATATACATATGTACGTAAAAAATATTTTATATAAATTTGGATTGATATTTGCACAAATAGTTTTTATATTCTGATTTTGGTTTTGGTAATTCTTTCACCCATTTTGCGTTTTAATAATAATTTGAATTAGAATTTTTGAATGCGGAATCTCAGGCGTGCTTAAGTATTTGTTGTTTCTTTTTGTTCTTCGTTTATAAACTTTCACATATATTGTTGATATAAAAAAAATTGCATTAAGTAAAGTGGCTTAAAAATAAGAAGGAGTCTTTTACATAGTAAATTTTAATTTGTGTTTTGTATTTAAAGTGTATGTAAAAGCCCCAAATAATTATGGGTATTCCACTATAAAATTGCTTGTTTGTGTGTGTTTGTGTATAAGTGTATGTTAGTTTGTCAACAAATTTAAATACATTTTTGTTCTTGTTGCTATTTATTCTTTATTATTTTTGATAAATTTTTATTTTGGATTGGATCGAAATAATTGCTTTATTCAAAATAAATGATTTTTACTCTATAATTCGAAGAGTTGCTCAATCTTTCAACAACTTTCGTATTATAATATAATTTTTATTATAATTTCTTATTGTTTGCATTGTAGATAGTATTTAACATTATTCATATTAGTTTGCTATTGTAAAGTTATCTCCACTTGACAGTTGGTTTTATTTAAATTTTGTTAATTATAGCAGGATACATTTACATTTATTTATATTCATATTTTATTTTATTGTGTTACCAGTTCTGTGAATCGAATTCAATACGGTTCATACATGTATTCATATGAGTATATTTGTATATTTTACATACATATATTACTATTCATACTTGGTAAATGTATATATTTTATTGTTTATTTCTCGTAAATTTTCTTTTTGGTTTTTGTATTGGTTTTTGCTTGACTCTTTCCCCATCGTATTTGCTTTCAACGTTAAGCTAGTATTAAAAAGTAATGTTCAATATATTTTATGATAGCTAATAAATAAATTTGTAGCCACTTTATACAAGAAATGCCTGCGTATCATTGCATTATCATTATTTCATTATTATTATATATGTATATATATGTCTCCAGCAATCAAATTCGCAGTCGTAGCATCGGGGTTGAATCCCCTTTCCAAGTGATACAAAATGTTTTAAAGTGCAGGTCTATTAATTATGTAGTATTTATGTACGTGTTTATGAATGTCTTCATGTATCTGTATGTATCTGTACTTGTATTGGTATTATTTCTAAGCTGCGCAAAATGCAAATGAGCATAATTCCGATGTTCTACTTTTCGCTAGTCTCCTTTTCATATATATTTTTCTCTATGTATGAAGGAATTTTTTGAATTTTTTTTAGTACTTCTGATTTGCTCGTTACTAGATGGGTAAATTAAAAAGTCCAGAAGTTATATATTCATGGTTTTGTGTTTCTCCTTTTTCGCATTTACATAGTCTTCCCCATTTGTATATATATTCATACATATGTATGCAAATTTGCCTACTAGTTTTATATGGATTGAACACTTAACAATTTTTCGCAATTCTTGCAACCATGTTAAATACATTTCTATATCAAAATTTCAGTTTTCGGGGTAATATTGATAATATTATTATTAATTATTATTCGCCACGCTCACAAATTTCACAACGTTTCGTTCTACTGTCCTCTCCAAAATGTTTCTTTCTATTCTTTTCTTATACCCTTGGACTGATAGCTGATTTTAGTTTTCCAAAGATCATCGCCTGAAGTACCGATGTTTCCAATGCACTTTCTGCAAAATTTTCGAATATTGAAAAATATCACATCACTCGAAAATGTTGCAAATTTTTTAAAAATGTTTTAATTGATAAGGTGAAATTGTGCTTAAACATCGGTCCATCAATCGAGAACTTCCAAAATTCCAAATACTTAAGCTACGTATTTAGGGAGTGCAGTGATCAACCAATCGTGAGGTCAATCTCTTTCTATTGCGAGGCCGATTCGAACAAAGCTCATATACTACGTAGTTAGCCTGAATGATTATGGATAAGGTGTGGAAGTAACTTTTGAGAAGCGCTCAGTCTAAGCGCTGGAAGTGCAGAGAGTTGGGGAACAACAGTCAACTCTCTTCATATTCGAAAGTCGCGATCGATTTGAATTCAGTGCGTTTTTATGTTATTTTTTATTTTTTTCTTTTTGTAAACTTTGAAAAACCGTTGGATCAATTCTGACAGGTGGTTGGAATTGTAAAAGGAGTGCTCGTTTTGGAATGGACCAGATCATTATCATACTTACAATAGTTTCTCCGTATTGTTTAATGTTTTAAATGATTGAATCATACACAGGCGCAAAACGTAATAAGCTTTTCATCAATCTAAATCTCTATTGTAGACTACATTGAGGCCCAGGAGAATAAAAACGTGTTTTCTGTGGGTGTTACCCATTTTGATAGCTTTTGTTGTATGTTGTTTGTTTTGTTAAGGCACTGGTAGTAGTAATTGCTCTACTGAAGCAACTAACTAGGTAGAAATTAAATTATATTGATGTGATGTAAGATTAAGGATTAGCCAAAGAAGAAATCGCAAGGAGTAAAGTTATACTTAGAGGTGAAAATTAAATGTAATATAGGACTTCATGTTAAGATAAGCATAATCCTGGAGGATACTCAGTAAAGGGGATATATTTCAAAAGTTTTATTCAAGGAGTTCGAAGTAAATTGTGTATAGCTTGAGCATAGATGGTTTTATTAAAGAGATTTCAATCGATATCATATTAGATGCTGTGTACATGTGTTTTTGTGTGTGGGTGTGTGTGTTTGCCTGTTGTCTGCCTTTACTTAGTTATTATAAGTACTGTTTTTTTCACTAAATTATTAAAGCTGCCACTTACTAATTAGTTTATCGTATGCATAAAATATATACGGTTAACCGTAACTACAATGACTCCCACCCAAATCACTATATGTCAAGCCCTGCACACCCCACCGCCCCACCTTTTTCGCGTTCCCAATGCCTATGGCTCTGCCTTGAAGTATTGTATATTTCCTTCGTGGTGAAATGCTTTAACAAATGATTTTCTGACGTTAGGTGTACATAAATCTTAAGCTTAGATTTCATTTAATTTCACTATACTTAAACATTTGCCCTCGTTAAATAAAATCTCATTACACTTAGCTTTAGTTAGTATTTAAGACACATAAGGCTGCACTTAGCATTGTGCTATCCTTTTTCAATTATGTAAGTGTATTATTCCGTCAAGTCCCAATACCAAAGTGGAAATATACAAATGTGTGTGTGTGTGTGTATATTACTCATATTTTTCTCGAACTTTCATTTTTGGCACTGAAATAAATAAGTTTGTTTTAAATTTATATGATTTTCATCGCTTCCAGCATCCATCTAGATTTAAGGAAAGTTATCGAATCAATTAAACGTATTGTGCAACATTATATTTCTTTGTTCATCTTTCCGGTATATTATTCTCAAGAAAATGTTTTGTGTTTGTGCCTTTTGTGTCTCGTTGAAATCTCTTCAATAAAACCTATCCATGCTCAGTATATCCTCCTCGTCCTCCTCAACAATGATCTTATTACGTATTGCATGCGTGACTGCCTCGATCTTCGTGAAGGATGATGACGTTGACCAATCGTTGTCCAGTACTTTTAGGTTGGAGTCGCTGCTTGTGGGTCGGTTTCTGTTGCTATGCCTATTGATGCTTCTGTTCGTGTTCATAGTGTTCGTGTTGCTCGGTGGCGGATTGACGAATGAGGTGTTCTGGTACGTATCCTTGTTATTTAGTTCCGATGCTGCAGATGATATGAAGGAGGAGGGGCTTGTGTAGTGGCGACTTGTGTAAGAGTGCAATTGTGGACGTGGACGTGCCTGTGGATAGGACAGTGGCTGGTGTCGCAATGGGAAGTGTTCGCGTGGCCTTTGTGGCACATGCGACAGGGAGAACGACGAGGATGACAGCCACTGGTCGCTGCTTTGTCTGGGTAGGAATGAGTGTTTTGTGTGATGTGGATGTATTTCTGGGTTTGGTTCTGCTTGTGGTTGCTGTTCTGGTAATGAGTGCTGTCTATATAAGTGCAGCCGTTTGGGATTTGATTTGTGTATTATGTCAAGATCAAAACTATTGTCACGTGCTTCCATCAAACCTGGCGCTTTCGAATCGATCTGATCCCACCCCTATATCCACGATTCCTACATGGCATTCAGCATTCTCCTACTACTCCCACCACCTCTGTGCGGACTGTATTCATCGCGATCGCGTTCGACAACAGCTGTCGCTCGTGTCACATCACGAGGATCATCAATTCGAGTTGAAGGTCCTGGTCCTGGTCCGTAGCGTGTTCTTGAGCTGCCTAATAATCGATCCTCACGATCGAAGTCCCCATCGTCCAGCAGTCGACCTCCACGCGATAGGTGACCATGATGGGATGCGCCACTTGGACCACTTCTCATGGCTGGATATTCAAAGTTCCGCTCATCTAGCATCTCGTCGCTATTTAGATCATAGTGCATTAGATCGCGATCCCTTGCATGAAGTCGTTCCCGTTCCTGGCGTTCATAACGTTCTCTGTCGCGTTCATAGCCAGATGAATGGCCAATGCCACCCACGCCACCACTAACAACACCTCCGCTTCGCTCCTGGTGTCTTCCTGATGCTTGGCGTCGGCTGTGATGGTAAGATGCACCTCCTGCAAAAGGGGCAACACACAAACTCATTTTAGTTATTTTGTTTACGCAAAACAAACCAAAGCTGGTCAAATAACAAAAAAACCAAACTAAAACAAGTCAACTCAAATCAAACCAAATTAAAGCATTCAAAACGCATAAAAATTTGTAAAACCCAAAGCCATTTATAATTATGATCAAATACACTCAATATATTCATTTTGTCGGCAATAAATATACTATGTAGTGTGTATATTCAGTGTCTTCAATAACAGCTGAACAATTATTTTAGTAATACAGGAGTGCAAACATTTTGGTCAAGCTACTATACGATTATATTTACTATGTCTTTTCCCAAAACGATTAGTATGCATCAGTCTTGGATTTAGGGGCAAAGAATTGAGGGTAGATCAAGTGGAATTGGTTGGTATAACTTTGCAGTATTTTCGGTAAGCCGAAACTACAAAAGATACTTTAATCTATTATATAATCCTTATCAAGATATAAACCACAAGATTTACATTCATTGCACAGAATTATCGTTCAGAAAACATATATGTATATCTTGTTTTATTCAAAGTATTTTGAGGTTATAAAACATTTAAGGTATTGTGCGGCTAATAAATTACACATTTATATCCTTGGCTAAAGTTATTAATGCATATAAATTTAGATTATAGAAGTACTATATATTTCAAATATTATAGATAATAAGAATTTCTTTTAAAAGTGAGATATTGTTTTTTATTTCTCAATAACTATTCCAAACATGACCTACATAATTATTATATGCATTATTATTTATTTAAATGTTGTTTAAATAAATGTTAAAAATGAGGACAATTTAATATCTAACAATGGCGAATAAAAAAGTGTGGCAAGTTAAGGAAATTGGAGAGGTAGGTATGTTTAACAAATTAAACAGAATGAAAGTTGAAACAAAAAACATTTT
This sequence comes from Drosophila albomicans, assembly GCF_009650485.2. Classification (NCBI taxonomy): domain Eukaryota; kingdom Metazoa; phylum Arthropoda; class Insecta; order Diptera; family Drosophilidae; genus Drosophila; species Drosophila albomicans. Next base: position 3,284,269 of record NC_047628.2, on the reverse strand, counting down.
TGGGGAGTCAATACTCACTAAACCAACAAGTGTCTACATAACGAATATAATTTGTAATGAGCGTTAGATTTTTTTCTTATGTTGAAAATGACAAAATATTAATAAATAAAAAACAGAAGATATCGACAACTATTAGACTGTACTGGCTGAGTCTTCCGAGCAATGCGGGAATCAAGTAGAACGAGGACGAGGACGTGAACGTGGACACTAGAGGCGCACGACGCCAGGAGTAACTAGAAACGAGTATAAAATATGGCATGTGCTCATTTAGACAATATGACGATTCGATTTTCGACCTAAGTTTTTACGAATAATATTACGAATATGGTATTGCACGAATATGGTTAATGTCTTGAAGAAGCATACACTATTTTTAAAACGTACATATCTATAAAGAATGGTCTTAAGATCAGTTCAAGTTTAGTATTATTAATCAAACGAAAGCATAGATTACGAATAAAAAATTCAAATAAAGGGAATCTTAAAAACTATTGTTAATCATTATTAAATGGGTCGCTTTAAAATGCTCCCGACAGAACAGATAGTATCATTGGGTCTCTGTGCACCTCGTTCGTAATCGGGTTAAATTGAGCGTCGATGAGTTACATATGTATCTAAACTGGAACAGACTTCATTATTGCATACAATCGATTGAAACGTTTGGATATTCAGATTATGTTTGGTTTGTCTTTATTTTGTTTGTACTGTCATTGTTGATATATCGCTATTGTGTTGATCTTGGTAATTGGATTTCATATTATAGCATTGTTGAAAAGGAACCGGATATGTCTCGTGCTGTGAATGCTGTGAAGTGTTTGCATAAAAAATAAACAAAATTTAAATGAAAAACAAAACACAAAATCTAAGAAACTTAAATTATTTAGTACAGCATATGATATTAAATGATTAAGGGCGTCAAATATTTATATATGAATATTGGATGTAGACTTTGGTAAGCGGACTGACACAACCAGTTAAGGTAGCTATAGAGTTTCATTTTGGTGAATACGTATTTGCAAGGGAAAGTCCATGCTTGCGGCGCATCAGATTTAAGCTAGAAACCAAAATATGTTCTTACTAATGTATATATGTATATACATATGTACATACACAGTATATTATGGAGCATATATGTATGTACCAGTAAATAAATGCAACGTACTGCGATATGATGAGGTTTGAAACAACGCTGAACTAGGTTGAAAGAATGTTTTGTAAAGATAATATATCTAAAATTCTATAGCAAATATATATAATTATAATAATAATTATTAACAGTATTACGCTATACGATTTTTAATAGTGAACTCAAAATAAATTACTGGGAATACGTCTCGATACTAATAAGTTGAATGTCTGTATTTAAAAATTGCTGTTTAAACTTATGCAGATACATTAACCAAATAAAAAAAATGGAACAGTTGAATTTACCTTGGTCCCAATCGAACTCTCTATCCCAATCCCTTTCTCGCTCTCTTTCCCATTCGCGTGCTCTTTCGCGCTCCCACTCCAAATCTCTTTCTCTGTCTTTGGAGCTGCGATCACGGTTGAACTCTCTATCCCAGTAGTCGCGTTCATTTTCGCGTTCTCTTTCCCTACTGTCACGTTCCCGATCCCGCTCCCGACTACCCTCGCGCTCGATACTTGCCATGCGGGGCTCGAGCTCTTCAAATTCCTCACCATCGACTGGCATTGATAATAAACAATGAAAACAAGGCGACGACACGCGAATGCAGAGAGAGCAAGAAGAAGCATTGATTGGTTATACGGTACAGTCATGGGAATTTGAATTTGAGAAAGACAAATTTTAGAATTGTATTTGTACGAGTTGATGTAATGTATATGTAGCATATGTATGTAATATAATTTGTTGATAATTCGTATATTGCAATTAGGTATGTTAAAGTGAGATTGTATGTATATTTGTAGGCACTTGAATTTGTGTTGATAACCGATAACGAAACTAATGTATAGCTTTTTTTTATTTTATAAGTCTGAGTTGTGGCATTTGGATGTGTTGATGGACTGTTCGATTGATCATATTTTTATTATATTCATTCATTTTTGATATGCCAAACGTTTTGTGAATGAGACTGTGGATATTGAAATTTGATATCTTAAAATTTTTTCGTCGAGCGGAAGGGAAGTAAACAGTACGATACGATAGCGATACGATAACGCGAATGAAAATGACTATGCGTTCATTGAATAAACCCCCAATATGGCATACCTGGTGGTGTTGGACCCAGTCGAGCTTGTTCAGCGGTTGGTGAGGACGACACTTCCTGAGATGGCAGCGGCCTGGCAATGGCCGGTACGGCGCCTGTACGAAGATCCGGATGCGTGGCTTTCCAGTACGTCTTATTAGCGTTATGAGATAATGGTTGATTAACACAAATATACCGCAAACAGTAAATCTGCACATACCTCCAAGTATTCGGCAATGTGCTCGCAGGCATCTTCCAATTGATTCTCGTCTAAAATTACATCGAACATTTCGGGTGGACATTGGGCTAATTTTTCAGCGGCAACCATTTGTACGGACAAATTCTTAGCTTGTGATTTGCCTCGTGATTTGATTAAACGCTGTAAAACCTATTTATAAAATTAGGCATTTGAGTGAAATTAAATAATAAAGTAGAAATACATATATGTATAAACATAATAACGATAATTACCTTACTACTACTAATCTTTAAGTAAACTATTGTTGGCGCTAATGAAGTTTTTGCTAATTGTGACGGATGATTGATTGTATCACAATCGAGTACGACCAGTTGAAGTGAACGGGCCAGCTCAAAGATTCGCTCGATCTCCTCCTGAACTTTGCCTAGGCAATCGGAACGACTGCTTGATCGCTCCATTATGGCACGTTTCGATGGATTGTTCATAATGGAACGCTTCGCCAGGGATATATCGGCCATGACGCGCGTGATGATAATGCGACCTTCGAAACGGTGCTTGAGGAAGTCGAAGAGCGCCTTTTGCATCATATCGGTTACCTCGTAACCCTTAAGGCTTGGACCCACTAAAACAACGGGGCGCATCGATGGGACCACATCGTATGGGCTGGCGGTTTCCTGCTTCTTGAAGAACGGCTTTCGCTTCTCCTTGTTTGGTTGCGCGGCCAATGGTGCTTTGCCATGTCGTCCTGGTCCCATGGAATCTGATTCGTCACCTGATTTGTTAGTATCATCGCAAATAGGTAGAGAGAGAAAGATAATGGCAACGGATGAGCGAATTTATGATTTCTACCGACGACGATCGAGCGCTACGAGTTGCCAAGCCAATTTTACAACTAAAACTTTTTTTCTCTTTTTAATAATTTTTATAGAAAATTGAAATATAAATTGTACAATTTTTAATCAACTGTATTGTTGGTTTGTGCATGTGAGTGTGTGTGTGGGGGCCGTATGCTATTAGATTTTTAAATTTTTGCAACCGTACCACGCGACGTCAAATGCTGTTGAAATGCCGACTCGAGGATGATATTATCTCTAAAGATTATAATTCTTAACTCTAGGAATATGTATGAGTGTTTGAAAATTTAGAAAAATCTTAATATGAGCCCTAAAAGCAAGGTTTAAGAGAATCGCGTGATAACAGCAATACTAAAAGTATACATTTAAAAGGACTTTGAAATTCATTTTCGTATATCAATACATTAAATTACAACATTTTGGGCGCTGATGTTGGTGAGCTGCTGAAGCAATTTTATAAGTGTTTGTTTTATATAAATGAATAAATAATTTTAGGCTATTCGGAAACAACAATGAAGCTGAAGAGATTTACAAACACTTAATAGCAAGGATATAAACTAATTAATTTCTTATCTCAAGATGCGAAATGAAATTTGCTGAGCGTAGGTCGGATATATCATATACTACAGCCATGACGAGATGTCGAAAAATTCAAATGGATTTTCTGATGACCAAGTAAGAGCAGAGACGTCGACAAACCTTGTTTCTTGCGTGGTGTTGTACTATAGGGGTCTTTGGAAGACGTTTATATCACACAGTTGTTACAGATATTATTGTTGTTGTGGGTAGTGAGAATTGTAGTTGTTGTAGTTGTATTAGTTGGTGTTAGGTAAAAGAGAGTTGAGTGCTGTTAGTAGGATATTCTATTTGCTAAATATTTATTTGATTTTCAGTAGGAAAGTTAGGTCAAATGACATAAACGTGCTCTATAAAAGAAAGCGAGTATAGTGTAAGTTAATTGTCTGTGTATATCGTATTTGTGTATTTGTTGTGCATTCTGTTTTTATTGAGTTTAGAGTGTTGACCATGCAGAAGGTAAGTGTTAAACAACTAAGTAAATAGTCATTGGTATTGGGAACTGGTTCGTTTGACACAAATGCTGATGATTCGATATCCTCATTGCAGTTTTACAATGTGAGGGAATGTTTTATGATATATAATTAAATAACTTAAAACTTTTACGGAAATTTCAGCAATTTCGTCGCTCAGTGTTTTCCAGATTGAAGTTTCTCTAAATGAAAATTGAAAACAGTACGTAATTGATTATAATTGATAATCATGTCGGACGGCCTTGGCTGGTTGTAGATCGACTGATACGCTTTGTAAGGAGATTTTTTTTATATCCACGGTAACTGACATACCTAGTATTCACTGATGCAGAAGCACTCTCGTGATGTTCATATATTGTATATTAGCAATAGTAAAGAAAGTTGTGAGAGTAGTCGTAGGTTTAGTTTTGCTGTACTAGTTTTGGTCGAAAATTGGTTGTAACAGTAGTAATAGTTGTATAAGTTACTAATAGTAGTTACAAGTAATTTATTTTTTAGTTTTTTTGATAATTCGAATGTTGTTCGCTTGTTACAGTTTGCTATGAGAGGCTCGTCAGTAAAGATCGTTATACGACGTACAAATAGTAAATACAAAAGGTAAACATTATATTGAAACACTCGTACAACACAAGATTATATTATTTTAGGTTGGATTAGAAATCAATTTGATATACGATATACGAAATAAAACCTTGCTCAAAAGAAATTAGGAGAATGAAATGTGTGTCATACCAGGTGTGGGGGGTGTGCTACCTCGTGATGGCTCCGCACCTGCTTGTCCCGCACCTAGATTCCCGCTAGATGAGCCCTTTGTGCCGTACAGTCTTGAGGGTCTAGTTTGATTCTGAAACCATAATTAGAAACGGCGTTAATAAGTTGTGTGGATAGATATACTACTATGAATATATCGAGTACCTGCATGCGAATGTTGTCTAGCTTAGCGGGGCTGGGTATGAAGCCCACATCACAGCCTTCCTTAACCAGTCTCCCAATCCACCAGTTATTGTCAAACTTCTCCTTGATGTGCAGGAACTCCCGCATATCGAATGAAACTGCAGCACCCTGTACAGGCGAGTCGTCGTCGATAGCACCATCGTATGCTACGTTGGTTCGCACAGCGAACGCTACTGGTTTGCTCTGTTTATAATATAAAATATTGTTAGTAGACATTCATTTCATTACATGATTTCATATCTCTTAATTGACTTACCCTCGCTTTATCCAACTGGCTTAAGGCCTGACGTTCCTTTTCTCGCCGAAGCGATTCTTTTTCCTCGTCTAGCGACAGATCGGATGACGGTTGTGAGTAGTTTGAGTCGGCAGAACCCTAAAACAAACAAAATACATGTGTATATGTAAATCATCGAATTTTTTGGGGCAATGTGTTGCATTTTTATTTACTTATTCTAACAGAATTCTTTAGCTATATGACAACATACTTCAAAGTTTTCTCTTGTTAAGAGATTTTTAACAGATTTTATATATTTAACTTAAAGCACGCATAGTAAAATCCAATTGGATGATTGCCAGACTCTCTGTGTCAGATGGTACTGTGAGCACAACATTTTTTGCCGTATGTCAGAGATCAGAAAAAGAGTTTGTTTATCTCGGCATTCATTATTTATTTATAGTATATTGTTCATCAGTTCAATTAAATTTGTTTTGGATCAAGATACGATTTTTTGGATCGACCGCGTTAGTTGAGTGAATTGTCTAAGTCTAGCCAAGAATTTGTGTCAGAATTATATTTTTTTAAGAAAAACCTAGACATTGTTAATGTATTCCGAGACTTTCAAAACATTGCGGGCAATATGTTGCCAGTTGCCTATTATATAGTACATACTATATGTGAACTTTAAATGACAGGGGAATGCAATAATGTTTTATCACCTGTGTGAATAGTTTATTGTATCCGCTTTGGTATGATGTGTATCCAAGGCCAAATCGAGATTCTCGATGATGGCCTCCCTGAGTTGAGGGAGCATCTGAGGAGGATGCACGCTGCACCATGGGCCTGTCAGCCCGATAATCTTCTTCGAATGAAGATATTTTGATGGTCTTCCACACACAATGCGATAACAACAAACTTAGCTGCCAATGCCACAGCTGATGATTGGATAGGAACGAGGATGATGATGATGATGATGATGACGACAATGTTAGCGACAGCAACGGCAACCACGACGAAGGCTACGGCGACGGCGACGACGATGACGCGCCAACACGCAACGTCAAAGGAATGTAGCAACGTTTTAGGATATGATAGATACGATTTGCCTCGCCCACTGGCACTGTCTATGCTGCTGCTACTGCTAATGCCATTCACGACTTGTGGCACGCCGTTGTTTACAGCTTGGACACCAAGCGGCAATCTGCAATGCGCATTAGGCAATTGGCAATGGCGAGTCACAGTTCAACTGATAGGACAGTTTGAGCGAGAGACAGAACGCAAAAGATAGTGATTGTGATACCGATGAAAGGGAAGTGAAGTCTGCAGGCCGGAGCCACAGTGATTGTATACGAAGAATGGGTATGTGGTAAATAGTAAATTTAACTGGAAAGGCGCTCACACACGCCGACTTCCGCAACCACCGACTTCTTCTTCTTCTTCTAGGGGATAAGCCCCCTCACTACCACGATGCGAGAGTCTCTGAAATATTCGCTTTTTCTTTTTTTTCTTGTACCGCGGTCCTACGCCGTTTTGACGCGATTCGATACTGTATTGGCGCCTCCGGATGCTTTTGTTGTGATTTAAAAATAGGTATTTTGTATGTCAGTCATTTGACCACGATGCGCATTTCAGTTTTTCAGTATATCGCAAGGCACGCAAATTACTGGAAAACCCCCTCCGAATAAATGAACTAGCAACATGGAGCAAGGGGGAAATTTGACTTTTTCTTTTGCTTTTTGCTTTTTCTTTTCCTTTTTTTGTCTTTCTTCTCTTTTGTTTCAGCTTGCGTGGCTGTTTTTGTTGGCTTTATCACGTTGTTTCGCACTGATAGAGCAGTGTTTGGAGTGGGGTATGCCCTATATGTTTTATCGCACTTTAATTATGGATATTCTAGCTATGTATATTCACTCCAATCCGACCGATTTAAATACCGTTCCCCCTCGTCTAGTTCACGACTTTGATAGTCGCATTCACAGTCGCCTTCACATTCGCATTCAACATTCACTCGAACTCAATTCCGCACGCTAACTGAATCGTTTCTGTATTTGGAATACGAAAAATTTTGTTTCGTTTCGGGAAAAATACAAAAAAAGGAGAACGAAAGCAGTGTAGAGTTTCCCTTAATTTCCAGTGCGTAAATGTTGTTGCTCCGCTCCCACCCATTGAACAGTATTCCACTGTGTGAATACATGAATGCGATTGCAAACATTCAATGAGTCCGAAAACGACTGCGAGTACCTATACGAGTGCGATTCGCAAATATCTGTGAGTGTGAAAAATGAAAAAACAACTATGAAATGTAAACAAAATATTTGCTTTTAGCTACCTCTGACATTCAAGTGCAATAAAATCGCCTTTGCTTCACTGTGCACTCACACATTTACTGATTGGCTCATATAAATATACTTTCGCATAAATGCTCTATAAAATCAGTAATTGCATTTGTAATTCAAATACCACACAGTTAACTTTACTTATGCGGATACCATCGTGTTTGGGCATGGAAAATCGATAATTGTCCAAATAAAGCTAAAGGTCGTCCACCTGTTGGCAGACCACGCTTTCCAATTTCATATACTACATGCATTAACAGCTCACATGGGTTTATGGCTTGATATTCGATAATCTTAATATTTTATTTGTACAAAAGCGAATTGACGCAAATTTATATTCTCAAATATTATATAATATATCATGTTGACGTACTAAATATTATATAACAATAAGAAATTCTAAAGGTAATTCTCAATTTTGTTCTTAGAACACAATGGGGCCTCCTCTCTTACCACACACTTCGTCTCAATCATGAGAAGGGACTATACAGATCATTTTTGGGCAATCCATTATCTATCCATCTTAAATAACAACTAAAACATTTCTCATTCAGAAAATATTAGCAATACATAGAAAAACGATATAAATCATAAAGGTGATGTTAATGACCATATCTAAAAAACAATACAGGTCAAGAAATGTTTTATAAAAATAATTTAAATTCTTTAATCTAGGATCAAATTAGAAGATATGTATATTTTTAAATTTATATAAATACAGCTTACTATGTCTAACATATTGTTAAATCAGAATTCTTACTCTATTCAAAAAATTAACAAGTTTGCACAGCTTTTCATAAATATGAGGAGAGTGTGCGGTATAACGTAAACATTCCGTTGCCTACTGTCACTAGCAATGCGGCTGAAAGAGTAAGAGTGAGAGAGAAAGAGGAAGAAATACATTCCAGGTGGAGCACAATTAAAGCTAGAGAGAGAATGAGAGCTGGGGCAAAATGAGATGAGTGAGAGAATTCAAGTGGAAAATTCTCCACTCTTTTTCTGCGCAGGCGTCAGATTTTCATGTTCTACGGAGAGTGCGCTCTTTAGCAAATTGTGCTTCTTCTTCAATTGCTTTTACATTTGTTTCAAATTTGGTTTCCTCTTGCTCTTCTTTTCCTCTTTGCGATGATTGTTTGGTGTGGTGTGTATGTGAAACACTGCCACAGAAAACGCGAATGTCATTTGCCCCCTCCCCTCTACTCCTACCAACTCTTGAAGCAACTGGGTCGCATTCCCCGGCCAAAAGCACTCGTATACGTAGCGAATTTTTGTTTACCTTTTACTCTTTACGTTAATTCCAAATGTGGACTAACTACTAGCAACCACATCGAGTAATGAACTTGTCACAGACTGACGACTGGGTCATTTTTTGCTGTTGTCGCAACTTTGCAATTGCAATCGACAGCACCTCGTGTTTGACCCTTGGCTGTTTGCCCTTTGACCTCCAGTCATATCGGACCGCTCATTATGCCTTACATTACCAGCATTTTACTTAAGCACAGTCGATCAAGTCGATGTCGCCAACAGCTGACCCTTTGCTTAAAGCCTATTAATGTTCGCAGATCGTATTTATTATTTTGCAGCATTATAACCAAATTTACTAGAGAAAATGATCAGACATTTTATTTATATTACTGTACGGTATAAATACATATATTTATAAAACTACACAAACCTCCTGTTATATGTAATAGTTTGTTGTTGAACAAAGTTGTTATAAGCAATCTAATATTCTTAGTTTGTAGTTCTGTTTGAAACTTTTTGGGATGTAGGTAAATCCGGATTGTCCTGAATAATCTGAACGCACAACGGTATACCAGGTTATCATGTTATTGATGAAAGGCCAAGAGAATGCAAATGAGAAATGTAAAAAGATAGAGAGAGAGAGAGAGAGAGAGATTGAAAGAAAGTGACGTAGTGCTGTCCAACATGCGCCCAAGATCATTTGCGAGCAAGTGTATAAAAATAAACGCACCGGGCCTGCTTTGAGAAAGGGAGCACGATGGGGAATGGAGGGGTGCTGCTTTATGTCTATAGTTATTGTCATGTCTGTGTCGGCTATACGGATCTGGGTCTTGAGTCTGTTTACACTTACCCGACGGTTTTTATTCCTAAAGGGTTTATATGATTTGGTCTTGTGCTTGGCGCCGAGATGCAGCTTCTTCATTTTGGCTGTGGTGATATTTTGTGTTTTGGGGTAGAGTGTGTGTTAAGTAAGCCAGGTGGCTGCGAGAGGATGTGTTTAGGTGTGAATTAATGTAGCAGTTGGTTAATCACCACTCAGAGAACCACTTGATGGTGGCACTTGGCCCCAAATAAATTATGCAATCATTTGCGACCGAAGAAAAAAATATAAATTTATTAAAACATAAACAATCACTCAGGCTAAATGGCCATTCAACTTGATGGTCAACATTAAGATAACACACTCGCGCTCACACAGACACAAACGGACGCACGTAGCCTCGTGTAATATGATTAATCATTGGATTTCAGATCACTTTGGCATTTCCATTTTTATTGTTGAACTACAGCGACAACGTCAAAGACAATTAAACGAGCTGCTGCTTAGATCGACCACAAACGCAAAGACAGCAGTTCCGACTGGGACTGAGTGGACACGATGTAGACGACGATGTCGATGTCAGAGTGGATGTGGATGTATGTAGATTTGGTTGTCGAGATGCCGCTGACTGCGACATTATTTTTGGCAGCCGAAGCATAAATGTAGCTCTCGATAGCGAGAGGAGAAGCAGTAAGAGCAGCTGCTGTTCGGAAGATTATCATCGCCACGCTGTTAAGCAAAGAGCTGTTCTCTATTGCAGCGCATAATGAAGTGTTTACAGCTAGACGAGAGCTCATGCCGATAACTATGGTCTACCCAATAAGAAACTTAGATGATCATCTCAAAACATAATCCATGTGATGCTGAAAGTCAATTGCAATTCTTGCCTGGGTGTCTGATGCGCTAGAAATTCCAACTGGTTACAATTGTTACAGGTTACGGATTTGTCTGTTTTTGATTTTCAATTTATTCTAATTTCAGAGTGTGTCATCACCTACCTAAATTATATTATTAAAATAAACATTAATTATAAATAATTAGTTAATGGAGAATAATTAATAAATCAATTTTCGTTGGTCGTTATCATTGCATCGAAGCCGTTTGTTGTATGTCTAATAATAGTGCACTATTTTCAGGTGATCGGGAATATATGCGTAACTTGGCAGTTGGTCGCTGTAGGCTCCAGCGGATCCATAACTTTCTGTAGCTGCGCCACTGCATGGAACTGGAGTCAGATTTGGTTTACAGCTAAACAGATAGTTCTCTGGGCAACGGGGCGACGGAACAGCAGCCCCATATGAGGGGCCAGGAACTGTACAGGAGCCCGAAGCAAGAGCAGCAAAGCCGATGATAAAAATTATTACTGATAACTTCATGGTCTAAATCTGAGGCCAGCTGGCGATACACTGATTAATCGATACTGATCTATACGACATTTTAAATGTTGAAAAATATACAAATGGCAATTGGGCATTTTGTGCAGAATCAATTGCTGTGTCAGCTGAATTCTATTTTTTGTTTTTATTAATATGTATATAATTGTGGGAGTGGTTTTTTGTCATCAGCTGGGTGTAAGCATTTTTTTTTTTGTTAATTTCAAGAGTCTTACTCCATATCATTTTTTTGTATTACTTTTATTTTGGAATTCTTTGAACTAGATTTAAGAAATGCAAATTAATAATATTTAAAAAAAAAATTTCAGTTGTGTACATTTTATTTTCTGTATATTTATAGGAACTAACTGAACGACGGCTAACGAAAATATTTAGAATATTTTTGATCATATTTTGATATTAATTAAGCACTGCAAAGAACAACTCGATCTTTTAAAACCCCCAAATATATATAATTGTTTCACTTTTAATAACATTCAATTGCATACTTTTAGGGAAACATATATTTCATAAATATTTAAATACAGATATTTATTTCTACACCAGGTGGCGGTAAGACATTGACATATGAAAACAAGAGTTGTTTGTTTTCGACATGAATTTTCTTAACATTAATAGAGGTGCATAGTTTTGTACTTTTTTGTTGGCTATATGAGATTCATCATATTTGAAGAAGACCCAAGACAAAGCGTTGATTATTGATAATCGATTACTGACTATCGTTTCTGGCATATTTCTTTATTTGTCGCTAGGTGGTGTTTTGCCAGACCATCACAAATAATTTCATTTAACGTTTCATATGGTAGATGGCGCAAACCCTTCATCACTCACTAAGTACTAAAAATATTTTATCATAACGAAATAAAAAATCCCTCTTATATAAGAAATATATATAATTAGGTTTTATTGGTCGGGAATAATTGCATATTGTTTTCGCTACTAATTGTTATTAATTTATTTAGTAAAAATGGATAGCGAATAGTTCAAAGTTGAGCCCTCTCAATTGAAGCATTTTTTTTTTGGTATTCAAGTGTTCTAAATTCGTAGATAAAAGGTGTAGTTTTCAATTCCGTAAAGTATAATTTTAATATTTTACAAGTGCATCTGCTTCAATGATGTGATTCTATGACGCAAGTGCTTAGACCAAAGTCGCTTATTCAAGCAGCTGTTTAGGGGTAAAAACTAAGACTGAAAGAAGCGGACTATCAAAGGAAAAAGAAAAAAATCAACCAAAAATTAGTCATTTAATAAATTATGCGAAAAGTAAAAATTTATAATTTATTAAATGTAATTTTTTAATCAACTCGTTCTGTAACGATTACATTCCTGTAAAGGGTGGTCAGTTTGATCGTCTTGGTGATTTTCATTAAAAAATTGTTATGCTTCTGTTATTTAAGTGGAATTATCAGCCTATTTCTATTAATGCCGTACTTTTTTGAAATTCTTAAAAAAAAAAACAAAGTCGAAAAAATGAAAGGAATAGACAGAAGTAAAATGCTTAAAGAAAATTACTGAGACGATAAATTTGTCCATTTTGTATATAAATATGATCGTTGCAGAGCGGGTTGCTTATTAGTATTTGAAAATAAAATAAGTAGATTTAATTGATGAATAATAAATAAATTTATACTTTTTGAATGCTCTCAGTGTTTCATAATTTTTTAAATTGCTAAATTGTGGTTGGTTTGTTTCTTTTGCATTTGATATTATTCTTCTTCCTGCCTGAGTTTGTAACTTTTTCACCTTTAAAAGCTGTTCGCGTGATGCAGTTTTGGTGTAAGCTCGTGCATCATGGAACAGCATCATAGAACAGCATCATTGAAGCAGGTGCCCTTGGTCTAAATAGAGAATTATGTCGCATATAGAGAGTGCGGCGAAAAGTTTAAGTTTTCAAAAAATTTCAATGCTGCAGCCCTAAAGAGGACATCATTTTCAAATGCAAATGCTTTCACATTTGTCAGTTATAATTGGCAATCGATATAAATAATTTGAAGGAACATCTCCATTCATAATAGGAATTCTCTTTGCAGCGGGTTCCATTCAAATCAAATAAGCAGAAAAAGCAATTGATCGTAAATTTTATTGTTATATTCTAGAAGGAAATGGAACGGGATACATCTGAAGAGACAAATTAAGGTAGAGGAACTGTTTGGGATTCAAATTGTGCTCTGCATAGCCCGCAGCGCGGAAAATAAGAGAGAAGAGGGGAGACGACTGCGGCAAACTTCTAAATTTGGGTAAGCTTAGTATCGATGGGTTGAAGCGAACCTAAGCGATCGAAACCTGCAATTATCCACATGCAGATCTCGACGTGGCGAGGCATCCAAGTCCACAAACTGGTCGCAAGCGCTGTTCCAATTTCGAGACTTTAATTTGGATTATAATCATAGGAGTAAGTTTGCGTGCTGGCCTTGGCAGTAGGGCACGGCCACAGCGTCAGCCATAGCGTCAGCCACAGCCACGAGCAAAGGTAAGGCCCGGCTCCAGGTACAGGTCAGGTATAGATAATGTGAAGCCGTTTTGATTGCCTGTCGACTGCTAACGGTAAACAAATAACTCGCTAGCTTTTTTGTGTGTGTATGTGTAATTCATCGTTGGGGAATTGATGATGAATGGGAAAAGTCAATGCACAAGTCGCCGTGCACTTCATGCATTTGGACAAATCCTCCCGCACGGCACCTGCCACTGCTTGGAGGCACACACAAAATCGCGTAGCAGCTGCATTCGTTCACTTCCAAGTTCTGCGTTAAACAAGCGGCGAATATTTCGCGGTACTTAGCAGTGGCTAACCCCTTGTCCTAGGGGCATGTTTGTACGCACATATGTAGATCTACCCCTTGCCGCACCTAACACATTTTTATTACTTCTAATTTGATCGGTGGCGACGGCGTTGCAACGCAATGTGTTGCCATTCGCCTGGTAATTTAAGACAATGTGCCACATTGCCACAATGCCGCAAGCAGCCGGCCAATTAAATATGAAGCATTTCTTGTTTCTTGTTTGTGTTTGTGTTTGGGTTTGTGTTTTGGCTACGTTGGACGGCGCGTGCGGTTGGTCAGCGAGGTTACTGGCCGAAAGGATGGCTGATGAAATGCCACAGTCTGTTCTAAATTAAATTTAATTAGTTTATTGTCTGAGGCAACACCTTTCCGGCCGCGGTTAACAAGCACAGCCAAACCATAGCAGCGAGATACCGAAACAAGAGAGGACTCCAAGTTGTTGTCGTGTGCCATGTGGCAGCTGCAAACATGGGTGCAATCCCCTTACGCTAGCCCTCGCCATCAGCCCCACCATCAGTGCACAGGAAACAGGATCGAAATGGGGACAACAATGCGGCGCGCATCCTTTTGTCCTAGCTGCTGCAATCGCCGTTATAAGTGGCCCATTAGTTTGGCTTTGGTGTCAATTGCCATTTAAGCGCAATTTCCTTCCACGCCTTCCTTTACATTTATTGATTTTCCCCTTTTCACAATAGACGACTTCTATTATGTTAGGTGGTAGGGCTGACTGGGCGCCACAAGTATTATAAATGCCGCAACTGCAATTTATTTCTCAGAGATTCTCTTGATACGAGTCGTTCAGTGGGAGTCAATTTAGGTCAAATTATTCGCAAAATACTTAAATGGAACAAGAGAACATTTTCAGGGTTCAACATTTTTACAATCTACCAATTATTTCGAAGTAATGGCAATATAAAAATTGTGGATGTTTGTGAATAAACTTTCTATATGAACATGTATGTTGTCTATTCCTTACAAATTGGTCATGGTAAAAAGAGTTCATGGGTATGATATTATCTGCAGTTGAGTATTATATCGGGCGTACCTGTGGTTCCGCAATTCTCTTTGGGGGGGTACAAAACAGCTGGTTTGTTCAGTTGTACTCGTATTGTCTACTATATATATATGGATACATATACATATAGAGTCGGGGGCCTTCTATATGCACATATTGGCTTGTGTATGGGATTCTTTTTTGCAATGCTTTCTCTATTCGGCTGAGAATTTGACTTTAATTGAATTCAGTGTATTGGCGATGGGGGCTGCACTCATCTGAAAAGGTAACAAGAAATCGATGGGTATAATTACTAAGTACAGTTAATACTCGCCTATGACGACTACAAGCTGAATAAATATTAAGATGTTAAGATTAAAAGCGAAAAGCCCGAAAAATATATGCACTACAGAATATAGACACTACATCTCATGTGGTTTAAAGATTCGTATATCTGTGAGGTTCAGCGAATGTGTTTGTGTGAGCGTGCGAGTGCAGAGTACATTTTTTTTTTTTTTTTTTTTTTTTTTTTTTTTTGGTTTTTGCAATAAGAATTTCAAAGTCAAGGTCAAGTGAAACATTTGGTTTCCCTTTTTTTGTGGTTTTTGTTGTTTTTGACTGTTTCCTTTTTGGTGCCTGCTTCTCCGTCTGTTGCTTCGGCGTTCCCGCGGGCACTACACGTGCTTTTGTATCTGTATCTGTATATGTATCTGTATATGTGCCAGTATCAGCGTCTGTTACGAGTATCTAAGAGCTACGCATGCGCAGTTTGTATTGCTGCTGGGGACTGGACTTGCGACTGTGGATGTGGATGTTTATGTTGATGTTGATGTTGTCGTGGCCACTGTCCAGACGACGCCGTCCTGCCTGCCTGCCTTCCTGCCTGCCTGCTTGCCTGGCTGTTGTCATCGCTCTCTGCAGTTCACTTGAAGAAGCACAAGTACAGAGTTAGCCCTCAAAGTTTATTGTAGACTTTCAGAATACCCTTGCATCAATGTACTACAAAGTCTTTCATTTAACTGATGTGAAGTTAATTCTGTCCACTGCTACCATGCAAAGAGCATTAGTCGGTCGGTTTCTTTGATAATATTGAATAAACTTAACTTTTTCGTTGTTGTTTCAAATGTTTGTACTGCTGTTACGGCTTCAGATGAATGCCATGTGTTGGTTCTGCTCTGACAAGGAATTCCAATGTTTTTTGCTGCTGCTCAAAGTTAAAACCCCAAATCGAAAACGACTTCTCTTTTGTTTTTGTGATTCGCAGACAGGGACCAGACAGTTAATTGCTGCAATCGGCAGCTAGTTACAATTTCAAATAATACTAGTCGCTCCTCCTTGCCTACATACTGGGCAACCACTTGTATATGCACTTTCCTTAGTGCGCTGGCTCATCAGTTCAATGAACTATACAAAACTGAGTAACTCTTAAATAATGTTACTCGCAGCACCAAATTCCTTACTGATCAACAGAATGACGTGGCATGCATTTTTTTGAGAGGTTCGCAGCGACACAGCATGAGTTATCGTAAACCAGCTACAGTAAATGCAAAAGGATCATCTTAATAACTTTGAATGGAAATACTGGTAAACTTTATCCAAAGTTAATAATGCGTTAAATAATATAATTCAAAAGAAATAATCACTAATCTAGCTTCAAGTATTCAGAGATTAAGCGAAACTAATACATTTTTGTTCAATTGTTTTATTTCAAAATTCAGCATAAACATTTTATAATAAGAACATATGATATATTATACAAGAAAATACAAGAGTATACGAATATTTTAGATGGAATTCGGTTGTCTGTTAGAGAGTAAAGCATTTCCGTTCCGAACGTTGGTCTTGAATTTTAATAACAGTTCCCTTCATATTTCATAATTGCGGTGTGTTGCACATATTTTTAAGCAAAACGCAATGGAATTTAATTAAGTTACTGCCGTGTAGTCTGCCAAATAAGACAGTAATTAATTCAATCCCTTTTTTATGGATTTCATGAACATTATACTAATTTTAATTGATCGAACCTTTTCCATCTATTGTTGAAATTCTATAGTAAAAACATTGATTATTATTAAATAATATAATAATAATAATAGTTAATAGATAATAAGGGTGCCTACTTATTTTGCTATTCTAAGGCTGAGGAAATATAAACAAAAATTGTTAAATATTCGAAACTAATTAATTACGATAATATTTATTGTTTGTTTCCTATAGAAAAATAATAATAATAGTTCTATTAGAATGTTATCACCCAATTCTATAAAATATTAGGCAGTACTTTATTTAAGGTTGAATATGCCGTGAGGCAAAATCACCAAAGTGGCAATTGTGAACAGCCCTGGAGTAACGTGGCAGGAATGAGTTTAATCTGGCCACTGGCAACGTCAGAAACACAGACTGAGTCAGAGCAAGACTCAGGCAGCCGAACAGTTGAAAAGTTGAACAGAACGAAGAGTCGGGTTGCTTGTAAGCACAAGCCCCGGTTGAAAGCGCGTACCCAAGAGCCCAAGTGTAGCGCAAATGGATGGATGGACATGGTCGCTCGCACTTATTAATGCTTAATAAATGGCATTTCATTTCTTATTATTCTCGAACTGGGCGCGACGTGGATGTGTCGGAGGATTTTATTGCAACTGCGGCTGTTCTCATTGTGATTATTGTTGTTGTTGTTGTAAATGCGAGTCGATATATTGGCCATGACTAAGGATGCACACAGGCACACTGTCTGTCTGTCTGTCTGACAGTCATGCAAACAGGTATTCAGTCAGTCCGTCAATGTGTGCTAAAGTAATTATTTCATATGAGCTAACAATGAGGCTGCAAGTCTGGTCATTGCTTTGAGCGACTGATGATGGTAAGATGGACGTGGAAATTAAAGAAGCAGGCAGACTGAACCATCCTTGGTTCCGACCGCCTCATGATAACCGTTTTCAATGCTTTTAACGACTCAGCTGTAGCGTTGTCTGCTCATTTTTAAAGTACTCGGGAATGTAAATGAAGCGGGTGTCTGTCGCAACTTTTAATGTTAATGTTCGAGGTCTTTTAGGTCATTGCACTTTCTTTCACATGAAGGTTTCCTAATGTTTGCTAAATGGTGTATTATACATCTTACATTTAAAGGGATTTCATAATTACTAGTTATTTCTAAGTATACTCTACATTATAGATGTATCAAACAAAAATGTACGCGCTGGAATGAATGTTGGGTCTAGTTTTTGAAATTCTCTTTCCCGCCAATCAAACCAACCCAAACGATATGTTATCGAGTTTGAGTAATCGATAAGCGGTCATGCGCACACTCTCACAGTCTCTCTCGCTCTCTGCGAGCAGAACTCAGTTCATTTGTTCGCTTTGAACAGAGAGTTTGGTTGTCTGGTAAGAGGTAACCGATTTTATAATTATTTGTATGGTATTTTAATAAAATATTTTAAATTAAATTTATTTATTTTGTAAAGGTAAATTAAAGAAAAATTTAATATAATATCAACTGCTAACACGCAACAAATAAGTACAAGTGCGAACTGAACTTGTTCATCTCGTTTTGACTAAATGACTCAGTTGGCTCTCTGAGAGCAGAAGTGTGTGACCATCAACTATGCGCATTGTTTTGTAAAATCGAAGACGCGTTGTGTGAATCTCAACAAATATAAAGGTAAAATTAAATAGACACAAATTTAAAATTGATGATTTTGTGAATTTATATGAAGTAGTGGTAGTAATTTAAACTAAAATTAAATCAATTTAATTACAGATGCAAACACCTGCCGCAATTACAGCATCAGCGCCAAGCGGCAGCAATGTCTCAGGGGACTCTGCGGCTGCCCCACTGCGAGCCTGCAGTACAAGCGGCTGTCGGGTAAGCAAATATGTCGAATTGACCAAGCGCAAATGCGCGCAGTTTGTGTCGCTGCCCTACATTATGCCCAAGCCACTGGTTGTCAACGGGAAGACATCAATATTTCAAGTTGGTGGCGAAATGGCCAAAATGGGCGACATACCATCGCTTGCCGCTGCAGCCGCCTCCGGCAATGGGCAGCCCATCTATCGCATTAAACCAGGCACACATGCTCATGTTATCAATTACGTGTTTATTGACGAGGGCTCTGACTCCATGGAGAAGGCAAAATCAGAGGATCAAGAGGCAATGCGCATGCTGATTGATTCTCAGCGGGAAAGCGCCACAGCAAAGCTACAAAAGCTGATAACAACACATCGTGGTGTCGGGCCGACAACTGTGTCCGCCACAGTCACTCCAGCAATTCCAGCCCCTGCAGTTGCAAAGCCCACTGTTGTGTCCAATACTAATATTGCCACAATTTCAACTAACAGTATTGTGACGAACATGCAGTCATCGACCTATAAGCATGTGACTACGCCTCAAATTCATCCAGATTTGTCCATTGCTAGCGTTGCAGGAGCCTTGCCGCGCGCGGCTGCTCCCCCACTCGTAATAGCACCTGCACCCTCTACAGCATCCACATCGAAGCCAGCTGCAATTTCCGGATCTCAAAGCAACCAAAATGTTCTAAAGCTGCAAGCTGAAATTCTGAAACTACAACGCACTGTGGCCCAACTGGGTGGTGCTGCGCCTCGCTAATTGACGTGCTCATACTTATATGAAAACTTGTTCTACCAAAAACATTTATAAGATTTAGTTACACTGTTAATAAATTAAAATATTTAAATTTAGCAAAATCACTTATAAAGTGTTCTTACATATGTTTAGAAGTTGAAAATTTGTCTCCAGAATAGAGGGCTATTTTATGGATCTCGAGTAATTAATGAAACCGACGCTGCGGCGGATAAAGTTGACGTTGAGGCCATTCTGGCAACATCGCACAGATTCGCCATACACGAGTTGGATCTCAAGCGGTCGTAAATGTAGAATTTTATGTGTCATACGTTGTCCACGTCCAGGCGAAAACTTTGCAATCGAACGTAAATTAATTTTTATGGTTTTGGTGTGTTGGGGCCACAAAAAACAGAAACAGTAACGACGAACAACTGAGGTGGGCAGGGTCTCCATTTTTTGTTTTGTTGCAATCAGAAAGAAGGACTCGAAACGTGCAATGCTCGGCCCATTTCTTTTTTTTTCGAATCGCGAAAAATCTGTATATCATGACAAGTATTTTGAAGTTATACAAATGGCATTTTATAATGAAGCACTTATATAAAATATAAAGTATAGTTCCTTGGTATACGAGTGTATAGTAAATGTAAAACCATGAATTTTGAATATATGAATGTAGTTTAAAGATTCTTTGACTGTCAGCTCCATATGTTTACCATTGTCTATAGAGTGATTGCAAAAATGTAATTGGAAATATCATAGTTAAAAACGAATTTGTTGACATATGGATTATTTTCAATTTATTAACATAATAAGCTACCATTGAAAAGCAAACCGTATTGGGAATTTTTGAAACACTAAGTGCCGAGATCAGGACATGGATAACAGATTCAGAGAAGCTAGCACTCACTGCTAAGCAAACGAAGCAACGATCCTCTCGACTGGCATAAAAAGTAACGAATGTGCGCAATAATAAAAATCATTAAAATAAAAATGTTTATGAGAGTGCATAAAGACGACTTTATGGTAGCGGAGCGTCGAGCGCGGGAAGAAGACGGCCGAGGCCAGAGCACTTGATAGCTCGATGCAAAAATGCCCAACGCTCAATCCTCGCGTTCAGTTTGAGAGTCTCACACGAGTGCGAAGTGTTTGTGGTTGAGGGAGGCACGGGTATGTGAATGGGGGTAAAAGTATCTGCGCATTTGTTTTGCCTGCCGCTCTGCTCTTTGTGCAGGCACTCATCAGAGATCACACACACACACACGCAGACTGTGGAGGGATTGGGATTCGGATTGGGATGCTAACTCATTTTGGCGGCTGCGGCTGCTGCTGTTTCCGCTGCTCTGCTGCGCCAGTTGCGACTGTGACGAGGCAACTCCAAGCAACACAAGCAACAGTCAGAGGCGCAGGCGCTCAGCTCAAAAATAATTTGCAATTTCTGAGAAATACTCACTTTGCGCTGCTTGCGCTGACTTTATGCGCTGCCATCGTCACCGTCACCGTCATCGTCAGCGTCGCCATCGTCATCGCCGAAGCTTCTCAAGAACCTTACCAGCTTTGCGTTGTGGCCGTAATGAAAATTAAAATACGAAACACTCAAGCAAAAGGTCGGCCAAGGAGCCAATGAGCAGGCGCAGGTCCCCAAGTTTACGTCTCGGCCCTTACCGCTGCCCCTCTCCCTTTAGCCGGCCGACTGGTCACTTGGTCGGATTGCTTGTCGTTATCTTGTCATGTCAAAATGGTCTTACGAAAATGTATCTTTTGTATTCCAAGTGCAAATGAGCAGCGGAGCAACAAAACCGCAGTGTTCCCCGTGCTCCACTCCTCCTTGCATTCATCCACTGAGCACGCAGTTGTGTTTCCTTTTATTTGTTTGCTCACTCGCAATTTTTATGCCTTTATTGTGTTTACTCTTTGCCTTCGTTTCTGCAAATGCTTTTAAGACTTTAAGACTTTTTAGTTTGTAGTTGAGCGTACAAATTTGTACCCCTTGGCAGACATCTCCTCGCAGTCTCCCTTCCAGCACCAACAGACTCACAGCCACACAGGAGCGTAAGGAACAGGATTGACCACTCTACACCAACTCATCAGCGCGAGTACGAATGCGAGCACGAGTGTATGAGTCTCAGTTTTAGTCTCAGTTTCAGTCTCTGTGAATCTGTATCTTTTCTCTGTTCTGCTCGTCCCTGAAGCTGCGACTCAGTTCTCTGGCTACGCCTGACGATGATGATGACACAACATGAAAAGGTAAAAAACGCAGAAAAATATTAAATACGCTACGTCGCTGCCTTTTGACAGCGGACGTAAATTTGCTTTTGCCCCTACCCCTGTCCCTGTCCCTTTGTGTGTCCCTGCTTTTGCCCCTGTCCCTATCCCTCTCCCTGCCAACCACCCCCACCCCCATCCCTTGATGCTTGTCGGACTTTTTGCCGTTTAATTGCACATAAGATCAGTTGGTCGCTTGGATCGGTCGGGAGATCGGTCGGTGTGTGGACGCGAGGCACCAACTGTGATTGTGAGCATTTCTTGGCAATTAAAATAGAGTGTAAGTTAAGGATGCATAAAACGCTGATCTTTATATGTATAGCACTTCAGTGCTTTTCTGTCACTGGATATGACCTTCTTCGAGAGCTCTTTTGCCACTGTCTTCTGCCCAACCCATCCTCGTGTGCGTACTGTGCAGTTTTTAATGTATTCTTGGAAGCTCGGATTGATCACATTGCATTGCTCGAACATGCTTTTATATGTACAGAATATCGGAATTCCTTGCGAAGTGGTTACTATTTAAATTATATTTTGCTTCGTCTCAACTCTCTGTATTAGTTACTTAGCAAGTAAGAATGCTACAGTCCAGTGTGCTCGACTGAGAGATACCCGCTACCCATTTTGAATAAAAGCTAAATATTGCGGTATTCAAAATATACCAAAAATACTAACAGTATACCGAATGGTATTTTTGGTATATCGATATAGTACCACATTCAAAATATACCCTAGATGGCACAATATACCAGATTTTTAGACAAAGCAACTGAGACCCCTAGCAAGTTGGCGTTTTTGCCCATATAAAAGTATTTCTGTAAAAACTTAAACAATTTTTATTTGATTCCAACCAAATTTTCAGGAATCACAATTACTATAGTTATTATTGTATATACCAAAATTCGCGACTCTAGCTTTAACGCTTGTTATTCGATTTTTGTTGATTTGCGGGGGCGAAAGTGGGTACAGCAAAAATTTGAAACAAACTTGATCTGCGTGCAAACATAATAAATGCTGTCGAAAAAAAAGTATAGCCCTATGTCTTATAGTCTCTGAGATCCAGTGTTTCATACGGACAGACGGACATGGCTAGATCGTCTGGGCTGTTGACGCTGATCAAGAATATATATACTCTATAGGGTCGGAGATGCCTTCTTCTGTTACATACATTTCGTGAGGGCACAAAGTTATAATAGCCTTCTACCCTATAGGTAGCGGATATATTAAATTTACCCCACATTATTCTTATCTTATTTCCAGTGAAAAAAAAAAAACATAAACTGAAACAATTTAATAATTACAGTAAAGGTTATTCTTGTATACGAATTCGTTAATTTTCGCAATTATCTTACAACAGAAAAATAATTCAAAAAATCATTCTTAGTTCTAATTAAATTGATAATCAATAGATATATCTGCACTCAAAATAACAAATAATTTTAGTATTTGTTTTTTTTCACTTCAGATTGAATTGCCAATATTTAATTTTTATTGCTTTACTTGTATTTAATTTTGTAATAATAACTAATAGGAATTTGGGTAATAAGATCAAAATATGTATAGAAAAATGTATTTTCATAAATGTGTAAATAATATATATAAATAGTTATATATACATGATGACCTTACTGTTTAAGATGTTTTGAATATCTAGCTTTGCTAATATATTTAGGCATTAAATTTGTAAATGCAGTAAATTGATTACAGAACAATTTTAATGGATTTCTTCAATGGCCTACATTAACTTTATCGGGAGCTCACCAAAAATAAACATTGGAGTAGGGTTCTGAAAACATTTGAAATGTGTCAAATTTTAGCGAAGAAACAAATGAATTTAATTAAATTTTAATGTGCCGCACGCCGAAATGATGTAGTCAAATTAAATCTTGCATATCGCCGCCTTGTTCAACGAGAGTTCACACACGCAAGCAAGGAGCTCACTGGGAAGGGGATTTGGGTCTGAGAATTAAATTTTGGACCTGGGGCTGGAGGTTGGACTGGAACTGGAACTGGGACTGGGACAAACAGCAGCAACAATAACATGTGCGAAATTTGTTTAGAAGACGAAGATCAAAGTATGAATTTGGCAATGTTGTCGTTTCCTGCGGCGCGCCGCAACATCAACATGACGAAGAAGAACAACAACAACGCGATAAAAAGACAACAAGAAGAAGAGGAATGCAACAGAGAAGACGAAGAGAAAAAGGAGGAGTGTTGTCCTACCGCATTCTAAGCTCTATTGGCACAAAGACCGACTTTTGCTTTGCGGTGCTTCTGCTTCAGCTTCTGCTTCGCGTTCTTCGCAGTCTTCCTCGCTCTTCGTTCTGCTGTCTTCGCCGGTTTCGCATGCGAAATTTCATTTTAGCTCGTGTATCTGTTAGATACAAATACAGATACTATTGCAGTTTTTGGTGGCATCGAAACTCGTTTCGTTTGCCAGTGTTGCCTTTGTATTTGAGCATAGGACACGCAGACTCACACACACACACACACACACTCGACGTCAGCACTTAACTTTGCTTCCCTTGTCCTCTCCCAGTGTTGCCCCTCTGCGCTTGTGTTTTCCAAGCCTGTGCGCTCTGTGTGTGTGTACGTGCATGAGTGTGTAGCGCCCTCGCGGCATAGTTTGCATTTTCAAGGTCGCCAACTACGCTCCTCTTTCAGCACTCTCAAGCACTTCCAAGTGTGCCTCCACTTCTGTTCCTCCTCCGCCACGAACCTCTTCAAACTTCTTCTGCAGAATTCGCCGAATGTGCGGCCATTTGTCAGGGTCTAACGACTTAAGCAATGCGATTACCCGATATTGTAATCTGCTGCCAGGTAATCTCTGGCCTAGGACCCATTACAACAGACGACGCGTGTTGGTGACACTGAAGTCCATCCAAAAAATAAACTATAATTTTTACGAGTGCCGAACGAGCTTAAAGTTAACACTGAAATCGCTAAGATACTAGTATTTATGCAGTCTCGACGAGTCTGCCTGTAAATCTCTGGCTGTTTGTGAGAGTGCTTTTCACAGGCCGACTCTTGGTGCAAGATTTCTGTGCTGCATGCCCCAACCGCCACCGTCATTTCCTGTCGAATGAGTCACCTGCAGACCCAAATCCTGGATAGCCGCTTCTTTTGCTCGAACCCTGCTGAGTCAACCTAATTGCAAGTAAATAACTAACTAGTAATACATGCACTTAATGCCAAGTGCTCAGCTAGCCAAGCGAATAAGCCATGCAATAAATGTTTGCGCTAATTGAGCAGGTAGCTGTTGACTTACCTTTGAGGTGATCAACGTCAGAGTAGGCGAGGAACCCTGTAAATAAATTAAATAATTTTATTTATATTATATTAAATAATATTTATTACAATATTCAATTTCTAAATATTATTAGAGCAATTCATCTCTTCTTTCGATAAGAGTTAAGTGGAATGCCCAAAAATATTTGATTTACTTTTGTAAACAAAGCAGAAGTGGCCTATTCATATTTGGATTAACAGAATTCTCTTATTTCGCAAATGATGTTCCGATAAATTAAGAAAATCAAAAAAAAAAAATAATTCTTTCGGTTACTAACAAGTAAGAAAGCTACAGTCGAGTGTACTCGACTGTGAGATACCCGCTACCCTCGTTTTTGCCAATACAAAAGTATTTCTTTAATAACTTCGACAATTTTTATCTGAATTTTCAGGAATCATAACTACTATAGTAATTTATTGTTATATACCCAAAATTCGCAACTCTAGCTTTAAAATTACGCTTGTTATTCGACTTTTTTGATTTGCGGGGCCGGAAGTGGGCGTGGCAAAAATTTAAAACAAACTTGATCTGCGTGCAAACATAACAAATGCTGTCGAAAAAAAATTATAGCTCTATCTCTTATAGTCTCTGAGATCCAGTGTTTCATACGGACAGACGGACAGACACACAGACGCACAGACGGACAGACGGACATGGCTAGATCGTCTCGGCTGTTGACGCTGATTAAGAATATATATACTTTATAGGGTCGGAGATGCCTCCTTCTACCTGTTACACACATTTCCTGCCGGCACAAAGTTATAATACCCTTCTACCCTATGGGTAGCGGGTATAAAAATCGTTATAACTAGATGTTGAGGAACCACCCTTAATTAAATGAATTAATTTAGGAATGCCTGCAATTTCCGTCATTAAACAATTGAATCAGGATTGCTCATACGAAAATCTTTGACCTTGCATAAAGAAATCGTTGACGCGGCACACACTCACGTTCAGGTTGCAACTATTGAGTTTTTTCCCAATTTTTTTTACAATTCCACTTGCCGAAACGTGTGCTCAACAAAACGAGGTGAACATCTAATCCCATTTCGGTTCTAGGAATCGACAGAGACCGAAGGACGTCGACGCATGTCGACTATCTTGAGTGGGAAATCACGTATTCGGGATTAATCAGTTGCAATAATTGGGCCAGAACTATCAGCGAGCTGCATCTGGTGCGAAAAATTGTTTGACAACTTTGACAAAAACTAAACGGAGAATGAAATTGAAATCCTTTTTAAATTCCTGGAACATTACTCGCACATGTAATGCTAAAAAATTCAATGATTGCTGCCGTCATCCGCAAAATGTGGCCGTAGGTCCAGTCCATTGAACTCGGCTTAACTCGGCGACAAAAATTTCTATTTAATTTTGTGTAGAAATACGAATTTGTGTGCGTGTCTTTTTTTCTATCTGAAAGCATAAGACATACATATACGTATACTAAAAGTAACACTACAACGACTACGGCAACTAAACCAAAAATTCTTAGCGGCGATTTGGACAAAGGCAATCAAATGATACTTAATTTTATACAGAGAACATGTCTCTAAAAGCCATCATCCAGCATTTTGGTAACTTCTCTTTGGCCGATTAACATAACATGAACTGGAATATCAAAATGGGAATGACCGAAGCACTGGGCACTGGGCATTGGGTATTGGGAATTGGGATTTGGGCATTTGACATGGGCTGAAGGGGCATCATTGGTGCGGTGTGTCAAATGAAGATGGGGCCAAGAGCCAATTCAACTTCGAGGCTCGTACATTAATTAATAATTTCTTTTGAAAGTTGCGAAAAGGCATTTTTATACGCGGGACTAGACGCCTAGTTTGACATCAACCAACTAAAACTAAACAAAAAAGTGAAGTAAACTCATAATTCTCTCTCTCTCTCTCTCTCTCTTTCTCGGTCTAAATCGAGCCAAATATTTGGCCAAAATGATGAGCGAAAAGAATGGAACTTTCTTACATCTAAGGGGCATACACTTTAGCTATAACGGCATTTTCATTTTTCTTTTGTTTCGTGAGCTAACACTTCGATTTCTAGATGGATGGATAAACAAGCAAGAAAGTTACTATATTCAGTCAAAGCAAAACAGTCTCATCCTTATAATATAAAAAATTCATATATTACAAAAATACTAAAATATGTCTAATGCTATATTTGGTATATTGATATAGTACTACTACTGAGTTACTTTTCAACCACCTACACACAAAGTATATAGCACTGAATAGAAATGTTCGATACAAAGTGGGGGACATAATTAGGGAGACAAGCTATGTATGTATAAGATTGTATACTGAAACGCAAAACGATATTGCCTAGATGGGACTGCAATACAAATCGAATCGAATATCTCTACTTCACCCACTGAGAGGGAACTCAATGAAAGCTAACTATATACAAGCACAATCTTAAATCGTATAGAAGTGCTATTGGGGCATGTACTAGGCCGAGCAGTTGGATGGGAATGTGCAGCTGACATAAAACAACTAAAAATAATACAAATACAAAGCGATAAATCTTGTAGGTGAAAGAAAGCCAAGAACGAAGAAATGCAAGCGCTCAATTCAGCTGATGCTGTCTCAAGGAAAGAGATTGGAAATGGTAAAAGGAATGGGAATGGGATTCTATATCAGAACGGGGGAGGAGACAGGGGACACAGACTTCGGCGACTATCCAAAGTACTTTACTCTAATGGCAGTCACACGCATTACCAAAAAAAAAAAAAAAAAAAAAAAAAAAAAAACAACAACATCCAAAATCTATTCTTAACGAGTCTTCGAGAGTATAACGAATGAAAGGGGAGAGCGATGGCGACGTTTTTTTTTCGAATCGCTTTTGAATAAATTTAGTCACAGATCTCAGTGTTGTCGCTGCCTTTCTTTATTTTTTCTTTCCTTTTTAGTTTTCTTCTTTCATTTTGGTAATAACATTTGTCTAGTTGGTATACTTATGTATCTACAACCTATCTGCATGTGTGTGTGTGCGTATGTGTCGAGGTTAGTGTATGATCATAATACATAGATCTTCCTAGCCGATAGATAAGTAAAAAGAAAGCATCTTCTTCATTATGACCACGATGGCAACAGCGAGGGGGAAAGGTATCGTCTTCCATGTAATAATTTTCCGACGCTTCCAGCGGGCAGGCATTAAAAAATGCACCGCTGTCAGTGTCGGCCTCAGCGGCAAACCGCTCGATCAAATTATGTTAATTCGGGTTTAGTGCGAGTATCAAATATTTATTACAGCGGCAATGAAAGAGCCAGCAATACACAATAAGAGAGAGCCAAATATACTTGTGGCGTAGAAACCGGAGAAAACAGTCGCTATGTAGTCACTAATACTTTGTGCAATGACAAAGACTTGAATTAGATATATGGAGGCGGAAGCATCTCAATACACTGAGAAAATGGTTCTATCGTATAATTATGAAATTTCTAATGTAATTGCAGAAATGAACTGAATGAAATCACAAAGTAATCATAATAATTTTGTTGCAAGATAATAATAAATAAGAACAAGATGAACTAGACACTTTCTAATAGCATATTTACTGACTCATGGAATTTTTAAAATAGCAGTTTTAGTAAAAGGAATTCAGAACATTTAGAAAAGTTTTTTTTATTTATTATTATTATTATTATTATTATTATTATTATTATTATTTATTATTATTATTATTATATTATTATTATTATTATTATTATTATTATTATTATTATTATTATTATTATTATTATTATTATTTTATTATTATTATTATTATTATTATTACTTATTATTATTATTATTATTATATTATTATTATTATTGTTATTATTATATTATATAATGCGATATTTACGACTTTTATAGAGCCTTATATATATTTAAATTTAGTTATTTCTTTGAGTGTATAAATATCATAAAATGTGTGCAAGTTGACTCTTTTATATCCATTTGTAGACTCGTTTTACTCATATCAGTGTGTGTGATTGTACTTTTATATGTTGGCAGTACGTACATTGTGAAAAAGTGTGTGTATGTGTCTGTGAAACAGTGTGTGTATCTCCTACACACAATAAGCAGACCAACTATAAAACTTGTATCAAATCGAACAAAACAAAAAATAAAATTTTTATTGCATTCCAGCACTAAAATCTTTGGTTCGATCGTGTGATGCTCAGAGCTGGCCACTAGTTCAACGACAACAGCGCAAGCGTAAGCTGTCTCTGTCGCAGTTCTCCAATTCTCGCCTATCTCCCTCTCTCTCTCTCTATGTTTTCTCTCTCTCTCTCTCTCTCTCTGATCTGTCACAGTGTATCGCCATGTGAGACTGCGTATTGATATTTGATTGTCTCCCCGAAAACCTAAAAACTGAATTGAAACTCTGCCATTGCCTAATATTCCATTAACGGGCTTATTAAGGCAACACGTAGCATTGCCAAGATCGTCGGCAGAAACAAAAACAGAAACAGACCCACACACATACACATACACACGCACTTGCGGACACTCGCACTCACACTCGTGTGCGTGTAGTTTAATAAAAGGTACTGATGCATAAATGGGTGTTTGTATCTAAATTGATCGAATTTGGGGACACACACAGAAGACAACGGGGCGAACACGAGAGCAGCAGCAGCAGATGAGCGGGACGCTGTGCAGGTAGAAATTCCCCCGTGGGCACCATTTGATATAACAGAAAGAAGCCAGCATTAACAACTCCAGCTTCGACTTTGACTGCGACTGCGACTGCGAATGCGACTTTGGAGTTGGACTTGGACTTCAACTTGGGATAGCTGTTCGGGCTCTGTTAAAGCAGGTACATTTTTATAATTTCGTTTCGTGTTTAATTAAAGGTGAAGTTTTAAAGAAATAATAAAGAATTATCGAAGAGCTGCTGGCAACAGAGACCGCTCTACAGATGATGCCCAACGCACAGACACACACGCACACATACACTCGCATACATTGATCGTAAAGCGATGAGACGGGCGACTCTTCCCCCGGCACAGTTGGCTGAAGGGTGAGGGAACTATTGAGAGTCCGATGATGATCATTATGCCATAAATAAAGATCCGTTCCGTTTCGTTCCGTGCAT
Organism: Drosophila albomicans; assembly: GCF_009650485.2. Taxonomy (NCBI): domain Eukaryota; kingdom Metazoa; phylum Arthropoda; class Insecta; order Diptera; family Drosophilidae; genus Drosophila; species Drosophila albomicans. The sequence goes on along the minus strand of NC_047628.2, from coordinate 3,254,007 downwards.
CGGGCAGCTATGGGAAAATTATATAAAGCACTTTTATTGTAGTACAACCTCTTTTTTAGAGCTTCACTCTAAAAATTCGATTATACACGTCTCTCTCCCTCTATCTCTCTTTCTTCCTGAATGCCTATGTGTATGTCTAGTCTGCCTTTGGGTCTTTGTCTCAAGACTATAATTATGCTCAGTTATGATCAAAGTCCAGTTATCACTGCTCATGAAATATCTCAAAGCTCTGGCATTACACCAAAAACTTTTAATTACTTTTTGTTTGGATCAAATCTCTACTGATACTCGTAATTCTCCTAATTCGTTGATTGTTTTTGACGTTTTAATATTTGTATATTATTGTCTTTGCGCCATGTTATCAATAATACATTTTGTTTATTTCAAATGAATTCTGAAAAGTATTCAAATCATATCCATTCGAAACTAAAAACATTTAACAAAAATGAAAACTATATTTTGTATAAAAACATTTTAAGCATATGAATTAGGAAATTTGTCAATTTTTCATAGGACAAAGCAAGCGAAACGAAAATGTTTGACAGCGTAGATGACAAGTGATGTCAAGAACTGACAACTCAAACTAATCATTTCAATTGGAGCTGCCTCCGCCAGCAGTCGGCAGATCGAAGGCAGATCGTCAGAGCAGAGAGCGAACGCGTGCCAAACACTCGGTGGTTCTCCTTGCCACCACGAACCGTGACGATGATGACTATGCTGTGTACAACGATGACGCAGCATTCGTTTGGTACAAACATTTTGACAAATGCGCTTTATTGTTATTGTACCAAGACTAGATTCGTGTGCACGAACTAAACGATATTAAGCGATATAAACACAAATGTATTAAGCAAGTATCTGCAAAACATAATATTTTTTACAAAGCAGCAGCTAAAGAATCTGACCAATCGTTCGGCATTGAGGTAATTGATGAACTCTGGCACGGGCTGGCGTTTATCATGCTTGTACATCTTCAAAGTAGAGTGTTGCAGAGTTGTGCCTGCCTTGGAGTGAAGTGGAGTGGTGTACTTAGGGTTTTATCGTCGAGCCTTTCACCCAATGAGCCAGCGGAGAGTTAACGAAGCGTCGACGCGTCACAGCCGCAAACATTTTTACGACATTGACAACAAGCAACACCCAACACACAACGCAAGACGCACAACAAACAAATGACAACAACATGATGAACAATTTGGGTTTTAGTAGTAAAATCGAGTGTAATAAAAATCTCGTAATTGTTTTTCTTCTTTTTTTTTCTTTTTTTTTTGGCAAAATAAACAGTTGAGGCCCTTGGTACGAAGCTAATTGATTCACACTTTCTTTTTTGGCTGTAAAAAGAGATGTATTCTTCTCAAGATGCCACAGCGGTCGGGTCAAAATGTTTTAGTGTTAAGGCAAACTATTTATAGTGTGGCGACGCGACGCTGCTCTGATTAAATCTTTATTGCCTCACCAAAGTGACATCAGAGTATTATTTAGTCTCGTATTACTAATACTACAACAAGTCGATTAATTGGTCAAATCGAACATGGCAAGTAATCAGCACTTGGTAGTAAAATAGAAAGAAAGATACTCTCAATATAAAATATAATTGTATTATATATAGCAAGCATTTGTATTATAAAATGGAATTATATATTGATTGACAAGGAATTAATGCTTAAAGACCACTGTAAATTTAAAATGTTGAATATTTACTTAGATTGTTCAAATTCACTTTCAGTATACAATATTTTTAAAAGGAGAAAATTATTATTTTATTTCTAATCGTTTCGTGAACATTTAATGCTTTAAAAAAATTTATGAATTCTGTTTGGGGACAATCCCAAACAAAACGAACCGAAATTAACAGTTTTGTAAGATCTGAAATCTCAATTACAACTGATCGGTATCAAGGTAGTAAATGAGTGAGCCTACTCAAGTATAGTAATTCTATTGCCCCTCTTTAATTTAGACAAGATGATGAGGCACAATGGTAATGACGTCTAGTTTTCAGTTTGATGTTGATCTGTTGCCACTGCTTTTTGAGGGGAGGCTCAGTCCAAGACAATGGCACAAAGACAGAGGTCGAGAACAGATAATGATGTGTCGTCAAAACATCAACATTTCAACGTGATGGAGTGACGGATGGCGCGTGAGGATCTCAAAGAAAGAGTGGAAACTCCAAAGTGATACTTGTTGTGTTTGACTATAGAATTTGGGTTTGGTTTTCAGTTTTCAATTTTCAATTTTGGGTTTACGTTTTTAAGATTGGGGTTGAGTTCCCATTCATTCATTCTTTCATTTTCTATGCCTGCCAGTAGCCAGATATAATTATTCAAAGCGCATCTCACAGATTTCTCTATTAGCCGTCTAACCACTTGACATTGGATCACTTAACACGTGCCACCTGCTCTAGCTTTGAAGGATTAGATGCATATAATTCCCATCATCCAGTCATTGCTGCTGACACGCCGCTTTTGTCCCATTGTCAGTTTATCCTTCCGAGTTGTGTGTGCGTTGGGCAAATATTGCCCTTAAAACGCTTGTCGAAATTCCCCATGAGCTGAATGCGCTTTATGAACCCTTGACAATTGAGATACCGCTGGCGCTAGTCCGTATCAGAGTTTTAATTGAGCTGCGACTGGGGCGCACAATAGGAGGAATTCCCAATAGAATCTAAGCCAAAGACCTACTATATACAAAGGTTTTGATAGACAAATGTGCGAAGAAACGTACAAGAATAAATATTATATTATTTCTTATTAAATTTATCATAATCTTTTTATATGTAATTGAATTGGTCAATATTCGAAGAACCTGATTAAAAAGTATACTTCTAAGATTTTATAATACGCTGTAGATTTTGTAATATTAGTCAGCTTGTCAAAAAAGATTATCTAGAGGAGGAACTGTCATTGTTCCCTTTCGTCATCGCTTAGACAACCATTACTCATGTGTCATCGTGGATGTCGACGAATCCATCAGGGCTATTAACAAAAACCGAAGTCAACCATGCTGAGGTGAAGCAACCCAGCAAATGAAGAGGCGGCCAAGCGTTGGTTGGTTGTTTGGTTAATTTGTAGTCATTGCTTGCAATCGCTTATACAGGTAAATAATAAACAAATTACACTAAAAAGTGAAATATATTATTTAAAATGAAATTCGGTAGGTCGTCGGTAAATGCCCTCTTTTCCACTGAATTTAATTAGCGAGCTAAACGGAGGTGGATGCGCTCGCTTGGACGCTTCGTTGGGTTTTTCTTACTATTTTCAAATGCTTCTTCCTCCGCTCGATTTTCTTTGAGACTTTCAGTCGGCTGTCGGACATTTCGTCACTCATCGCTGAGCAAATGCCACACTACATCTTTCTGTATCGTTTTATCTGACCTCTCGCATCTGTCTGAGTTGAATTATTTAAATTAATAAAATATGCTAAAATGTATTACAAGTGTGCGAGAAATGTACGCATTCAGTGTGTCTAATGTAATAGATCATATAATTAAAAGAATTATGGTGGAAACATGCGACTGCAGCACCACCGTCACCACTGTTTGCCACTCTCCTAATGTTGCCAACAACAATGACAACAATTGCGACAAACAATAGCAAATAATTTTCCAAATATGTTTTTGTCTATTTGTTGTGTTGGACGTTTTTTTTTTTTCGTCTTTCCTTTTCCGTTGTATAACCACCACAATGCCAGGGAGAAGGGCACGGTGGAACTGGCAGACACTAGATGATTTAGGGTCAAGTATGATCCAAGTCCAAGTTGGGAAAGTGCGCTCAACTTTCGGGTTGAGTGCAGCGCCAATAAATTTGCATAAATTGTTCATACTTTTGGTGAATGCGACCCAAATATGATGCGGAATTACGAAACTCTAAAAAGAAAATAAATTAAATCGCGTGCTTCCTCTTAGTTCTTCAATTCGTTCGTATATGTTGGGAAAAAGTGTTCTACGTAACACCTTGTACTGAATAATTCATATCTATATATCTATATGTCTATATCTATATCTGTATCTATATCTATATCTATATCTATATCTATATCTATATCTATCTATATCTATATCTATATCTCTATATCTATATCTATATCTATATCTATATCTATATCTATATCTATATCTATATCTATATCTATATCTATATCTATATCTATATCTATATCTATATCTATATCTATATCTATATCTATATCTATATCTATATCTATATCTATATCTATATCTATATCTATATCTATATCTATATCTATATCTATATCTATATCTATATCTATATCTATATCTATATCTATATCTATATCTATATCTATATCTATATCTATATCTATATCTATATCTATATCTATATCTATATCTATATCTATATCTATATCTATATCTATATCTATATCTATATCTATATCTATATCTATATCTATATCTATATCTATATCTATATCTATATCTATATCTACTATATCTATATCTATATCTATATCTATATCTATATCTATATCTATATCTATATCTATATCTATATCTATATCTATATCTATATCTATATCTATATCTATATCTATAATATATATCGATGTCTACCATATGTAGATTTACTTGGTGCAAGTAAATAAATATTTGATCTATGCGAACTCAATACAATGTAAGCTTGGCATATTTGCAATGCAATGTGAGTGGAATATAAAATTCAGAGCAGAGGATCTGGTTCCGACACTTGCTGACCGCAGTCATTGCTGCGCCAAGTGTGTGCAAACAAAGACAAAGGAACTGGGAAAGTGCCACTAATTACAATTCACATACACGGGATACAGACATAGACCACACATACAATATTTGCATCTGCTGATGGATGGAATGGGGGACATGGAGATTATTGGGTCCAGAAACACTGGCAGCTGCTGGTCAAATGGATGTGGAGTTGGTCAGGATGTTTGTATAAGGGAATGCACCTCGGACTCGGATTAGATTTGCCCATTTTATCGATGTATCGAATTTCCCTCCTACCACTGCTTCGGCAATGCATTTGACATTGTTGTTTCGGCCCAAAATCGATTTTATTCAATTGAGGCTTGGGTCGGGGTCGAACTAGACCTGTGGCTTTGTCACCCGGCCGTGACCACAGTCGACATCATATGTGTGTGTGAGTGTGTGTTTGAGGCCCGCTCGATGATTTCATTTGCGGCCTGTGGCATGGGTGGTTTGGTCTAGGACTCGACTACCTGTTTCGCGACAGTCTTTCTGTCCAGGCTTAGCTACAGCCTTAGTTGCGTGTCTTTCAACACGTCTGTGCTGTGCGTGCCTGTGTGTGAGTGCGAGTCTGTTTTTTGTTGAAATTTGAACACCAGTGCACACTGACTTGAAGAAACACAACAACTTGAAAATTGGAAAATTGAACACAGACATCGAGAGCAACTGAAAATTCACACGCAAACGGCGCACAGTGACAGGTACAAAACCGAGGCGCTGAACGGGGGCTGTGAACAGGGAGAGTCGGAGTGTTGAGAAGACAAGACTGTATGTCCTGGGGCAGGAAGCGAGCACGCTTGACTTTCACCTGTACTGGTGGCCGACGTCATCACTAGATGTCGCTGTCTGCCAACATGTTGAGCAGGTGGAAATGGAAAAGCCTCACCACGGTCTGTTTCGGGCGCTGACTTTTCTCGGTCAGTCTGGGTACTGGTAGAGCAACCAAGCGTTCTATTAAAGGCCATTTACATGGCCTGCCCAATTAATTCACAGTTGCATTCTCTTAGCCAATTATGTGGACTAACAGCCCAGCGTTAACAACGAATTACATGGAATTCAACAGGCCTTGAGCAACTTGAAGTATTCCCCTTACCCATAGGATAGAAGGGTATTATAACTTTAATACTTTAAAGTATATGTATTATTGATCAGCCGAGACGATATAGCCATGTTCGACAGTACTTGTTATGTTTTCAAGCAGACCAAGTTTGTTTAAAATTTTTACCACACCCACTTCCGCCCTCGTTAATCGATAAAAATCGAATAACAAGCTTAATTTTAAAGCTAGAGTCTCGAATTTTGGTATATACGATATTAACTACAGCATTTATGATTTTGGTTACGATCGGACAAAAATTGTCAAAATTTAAAAAAAAAAAAATATTTTTGTATGGGGTAATCCGACTTACTAGAGGCGTTAGTTGCTTTTGCTGACAATCTGGTATATTTTGCACTTATTTAAAAATAATGCAGCGCTGTCTTTAATTTAAAATGGGTAGCGGGTATCTCACAGTCGAGCACACTGTAACTTTTTTACTTGCTTAAACTTTGTAATAGAATCACTAGTGCACATAACTTCATCTTCTGAGAATTGGTTATATAACTGAATACCAATTTCGACTAAAATCGATGTGTTGAAAAATATCTGACTATATTTGTGTTAGGTATATGATAAGCAATGCTCTTTATTATTTTATTCATTTTTAATATTTAAAACTACTTTAAAATTTATGAGGCTGGCGCCAGCCATTAATTGAGGACAAACATTGTGTTTACGTTGCGGTTTAATTTTGGATGCAACTAGGCAAAGTTTTCATAGTAAGATTGATGAACTTCGTTTAATGGATCATTTCCATGGTAGGTCAAACAATTAAGTCGGAAATGCAGTTGAGGCATTTGTGCCACATCATGACGATCGTGTGGCATCCCTCCCCCGCCAACTGCAGATCAATGAAACACTGCCGACTGGCAATTAATCTCTTTGCCAAAATGCCGACCAGTTTGCGGTTCTACATCCACATCCACATCGACATCCAGATCCAAGTCCAGCATCAACTTCAACGATTCGCTCCAAAAGCGAACTCCATCTGTATCCACGTCACACTTCAATCAGACAATAAAAATATTGAAATGAGCACAGACTGAAGAGAAGAAGAGACCGGACTTGCCTCGACAAAATGAATTGCGAATTTCGCAGAATCATTTTAAGTGAAGTTCATTTTACGCTCTCTGTTCTCAGGTAATCTGGCAAATGAATAATTGATCGAGCTCTATAATTAACGGGCTCACTCAATTGCCCAGCCAACTCTTTTGAAACTGAAATAAAACATAAAATAAAATACAAATACTCGTACCCAAAAACTTCGAAGAGCTGAAGCTCCGATGTTTTGACCACATACGTTCCCAGGGTCACTGAATTCATGTGCAATTTTCATTTGTATATTTATATTTGCGTTTTTATTTTCAATGTTTGTGCAGCTTACGGAAGTTATGAAGTTGCCTTTCTGCGAATTCATTCAGTATTATTTTTTTTTTTCTTGATAATATTGCTATTTGCTAAGCTTTTCGAGGGAACTTATTTGAAAAATTACTAGACCATAGGGTATATTTTAAACAGATTTTAGAAAAGTCATTTTTTTTAGTTTATATGTAGGCGTGATCATGGCCTTAACAGTTGTATTTTGTTTAATAAACTGTTTTGTTTAATTATGTCAGAGTTAGTATACATCAACCAGGTGCTGAAAATTCAAAAGTAAACGGTAAAAAAGTCAATTAAAAAAAATAACTAATTTAATTAATATAAGACGCCCAACATTATAGCAATCTTAAAAGCCACATGTTTCTCTACACTAGAAATATAAAACAAGTAAAAAGTTGAGTGTTCTCGACTATTTGTTACCCGTTTCCCATTTTCTATAAAACCATATTATATAAATATTCCAAAATATTCTAATATATATCGAAGTCTATATTTGGGATATCTATTGTTCGTCTAGTAGAAAATTTACCGGATTGTCAGCTAAAGCAACTAAGACCTGTTTGCATTAAAAGATTTCCCCTTTACTAAAGTATTTCCTAAATAAATGCTAAATTTTTTAAATGATCGTAACCAATTTTTCAAGAAACATAAAAACTATAGTTATTATTGTATGTACCTAAAAGCGTCAATCTAGCTTGTTTTTGTCCATTTGCGGTAGCGGAAAAAGTATATCTTTACTTCTTATAGGTTCTGAGATTCAGTGTTTCATATGGACAAATGGACAGATTGGCAGAAAGACGAACATGGCTATATCGTCTCGGCTGCTGATGCTGATCAAGAATATATATACGTTATAGAGTCGGAGGTGACTTCTGCTGTTACATTCATTTACTCTTTTTGTTCGGGTATAAAAACAAGATTCAAATAAAAATTAACAAAATAAATTTTCTATAACGGAATTCTTTATTGTAGAAAATTTAGTAGCATCACCGCATCACCGTTTAGTGAGTGTAAAAATCTATTTTATGTTTTAAGGGTCAAGTAATACAAGATGAAGTTGGGAAATTGCCCTAACAAATTGCCGTTTTCCTTGTTAATGATCTGGCCAGCATTATCTTACATGCATAGTATACTTGCATTTTCCCTGGAGTTGGATTTACCACTTAGTTGCTTATGCATACATAATATATGCACAAGCACAGATATAATTGATAATTTATTCAAATAACTTGAAATGTAATTTTTAGGCCATTATTAATTCGATTACTCAACGAGCAGCCGGCGGCAGCGAGACATAAAATCAGGTACATATACAAATACAATGATTGGATTGAAAATCAGTAAAATGGAAGAAAACATTTTTCGTCTTACTGAAGTGCTGTCGATTTTAAATTCATTAATTGGAATTCAAGGCAAATAATAACTGCGACTAAACCGAATTCATCTTGCACTAAATTCAGTTATCGAATCTTTCGAGTATTATTCAAGCCGTCAACAGGGCATCATGGAACTGGTTTAGCTGCGGACCGAAATATTTATACGATCTTACTTATTCACAAAGATCCACACCTCGTTTACCACCGATGATTGTGTACTACGTTAAGATCATTGTATAAGTTTTTTTTTATTTATTTTTATTTAATTTTTTTCATTTCATCTTTTTTTGTGTACTGGTTTGTTTATTTTATTTTTTGCGGAAGTGTTATGTGCCCGTCACGCCCCCAAGCCGCGGAATTGACAACCCGCCCGCAATTACGACTAACCGTTTGGTTGTGGAACCAGTTCTTGCCAACGATTGGCCATTAGCATCGGCATCATTAACGTCATTAGTTAGTGCCACATTTTGGATCATCCCAAGTGCTTTTGACACTTAACGATGTCACTGCGTTCGCTCCACTCAACTCAACTGCTTAGGAAAATGACAACTTTATAACTGTATAGTATTACTAACTTAAATATACTATTCTACATTAACAGAATTATATTATTCAATGTACACTTACCTATTTCACCCGACAATTTTCTATAATCAATGTGTCAGCAAGTAAATCCCAAAAATTAAACATTCAGCAATGAATCAGCTTAAAGTATCTAAATCTAATAGTCTACTGCAAAGTATTGAATCATTCCATTATCCATAAACAAAATTAATTCTATAACATTCTTTGAATTCTGAATATTTTGAATTTTGCTTGCTGATACGAATTTATTTCCCTCTTAAATCGTATACCATTAATTGAACATAGCCATGTTAAAGCTTGTGAGTGCCTCGACAATGTAAAACAAAAATATTCAATATAAATGAATTAATTTTGGATGCAAGAGATTAAAGCAAAACCCCTCTGACATAATTTAGAGTTTAGTTCAATAATGGCAATTACAATAAAGGCAGAAATGCTAATCAATGAAGCCTATTAGCCAAGTCAGTAAAGTTACGTGTGAGTGTGTGTTGGCTTAAAAATAGATCATGATATCATTTGGTGGTGTAGCCAGTCACAAAAGCACATCAGCCACACCACAAAGCCAGAAAGATGTCGTCGGCACATAAACCGCACCACAAAGTAAGTAGTTTCTGTTTAGTTCAGTATTCAGTGTTTAGTGTTCAGTGTTCAACTGGGTTTAGTTGCCAATTTAGTGACAAAACAAATAAAAACAATAAAATTTGAATATTGAGGCTACAGACCGGCTAGAGTTCGCACAACTGAGAGCTGAGAGCTGAAAGCTGGAGAGTTGAGCAGCTATTAAAAATGATTATTGGCCCATCTTCATTAGGATTCCACATGCATAAATTGTGTGGCCCAAACAGCGATTTATCGAAATCCGGCGAATGCTTATAAATGCGTACTTCAATCGAATTTATTGGCTCTGCGAGCATAACTAAAGTTGAGTCTCAACTACAACACAGATTTACATACAACCACAAAAATGGAAGAGAATTAGAGATCTTTATACCATATATGTATATAGTATTTATGTTGTTTAGAAATATCTCGAGTTCTTCTTACCTGTTGCTGAGCAGTTAACAGTTCACTTTGCTGTAAGTCGTTGTCGAAGGCGTGGCTTTTGGCCAAACTGACGTAATTCACATCCAAATGGGACAGGGAATTTTCCTGTGATTTCCGCGCATTCATCACACGATCTTTTCCCAACGTTTCGCTTTCTGCTTTTTATTTTATTCACATTTACACTCTCAATGATTAATGCGGCGTTTTAAATAGCACTTTTCGAACTTTTTCTATACTTTGTGGCGCAAATTGAAACCACGAATTCTGTAAATTGTTGGTGCAAACATGAGAGATGATGAATTGTTATTGTTGTAAATCAAAGTGGAGCAGATCCGAATAAATTGTGATGCCAAGTATAATACTGAATTTTGTTGAGATTCACATAAGTGAGAAGAGTTTGAAATGAAGTTTAAGAAAGTATAATTCTTTCGAGAATACTAAGAGTTAAAAAAGTACCCTACTGTGGAAAACCCAGTACCCATTTTAGTAAAAGCAAAACAATTATTCCTAAAATATACCAAATTAGTATACCAAAATATACATTACATTAATATATACCATAGAATGCAAAATATACTAAATTATCAACCAAATCAATTAAGATCCGAAAGATATACAATTGTAACTCGATCTGAGCATTGTAATAATTAAGTTGGAGGAAATTTATGTTATTTGAACAAAACATAACTAGGACTTAAGTTGAAATCTAGCTATAAGTACAAAGATTTCTTATTACTTGAATGCAAAATATAGTAGGGAAGCCGTCCCGGCTCCAAGTTGTCGCATTGCAACCAATTGCAGATGGGGCTGAGGGGCGTCTAACCTCATTTCCGTAGTGCCTCTTGACTCTATGTGGCGCGCCTGATGAAATTATAAACTTTTTAACCAAAAGCCGCCTTCCCTCGCCAGGTACAAAGCAGAAAAAAGGGCCACGAAGAGGGCCGCATGGGGTGGTGGCACTTGAGGCAACAAGAACAAACCTGCCACCTGCAGCCTGCCACATGGCACATGGAACATGGAACATGCCACACGGTGTAGACAGGCGTTGAGGAGAAGGACGAGAACGTGGCACATTGAAGCGATTCGGTGAAACAATGAACCAAAGGGAACGGAATGGAGCAGAGGACCATGGATGCCTCCTACTGTAAACGGGGTTAATAAAGTTGCGCATGGCACGGCAGCTGGGCCGCAAGTTGGCTATATTCTCATACCCGATTTGAGTGGCAAGCAAAAGCAAAAGCAAAGTGCTGCGCATGTTGCACGGAACTGCATACAGTTAACCCATAAGTAAATGCCCTGCAGACTAGCTCCAGCACCTGCTGTTGCTGCTGTGCTGCCACCAGGTGTCGTTGACTGCAATGCCCCTTCTATTGTTGTGTGTGTGTGAGTGTGTGTGTGGCATGCAACACAAATGTGCTTTCTGTCTGGTGGCTATCTACGCGGGACCAGCGCATTGGCAATTGTCCCGGGGTAAACTCATGAGTTCAACATCAATTCCTTCTCATTGAATGTCCCAATTGGCAGAGCCTCAGCCTCTGGCCAAAACAATTCGAAAAGAAGTCAAGGCTAAGTGCGTGCACAAACTTGAACTATTTGGCGGCAGACACAGAGGCATCTGGAGGAAGTCCATATTGGCCAGGGAAAGCCTACAAAGCAAATTCAAATTTTTTATTAGATCGCATCTGCGAAGATAACAGAACTCAATGACAGGATATCAAGTTTGATTTATAAATGAAGGACAATAATTTCGGAATGATGCATTATTAATTTGTTTATTCTTTGCTAGCGATGAATCCCCTTTCTGATTTCTGAGAATTATCTAAACTTCAATCATCACACAGTAATAATTTAATAGTTGAGAAAACTTTAAATCTGTGAAATCGATAACTCATTATACCCGCTACCCAAAGGGTAGAAGGCAATTATAGCATTGTGTCTGCACGAAATGTATGTAAAAGGCAGAAGGAGTCAATTCCCAAAGTATATACTTATTACTTCATCAACGTCAACAGACGAGGCGTCAGTCTGTCCGTATGAGCACCTAGATCTCAGGGAGAGATCTAAGAGATAGAGATATAATTTTTTTGGCTTTAAATTTTTGTTACCTCCCCCATAAATAGCATAAGAAGAACAATTTTGAAGCTAGATTTGCGCTGTTTTGTTTTTGGTACATACAATAATAACAACAATATTAATGACTCTTGAAAATTGGGTTGCAATTAGATAAAGATAAAGTTGAATATCTTGGGAAAAATGCCTACATACTACGGGTCTTGATGCTATACCAAAGAATATATTTGGCATATTAATATGTTGTAGTATTACGTTCAAAATATACCACAGAGTAGGACGCCTTCCAGATTATAGGCGAACTACTCTATGATATATTTTGAATGTAGTTCTATATTAATATGCCAAGTATAGGCTTTGGTATAGTTTAGTATTTTTGGGGTATATTTTAAAATGAATACCGCACTGTTTTGCTTTTATTCAGTTCAGGTTTATTTACACTTTTGTCGTGTATTGAAAACAAAGTAGATATTGAAACATTCCGAAAACTAAGAAGGCAATATGTGATTCCATATTTTCACATAGACTTCATTAATTTATAGTAGATATATTTCAGTACAAGAATCAATTCCTTCAGCATGGCCTTATTATTCTTATCGTTCACAGACACACACACACGCGCTTGTATTGCATATATAATGTATGTATATAGTATATACATTTGTACATATGTTTGGATGGAGCCTCTCAGCTTTATTGCTTTGCTCTTGGCTACATGACAGCATCATTGATTTTTCATTTTATTTTCCTCTTGGTTTCTTTTTCTTGAATTTCGTTCTCTCTTTCGTTTCACTTACTTCGTGCTTTGCTCTTACTCTTGCTCTTGTTTCTTCTTCTTCTTCGTCGACTTCTTCTTATGTTTGAAATAACTTTTCTGGCAAGCACGTGCATGCAAAAAGGATACAATTTGCATAAAAGCGCATACACATCTACAAATTTATGTGAGTGTGTTGGTTTTGTTATTGTTGTTGTTGTCGGTTGTTGTTTTGTCACTTACAGCAGCTGCTGTCGCGTGCTTGGCAAAGCAACAACAACGAGAACAACAACAACAACAACAACACCGGCACCACACACTAAAGTGGGCAAATAACAGACAACAATTTCATTTTAATTGCAGCAGTTTATTTGAGCTGAAGATGAAGGAAGGCTAAGCGAAAGGGAAAGGGGAAGGGCAGGGAATGGGACAGAGAGCGAGACCGAGCGAGAGATTGCAAATGAAGGGAGAGAGCGAGCGAGAGGGCTGCGCCACATTGCGTATACGCCCGAGTTGGCCTCAGCATAAATCAAAGCCAAAAACGAAAACGAAAACAAAGGACAAAAAAACAAATGAAAACTGACATCGAAACGTCGCAACTGCAAGCTGCGAAAATGTTCTGTGAAAATGTTGAAAAGAAGAACTACAAACACAACAAAAAAATCAATTTGTGTTAAAAGAAATGAAATTTCGATTTGCCGAGCTGGGCTGAGCTTGTGACCTGAGCACAGAGGAGCTGCGAGAGTTTTTGCGAGAGCTGCTGCTGCTGCCCAACGCGATGGCAACGGCAACGGCAACGGTTACGGCAACAGTAACAACAACAACAATAACATCAGCAACAACATTAGCAACAACAGTAACAGTAACAGCAACAACGACAACGGAACGAGCGACAAAACTTGCAGATACTTTTGTATCTCTGACTGTACACATGTTCTTGTATGCGAGTGTGTTTGTGTCTCAGTGTGTGTGTATGTGTGGTGTATGTGTGCTGGTTTTGTATTGGTGTGTGCGTCGCTCCTGTGGCTTTTACATAATTAAACGTCGGCACGCGCTAACTTTGCTTTAAATGGTGAGCGCAGCTTTAAGGACACATACACGACGCACAGGGCACAAGGCACACGGCACGAGGCACGAGGAGAGAGACATGAGACACGAAGCACGAGGCAGGCATGTGGCAAGCAGGGGACGGGGATGGGGACATGGGGACAGCTATGGCCACTCGCTAATGATTTCCCCGGGGTTTGGCAACATTCACTTATCACCACATTATTTTCTTCTTTTCGGCCAAGCTGCTTCTGCTTCTACTTCAGCTTCTACTTCTGCCTCTGCCTCTGCTTCGAAGGGGTCACTCTCGAACTTATCACTTACACTTACACTTGCCACTTGCTACACGTCACTTGCAATGCACGCGTGCCAGCAAACAACGCAACGTACTCGTTGTTTGCCTCTTTACTCAATTTTTTTTGCTTTTCACCGCAATTTGAGACTGCTTCACCGGAATCGCGTCCTGGCTTCAGCCTTAGCTCCAACTCGATCTTAAGCACAATCAAAATAATATCGACAGGGGCAGGCAGGTCACACACACACTCGGAGACACATAGTCACGCATACAGTTACACAAATACAATTACACTAGGAACACAGACACTGACACGGTCGACCCTGGGTGTGAACGCTTACGTGGACACTGGCTGAGATACAAACGCGATGGCGATACGCTGGCAACTAATTTGGGTGACGCTGCTGGCAGTGCTAGCTTGCCACTTGCCACACACAAGCACACTTGCCACACCGCTGGGTGTCTTGGGTTCCACCAGCCAACAGCCAACAGCGGCTTCCAGCTGCCACTCTTCCAGCTGCCAGTCGAGTTCACAACCCAAAGCTTTGCCCCAAACATCAGTGTGAAGGCGCGAGGCACGTGGCAGGAGGCGCGACCTATCCCAAAAGCTTTTGCCAGTCGCAAACTTTCGAAATGGATTCCACACAGTGCCAACTTCCATTGCGCAGTGTTGATTCTGCGCAAGAGATACGCGAGCACGTGCCACGCCGCAGCACCACCCAGGCCCATGTCCATGCCCCTGCCTCACCTCAGTGCCGCATGTGGCATGCCCAATACAATCCCTTCAAGCAAATCACCACTGTTATTCAAATCAGTGCGCGCTGTGGGCTGACGTTGACTGTTGACCGTCGACTCTCGACTCTCAACTCTCAGCTCTCAACTGTCGATGTCTAAGCCTGGACAGCAGGGAACGCAAAGTGGCTGGGAGGGGCTGGCGGAGTTAGCTGGTGCATTCGCACTTGGCTCTATCGTGTGACACGAGTCCACTTTGCCTCACAATTCTCCTCTCGTGCCTCCGCATCCTGTGCGTGTCTATGCCGAAGTCGCATAACGTTTATATTGACTTTCGTTCTTTCAAATAGGTTTCTGGGTCAGGCCAAAAACAAACTCCCACATTTGTTTGTGCATTGAGAAGCTTAAATACTAGAAGGAAAGCACACACACACATATACAACACATTTATTTGCATCCTGTTTACTTGAACATCCCTCATTTGGGATAATCAGGAACTGCATCTGAAAAGTAGGCAACAATCTTCCGACCTGACTGACCCACGTAACAATTTATAATTAAGCACAAATTATTGATGCTCTCGACTGTACAATACTTCAAATATTATATATATTAATAATAATGACATATTTATTGAGTAATAAGTAAATATAATATAAACTTGGCCCCCACTTAACACGGACTCTTTTAGCACGAACTCGGTTTTACACGGTTACAAATTTGCTCCCATCCCCCTTTTAACACGCTAAATACCTCGTTCTTACACGATTTTTTGATAAGGATCCACCAAAAGAGAAAACATTTTGAAACAAACTGGATTAAACTATAAATGCCACCAAATACTTTACAAATTTTATATGAATTGAAACATATGATCTCCTTACTTATAAACATTTTTCAGTTTCTATAAAGTTTAACCTGTTAATTAATTATATGAAGCAACTTTTAATTTTTAAAATATGAATCTTATGCATTTATTAAAGGCATTTGAATAACTTTTTGTTAATTTTGAACAAATATATGAAACTTTAATAAAAACAGACCAAATTTTAACAATAAAATATCTTTTTTAGTGTCAATTTTGAATTTTGCGAACGTAATCCCTTATTTAGTACTGAATCCACGTTTCGCTTAACACTATTTCTAGAAATTTCTAGAAACGTAACCCCCGTGTTAAGTAAGGGCCAAGTTTATATATTTCCCCGGTTATCATTATATCAATGTTAATTTCAGAAATCGTGATTTTAGGTAAGGGAGTACAATTTACACATATAATAATGCATTTATTCAAAATTTATACAATAATTTCAGAAAAGTCCCGGAACCTTCTTTCCCTATTTAAAAATATATACAATCTATGTCTTGATTACTGTTTATTATTATATATTATATTATATTATTTATATTATAAGCTTTGGAAAATTAATGATTATTAACAAGTAAGATATATGTCGAGTGTGCTCGATTGTAAGATACCACCACCCATTTTTAATATAAGTTAAACAGTGTGTAAACTAAAATATACCAAACGTATATCGATATAATATTGCATTCAAAATATACCAAAAAACACAAAATATGCCAAATTGTCAACGAAAAAAACAAAGATCCGATTGTAACATTATTTTTTAAGCATCAAAAGCTGTTTCTTACATTTCTACAATTATCTGATCGCAATAAAATTTTCAGTAGTCGTAAATACTATAGTGAGTATCGATTTTAATACCAAGTGCTGTCAAAAAAATTATAAGTTTATTAAATTTAGTCTCTCAGACCCATGTTTCGTACGAACAGACAGATCTCTCAATTAAAGAGTAATCAAAGCATCTTTAAAAATTTTTAAATGTTTTTTTGTGCATTCAAAAGCAAACCCATATATTAACTATACCTTAAAAATTTCGCTTAGAATTACTTCTAATAGAATTATACAATAAATAGTCTATTATCATAAATTATGTATTTTTGATATAATCAAAGTGAATATTGAAATTAAGTTTATGATCTGTAGCATCCGTTGATCACGTCAAGACTAATTCCATATTTTAAAGATTGCTCATTCCTACAACCGATACTCAGATATATAATTATGCTTCACAATTGGTGTTATGATGTGTTAAAGCTACTTATTACAATGCTATATTAATTTCTATCCTAGATATACAAAATCGAATTATACACATCGAGTGTACAAGTTTCAGAAATTATTTCCAGAAATCAGCTTTTATTATACACATAAATGTAGACAACCTATTTTTTTCTGCACGGAATATCGGCAAAAACGCTCAAACATAGATAATTATCAACTGAAATTTAAAAAAAAAATTTAGTTTTTCGGAATGAAAATAAATTTGGGAAATGTTATTTTTAATATCGCAATGAGAAATGACAAAAAAAATAATTACAAAAATACTTCCTTACAAACCAACATTTATTTTAAAATCTGTATTTATTTACTTGAAAATACTGATTTTTATTCTAAGATTTGATTGATAATCATAAATATTAAGTACAAAATTGAAAATTTCAAAGTCAATAAAAAATATTTTTACCATTCGCCATGCGAAATGTAGACACACAAAGATTGATAATAAAATGTCCTACTAAAATTTGTAGATATGGCGGCCTGCAGAATTTATTTAGTGTTTTTGGAGCAGGCCTTTATATCCAGAGTTCGTTATCACGGTTAGGTCTTAAGACCCACTTCACAACAAGAAAACTAATAATACCGATAATCGGTTATTCTTATATTGTTGTCGCTTTAGCAAAGTTTTGGCAAATTTGCATCAGCTATAGTAAATATGAAACCAGATCTGTTAAGAAATGCTAACAATTGCAGATTACAACAAAATGTGTTGGCAAATCTCTCTTTTTCAATATTTCTCTATCCTCCTCTTTGTATTTGGATCTATAGTATGACTCATCCGTATGCGTTGCAAGCCCGACAAGTTTGTGCTGCATTTTGTATGCCAAAGGATTTTGTTTATTGTGTATAGCAGTTACGCCCCAGGCTGCATCAGCATTGAGGCATCATCGGACCATAATTCGTTGGATTCGGCTTACAAAAGGCTGTGGCAAGTGGCGTCTAAAATGATGCGATGGGAAACGGGGTGGAAGGGGGGGAAATAGGCCTCTAAACAATGAGAACGGTAGCCCAAAAACAATGTCAGCGTGCGCAATTTTAATGATTGCAGATATTTTAATGCGACGCAAAACAAATGCATTGTTCTCAAGCTGCTTACAAAATGTATTCTTATGGGTCTGTGTCAATGTATGTATCTATGTGCATGTTAGTATCTTTCGAGTTTTTGACGCTGCAGCGTCAGCAGCAAATGGCACCCCTGGGGAAGATGGACATGGTTATGCTTATGGGGATGGGGATGGAGATGGGGATGTGAGAGCTTCTCCATGCGAACATCTGCATTTGAGAGCATCTTCAACGATTATTAGAAGAGCACTACAAATCGATGAATGCCACCTGAGCAACAACAATCATAATAGCTAAAGCAGCAGCAGTACTTTTCTTAACAACTTGCTGTACTTGGAAGCTCAAAAGAGTTTTGGCCAAATGTAAAATGATTGATTGATTTTCGCAATCATTATTGTTTGCCCGTTTTAGCAACGTTTATGTCGAAGTAATTAACACACACACACACACACACACCCAACAATTACACACATCTTAGACTCGGACCTGGAGCAGCCCTCGGTTCATTGAACTTTTAACTCTTGTTCGTCTGCCTTGGTGTCTCGGAAACAACCCGTTGTGCCCTCCTCTAAACATACAAGTATAATATGTGCTTAGCTGGCGACCCAAGAATCGTCAAACAAAAAAAAACAGGTCATGCTACTTATACATAGATGCAATTTTATTTTTCTTATTTTAAATACTTTATTTACTTTTTGAATTCCTACTCTTCATAAATTAGAATTCTTTAAAATACGAATCTTCGAGAAATTCAAATCTAATTTTTGAAAATAATTGGTGTGAATTAGTATAATAGACAAAAAAATACAATTAAACTTAAACCTTATTCAAAATTGGTCTTAAGGATTTTTGTGCAATATTATGTTATGACTTAGCTCCGCACATTATGCCCTAAGGCTGTCTATCGACTAAAGTATCGATACTTAGCCCCCTATGGGTAGATATTAAAAATAAACAATTTGTTTCTTCAATTTCAAACTCTTCAAATATTATTCGTACGTAAAATGACTCAGATATGGTATGGAATAAACATGTAAAGAGCATAGCATACATATGTCCAAACATTTACGTTGATATAATTTGAGTTCAAACTAAAATATTATTCTACAATTCGTCAAAAATGAATTGAACAGGGGCACATTTCAATAACGACTTAGTTACTGTAATTATTTGGTTATGGAATCTGGAATATGTGAATAGAATAGTTTTATGCAAATGAATCAAGAGCTTGTGCTTGTTGTCGAGACAGCAATCGAAACTATCGATAACACAACTGTACATGTGAAATACGATCGACGCCATTTTGAGAGTGATTCGCTGTTGCTTTGTATAATAGAAAGGGCAAGCACAAACACATGTACATATGTACATCGAAATACAGCGAATTTACGGCGAGTACATTCAGCTGAGTATGAATATCTGCGAGTATCTTTCCAGTCTCTGGCCAACTTATTTTACATAATAAGCACTCGTATACGTATGTATATGTATTCAAAGTGTGTATGTACATTGAGTACGAACACATACATATAGGCATAAAATCATTAGTGTCTATTTGCGTGCGTTTGTTGAAAATAAAAAATATAAAATTTAATCATAATTAAATTCATGGTTCGTGTATCAGCAACAACAACAACAACAATAGCAACAGCAGCGGCTGCGGCAGAAACACCAACAATATCAACACAGCTCATGAGCGCAAATCAAAAACTGCCGTCTTCTCTGCACTCTTCGCTCTTTGCTCTTTCATTTCTTTGCTTAAGTAGTTTATGGTTCGTCTCTCTCTCGCACTCTTTGCATGTACATGCGATGTGCGTCGCAAGGTGAGCGTCGACTTCGACGTCGCATCGCTTCGTTTTGTTTCGCGTCGAGTCGCGTCGCGTCGAAAACATCTTCAGCTTGCGCTCACATGCATGTCTACATACACGTGAGTACGTGTGTGTGTGTGTATTTTCGACTGTCTCGATCGTTTCTATTGTTCACACACACACACAAGTTTTGCTTGTGTAGGCCGCGTCAGGTTGATGTTGTGGTATTGGTATAGGTAGAGTTAGGTAGACAGCACTCGAAGCTGCCAGCTGCTCTCAGTGCGTATGTGTCTGTGTCTGTGTATGTGTGTGTGTGTTGGTCTTAATTGCGCCTCCGTTGGCTGATTGCTCGTTTACACGAGCATAATTCCATCCAATCTAATGCCGAGGCGTAATTTCACATTGACGAAAGCGCCACCCATTTTCTATGACATATGCTTAGTTGAATCCCCCAATACACCTACAGCATGTGTGTACTTGTCAATGCATGCACATTCCTGTACAAAATTGAACACTTTTTTCAAACATTTCATAAACATGTTTCTATTTTTTTACATTGATAACTCCAGCATTCGCCTCACGCCGGAACTGAAAGCTTTCGCTCCTCATGTACTTTTTCTTTCAATACATTTTTAGGCATTAATAACTCATTCCTCTCCCACCACACCGCCCCTATAATACTACATACATATATATGTATGTACGTCTGTATGTTTCCCCTGGACACTTCTTATCCACAAGCTGTGACAACAATGTCGTGGATGACGCCTCCACTTTCTTGAGAACTGAAGAGAGGCAGAACTTTCAAATGATAAATGAAATATCATTTGCCGAGCGTCTTTTTCCATCTTGTGTTCACTTATCAGAAGGCCTTCTTCTTCATTTTATTACAATCTTCACATTTCATTTTAATGTTTAGTACTATAATCAATACATAGGATTTTGAACCTCTAAAGTTCGCAGACGTCTTGATCAGCATCAATGATCCTTAAAGTTTTTTTTTGAATATTCTTCAGGTTTTAGTTCGTTGAACGGTTCAAGTAACCAAAAACAAGTAAGAAAGCTACAGTCGAGTGTGCTCGACTGAGAGATACTCGCTACTCATTTTCAATAAAACCATATTCTACAAATTTACTAAAAATATACTGCAAAAATACTTAAATATACCGAAAGCTATATTTGGTACTACATTTTAAAAATACCATACAGCACAAAATATATCAGATTGCCAGCCAAAAATCCGATTGCAGTAGCCATTTTTTGACATACAAAAGTATTTCTTAAATAACTTCTGTTATCTGATAATTAAAGACATAATTTAAATTACATTTACGAGTTATAGATGACATTATATTATCTAGCGAAATAAATATTATTTAGCAACATTTGTGTTATAATATATTGGAAAGAGCTTTACTAGAAAATACAATAATCTATTATCATAATAAAAGATTGTGAGTTTCATATTTGGTTCCTTCTGAATATCATTTAACCGATTCTTATAAGTCATTTAACATTATTCTATGCCAAAATTAAGCTTTTAATGCTGGACCGACTGATCCTTAAAACTATAGTTTCTTACAGAATTGTCTCACCTCATTACAAAACAATTTTTTTACCTTATCAAACCTTATACAAATGAAAGTTTTATTATTACTGCAGTTTAAAATATTTGGATTTTACAGCTTTGAGTTTTAAAATCATTGTCAATAGTATCGCTTAGAAACTGAATTGTGGTAAAGAAATCGGATGGTACTCAAACTACTCGACTCTGTATTTCCAGAGATATCTATAGATATATTTGTAGCTGACAATAATTGTTCTACTTTCGAATAGAATTTAAGCTATTTTCGCTCTTGCTATCGCTACTGATGCTGCTGCTGCTGCTGTTGCTGTTGCAGGAAGTCATTAAGCTCATGAGGTGGCATAAATAAAGTTTTTCGAACCGCCTTGGGTTGGGTCCTCCCCTAGAAAGCTGGAAGGTGACAGGCGGCGGAGCATTATTAAACGCGACAAAACAATATAAAATTTACTCGAGAGAAACAACACGAAATTGTCGATGCTACACGTTGCGCGTTGCACGTTGCACGTTGCAGTCTCCTCTCCCCCAGCCCCCCTCATCGAGTGGATCCATCCAATGGACCGCGATCGCATGCAGCGGCTAATGTATCTAATAGATACACGACGGCATGTCAAATGCTACCAGCCAAGCATAAGCGAAGAGGGGTACTCAAGGGGCTTCGGAGTGTCGGACAGAAGCGCGGGGAGGGGAGGGGGAAGAAGCTATCGCTTCGATGCGGCATGCAGCCTTGCAACGTGAGTTCCTAATTAACATTGGAATTGTAGTACACGTTTAATTTATATCTTATTGATGCCGGCGACATTTGTATTTATTTTTACCAGATGCTACACCCCTCCACCTATCCCCATCCCCATCCCCATCTCCCTCACTCTCCATGCAGCCCATAGGTACTTCCCTAAGAATCAGTGTCGCATTATTGCGAGACTTTCGTTTGAGTGCGCGTGTGTGTGTGTGTGTGTGTATGTGTGTGAGTGGAATTTTATTTTTATCAAAATTGTGGAAAGCTCGAAAATTTATATGAAATACGTAGGTATCTCGTCTAGTGTATTTGTATCTGTATCTGTATCTGTAGTTATTGTTGTTGTTCTTGCTGTGATTTCGGCTATAATTATTGTTAATATTTGTTGCTGTTTGTTCATTTCACGCGTTTGCTCTTATTGTTGTTGTTTTCGTCATTTTTTATCTATACTCTAATTAAAATATTCGTGTGTTTGCCTTTATTTGCTTCGCTTTGCTTTTTATATTTTTATAGCATGAACAAAATCAAAAAACAAAACTTGAGAAACAAAATTGAAAAATCTTACTTGTGCACAAAAATTTCATTTTGTTCTTTTTTCATCATTATGTTGCTTGCTTTTTTCTTGTTGTTGTTGTTGCTGTTGTTGTTTCAATACTCGACGGACATTGTCAACAAAATAAACACTACCAGATCGTGGGAGGCTTGATTTTAATTTTAGACAAATTATCAAATATTTGGAATCTACTTTTATTATATAAAAAGGTAACACAATTTCAAATTAGGGTCTTGGATATGGAATTTAATCATGTAACTGAAAACAAATATTAAATTGCATAAAATCTCACTTATACTTAATAATTTGAGATTCAGTTTAATGAAGTATTCGAATTTTCTTTAATAGTTATTCACACAAATTCACCGATCTTATTTTCTCAGCAAATGTCTGTATTATTTTTATTGACGTTTTCAATCTTGTGATGAGAACACCTTGTTCCTAAACATATACATATATCTGTACATTATATGTATACTGCTCACTTGTTTTATTTTTAAGCATTTATTTCGTTTATTATCGCCCATCTCTGCGATTATAAATTTATTACAAATACTTGTGTCAATTCTGCGTATTTCGATGACGCTATTCGTCAGACGTATTAAGAATAGTAATTATATTTATCACCCTATATATCCTCGAGACTTTGTAATTTAGTCGTTAGAACACAAATGGTTACACATTAAGATACCACTTCATAACATATCTTGCGAATTCAGTTCTCACGGTTTCAATTATATTTTACCCCAAAGACCTAGTTACTAATTATCTAACATATCTTTACACATAATTCAAGAAATAAATAATATACATACATATGTTTACTTGCAAGAGTACAATCTCCAATTGTACTCGTTGCTAATCTCAAATGTGTACGTAACATTATTACCACAAAATCAAATCATCTACAAGACTTGGAAATGTACATGTTTCGGTACATTATTTTTGTACCTTTTTGCTTATCTGTTGTATCTCAAGCATCGAACATGTTTGATGCGGCGCCGGTGGTGTCTGTGTTTTACAAAGTAATAACAGCGGGTTAACAGTGTTAATATTAGCTCTGTTATTTAATATTTAAGTCAAGAAAGACTACAAACTAACATTTTGTGTACAAACTAATTTACACGAAACATTAAATAGATATCTGAAAGATTGCAACTTTGAATAAAAATAGTTTAACAGAATAATATACTAATTATTGATGCAAAGTGAGCACTATGCATTCACATTTAACCTAGCTCAAATTAAATTAAGTCACAAATTACAAATTAAGAATTTAAATTAACACCAATTTATTAAAAAATATGAATGCCATCTTGTGTCTGCATTGGACAGTTTAAAATGAAATCCCAAATTTATAATTTACAAATATTAAAATACGTATGTAATATTGCTAATAGGCACATTTAACCGCAATAAACGGTTATTCCCCCTGTAATTGATGTTTCTTATTACAACTGCGTATTACGCTGTGTGGTTCGTGCGTAGGTCTGTCAAACATCAACAACTAACATGTCTGTTCCAGCGTGCTCGGTTGCAACTGGTTTCGGTTGGACGTTCAACATTTTGGTCTGGCATTACGATTTGAAGCGTGCGTGCGTTCGTAACGAACGAGCGTTGTGTTCGTTCCAACAAGCCGAATCAAGTCCAACAAGACGACGAAAGAGCAAGTAAAAAAATTACGCGGGCGTTCTCAGTACATTTCCAGCAATCAGACGGGCAGCAGGTGTCGTGGTTCAAGTGCGGCTAATCTTCGATTTGCCTTATTTGTGATTTGTTTTGGTTTTTTAGCCAAGTTTGAAATTCGCTTGGCAATTGGATAATCTTTTCAATTGCAACTATAACTGCAACACGCGAGCG
Organism: Drosophila albomicans; assembly: GCF_009650485.2. Taxonomy (NCBI): domain Eukaryota; kingdom Metazoa; phylum Arthropoda; class Insecta; order Diptera; family Drosophilidae; genus Drosophila; species Drosophila albomicans. Next base: position 3,229,146 of record NC_047628.2, on the reverse strand, counting down.
AGAAGAAAACAAAAAACAAACAAACATGCAAAAGAAAGAAATAGTGTTGATATGCAAAAACGAAATTCAATCAATGAATTAATAATAATAAACAGAGTTGAAGTGCAATTGCAATTACGATTTGTTTCCTAATTCCGAGCGAAACTAATGTTCATCATCATAATAATCGCAACAAAAATCAGTGACAATTTGCCTCCTGCGGCTAGCCAAAAACAATAAACACAGCAGCAGCAAAAACCAAAAAAAAAAAAAATACGAAAAACGAAAACAAACTCACACATGCACAATGGCAGCGGCAAATTGGCATAAATAAATAAAAATCAGCGTTGCCTTTGCTTTTTTACAACCTGATTTTTATGAATGAATGCAGCAGCAGCAACTGAAGCAGCAGCAGTAGCAGCAGACGACGACAGCGCCAACAACAACGCCATCGTCGCGTGCACAGGAGCGCAGCAGCGACTCCACCCGCAACTTGCTGGGGTTTAAAATAACCTCGCTACGGCCCTGTCGAAAGCGTTTATGCGAATTCGATTGCGACTGCGATTTTCGATTACGATTTCGATTCCCCTTTGCGCGTCGAGCCTTATTGGTGACACATCGCGTTCAGCGCTTGTCATTGTTGTTGTCATCAATGCTCACAAGTTCGCACTCACACACACAAAGAGACGCACACACGCAAGCACTACAGTGCAGTGACAACAATTGTCGCTGTTGCAAAATTAATAACGGAAGTTGTGCATTTTATTAATAAAAGCAAAATTCACACAAAATGCAGCGACAAAGAAGCAAACACACACTCGTGAACAACAAATCACAACTAAATCAGAGTGCATAGAAAATGCACAAAGCGTCATCTGCGGCTGTTTCTGTTTCTGTTTCTGCTTCTGCTTCTGCTTCTGAATCTTCCACCTTCCATTCGCCGTTCGCTTTATTGTGCACTGTGGGGTCTCCTCATTGATTGTGATTGTCTCCGTTCTTACAGCTTTTTCAGTTTTGCAGTGTTATGTGCATCTCCTTGAAGGCAGCAAATTAACAAAAATATCCATTCTCGTAATCGGAACAAACTCAACACCAAATTTATATACTCCCAAACATAAACACGAATATCGCGAGTTTCAAAAATATTCAACAATATTGTAAATGTGTCGTCTAAAATAACTTCAAAAATTAACAATATCTGACTCGAAGGTCAAGAGCGCCAAAATTACATGCGGTATTCCCCAAGAAGGATTCATCGAGATACGTCCTAAAAATAAGTGGAGAAATCCCCGAAATAACAGAATTGGTAAATATTTGTTTGATCATATTTTGAACAAGAGCATCTTAAATATAAAAATTACTTAAAATATAATTGCAATGATAATGTTTTGCAAAGGTTTTGATTTCTGTTTTTGTGAAACAATGGGGATTTCAATAATCAAAACACAACACATAACATATCATCTCAAGTTCCATTCCTAGGCAACTAGTTATGTAGGTACATTAGAGGTGTACGTATCGTAAAAATGTGTGTATTTGGGGGAATAATGGTAATGGCAGATAATGAATAGATGAACAATATCGATAGATATAGATGGATGGTTGGATGACTAGATGCTGCGTAAGTGTAGTTTTCTCGCCCTGACTAATGTTGTTTTTTCCTATTTTTTTTTTATGTTTTGTTGGCTAACAAAAGCAAATACAAACTTAGAGAAACCCGAAAATGTTCAAGAATGCAGAGAGGAGGCGAACAATTAACGCTTTGCTGTAATTACAGCGACTGCTGAAACAAAAAAAAAAAAACACACACGGGGGCAAAAGAGGGAAAAGAAATAATGTTTGGGAACACACAAGTTACCAAAAATTAATAATCAATAACTCGCTAAAAGGCAGCCAACTCGCCAGTGACAGAAGAGAGAAGAGGGGAAGAAAGAGACTGGCAGGAGAATTGTAGAGTCGGAGGTAATTTTATCGGTCGTTGAACGAGACCGAGAAGATTTCCAAGCGAATTTCGGTAGTTTGATCTTAAAGGGGGCCTTGAGGGGGCCTGGGGGCTGGTCTCAGGGGCGGCACACGGTATGTTGTAAGATGTGATCGGTTTTCGGTTAATTACGCTTCAAAGTCGAAGTTCAGCTTGGAGGTTTGAAGTATTTTAAGTCTTCGCCAAAAGTCTTGGCTGTTGCCCGTTAGCTCGGCTAATTACATAAAAACAAGTGATTTGCGTGTGCGCTGGAGCCCAGAGGCATGCCGCTTGCCTTGCCGCATGCCGCATTGTAATTTGCAACTCACCAACTTGCGTAGCTAATTAGCCAAAGAATAGAGAATCCGAAGTCGAAGTTGAAGCCGAACCCGAGAAGTCAGAAGATTCGTTGCTGCTTCACAGCTTTCTTCACTGATATTGATTTTGCAATAAAGCATGGAAAGGAGCAAGCAAGGGTTGACCTCTTGCTATCTCTCTCTCTCTCTCGCTCCCTCTCACTCTCTCTTCTCTCTCACACACAATTTATCATATAAAAGAATAAAACAAAACTTTCTTTTTGGCTGCGAAGTCGCCCCCTGCTGTGGTCAAGGACTCCGGGAATGAGGCACATTCGTCGTCGTTCTAGATAAATAAGCATTCTTAATTATCCCCTTTTTGACTGAACAAGAAAAAACGTAGAAAAAAATGTTATAAACAATGGAAAACCGCGCACTTAATGCGTTTTCTGTTTCGCCAACAACAACTTGGCGAACAAGCCAAGTATTTTTCTTCATATTATTCATTATTTCATTTCGTTTCGTTTCATTTTTATTTTTATTTTTGACCGACAAAAAGAAAGGAAAATGTTTTTATTGCCCGCGAAAAAGGGTACAAAATGGGCCGTCGACTTCTTTGTCGCCTTCGTCGTTAGCCATTAGCCCCGACTCCATTTGCAACCTCTTCCCCCACCACCCCGGTTGCCGCATAAAGCGTCTCAAACTTATGAAAAATGCAAAGTGCCGGCCAAAAAGTGGCCACAATTGAGTCTGGTATAGAGAAGTCCATTGGCCAAATGCCGTTCCATTGCCGTCGCATCGCGTCGCGTTGCGTTGCGGCCGTCGGTAAACGAGATTTGAAATCGGCGACCAACTCGCGTGACAGCTCAATGACTTTTCCTTTTTTACCTTCATTGCGGACATTCCTTTTTCCTGCCCGACCCGGCCCGGCCCGGCCTGGCGAAATATGTAATTGCACTTTTAGGCCCAGAAAAACAAGAAAAGGGACAAATTTGTACTTCAATTGTTTTCAAAGCGGCGCCTTCGTTTCGCTCATGACTTGGCTAAAACGCCAGCTCTTTAGTTGTCGCTTACCTCAACAAACAATTCCCAAAATCTGACTTGAAAATTCAAAATTTGTGAAATGTACTTCTCCGATTGTTTCATTTTTGCCATATGAACAAACAACAACGTCGGAACAGTTCTCTTGAATACGTTATGTGTGTTTTTTGCCTTTATCTGCATGAGTTGCCAGTTTTCTTAGTGCAACTTGTATTGTCATCTTGTAGAGCCCAAGTTGCAGTTTATAAATATTTATGTATCTAAAATTTCGATTCTAGAGGCTATATTGAATACTTTCATGTTTAAAATATTATAATTCCGATTTGGAATGTGTTTATACAAATTCCTCACTTAATCACAATAAATTTGATAAATCTAAATTAAATTAAAAAAAAAACAATAAACTGATACATTTTTTAATTTAATTGAATAACAATATTTTAAATATTTAACTACTATATAAAATATTAGTAATATTTTTATCTACTAATATTAATAAAACGTTGATTAAATTATGTAATATTAAATATTTCAATAGTTTCGAGTTATTTACAGTAATTTTAAGGAATTCAGAAAACTACGAATACCTTCACATTTTTATAAAATTTTCGGTCAAGATTAAACTTTATACACATTTAATTTAGATTTCGAAATAAAAATTTATATTATGTAAACTTTTTATAAATTAATGTAAATTTCATACAGTCCGCAATGCGAAATTAAATTATTTCGACATAAATAATATTTATCAGTTGCCAGTTTGTCAAATACATTATTGTATTGTTTCTTATATACTTTCGATTGCATGAACCAGAACTGACTTAATCACATAAAAAGTTCTATCTAAATTTACACATACATATGTATATTTAATATATTTAGTTGTACATACATATATATGTACGTATGTCAATTGGAAACAAAATAACAAAATTTTAGAAATTTGCATCCGTAAAAGGTTATTTTTTGTGCCTACCCCCCTACCCCCTCCCCCAACCCGTTCCCCATCTGACACCGGCCCTTAGCTCATCAAGCCGCCCACCAAGCCAAGCCCACGACCTAAAAACCATTTCGCACACATGTGTGTGTGTGTGAGTGTGCTGTGTGAGCGGGGGGACAAGGGGATCTCTGTGTGGGTGTGAGTGTGAGTGTGAGTGGTGCTATTGTCAAATGCAATTTTCTAACGCAGCCGCACTTTCAACGTTGACAACGACAACGTCGACGTCGACATCAGCGTCAACAGCAGCAGCAGAAGCAGTAGCAGCAACAATTGCAGTTTTAAGTGAAAATAAAACACATAACAACAACAACAACAACAGCAAAGACAGCAGCAGCATTGGCCACCAACAACAATAAAAGCCTAAAACCTAATAAAAATTCAAATTAACATTTGAAAGAGCGAATGGGCGAGCCAGTGTGCAAGCGAGAAAACCAAGTGGGCGCCGTCAGATCTGCTGAGTGCAAGCGAGTAGGAGCGATAGAGAATCAGAGACAGAGAGCAAGCGAGAGAGAGAGAGAGAGAGAGAGAGAGCGAGCGGCAAACGAATTGAGAGCGGAGCGCACATGAATGGGACAGACAGACAGAGCCGAAAGCTTATGAAATTCTATTAATTTTTGAACAAAACTGCATGTAATGTCTGTTTGGACCCCATCCCCCACCCCACGCTGTCTCCCTTCCCACAACTGCTTCCCCCTTGAACTATTTGCTGCCGCTTGCAGTTTCCTAATCGCCACAGAACTAACTGCATGAAGGGGCGGTCGTCCGATTTTGTTTTTGTTTGCGTATTTTGTTGCAATTTGTTTTTGTTATGTGTGTACGACGCTACCCAGCGTCGCTGTTGTTCTCGTTGTTGTTATTGTTGCAGTGCAGACTGCAGACACTCGCATAATAATGCAATTTGCAAGCTGCCCATCTGTCTGCTCTCTACCCCCTCTCAATTCTTCTCTTTGCCAAATACCTCACTCTGCACACACAAACGCAAACACACAGTAGTCGACGTCACGCGCCAAAAAGACTGCACGACCAGCGACGCCGTCAGCTTCGCCGCTGTCTGTCGGCAGCCCGAGCCCCACTCACTCACACAAATGCATACACATGTACACACATTGAATAAGCTAGCAGACACACGCACACATGCACACAGCCGAGTATGCACGTACACACATACAAGCTTATAAGCATTGCAACTGTGCTGCCACCTGCAGGCTTGGTGTCTTCTGCCTTCTTCCTTCTCCATCTTCTTTATTTTATTTGCTGTTTGATTTGGCTTTGCTCGCTGGCTTCTCTCATCTTTCCTCTCTATCCCTCTTACTCTTTCTCTTTGTGGTTCTCTGTCGATTACGCTCTTGCCTGATTTTGCTGTCTCCACTCATATTCTCATTTGTGATTTTTGTTTTTGTCCTTTTTTTCGCACTGTTTGCCAGTTTTCCACAAAACAGCTGAAAAAAGCACGTGTCATCGTCATTGCTCTTGCTCGCGATGTTGATGTTGACGTTGGCAGCGGCAGCGGCGTCGACGTCGGCGTTGACGTCGCCGCTAAAGGCTGTCTGCGTTTTGTTTCCAACGCGTTTCGTGGCTGCTGCTGCGTCTGTTCATGCTGCTTCAGCTGTGCTGTTGTTGTTGCTGTTATTGGTGTTGGTGCTGGTACTGTTTCTGTGGGTCTCCTTCGCTTCTATTCCCCTCGCGGGTCTGTTATTCCCTTTTCATGGTCGCGAATTCGTTTGCTTTGCTCGTTTGCTCGCTGTTTTTCATGGCTTTCGCTTTGCTTTATTTGATTTGATTTTTATGCTTGTGAATTTCCTTTTGATGCTCATCGCGAGCTGTTGTTGTTGTTGCTGCTGTTGTTTCGCATTTGTCAGTGGCAGACAGGACAAAGCTGGGAAACCCCACGATGATAATAGCAACTTTGCACCCCGATGATGATGATGATGATAGTGATATTGCCTTTTTTGTTTACTTCTTTGCTTCGTGGGATTAGCTGCTGCCACGCCCCGCCTTCGCCACCATTACAAGCCTAAGTATTCCAATAAGAAATGCAGCCCCAATGCAATTTCTTTGAGCCTTTTCAGTTGTTTCCTTTGCAGCAGCAGCGAAATTATTGATTCGCAGCCACGCTTTTTGGCTGCACGCCAAGTGCAAAGAAGTTGGTTAATGCCAGCAGACAGTAAATCGACAGAAAAGACGAATTTCAAAAAGATATTTTCAAGATACATACATTGTGATGCATAGTTATTTGCTCAAATTATGACCAGAAATACAGACGCCATTGGGACGAAAGTCCGTCTGGCCTTTAGTCAATTGTGCAATCGCTGACTGCAGTCAATACTCGTTCGCGCTCCCTCTCTTTCTCTTTGAATGTGTGCATTTTGCTAGCTCTCTCTTTCTGCTGACTCTTAAGTTTTCGCCTAGTTTCCTCAGCTGAGGTTTGTTATTGTTTTCCTTTCCCGCTTTGCCGGCTTGTGAGTCGAGTCGTTTCGTTCGATGGAGTCGACAACATGAATGAAACACACACAGGCACTTGCTCGCAAGCATAGCGAGTGTGGCTTCGTGTTGTGTCGCTGGTGCACTTCGTGTTGCTTCAAACGTGTTCGAATTCGCCGCGAAGAGCGTGGGCGTCGAGTTGCGTCGCGTCACCTTGTTGAGAGGTGGAGTGCGAATGAGAGGACGAGTTCTACGAGAATTAGAAGCAACAACATTGCAACTTTCAATAAGAGAATTGTCTAAGGGCAATTGCTTCAACTACCGACCATTTTAGTAACGTCTTGCCCTCCCTCTCCCGCCACAAGCTTCTTCAGCAGTACTCTTTGCTTGACCAGAACTTGGTAAGCTGTTCATTAACCGTTAATGCGGCAGATCGTAAATCGAAATGGAAGGTGTGTCATTGCGACTTATAAATAAAATTAAACACAATCACAAGCGGAAATATTTGCGCTTCAAGTGTGGTTGTTGTTGTTGTTGTCGTTGACGTTATTCTCCCTCATCGTTGTTGTTGTTGTTGCTGCTGCTGCTGCTGCTGTCGTTGTACTTTACGTCTCCTTCTACCTCTTTGTTGTTGCTGTAATTAATGGCAAACAATTACAAAAAAGAACGCGAAAGAAAATAAAAATAAAAAGAGACCCCAACAGACAGCGCATTCAAAGGTGGAATTACAAAATGAAATGTGAAGAGCAAGTTAAAAAGTGAATTACCTGATAAAGGACAAAACGCGATTTGAGGTGTGTTTGCCTCTGGCCAATACAATGCGTACCCACCTCCCCTTCACCCTCACACTTTCCCCTCCCCACTCCAATCTGCCAACTCACTCAACCAAGAGGAGGACGTGTGCCTTGGACAGGTTAAAAACCCGTGCTCAGCATGAGGCTTTACTGACAGCCACAACCGACGCACAATGGGCCCAATCCCATGGTGTAATCAGCAAAAGCTTCTCTAAAAAAACTTTTGATTCAAATAATTATTAGAAACTTTCCTCAACGTGGTTGACCAATACAACAATAGTCAGATGTTTGTCAATTGAAGTGAACTTTCTACTATACTAAATTTTTAATCAAATATTTTCTTTAACTATACGAGTATGCAGTAAAAGGTAAAAAATTTAGAAGACTCCGAAATTGTAATTTTCCTGAAATTAAATATTAATTTATTAAGAGACGATTATGTATAGCGCTATCTGCTTTGCTATGAGAATCATCTGATACATTTTAAAAGCTGATGATTTTTTAAGATGTATTAACTAAGTTTACTAAATATTTAACTGAATTTCACATCCAATCTGTAGTTGCTAGATCTAATATTATACAATTCGTTTTGTGAATCATGAAAACTATCCCAAAAGCGATTTAAGTGTAATGACTTAAAGCAGAGTTGTTGATCAGGTCCAGTGACCATTGTCCAGTGTCCAGCTGACGCGCTTAATTAATTACGCGATTGTATTTGTGACTAACTGCTTAAGGTCCACAGTTGCTGTCTCTCTCTCTCTTTTTTCTTTACCTCCCTCCTCCTCTTTATTGCCTTACCGCAACCTTAGGCGGGGTCACCGCACCGCACCGCACCGCACCGCACCGCACTTTCCCCCTTCGCCTACTTGTACTTCACATCGGCTTCGCAGCTCCAAAACTTGCGCATTGATGAGCAACAAAAAGTTTTGTAGCACTGCAATCGCTGCCTGGCCGAGACTTCCTGCGGGAAATGACGGGAATCGGGAGAGGTCAGGGAGTGGAAGTGGGGAATTCGCTGGGGAGAAATTAATACCTACTTAAGCTTAACTGGACAGTTGACTCCGTGAAGTTGTAACTGGAAGGTGATTCACACGATTCACACGCCCAAATAAATCGTACCGAATTGTGTGTTCCAAGTACTCGACCGGGCGGGCAACGCATGAAGCGAAATGAGTCGATGGCTTAGCTTGGGGCTTACGCTAAGATCGGTGAGGAGCGGGTGCGGTGGAGTGCGGTGGTTTGTTGTGGTGTGGCCGGTTAACATGCAGAGCAATGTAGCTGCTGAATATTCAAATGGCGGCAATTATCCTTGCGGTGGTGCTGGCCACGCGACACGCCCGAAAGGACTCGCGCTGCCTGCCAAATTATGAACGAGGCAAAAAAAAGGAGAAAATGTCTGAGAGAAAGTCGAAGGTGGAAATTTTTATTACCAAAAATTACAATGTGCGATGCAACGCAATATGGCAAAATGCCGAAAGGTGCAAGACGCAGGGTAACTGTGACTGTTAATTGTACCCCACACAATATCAAAAAAAAAAAAAAAAAAAAAATAGTAACAACTACACTACACAACGCTACAAAGCCGTGGGCTTGGACACCTTCGCGGGGTCAACAGCTCAGCTTTGTTTTCGGTCGCAACCCAGGACGACCCGTCGTCAAATAAACACCCTATGAACCCGGGACTCTCTCATCGGACTGCCGACGGGTGGTAACCCTACCTAGTCCGGCGGTTGATGGAGGGGGTCTAGGCAGAGTTCCTTTTGTTGGCCATTACGCTTAATTTCATTAGAAATTCATAATTTCAGTTCAGTGTGTGTGCTGGAGGGAGGGGTGAAGGGGGCATGTGGGTGCTGTCACTTGTACATGTGTAAATGTGAGCAATAAAAAACGAATTTGATGTTGTTGTTTCGGTTTCTGTTTCTGTTTGCCAACCGCTGTGACTCCTGTTATCCTGTTAGCCCTTTTTTCTCCAACTATTTTTCTACTTTACCTCTTCGATGTTGTTGCTAGTTACGATTGTTGTTGTTGTTGTTGTTGGGCCATTATTTTTGTCGTAATTTGTTTATAACGGTATTTATGAAATGGTCACAAGTCAACGCTTTCCAGGCTGTTGCTTTGCCATCACCCCTCATCCACCCTGACACACGCACTGTCCCCACTATTCTCCATCCCCATCCCCATCCTCATTCCCACTCCCATCCCACCCCGTGGCTCCCTTGTCGGATCACCCACAAAACAGTTTGGACATAGCGTCAATTATTCTTATTACGCCTATTACTTCTTTTTTAACTACTTTCGGTTGTTGTTGTTGCTTCTATTGTGGAAATCGTTGGCCTTTTATGTTAATCGCATTGTTTTTGACTGGGAAAACTCGTGTAACTGTAATTGATATGCGTCCTTATCATGCAATCCTTCGTTACAGCTCGCTTTCGTTCCTGTTATCGCCCTTTTATAAGCTCTAATTACAAGTATTACTTGGAATATTCAATACTCTGAGCACTAGTCAACCAAACCAAGAATATAACTCTCCGACTAAGATTGTATCATCATTGAGATTACCTTCAAAGTTAGAGTGTATGATTTTTACTCACTGTATTACTTTCACCTATAAACGTCTTCATTTAAAGCAATTTCGTTTTTGAATCGTTCTTCAAGAATTTCAAATGAAAGATTTACTTGATGGACAATGTAAGTGAATTTTATGTGTGCATAATTTAAAGTCTTACGAATAAGATTCGCTTTTTTTAAGCTCGTCATTTGTTTATTGTTGTTTTTGTATTTTGTTTTTTTTTATTGTTTTGTCTAATTAATAAACTTTCACATCTGAGATTTGTTTTTGGGAAAGATTTTCACTTGCATGCAACTTAAAGAAGACGAAACCAAAAAAAAAGTCGTACTAAACATATTTCGTTGTTTAACTGTGGTCAAAAATGTCGAGTTCGAATCGTTTTATGCAAATGATTTGTACAAAAAATGCGATGAGAGGAAAAGAAGCCACGATCAATACAGATGGCCAAGAGGCAAATGAACTTGGCTTGTTGATTTCGACATGGCCATGGAGAGTGGAATAAATTTATTGGAGTTTGACAGTTAGACTTTAATTACAGCATTTCACAGTGTGTTTAGTTACTAGAGACCACTGCTAGTCTCGACCTTAATCATCGTCATCGGCTGAATTGAAGGGAAAGCGCAGTGCGATCCGATCGAATCCGATGCGGATCGGTCGGTCTAACCTTTGACCTATATCGCTCCCCTTGAACATCGCAGGTAGTTGTGTATCTAAGGAGAGTGGTGACCATCTTTTGTGTGTGTGTATGTGTGTGTAGATATGTTTTTCCCTCTTCTTATGGATATCATAAAGCAATAAATCTTTTTAATATCTTCTCTCGTTTGTTCTGCTCGTTTTTTTTTTTACCACATTTTCTTGCCATGGGCGTACAGTTTCCCTTTCAGTTACAAATTTCTCACGTCCTTTTTTTTGGCATTGCAGAGGCGTATGCGGGGGCGAGAGCGGGGAGAGTTTGATACTGGGGCAGAGGCGTTGGCATTACTCAAGTTTGTGGATTTGAAGTAATAACTCAGTGCGTCATAAAAATTTTAATTGCTTTGGGTTTTTCTCGGTCAGCCAAGTGCCAAAGCAGTTTTGGTAATTAACATTAACCCGAAAAACGTCCAAACAATGCAAAGAACCCAAGCTCTTCGTCGCCCCCTCCTCCATCCTGCTTCCCCATACTTTGGCCAGGAGTCAAAAACAACAAAAAATAAGTAAAAAACATGCCGCAAAGAACAATGAAGCAATAAAAATTGCAGCGCATAATTTTCAGCTGCCTCCATTTGGTGTCCCATTGCCCCCCACCCGCACCCCTTGAATGCGAGGCAACCCTTTTCTTAGTGGCCAAGATTTTTGAAATTTCCACGCGTATTTGTAATTAGTTTGCTTATTGTCTCCCCCGTATTTCACTCGGAAGAATCTTGACTTTCAAAAGAAAGTCGCGCTTTTCGCAGAGTTGAGATAATTTTTAATTCTACTTTGAAATTATCTAGATTATAATAGAAGAAACACTTCCACATTCGACATTAATCAGAAGCATGTACATATGTTATGTTGTTATTTACTGATTGAATCCATATATGACTCAGTGCCACATTTTAAAAGTCTGTCTTAGACTAAATGTTGAGGCCTTAAAGAAATCATAAGGTAAAAACACTTACAAAGAACAAATAGAAGAAAAATATTGTGTTTTAAAGCAGGACAGTAAGAAGTAAGTCAAAATAATGGTTTTGCTACCAATTGTTTGCTTTATGAATCCGCTCATCTCGGATCCTTTGTGACTTACACATGGCATTTGTATTTCGATGAAGATTTGGGCATGTGCGACATTTAGAAGAGAAGAGGTGAGGATAGAGGATAGAGAAAAAAGAGCCGCTGTCATGCAGGAAATTTATTTTTGGGATCAAGAAAATCCAAGGAAAATCAACTGCAATTGTTTCTGGCACTTTGATGTTGGGACACAAGATCTTAGCCAAGTGCTAAGTGACTGCAATTAGACAGACTCACCAAGCAGGTAGATTTGGATAAAGTTAAGAGGCAGGGGTTGGGATCGGTCACGTTTGAAACAAATCGAATCGAATCGAAACGAAAAGAAACGGACAATCGAGGGGCGGCAATAAATTGTATTGCAATCGACACTTTTAACATGAACTCAAATGTTGTAGACCATTTTCAAATGTTTCTTTCTTCATTGTTCTCTTTGCAGATCACACCGGACCAGATCAGAGCCCAAAGAGCAGCACTTTATGTAAGTACTTGCTACCATATAGCATATAGCAGTAGAGAGATGGTTTAAAGTCGAGTCAAATCAATTCGCTAATTGAAATTGAAATGCTTGCTTAATATGGTTAAATGCGAATGAAATTGCACCCCTCGGAGCAGACCCGGGGACTGCCCGGTTAACAATCTTAATAGAATCAAAGAGCGACGCAATATAAGTTTTAATTTGGTGTAATTGTGACGGGAAACTGGGTGCGGTGCGAGTACAGCTGCGATCCCCAGTTGATGAGGTACTCAGTACATCCATCAACGAGAATAACACAACAACCGGAGGTGAAGAGTGAGAGGGGAAGGCATGGCATGCCATCCGTTCGAAATATTGAAATCAATTAACCAAATGTCGCGAGTACTCGTCTGTTCAGCGACTCGATTAATAACTGCTTGCAAAAAGTAAACAAATCATCAAAATCAAAATTCAAATTGAAATCTTTATGCGAATCGCGGCAGATTTCGTTGTGCCAACCAGCAGATACCCTGTATCGATTGCAATCTGATCACGCCACTCCTATGCTCCACGATACGCATGGTACTTTCAAATGGCAAACAGCAAACAAATAACATGCCATCAAAGAGGGGTTCTTCCATTTCCATTGCCAGTCCGCCCCTTGATGGCCTCCTTAAAGACTGGCGCGCCGATTTTCTGAGCAGCTTCAATTGTCTGCACTTGAGTTCAATTTCTGTTCTGTTCTGTTCTGCTGTTCGGTTGCGATTCGGTCAGCAACAGGAACAGCAAAAGAAGAAAAGAATCAAACATATAGAGATAGGGGGAAGCAAACTACAATAGATTCGATTTGTTTTTTTTTTCTTGTTTGGGGTAAAATGCTTTTAAATTCAATACACACTCACACATGAGCGAGTACTCGTTGATCATATTTTTAGGAACGCGAGTGGCCTGGGTAAATGTCATAACTATAAATTTTATTAAGATTCAAATGTACTGCGTACAAATTTAGATACAATTATTACTTACTTTACGACAACTGATTGAGAGTTGTGTGATCACATGGAGATCATCTTGACATGGGGTCTATTTTTTAGACAGAAATTAGCGAACACCCCACAGAAGGCACAATATGTGAGAGATGCAAGCTACAAGATGTGTTAAGAGTTACTTGTTCTTCACTTTTAGAGTTAGATCTTAAGTTGTTCTTTAGCAAATGTAGATCACCTCGCTGGCACCCTGTTTGCGACTTGTGGCATAAATGAAAATTGCAGCGACTTAATTACTTTTAATAAAGACGTCCGTGCGTGGAAATTTTCCACTTCATTAGCGAAAATATACTCGTTCCCGTTCTCGTTCTCGTATTCGCATTCGTGGTTTTGCATAATGGCTCATTATGATCGACAGATGGGGACAAGAGAGCAAGAGAGAGAGAGAGAAACCTGCATAGATGTGGCTCTGGGTGTGGGAGGTCGCCTTAATACACACAAATTGAAAATTGATGAACTTATCCGGTATGGGGACAACAACAACAACAACAACAACAAAAAGATGGCAAGATGCAAGTAGATTGTGAAGCTATCACATAGCACTCGAGAGAATGCATTGTATCAATCAATGAAGATCTATCGATCGACAGCCGATCTACAGTCTACAATCTGCAGTCTTCTATGCGATGCAGCAGTCTACACATTTGTAGGAAATTACTAATAATAATGACGACTTTAATTGAATATTGCGCACTTCATTCATTGCTCATTCGATATTTGAATTTAAATATGAATTCGAATGTTCAATTCAAATTTGAAGAGGGGCAATGAGAGCATCGGCAAATTATCCATTATAAACTTTCAATCGACCATAAACACTTGGGGTCCCCTCCGGGACGAGACGGAGCGAGATACTTTGTATTGGAGCTCTTCCATTAGACGTCAGTTGAATTGGTCGATGGATCGATTGAGGTACTGACGTTATATTTGGATACTGCGGTTAATGAAATTTCCTCGCAAAGATTATTCGCAGCGTACTTGTGGCTGTTGCCTCTTCATGTTGCCGGACCGTGTTGCGCGTTCTTCGTCTCGCTCTCTCCCCCCTCCCGCAAGCAATTCATGCATGAAAGCAATTTTTAATTTATTTTGGTTGAGCGCTTTATTTTCCTAAAATTATGACATAATCACAACAGCAGCAGCAGCAACAGCAACAGCAACAACAGCAAATAAAAGAGTCACCTAATAATGTCATGTGAAATTTATCGTACCCCAAACGAGTACCAGGGGCGTGGTTACCAAGCCATCGCCTGTGGCGTGAGGCGTGAGGAGAGACGAGGGGCAGGCAACTGGAAGCATGCGAGTAGACAACGCTCGGGGATGGGGGAAACCAAATATATATTTGGATGCGCCGAACACCTTCCGCTTCACAAATCAGCGCATGTGTTGGCATTGTCGAATTAGAGCAGGCAGTCGATAGGTGACAGCTGAGGAGGGGGCAAGCGGGGGAGCGGTACCTTGGCTGACCAGTTGTCGGTCGGTTAATGTTAATTTTATAATTAACCTACTGCCAGAGCAAAACCCAAAACCGTCGATATATTCAAGCCAAGTGCCTCGATTATCGATTGAATTGAATACACTCATAAAATTCACTTAATGGCACAGTGCCCCAGTCTGAGACTCAGTCGAAGTCGCAGTCGAAGTCGCAGACACTGACTCCAATGCGGATTCACATTTAGATGAACAACCTGCATCTGTTGATAATGTTGAACATTTAAATGGCTCTTGAATATCTTCATTGGATAAGCACTTGTAAATGTTGCAATTAAAACAAAATGAATGTTTTGGATGATGGTTCGAAAATTGTCCTTTGATTCGTATAATTGTAATGCGAATCATTCCAAGTAACATCATGATTAATGGAGTTGTAATTATTTCATTTTATAGAGCTATTTGAATTGACGTTCATTTATTGTTTCTAATTAAAAATAAAGTTAGAAACATTTTTAGCAGTATAACTAAATACTGATTACTGTTGAATACACTTTTCAAACCGATTCATGAGTTTTATGAATTGTAAAGTATAGAGGATATGGAGGAGGAGATCTATGAAAACCAAAATAAATTAACATTTTCCGAGACATTTCCATAACTTGCCTAAAGATCGAAAAAAGTTTTCAAATAGATAGTAGTATTCTTAGGTTGACAATCTTAGAGGTCGTTATTTGATATTGGTGATGAACCTGCAATTGGGTTGACCAAAAGGCTTAAGGCGAACGAAATAAGAGGAGACAAAGGTTGATACAATCAAAATAATTAAATGAAATACCGTGGGCGAACTAGATGGACCAAGTATGTAAACATGATCGTTAAATTAAGCATTGAGAAAACGAAACAATACAATAACAACAGCACTACACACAGACAGACAAACAAAAACACTCGACATACGCATAGTGAGACAAACAAATAGAAATAGAAAAAAGAAAACGAAAAAGAAAAAGAGAGAAAAAAAAACAAGTTAACCAATGAAATAAACGCAAATTGAATGACAAAAACGCGAACAGCTACAACTTGGCCAATACAAAGTGGCCATTGCTCGTTGCTTTTGGCCATAAGCACATTACAATCGAGTCGGAGCGAGAGATCTGGACAGCCAGAGACAACAAAGGGCAGAGTAACTATCGGACCCGATCCGATCCGATCCATTTTGAGGGGAGGGCGCAAAACGAAAACTACAAAATGAGAAACACATAAAAGAGCTCAACTCTCAAATATGAAGACGAAAAAAGAAGCACACGAATCTAAAAACGAAGCGAATAATGTATTATTATAAGGTATGCATAGACAGAGACAGCTATAGCTACATAAAGAGAGCGAGAGAGAGAGAGATGGCAAGCGAGGCAATGACACTTACAACTCTGCCATTTTGAAGATGATATTTTGAAATCCAGAGGAGCAGAGCAATAATTTTCATATAATCGTATATCCACTAAATAGATGTACCTGATCAACCTCTCTTTCTATAAGTGCGCTGGTGTGTGTGTGTGTGTGTGCTCATTTCACTTTGATTTGTTTTTTATTGTTTTCCCCCAAAAGCCAGAAGGGAAAAATTTTACTAAAACAAAAACAAATTAGTTTGAATGGTGCTCTTTTTAGTTGTACATAGATGAGCACACACACACACACAGAGACGCCAACTCGCTTTCTCTCTTGGCGTTAATTGTATTCGAATAACGATGCAGCATACGTATCTGTGTGTGTGTGTGTGTGTGTGTGTGTGTGTGTGTGTGTGTGTGTGTGTGTATCTTACAGATACTTCTTCAGTCAGGGTTTTGGATTCGACTGCGGCTTTTGGCTAATTTAATTTATGGCTAGTTTATGTAAATTTTTAATACCATTCAGTTAATGTTGCTGATGCTGTTGCTGCTGTTGTTGTTGTTGCTGCCATGCTCATATTTATTATTATTAGTATTAGTATTTTGTGTGTACTTTTTTTGTATCTGTATCTGTATCTGTATCTGTATCTACATCAGTGTCTTTGTTTAGTGACTGGTTTCTTGTGCGTATTTTCTACATTTTGGTTGCTGTTGTTGCTGTCCATTTCTCAATACTACCAATTTTTTGTGGAAGGTTCATTGACACCCATCAAAAGCACTGAGCGTGCAGCGACAAATGAATCCGTATCTCTGGCTCTGGCTGACGCAGTATCTGAATCTTTTAAACGTATCCGAATCTAGTATTGTTGGCTAAAGAAAGTTGAAAACTCGTTCAGTGCTTTAGCGGCATTTGCATACATTTGGCCACATTTCTTGGCCATGCGAAACGCTCCTGATGCGCAGCTAATTGCGGCCTATTAGATGCCTATCAACTGGCCCGTCCCATTAAGTGCGTCGTTTGCTTCAAGTTGGAAATTAATTAGCACAGGTTACCAAAGCACACCACACACTATCTCAGACTTTCGTTGGAATGAATATATAGTCAGATACTAAATAATTCTTCGAGTGCGAGTGTAACGAAGTTTTGAGAATAGCTTTGCAGCATTGCAATTAATCCGATTCTCAAAATACTCCAAAAATATACCCCACACGAACTCATGACAAGCTGTTAACTGTTGAGTGATGGGATTTGGAGTAGGAACCGAGCTAAGCTCACCTGCCTGTCCACAACTGGGGCATTGAATTCAGGTTTCGATGGCGCTTCAGAATTCCGTGGCGATTTTTTCGTTTGGCGTTTGTCGCTTTTGTCCCCGTCGTATTCTGAGCTTTAGTTTTATTTCTCGCTTTTATCGGTTTGGCCCTGCCATCCATACTCTATCCGTATCTATATCTCTATCTCGTCTATTTGCTCATTTAATTTCGTACTTTTTGGTGCTCGGCTTTGAAATTACTCAATTAGTTTAATTAGCAGCCGGAGCGATTCGACTTGATTTGCGGTCATTTGCGAGCTCGGACTACGATTGAAATGGATCGTGTAGACAAGTTGGCACTCTTTTGCCCCTACACAAACACAGATGTACAGACATTCCTTAATAACTTTACTATGCGAGTGTGTGTTTTAACTTGCTAGCTAATTCAAACTATTGTTTTCTTTCATTTTAGTTTTTGTCTTCGATTATAGCTCAAAGTAGACGAACTAGTTTTCTCTCCGAAACTAAAACGTGTTTTCTCTCTCCCTCTATTTTTATTTATTTCCTCGTGCATATCTTCTGAATTTTGCAGGCTCTTTAAACGAATGTTTTAAATATTTTCTACATTAATTGATGAATAAGTGGGCTTGCGATCGACTAAATTATTCTCGCGTTCTATAAAAGTTTCCATACTGAAATGTTCTACTTAGCATCATAATACGCAGATTATTATGTCAACAATGCAGATCTTAAGATTAGTTTCTTAAGGTGTTTCGATATCAGCACAATGATATGTACGTCAAAGTCAAAGACGTTTGAGGGCGTTTGTCATTTATCAAAATCATTAATGCAATTACGCGACCCCGTCGGACAACTTGGACTGCGACCAGGACTGAGACTGAGACTGAGACGGAGACGGAGACTGAGACTGGCTTCTTGCTAGCTAATTATTTTGAATTATTCAATTTCATGTCTCAATTTAAATTCTCTGAGGCAATTAGGAAAGTCAGTTTTGTTGTTGTTGCTGCCATCTATCTGTCCAGTCATTTTAGTTTTTGTGCCGTTGAGTGGCACTTTGATGCAATGCCTTGGGTGGGCGGGGAGGTGGGTGGAGGGTGGAGGGTGGAGGGGTGCTCTACAGGGTGTGCTCCACAAATGCAAATTAGAAATGTGTGGGACCAAAATGAAAACCATTTAAATAATTGAAAATCGAACAAATCGCGAGCTGTGCCAAAAACAAAAATAAAAAAACAAATTCAAAACGAATCGAATCGAATCGAATGGAATAGAAAAAATAGGAGGCAGGCAAAATAAAAAAATGTGGAAACGCAATGCAAATTCAAATTCAAAATCCCCTTAAAACAATGCGAGTCACGAGAGGGAAGTCAGGTGATGGCAACCAAATTTGGGGGCCTGAAACTAAAACAAAAACTTAGACACACGCATACAAATATAATATGCAGATAAATATCGAATATACATATGTATATGGGTGTATGTGTGTGGATGGACATTAGCAAATGCGCACCGGATTGTTGATGTGCAAAATCTAATTAATTATTTCATTAAAAGTGTATTTTATTGACACTCTAATTTAGATTTTTGGATACAGTTGCGTGCACCTATCTATCTATCTACAATAGCGCTCGGCTATCTATCTATACATACTCGCTTATGTACATATGTGCGATTAAACTATGTTTACATTTTTCCTCTCTCTGCGTTCGAATGTGAAGCTGTGTATGTGTGTGTGTGTGTGCGGTCTATGCGGCGTATGAGCAATTTTAATTGGTTTTTAACTAATTTGCTTGCATTTAGCCGACCCTTTTATGTATGCGGCTGTGTGCGCTTTTGTGTATCTTTGCAGACTTTTATGAAAATTTGCATATTGTAAATGATTTATTTTGACATTTTCTAATCAATTTTATTTAGGCAGCAACTGCTAACATTTCGAAACAATTATACAACAATAATACAAGCGTACTTCACTAACTCCAAAGCAAAAAAAATTAAATGAATTAAAATAACTACAAAGTCAAATAAAACAATTAAACTGTGCATTGTCAGCTAAGTTCACTACTCAATTATTTTATTTTTTTTTTGGATTCTCCTTTTTTTATATGTGAAAGCATTTATAATTAAAGATTCTCCTTTTTTTATATGTGAAAGCATTTATAATTTTAGTACAAACTAATACATTTTTCAATAAAAAATAATTTTGGAATAAAAACAAAACAGATCTTAAAATATACCAAATTAATATACCACAAAATACAAAAAATATACAAAAGGCCATATATACGTTCCTTAATATATATACCAAATTACTATACAACAAAATATACCAAAGGCTATATTTGGTATATCGATATAGTACTAAATTTAAAATATACCATATATACGTTCCTTAATATATACCAAATTACTATACAACAAAATATACCAAAGGCTATATTTGGTATATCGACATAGTACTAAATTCAAAATAGACCATACATACATTTCCAGCAAGCACAAATTCAAAATAACCCTATTTGTAGCGGGTGTAAATATCTTAAGTTTTCCGTAACAAGGCTCAAAGTGAATTGATAAATCGAAAACAGTTGGAACAATAAACTTAATTCAATTGCCGTTTGTCAGATTTTGATTACATAAATGCGACAAAATACGAGGCAGTAAACGGTTTTCCATCTCCATAAACCTAATGGAACAATCCGATTCTATATTCTCAAATGCAAATGGTAAAAGTACTCGCCATAATCGTAATCAACATCGTAAGAAACGCCGAAAATTGCTATATGAATGCGCTTATAAATATATGACTATATGCTTAGCCCATTCTCAAGTATTTAGTATTCAGTAGAGGATGATACTCCGTAGTACCTCCTTCCCTCGGTTCTCGCTCGGTTCGGTCTTCAGTCTTCGGTCTTATGGCCATGTGCCCATGTGCTTTGGGGCCGTCGAATCGTTTACCAAGGCGCCGTATCAATTTACCAAAAATAGTTGCTGTGTTTGTGTGCTTTCTACTTGTCTAACAACAACTGTTGTTACTTGCCCGCCCTTTCGTTCCCCCGCTGCCACTTGGCTTAACTCCTTGCCACGCATATGGAAACATTTGATTGGATATCAAGCGCTTTGTGTGTTGTTTAGTAATTCGTTTTTTATTTACTATTATCATTTACATTTATTTGTTATTATGATATGCGCCGCTGTTCTCGCACCCTTCTTTTCCATCTTCCCCACAGCTTATATGCATATCCTTCGAATGTGTGTGCTTGTGTATGTATGTGTGTGTGTGTGTGTGTGTGTGTGTGTGTATGTGGGTCCGTTGGCCTTTTAATTTGGACGTGTTTTTTATTGTTTCACGCAAATTTTTGATATGTTTTGTTTTTTAGACAGTCGATTTGCCATTTTTAGGCGTCCTTGTTGCTGTTGTTGTTGTCAGTGCTCGTGCCAACGTGAGAAATGCAATTGCGTTGCACTCACACATACACACAGACACACTCACACATTTACACATATGCTGTCGTCATACTCGTACATGAAACGCTTCCTTTTTGTTCCGATTTCATTTACATATTTGTCTGGTTACCAACGCGGGACCGCGTTTTGCTTTGTTTTCTTTATTTTGTTTTTTTGTTGTTTGTTGTTTTTTTTTTTTTTTTCGTTTTGTTTCGCTTTAGTGCATAGATAGGGGGACGGATTTTGTTTCGTTAGTGTTGTTATTATTATTATTATTATTGTTCTTGCTGTTATTGTTGTTGTCCTTTCGAATTTATGCGATACGACGCGAATGTTTGTTCAATAAACGAAATAATTGTCGGCAAGTGTGTTATGATGAAATTGTTTTGGGTTACTTCATAAATTAGCGCACACAAACAGAAGAAGTAACTCTAACTGTAACTGTAAGTGTAGCACAGTTACATATACACACCCACACTCACGCAGACTGACACGCACATTAATACACAGCTCAACAGTGGCAAATTTAAGTTGAGAACTAGTCTTCTAATAAACTGAATAATATAATATAAATTTAGATACAATTTCATAATCATTCAGTTAAAATGATTATATTTGTTATAATATAAAATAATAATAATACTGAACATTATGTTCTTTGAACTCTTTTCGAGAGAAATTCTAAAAAACTAATAGGTTCATTAATATAGAATTTAGATTTTCGAATGAAACAAGTATTCTGAAGATTTAATCAATCTACATATATTGTCAAAATTCATTCATTCATTGACTAAACATTAACGCACACCTTTACTAAAAATTAAAACTAAACAATAAAATTTCAGGAGGCGCACATTAAGAACTTGTTCATAAATGTATCTAATTAAAGGTTTTAAAAAGATATTAATTTCTCGATTTATGCGTATAGCAAATTTGTCATTTAATCTAATATAATTCAAATATAGTCGAAAGTATTTTTGTCGTAGAAAAAAAACTGCTGCTGAAGACGGCAATTTTATCAAAGATACAAACATTATTGTTTTTATGATCAATAAATCTGTAGCCACAAAGTGTGTATGATTTTCCTTTTCAAACTGATTTAAATGTTTTTCCCATTGCCTTGCGCACTTTTGATTATGTTTTGAGTATTATTCTTTATTTGTTACAAACTGCTTTACGAATCGCAGGTGTCTTCTCTTAGAATGGGTACATCGAGAGCAAGTGCGCCACTCCGGACATGGGTCTTGCTCTTTTGCGATGATGATGATGATGCCCATAATCGAATTTAAAGCGGCATATCATTAATCAAAACCCTGAGGCTAGCAACCCCAAGCAAGCAACCAAGATGTAAACATAGAAATCTGAAATCCAAAAAGACGGGAAACCACAGTCGAGTTTCATTTTAGATTTTTTGTTGTTATTGTTTCTTTTTTTTGGAATGTGGCATGAAAAATGAGCTTGCCGCAAATGCAGGCGCCAATTGCAAACGAAAAGTTGTTGCAGTTGGCTTCTGTGATTATTTTGATTATTATTAGGGGCGTTACGCATTGCCTTCGATATTTTCATGTGAAGATCATAATCCAAGGGTCATCCCAAAGCGAAGATCAGATGAATGGGTTTATAAATATTTTGAAGTCAAGCACATCGATCAGTGTTTGTCGAAGGAGAGGGAGAGAGAATGAAAAGTACTGAGGCGACCTGCGTGTCGTCTGTTTTGGGACTTCTAATGATCTTGTACAATTATTTCGTGTTGCAAGTCAGAGCTCAAAGATCGAGTTGGCCTCGTCTCTAGGGCCAGGCCCAAAGAGCGGTGTTCGCTGCTTGTAAACGGTTAAATTAAATTGATTTGCGTCTAATGCCCCCGACAAGTGGCCCGCTCGGTGCGCTCGCGTAATTAATGATTCCATTAGACACCGCGGTGGGGCAACTTGACTAGCAACTGGGCAACTGGGCAGCTGGGCAACTGGCAACTGGGTAAGCACCGCCAGCGTAGTCTCGGTGCTTAAGTATGAATAATTGGTAATAGTATTTAATGATGGGGTTTCCAACTGCTGCTGAGTGAGGGGCCACCTGCCGCCCCGTGTGTGTGCGTGGACGAGGCGACGGTGGCAATTGAACCTGAACTGAGACCACGACTCATTTTCAAGCGTTTCTTTCGAACACGTTTTTTATATTTGTGCATGTGTTCTTCTTCTCTTCGATTACAGATTGAGCTGCCCTGCCCGCCCTCTTCAGCCAGCACTGAGTAAACGTTCCGTCCATGATTGTGGCCCCCACTAGTCCCGTGAAAATGGACAAAGGCCGACAGAGGTTGCCACAACTTTCGCCCAATTAGCACAGGACGCAGGACGCAGTTAAGCACTAAGATTGGCGGAACGGCAACTGTAAATATTTGCGATACGCGCCCCACAGACACACATTCATACGCACACAACTACACATACATAGAGCGGGGACAAAGCAAGCATTCGTCCATACAACAATAGCCAAATCAGAGCATTAACAACAAAAGGCCGACGTGGATCGAGTCCATTAAGACAGAGCACAAAAGACGGAAGAAGCTAACTAAGAGCGAGAGAGAGAGTGACGGAGAACTGAAGAGAGAGAGAGAGGAGAACGAAAGCATAGAGTGAAGAGCGAAGAGTCGCAGGACAACGGCTTAAGTTCCTATACAGATAAATGACCGAGTCCACACAGCTGCAAACGGCGGAGAACAACAACGCGGGCGTGGTCAAAATGGAGCCACCGCCACTGGCGACCTCCACCCACAGCTCGCACACGCTCACGCACACTCACACGCACTCACTGGCCGCCACGGCAGCTGGCGGCGCCGGTACG
The DNA here is from genome assembly GCF_009650485.2 of Drosophila albomicans. Lineage (NCBI taxonomy): Eukaryota > Metazoa > Arthropoda > Insecta > Diptera > Drosophilidae > Drosophila > Drosophila albomicans. Next base: position 3,205,468 of record NC_047628.2, on the reverse strand, counting down.
GCGCTCTCGCCAGCCACACCGCCCCTGCCCCTACCTCCGTTGGGAGGTCATTCATCGCAGCAGCAACAACAGCAGCAGCATTATGCGCTTAAATGGAACGACTTTCAGACATCCATACTTAGCTCGTTCCGACATCTTCGCGACGAGGAGGACTTTGTGGATGTGACCCTTGCCTGCGACGAGCGTTCCTTCACCGCCCACAAGGTGGTGCTGAGCGCTTGCAGTCCCTACTTCCGCAAACTGCTCAAGGCCAATCCCTGCGAGCATCCCATTGTCATACTACGCGATGTGCGCAGCGACGATGTGGAGAACCTGCTGAGGTAAGTCCTGTTGTTCTCTTGAGGAATTACAAAGTCAGGGCAGATAACTAGAAGAGCTGAAATGCATCTTGAGCATCTTGATGCAACTTGAACATAAACAGAACTTCAACTACTGTTTTACTTAAACTTTTTATGCTTTTATTTTGAAAAAAACATTTTCTTGGATGATCAAATGGCAGTTTAACACTGTTTACATAGTTTTAAAAATGTTTCAATATTTTTCATAAATTACTAGTCATCACAAGAGATAAGATCGATCCTTCGGTTCGTCGATGATAGAATATATGTAAGGGTACTTTTATTTTTAGGATGACACATTATCAGAAAATATGTTTGGAAGCTGATGGTCACCTATGGACATGTTTTCTTCTTAGATTAAGCAATATGAGTTTAATAGATCTAAAATTAATTTTCTTTAACTAAAACTTGCTCCCCCAGCTTTATGTATAACGGCGAGGTTAATGTCAGCCATGAGCAGTTGCCCGACTTCCTGAAGACGGCTCATTTGCTGCAGATACGTGGCCTGGCGGATGTCAATGGAGGTTATCCCTACTCCAAGGCTCTTTCGGCCGCTTTGAGTCACAGCAGCAGCAGCAGCAATAACAACAACAACAATAACAACACCGCTGACAGCAGCAATCACAATAAAGTTAGCAACTATTTGCCCACAGCGCTGAGCAATGCTGGCAGCAATAACAACAGCAGCAACGGCAACAACAACAACAACAGCAATAACAATAACAGCAGCAACAACAGCAACACACACAGCCAGATTTCACCGTTCAACACGCCTCAGACGCCGTCATCGTTGCCCGTTTCGAGTGCAGCAGCCGCTGCCGCGGCTTCGTTGACAGCAGCCGTTGCTGCAGCAGCCGCAGCGACAGCATCAAGTCTGCCATTGGGAGGCAACAGCCAGGGTCAAAGCCAGAGTGGAGGCGGAAGTGGAAGCGGAAGCAGCGTGACCCCCGCCATTCAAGAGTTGAAGGCATCCGCAGCGTCGCCCGTAAGAAACTCCAATCCGAATCCAAACCCAAATCCGAGCAAAGTAAAGTGTGCAGTTCCAACCAGCTTGCACTCGATTCGATTGCCATCGCGCATTGACTAACACTAATCTCAACCCTATTCTATTCCAATCGATTCGATTTATAGGCAAGCAGCAACCACTGGGACCTAAGTGACATGGAGGGTAGTCGCAAGAGTCATCTAACTCCGCCGCCTCAGAAGCGTATTAAGAGTGCCGATCTGTTCCGTGCCCAACACGGCATCAGTCCGGAGCGATTGCTTATAGACCGTGACTTTCCGGTGGCGGGACAGCATCCGTTGACCCGGAATCGCAGCCGTGACACTTCCAAGGATCGTGATCGTAGTCTTGAACTCCGCGAGTCGTTGCTAGGCCAGGCTCTAGAGAACAGCAATGGACAGCAGGCTAATCAGGTATGACAATGGCAAAAGCTTTGCTTTATTTGTACTTATTTTGTTCCTTTCCCATTTCCCGATTACCACTCCACAGAAACATGATCTTGGCCAGAGTGCCGGAGAAGACTCGAACAGTAGCGATACGGAGCCATCAGATCGTGGAGATGGTCAGCACGATGGCACCCTCGATGGTATGGACAATCAGCGCTCTCACTCCTTCCCTAATGCATTCCTTGGCCTCCAGGGTATTCCTGGTCTTCTGCCAGGACCCTCTGGTCTGGGGGGTAATGATTTTGGTGAGTTCAAGCCTCGTTTATTCGATTTTTATTTTTTCCATATAAGAGAACCGCTTTAAGAACTGCATAAAGCTCACTTCAATCTTTATCGAATTATAGAGTACATATTTTTGCCTCTTGTGTATGATTTATCGATTGCCGCGAACGATTTGTGTATGATTTGCAATTGCAAGAAGCTCGTAACTAACTATCGATTGCTATCGATAAACCGATAAGCCGATGAATCGCCAGGGCATTACAAATTCGACAAACAATTGGCCAACTAATCAACAAAGAACAATCTCAAAATGTAACCAAAACAAGAAAGCAAAACGTATTTATTAAGTATAGTTAAGTGCGCTGTATATCGATTGTTATCGGTTTATTGTATTCACTCACCAACATACATATTACATATCTTATATTTATGTATATTACATTCTTAAGTAGTTGTTATGGTTTATTATTTAAATAGCGCAATGAAACTCATAAAATGTTTAGATAAATCGATTTGCCTGCCTATCGATATCACACATATGTACATACATATCGCAGCCTAATTAAGTTACACATTTACGCATCCCAAATCGTGGCAATCATTGGGTCCAAATCGCCTACGAACGACAAGTTGGTCGAGTGTCAAGAAATATGCGTCGACCACGTGTCGCATAAAGGAAGGACAACAATGAGTAAAGTTTTCTTATGGGCCGGACAACGGCTGGCTAGCACATTTGAAGTGCGATTATAAACATATTCGGGAGAAACGGGGAAAAGGGCCGTCGTAATGTTCATTTACGTATGTGCAAATGCTTCGAAAAACGCACAAAAAATTATTATTATTACTATTTCTATTCCTATTTCTATTACTATTATTATGATTATGATTACCATTCGATATTATGTGGCCAACCCCTTACAAATATGAATCGTTTCTTTCCCTTACGTTTCACCTAAAAGTCAAGAATACGTTAAGGCAATCCTCTTTGTCTCTTTCACACTCACAATTGTGCTCCCAACCATATTCACTTGCGCTGTCTCACTTTCCCACTTGTGTGTGGCATTCGATTTTCTTTACCCTGTTTGTTTGCGTTGCCGAGCACATTACACGCACTTTGTATAGCATCGCAAATGTCGCATTTATCGGGCATTAAAATGATAATCGGACTAGAGATGAGAGCGTGTCGTGTCACGACTTCGGACTTCGCACAATGTATGCTGCATCAAATATTCTTTACATTCCCAAATAATATTCAATTTAAAACGGAAATTGGTACTTCCTAAATTGATGTTGGAATTTAAACTCAAAAATAATTGTATTTTTTTCGTAAGCAACAAATATGTATATATTGAAGTGAAATATTTGTTTTTAAATAATCTGGTTTATTAAGAGTTAAAATAGTTCCCTAATATATTTTTCTTCTAATATTTTTGACTAACGCAAAAGTCGTGCTTTCTGAATCGAAACACCACATCTCTGCACTGTGACTTCAAGTAGTGCTGGGTTGTTCCCTGTTCGCCTTTCTGGTCTCAGGGCTTAGGAGTTTGCTTCCTCTCCTCTCCGCTTGGCCACCCATAACGAACTGGGCCTAGTCCGTTCGCTAAGCCGGCAATGCCATTTAATATTCAGCGCACATAGATCATTGCAACAAATGTTGACCGGCCGCCGGGTTAGTCCAAGTGACGAGCAGTCGTTTTGACTTTAGGTGGATAGGGTGTAGGGTGTTGGGTGTTGGTTGCTGTGGCTGTTGTTGGGCCGACCTCCTGTCGCAGATGCCAAGGCTCAAAGCGAGCGGCAAAGAAATCAAATTTAATAAAGCATAAACATTCAATAAGCTTCGACTGGGCTGGCACGCCCCGCCATGGAAAAAGTCATTTGAAATTCTGGACAGCGTTATACGAATACGAATTCGAATACGAATACGAATACGACAACGGTTACCGTAACCGTAGCCCTAACTGAGGCTGTAACTGTAACGTTAACGGTAACGGACTTGCCACTAGGCTAACACTCCGGCTTGGGCTCTGGCCATTTGGTAACGGAATCGAAAATATTAACGGCCTGGACTAAAAAGGATAAAGTTTTGTGCAATGATAAAAATGATAAGTTCCTTTTTTTCGCTCGTTGTTCTTGCTTCTTGCGTGTTTTGTTTTCTTCTACTTTTGCTCTTCGCCATCGCTGGGCGAGGTGCTGTCCGCCCATTCCGAAAAGGACAAAAAAGGACATACATACACACATATTTAGATTTTATTTCGTTTTATTGCTTTTTTGTGCATTCGATTTATTTGAAGACATTGGCAATGGACAAAACGGACTTGGAAATTGCGCACATGTGTGCGCAAGGACTTGAGACCTAACCTCCTCTTCTTTTTTTCTTGAACTGCCCCCACCTCTTCTCTAGCTACACCCCTGTCTATACCTCCCACTCTCTTTCTCTCTTTTCCTGTTCAGCGACGGTCCAGACGAGAGTTCTATGCCGTTTAGTCCATGCCAGCTCAGACTAGTAATATGAGTTGGGTTTGCATTTTAATATATTTGCGCCATTGGCTCCCTTGCTCCCTTCGTCCCAGTTTTCCACTCTCTCTGACCCTTCCGCGTCCTTCTCCGCCCACACAAATGTCACACACTCGCAATCAGATGCGGGCCAAGTGGTTCGAGCAAAAAAAGAATTGGAAAAAAGGAGAAATGGCACAACTACAAAGGCGAAAAAGTTTACTTTGCAAAAATCCGTTGCAGAAACATTTATAAAGTGGCCAGCCCGAAAAAGTCTTGTAGAACTAACTCCGCCAGGCAGCTCAGCGCAGGGACGAAGGACAACGGCAAAAGATGGACGATGGAGGCAAGAAAAAAAAAGAAACAGAATAACAAGTCGTTGGAGCTCCGAGCTTGCTGCTGACCTCTTGAAGGCGTTGCCATCTCTGAGCGACATTTTAAAATGAAAATGATAGGAAAAGAAATGAGGAAGATCCAGGCAAAATCGAGAAGTACGAGTGGATGTTGCCTTCGGGGCAGTTGGCGTTCCGTTAGGTGGACAGAAAGCAGGCGGCAGGCAGTCGGCAGGCAGTCGAAACATTGACAGCAGATAAATGGCAGCCAAAATAATAACAGCAAAAGGGAGGTGTAAGTCACACACATGTGTCCCTGTGTGTGTATCTTCGCAACAAGAATGCCAAGACGAAAAAAACACTTACACCTAACGGTGATATTCAAAAGGCAAAAGCAAAAGACGTTTTGGCAGCCCAACGATCTGGGTGCCAGCTCACCACAGCGCCATCTGTCGGTCGAGAGTTAGTTGCAAGGTGCAAGGCGTCAGACTGTTCCCACCCCCGATGTCCTGGCATTCAGCATTCAGCAGCCAGCAGCTAGTGCAGTTGGCGCCAAGTGACTATGTGGGAGTGGAAAAATCATTGACATATGAGCCCAGTTGCTCATTTCTTGTGCAAACCAAATGCATAAGTTGAAAGCGGCAAAAGGGTCAAAGAAATAGACCAAAGAGACTGCAACTGTAAGGATTGCGATGCCGACTCGACTTCGACTTTGACTTTGGTTGGGATTTGGGGTTTGGGGCAGCGGAACTTCGCTTGGACTTGGCTGGACCGATTGGCGCTGGCGTAGCTAATGCGCAAAGTTTTCTATCAGTTTCATTTGCCAGCTGCTCTCGCATTCATCCCACACACAAGCACAACAGCAACTTCCACACAGAGACAAATGTGCATTATGTTGTGCCACATTCGTTGAAATCGCATTCGCAACTGTCACAGATTCCAGCTAACTGATGTGATTGCCAGAGAGCATTCAAGATAAAATCGTAAGATAATTACGAAAGATTATCAAGCATAACTAACGAACGCCATTGAATTTATCGGTTGTTGATAGAATTGAAAATGACTGTTGAAAATCAATACAAGTCAAATTTTGTAATTAGTCAGCAGATAAGAAATTCTTACAAACCTTTGTAAATATTCATAATTACATAATAATGACTAATAATTGCAATAATATTTTACAAATTGAATGGTTGCAACATTAAAACTTGTTTGGGAACAGTTAAGTGGGAGCAGTTGCGCCGAAAAGTATGCAAGTTGTTAAAGAGTGAAGCGTAACTGTTACTAGTGTCAGTTCAGATGACTTAGCGTAGAGAGCAGTCAGAGTGGGACTGGGAATAGAGACATTCAATGGGCATTGAGTAGAGCGTTAAATTAGCAGCTGGCAATAAGCATGCGAGCCACATTTCTCAAGCCAAACAAAACGCGCCCAGTTTAGTTGAGTCCTTTGTATGCGTGAGTGTGCGTGTTGGCTAACAGCGTGTGTGTGTGTGTGTGCTTGAATGTGTATTGGGGTTGGATGTTGGCGTGTTTGCATTTAATAAATTCGATTAACAACGGAATAAATACGCTTAAATGCGGAAAATAATGAAAACTAACGAAAAGCGTTTTGTTAGCCGTCGACGTTGACGTTGACGTCGTCGTAGACGTCGACGTCGGTGTCGGCGTCGCTTGGGCGCCGCTTTCATTCTATGCGGCATTCAATCATTCCATTCAGTTATTCATTCGTTTTACGAGCTGTGTTATTATTGTAAATATGTTGTTGTTGCTGCTGTTGCTGCTGTAACAAATACAAATACATTACGTGAATAAACGCACCCATTATTTCATTTCATCAAGAACCATTAACGCCAACACGCTTGCAAGCCACCTCTCCCCCTCTTCCAGCTCCCATCTCCCTTCACTTCACTTTACTTCACTTCAACATCACTACATATACAGACATACACTCACACACTCACCGCGCCTTGTGGCACACACTTGGCCAGCTTGCCTCTGTCTTTGGCACTGCCCCTGTCCTCGATCCGTATAGTTAGTTATACACTCTGAAGGCAGGACATGAATGTGTTGGCAGAAGACACAGGCATCAGGCATAGAAACTTTTGCCAGGATAATGAGTAAAATGATTGGAAATACATTTTCAGTGCGTGCGTTCTTTGCGTTGTATCTCGAACTTTGTATCTGTACCCTCTATCAGCAATTGTTACGTATCTCGCAGCTGTATCCTTAGATACATAATTAATAGTCCAACTCTTATCAGATTATCTCAATGGGTCTTTAAAAGACATTCCGAATGTCGCATAATGTGCTAAGCATTTTTCTCCAACAGCCGCAAAGTATGCAGCACTTTAAAACATATTTTATTATATGAATTGCAATTGTTTACCAAATCCAACTGAAAAATTCACCAACCTGCAATTATTTGTACCATTTCATATTTCTTTTAATTGCTGGATTATTTTAGAAATATATCAAATTTAGGCTTCCATTACGAATGATAAATCCAGATTTTTCTGAAGCCGCCGCTAAGTATGCAACACTTTTCGCACTCACTTTTAGTACAATTTATTGCTTCGAAAGCAGCAAATAAAACTAGAGCGAGATAAAGAGAGAGAGCGAGAGAGAGCATGGAATGTTATCAAATTAATTTGAAAAACTCACATCTGCTGCACATCACACATACACACACATAATATATGTATGTGTGTGTGTATATACAATAGAAGGCAAGCATTTATAGTTACAAAGTGCCAGGGACACTTTTGCTCACACACGGTCGTACATAAGGAAAGGGTGGGGTAAGGGCAAGCGGGCAGCAGCGTCAAAGCTGGACCGAAAATGAAACCGAAACCGAAACTAAAAACTTTTGAGTTAAATTCTGGCTCTAATGTTTATGTAGATGAGGGATTATGTCATTGTGTGCCTGAACAACACAAACAACGAGTGAGAAGGAGAGTGGGAATGAGAAGCAGAGGAGGGGTTATAGAAGTGGAGATGGGCTGGAGAATGTCCAGCGTTGAAAACCCATTGCAGCACTTGAAAATTCTAATTTTCTGCTTAAACTTGCTATGAAATTGTTTAGCATACAGTTTGAAAATAGATGCGAAGTGAAAAATTGAAACGAAAAACATTATTATTATTATTATTATGATACTTATGTGTGAGTGCTTGCCAGACTGAGTGTGTGCGTGTGTGTGTGTGTGTGTGTGTGTCTGTACGGCATAGGGACTGAAACTCCAAGGATGGGCAAATGTTTTGTCATAGAAAATACATTAAATTTAAACAAAATGTTGTAGTTGTGTTTGTTGTGCTTCTTGGGCTTAACGCACACACTCGCAATCGCACTCACACACATACTCACTTATATTCATGTATAGAGTCTTGCTCGCTCAGATATAGACACAAAGCCCAGGCAAAATGCAAAACTTTTGAAAACTATTTGGTTTCGGGCTTTTCTGGCTTGGGTTGGGGGTTGCAGAATGGAGAATATAGAGTGGAGGTTGGGCTAGTCCCTTGGCTACAGCAGCTGCCTTTTGGGTTGCCAGCCCTTTTTGCCACGTCGTATTTTAAATTCAAGTGGTCTTCCACACACACACACACACACACACATACATACAGCACAGGCACATACATACTTATATAAAGAGATGTACACATTTACATAGACATAAGTACGTGTCGTCGGTGTTATGCTTAAGGATTTCGTTTTACCGAATCCGAATCCGTTTCAAATGCGAATTTATTTCTACAAAATATTACAAAAGTCAAAGACACAAACCATGGCTGACGCACACACATACACACATACACTCGTACAGTCACAGACTGGGACACCAACACATGAAAGTGCTTCAGCCGCATGGAAAAAGGTCATTTTTGGGGCCATAGAATTTACATAAATCCATATGGATGCCACTTGTCCAAGTGTGAGTGTGTGTGTGTGTTCGTGTTACAGTGTATGTGTGAGTGAGTCCATTTTGGTTGTCCTCCTCCATCTTTGGCAGCGTCTTTGGCCACGTGCCGTTGACAGAGCCGAACTTCAAGAAACGAATGTTCCACATGCAACCTTACGGTATTTTTGCTTATCACACAACGCTGATGCTGCCAAACCCTTCGCCGCACCCTCCGTGTATGTGTGTGTGTGCTTTGGCTCGCCTTTCGAACCCATTGATAGCCGTAAGCAGGCGATGAGCAAACCGAACTCTCACTCGCATAGTCGCCCAACAACGTTCAACCTTCAAGTTCCGGCGATTGTATTACCACCATGTATGTGTATGTGTGTGCGTCTGTGTGTGTGTGTGCGTGCGGTTTTCAAACGGAAGTTGTACGGCAGAAGAAGCAGCGGCTGCTGTTTCGTTTCGTTTGCTTCGTTTCGTTTGGTTTCGTTTCGGCCTTTTCCATTTGACCCCGTTGCCACTTCGTCTTCTTGTCCCGCATTCTGCCTGTTAAACCGCCCCCTTCTCCCTTACTCTCACTTCTGTCTCTTAGTGCTTCTTCATCTCACACTGACGCATTGATATCCCTTTTAATGGATGAATTATTGCCGCACATGCGAAAGTAGTTGCTGTCCTGTCCCTCCCCTTACCTCACTTCACTTGGCTGAGCTGAGTTGAACTCTTCCCCTTTTTCAGGGCAAGCGACTTGAGAACGTCTCCTTATACTTCTTGAGTTTGCTCTATCCTTTTACGCACTCAGAGGGAGGGGCAGACACACACACATGGTTTGTTTGCATTTCATTTCCTTCAGATCTTCCCTAAACCCCGTGATAGTCATGGCTTGGTCCGGAGTGTAGAGTGGAGAGGGACGAGTGCGGGTGCGGGAAGCTTCTGCTTTGGGTCAGTTAATTAAGCAGCATCATACGCAATTCGAGGCTCTGCCACCCCCCAAAGGCCATCCCAACCCGTTACCCCCCGTCACACCCCGCACAACCCATTCGGATGCGCAGGAATGCGCCAAATATCCATAATAATTGAAGGATATTACATCAATAAACCGAATGACGCCCCTTCCTACCCCAACCCCATTCTCTTTGTCCATATTTATGTGTGTAGTGACCACGCAACGCTCATGATGATGAGGGACGAGATGGTGGGGGAAGGCGGGGGAAGTGGCATGCTGACAGGATGAGAGCTGCATTTTAATATTTCTAAGTATCCTCGCACATTCGCATATAATTCAAGCATTGACAGCGCGCGCCTATTCGGGTAAGTGGCGAGGGGTTGGCGGGGGGAACTACAGATACAACGCGAGGGTGGTAGGGGACGTGGAGGGGTGTCAGTCAGGCCGAAGCCATAAACTAAATTTATTGCAAATATTTCCTCAGCAATGAGCAATTTGTGCGATCGAATCCTGTGGACCTCAATTCAAACACACACGCAATTGTGTCGGTATATGAATGTGTGTGTGTGTGTGTGTTTGTGTGTGTATGTTTAGTGTGTGTCTGTGAATTTAACGTGTCGATGATATATTTGCCGCAACGATTCATGAACCCCCGCTCCAGAAGCTGAACCCAGTTGACCGGGTCTGAAAATGAAACATTGTGCAAATTATGTGTGCTATAATTTTCGTTTTTTCTTAGCTTCAAGTGTGATTCGCCGGAAATGGCGCTGGAGTTACTCGAATACCTCTGATTTTGATGTAGAATCGGGAAGTAAATAAAATTAAAACTATTTAAAAACAAAACAAATAGCTGTCAAAACTGCAGCATTTAGTTGAATTGATTTAAGCACCAGAATCACAAGTCACTATCTAAACTAAATCGGAATTAGGATTTCCTTGAAGTCTTGGCAAATAGTTTCATTACGGCACTAATTTGATATTACATTTTTGAATAATGAAATGATTCATGAAAGATATTATTGGTCAAATAGTTTTGAAATATTTAAATACTAAAAAGAATGATTGTTGCATGATCTTCACATATAGCAGTCACTAGAAGTATATAATCACTTTGTTTAATACTTTCAACACTAATAAGTGCTGTAATATCTGAATGTCTCTTCTATCTGCTAAATGATTCTTCGTTTACTGCTATGTTGGTGTCCAAGATAATTAAATATTATCACAAGATAATGGGGGAATATTAGCAATAGTAAATGTTGATTATTTCAACCAACTTCTTATAGGTTTTTCTGAATAAATTTGGTAAAATGATTTAAATATTTTTTATAAAATAAACCGCATTTAAGCATTATTATTTATTCATGGCATATATATGAACTTGTTATATGCATATCGAGTTGTCTGTAGTGAGACTCGACTGTACTTACGAGCTTATTTCAATTCATCGCACTACAAGTTTTTCAGTGTACTTATTGATTTATTGCTGCCGTATTTATTTTGCTGTGCGATTTATTTAGCTGGACACTCTACACACAAGCACACGCATACTTGGAAGCCTTAGCACACGGACACATAAAATTCTAAACAGCAGCCAAATTCACACAAACACACACAGACATAAACATATACAAACACATACATAGATGTTGGCACTTCAATGTACGAAAATATCTGCAAAAGAGTTTTTAGTTGCGTTACCAGAAAATAACACACACACACACACACACACATACAGAACCATAGAGACAGAAAGATATATATTGTGTACATCGCACACTCGTGCATTCGACAGTAGTCGAATAAAATTACTCATACGCTCAGTCACTCTTACACACACACACACACATAGGAGCACGTACACGGACAGACAGGCGCACACATACAAAGCGACAGGCCGACAAAATGGTTGGCCAACGACGTCTAAACAACAACAACAACAACAACAGCAACGAAAACAGCAACAAAAGCAATAACAAACATGAATTTTAACAAAATACAATTTCAATACAATTCAAACTTTCTAACTCTCACACACACATACACGCACACACGCTGACGTGAGCGAGATAGCAACAGCAGAGCAATTCACCCGCTTCTCGCACTGGGTGCCAACCGCAGTGGCAACATTCCCCCCCTCCCGCATCTGCCTCCCTTCAGCCGGAGAGTCGAGTCCCAGCAGTGAATGTGAAACTAAAACTTCCTTTACTCATTTCCTGCACACACACACCCCCCGCCACATCCCCTTACCACGGTGCTGTCACCCCCCTCCCATCACTACTGCGACTGCTGATAGTGGGCAAAAAGTATCTCGACCGAGTGTCTCGCCGGTTTTCAGTTGCGTTCTAAATTCATACATTCATTACCATCGCATTTCATTCACAGCCGCTTCCCTCCCCCTGCCAAAACACTCTCAGCTCTCTGCTCTCCTCGCCACACTGCCACATTGAGCCACCTCTGCTCCGTTGTCCCCTTGAAAGTTAAATACAATCGTTGGTCCGTAAACAAAGCGGCGCCCAACACGAGCCCAACAACAACAGCAACAAGAGCTGGCAACCCACTCACAGCATTGGCTTCTCTCGGAGACGAAAGAAAAGAGAGCCAAGGCACGACTAGTTCTCTTGTGCTCATAAAGTAATAAATTGTACCATAAATAGTGCGGCGCAAGTGTACGTGGTAGGTGTGGACATACCTCCATCTCCATCTCCTCCTGCTCCCCCTCCCGCTCCTTCTCTTATGCCAGCTTCGGCTGCCTTGAAGCAATTCATCTTGTAGCCATTGCTCTTTCGCTTTGCACTCGAATGAAGTGCGCGCCCAGCTGGACTCAGTCTTGGCTTAGATCTCCATCCATGCATCCATCCATCCATCCGTTCATTCAGCCATTCAGCTGGGATGCCTTTGGCTCACCTAGGAGCAGCTTGGCATTCGATTTCTCCGGCAGGGCAGGCACAAGGGATCAAGCTTGCCAAAGCCAGTGGAACTATGCTTATTTGCTTTTGTCACGCCCCTGCGCCCTGTACACCCGTTGCGCCCACCCCCTAGCCCCTCTCTAGATTACCCCAAACCCAAGCCGATGCTAACCACACACGACCACATCGTTCATCATTGCCCGTGTTTGTTAGTGTGCGAATCTCTCTCTTTGTGTGTGTGTGTGTGTGTGGGAGGCTGTGGCTTTGGAGGAGGGGGGGATTGACTGCGGGGTGTTGGTTAGTTCGTTGGCTCGTCTAGCAATGCTCTGACTGTACTAATGAATTACGCAATCTAAAACTATGTACATTTAATTCAAATTCACAAAACTGTACGCCAAACTAACCGAGACGCACACACACACACACACACACACACACACAACAAAAGCTACAACAACTTTTCGGGCAAACTTTTTTGCTGCCAACGTCAGCATCAGCAGCGACGCCAACGTCGCAGTAAACGTCAACTGCGACGCTTAGGCTGTATATTTTTGGGTATAATTCAAAGCGAATACATTTCGGGGCGTGCAACCCCATCAGCATCAGCATCAGAAACAGCCTTAGCTTTGGCATCAGCAGCTGGCCGCTTTGCGGGGAATAGTCCAAGTCCAACTCGCCCTATGCTGCTGCTGCTGTTGCTCTCCATGTCCATTCCATTAGCGACACCATTGGCGTCAACGTCAGCATCCATCGCACATGTCCTTGCAATTGTTCTTGCCACGGCAACACAGTCCTGCCTCACTCCCCTCCGTTCCCCGTCACTCCACTCCACTCCACTCCTCGTGCTGGGCAACTCGACCCAACCCTGCCAACATCACAACAACAGCCAAAGCGTGCGCAAAAAGCAACAGCAACAACAACAACAACAACGAAGAGGAAGCACAGTTATATTCCCATATAATATTCGTACACACTTTGCAAACATGTTTGTCGATGATGTATTATACAAAATGCCCATAAAAAGGCCCGCATGAGCGAGACGGAAGACGAAAGGCGCAAGACGGGAGCAGGCAGAGCGGTAAAGGCTCGTCTGTAGGTGTTTGTGTGTGTGTGCGTGTGTGTGAATGAGAGCATCCGATGGCGTAATCATCGTTTGTCTCTCCACATGTACATATGTATGTATCCGTGTGTGTATATGTATGTCTGTATGTGTATGTATGTGTGTGCCACTAAATCGAAATGCCAAAATGCCCATTTCTATTCTGTGTTGGCCCCGCATAAGCGATACAGACATTTCGTTTTTTGGGGTAATACATCAAACTAGCCGCATCAATAGCACATACACAAGCACACTTGCTCACTCGCACACACACACAGAGACAGACATACGGACAGAGAGGGATGTAAGGGTGAGCGTTGGGTTGCATGCGGCGTGTTAAAATAAAAGCAACAACGACTACAAAAACAATGGCCAAGTTAATATGTGTCCCTCGGTCACACACACATACACGTACAGACAGGCTGTGGGCAAAAAGAGTAAAATGCTAGTACTTCATGCAGAATCGAATCGAATAGAACAGCAACAACAACAACAATGACAAGGACCAAAAAGTTGTTGCCACCAAAAGTAAAGGAGATAATCTTGGCCAAAGACGAAGAGCCAAATGCTTGCCAGGAACCAACATCCTTGCCAGTCTCTCTCCCTCTCATTCCCTCCTTATCTGTCTGTGTGTGTGTGTGTGTGTGTGTGTGTGCCGACAAACTGCCAACAAACCAAGGTCTGTCGAGGCAGAACTCTGTTCTAATGACCGCCAAGATAGAATGACATTTCGGGGCTGTCAGCTCTCATTGTTGCCCCGTTCAGTTGTATTGAGCTCTGCGTGTGTGCAACCCACACACACACACACAGACACACACACAGACAGAGAACAAGTGCACGTATGTGTGAACTGGGATTTGTGTTTGTGTTTGTGTCGAGATGTGAAGGAAGAAAACTTTAAGTACACAACGCCCAAGGAGCCGGTTGTGTGGCCCAACAACAACTCGAGTACAGTGGCAAAAGGGTTTTCATTCCCTATTCCAGAATCCCGAATCTCTAAAAACTGAAGACTATCGATTCAAATATATACATTTTTACAACCAAATACTACTATTGCACAAATATTTATGTGCTAATAAAAAATTAGTTAAGATGGCATTGAACTTTTATTTCGCAGATTCTCTAATTAAAAAATATTTTTATTTGGTATTCACTTTATTTTATTTTTATTTATTAATTTCAAGTGTCTTTAAAATATTAGCTCTAGCTTTAAAATTACACTTGTTATTCAATTTTTTGATTTGCGGGGGCGGAAGTGGGCGTGGCAAAAATTTGAAACAAACTTGATCTGCGTGCAAACATAACAAATGCTGTCGAAAAAAAATTATAGCTCTATCTCTTATAGTCTCTGAGATCTAAGTGCTCATACGGACAGACGGACAGACGGACATGGCTATATCGTCTCGGCTGTTGACGCTGATCAAGAATATATATACTTTATAGGGTCGGAAATGACTCCTTCTACCTGTTACATACATTTCCTGCCGGCACAAAGTTATAATACCCTTCTACCCTATGGGTAGCGGGTATAAAAACAATATATGTACATATGTACATTACATCATTTTGAAAAACTCTCCTCTCCAAAATTTGATTATGAGTTAGTTTCGATTCCTCTTGTGTCACTGTGCCTGGTGTCTTGTGGGCAAAAAGGAAAAAGGCTACATTTTGGCAATAAGACGCCCCGTTTCGGGTGCTCAGGTCTGGGCTTAAGACCCCGACCCCAACCCCAACCAAATTCCCAGCCCGAACCCTAACTCAGGCACAAGCACAAGCACAAGCAAGAGCAAAAGCAAAACCAGAGAATCGTTGGCAGAGCAACTGTGGTCCAAGTACGTGAAAATTGATAGATGAGTTATGGGTGAAAGGACGAGCGAGCGAACGAGTGGAGAGCAAGCATTGGGATGTTCGCATGCATATGTCCTTAAACACAAACACACACACACACACACACACATATACACATAACATGTCTGTCTGCTGTGTATGTGTGTGTAGTTGCCTTTCGCAAGTGGCAATGAGTCCGAAGACGTTCAATGTCTGTCCGGCTCTACCCTTGCCTCCCTCTCCACAATGTGTGAGTGTGTGTGTGTGAGCAGAGCATTTTTCAACGCCCGCCACGAATGGAGGAAGTGGCACAGGGGCAAGGGACCAGGGACGTGGGCAGGGAGAAGAGCATTAAAAGTTTTTGTATTTATTTTGCAGTCGGTTAACAATATTCCTTTTGCACACCCAACCCGCTGCCCTGTTTCTCCACGCTCCCCGCTCCCCCTCCGGCCCAAATCACCATTCCTATCTTTGTACCCGTCTTCGTCCCTTGTCCCTGGTCTCTGGCGTTTGCGTGGCATACGTGTAAGAGTTTTGTAATTGTATGCGTGCGTTTTGTTTGCGGACGTGGTGAATGTCTTGGACTACGAAGACTGCCACACACATACATATGAACACACACACACATGCATGTGTAGTGTATAAGCGCAATAGGAATAGGAATAGCAATTCGAGTACATGGCAAAAGGATATGTGGGGGCTGAAAACTTTTATGTGTAATACATCAATTGCAAAAAGATAGCCAAATGCTGTTAAGTTTATATACTACACACACACACACGCACACAGCAAGAGACAGAGAGAGAGACACACACATGGCTAGCTCTTTCTCTCTCGCTCTACGTCTGCAGCTTTCTTTTGGCTATGAGCTATGAGCTGTGAGCTGGGCGGCTGCTGGTTGCTGGTTGCTGGCTGCTTGGGCGGTTCACTTGGGGCCAACTTACTTAGAAGCTTGGCCGAGCATTCGTCGAGGGCATGGAGATGGAGAAGAATATGGGGATGGAGTGGGGTCGTCCGCATGGCTGGCAACTTCTCGAGCGCTGCGCAAGTAAAAGATACATTTATTATGTGCGAAGAGCGATGAACACAAGCGATTTATCCTTTTTAACTTTTTCCTTTGCTGCTTCTGCTGCTGCTGTCCACCCACTATCTGCGTCTGTGTGTGTGTGAGTGAGTGAGTGTTGTGGCTGCCGTTTGTTTGTCAATGTGTGCACGTGTGTTCTTGCTTTTGTTCTTTGTATCTTCTCTCTTTCTCTCTCTCACTCTCTCAGTTTCTTTCTTGTTTGCCCACATCTCTGCCGTGACTAATTTATTACCGCAAGCGGGCATCATCTAAGCAGGCTTTAAACTATGCAAGTGTGCGTGCGTAGATGTATGTGTGTGTGTCTATTGCGGGCTAATTTCCTGTACAATTGCTCAGCCACCCCCAAAAGTATGCAACACTCGACGGTCTGCCCTCACACATACACATACACTCTCAAATGCGACATATGCAATTTTTCAATCGTTTGCTTCACTTTATGACTTCTCCTGCCTGCTCATATGAACCTCATCCTGCTCAACTCCTGACGCCACCAATGCTGCAGCAAACTTTTCTCATTTCAAAGTTAAAACAACAAACAACATTATCGCCATTCGTCACCCACAAAAAAAGAAAAACCCAAAATACAAAAAAGCAACGCGTCTCGCCAAATCTCCAAGTGCCCCAAGCAAACAAATAAAAATCATGGGAAACAATGCAAATATAGCCGATGACTTAATACGCTATAGAATCTGAAGAGAAGTGACTTGAAAGCAACAAATTATTTGTTTGTAAAGAATTTTACTATATAATTGTGATGAGTGGCCTGAATGAGTTTTCTTTAAAATGTGTTATTAAGGTACTTTATTACTGTACAGGTTTAACTAATAAATAACTCTAAAATCTATAAAAAAAAAACTATATAATTTTACTAAATGCACATTAGAATCTAATTAGGCTTGAATTAAAAATGGACAAAAACAACTTTACTTTATTTTCTGATTACTATAAAAAGTTTGCTGTATTAACACATATCTTTTGAATCCTTCAATCCATTTGTGGATATCATTTGAGAACTGAGGAACTAAGGAAACAAAAATTAAAATAAAATTTAGATTCTTCTTTAAGGGATTAACCTACTTATGAGAATAGAATTTTGAGTTAAGGTTCTGCAGATACCTTTTAATATCTTAGCAAGGGTATCCCTGAATTGGAGAGACTTGCCTTCAAAATTTGAGCGATGGCTAATAAAATTAGGCGACCCCGCGCTTCAAGTATATAAACTCCATTAATCCAAGAGTGTTGGAATCCATGTGTTTGCTTTTCCACTGACCGTGGCGATGTGTGTGCCTTGGTTAGAGGGATATGCATTCGATGTCACTTGCTATTTTGGACACAATCCTCACTCTCCGCGCTTCCCGCTCACCGCTCCCCTTCTGTCCCTCTCCCTCTGTACCTTGGCAGCGGTCTCGACGTGGTCCCGTCTTGAATTTAGTCCCGTTGTCAGTTCATATATCACGGCTGTCCTGTCGTCACACATGCTCTCCACAGCAATTTCGCTTTCAATTTCGAATGCTATCTATGAAAAGGCGAGACCCAGCGCCGCCCCTTGCAGGCCGTCGCCACTAGCCCCCTCCCGTCGCCACGCCCCCATTCCGAGTATAAAAGAAAAACAAGCAAACTTGTTTGCAAAGTTTAAACAACATTTCGTCGTCGTTTTTTTCTTGCCTTCTTTTAGTCCTTGCCTTTTTTTCTTTTCTGACTTTGTTTGGACCCACTGTACGTGCCCAGTGATAGTCGTCGCAGTCTCCTTCTCTGCTCTTTTTTTCTTCCTTTTTTTGCTGCGTATGTGCCTTAAGATAAACAAATACAAATACAGAGATGGATTGTACCGCGCGTGTGTCGTCCAACATCTGGATGGACAGTGTGTGTTTGTGCTAGCGAGTGTGAGTGTGCAATCTAAAATGGGTTTTCGATAAATCTTGAGCTGCTGCCAGTTGAACGCCTGCCCTCCTCGACTCGTCTCTTCCCTTCCTCCTATTGCCCGCCTACATTCGTCTTTGCTAATTAACTCGCATCTAATGAATACGGTCAACGATTTTTACGGCTCGCGCTTATGAAAATCTACTAGTTGGCATGCTGGCAACTCAATGAGAAGGGGAATAAAGAGGGGAAGGGGAAGGGGGAGCTCTAAGGTCAGCTGGCTGTGTAATCACTTTATCAATAATTCAATCACAACTTGCCGTCGGCACAGACAGACGCTCGTAAAAGTGCGTCGCCAATTTGTTAGCAACTTTTTGGCCAGTATACTTGAGACACGAGACGCATCTCCGCGAGTATTGCGTATTACGTGTTTTATTGCAAATTCGCCGATAAAACGGCACATAAAAATTAATAACAGACCCCCTCTCCGTCTCTCGACGGGTACATTCGAGCTGCTTTTATAGTTTTATTATCTTTTAGATTTCGGGGATTTCTTGGGTCCAGTTCAAAACTCAAAAGCAAACCAAATTTGCTGAAACCGCGCTCGTAAAAATATCCCCTTCCCCTTCCCCTTCGTTTTCCCTTACCACCCTTAGCCTCTTGTGAATGAAAAAAAAAAAGAAACAACGTGCGAACCCATCATAAAATGCAACCCACAACACAACCATTTCAACTTATTAAGTAATAAATTCCAATAAGAACAAAGGCAACCAAATTAATGCCATCTCTTCTGCCCGCCCTAGAAAAATATGCATAATAATAATAGTAATAATAATGCGAAACAACAGAGCAGACAGGAGAGGTGATAACGATCGCAAGACATCGAAAAATGACCATTAAGCACACCTATGGCAACAGAGGAAGCCACACGCCCTTGCAACCCGTGCAACCCTTTTTGCGTTGCAGGGACAAAGACGAAATGCCGCTGATACGCTTACGTATTGAACCAGTAACAGTCCCTGTTTCACCCCTCCTGTCCCGCCCTTCACTCTATATCATCAATGGGCCTGGCCCATTGACGCGAGTGATTTATATGAAAATATTCATTATTTGCGCGCCAAAGTCCATTTTCCAAATGCAAAACGAGGTTAACTCTCGAGCAAACGACGCGAGAGGTGGGGTGAAAATAATGGCCGAAAGGAAAATGTTACCTCGAGCTGGCTTTATCTTTAATAAAGCTAATTTCTATTACCGCTAACAGCAGCGCGACATGCGAGTCAAAGACTCGAATCTGAATCCCAATCTGAATCGAAGCAACTTTAAATAACCATTAAGACTCGCTCAAGGGGGCGCCACATGCAATTGTTTCATCTGCTTGCCACATTCTATGTGGTTTTGCTTATACTCGTATGTCTGTGGGTGTGAATGTCTTACATAAATGCGGCCAAGCTATTCTTTTATTGGTGCGGAGGCTTGGGGATTGAGACACCTTAAGCAAAGCGGCCAACAGCGCCTTTGCGGCCATAATTGATGAGTTCAGGTCACCAAGCCCAAGTCATTTAGGGCCAGTTATAAGACGTCACACGTACATATACTTTTTGCCCTGCTTTGTTTTCAATCATTAGCTGGGCCACTAGGCAGAGCTTTATTTGCGATCCTTGATGTACATTTGAGTACTTTGATGAATACATGCAATACGCAGATTTTTTATCAAAACAAATTATATAATTAGAAACAGAAAAATTGATATGAAGTAAATAAGTCTTTAGGGTTAGGCTAGATTAGACCGACTGGTCCTAGGAGATGCAGAGCACATGCAGAGTGGTCCGTTAGTTAGGGCCTTTCTGAATGGTTAACTGAATGGTTTAAATCTATTATAAATTTATTCATGTGATCAATAGTTAAATACTACAAAATATGAGCTAAGGGATTAGCAAAATGTTTGTAGAATATCTTGCACTAAACCAGACTTTTAGAACTCCTTAATTCTGTTAAACGCAATTAGAGGAGATTACTACAATCCTTTGACACTCTAATAATGCGAATATATAATTAAATTCTCTTTCGAAAGCCTTCTTTCTTTTTAATCGTTCGATTGAAAGCACTCACGCTTAGGTCCTCAAAGTACTCTAAGGTTATTGGTGATGGTCGCTCCCAAGGAGGTCACATCGCCGCAAAGCTCAGGTCATTGCTTAACCACATGTGAAAGACACAAAAATAGCACAAAAATAGCAATGTGCATAACTATTTAGGAAATTGAGTTTGCATTTTATATTTCATTAATTATGCACATAGCAAATGAGAAGGAGAAGCAAACTGAGAATCGAAAGGGGGGCCCGGGTCCCATTACGCACAGGCCAACGCACACTGCACAGAGTGCAGAGTGCAGGGAAAAGTCCTCAATCTGAATCCTTGGCAAGCGTCTAAGCTGCCTCTCCAAGCAGCAGGTAAATCTTTTGACAGGCAACCACACAAAAATGGCCGCGTTTGGGGTGCAAATCTTACGCCTGATTTGACTAGATGCACACACACACTTATATAATCAAGCATGCTGCACTTGAGCTTGCCACACATACACAAAAATGTGCTTGGCTGGTCAAAGGAGTTGAGATGAAAGTGCTGAGGACACAGGCACATCCTGTCCAGCTTGAATCCCTCTAATGCTTAGCTGAGCAGCTGCAGCCAATCGAGTGACTCAAGCAAGCGAGTATGGCATGGGGCATGGGGCAGATTGCATGTTGTATGTGCAACTATTATACTTGTATGCATGTACATACTCGCACACACAGGCGCACACATGTGTGCATATTGTATTTTATTCAATTTTATTGTATTTTTCACTTGAGATATTTATGCAACGTTTTTGTTTGCCTTCTCCCTTGAGTTGTCACGCACAAAGGCCGAAGTAAATTGTTTAATTTGATTTCATTTCATTTCGTTTCGTTTCGTTCAGTTTAGTTTCGTTACGAAGCCAAGCGAAGCGAAGCTCTTGCGTCATGACCCAGGACATACCCATAGTCCAAGTCCAAACCCAAGCCCAAGCCCAAGCCCAAAACCAAAATCGGAACGCCGATCCTAACCCAGTCAGGGCTTAGCTGAAAGACAGAGACACGCCCCTGTCGCCGCATCTCGCTCTAGCACGCATCTATCTGTCTCTATCACTGTGTGCAATGCAAATCTCTGGCCATCAAATGACTCAATAGACCCGCCCACCCAATTCTCTATACATTTAATTGCGTTTTATTTTTTCAAAAATTTATTATTATCGAATATTCAAAGGATATTCAAATGCAAGCCCTGCACGTCATATCAGGCCTTTATTTACAATTCGATTCGACCGACAATATCTCGAGGACACGCGATGTGACGCGCTCTACAGAAAATTTGAGATCCTACATTTTATCTTCAATCCTTCAGTCAATTGGCTTTCGTCACGGATTCCGTAGTCACCCTTTCGTCTCGCCTACTTCCACTTTCATTCTCCATGATCCGTTAGGGAGTGCTTTATTAAATGTTAAATCTAACACCTCAATTTCAAGACGGAATTCCATTTGGAAAATATAAAAATTAATCTTTAATAAGATATTAATCATAAATAAAGTAAAATATTGACAGTACACAAAAATATATATAGTTTTGATAAATGAGTAGCCTAACTAAAATTGAAACTTGTTTGCTTTTCTACCCTTACTTCTGCTACGAGAGACATAACAAATCTTTAAAAGATGTACAATTTTGGGCCAGTGTATTATGAATATTGCGAATTATAAATATATATTCTTGACGATCATTTGTGAGTTTCAATGCGACACTTTTATTTTTTTGCAATAATGTTTATGGTACAGCTAAATATGTAAATAGAGTTTTCAATATTATAAATTTCTACTTGTATTATATAGTGAATTATGTAACTGCACCTCATGAACTCATACAAATACAGTATTGCTTGTCCGCCTGCATTTTTTTTTTATTAGTAATTGTACGCCTAACATAACATATTTTTAGTAATATGCAATAATTGCTAAAATATATTTATTGAATATGTTTAAGAAATGAGAAAGAGCGAAAACTGAATTGGCATTCGAACTGGTCAAATCGATGTGAGAGACTTTAGTAAACGGAATTTGAACTGTTAGAACTGAATGTATCCCACAACAAAAACAACAACAAAAAGCAAAAAAAATATGAATACCGAATTCAACAATTGGCACAACTCCTTGAAAATTTGAACGAATGTGAAAAATGAAATTGGATAAAAGCAAAAATGCGAAATTTTTAATGCAATCTAGGGCGGATTCAGATCTGTCTGTTGTTGTTGTTGTTGCTGCTGTCAAAATTCATATAAAGAGTATTATCAGCTAAACAGCACACCCATAAACACTGACACCTCTGCACACAAACATACACACAACAGAAAGCAGCGACACAGAGACACTTACGAGTAAGCAAAATTGGACGAGACTCTTAGAAGAAATTGCGAAGTAACTGCTTAACTTTGACAACTGATTTCTGATTTCCAATTGACTCCTCCTTCCATAATGACGGCTGACCCGCTGCAGGCACATTCCTGAGCAACCAGCAGACCGCCATCAAGCAGGAGATCCTGGATGTGCCCTCCGAGGAGCAGCCACACGAGGCGCATGCCGCAGATCGTCAGCCGGCCACCTGCAAGTTGGCAAAGTTGATGCAGCGGCCGCAGCTGGCGCAGCTCTTTGAGCGACGCAGTAACAACAATAACAGCATTAGCAATAACAACAATAACAACAACAGTAGCCATACCAACAACAACAACAACAACACCAACAACAATAATAATAAAAACAACAACAACAGCAACAGCAATTGCCGCTCTGGCTACAAGAAGAATCGGTCAACGAACTCGTCGCCAACGCCGTCGGCTCGTTCGTGGAACGATAGTGAGGATGAGCATGAGTTTAACCAGGATGATCGCTCCAGCTCCGCCTCGTCGGCCATCTCATTGACCATGAAGCGATCCCGCCAGGCCAGCGAGTCTACGCTCTACCATACGCTGCAGCAACACCAACAACAGCAGCAGCAGCAGCAACTGCAACAGCAACAGCAGCAGACCGAGCATCGTACACGCCAAGAGTCGCAGGCGCAACTTAACCAGCAGCAACAGCAACAACAACAGCAGCAATATTTGGATGAGCTGCAGCAGTCAGTGTCGGTGTCACATCAGCAACAGCTGACGGCCAATCTCTTCATGGCACGCACCATTGCGCTGAGTCGTTCTCGCGATTTTCCCGAGCTTTTCCAGAACACCTCGGCCGCAGCTGTTGCCGCCGCAGCAGCCGCAGCCGTCACCGCAAATGCTTCGGTCACCGCATCAGCCATTGCTGGAGGAGGCGTTGGTGTTGGTGTCGGCGTCGGCGGCAATGGCAACCAAGCGAGCGGCGTTGCATGTCCAGGTGGCAGCAGTGGCAGCAACTCAGGCAGCAATTATATGCTGCCTTGTCCGCTGTGCGAGACGCCGCTGGAGCAGCGCGTCTTTCGTCAGCACCTGGACAGGCATTATCCACGCGATAGCCCCGTCTGCCCGGTGATCGAGTGTGGACGCCGCTTCGCTCATCCAAACTCGGTGCGCAATCATATGCGAATTAAGCATACCTTGCAATGGGCAAAAATGAAAGCGATGCGCTCATCCGGCGGCCCTTTTGCCGGTGGTCCTGACTTTAAGTTCAAAAGTGAGGCGACCAACTAGTTGGCATAGCCTAGATGCCCATGTAGTGCCCGCAGATACTCGCACTAGTACCAAGTAAAGCTTTCTAGGTTGCTGCTTTCAAGTCAATGGCGACAATAATTCTAAACCTAAAACCCACTAAACAAAAACCAAACATAAAATGGAGCAAAGAATGAACTCAAGACACTCGCATCTATCCTAGATAGTCATAATGTAGCATGGTCCAGGTCGTTGGTCGTCAATGAGCAGCCCGATCTTCCCCACTAGAAAGTAATTTATTCCAGATTCGGCTAATGGTTTCATTATCCATTTCATTTAATGTCGCAACAAGGTGGTTTAAGTTCCTCAGATGACACTTTCTATATAGAATTAATAATAGTATTCATTATCTTTTCAACAAAACAGGATTTGAAACAGGATTTTGAAAAGAACTTAACCTCAATTCCGTTTCGATTTTGATTATTCAACCAAAATCTGGAATATTTCACTCTCTTTGATGGGAAGATCGGATACATGCTGATGAAAGTGAATGCTATGATGCTAGCATACAACAATTATTACGTTCCTATATTCAATATAGTATATAGTACTATGTTAAATAGTACATAGTACATACTGCGTATGTACAACTTTATATGTATAACATACAACAAAAGATGCGCTGTAAAGAACCCAAAGAAATGCTAATGAAATGATTATATTATACTCGGTAAATACTTCAACTTATGAGGCGTAGCAGAGCTGCAAGATAACTGTAATTTAGTGCAATTGATTGATAATCTTTCGGTCGATTAATCGAATGACAGATTGGCTACTAGAATCAGAATCCAGTTTTGATGATAGAAACTCAACTATAAATCTCAACTCGTAACACGTAAATCCAGTATTATACATAGGAAAAAAGCTAAAACTATACACACTTTATAGTATAATATATATAATATATGTAAGCATAATCCAATTACAAATGAAGGTATGTATTTGTAGATAATGAGCTGAAAACCAAGCAGAAACAATTATAATTAGTTATTATAAATAATGATAATGATACTACAAAATAGAATGTGCCTGCGTAATATATTTTTAGCCAAAAAAAAAAAAAAAAAAAAACAGAAAACAGAAAACGTGAAAAACAAACTAACTACAAAAACAAAACAAAACAAAATCTTAACTAAAGATGAATACACAATATAACTAACACTCTCTCACACTTTCACACAAACACACATAGAGAGACAAGGGAAATTTTTATTAGAACAAATTCAAAAAGTGAAGCTCAAAATTGTCGATTAAATTGAAATACTATATGTTTAAGTTTATTATTTTTATTGGCGAATTCTAAGGCATACTAGATACACGAAGAGAAGTTAAAAATGAGAGCGCGAAAACATACGTAAAAAGGTTCCTATAATGTTAATCAAAACGTAAAAATAAATTAAAAAGAAAAATGCAAAAAACGAAAAAATAATCCAAATGTCAACTAAAATGGAGTTGATAATCTGTGTAAGATTAAAAGGACAAATGAAGATGTTCCTGATAAAGTTTGCGGTATTAAGAATATTCTATTCCATTTCGACACGGACAATTTTACAGTTGTGTAGCCATATAATTAATATAATTATTATTATTAATATTATTATGTACTCGTAACAACTTTATGTATCATTTACGAGCATTTTAGTTGGCCAATTGTTTGGGTAATTCCTATGTTTAGCTCTTATGAATGTATCTGCAATTTATGTACGACTCGATGCGGCAAATATATTTTGGTGACTAATAAAGAGCAATCGAAGAAAGGTCGATCACAGAGATTCCCTTAAACTATCCATTTTTTATTAAACAAAAGAAACAATAAATTGCATGCTGAAAATATGATCAATTTCCATTTCCAACTAATCTAATGTGAAATACTATAATTGGCAATGTGTTTAAGACATAATAACTTGAAATTGCATACCTTTATCGGTAAATTTATTTCCAAATTTAAATTCATACAAAATTCCCATTCTCCAAATACTATATTATAACTTCAAATGGAATTGCGAAAATGGGAATGTTTTTCAGCTCAATTGAATACATTTAGATCCGATAAGACAGAAATCAATAATCAGTTTAAGAAATGTTTATTTATAATTTGTTATTTCTTCTACCACAGTATCGCGCCGTTCCTTAGAGATGCGTGTGCGTGCCACTGATCCGCGACCATGCCCCAAATGTGGCAAGATCTACCGCTCGGCGCATACGCTGCGTACTCACCTGGAGGACAAGCACACCGTTTGCCCCGGCTATCGATGCGTCCTCTGCGGAACTGTGGCCAAGTCCCGCAACTCATTGCACTCGCACATGTCGCGTCAGCATCGCGGCATCTCTACAAAGGACTTGCCCGTACTGCCCATGCCAAGCGCATTCGATCCGGATCTTGCATCGCGACTGCTGGCCAAGGCTGGAGTGAAAATTTCACCAGCTGAACTTCGAGCTCGCGCTTCACCCACTGGAGGCAGCGGTAGCAGCGGTGGTGCCGGCAATGGAGGCAGTGGCTCCCAGAAACTGGACCTCAGCAATGCCAGCGGCGGAATGGACGATGTCGAAGACTCCGACGATGATCCTGAGGATCTTACCACGGGCAATGGACTCTATGGCAGCAGTGCCAGCGACCTCAGTCGCTACCACGAGAGTTTGCTAAGCAACTTTGGACACGCAAACACAACCATTTCACGGATGCGTAACGAAGCTGCCGCTGCTGCAGCAGTTGCCGCTTTGGGCCAAAAGGATCTGTCATCTGGCGGGGGCAGTGGCGTAGTTCAGATGCCCAACAGCAGCAATGCGGGCCAGTCGCTGCTGGACACATATCTTCAGTTCATTACGGAGAACACGTTTGGTAAGTGTCAACAGCTGAAATCTCACAAATGCATCTCAAGCTAATCAAATACTTTCGTTGGCTACAGGTATGGGCATGTCACAGGAGCATGCAGCGGCAGCGGCGTTGCATGCCGCCAAAATGGCGCAGCTGAATGCGATGGGACACAATCTGGACAAACTGCCAGCGGGATTGCTGCCAACACAGTTTGATTTAAGCAAGCTGACGGGAGGCGGTGGATCGGCAGCTGGTTATGGTCAAGGCGGCGCTGGCTTGACCATTGAACCGATATTGAGACGTGACCAACAGCAACAGCCGAGCAGCCTATCGCCAGATGCTAATGGAGCGCTGGCATTGAGCACTGTGGGTCACATGCATGCCAACCTGATTGGCGGTGGTGGCGCTGACGATCCGGATGAGGTTGATATCGACGCCGATGCTGATGCCGAGATTAGACGCGATGGCTCTGAGCCCATGGATTTGGGTTTGGGCCTGGAGAACAATCAATCAGGCAGCAACAACGAGGTTGCCAATTCGGATGCCGAGGAGAATTACTCTGAGGATGAAGGAGTGCACAACACATAAGCAAGAGGCAATACATAAAAAATGTTGAGAGCAAAAGATATTACGATATAACGATAGCAGATAATTCCTTATTACGATATATTTGCATATTACATTGATAGAGAGATTGATAGCGCGAAAGAGAGAAAGCGAGAGAGAGAGAAAGCCGTCAACAAATAAAACAAAATGAAAACAGTTGTATACCCACACAATGGAACATTTGTAACGAGTAGCCTTATCCTCATGTATACCAGTTTATGTGTACTATACGATACGATAGTTACGATAGTTGTCTAAGACTAGAAACAAATCATATAAATCACACAGATGTGTTGAGTGTGCAAAAATTGTAGTAAAATTTATGTTGTGCTTTTAAAAACAAAATTAAATCACAAGCGAAAATATTTGATCTATATAACAGATTTAGAGAAATGATTACTTAGATATACATTGTACTTATCCTACATGCTACCAATATACACATGTACCTGTTGTGTGTAGAAATTAAAAAATGCGCCGAGCAAGAGAACAAGACAAAATTGAATCATTAAAAAAGTAACAACAAGTGAAATATAAAAGAAAAGAAAGAAAATATTAAAACTCAAAATACACAATAATTACAGAAACCCCTAAACATAAACATAGATATAGATATTTAAGATTAGTGTACTAAGAACCTCGATAATTGAGTAAACAACTCTGTAAATAGTATATAAAATGTTGAAGGAGATACGCACCCGGACATAATGAATGCTCCCAATTGAATACTCTTAATCCGTCTTAAGTTTTAAATAATTATGTAATTTTATCAGATGAAACAATTCAGATGTGCCATGCCACAGATAGAGCTTACATTTAACTCTGAAGACAAACACTAATACGAGCATGCCTACTACATATAGAAAATAGTATATATAGGGCATTCATATACCTATACTTATAATGCTTAACCATATCTCAGGAATTCACGTGGACGACCTTCCCGCTGCCGCAATTGAACAGCCGGAAGAACTGAACTACCTCACAAATGATTTGTGCAGTCCTTGTACTTATTATCCGTACAACCTAAAAATACTTACATACATAATCTTCCAGTAACTGTACTTACACACAGTAACACACACAATTCGCACACATGACATAATTATAGCAGTATGATCTGCCTAGTTTTAGGGTTTCCATTGGATGGGTGCGCAATTTTACAAGTTTTTAATGGAAAAATGCATAGCCGCAGCTGTGAGTCGAGTCTAAAGATTTTCACCAGCTTTCGCCAAGCAATGTAAATTTAATTCTTATTATTTATACAAAAATTATGTGTTTATGTACAATAACAGGAAATAAACTACAATTTTCAATTTAAAGTCACGTCTCAAAACCTTTGCTAAGACACAATTAAATGCGTAATGTTTAGTACATGGTAAATGTATTGTAATAGAATCAAATACCTCATCAAACTCAGATCACACACAACATACATATATAAGAACACATCTTAAAGGTTTCTCTCCACGTGTACCATACAAAATATGTATAATCGCAATGTCATAATATCTGTATTTCCAATATGTACATTTAGTTTGAATATGCTCTGTTTATTTTAGATTTATTGTTAGTTTCACGATCGAAAATAAGACTCTACAAGAGTTAAACCCCACTTGCCTTATTATTATAACATACATGTGTTACTTTAGTAATTTTCTACCTCAATTAATTTAAACTTAAATGTAATTTACTTGCATATTATTTAAGCGCGCAATTTTAATAATGTATTTCTTTCATTATTTAGAATTTGTATCTCTTGAACAAATCTTCAATGATAATTCATCACGAGTCACCTAATATAGCATAAATTTAATCAATATTGATGAAATATGCATAGAAATAAATTATTGAATAAAGCAAATTATAAGTAAATACAAATACGTTTAATTCGTTCATTTTCTCTCAATCGGTTCCTAAATATTTTTTTGCTGGAAATAAACCACACGCACTCGAAACGCATACCGAATACACCGAGAATTAAGTTAAGTTGCTAGAATCACAAGAGTTAGTGAAATGAAAGTCGTTACATAAGCAATTTAAGTAGAGATCCATGTGCTTAGAAAGTTATAAATATTTATTGATATGAAAATAAAATCGCGTTATGAAGAACTACCAATGTGTTTCTCTTTAGATAAGTTCAAATAAATATTTAAATTTGAACTGCATTTTAAATTTATTTACTTTCGCCAACCCTGTCAATGTGTAAAGCAGCAGGCGTCCACAGTGAATGTCAAATCTCGGTTGTTCGATAGCAGGCAATTCTTTTGTCTGTGTTTTATCGATATTACCACGACGCTGGTTTTATGTTGATTGTCGCGTTTGAAGAAGAAGCAGCGCGAAAGCGGCATTTGTTCGAATTAACTGTAGAAAAGTCAATGTAAAATCGAAATTCTTCATGTTAACAAGTATTGTCCTGTTTTGTAAAATATGTCCACTAAAAGCGCTATTCAAGTCTGCATTAAGGTGCGTCCATGTGAGCCGGAGCTGCCTACATTATGGCAAGTGAAGGACAAACGAGCCATTCAACCATTGGACAGCCAAGCAGATCCCTGTGTTTTCGGTGAGCAACACACACTTACAAAAGAAAAACAACAAACAATAAATATGGCCGTAAACAATATTTGCAGATTATGTGTACGATCAGGGCTCCAATAACCAAGAAGTTTTCGATGGCATGGCAAAACATATCGTCGAAGCCTGTGTGAGAGGCTTCAATGGCACTATTTTCGCCTATGGCCAAACATCTTCTGGTAAGTTGTGTATATTATTTTTAGCCTAAATTATTTATACTATGAGTTTGACCCACTTTGTTCACATTGTTATTGCCTTGACAGGAAAAACCTATACAATGATGGGAGACCAGCAGAATCCAGGCGTAATGGTCTTGGCTGCCAAGGAGATCTTCAATCAGATCACCAATCATAGTGATCGGGATTTCTTGCTTCGTGTGGGATACATCGAGATCTACAACGAAAAGATCTATGATTTACTCAACAAGAAAAATCAAGATCTTAAAATATTTGAAAGCAATGGCATGGTGAATGTAAATTGCGAGGAATGCATTATAACCAGCGAGGATGACTTACTGCAGTTCCTCTGCTTGGGTAACAAAGAGCGCACTGTCGGTGAGACGAACATGAATGAACGTTCCAGTCGATCGCATGCCATATTTCGCATAGTACGATACTCATAATTATTAACTCAACATAATTGTATTCGTGACATTCACATTTATAACATTATTTTCTTTAAGATCATTGAATCCCGCAAAGCCGATCGCAGTGACGACGATGCTGTGATTCAGAGCATACTGAACCTCGTGGATCTAGCTGGCTCTGAACGAGCCGATCAGACTGGTGCAAGGGGTGCTCGGTTAAAAGAGGGAAGTCATATTAACAAAAGCCTTCACTTCTTAAGCAATGTGATTAAAAGTCTGGCTGAGAACGAAGATAATAAATATGTTAGTTATCGGGACTCGAAACTGACTCGCATTCTGCAGGCTTCGCTTGGAGGCAACGCATTCACATCCATAATTTGCACCATTCGCCCATCAATAATGGAGGAATCGCAATCCACATTAAATTTTGCAATGCGTGCGAAGAAAATCCATCTAAAGCCACAATTAAATGAAATTGTATCGGATGCGACAATGATGAAACGCTTAGAGCGTGAGATAAAGTTACTTAAAGATCGATTAGCCGAAGAGCAAGCGAAAAATGAAAGTCAGATTAAAGTAAGGCTCTTAGAGCAGAGAATTAAGACCGATACGCTCAAGATTATTACAAGCAATACAATTACTGATCGCAATAAAAATCGACGACGTACATGGTGTCCAGCGTCATCGAATCTGGAGGAAACGTCCACAGGCTCTCAAGAAATCCCAGTAGCTATTGGGTCGAATAAGCCCCATGCCAGTATAAAACACTCAAATTTACCGAAGCCCAGCTTCTATCCTACAACTAACCGTCCAACCCAAAGAGCTTTAGCCGGGTCCAAAACTATAAACATTATGAAATCCCTGGAAGTCGAAGGAGAAACTATGTCTGTCGAACCCAACTTTGAGCAGGCAACTCATCAGCTCACCGCAGATCACTCCAGAATGAGAACAATTACTCTAACTCCAACCTTAGCTCAAATGGGGGCAAAAGGGTGAGTACAGATTCATCTATAAAAATATTCATTCACATTTATACAATTACATTCACCCATTCATTCATATACATTCGTCAACTTAAATATGCAAATGTAGTAGAGAATTGCTTGAACGCAAGCTTGTGGAGCTGGAAGCCTTCACAAAAATAGAGCAACAGATTAATACAGAATGGGACGAGCTAAATGAAAAGTTATCTACGGCAACAGCTCGAGTTGATGAACTGCAGACAGAGAGACAAAATTTGTTGCAGCGGTGAGTTCAGAAAGATATTTTAAGGAACCGTTGGTACCAAGTCAGGCCATTAAAAAAGGAACCTGTCCCATTCACCGTTCTTTGATTCAAACATATCTATTCGAGAATATATCTTCAAAATTGTTATGTGCGCTAAACAAAGTTTTTACAACTGACTGTATATATAGAACTACTAATTACAGTTCCGTAATTAATGTTACTCAAACCATACTCAGATATATTTTCATTATTGGATTTATTCCCCCTATCTTCATTATACTAACTTTTGTATCTGGTTCTGTATCTGAACTTTATATTTTTTAGAATCTATACAAAATCCTCTTCTGCTGTTCGGCTTTCGTGGTCTAAATTAACATTCGATTATTCGCCCTTCAATCACAGTAGACTTTTACTTACAAATTTTCCCTTCCTTTCTGATCGTAGAACCATGATTGGGACATATATAATCCTTTCAGCTCAAATGAATCCATATTCATTTTTGGATTCGATTTGGAAATACTAGAAACTTCACCTTTGTCTTGCCCTACTACCTTAAATATTATTTGTGTATTCAATGTTCAAATAATTTTAATTATTATTTCATCACAAATGAAGACAATTTTTTTTTTCTATTTTCCGTACTCATTTCATATATTGAGCGATCTTATTAGCTCTGTGTTTCCAATCCTATTGTAATTTTTGGATTTCAAAGACCCATTAATTAATCGTTTTTAAGCTTAAAATACAATTTACCAGTACCTTTAAAATTGCCCAAAATTTTATGTCAAAAATTGAGCAGTTGCCTTAAGCAATTGTGTTTTACGAATCATTTATCATTTTATGCCGGCCGGCAATTTGAAAATGTAAAATTCACCACTGCAGATGAAAAAGCACTTCGTGGTGATCTTGTTGAGATTCTCTTCTAATATGCTATGTGTTCACGATGCGTTGTCATTCCGACTCATTTGTGCAAAGTTACGACGCGTGAGAGAGAGAGAGCGACGCACACGAAGTGAATATCAAAATAAAACAGAAAGATAAACAAAGTGTTTTTTGTATAGGAAAAAATCGCAGTAAAACCCAGTATTTGTTGTTGCGGTTGTTGTGATAGCACTGGAATATTAGTATGGGTGTTGTGATCGAGTTTGCGAATGGAAATCGACTCTCGGCAATACCACTACCGATCAACATAACGATCTTAAATGGCAGCAACGTTGTCGATAAGCAAAAGTTATTTCCAATCAACCAGCTTGAATGACGTCTTAGCCGCAACAGCACTGTGTCGATTAAAATTGTGTATTGTGAACGGCAGACGAACATTGAACTGCGTTCCGTTTCAACGAGCTCAGGGCTCGTCTGACGTCGTTATTGAAGACGACGTAACTCTGATGTAACTCTCACTCCCAACTAAATTAGGCCATACAGC
The DNA here is from genome assembly GCF_009650485.2 of Drosophila albomicans. Lineage (NCBI taxonomy): Eukaryota > Metazoa > Arthropoda > Insecta > Diptera > Drosophilidae > Drosophila > Drosophila albomicans. Next base: position 3,172,042 of record NC_047628.2, on the reverse strand, counting down.
CGCCAAAGCGTGTGAGTAAAAATACCAATGCATCAACAAATCGCATGTACATATGTATAGTTTGTATATGTTGTATATGGGTGCAGGGCTCAACAGCAATTGGAATTGGGAATGCTGTCGTTTGATTATCTGGAGGCAACAGCTGCAGCTTCTATTTTTAGGGCGCTCGCTATAATTGTCAAAATACTGGTCTGGGAGAAATTGGACCCCAATGCAACGGGTGACTACATTCAATATGCAGTATGTTTTAAGGAGTATTGTTGAAAAACACTTTGATAAAATTAATTTACGAGCCGATTACGACGAAAAGCAATGATATATTAGTATAAAGTATGAAGCGTACGATTGGCAGGTAGTTTCAAGTGTTTGATAAAGTAGTAAATAATTTTTATGTATTTATGCATTTACTATAAATTCAATTAATAAAAGCAACTGCAATTATTTGTAGTTATAGTTATCAAACCTGCTACACGATACACATTATATTATTTCATTGTGTACTTGATAAGTTACAATTTATAATTAATAATTATAATCACTTTTAGTTCGGAAGACTTACAAGCCCAAGTCGATGATCTGAGGAAGTCCAAGGAGGAAGCCGATAAAAAAATTGCAAGTTACGAAGAGCAACTAAAAACGCTAAAGGCAACCGCGGAAAGATTGGACATGGAGAATCGTGCTGCCGTCGAGCTGGAGTTTGAATTTACAAGTCATAAGTCAAAATCAAAACTAAGAGAAAATGAATTGCTTACGGCGTTGTCGGAAAAGGACAGTACCATCGAAAATCTGCAAAAGTCGCTAAATGATCTGTCGAGTGAGGTACTCCGGAACAGCAAAGATGATCATATGCGTTCCATTTGCCCGGCTCTGGAAACTAGCTGCGAACTGATCTGTCGCAAATGTGTAGATTTGGAACGCCTATTAGAGGAATATAACAATAAGCCCAACGACAAAAATGGTGCTGTTGCAATTGATTGTGAATGTGAACAGTTGAGAGCAGATATCGCCAACACTCGTGCTCAGCTTGAAGGCGTTCAGAATGCCTATAAGCAAATAACCAGTGATGTGGCTGAGAAGACGGAGTTGTGCGATCGTCTAAGCCGTAATGTTATCTCTGCAGAGGAGGCCAAGTTTACGCTGCAAGGAAAATGTGATGATCTCGAGCAAGCGCAGCTTCGTCATGAGGAGCTTATAAAGATAATGCAAGATGAATATGACAAGATTCAGCAGAAGTACAACGCTTTACAACACGATTATGAGATATTGGAACGCACTGCTAGTTCTACAGAAGAAGAGCACAAGATGTTGCAGACTGAGAATGAAAGTTTGCAGAGGGAAATCAGTACATTAAAACAATGTGTTGAGGAAATGCAATTGAAACTTCTAGAAACAACTGTCTCCGATGTTCACGAAGCTCTTGTACAGCAGCTTAAGACGAGCAATGAGGAGCTCATGGCGAACTTGGCCAATATGGAGACCAAATATTGCGACTTGCAGGGAGAATACGATGATCTTTCCAATCAGCTTGTTGATAGTGTGCAAGACGGTGATAGTTTGCGAGAACAGTTCACTGCGCTGCAGGAGACTCTGAAAAAGACGCCATTGGAGACAGATCGATTGCATGCACACATTGAACAACTAGAGAAAGAAGTTAATGAAAAAAATCAGCTTTTGGAAGCCACCGAAAGCACAATAAATGAGATGCGCGAACAGATGACAAATCTGCAGTCTGAGTTGTTGGAGAAATCTGTGATAGTAAACAAAGTGGAGGACTATCAACGTCAGATCGAGTCGCTCGAGAAACAACATGCCGAAATGACGATGGTCTGCGAAGAGCTGCAGGAGAAGGTTAAAGAGACCACTATTAACGATAGTTTGTCAAAGAGCACAACTACTATGATTGCGCCTGATATTGATTTTGAGCAGGAGCAAGAAATTGGTATTCTCAAGGAAAGGCTCGCCCAATTGAATGGCGAACTCAAACAGTTGCAGACTGAAATTAAAAAACAATTAATTGTGGTTCAACAAAAGGATGAACTTATTGAAACGATGCAATTGGAGATGCAGGAGCTAAATGAGCGTTGTTTATCCATGGATGTGCAGATAGTAGAACTTCGTTCGAATGTTCAACAACAGCAACAACTGCTTGATCTGCAGGCTACCAAATTGGCAGCCGATGCCAATCGAATTGATCAGTTACAGGAATCCAATGCAAAGCTAACAGAGCGTAGCATTAAAGCAGAGGAAACGCTAGAGGAACGTCTCAATCTGGCCGCGGACATTGATAGCTCGAAAGCAGAATACGAAAAGCATCTTCAGCATTTGCAATTGACACTGGACACTGCCAGGGTGGAATTCGCTAAACAGGAGAAGATAAATAAGGATGAACTTGATAATGCCAATTTAGAGTTTTTGCAAAAGATTGAGGTAAGCGAGAGTAGATACCGAGAGAACCTCCATAAATACAATACCGAATGGGAAGATCGATTACAAAAACTCAATTCCGAAGGTGAAGCTAAATTGTTGGCTGTTAATGCAGAAATTGCTGCTGAAAGGGAACAATTTATTCAAGAAAAACACGAACTGGAATCACTCTATGATGAGAGTAAGAAAACCATTGTGGAGCTGCAAGATAAGTTAAGCTTCATGGTGGAAGACAATGAGAAAGTAAAAGCATACGCAGACTTCGAAATATTGTCTAATGAAAAGCTTACAAATCTGCATGAAAAATATGAAAGACAACTTAAAGATTTCGAGCAATTAAAACTAAACTTAGACAGCTTAGAACTGGAAAAGAACGCGCTACAAGCTGTTGTGGATGATAACAAACAAATCATTCAGCGTTTGTCTCAAGAACTTGAATCTGAACAAAATGTGCGACAAATCGAAACAAGCAAATTGAACCGTGAATTAGAGAATGCCATAGAAGCTAATAGTAAAGCAAAGTCTGAGTACAGCGAACAATTAGAAACATACACTGAAAAAATTAGCGATCTCCAAGAAGAATTGAGACAGGCGAACCTAATGGCCAGCGACATTGAGAAACTTAATTTAGAACGGCAGCAAATACAAGAAGTTTTAGCTAAGACAAAGGAGCACAATATGTTTTTGGAAAAGAAAGCAGACGAACTTGAAAGCGCATTATTATTGGCTCAGAATGAAGTAACGACACATAGAACGCAGTTGGAGAGCTTGCAATCGAAACTAGATTATACTCAGGAAGCAAAGAATAACTTTAGTTCCGCGGAGGCCGCATATACTCAAAAGCTACATGAACTAGAAAAAGAAATGTCGGAGCAGGCACATCAATACAATCGCAAAATAGAGGAATTGATAAGTTCAGAGGCCGAACTTAACTTCAAGATGGAAGCATTGCTAAAGAGAAAGCTCGAGCTAGAGGCTTCGAACGACAAACTGGCCGCTTCGCAAGAGCTCTTGAATCAGGAACGTGAACATAACGCGAATTTGCAACAAAGCAACGATCAGTTGAAGTCGCAGCTAAAGGCTAAGCAAACTGAGTGGAACACCCTACAGCAAAAGCTGCAACAGCAAGAGACGCAACTAAATATTAAGCAAACTGAATTCAACATTTTGCAAAAAAGCGCAGATGTGACAAATTCGCAGCTACTTACATTGAAGCAGACTCTTCATCAAGCTGAGTCGCAACTTGAACTCAAACAGACCGATTGTGATACATTACAGCAGTCCTTGCAAGAAGCAACGTCTCTGTTAGACAGTAAGCAGACCGAATTTGATGCAGTACAGCTGACTATAAAGCAAATGTCAGAGGATAACAAAGAGGCCCATGATTCGTTGGAACAAGCAGAGTCGCAACTTAAAACAAAGCAGGCCGAATGTAATGCATTGAAAGAGTCCTTGCAACAAGCAGCTTGTGAATTAGAAACTAAACAAGCTGCCTTCGATGCGTTGCAGATGTCTTTCAAGGATCTGCAGTGTAAGTTAGAAACCAAACAAGCGGCTGACTGTTCGTTACAACAAGTAGAATCAGAACTCAAAGCGAAGCAAGCGGAATGTAGTTCTCTGCAGCAGTCATTGCAACAAGCAACTTCTCTGTTAGACAGTAAGCAAGCCGAATTCGATGCAGTGCAGCTGACTATAAAGCAAATGTCAGAGGATAACAAAGAGGCCCATGATTCGTTGGAACAAGCAGAGTCGCAACTTAAAACAAAGCAGGCCGAATGTAATGCATTGAAAGAGTCCTTGCAACAAGCAACTTGTGAATTAGAAACTAAACAAGCTGCCTTCGATGCGTTGCAGATGTCTTTCAAGGATCTGCAATGTAAGTTAGAAGCCAAACATGCGGCTGACTGTTCGTTGCAACAAGTAGAGTCAGAACTCAAGGCGAAGCAAGCGGAATGTAGTTCTCTGCAGCAGTCATTGCAACAAGCAGCGTCTCAGCTACAGAATAAGCAAGATGCCCTCGATGCATTGCAGCTAACTTTAAATCAAACGCAGCTTCAGTTAGATTCTAAGCAAGAGGCCCATACTGCTGTGCAGACAGCTGAGTCACAAATCAAAGCGAAGCAAGCGGAATGTAATTCTCTGCATAATTTCTTACAAGAATCAAGAAGCAACTTGCATCAAGTAGAGTCTCAACTTAAAGCAAAGCAGGCTGAATGTAATTCTCTGCAACAATCTTTGCAAAAAGCAGTGTCTCAGCTAGACTCTAAACAAGCTGCATTAGATGCTTCATTGCGACAATCAGATTTGCAGCTCAAAGCTAAGCAGACTGACTGCGATTCATTGCAACAGACCGTGCAAGAGCTTAAAGCCCAACTGGCGGCAAGTGAGGAAATGGTCCTCAGAGCTAAAGAGTTACAAATAGAATTTGATAAGCTGGTAAGCCTATTGTTATACACTGAAATATATACTGAAATTGTCTAACTAATCCATCATACGGTAATTACAGAAATCTAATCAAAATAGTTTACAAGCTGAACGAGAACGTTTGGATGCAACCATTTCTAGTTTATTGGAGGACAAACGCAATTTGGAGGAAAAACTTTGCAGTACAAATGAGATTGTGCAGAAATTGGAGATGGATTTAAAAAGTAAATCAAATTGCAGTAATATTTCGTTTGATTCAACTACATCAAATACTTCACCAGCTCCTCGAAAGAGTTTGGATCGGGATCATCATATACCGCGGGTAAGTTCTCTGATTTGAAATTATAAGAAAGAACATTAAACTTTGATATGCTCCATAGAAATCGTTAATCTCTGAGTCGGAGGTGCGCAGAAATAGGCGGATTAGTACTCACGACGAGCGACGTCAGTCATATTGGAATGATTCCCGACACGTAGCCTGTATGACAGATCCTGTGGGTAAGTTCCATATATGAAATATGCAACGACTGGTTAAGCTAATAATATTTTATGCAGATACCAACTGTAATTGCACGGAACTCGATCGCAAGTTGAAAGAATGCCAATTTGAGCTGTTCGTAAGGGAGAGCAAAGTGACCGCACTGAGCATCGAGCTGAAAAATCATCCGTTGAAAGAAGAAAATGCTCAATTGAAGAAGCGCCTACAGGAAGAGCAGCAAAAGTCGCGAGATGAAATTAAGCGAATGAAGAGTAAGAACTCCGATCTTATGAGTAAAGTTAACGCATTCTCCGCATCTGCTGCCATCTCGTCTAGCGGTAATTGCGCTGCGATTCCACTTCAAAAGCTAACGAGTGTTGAGACTCAAACAGAGTCCGACTTAGTGGTGGAGCTCAAAAAGACAACAGAGAAATTAAACGACTGTATCCAGGTGTGTCGACATCGCTACAATCATATAAAGGATCTGGAAGAGAGATTAAAACAGAATGAAAATAGCGATACTTCCAATATTTCTTCCCAGACAATCGGTCAAATTAATTTGCTTAAGGTAGGCACCCAGCATAAAATACTCTTTAGATATATTTTCGATTCTATTTTCTTCTTCCTTTTCAGTCCAAATTGGAGATACAGAAAAAGGAGATAGCTACGCTCACCAATAAATATGAATACGCCAAAAAGGCGCTAAAATTGCGAAAGGATGAGATAGAAGAATTGCGCAAAGGCGCTGGCACAGCCGTAACAGCAGCATGTTCTAAATAATAAATAGTTTTCCTTAGTATTACTATGTTTAGTGATTATTTGTATAGTATTTCAACAGTTGTTTACTTGTACTCAATATAATAATTTCAACGTTAAGTGTTCTATTTATAGTGAGCGTTGTTTTTATTTCTAATTCGATATCTTATCGTGATGGATTTTAATCGATATTTCTTGTTTCGATAAATTTGATATAAATATTTGGCACGTAGCGTCGCAGTGTTGCATTATCGTCCGTTTATCGACAAGCCACCACGGTCGTATTAAATTTTATATTAAAAAAAAATTAATTTTGATTAAGTTGGCCATGAATTCGGCAACAAAGGTATGTTAAATGCAATTATAAACAACGGGGGTGTCCTTATCAAAGTAACGTAATATAGTGGGTCAATGAAATCGTGCAGTAGAATGGCGGCTCTGTCTTGTCATTTTGTCTCACTCCTTCGGCTGCGAGTGGAAGCAAAAAATTGTTTGTTTCATGAGGGGAAAGGGCGCGTTTGTTTTGAATTTGCAACGCACGCGAATCCAAACAAACCGCCAGTTGCCACGATAAGCCTAATATGATTTTCATCTGTACGTAGGTTGGGGAGATTTTTACAGCCGCGGGACAAGCGTTCAGCAAGCTGGGAGACTTGACTATGCAATTGCATCCAAATGCGGAATCACCAAGTGGGTAAGTGCTCGATATCTTTTTTTAGTTATTTAGAAACGTTGATATGCATTGATTTCGTGTTCCCTCGCTATCGCAGCAAATGGACAGACGAGGAAATTGACATGTTGCACTCGTCCATAATGCGCTTCTCGGACGATCTGAGCAAAATCAGTTTAAGCATTAAAACGCGCACAGTGTAAGTCGAGTTACATAGCGAGAGAACATGATTACGTCAAACAAACAACATTAATCGAATCTCTTCCTTTGTTTCCATTTGCAGCTCTCAAATACGACAGGCGCTGAAGAAAAAGGCTTTTGAGGATGCTGGCATACCGGCCAAACAAGTGCCCGTGCAGCAGGTGCAACACGTCATTCAAACAGTGCAGCAATTGCCAGTTGTTCAGCAACAACAGCAGCAGCAGCCGCACGTATTCAAGTCACACATAATACAGCAGCCAACGAAACAAATTGTACTACAGCCACAGACAACAACGACAACAACAACCGTGACAATCAAACAATTTCAGCAAATGCAGCAGCAGAAAGCCGCCGCCTTGGCTGCCGCACAACAGGCAGCGGCAGCCGCGGCTGCATCCTCCAATGCCAACACGCCTACCATTACAGAGAACATCATCATACAGCAGCCCACATCAACTACGGCAGTGCAAGCTCAGCAAGCTCACACTGTTGTTGTAACATCTGCGGCGACACAGCAGCAGCAAATTATTGTACCTGCCCCAACAACAGTTATATCATCCAGTGCAACTGTTGGAGCTGTTGTTGTGGCTGACGACGTTGTGAGCACTACCTCGAATCCATCATCGACTGCAAGTGCGAGTCTCAAGTGTGGCCCGGATGTCTCGATGACACTGAATCGCATTAATCTCCAGGAAAATGAGGTAGACGTCGAAGAATGTTTGCCCGCGGAGGTTGTCAAGCTTGATTTTGTTAGCGAGGAGGTGGCAGGGTGAAATTTGTTGCCGGCCAATGGTGAAGCGTCGCTTGATCTAGTTGACGATTTCTATTACTAGATTTAATGTTAAAAAAAACAGCTTCAGAATTACATTCAAGTAAACTCTTTCATATATTTTACACCACACTAGCCTAAACTGTTAAGCGTTGTCATATTTGATACACACAAAACGCAAAAAAAAAACCCCTGAATTGTAACGAATTGTAAAAAGTCAATACAAAATTTAACTGACACACGTTGATTGGCTCAGTTAGTCTTATTAATAGGTGAGACACAAAACATTTAGATACAATCGTTAGGCTCACTTAAAACTTAATTTAAGACGATATTCAATAGTTTAAAGAACATAACAAAAGTGTAAGTTCAAAATAAATAAAAAAAAACAATAATACTATATCAGGTAATTTATGTTTTAGCAAAATTCAATAGAAAAAATATTCAGAGGAATTCAATTATTAAATGTATTTAAGTTATTTTTAATTGTAGTTTCTGAGGTTCACATTACGCTTAACATGTTTGTAATAGAAGTGTAACAATTTTATAGTTCAGATTTTATTAACTTATTTACTTATCCGTAATCATAGTTCTGTAGAGGTAAAAAGTGACATTGGCATTGTAATGTATGTAAATAATGTATAGGCTATTAGCCAAGTTAATTCCATCGAAAGAGTATATTGGCTGTTTCGACGACCAGCATACCTTTCCTGTTTTACTCCTAACTTTACAGCATTGCAATATATTTAATAGTATTGCTCCACAGATGCTTAACAGATGTTACCGATGTTTTTAATACATCGATATCATTCAATGTTGGTATCGATGCCTTCCTATCTACTCAAAATATGCAAAAAGTATTTGGTTCAACAATTGTTTACTTGTTTGTTTATTTTTGTTTTTGAGGTCAAAATGTGGATTAGAAGTTTTCTAATTTTATGCTTAAATTTTATTGGAGCAAATGCATACAAGCCAGTGGTAATACTTCATGGAATTCTGTCTGGTGCTGAATCCATGACACTTTTAGTGCGACATATCGAAAAGGTATTATATACGACATGAAAGCGAATCATCCTTTGTTATTGTTTATTTTTATTGCGATGCGGTCAAAGTCAAACTGATGTCAATGATGGATTTCCCGAATTTTGATTGCATTTATTGCAGCTGCATCCCGGTACAGTTGTGTACAATTGCGATAAATTCGATGGTTGGTACAGCCTGGAGAATGATTGGTGGCAAGTTGAGCAGTTTAGAGACTATATAGGTATGTTAACATATATTTGACTATTTTTATTACCTTAATAATATATACTAAATTATCAAGATCAAATTGGAAGACTGCATCCTGAGGGTATAATTGTGTTAGGTGAGCTGTGAATGCATTAACTTTTTGGTTACCGAGTATAAATATCGAAATGTTTAACTTTGTTTGAAGGATATTCGCAAGGCGGACTCTTAGCAAGGGCGGCGATCCAAAGTCTACCGAATCACAATGTGAAAACGTTCATTTCGTTATCATCACCACAGGCAGGCCAATACGGAAGTATGTAACGATTATGAGATTATGAATATAGAATATGAATAAGCTTTTCTATTAATCTGTTTACAGCAAGTTTCTTGCATCTCATATTTCCGGATCTAGCAGCGATAACTGCCTTTGAACTATTTTATTCTAAGGTCGGACAACATACATCTATTGGTGGATATTGGAATGACCCACGTAGGCAGTCGCTATACATGAAGTATAGCGAATTCTTGCCGTTAATTAACAATGAAAAGATTACCTCAAATTCAACGTCATTCAAAATGGGAATGGTGCGCCTGGATAAGCTTGTCCTGATTGGTGGTCCTAATGATGGTGTAATAACTCCTTGGCAATCGAGGTACAACATAACGTTACTGTTAACTTATAATTGAACTTAAGAATCGAACACTTTTTATAATATTTATGTATATTATTTGCGATCTTTTAGTCATTTTAGTTACTTCAATGACTCATTGGACGTGGTTCCTTTTAATAAGCGAAAAATATTTATGGATGATTCGATCGGTCTGAAAACCTTGCTGGAAGCTGAAAAATTAATAATTATTGTAAAGCCATTTGTACATCATCTTTCGTGGCATACAAACCGAAAAGTAATCAATCAAGTTATAATGCCTTACTTGGATTAAACATGCGTTTGTTTGGCCATGGTGCGAGATGGAGGCTGTGATTGGAATAATGGATTTTTCACTTTTTAACTGATTTGTGCATATTTACATACATATTTATGCTATGTACAAAGTGAACAATTATCTGAAATTAATAATATGTGTAATAAGAATAATAGATTATACATTACTTTTTTATCGAATCAAATATAGAACAATTAATAAACATTTAGAAATTACAAAATGAAACAACAATCAAATAATACGCTTCTATGTATTATTATTATATTATATATTTACGTTGCATTTCTTCAGTTAGTTTTTTTTTAATTATGTTGCTATCGATATGCTATCGATATTTACACTTAAAAACTATTATCGACGATGCTCAGCTTGACTTATCGCTTAGAACAAGCACAACTGTTTTTCATACCCGGAGCTTAAAACGGTCATGGGTATAATGGGTTCCACACCCAAAATATTATAAAATATAGTAAGGGGTTTTGCTTAGACTATTATTCTAAAACTTTAGAAATAGATGATTTGATTAACCAATAATAACATCTTAATATAATATATAAAATAATTGTATATTAATAATTCGAAATAATAGATACTGGGTATTTCGCAGTCGGAAAGCTTTATTTGCAATTTACTTCTTGATATATCGATAGATGCAACGCTGGGGACCCGCGTACTGAGTTGTAAAATTGATAATATGTTTGCGGCTTCGACGCAAGTAATTTAATTTTGTTTACTTGTACAGTGAAAAACAGAAATGGCAGACGGCAACAACACTGACAAAGATGCAGAGAATGTGATACGCATAATGGTTGCGACTGACAACCATTTGGGTTACTGCGAGAAGGACGCTGTGCGTGGTGAGGATAGTTTCATTGCATTTGAGGAAATACTTCAGATGGCTGTAGATGAAGATGTGGATATGATTCTACTGGGTGGTGATTTGTTCCACGATGCAGTTCCTAGTCAAAATGCATTCCACAAGTAAGTGAGAGATGGTTGGATGGAATGGTATATTTGATACTTGAGTCTCTTGTAGATGCATTGAATTATTGAGGCGCTATACGTTCGGAGATAAACCAGTCTCCTTGGAGATATTAAGTGATCAGTCGTCTTCATTCCATAATGCTGTCAATCAATCGGTGAATTACGAAGATCCAAATCTAAACATCGCCATACCAGTCTTCTCCATACACGGCAATCATGACGATCCAAGTGGCTTTGGACGTCTTAGCTCTTTGGATTTGTTGAGCACAACGGGACTGGTGAATTACTTTGGGCGTTGGACAGATCTTACCAAAGTGGAGATTAGTCCCATTTTAATACGGAAAGGCGAAAGCAAATTGGGACTCTACGGACTGAGTCATATACACGATGCCCGTTTGGCGCGTCTTTTTAAGGATTTTCAAGTCGTCATCAATGGGCCCAACGAGGTCGACGAAGAATGGTTTCATCTGATGGTCATTCATCAGAACCGTGCTGATCGTGGGCCTAAGAACTACATTCCCGAGGAGGCATTACCTTCGTTCTTACATTTAGTTATCTGGGGACACGAACACGATTGTCGCATCGATCCAGAGTTAAATGTGCTGCGCGATTTCTATGTATCCCAGCCTGGATCATCAGTGGCCACATCGTTATCTGAAGGCGAAGCCAAAAGAAAACATGTTGGCATTTTAGAGATATACAAAACGAAGTTCCATCTTACACCTTTGCCACTGAAAACAGTGCGCCCATTTGTCTTTGATTCTGTTATCCTCACAGATTGGGCAGATAGACTAAATTTGGGCGATGGCGACGCATCTACGAAAGTATATAACTTCGCAAAGGAACGCGTTGAGGCAATGATTGAACAAGCCCGTCAATCCTTAACGGGTCACCCAAAGCAGCCCTTGGAACCTTTGATACGACTGCGTCTACTTTATACCGAAGAATCGCACATGTTCAACACTATACGCTTCAGTCAAATGTTTGTTACACGTGTGGCCAATCCTTCTGATGTTGTTAAGTTCGAAAGACTCGTCAAGCGTATAAAGAGCGATAAGATTAGTGTTGACAAAGAAGCGATGCAACGGGCGATGGTGCGCACTTATAAATAATTTAAATACATTGCTTTCATATAGGTTTCTCTTTTCAGGAGGTGGATAATACAACGCGGGTCGAGCAGCTGGTGGATAATTATTTCGAGGAAGCCAAAGCAAAGAACCCACTTAAGCTGATACACTCGAAAGCATTGGCGGAAATCACCTATCGTTTGGTAGACCACAAGGATAATAACGCAGCTGACAATATTTTCAAGTTAGTCCATTGTTGACGAACAACAAAACCATCAACGTCTAATTGAAAATATTTGCAGATATTACAATGAAAGAGCTGTTGAGCATTTAATGGAAACTTTGCCAGATGATGAGAACATCGATGAAGAATTATCAAAATTTAGGCACCGCTACAGTGCCGATGATATATTGAAAGCATTGGATACATCAGGTCCTAACCGAAATGTTTCAACGTCTCTAACTAGCTCTACGCTAAAGATAGAGAATAATGCTGACCTAACAGAGTCAAACACACGTGGAGGAGCACGAGGACGAGGTGCACGTGGACGTGGACGCGGTCGTGCTACAGCAAGCGGTGCTACAACAACCAGTCGACCATCCGATACATCAAGTGTAAGCTGCATTATACACAGTGTACAGATTGATTTTATTAGACTTTAATGTTGTTGCTTTATAGCGCATTTCGGATAAACAACAAACTCTACTGGGCGCCGTCAACAGTGGACGCAGTGCCAAGGTTATGTCATATGTAATATCTGATGATGATAGCGATTAATTCATATGCTTGAAGCACATTTTGATATTTTTATAAAAAATGGTCTTAAGAAAGATTAAATTTTGGTAATATTACACAATGAAATTATAATGTTCAATTCAATTCCAGTGAAAAGAAAGAACACTATAATCCTTTAATAGAATTCTCTAATGAGTTTGTCCTAATTTTATTGGGGCTTTTTGTATTAAATTCCTGAATTGTAATTTAGAGCAAATATTTCTAAACTGTGTTTGGACATAAGTATGTAATAATGCAGAAGTGTTTAATATTCATTGTTTGAAGGAGTTGAACAAGTTCAACTGGAGTTTTAAATTATTGCTTTGGATATCTACAACAATAAGGTAATTGATGATGATGTGTAGGCTGCACCATTAATTGTCTAAATTTACACTATTTCTTAAAGCTATGATATACATAGATAAGGCGCCAGTCTGGACACAACGCAATGTAGTTGAAGGTTTTAAGCTCGCTGCAATCGGTCCAGCTCGGTTCGGCTTGTTCTTTGGTAGTCTAGCTGCATTTGCTTTGCACATATCAATACACACACACCCGCAGTTGCACAGGCAACTCGGACGGAAGCTATTGGTCTACTGCTGATGATACTCGTAGTAGTAGCGATATGGATCAACCGAGGAGCTTCCACCGGCAGCCGTTACCCCTACATTCGAATTTGCTTTGGATACTGGTCGAATGACGTATGTGTTGCGCCTGAAAGAGTTGATTTTATAAATATATATTATGCCAGTCATTAAGCACGATTGATCTCACCTGTTGTGCTCCCCAGCATGTACCTGGAAACTGGTTTCTTCGCTGTGATCGTGGGAGAACAGTTTCTTAAGTGCTATAATACCAGCGATCGTCAGTGCAACTTTGCTGATGACCAGCGCCTTGCCAGCAATTGCTGCCAGCGCCTTGAGGCCCAATGGCCCTGCGATTCCCATCGCAGTTAGCAATGCAGCAATCACGTACTTTATGTGTCCACCATCTTTCTTACTCTTCTTTTTCTTATGACCGTGCCCACGACCAACGCCGCCTTCGACGCCCATGTCCAGATCCATGTCGAACTTCAGCGCATGGGTACGCATTAGTTTGTCGGCCTTGGAGAGCAGAGCGCGGTCAAGGGGCGAAAGACTACCGAATTGCCTGGCATCTGTGAGAGAAGATATTATGCTATCGGATTCGCTGACGTTCTGCTTCTCCAAAACCAAGCCATCCACGATTTTAATCGAGTCCTGGTCCAGAGCTCGTGACAAAGCATACAGCGCCTTCTGTTTCAGGCAGCCGATGAAGTCGTTCCTTTCTTGACAATCATCATAGACGCGACGCACCAGCGCCAGCTCTGGCCCCAATCCCCAATCGTTGGCAGGAATATCAGCCTCTGGAGTCGTAGGCTCAGCTATGCTGCTGTGTCTGCGTCGTCGCTGGATTTGGCTAGCTGCGGCATCTACAAAATCTCCAATGCTGACGGTGCACGCCAGGAGTAACAACCACTCGAGACGCGACATTCTATTGTCTATATGTATTCCGTTGATAATCCACTATCCACGATGCACGATCTACGATCCGCAATGCTGCCAAGCGTCAACGATATTTGGATGCTACTGCAGCGAAATCGCTGTACGCCCGTGGCTTTTATAAATTGCGATCCATGGATGACCACATTGCACTTCTGAGCACTCAGATGGAAACAATTGGCGTGCGCCAATAAGATGCGATGTGTCTGCCGCGGTGCTGAGGGACTGCAACAGCGGCTGCCACTGTTTGTTGCACCAATTAAAATTAGCCATATTTTGGCCTTCTCTTTAATCGTCTTTATGGCTCTGACATGTTTTCATTAGCTACTCACCCATGGCTTGGATGCTGATGCTTATTCAGCTAAACAGTTGTTCGCTTTGGTGCAATCCCTCTAGCTCTCTTTATGTTTAAAAGACTTTTCCATTTCTTTAGCTGCACACGATGGTCGAGACTTCGTGTAAAATGGTAATAGGTTAAATTTGGTATATAATATGTCTCCCACAAATTCTCGATTAATTTGTTATATTTATTTTTAAATTAAGGTTGATACCAACCTGTATTATTGTTGTCTTTTATTAAATGTTTTCAATTAAGCTTAATATGTGTGTCATTTCTTAAGAAACTCGGATTATTATTTGAGGTATATATAAAAAAAAAAAATTCAACAATAAAATTAATAGATATTTTTGTATTCAACATTGCTTAATTGAACACTCATAAGGATATTTGGAGTTAAAAATTCGACGGGTTGATAAATTCAAAATTAATTAAAAAATTGTGGTGGAAAAAGTTTTTTTTTCTGACATATTAAAATGCCATTCTTAAATTAAGAATTGTCCGAAATGAGATTAGTAGAACTATCTCAATCAAATAAGTAAATAACCATGGCCAACGGCTGGATCCGTTGTCTACTCATAAATTAAAACGGTAATTAGAAAAAATATTAAGATTTACGAGTATAAGTATGTGCATACATATACATACATATGAATATTAGTTTGAGGCATGTGTGTAATACTTGGCCAGTCTCAATGAAGGTGTAAATGCCCCCCAACAAGAGTATCCAATGCATTTTTATGATGCGTGTCATAAAGTAATTCAGCCCCCGTCTGAAGTTGTGGCTAAAGTAGCCTCCATTTGTTTGTGAGGACTGATGCTGTTTAAGTATAAATTGATTAGGCGGACTGCTGATTTCAAATCGCAGTGAGCTCGTTGCGCATTTGGTGCACTGGCCCACTGGGTGAAATTGAGTTGAATACAGTTAAGAAATTTTCTTTTCGCTGTTGAAACGCTTGAGAAACTATCGCATGAGCCTTGGCAATGCAATGCAGCGCGACAACGAAAGCAGTCTGTGGTAGGGGATAGAATTGTGTCTCATGTTTGTTGACAATTTCTTTTAAATTTCATTTTGTCTACACTTTCAACAATCTCTTACACATTTAATATATATCATCAACAAATCTCGAAATAATTTCACTGATTCTAAGTGGGAAAGTTGATACAAGTAAACATCGAGGATATCCTCTTCATCGGCACACAAAATTAAAAATATTTGATGTTGATATTAGGAATATAAAATCAACAATATGAAATTAACTGCATTTATTCTTAATTGGGTGCTAATTACCCAAGAATTTAAAAAATTTAAACCTATACTTTAAAAAGACATATAAAATAATTCTACCAATTTCATCAACTTAATAACGTCCAAAAGCATTTTCATACTCTCTACCCGAAGGATATTTTATTTTGTGCCTGCAGAAAATGTTTGTATGTAACAGTAGAAGGAAGTATCTCCGACTCCATAAAGTATATATTTTCGTGACCAGCGTCAACAGGAGGGACGATGTAGCCATGTGTGAAACACTGTACCTCAGTGACTTAAAGAGATAGAGCTATAACTTTATTTCGCCATCATTTGTTATGCTTAACTGCAGATTAAGACCGCCCCTGCAAATCGATAAAAATTTAATTTTGGCACATGCAATAATACCCATAGTATTTAAGATTTCTGAATTTGGTTTAAGCGATACTTTTGTATGGTCTAAAACCGCTACTTACTACGGGTCTTAGCTGTTTTGGCTGAAAATCTGTCATACTATGGTGTAATTTGAGTGTAGTACTATATAAATATACGAAATAAAGCCTTTGGCATATTTGTAGTATTTTTCAGTATAATAATTCGGTATATTTTAAATATTATTAGCTTTGCTTTTATTTATAATGGGTAGCGGGTATCACTTTCTTATTTATTTTAGATATTTTGGTAGTTTAAATTATAGTATTGACAAAAAAACAAATCTTATAGGGTTTTATATAATAATTAATATAACGTAATTAATATAACTTACAACAAAAGTATAGGACACAAATGTATTTATTTTTGTAAATAAATAACTATCATAAGTTTATGTTGTAAGAAATAGTATAATAAAGATTCGTAAAAGTGTTTAGAATTTAAATTTTGCTATTTATGAAACAAATTTTCAGTTCTGAAGTTCAAGACAAAATAAAAATAACAACAAAATTGGTTCAATCTTTGTTATTCAAAAGTCAACCAATTTTGCAGAACTTTTAAATTCAAGAAACAATTTTCCAGCAGAGTCCTGCTTGCCGCAGTGAATAGAGATTCACTCAAAGTCAATCAAAATATCTATGTATGTTTGTCGAAACGTCATTAAAAAAGCAACTTGTATAGTATGTACTTATCATACAATACAATATATGTACCACATTATATGTAGTACATATATACCATACCTAGAGTAGACATCAACTCATGTGGCTGCCACACGCACACACGAAATCCTGTGTTCAAGAGGGCGTAAATAATTTAATACATCAAGAAAATTGGAAATGAAAGTTTCTTTGTTTTGGCTTGGCCGCAGATAACTTTTAGTTTCGTTACTCGCCTAGAGGGGGACATGAGGAGGGCTGAAAGAGGTAAGGGAAAACAATTGTGCGATTTATTTGCACACTTATCGAGTGTGGAGCTGCTTATTCTTCATCGTCTTTCGTTTTTCTCATCATCATCATCATCGTCATCGTCAGCATCATTATCATCATTGAGCTCTTATCGTCAATAATCATCATATGCTCAAATTTTTGGTCGCTTAATTGGAAAATTGTTGTTGTTTCTATTCTATATTGTGGCTATGGCTGTGGCTGCGGAGTGCGCATTACGCCTGAGCGATTGAAAGATTGGATAGCTGGATGATTGGATGATTGGTTGGTCATCCGAGAGCTTTCCCTCTTACTCTCCGGCTTTGAGTGTGTTTGATTGATGACTCTCACGACTGGACACAGACATCATTTTGTGGCATTGTTATAATAATAGTTGCCGTGCAGCAATATCATTGGCATACCTCACAGCTTTTCGATATCTAATATTGGATTTGGGTGTTTTAAGGGGAGGTCACGACAAGGCACGGCCCAGCACAGTTCAGTATGCGATTGCGCAAACTTGAGTTTGGGGGTGGAATATCAATTCATATTTCGTCATATTTCATAACATTACCTCCTCTTACAGTACATAGTAGCTTGTGGGCGGCACCCAAATAAAGGCATTCCAAAATGGCGCCATAGCTCCTTGCTGGATACCATTGAAGTTATCGGCAAGGTGACTGGACTCACCTGCAGCTCACATTTGGATTACGGAAAATAGGTTTATCAAAAGAAGTCGAAACCACACAGAAAATCTCTGCGGCAGTTTGATAGCTACACATAAAATCATCGAGTTCTTCGTTTGCCCGTATCTCGTATCTGCGTCATGTTTGCACCTTTTATTCTGGCGAACACATAGATACATACTACAAATATATTTATCTGTAGTATGTTTGAGTATATAGACAAAGAAAGAAACGGGATTGCCGCAGACGACTTTGTTCTATCTCTTTAGCTGCGGTTCGTTTGGTTCGCTGTCTCCCATTTTCTCAATTTCTCAGAAATGCTGGCAAAACTTTTCACATTTTAAATTTGTTGGATTGCAGCAAGCTCGGGCTAAGAATTCCTGGCCACGCCCCATTTTTTCCTGTTTTTTTTTTGTTTTGGTTTCAACGTGTTGCACACAGTTAAGTCGAGGGTTGTTATATTTACTTAGTACTAAGTCTTTACACTGTAAAGTAAATTTACACTACAAAGTAAATTTTAATTCTTAGGTGAATTAATATAGAATACTAAAATATAAAAATTTAATTTTATTAATTCAACTATCGACAACGTTGACAAAATGAGGCATACTTTTAAGTGCTGAAAAAATATGTCGCTGACTTCCTAAAAGTAGGCTACATTATTTATAAGACATTCGTGCATGTAAATCACAAAAAGAAGTTTTAAGTTTTAAATTAAAAAAAAAACAAAAATATTCTGAAGATCAAAGTTATTTCATAGGAATTCAAACGTTACAGACTGCAAAAATACAAGTTTTCCATTTAATTGTGCTCAGACACCATCGTTCTTCAGATGAGGTTGTGAATTTTTAAGGTGTTTTATTTTTGTGGCTGATAAGTTTGATAGGTGGGTGTCCTGTTGTGGTTGCCATTGGGTCCTTAACTTCTCCTTCTTCCCTCCAACGACTGAGCACTTTTGCAGCTAGTTGCAGTTGAAACTTTTGAGTGGCAGCTGCGGTTAGTGGCTGGCTTTGCTTGCAGTTGTTATGGAAATCAAATTTTACATTTTTCCAGGTGGTAAATGAGAAATTTTAAGGGCTCGATTACTTAAGAAATCCAAAGTTATGTAGTAGTTAATCCTTAAAGTCAAGTGTAACAATATTTCATTGGATTTGGGACAACAAATCCAGTTTTTTTGCAAATACAAGCAAAAATATAATTTTGTTGCCACACATACCTTACAAACAGACATATAGTCCCCCATACATCTACATATCGTAACGTATTTATGGCATGCCGGCACGTACGCGATATATTGCAACCCAATCGTGGGGATTCATGGAAGAGGGAAGAGAGAAGGTTGGGGGAGTTGGCAACGCTTTTATTTATTTGCTAAACTTCGTTATATCGCACAAGGACCAAAAAGGAAGCACAACAGAGGACGACGCCATGTTGAATGGTCGATGGTTTGGGTTTAGATCTGGGTAAGGATCTGATTGAGGGTCTGGGGTTGTCTTTGGGGGTGTTGGTCTCATAAAAGCACAGCGCGTAGAGGCAGAGAAAGCGTGCCAGAGCGAGAGCTAAAACACCCAGTCATGTTGCACCAGAGTCGTGTACTTTGTGTTTGTTATGCTTGTCAAGCAGTTTGTATACGCGAAAGGGGCCTGCATAAGGGCAGGATTGTAGAACTGGGATGTCTAACGATATGTCGATTTTGATATCTTTGGGTGTTATCGTTAAATGTTTGCACGAGGGGCGGCGAGACGTTACAATGTGCCATGTTGATTATGGTTTCAATTTTGGTATTTACTTTTCATTTTATTTGATGCCCATAAAAATCCCCAATTCAGCATCGGCATCGTCATCAGAGCAGTCAGAGCAGGCAGGCTGGGTGAAAAGTACTGCAGACTAGACATCTTTGGTATGCCTTCCATATACATATACTGGATGTGGCCTAACACTTGCCCCAATTTACTGTCAGTCGGGTCATCTGACTTTTAAATTACTATCCCAAATGTGTCAAGATCATTATACTTGCGATGATTCCACGAAGCCTTGTCTGGTTTAGTGCCAAATTTTAATGATGCTTCCTCTACATGACACACGAGCATATCTTGGCTTTTTGACAAGGGTTCTACCTGTTGCCCCAACTGTTCAACTGCTCGTCATATGTCATAATTATAGCTGCAGCAGAATGGTGATTCCTTCCTGGCATTCATCTGAGCAGGCTGTGCTCCTAACTGCTGGTCAACTCCTGATAATTGACTAAAACTTTGCCGGCGGCTGATGAAGTCTAGACGAAAGAGTTAGATTTCGAAAGTTTTGACAGTTGACATTTGATTGGTATAGAAATTATGTGGAATGTGAGTAAAAGACTAAAGTTCAGTCACTAATCAAAAACTGATGCACATATCTGTAATCAGACAGTTTATAATTATATTAATTATATTATATTTATACTCAATTATTATCAGTTTTTCTTTTTAAATGCGCAGATAATCTTATATAATAATTATGATCTTTCTTTCTTAATATGTTGGCATTGTTTTGCAGTAGATACATACATAAAAACCTGTTAGGCATTTGGGGTTATTTTCAGTATTAACTAAAAGAAATACAATTTCAAATACAAGGCAATTTTATTTAATGCGAGTCTTCACAATTTATTTGAGTATTTAAATAAAGTGTGCTCCCTTGGATGTGATTTTTGTTTAAAAAAGTCTGGCTATGAGTATTTGCTTATGTTCGATTACGTCGCCCTGATTTGAACGGAATATTCAAAATGGATAATCATCAAAGGAACTAATAAGAGGAGTTTTTACGACACAAATAATCATAGTGATTTATATGTTTTCTACGCACACTACAACTTTGCTGTAACTTAATTTATTTAGATTATTTATCGATTAGTATTTTCGATAAAGTGTTCAATTTATATTCCATGATTTTACAACAATTATTGTTAACCAATTGACAAGATGCTGCGAAACAAACCGTTATGGGTCATAAAAATTCAATTAGGCCAAAAGACAACGAGTCAAAAACGGATGTCTATGCATGACGAGCAGGAAGAAGGGGAGAACGAAAAGCAAGTTGCAGTCTTCAGATAAACTCCAGAGATGATCAAGCGGCTTGGGGGGGGGGGGGCGGAAGATGTTGTGGTGTCTGGCGATGTTCATTGTGTGATTTATATGGCTTTTAGGATATTTTATTAAAATGCATATTTGTTGCTCGGATGTCATCTGGCCGGTCCGGTCGGTGGTCAGCAGTCGGCGAATGTTTATGATTTTCATACGGTCCACAGCCATTGGTTGCATTTGCATTTGCAACACGCAGCCTGGCTACCACATCGTGAAGTTACTGTTGTGGTTGGTGTTGGTGTTCCTTGAGCTCCGCCAGATGTTGTACGTCATAAATTGTCACCGCAAGTGGCGAGTGGTGCAGATTCAGACTCAGACTCGGAGCTGCCTTGCGATCAGGGGCCAAGAGCTCTGGCCGCAAGTCAGGTGAAGATATTGTATCTGATCGTTGCGCCCGCTGCGGGTCATAAACAAGCGATGCGTGTGCTTCGGATGTGGAGCGCAGTCCTTGGCGACGACTTCTTTTATTTCGCTTGTTTTTCCTTCTCTTTTCCACTTTTTTTTGTCTGTTTAATTTTATTTTATTTTCTTGCCTTCGTTTTTTGTGAGTTTAATTAAAGCAGTTTGCTTGTCTTTAGTTTTGTATCTGCAACAACAAAAATAAACAGAAGAACAACAATGACGGCGACGACGACGTTTGGGGCTTAGCTCGGGATTCGTTTATCGGTTTATTTAAATTTCGTTTTGGGGTTCGTATTTATGCCTATAATCAGCACATGGAATCCCGTTAAATCGCCTCATAAGGCAGTCCTCCATTTTGGCCCGCTTATCGGCAGCAGCGGCGACGGTGGCGACGTTGCCAGCTGCTCCGCCCACTCTTCTTGAGGAGGGCTGAGTTTTATTGTAGCATACAGAAATTGGATTTGTATCAAATACACCCACACAAACGTACACATATAGGTTTTATATTTGTATATGTATTTCAGTTTATGGCAACTCATATCTGACAGATATAAAAGCACACACACACACACACAGGCTTACGCACGTTTACATAAAGACGTCGCCATCTTGTGTGAGTACGAGTATATAGTATACATGTGTATATGTTTGGGTATCAATGTGTGTGCGTTAACGAATGACGACGACAACAAAGAAAAATGATAATAAAATAACGCAAATATGGCAGAAGGAAATGCTCGTTATGCGAGGATTTTCTTTTTATTTTATGTATTTGCCACATAAGCAGCTTAAGTGGCAAAACAGACACACACATGCAGATAAGGCGAAAGAGAAAGATAGACACAGTGGGGAAGAGAGAGGGAATTGGGGCTTGTATGCATATTAGAACGAAAGGATCAGACATAATGCTGACTACAAGGCTCGCCGTTTGCCGCATGTGCCATAATTTGCAGCAAAGTGCCAGCAGAGAACTAACACACACACTCATACACATCGTGCACACAATCTCATACACATACATGTACACACCCGCCGATACAGTCAGAACACAGCAAGGATAACATTTTTTGGTTGCCTTTCAGCCTTGGATTTTCGTTCTACGTTGTGAAATGGCAAATGGGATGAATTGGCGAAATGTGGAAGCAGAAAGTGGGGAATGGGAATGGGGATGGGATCTGGAGGCATATGGAAAAATGGGTGCATGCCATAAAAACAATAGCACACATAAATTCTGCACAAATATATAAAGTATGCAAACAGGCATAAAACGAACAAAAGAAGCCAGCAATCCGTTGGCTAGATGGGGGCTGGACAGGATAGTGTGGGATGCATGGGAATGGGGTGGGTTTTGAGCATTGGGGCAACCGACTGCTGGATGCCAACTTCCAACTGCCAATTGGGGTCGTTGCATACAAAAATGAGTTGGCACTGAGACCCACACCCACACCCACAGCCAATAGTCTCATTCTCATTCTCATGTTGAAAATGGTTACGAAAAATCGTAAAACATGAGGAAGAGTCTGAAAAGTCGCAACGATTTTTGTGTGAGTTTTCTGCTTTTTCATTTTGTTGTGATTTCGCTGGAATTTTAACGAGGCACAACAAGGCTGCAAGTACTCTTGTGAGTAAATGGGTAACTGAGTCGCTTGTATATTTTATGGTATACTATATAACTTATGTATGCATTAAGATTTTTCTCATTTTCAAAGCCTTCGATTACGGGTATATTAATTAAAATATTACAAGCTATTTATAAGTATCTAAATATGAATAATAAAAGTCCTTAGTGCATCATAATAATCAGCTCTAAAAAAACAAGTAAGAACCCGCTACCCGTATTTAATAAAATCAAAATATTACGGTATTATTCTCATAATATACCAAAATAATATGCAATGGTATATGTTTTCTATATTGATATACATATATGCATATATTCAAGATATACTATAGAGGGCAAAATATGTCAGATTGCCAGCCAGGACAACTATGACCTCTAGTTAATGGGCGTTTTTGACTGTACAAAAGTATTTCATTAATTATTGATAGTTATTATTGTATATACCAAATTATAGCTATATCTCTTATAGTCTTTGAGATCTAGGTTTTCTACGGACAGACGGACAGACAGAAAGACGGACACGGCTAGATCGTCTCGGCTGTTGACGCTGATTAAGAATACATATATTTTATAGGGTCGAAGATGCCTACTTATGCCTGTTATATACATTTCCTGGCGGCACAAAGTTAGAATACCCTTCTACCCTATGGGTAGCGGGTATAAAAATCCATATTGCCTTTTTTAAGTTGATGTTAGAACTAATGGTTTTTGTGATAAATACTTCTAAATCTTATTTCTTAATATAACTTTGTAATAAATATAATGAAAGTTAGTTTTTAGTACAATTCTTTTAACGGTAGAATTATTTTCACATAGTCTAACGACATCAATTACTATTAAGTTTAGTATTAAAAGCATGCTGGTAAGAACATCTGATATCGATGGATATCAATCTTGCACTCGAAAGAAAGAGGTGGGAGATCGCAATAGAATCGGAGAGTGCTCAGAGGACTTTCACGCTTCTTGACGGGGTCACAGATGTTTGTATTTATGCCCATCAGCGCTACCAGTAATTGGACATCGGTTCAAGTGGGCAGGGCTGGCCAGGTTCGATGCCCTATGAACTGCCACCCTCTAGTACCACATACATGTAATTGTGATTTTTCGTGTTTTTCTGTTTGATTTTTCACTGTTGCAGTTGATGATTTTCTTTGAATGCCCACTACGAAATTGCGTGAAATTTTGAAGTGACAAGGAGAAGTGTAGAGGGTTCGGGTAGTGAATGAATTTGTCGTTTTCGGTGCGTCAGAAATTTATGCTTTTTAGTTTATTGCCTTTTGCTTGTGTTGGGGGCAACTGTTATGGTGATGACGGTGACTGTGGGGGAGGGTTTCTGTTACACAGATGTACGGGACGAGCTCGGGTCTCGGGACCTCATGTGTTGGCGATTCCCGGTCAAGTCGACGTGTAATTGGGAATTTATTAGTCGCTGGAGACTCATTTACATTTTTCTTGCTCGCCAAAGGACAGTGAAGCGAGAGAGGATATACCAGGGATATGGGGGTTGAGTTGGACTATTTTGATTTCCAGCGAAGGCAGCTGAACAGCCGAAAAGCTATAGTCAAAGTAATTATTATTGTTTAATTTATTACAAGACAATTTTGATTTGTGGCCATAACTAAGTCGGAGAGATGGGTAGAAAAGGAATGAAACAACGAAATTTACCAAAATATTGGCAAGAACTGGGAATTCGAGCATCGATTTTCGCTCTATGTGAAAGTTGAAGTTAAAAAAAAGCGTATTGAACTCCAACTGAAACATGAGTACATATG
This sequence comes from Drosophila albomicans, assembly GCF_009650485.2. NCBI lineage: Eukaryota > Metazoa > Arthropoda > Insecta > Diptera > Drosophilidae > Drosophila > Drosophila albomicans. The sequence continues at coordinate 3,147,258 of NC_047628.2, read as the reverse complement.
TATATACTTTAATAGTGAAATTTATAATTTTATCAGAAACCGTTAGAGCTTCGTACACTAATATTAAAATTTAAAAATTAATTTAAGACTCCAATCTGAGTCGAACTTTCAATGGATTTCGTGCAAATATTTACTATACGGTTTATGGTCTTCAGTTTTTCTGCTAACCAGAAAGTTAATGAAAAATTGTGTTGTCTAAGGCATTGCATTTTCAATAACTCTATTTTTGTCAATTTTATTATTTATATTTTTATTTATTATTTATTTATATGTACTTATTAATATACATATATGCTTTATATACCCTTCAAGCTCGTAGCTACTAGGTATTTAAATAAGCCAAATCAACGTCACCAATATCCGGTAATTATTTCAACTGTCGGTCGATTTAATTTATTTGTTACTCAAAATTAAAACGAAGCGAAAACAAAGAAATCCCCTTGTCCAAATCGCGACATTTAAAATAGGCACAGCCCAGCCCCAAAGTAAAAAATCTGCTCCCTCTTTCTCACTTTCTATTTTGAAGTTCTACATCTCATTCCTGATCTCCCATTCCACAAAACACGGGTCACCCCATGTTGTGTTTGTTAGCGTGATTTTTCATTCCAAGCGCAATTGGTTTTCAATTCATGGCCATGTAATCCCCAGCTCCGTGGGATATTTCAGGGATTTATGTTGTTTTTATTTCAGCTTTTTTGCCGTTGTCATTCCTAGGGCTATCGAGGAAGTGGGCCGGGACTGGGTCTCTGTCTGGACGGGAATATTCTGCATATTATTAGCGAGCTCTGCGTGACTACGAGTTGAATTTTTAATCAAATGCACATAATTGCCCAAATAAATCAATCAATTTGGCTTCGTTGCTCCCAAATTAGAAGTGACAGTCAACTCAACTCTCATTCCTAATTTTTAGTCGTTCCTCAGTTAACTCGCTGTAGGTGCTACGCATAAATTACAAAAGGATATAGCATTTTTCCGATGACTTCCAGTAAATATAATGTGACATCGGACTTACCTAACTTAAGATTTGGTTTACGTGTCATTTGCAGGACTCAGGATTAAGCTCGCACCTTAGGGTGCAAGGGCGTGATTGTTGTCACTTTTGTTAATGCAATGTCTTAAATGCATATAAATATACGCGATAGTGATCGCTCTTAGCACGTGCCTCGCATTTGTTAATCCCTGAAATATTACCTCATAGACACGCTCCGACTGCTTGACTTCGCGTCCATTATGAAAATGACAAATCGGGCACAACTGTCCCTCCCTTTTGATATCGTTTTGTTCGGTAAACAGAATGGAGCAAGGGGAGAAGGGGTAACACAAATCGCTTGGCGTCGTTTTTGGTTTCCGCTTTTGTCGCGTGTTACGTCTTGTCTACTTTGGGCCTGGCTGCGATCAGATCCGTGCGCACGTGCTAGATTGCATCAAAAAGGATTAATCTGAAAAGTAAAATGAGTATAAGTCGAACTTACTTTCTGTGGATGTGAAAAAACGGATATATTTTTCCAGAATTTTGCAGTTAAAAGTTGATCAGATTTGGATAGTAATGCTGGTTGAGTAATGAGTTGTAAAGAAAAAGTTCCGAATGGTTAAAAGTTTTTAACGTACCGTAACTTAACTTAGCTTAATTTAATTATCTAATAAATATTTATTCTAATACTGATCATCATTTCTATATTCATTGAATGTGTTTCACACTTTCACTGAACGATTTTCTCATATATTAATCAGACTTTATTAAGCTAAAATGACTTTTATAGATAATTCTCCAGTTTTTTTAAAAATATATTGTATTTTATTAATTCTAAATGGTGGTAAAAAAGTAAGTAAAAAAGGAAGTAAAAAAATCAGATCTTAATTACACTAACTAAAAGCTCTTCATATTGATAATATTGCATTTTTTAAGAGCCATTCCTATTATCACCCCCTTTAGGACCTCCCGCCGTGCAATTGCCGAGTTTCTGACAAATTTGTGTTTAAATTTTAAACCATAATTTGTCGGCACGGAAAAGGCAAACGGTGCTAAGGCACTGACGGCGTAGTTATTAGCCGCAAGGCGGGTGTGGCAAAAGGGGTGACTTCAGAGGGTTGTGGCACTCCGCAATTGAATTTAAAAATGGAATGAGAGAAAAACTGCAAAGTATATTTTTCAAAAGGGCAAAAAACAGAACGTAAAATGAAACGGAAATGAAAACAAACAATGGGACGAAGGAAAACAAAGTAACCTGAGAAGACACACCGAATGACTAGCGAAGTTCAAACGAAAAACGGTTGCCCATGATGGGAATGATGATGAGCTATGAAGAGATGGCGGAGGGGAGTCCAAGTAGAAGTGAGATAGATATTGAGCAGTTGGGTAAGCATAAGCTCGAGTTCGAATAGCTAAAGGGGAGTGTGAAAATGAAATAAGTATAAACAAATAGAAGCACACAGTGGCAGCTCAATTTGAACAAAGTCAAACGGGCAGGCAGGCATACAGAATCGGGGTTATGGTGAGATTTTTTGTTGAGGGTAGCATTCATTCATTTTTTAAACTTCTGACACGGAACACTGAAGACAACACATATTGTTGCAGTCAGATTTGAGACTGGGGTTGAGGCATGGGAGATTTTCAGGGCATGTAAATTGAAGCAAAATCAGTTTTATTTATTGTAAAGTGGCCGAACTGACATCGCGACTGTTGGCGGTGTCGAGAATTCGAAAGGACATCGTGTCTTCTTGTCTGTTGGTTTGGTCTTGCTGTCGCTGCTTTTAATTTTTATTTCACTTGTCGGTTTTGTTGTTTTACAGTCTTGTTTTAATGAAATGCGTGCCACAGACCACTGATGTCCTGTCTCCTTTTCTCTCCTCTCGCTCCACCTACTTTACTGCTCTGCGGGCTGCCTTCACCTCATTAAGACGCACCATTGCAGGCCAATTGCATTGTCAGCACGATTCCAATTTCAGAGCATGGCAATGGCATAAATCACGCCGTTTAATAACTAATAAACGCCACTGTCCACTTTTCCACAGCCCCACGGGTCCTTACTTCTACCAAGTGGCAGCTGTCACTTTTACCCAACACACAGCATGGAAAGCGGAAAATAATCGCAACTAACGCGGACATATTTCCGCCATATCTCAGTGTTCATGTCAAATAAAAAACACCCTAGAGGAATCCATCAGATTTGTGATTTTCTACTGTATTAAGACATCATTTTTATGCTTCGCCCCATCCAGCAGCAGCCAGACTCTTGGGAATTAATTGTCCTCAGTTCGGGGTCAGCTTAAATCATAGCTGAGTTTCTTGATTGGCTTGAAGTCTATATTCATTTATATTGTCTGCAGACAGTTGTTTAAACGTTATCTGCAAACTATTCACTTGCGCCCTAAATAAGTAGAATAATGTTGGATTTTGCATGCTTAAACAAGTAAGAAACTATAGTCAAGTATACTCGACTCTAAGGTACACGCTACCCAGCAAACCCTTTGTATGAGCGACTTACTATTAAAAATATGTTAACCAAAGCAATTAAAAGCAGCAGTCTTTAGCTTCTAAGGTTTGAACTGATTGCAATCAAATTTTGCAGTAATTATAAAGACTGCAGCTTAATTTATCTTTTATTTGTTTGTAAATAGAGCCATATTATAATATAGATGTATATCAATGTATAAGAGTAAAATACACGATCAAAAACAACGGTGGGTATCGTTTCTAGTTAAATTTCGCCATTTTTTTTTGTTTTTTTGATCGTTTTCTTTACTTTGAATAATAATAATTTTCAAAAACTTATTTTTAGCTGCTTTGAAAACAGCACAATGAGGAATTTGGCGGCTTTGAATACAATTTGGATTCGTTTATTCAGTATTCTCCTATTACCTATTATTACCAGACCTAAAAGTATGCACCATATTTTCAAAATTTTAATTTCCTATCCATAGGGTAAAAGACGACTATAACTTCTTACCTATATGAAGTATACAAGTATGTAATACATACATAACAATAATACATACTATGTATGTAATGGGCAAAAGGAGAAACCTCCCACCATATGAAGTATATATATTTTTCATCAGCGTTAGTCGATACGATATAGCCATGTCCATTTGTCAATCTGCCTGTTCGTCTGTCGATTTGCTGGTATGAACTCCTAGATCGCAGAACCTTAAATGTTTTGCTTTTGCTTGCCGCATCTACTTCCGCATTCAAAATAAAATCTGTTGAATAGTTAAATGAATATAATAACTACAGTCTTTATAATTCGTTAATTTGAATATGATCAGAATAAAAATTGTATAAGTTTCTAAAGAAATAATTTTATATGGCGATAACCGGCTGCTGCAGTCGCGTCTTAGTTGTTTTGTTTTACAATCTGGTATATTTTGATCAATCGATATTGATATACAATATAAATCCTTCGGTAAATTTTAGTAGTTTAGTAGTTTTAGTAGATATACATATATTTATTGTAACGTTATGACTTATTTTTTTAAAACTAGTTTTCAGATATCATTATTGCATATTAAAATAGGTTTACAGTTGGGAATAGTTATTATTATTATTCTTAATCACTTGCCGAAAGGGTTTGGGTGTTATCTTTAGCACAAAGTGTTAGATGAAAATTCTTTGTATAGAAAAATGAAAACGCAATGTATCATAGAGATAAATAAGAAAACCTTCCATTTATATGGAAATTTCGAATCCAAAGAATCTCCAGTGAGAGCAGCTATCATTTCTGTTGCCATATTTGAAAGTCGATTCTGGTGATTCCGTTTACACAGCAACAATAACAGCAAGAACAACAACAATTGCATTAATTCGCTTGCAGGTGTGCGTGACTCTAATGGATGTCATGATTGAGCCTGAGTCCCAGACAACCTTCCCTTTAAATCTCCCCCATGGTGTCACTCTAAAGCGTCAAAATCCTTCAACTTTTCGCAGTATTTGCGCGCACAAACAATGTAAGGAGAAGATGAGGCTGTATGTAGAAAGCAGGAGGCGTGGCTGTTTCAAGTGTACTTCAACAACAGAAGAATATAAAAAAAGAACAAAAGTATTTGAATTGACAAGTGCCATCAAAATAGAAACGGAATTAAATTTATCATGCAAAGTGGTGGCTTCGTCGCCCACCCTCAGCTAAGGGTGGAATAACCAGCACCAGCCGCCACCAGCTCCGTTGGCAATGACGCTATCGTTTAACTGGAATATGGAAAAGGAAGAGATACCTTTATATAGTATATTGAATAATGCTTTTACTGTCTATTAGTTGACAAAAGAATGATGTGCAAAATCTCGAGATCAATCAGGCGATGATGAGAGCAATGACATAGCTTTTCAGCATAATAAGCACGATTACTAACATTAGGAGATAGAATTTGGGTTGTTAAAATATATGTAAACAGTTGATATTTATTTCCTTAGTAATTTCCATTCGCATTTCCATTTCATTTTCAATTTGTATTTAATTTCATAATTAGAGATGAGCGTGGCACGTTTCATTCAAGTCGGGTGTCGACTCTGATTACAAGTTAGGAATGTAACACCACTGAGACTGAAGCGTGTGCTCGCACAACCTTTTAGTGATAATCCTCTTACAACCCAACTCTAAACTCTTTGTTTCATTCATAATTTTTGTTAATAAGCCCAGAACTTGTAATGTCAGCAACTCAAATGAGGGTTATTCTATCAAAGGAGACAGACACTGCTAAGTCACGTGACTTTCGTCGATTTTCCAATTATTCTAATAGGGTGCCGATTTGAAGAGTCATGGCTACAGCTGCGATTGACAGACGGAGTCCAATTTTCGGGTTATAGCAAAATCGATTTGAAATATTGTCGCGCTTTGGACTTTTCAATGTTAACATTGTGCGAAAAATCGACAAATTGTTCCACTAAAAACAGCAGCAATCAAACAGAATTGAATATCAGCGGAAACGGAAATGGATGCGCTAAAAAATCGACAACTAGAACAAAAACAACAATAAAACCAAAAATAAAAAATAACAGAGTTTTGTGTCGATTTCGCAGTGACGAATATCGATTACACTTGACAAAATCAATAAATATATCGAAAAGTATATATTTGCTTAAAGTTTATTTTGATTAAAAATTAATTGAATTATATGAGCTGTTGAACTGTGATACAATTATTTGTTTATTGTAAATACTCGTGTGCATTTTAATTAAAACCAGTTATTCTAAAATCTTTAACATTTACTAAAAATATTAATATAATCACAAACTTTATTTCGAAATTGTTGATATCATCGGAAAGAGTATAGATAAGTGTAAGTGATGAGAGGTGCATATTTGTTTGTGAAGTATTGTCCAGTGGCAGTCACATGCAGGACGATTGGTTGGTTTCCATTTTATAGCTACGTCAGCGCAAATTGTGTCATGAATTGGGAGCCTCTAGAGAGGGGATAGACAGCGGGCGACAGGGCAATTGTTACGTGTCAATAACTGCTATAAAAAGTCGACATTGCAACACGATTCACAGTTGCACAAATAGCAGCCGAAGTGCACCTTAATAACTCTCTAGTCTGCAACTCAAAATCAATGTTGCATTTCAATTGCGAAATTGCGAAACTCGCAAATGTTGTACAGATGCATGGTCCCAATCAATTCCAATGACACTCCGTTTTATTCTGCCAGTGGAAGTTCTTTTAAATTTGACGAGTTTTTTGTGAATATTAAAATAAATGTTCGTTCATGGGAAGTCATTTTTTAGAATTGATATGAAATTAAATTAAACTGAGCAGAGAATGACGTGTTTGATAAATAAAAAAGGAAAATAGAGAAAGCCAGAAAAAACGACAGCAATGAAATTCATTCCAGAATTTTATATACATATGTAGTTCAATCCGCAATCTATGTAAAATTACATTTATATTTTTACTTCAAAAATGATTATTTCATATTATTTATTTCATATTTTTTCATATTTGTAGCATCTGTTTATGTATCCGATTATAAAATGTATTTAAATACTAATGATTAACTTTCTTTTATCATTTAATGATTATTTCAAAATTAACATACTAAAAGAGTATAATCAGGACTCGTCACATATGATGCGAGACAATTATTCCATAACACTTTGTAGGTGAAGAATATTTCGGGACTATGCATATTATGTTTGTGCTGTCACAGCCAGCACGAAAACTTTCGTTTATCTCGACGACACATCTGCAATGATCGATTGAAATGTCAATGCCTGCAGTTAGTCAAGCATCAAGGATGAACTTGCCCTACACCAATGTTTGTTTAAGACCGGTACACGGACACATACGGAAGTAAGGGTTACTTTTTGTCAGGGTTTCATGTATTTGGTAGTTATTAACACGCTTGTACCGATTTGTCAAAATTCGCCGTATGACATGTGTGCAAACACGGACGAGACAAAGGATCAGTAGGGTTGGAGATAGGATGCTCTGTGGCAAAGGGTTGCTTGTGCGATCTATTTTCAACCCTGCGAGGCAATATGCAGCGATGCACGATTAACAACAATTTGTATATTTTTCATTTGACGAAAAACTTGATTCCATTTCAGATGTTCATCACAATTCGCAACTGAAGCATTTCCAATGAGCATAAAATGAACCAAACAAAAAAACAGCAATAAAGATTAATATAAAATTGAAAGTGGTGAGTAGTCCCCCTTAACAGGATTTCACAGTGCTCGTATAAGTACATATACATACATATATTTTGTATGTATGAGGACTCGTATGTATGTATATAATTAATCGCAGGATAGTAAGTGCTGCGTATCCTACTTGTTTCTCGTTTTCCAGAGAGTTTAAGAATATCACCAAAAGTTTAATTAAAAGCCCATCAAACTGCAGACACTGATATCAATCACAATTCCCAATTCCCCCCATATTCAATCGAATCCGCCTTTGATTCCGAGTCTGAGCCCATGTCCGGTTTCCCATATTCGGGAGTGTGTGAAAAATTGATGATATGCGAAATTATGAAAGAGATGGATAGAGGGAAATTGTATTTTTAAAGATTACAATTTATTGAAATTACAATTAACTGAAAGTAGAATGTTAAGGAATGTCGTAGATTTTTTGTATTTGTATAATATACAAATTCACACAAAATAGACATTATTACATTAGATTTAGTATTTTACTATAAGATTTGAAGAAATTGTATTCAAACTCACACTAACGGTCGATATACAAATACTGTGCTAATAAAAATACCCAAGGTAATAAGTTTTCCATTGTTTAGTATGAGAAAATTCAATGCGTTTTGTAAAAAATGTTAAATAAAAATGATGTATAAACTATCTAAAGCGGAATGGTCGGTAAGCAAGGTATCGGTAAATTTCCCTGAATTTTCAATCGATCGACATGGAATTAGAATGTGCTATAGACATCCTTCCTAAGCTTCGACCTGCAATTTTCGAGTGTACAGAACATGTTTGTGTGTGCGAGTTGGGGCAATCGTTACCTGGATTTACGACACGGTTTTTGTAATCAAAACTTGCCCGGTTCCTGGCCCTCGGGTAGCCTAGACGTGATACATAAAAGTTGCGCCAAGGAAATTGCTTCCACATGGCTGACCTCATTAAATGCAAACAGAGTCCGACCACAACAATTCAAATCAAATATAAAAGTCAAAAATTCATCGAAGGCCAAAGAGGTGAAGTGAGCTGTGGGTGATTTTGGGGGGTGGGCCGAGGATGGCGCTATTCGTGACGGGTTTGTTGGATGCCTTTAAAGCGGAGGCGGCTAACCACAATAGCAGCAGTAGCGAGAAGCAGCTATTCAGTGACAGCAATGAATGGAAATTTGCTTTGCGGAAAAACTTAAACACCGGAAACAATTAATTCCACTTGAATTAACATATGCTCCGATTGCTTTGCATGGAGTAGGGGTAGTTAGAATAAGGTTGGGGGCTGGGGTTGCTTAAAGGTTGGGGTGGCCACCAAGCAAATCACGACCCCTTGAAAAGTGTTGACTACTCGATGCTTTAGGTTTTAGGGTAACTTGACTCTTTTCTGATTGATCATTGCCTCCTCTAAAACCTTTTGGAGTCCGCCAACTTTGGCCATTATCACTCCGCAGCTCATTCACTTTTATGATGCAAAACTTTTAAGTTGCTCGTGTTACTGAGGTGGGAGTTCGGAAAAGGACATAGGTGGAAAGCAAAGGAGTAGTGCGGCTGAACACCAATTTGGAGAAATGAGTTAAAAAGTTAATTGCCGGCGGACAGGTAATTTCAGGCACACTTCAAATGCAAACGCTACTAAATAATATGCAAACAAGGGGTGGCTTGACTAGTCCCATGCCGTGGCAGCAAGTCAATCAAGGAACTGACAGGGCTCTTTCCCGTTCCCAGTCTCATCCCCTAGCAATAACCGCGACACGTCAGCCATAAAGTCACGAAATGTTTCTGCGTCCTTGGACATTGCGTGCTATCTGTGGTTAGTAGTAAGTTAGTTTGCCGCCGGAGAGCCAAGAGTGGGAGAGAGACATACAAAGACCGATGGGGAGAGAAAGAGCAGGTTAGCGGCGTGTGCCCACGCTCAGGCGAAACAAATTACCATTAAACTACTCTGCCGTAGGCGGGGAATCGCCTGATTATTATTTAATGATGAACTCTGACAGATTGTTATGCTTATGGCTCATAGTCGATTCATTGATATAATTACATATACTGAATAACGGTCGTTTACTTATGGACTAATTCGATACATCAACATACTCGCTCTTAGCTATTTCTTTACGGAAATCTTTTTATACCCGCTACCCATTGTGTTGAAGGGTATTATAACTTTATACATGCAGGAAATATATGTAACAGGCAGAAGGGGGATTCCGACTCCATAAAGTATATATACTTTAATTAATTCTCTGAAGAAAATGTCGGGTGTAACACTATATAAATTGAAAGTACTTTAATTAGCTAAAAATGATTTTGGATTTTAGTGTAAAGTTTTAAATGAATCAATTCGTACGTAAAACAAAAAATGAAGGTATTTATATATATTATGGTAAAGCAGAAAAAGTTCGTAAAATCAATATTAGCTCTAAATGTAGTGTTAATCCATAGCTATTATAATAACCTTTACATATTTCTAAAATTGTTTCAGTTTTCGTTTTTTTTTTGCACTGTAAATAGTGTCGCACCCGAAAAATTCCGTCAGAGAATTACACATACATATATTTTCTTGATCAGCGCCAACAGCAGTAACTATATAGCATAGACGATATAGTCCGTCTATCCGTTCGAAATATTGAATCTGAGAGTCTGTAATCAATAGAGCTACAATTTTTTTTTTATAGTACTTGTTATTGTTAGAGTCGTGTCCTATAATTTCTAAATTTGCTTGAGATAAAAAAATTGTAGAAGTTAATTAACAACTAATTTTATATGACTGCTGCAGTCGAGTCTTAGTGGACTTGATTGACAGCCTGGTGTACTCAACGAAATAGTATATCGATATACTAAATATAGTCTTCGGTCTATTTCAGTATTTTTGAGTATGTTTTTTATATTTTAAGAATAATATTAATGTAATGTTTGGCTTTTATTGAAAATGGGTAACTCGACTCGACTCGACTCAACTCGACTGTAGCTTTCTTAATTGTTTTCACTTTCTTTGCATAGGACACGGGATACTAACATAGTAATAATATGGAAAACAATGTTAATTTTAAGGCATCAAGAGTTCCCGTTGATGATTTATATTAATTATATTAATACTTTTCAAATAATTGAAAATATTTAAGCAATTATTATCATTAAATATTGTATATATTGTTTTCCTTCGAGATTATTCTACTATGATGATCAATCACTCACCTTTCTATGACTTTGAATTTTTTGTTCGTATCAGTTTAAATATTATTAGCATTATATGTTCCCCGTAACTGAAATAAGTGAGAATTAGTATAAAAAAGGAAAACAAATGTGTTTGTTTTGCACCAAGTTTCAGGAGAGTTAAACACCAACTTTATTATTTCAACTGCAGCTGAAAACTACGAGCATCATCATCAACGGGAATGCAATTATTCAACTGCCTGCCATCCAATTGTGAAATGCCAAAAACACCCTGCGAATTTTCCGCACTGTCAGCACATGCCAAAGGCAATTTTTTAATTTCTTAATTTTTGCGAGGTCATGAGAATTAGCTGCGTTCACGTTCATGTCTCATGTCCCAAGTATCCGCCGACATTCCACGTAGCGACGCCACGGTCCATGGCAAGCCACATTGGCGCTGTGCTGTTGTCCACCACCAGAGACGGTGGTAATATTTCTTTATCTTCAACTCCGTCTCTTCTTCCGAGCTTGCTTTATCAGAGAGAATTAGAAATAGAGAAAGAGGGAAAGAGACAGAGCCAGAAAGATGAACAGAGAGAAGAGAACGACTTTGACAATGAGATGCGAGGCGACATTCAGTTGCGCCCTTTGTTTTTCTCGAGATGCTTTAGCTCCATATTCAGATGCTGCTCCTGGCGATGTTGGTGGTAGTGGGCAAAGTTTATTCATTTAGAAAATTTGCTCATTTTCTTTGCGGGGCGGATACCAAATTATTGTAGCATGGCTTAAGAGGAGGGGGAGTGGAGAAGTGTGGTACGTGTTCGCAGTTTTCATATAAATTGCGGCCAATAACATTTTTCAGTTGGCATAGCAAGAAAAACGCGCACAAAGCAAAAGAAGAGAACATCGAACTGAGAAACAGAAACAGAAGCAGCAGAAGGAGAGGGCGAGGGAGAGGGACCAAAAAAATGGACAAAAGCTGCTGATGATGGCTTCTTCGAACAAACCCGGGGACCTGGTCATGGGCCAGATGAAACTGGCTCATTAAGTCAGCCATGAGTAGACTGAGCAGGAGAAATGGCAGGGAAGGGAAGCGGATTGAATGGCGCGTGGGTGTTGCTGTGGTTGAAAGCGGGGAAATCTCGACGCGACGACACTTGGCCAGAAAATTTTCTTTGCTGTTTTGCTTTCACTCTATGCCATTAGCCCAAACTTGGGCAGATGCACATAAAGGTCAAAGGAGGAAGGGAGAGCGATATAGACAGATAGATAGATAGATAGATAGAGAGAGAGATAGACGAGCAAATTATTCTCCAAATACCCCAAGGTAATTATAAATGTCCTTCCACGCTTAAGCTCGTCAGCCTGTCGCCCTGTTTTGTCTATCATAATGAGTGGCAGGCCGACATTTGGACATAATTGTTCAATTATTTTGTTACTTATTGCCTGGGCTTGGGTCTGAGAATGAGCCTGGTTCTGGGCTGTACTTATTCCATCTCTTGCTTCCTTACCATCGACCTATTCAGCGCTGTCTCTTTTGCTTTCTTTTCCAGAGATTTTGTCTGTTAAATACTCGCCTAGCAGGCGACATTCGCAATCTTGTAGATAACTATATGTGAGCGGGTATGTGTATTGTATATTTGCGTGGGAGTATATATGCCACGCCCACAGACACCGCGGGATACCCGCTACACGCGTTATTCATTTTGCCATTTCGTTGTGTGACAATCGAATGTCAAATTCAATTACAATGCCAAAGTTGATGTGGCAAAGTAGGCGCAAGGGGTGGCAGGCTGTGTGAAGCGAGGCGAGGCGGGTGGTATATAGCCCCTGGCTTCAGGTGTGTTTTGCCATTCAATTATAAAATTTCAATAAAAATTTGCCCACTTGCGTTTGCCTTCTTTATTGTTTTTGACATTCGTCGTCGTCCTTGTGCTTGCATCAAAAGGGGCGTCTGAAAACACCACGTCATCCAAAACTTTATTGAAAATAATAGATGGAGGCGTACGCCCAATTTCTGTGTGCTGTTGCTGTAAGTGTGCGCTTCCTTTTAAATCGAGGTAAGTTCGCTTCAGGCCACATTATGGGATGCAAATGACAGTTCAGAATCTGAAAAGTCAATTGAATAACTGCAAGTCGTTGAAATAACCATAAGGGAGAAGTTTTTCGTAGTAGTAGAAGTAGAATAACAAAACTATTTTTAAGAGTCGCGCTTTAAATTAATAAATGTATGTGCTAACCTTCTTGAAGTTCCGGTCTGTTATTATATTAATTATAAATACTTATATAATTTAAAGGAGATATAAAAATAGCTTTTTAATATATTTATCTTTTTATTTATTTAATTCAGTGATTTCAATTCGTGGTACAATGTAAGAAATGTATTTAGTAAGAAAAATCAGACGATGTAACGTAAAAGTGTGATATCATATTGTGAATATATTATGACTTTATCGATTTTATAATATAATATCATTGATTAGTTAAAAGGGCGCAGATGAAATTTGTGTGTTTGTCAGTCTATTCGGGCATCCATGCTTAAGTATAAAGTATATGTAGATTGCAATATTTGTATATGCTGTTAACGCGTTTTCTTTATATTTAGATTTATTAATGTGATGTGCTTTTCTCTGAACAGCATATCATTCAAATTGGCGACAATTTCAGCCACTGAATATACCTGTCTAAAGCCTATACTATTGTGCGAGTATGTGAATTGCATTGAATCGCTCAATGACATATCCGTAAATCAGAGCTTCAGACGAAGAACCGCATTCCAAGCAGCAGCACAAGCAGCCCAAGTAGAGACGGAGTTGGAGTAGAATCACCTCAACATCATCTGACAGCTGGACAGAGCAACAACATGAACACAACAGCAACAGCAACAAAACAAAACGAAAAAATATCGCAATGATCATAAATATTATTCAGTTTTGATGTCTGGACAACAGCTTGTAAGTGGAAATATGCAAGGCAAGCTGGCGGCTCGGTTGTTCTCATCATCGACGCGATACGATGCGATTCGATTCGATTCGATGCGACGGGGTTCAACATTGTCCATGTTGGTAATGCGCGAGAAACGTTCTTAGCGCTTCCTAAAAGCGACAAAAGTTGCCAAAATGGGATTTCCATTTCGCACACAGATACATATTGTGAATGTGATCAAATACTCCACTCCAACCCTCCCAGCATTGGCTTTCACGTCCTTCGAGGCTCGTCAACTGACAGAAAGAAGGTGTTGAAGAAATTGTTGAACAGCAGAAGTGCAAAAAGAGCAACAAGTTGGCTGTTGCATAAATGAAGCAGAGCTCGATTGTGGCACAGACACGCTGTCTGGCAATGCGGCGGGACTGTCGCCCCTGGGCAAAGACAAAGGGCCGCATCGTCTGGGGAGCACTGTGGCAAGAGAAGCAGAAGATCTGCCGCACATTTGGAGAGGTGCATGGTCGCACAGGCGTCGCATTGTCTTCGATCGCAATATTAGTCCAAGTGTTTGTTAAAGCAGCAACAGCAACGATTTGAATTTCTGGTCCCAGACTTCAGACGCAAATATTAAAATAGTTTGGCTAACCGATTCGATACCATTCGATCCCATCTGATCGAATCGGAGGCGTAGAGTCGAGATGCCATCTGAGCCGCAAGCGTGTTATGCATCCATTTCCATCGTGTGCCTACATATGTATGACATACACGAACTCACTCCGAGCGCGCTTGAAACTGAAACCCAGCGCAGTTTTCTAATCTGTTCATTCTATGCAAAATATGATAGAAATCTGTGGAGCTGGAATTGGAAACGGATTGGGGGATAGCGGGTAAACGAAGCTCGTTGGAATTCAGTGTCGAAAGTCAGTGTCATCGTATATGCAGTTTGTTTGCCTCTGATCTCATATCGATAAATTGTGTGAACACTGTGGGAAAAGGTGTATTAAAAAAAATTGTAAGTTCAGATTTGGTTAAGTGTTTTTGATCGATTTGCGGGCTTTAATTCGTTTACTTTTAATAATCTTTTCGGATGAACAGCGGTCACAATATTTAAAATCAAATGAAATTCAAATATTCAATACGGCTACACTCCAGAAAGTGTCCTGTAAAATAGTTCTAAAATAGAATCAGAATCAGAAAACAATTTCTATGAACGAAAATGAAATTACATAGCTACGTAATACATATAATTAAAAAGTCAGCGTAATTGCAGAATATTTAAGGTAATATAATTGCATGATTAGTTCCACTGTCAAGTTATTCAATAAACGAATCTATTGATGAGGGAGGGGTATCAGAAATATGATTGCTCTTCGGACCAACGTATGAGGAGAGGAGGGCGATGATGCGATGGAAAGGAGGAATAAGAAGCGCGGAATGTGGAACGATTTGGTTTTGTTTTGCTTAAGCGGTCGAACAGCCGGCTGCTTGTGTTCCGTATTGGGATGTGCGGCTTCTGCTGATCTTGTTACCGATCTCGATTTTTGATGCCGATTTTGACTGCTACGCGATGGGTTGACAATTCGCTTGAACTGGATGTTGAACCACATATAAATCCCATGAATCCGACAACAACGACAACAAAAACAACACCAACACCAACGACAACAGCATCATGGGGAACCGGAACAGTATGGACCTGAAGTTGAAGCAGGGATCGCAGTCAGTGTCGGAGCTGTGGCCATTGTCACTGCATGCCACTCGAAGCATGATACTTTATTCATTTATTCCAATAATAATAATGCAATGCAAACATTGATTGTCATCGATTGTCAGTCGCGATGCCTGTCCCGACGTCGGCGCACGCGCAACATTCACCAAGTCAATGGGGACACAGGAGGATCGGTGGAGGGGGAAGTAGACTTATGCCCTTTTAGGGTATTTTTGATAGGTGACAGATTTTGCGCTCGCTCGGCTATTTGTGGGCTGAATTTATGAGTTGTTCACTCTTGTTGTTCGTCGTCGTTGTTACTCTTGTCGAGGACATATCCTGCTCTTCCTTCCTCCTCTTGATGTTCCCTTCACTCGTTACAGGTATTTACATTTCATTTCACGTTTATTATTAATACCCATTGAACGGAACTCTTCGTATCCTTTTGTGCGTGGTCCCACTCACAACGATTTACATAAAAAATTGTGGCAATTTTTATATCGCATCCTCGTCGGCTGACATGGCTCTCAAACCAATCCCAATGAGTAACGAATTGGACTACCAGCCAACGACGCTGCAACTGCAACTGGAGCATGAGCTGGCGGTAGAGGTAGAGTTGATAGAGAGCTGAAGCTGATGCGGGCGGAAAAGCGGGAGTCAGAGCTGGCTGTCATGTAATTGCTTTTTGCACCGCCGCCGACGCCCATCAGGCGCTATTGAATTTAAATGAATTCAATATTGCATTTTCACGCTAAAATGCTTCCAAAAACAGATTTTTCATTTACACTTTCTGAATGGTAAAATCCGGATTACGTATCCCACGGGCAAAGCATTGATTCTGATTCTGCTTCTGCGCAATACAAAGAGGACACGTGAAAAGTGCTTCATGGCATCGGCAGTCCCTTCCATCTTCCTCAACCCGCGCCGGTCATTTGGTCAAAGGATCCGCCGCAAAGCGGACCCCCTGCCCCCTACCCACAGGTTCGTTGGCTTCACGATAAAGCTATGGCTACGACTTGGACTGTGGTAGGCAGCAACTGCCTTTGGCTTTGACTTGCATGCCCTTCTCCTATCCTGTAGGTGTCTCCGCCTGAAATCAGTTCTTGTATTTTGTATGCCGTTTGTGTGGCAAATGATTCGCTTTTCGCACTTTTTCATTGCTGCAAAATTAATCAAAATGTTTACAAAATTTCTGTACAAAAAATTGATTGAAATTCAAGTGACGGCCAGAGCAACTAATCGGATTTGTTTGACTATTTTCTTAATAGCAAACAAATTAAACCAGGCCTTTTATTATATAGAAAACTTATGAAAGTGAGATTAAGTCTTTTTATTGGGGACCATAAAGAATTATTGAAATAAGATGTCTAACTTAACATATATCCATTATTCACCTCTTTGAAAAGTCCTGATTTGAAAATATTGAATCATAGAAGGCCTTTACAGATTTCTGTCTCTTCTTTTCGTTGAATGTAAAAATGTGCAAGTACAAGCTACAAATTAATTATCGACCAGATGGATTATTATATTGAACATATATAAATATTCAAGATGATCACTTACTAATCCTATTTATATTTACCACTTACTTAAATTGTATGCCATATCACACTTTTTGCTACTATATACTAAAATTATTCACAAATTTAATCTCAAAATTCTCAAAGTTCTTAAATACTTTGTGTATACTTGCAGTTAATTACATATAGTATGAATAGGTGAACAAGGTAAGAAATCAGAGTGACCCTCAGGGGTTATCGAAGTTATGGAGCTTTGCACCTTCCTTCAATGATGAATGATCCACATTTTTATGTGTTGTTTATTTGATTGGTTATTCTTCAAGTTGCTTTAGTTTTTTAGTTTTTGGTGGGGAATTTTGTCAGCTTCTCTGATACGGCATGACTTTTTAATAGACTCAAGTCGACTTTTGATTCGTTTTTGTCGTTTTATTGTGCATTGAATTTTAATTTTGTCATTCGTCAGCACGAAAACGAATCACTTTCAAAAAGCTATCAAGCGTATTACGACGCATCGAAATGTTTGTCAAAAATATTTAAAGGCCTCTCTCTGCCTCCGCCTTCCAATTTATGTCAATTCTTTCATAAAATAAAGTAAGCTGCCGTTGGGTGTAATCGACTTTTAAATACTCGGTAAGAGCTTCGTATTTAACAAAATGTGTGCACAGACAATAAAAATTAAGTTAAGATATGAAGTAATTGGCAGATTTCTTTTAATGTCAAATTCAGGAATTACTCAACAAATTATTTGAAATATTAGGTTTATAAATTGCTTAAACTGCAGTAAATATATTATATATTCTTGAGAGATGTGATTGTTACCTACATTATCGGTAGACACAAAGTTACAATACCCTCTTACTTTGTGTAAACCGGGTATCTAAAAATAAAAACAAAAAAAGTCCCTCTCAGTTGTTTTTTTCACGCGGAAAAATGATCTGATTTATATTTGACACAATGGATTGTCTGACTTCGTGTTACAATATACATATATACATATATGTACACATTCTTTTATTTATATGACTATCTGTATTTGTATCTGTGGCTGTATAGGTAGATGTATATTTAAGCTACACACGACTCAACAGTTTTTGGCAGCAGCTCGCTTTGATACATAAAACATAAGCCTGATCATTCCCGACGCAAGAGGTGCAGGGGGAGGTGTTGGATTGGTGGCTCCCTCGTCTTTAACCGTAAATCGCACCAGACATACGGCGGCCATTATGATGCGCAATAATTCGAAATGCTAAATGAATCGCAAAACAAAAAGCTTGAGTACTACTTGTATACACTCATACGATCGTACGTAGAGGCCCAATTATATCGCAATGACTGCTCGTAAAATATTGGGGTGTTGACAAATTATGGCAACGCCTTTGCTCACATCACGTCTTGCACGTCAAGCAGCTCAGTGTGTACCGGGTATACAGCAATTTGGTTAATCAGATATTCAGATATTTGGGTATTCGCGGTGGAACGACCACTTTAATGGCCCAAATGGTCAAAGGCGGTATAGTTTCTGACAAGTGTTCCGATCTCGTCTTCGATAAGGAACTTGCTCCACTAAGAATATCTAAGTAGATACGAGTATATTCGTAGTTTACACTAAGAAAGTCTATTTTTGCCTTTTCACCAGTTAATATGAATAAAAGCACGTACGAATGTGACAATGACAAGGGCTGATGATGAATTGAATGATTCCACATACTTATGGAGAGAAAAGGGCATTATTACCTTGCGCCTGTAGGAAATGTATAATATATACTTATGTAACAGGCAGAAGAAGCCATCTCCGTCTCGGAATATGTATTTTTGATCTTGATACGCCTACGTGTATGTCCGTATGCATACTTAGGTCTGAGAGATTTTAAGAGAGATCCTAACTAGATGTACGGCATTGGTTGTTGCCTTCTGATCAGCGTAATTTGATGCCAGAGACTCGATTTTTATGCTTATAATTAGAACTACATCCAGTCACTACAGTGATCCTGGCTGCAGTCAGATACAAAATTAAAAAAATATTTCAAACATATTACTGATTTACTTATTTTCTTTAAATAAGTATAAAGCATACTTGGGTGTCTATATGAAAAATGAATGTTTAAAATGCGATTAGAGCAGGAAACCCTAATACGAGTATGTAGAATTTTCAGCATTGTAGTTCTGACGGCTTGGACTTTGTAATTTTTGATGCAAGTAATTGAGATGGCGACTATTGTGTGGTTAGCATGTTGACCAAGTACATGTAATATCATACTTCAGTATACTTTTGAAAACGAAGCTGAAAGTAGCAAATTTTAAATCCCATTATTATACCTTAATTACAATATTTTTGTTTTCTATGGGGAAATGCGACATTTAAAATATATGGAGAGAGTTTTTGGTGATGCAGGGCACTAATCTATAATAACCGTATTTATGTTAAAAGCTAGATTTATAAGAATATAAGTGTTTATGTCAAATGAATGCATTCTTTATTAGAAATCGGTCACCACTAGCTGGTGATGAGCACAGCTTCGATTTCACCTGAAAAAATATACCAAAAAAAACAACTGTTTACCCGATTTATGAACAAATATATTTAGATTACAAATTGCATTAAATTTTGACCATTTCATAAAAATGAATTAATCATCGACATTCTTTGCGACGCTGATGGCGTGGATTGCATGTTACCTTGCAAGCCTTAGGGGAAAAGTGATAATTGTAAGAGTATTAGAATATTTAATTTTAATTTACTTGTCGACGATAACGATCCTTTTTACACTCTGGGAGTCTGACCCAAGCCCTAGCTCCTTTGGTTACTAAATCATTTGGATTCAAACCACAGTGCTTACGTCTATAGACACGAAGAAAATTTAGATAGCCGTTGTTGGTAACAGGACCTGGTTTTTGGCATTTTGGAGCACATCGTGGCTTTCGAGCACATCGTGGCTTTGGGGCACATCGTGGCTTTGGGGCACATCGTGGCTTTGGGGCACATCGTGGCTTTGGGGCACATTGCGGCTTTGGAGCACATCGCGGCTTTCGAGCGCATCTCATTTTTGGAGCACATCGTGGTTTTGGCGCGCATCTCGGCTTTCGTCTACGCTTTTGAGGGCAGCTCATACAGTCGTCCCCTTCCATGTTAACAAGTTGCACCCTGCCCATACGTCGATATTTATTTTTTTGAGTTTCAGACAATCGATTCCACAATTTTCCACCTTGGATCAGAGAGAGTGTATCGTTTCCATATTGTGATGCATAGGCGTTAATAAAAGTTTCAAAGGCTTTGTTTGTGCTGGGCGAGACTCTTTGCATATCAGCCATTGTTTTCTGAGGGAAGAAAAGTGTGGATACAGTTAGAAGTATATTGCAGATATTTTCATGTAGAACATGAACTCAGTCATGGAATCAGAGTGCGCTGTTAATAAAATTTGTTTGGATATGTTATAAGAAAAAGATTAAAGCTCAAAAATTAATTAGATCCTAACTCTATCAAAAAAGATAAACGAAAACTAAAGCCAGAAAATTGGTTACCAGCAATAGATTTAAAAATAATAACAACTGGTGTCTACTTACAGTCTTTTCCTCCCGTAGTACAAAAATATTTCACAATTAAAATTTTAAAAAAAAAATGTTGTGATTATGATAAAAAAAATATTTAAAATTAGATACTTTCAGCACAAATTTCAGAAGTATACTAAACTATTCCATGTACTATGTCTAGATCTTACCCAAAACATGAACAATAGTCGCCTGCTTTATTACTTGAAACGAATATTACGGATTATAATGATTGTAGGATTCTCTGACTAAAAATGAAGTATTGACGGAAAGCCCAACATTGAGAGCTAAGATGCTGACGCAATAAACTAAATTATAGAATAATATTGCATAATCTAACCGTCTTAAGAGGTAACACCACCAAAATCACAAAAATCAATATATTTTCAAAAATTCGTACGAAGTTCTCTAGATATACCGATATTCAAATTTATATCACTTGTGTTGCGTGCCGCGGCCTTCCATCGAAGCACGTCTCAGTGCGGGCACCAACTGCCGCATTTTGTTTTTTTTTTTTTTTATATGAAAAAATTTGATTTGTACTTTTGAAAATATGCACAACATATCCAAATTTCATTCATTTATTTGTTATGTTTGCACGCAGATCAAGTTTGTTTCAAATTTTTGCCCCGCCCACCTCTGCCCCCGCAAATCAAAAAAATCGAATAACAAGCGTTTAAAGCTAGAGTTGCGAATTTTGGTATACATATATAATATTAACTATAGTAGTTATGATTCCTTAAAATTTGGTTGCGATCAGATAAAAATTGTCAAAGTTATTAAAGAAATACTTGTAGTTTTGTGTGGGCAAAAACGCCTTCTTACTGTGGGTCTGAGTTGCTTTATCCGGCAATCTGGTATATTGTGCCGTCTATGGTACATTTTGAATGTGGTACCATATCGATATACCACATATACTATTTGGTATATTTTCAGTATTTTTGCTGTATATTTGGTATATTTTGAGAATAATAACGCAAAAAATATTTCTTTTATTTAAAATGGGTAGCGGGTATCTCACAGTCGAGTACTCTCGACTGTAGCTTTCTTACTTGTTTTTTTTTGTAATCTGTAGTTAAAAACATATCGGAAACTGAATGAACATCATTATTTTCTCGTTTACATATTATACCTTGAAAGAGTTCAATTTTTGATCTAGTCTAAATTAACAATAATATTAATCTTTACTTTACATAGTCCAACGTCTAGAATAATTATCTTTTTTCACTTCTTTAACACTTATTATTTTGAGTTTATATCTAATGCGCCAAGCATTTTCTACTTATTTAAGTCAAATGCTTTGAGTTTGGTAAATCAGAAAAATATATTACTCTCTTGAATTCATTAGTTGAAGAAAGAAATGCATTTACATTCGCATTTGTCACGCAATCTCATTCTTGGGCTGCTTGGGGAAGCTTTAATCGAGGCAACAAGTGTGGAATTTCGGACTGGGCATAGACTGAGCCGGGAAGAAACTTGTTGAAAATGCAATGAGGCAATGGAGCATTGGAGCAATGAAGCAATGCAGATATGGAAATATTTGCGGGAATAACTCATGCAGATTACCTGGAAACTGTGCTGGAGAGCAGCGCTGGTTTGCCAGGCAGGCGGCAAATGAAAGACCCGCAAATGAAGTACGAGAAAATATAATTGATAAACATGGGTGAGTTCTAATTCTGGCGCTTTATCAGGCGAAGCATTGCCATTAATTAGGCGCTTGATTTATGAAGCCACTGATGGCGATAGTCTGAGTAGGCGACGCAATGTGAAAATGTCTCTAAATGATGAACCCGATGATGCTGCTCAGTGCAATGGTTGCGATTTATCTTTTGGCTTGGGCGTTGGTGGCGTGGGCCGTCGTGACGATCTCCAAATGTTACCCACTTGACAATTTACCACCTGCCTAAGCGATGTTCCATCTAGCAGGCACTGTCACCCATAAATCAGATGGTCAGCTTAATCGGGTCTTAAATGCTGGTAGCAGTAGCAGGACACCGTCCTTAAGCGCGTTCCTGCCAAGCGAAACAAGCGCGAGAATTGCAAATACTCATGATAAGTATCTTTTCTTTGGCTGATTGGCTGGCAACCAGAACCAGCTTGTGATCCTTGTGGCCCGCAGCCTCAAGTGCGTTCAAGCGGAAGTCGGCATTACACTTGAGCATGCGCAGGGAAAGGACATCGAGCGAGGGCAGCTTGAAGTTGTGGTGAATGTGCCACAGGCTTATATTAATTAAGTGCATGTTGCGCATTTCTTATGCTGCCATTCGACTTTATCGTTTTGGTATTAATTGGTGCCACTCTGCAAGGGTTGTCTTGGCCAGGACAATGACAACTCGATAAGCACATTGTGATCCCCAGTGCGATCCCTCGACATCATGCACCTGTTTTCCCCTCTTTCGCTCGTGGGTGAACACATTGAACTCGCTGTCCGAAAATTCACGTATCGCATTCTTATATCGTATATCATTTACAGGGTTCTGTCATTGCTTTCAGCCTGCTGTTTGTTGTCATGTTTACTTCGGCATATTCTACATATACCTACATACTTATTTCTATGCCATTGTTATAGCGGTATCAGAATTTCATGGTTTGTTTGTCATTTAACACCTTTCTAGGTGTGCACATTAATTATAAACGCAACGAACCTGCGCGACAATTCTCCACGAATACTTATGTTAGAAGGCTCTGTTTAGAACTCGTAAACGAAATCTATCTAGATCTCCAACTGTGCGCAGTTACGTCCGTCGCTGGCGAATGCTCATGCTGTTCCAAATTTGATAAAACCCTAATGTCATTATAAAGAATACAATATTTGGAGCAAATAAATAATTAGGGATTCAAATAAAACGTAGGGAAAAAATAAAATAATATCATTTAAGAAACACATTTGATCTGTTTATCAAATCTACTCAATGCTACAGATGAATATTGTGTTCGTATAATGACCAATTCTTTGTAAAAGTCCAAGTTATAATTATCATACATATGAAAATTTTTCCAAAAATTCACAAACTTTGTATATTTCATTGCATTAGTAAGCTGCTTACGATGTTTTTTTGTTTCTTAAATTCTAATTCAATTTAATTAAAGAGCGTCTCTTAAATGTCAACAACAATCAGATACAAGACACGAACCAAGAGCTTCAAGGAGCAACGCAGACTTGATTCTCTTATCGCAA
Source organism: Drosophila albomicans (assembly GCF_009650485.2). NCBI lineage: Eukaryota > Metazoa > Arthropoda > Insecta > Diptera > Drosophilidae > Drosophila > Drosophila albomicans. Next base: position 3,123,619 of record NC_047628.2, on the reverse strand, counting down.
CCATCGATTTTGAGTATGTCGAGTGTTCTTGGCCCAAATGCACAAAATACAAATAAGAACCGAATTCCCCATGCTCCTTAAAAGATTTAATAAAGTATTTTCAATATTAACAGATTATTTTAAATGCACATTTCGTTTAAAATTAACTAAAACATAATAATTGATTTTATTTGTTATTTTGAATTTGAATCAATGTCTCATTTCATAAGTGCGTTACATATTGACTCTCTTAGTTGTTCTGCCCAAAGCAGACAAGTAGTAAAACTGTTTGAATACCAACGAAATATTTATTAGCCGAAAAAAAATTTTAATGAACTGAAAAGTTTTCAATAAAATAAAATCGACATCCAAATAAAATAAACTCTAAAGAGAAGAAATAAAATAATGAAGAGACAGAAAATTATCAAAAGCAAGTTCGTGCTCAGGTAGGGAGGTAGTATCCCTACAGCTCTGTAGTATAACATACGTATGTTTGTAGGTGCTATCGATGTCCTGAGCTCGCATGCAAATCGTGAATGCAAGAAAAAAGAGAACCAGCGAAAGGCACACACAGTGATCATCATAAGTACGCATACACGTAAGCTGCGTTTCTCAGATTGCGAGGTTCGAATTTCGAAGCTCCATCCGAGCAGTCGAGTTTGTTTGGCATCGCTTCGCATCGCTTGTGATTTTCTTATTTATTGATTTTCTACAATAAATTTCGCATGCTTGCATCCAATTTAAATAAAATTCGACAATTCTAAATCACCTCGTTTTGACGTGGGGCTACTGTATCTCCTGTTGGCCAGGTTGACCAGTTTGAGCCAGCTTTGTCGCTCTTCCTCGTACTCTTCCCCCGTCTCTTTCTTCGTCGGCACAGTTTGCGTGCGAGTCTACAACTGGCTTTTGGTTTCTGTTAGCGGAAATGCAAAACAAGGCCAAATCGGCAGATTTATTGACATCTTCGATGTTGGATGCGACTGCTGATGCTGCGCCGGCTGCTGCTGCTCAGTTGGCACTGCTTTGCATATGAAATGGCCAGACTAAGAACACTAAATATATCCATTCTCATGGATATCAGAGGGCATCTGAGTTATTGGCACGCTCGGTGCCGAAACGAGAACCACATTTCAGACCTCAGAATCTCATGGAACTTGTTCGGTTCTCTTCTGGAACTGGTTCATGACTCAGTCTCAATTTCGGCTTTTCTGTTTCTAAATCACATCACACAATCTCTAACTAGAAATTATGAATTCTAAATGAGCTCTGATTATACTTGCGTTTTTGTGTGAATACAACCTGACTCTACAGACTCGACTGTTTAACTGACTGACTGACTGAATGACTGACGGGCTGAGTCAAGTTATTCGTGGGAATTTGTTTATTCAAATTGCTTCAAACATCTGTTATGCATAACTCTTTTGTCGCAGTTTGCCAATTTCGATTCGCCTCTATTCGCTTTTGTTTCTATTAATTGAAAGTAGTTATTTGTATGTTAAAATCTATATGAATTTTAAACTCTTCTTCTGCAATAATGCTGATTCCCATGTCATTTCAACAAATTTATCGATTTTAATTAACCGATAGTCATTTCACTCTAATATTTATTGCCAATTTGCTGTGCGAATTTCAAATTCGCTTATTGCAAATCGATGACAATTTGACAAATGATTACTGCTTTAAAAGTTTCAATGATATCACAATTTTGTATGAAGATTAGTAGTTTTGTGCTAGGTGTATAATGGGGAATTCCCAATGAATCATGCTTTTAGATGATCTGATTTGACCCCAGGTGATGTGGATTATCCCTTGATTTGGCATTTGTTTCGATTTCTTTAAGCTTAGCTTCAAATGAGTTGGTTCACTTAGAGGGTAGAACAATATACAAATCTTGGAGTTAGGAAACACATCTTGATTTTAACAACATTTGATATAAATTCTTATTAATATAGGACAAAATCTTATAATTTTAGAAAACAAAAATCAATTTATAAGATAAAAAAATATAACGAATATTAAAAAATTTACTATTTATTTATTATCTTATTTATTTGGCGCATTCAGTTATTCAGTTGTATGTTAATCACTCTACTTACGAAATATGTACATATGTTTCTTATCATAGATTCGAGCAGCTTTGGTATTCTTCAGACTAATGTTCTAACCTGTAAGAATTTGTTCTCTCGATTTTAGAATCTTAATCAATATATCTTATTTTAAGATTTGAGAATGCTTAACTTAATATAGATAAAGAATATAGAAAATATGGTATACAATTTTCAATTTCAGATTGGTATAATTTCTATGTACAACATAAATCTAAACAAAAACAGCCCATGCTCAGTTTTTGAATCTTTAAGATAATTCAGTATGTTTGTCTGCAGTTCTGGCTATTATTAAAAACCTTAATGAACAGGTTAATATGATATGATTTGTACGGTACATTTTTTAATTTTAGTGAAATAATTAAAGCCGCCATATGCTGACCACCATTTGGCGCTCCCTTGAGCAATTTCATTAATTAAAATCGCTTTTAATGCGTATTACGGATTATGACATACCATTGCAAGTGTGAATGAGTGTGTTCATCTCATATACGGCACATTTATGTGGTCACTTGCCACTCGTACCTCTCTCATCCCACCTTCTGTGTCTGTTGCATGGCGCTTTTATTACAGCATATTATGCGGTTGTCATTTTGTATTAAAATTGTTAATTGGTTTTGTTTTTAATCTGTCAATCAATTAAAAAAACAACTGCGATTTAATTAATTAAATCAACAAAGACCGCAATAATCCAACACCAGCAACAATAAACGGATGTGTCCCACCCTCTTCGCTCTCCCCGCCCACAATCATGTCTTTGCGAATAATACCCAATTGTGTTTCGTGTCATGCCAAGACCGAGACTGCAAGAATTTTCTGTAGATCGTTAGATGACTCGTCTTGTAGAATGCTTCTTGCATTGAGTCTGGTGTATACACCAGACGCGCCCTCTTAGCGCAACGCGAAATTTCCCTAACGCCTACTTTTCTCGAACAGAATTTATACTCGACGAGTCTTGTAGATAATCAGTTCCGCATATACGGCAAAACGAGGTGATAAAGTCTTTTCGCATCTTGTGTCTACACATGACGGGACTGGAAGAAAACTTGTATATTGTCTACGAATAAAACACAATCGGGTAAGGTAACAATAATAAATAAATAAATTTAATGACGTCAATGCTGAAACTCTGTCCGTCTGACTTTTTATCCGTCGGTCTGCTGGCCTGCTCGTAACGCAAGCGAGGGGGCGTTGCCGAACTCTAAGTGGCCCTGACCAGTCATGGCACGGCATAACGGACTACCATCCGCCATTCGAATGGGCAAGAGGAGGGGAGGAGGGCAGGGGTTTTTCTTCCATTCCCATTCGAAGTTCGTATGCAAATTTCCATACATTTATTTTCCACACTTTGGGCAAGCAGCGCCGCAAGCTAAAAATGATAAAGCGGCTTCATTTTTTTCTTTTTTTGTTTATTTCAAGTTTCATTTTGTACCTTGTGGAGGTCCCACTTCAATTCCCTCCTCCCCCACACCCACTCACCACTGTACCTATGGCTGACTCTCCGTCAACGTTGCAAACGTAATTATGCAAATTAACTCTTTTCGGGGCCTTTGAACGCCTGCTCAGCGGGTCGCATACCCCCCAGAGCACCTACTTCCTCCACTTCCCCTCTCCCTTGCTACGCCAGGCAACATGATCGCATTAAAATGGAGTTTAATATGTATATATGTATGTGTATGTGTGAGTGCACTCGTATAATGTTCCTTATGTAAGATGCCTGTTAAAATTTAGCTGTAGTCCAATTGCCTATGGGGGACTGTGCAATTTGTTTTCTTTCTTTTTGTAATTTTGTTGCTAACTAATTTTATTTGCTCCGCTTTGTTCGTGCTCACTCAATATGACATAACACCTTCTTCTCCACTCCTTCCTGAAGCTCACTTACATCTTCAATCGGTCACTAGCTTTACTTGTCTCTATTTGTTACATAGGTAATTTCCTGCATTCTAATATAAAATAAAAATATGGACATTTTCAGCCATTTGGCAATAGCAGGCTTTGCTAATACTCATGTGCTTATTTGATAGACCCGTAATGTTTTATATTTTATTTTATTATAAATGTAAATATATATATTCGATATGTACATATGTATGTATATTCCATTTTGTGTAGTCAAAAGTATTTTATTTGAGCCAGAGGAGGTTTTTAGTTTAAGCTTACTAACTACATTCACTTAGAGTCGTTATTGCGAATAACGACAGTAACGTAAAGCAAAACTTAAAAGAAAATATTTGAAATTATTTTTTAATGTGTATGTTTTTGTAGCTGACTACGATCCTTCGGATTGGTAGAAACAAGTAAGAAAATTACAGTCGAGTGTGCTCGGCTATGAGATTCCTTAGAAACACTGCGGTAATATTCTTAAAATATACCAAATTAATCTACCATAAAAATACAAAATACAAAAAATACCGATAGCTATGTTAGGTATATTGAATTAGTGCTACACTCAAAATATACCATAGATTACAAAATATACCAGATTGTCAACCAAAAAACTAAAACCTGTAGTAAGTAAATAAAGTCTACAATTTTGAACTGATCGCTGCAAATTTTCAGAAATCATAAATGATTCTGGTTATTTTCGGAGGTCTTCTTCTGTCTATTACATACATTTCTACAGGCACGTAGATATTATACCCTTCTTCTTCCTATTGGTAGCAGCTATAATAAAGTGACACAAAAAGTGTAGCTTAATTAGCAGAGTCTTGCGATTTTATACGAAAACTTTTCATTAACGTCAACGGCTTTATTTTTCGATTCATTTTTATTGCAATTATCAGAAAAGAAAAGAAAAGAAAACAAAAAAAAAAAAATTCCAAACCATTTTTAGCTCTAATTAAAGTCTAGAGCTATAAGAATTTCTTTTTCTTATTTTTAAAATTGTTTCAGTTTATGTTTTTTTTTTCATTGTAAAGATGGTCGCACGTGACATCCATCAGAGAATTATCCAAATACATTTTTTAAAGACCTATTAGCAAATCTGTACTCGTCAAACATTACAGAAAATGTAAAAAATATATCTAAGCCGCGCTTAGCTACCACATTAGCACAAGAAAATTAATCAACTGATATTTTCTCTGTTTTCATTGCATTTAAAAAGAGAGACGCGAAGTGACTATTATGTAAGAAATAGTGTTAAACTAAACTGTTGCTAAGTGAGTTTTGGTTCTAAAACGGAATTTAAGGATAAGGCAACTAAATGGGTAATACAGAATATTTTTTAGATCAAAATCCTATGTTAATACTTTAATTTTGAATTTGAATTAAACAATTTGATTAACTGCAGTTTCAATCGACGCACTTGGATTGTATCTGACGTTCCTGTTGTCAACTTTGATTGAATTGAATTGAACTGAATTGAGACTGAAAAAGTGCATTAAAAGACGCCGACGACTATGGCAATAATTGTAATCGAACCATTTGGAGTCAGAGTCAGAGTCAGAAGTCGCCATTCGCAAGGAGGCAGCAAAGCCTAAATAAATTCGTCATTATAAATCATGAGCTGCTACGGAGCCGCACAGATCGCTTCGGTTTAATTAATCACCGCTGGGGCACAGACGCAGACGCAGACGCAGTTGGTAAAGCTTGTTGTCGAAGTTGCTGTAGCTGCAACAGTGGCTGCAACTGCAGCAAGTGCTCAGGTCTCAGCTGGAGATTTGCGAAAAAGATGATATTTATGGCAACTTTGACAGCGGCGACATGAATGTCCGAATAGACTCATTGCCAGGGGCCGCACAGACTTGCCACAGATTGAGTGCTGCACGCGTAGTGACCACCAGCAGCGGTGCAACATAAGCAGCAGCAACATCAGACAATGTCGCGACTTCGAAGCGGGCGACAGTTTTTAATCGTAGCAATAATCATAACTGTGATTTGTATGACTCTGTTGCCAATGCCACAATACTCCAATGTGCTGTGGTGCCACCAATGGAGCCGCCGTTTGACCATATCGGCGATGAGAGGTGAATTATTAAAGCGTTTTGCAATTTATGCGACACGAAAAGCGTTCGGCTGCCGTTTGAAGCCGTCATAAGCTGCCGCTCCCACCTGCCACCGTTTTGACCCGCAGCGCTCGGACTCATGCCCCATCCTCTGCCTCTGTCTCTACCTCTACCTCTACCTCTACCTCTACCTCTACCTCTACCTACGCCTCTCCCCACCATAGCGAGTGGCTTGTTTGTGCTTGTGGCATGGCGACTCACGCTGCAGTGGAGCGCCTAGTTGGTGGCTTACCAAATGAGGAGATCGAGCTCTTTTTGTATGGTACTTTTGCCTTCGTTCAACTCTTTCAGAATTTGTAATTTACGTGGCCCCACAAGTTGTGGCGCTACCGCGTCTACCGGCGATGGGTGCATTTACATTGCCTATATAAATATTTATAAGAGAAAATCAAGAGTTCATCATGACTCCCAGAAGCTGTTGTAATAACTGATTGCCGCACTATGAATGGTTCCATTTCAACGATACTCTCTACTAATGAGAAATAATTGACTCTCGATTAGGAATCTTTAGGTTTCAATAACTTTGTATTATGCAGTAAAAATTATATATATTTATCTTTTTGACTGTCTTTTATGGACAAACTTAGAATATTTCAATATCCAAATGTTTATTTTTGTATGGCTTTTGCTGACAAAGTTAAACTAAACAATTAAAGTGTTAAATCAAATAAATAATTACAACAACTTAAAATAATTAAGAAAAGAAATACTCTTATTTACGAGTCCACAACTATTTCATAAAATGGTAACTTTCTCAAACGCTTCTAATATATTATATGTTAAGGCAGCTAACCAACATTTTCTTGCATTTATTTGCTTTTTTGCTGTAGTCGCGTTTATGTTTCCCATTGTCGTTCCTATAATCGTTACGTTTGAGCACAGAGGAGTCTGAGACTTTGTTTCTTCAGCTTTAGGTTCCACTTCAACTTCGGTTTCAGCCTGAGCCTCGTATGCAAAATATTCAAGGATGAGTACAAATCGATTGGCTTTTGTTGCTGCTGCGATTGTTGTTGTGCTGGGCTTTAGTTAGAGCTAAAATACATTTGTTTATGCTAAAATCGCCCAATTAGTAAGATTGTTATTTCTTGTATAGTTCGCTGATGCTTGCTTGCTGATATCAAGCAGGAGTCGAAGCCAAAGCTGCAGCTTGGAGATGTGGACTGAGCTGCTCTGAGTTGAGCTGAGGTGAGCTGAGTGGTCAACTACGGTCTTCGGCATGCCCATTTGTTTGTATTTATGCATTCGAAACAATATCAATTGTAATGAATTTTGAATATCGTTAAGCGTGAGGCAGCAGACCGCGCCACGATCACTTCCATACCCAACCCCGACCCCGGCCCCGACGGTCGTCGGTCGTCGGTAGTCGGACCCATTCCCGATCCCGGTTCCTGGGGCAACAGTGGAAACTGTCGCAAAATGGAATGTTCGACTGTAGATGATGCACGATATGAATATGGTTCCCAGGGTCCTCTGTTTAACCTGCAGTTTGTTGCAGTTGCGGCACATGTTCTTCCTGCCACAGTTGGATCAGCTCAATGGTCCTTTCCACGAATGCTGGCTAAATTCCGTGGACATGTATGGCTTATAAGCAAATAATTATTTGGCAAACAACTGGCACCCTCGACATCGAGCTTAACTCCAAATATACAAAAAGTATTCTGTTATGTTTTGGCATGTCTGTAATTCAAAACAAATGTTGCACTTCCTTTTGGGTTTGGGGCACATTGCAATACACCTTCACGCTTCCCCCTCCATCGTGAGCGTGTCTGTTGAATTATATCGTCATGATCTCCATGATCGTCGTGTCTTCCATCCGTTTTATTCCGTCCAAACAGACTTACAGCCAAATGGCCAATCATCCGTTCCCCAGCCCCTCGACAATTTTCCAGCTCGACCGTTTTGTGTGTCATCGTTTGATTTGTCATTATCATCGTGGCCTGGTGCACAATTCGTGTTCATGTGCCCCTCTCTGCTCCTCCGACTTTCCTCATTCGTTCCTCTATACTCTGCACTTTACACTCCATTCGCCATTCTTCATTCTCCATTCTCCACTTTCCTCTTCCCAGTCACAGAGCAGTTACATGAAAATTACAATGGTACCCATTAAAGCGCCCGCGAATATCAGTAATAACCAAGTTGTAAGTACTACGAAATCGTTCCTCAGTTGTTAGTGCCGTTGTGTGGGACCCAATCTGATAGGTTGATCGAAATTACATTTGCAAATTGCTAAGAGCACGAACTCTTTATTAGATATGTTAGTTAGAAAAGCTCAAAGCTGAATTCATACTCAGCTCAGCAGCATTATTTCACTTCCAAATTCAAAATTACAAAACAAAATAAATCATCATTATTATCTTGCTTTCATATCTTGTGGTAATGCTTAATTTCTGATTATATAAATTATCAGATAATTTGTCAACTGCAACCATTAATATTAGATGTTGTCTGATCATTAATAAGCCGAATTTTTAGACTAAATAATCATCATTAAAATGTTAATCATTTAATGTAATAACTAGGAGATTATACCATAAATTAATTGACAAATGTTGTATCATACGTACTATTATGGGAACAGTTTAAAAATTATTTAAAATCATTAAATTTAATATTGACATATACATATATGTTAGAAACGAAATTAAGAATAGCGCGACATTTTTTTATAATTATTGTTTTATTATTTATTCAAGGGTGTCACAGAAATAGCTTACGCTCAATTCTGCCTTAATGTCAGAATAAAAATGCCAATCATAAAGGGTTGCCAGAAATTCGTAAATGGGTCTTACATTACAACTATTAATTTTTTTATTAAATGCGAGATATCTAATAAAAAGCTAGGAAAATATCTGTGTGATTTTTTGTCGAAGATATTAAAGAACTACTTTTGTATGGGAAAAAACGCCACTTACTAGGGGTCTTAGTTGCTTTGGCTGACTATCTGGTATTTTTAGCGCTCTATAGTATATCGTGGATGTAGTACCATACAAATATACAAAATATATATTATTTTGGTATATTTGGAAAACAATACAGTAATATTTTGCTTTTATTCAAACAGGGCTCACTCGAATGTAGCTTTCATACTTGTTTTAAATACTTTAGTTGTCTTCGAATGTATTAAAACTTAAATTGGAATCATATTTTGACTTTTTTTTTAGCTTTTTGTTTTGTTCTTAAGCGGACAAATTTTGGAATTTAAGAATAGCGTCACTTACAATATTTTCGTGAAACTTTAGGACTTAGTTATTTAAAAATATTCGCATAAAAAATTGTGATAACCAAAAAAAAAATTGGAACAAAAAAGAAAGAGAAATCTCTGGGAGCAGCACTACATTGTTTGCGTCAAATAAAATCAGAGCAATTTTCATTTCATACTAAGTATAACACCGAAAATCAAAAGCTACAAGAATGGCCTAAGAGAATTGTCAGACAATCCGTGGGACTGAAGCAGAAAACGGAGACTGAAACAATTTTGAATATAGACCAAACTTGACATTTAAATTATGGGAAGCAAAGATCACAGGATCGTCCAATCTCTAGATAAAACTGAAGCTCAACTGACAGGGGGAACTGGTAAATAATTTGAGGAACAGTCATTTCAGTCAAGCACCTGCAATTTTAGCGGATTTATAATAAGTGTGGAGTCGAGTTCTGTTTTGGTTTTTTTTTTTTGTTAGTTGCCTGCTGAGCCTTCTGCTTATTGTTTCATTTGGTTCTCTTTCGCTTCGCTGTATATTTATTTTCGGGGAATAACAATTGAGCAGTCGGATGGCAATAAATATATGGCTCATAATAATTCTAATTGCTTTTCAAATAAACACTGCCAACAACTTGAATAATAAACAATTAGTTCCGGGCGCCGTCTGCTATTGTGAATGCTTTGAATACTTGTACATATAATATACGAGTGTTTTTAAGATGTTTTCCCCATATCCGAATAGCACATTAAGAACCACAGAAATAATATTTACATCAATTAGGCGGCCTATCAAAATAATATTAAAGAGATTTATAAACCTGCTTGTGAATTATGAAATAATCCGCAACTGATTTGCTTCGTATCGCATTCGAAATTCGAAAGGGAAAACCTGAAACTGGCAGCATTTAGACCACATGCAGAGCAAAGGCAAGTCAAAGGTGTAAACGCCCGGAGGCGCCAACGAGAGCTACCGGAGTCGCAGTCAACATCGAAGACGTCGATGTATCGAATGCTGTGCCTCAGCCACAGTTGCCATACCGCCTGCTGTGATAATCTTCCGTTCCGAGATGTTTTAATCGGTTATTACATTTGTTAGCCTGTTAGCAATAGCCTTTGGTGGCATTCTCTGTTGCTTGACACATGCTACTGATTTATTTTAGGTAGCTCTGATCTGATCCCCCACATAATGAGTAAGAAACGGATATTCGAAGATTAAACTGTTTACATCAATATATAGAATATAAGATACTAATTACAGTGCTTGTCATTACTATCTTACCAAGATAAAGAAAACTTAAGTGCTTATTTATATAATAATATCATAATGTATACGAATTGAATAGAGTTATTCAATCACAAAACATTCATAAATCTAAAGTCGAGTGGGCTTGACTTTGAAATACCAGGTACCCATTTAAAAAAAAAAATCAAATAACAAAATAGTGTAATATACAATAAGTATTCCAAAAAATTCTGGAAAATATTAACAGTTATATTCAATAATAAAACATCATAAAGTATAAAATTTACCAGATATACCGGCTTTTGCAATATAAAATATTTATTTTTTCTGATATAAAAGAGGCTTGTTATTTGTTTTTATTTATTTACACTAAATTTAATTTGCTTGCAACAATAAAACAACTAGATGACCACATAATTATAATACTTTTCCAGACTCTTGGTAGCGGGTATAACAACTTGCATGCGCTAGCTTTGCTCATCTGAAACTTTAGAGCAAATGCTTGATAGCTTAATCTTACGCCATAATCTAACGATTTTTAAAAGTAAGCTTAGAACCCACAGAGACCGTTGCACATCTATTTAAACTATAGTTTTTATGCGATAAAATACTAATAATGCACATTAAAAGTCAAACTAAAGTAAACTTCTTCAGTGAATCGTTCATCGAATGCATTTACAGAATAGATTTCATCTGTATCCGGTCTGACTGGCTAGCTGGTTGCCTGGAAGGTTGGTTTGCGTGGGCCCAGGTCTGAATGGTCGTGGGTACGGCCCCTAAATGTTTTGCCATTTATTTGTTGCATGAATTATGAGCATAAGCATACGGGCGACAAGAGTTGCGCTCGTTCAACTGAAACTGACTACTAAATGGCCATCCGCGACAACTCAAAGAGGGGCCAGATCCAGGTTCAGGTTCAGGTCCAGATCCAGGTCCAGGTCCAAAGCTGCCATATTTTTATGCCATTTTCGCACATGTTCGTCGCGCATGCAAAAGTGTCGAAATATTTATGTTCCACTGAGAATTAGCAACAACAACAAGCAAACAACGACATCTCGTTGTCGCCGTCGTGCATTGAGCATTGCTCAAAATGAGGGGACGCTATGTGCGGGGAGCGTAACGTGTTTTATTGAATGAAACGGCGTTGCATGGCGTTGATTCATAAATGTGGCCCAGACCGAATGCCACTCGCAAAACCTTATGCAAATGCGAGTCCGACCTACGCATGGGCACAGATTGAATAAAGGCAAAGATTTGTTGCCAGCAACCGAGGTGCAAATGATCTTCCAGCGTGTCTCCCGATTTCGACTCTGACTCTGATGCAGAGAACAACAAAAGTAAGAAGAATAGAATGAAAATATTGACTACCTGACACCCTACAACCAACTAAACAAATACTCTTATTTCAAGGCTAATGAATTTTCAAAATACTTTAAAACTACTTGTATACTTCTTTTTAGATTTTTTACTGATTAAGTGATTTAATCAGTACAGCAATTGAGTACCATAACAACATATTCAAGGGAAAACTTATATCATACCTCATATCCTAAGGTCGTATATACTTGTATATAAAGTTATCATTGAACTCTGTTACAACGAGTATGGTTTAAATATTATATTTATACTATTTCCTTATCGATTCAATTATGCACTTATCATATAGTTAAAACAATAAAATAAGTATGGATAGCATGAACTGTGTAGGCCTTCAGCCTAATTACTTCAACTACTTTAGACGAAAATATATCAAATATTGGTTTTAGGTTTGAAACTCTCTTCTTCGCCAAACGAAAGTTTGTAGGGTATGCAGCATCTTCCCGACTTGAACTTGGTTTGGCTATCACATTTCAGATTTCACGTGTTAAATTTATGCTGTGCATGAGAATTACAAATCAATGAGATGCGCCTTCGACTGCACTGCATTATAGAAAGATTGCCAAGATGGACAATTCTTAATGCTAATTGAATATTCGCTTTCTTTTTGGCAGCTGACTTCCTGATTTATAAAGATGTTAGGAGATGGCATCGATAGTCGATATCAAGTTCGTTTTGCCTATGCTTAGCATTCATCGATTCATAATACTTGCTTCTAAATAACTCATTTATAGAAATAGATCTGCACCGACAGACACAGACACAAAAACAAACACTCAGTTTGAAAATCATTTGGATCATTTTGGGATTGGTTGTTTATGCTTTTGACTCGATTGGAATGCGCTGGGTTCCGTTCTCGACTTGGTTTCTGGTCTTCAAAATTTTGTGGCATATATTTTTATTGATTTTCGTGTGTTCATAATGAGGCTGTAGCTGTGGATGGGAATAGTGTCTGTTGGTCTGAGTATATTTGACTAGTTGGGCAAGAGAAACAAAAGGAAGCCATAAATTAGCTCTATGAATCAAACAGATATCTGATTTCTGGCCACTGATAAAATATTTATATACTCATTTCATGCAAAGGCATAACTCTTGCATCTCCACGACTCTCATTCTCATTCTGTTTGTGATTCGGATTTGGATTTGGATTTTGAATCTTTTCTCGTTTTAATAGGCATACATTTTTTGTGTATGGCAGACATTCTGGCAGTCTCTGGGAATCTCATTGAACTTTAACTTGTGAGTGGCCTTAGATGATATCATGTCATAAATATCTGAGCGTTTATATTAGTTGGGCTGCTTTTGGTCCCTCTTCGATAAATGCTCGTAGATGCTAATAATACCCGTAGAATAACATGAATCTTATTTATGTGCAAGTATCAGAAAGGTTCTCAGCATCATTTATGGAATGTATTCAAACAAGTTTTCAATTTAATAAGATAAGAACTAGAGGTCAATAAATTGTGTAACCTTCTAGATAATTTCAGTAGTCAACTTTCATTCATTTAAAGAAATATTAAGGACATGTGTCTAGGGATCAGCATTCATTTTCCCTATTGCATTTGCCAAAAAAATATGTTGGGCTCAGCTTCAATTAATAGTAAGAACGCAGAACAAGTTGGAAAACATCAGCTGTAATCCATTTCTACACATAAATCCAATTAAGATTTGCGCAAATACTTGGCACTTGCTCTATGGAAGATGGACTAAGGGCGAAGGATGAAGAAGTGATGTCTGCTCCGGACTAGATAGCGCACCCCCTGCTCAATATCCTCCTCTTTCCATTGAATGTGATAGACAAGTGCAGAAATCAAAGCACATTCTCCACGTGTCCGCCTCAGACGAGTAAGACAAAAGTAAAAGTAAAAGTAAATCACTCAGCGCGATTTTCGCTAATAACAAAAATGATTTTGCCAAGTGGCCAGTCACAGTCCCAGTCCCCAGTTCCCACTCTTCTCTCTCGCCTCTTGGGAGGCATTATCGCATATGTGTGTGTGTGTGTTAGTGAGTGTATGTGTCTTTCTATGCCACATGGCGATAATATCAGACTTAGCTGCCTCTGCGAGTTGCCATCTAATGAACTCAATCAAAAATCGATTTGTACCACAGGATAACAGGATATGTTGCAACTTGCCACTCATCATGGGCCAGCACATCAAATGGAATTTATGGGATAAATTGCCAAACAGATTTCTCTACCAATTGACCAAAAACTTTCCGAACGCCCTTATGAAAGGGAATTATTAATACTCGGATTGAACACTGAGTATTATTTTGCTGTTGCGTTTGCTATCTGCTCCTGCGTTCATCACAAGTTCAATGCTTTAGTGCAGCTCCCCGCCCAATTCGTGGCATACATATGAGTATACTCGTATATACCTGCCACAGCCTGTCTGGTTCAACACAAAAAGAACTTGTCAACTGTCAAATGCTGATGCAGAGCCATTAAGAAAGAGAAACCCATATATGTTAAGTAACTACCAAGATGCACGAGGAGGATGAATGTTGAGGGGGGATTTAAAAAAATATTGTCATCATAAAGCGATGCAAAGAAGCCGTTAAATATTATTAAGGAGACCATTTAAATTCATTAATGAGCCGAGCTCTTTCAACATCCAACTGAATTTACATACTATACTATGGAAGCTGTTCACTGTTTACCTGTGCGAAGCGTCATTTTACGACCAGACCCAAGCTCCTACCCGCTCCCGCTCACGAACCGATGCTCAGTCTCAGTCTCAGCCTCAGTCTCCAACTCAGACTCAGACTAAAGACCCAATCCAGAAAATGAACAACGACCGAGAGCTGTTTTATCCGTCTGCCTGTCTGTCTGTCCGTCTGTCTGACTGTATGTTTGGCTGTCTGTCTGTCTCAGTCAGACGGTCCGTTTTGGGCCACATCCTCGTTAAAACAAATGAGAGACGCGAAATACAAAAAGGCGACAAACGAAATGCGAAATTAAATTAAGCAAATGAAAGCCCACGTTGACAATTTTCATATCTTTCCCCTCTGCCTCCTTCCTCCTCATCCCTAGTCTACACTCTCACCAAGGAAGTCTGAATATTGGCGAATATTGCTTAAAAACGTCAATAATTCATTTGTTATGCCTGCACATTGAATGTTGCCGACATGAGATATCGACCATGGCTCTGGCATCACTTTGACTTCATCTCCAACTTTCACTTCGAGCTCCTTCGAGCTCCACTGAAACGTCTTCAGCTTCAGTTGTGGAGTCGCATCGCATTGCGTGTTGAATTTGGAGCGTGGATTTGTGCGCGACATTTATGCAAATTCAGATTACTTGTTCAGAAATAAATCCAGTGTCAACATTGCTCAGTAGCTACACTATTTTTTTATTATTCAAACCATAAAAAATATTATACAAATAAAATCAAAATAAAAATCAAATAAAAATCAATTTTTTTTTAATTATTATATTAGAAACACTAATATCATAAGTCTGTTTGAATATTGGGAAGTTTATTATTAGCAGCTTATCAACTGAAAATTCTAGTCTATAAATTGAATTAAATATATGTTATACATATGAAAAAATAACACATAAAACACTTTTTTCTTTTAGTTAAAACAATCTAAATTGTGAAACGTTTGATCTTGATGGCAGATTTCTCCTTCTTGGCTCAATTTTTCCATTTTGCCATTTTTATACCCATAGGGTAGAAGGGTATTATAACTTTGTGCCGGCAGGAAATGTATGTAACAGGTGAAGGAGGCTCTATAAAGCATATATATTCTTGATCAGCATCAATTGCCGAGACGATCTAGCCATGTCCGTCTTTCTGTCTGTCCGTCTGTCCGTCCGTCCGTATGAAACACTGGATCTCAGAGACTATAAGAGATACAGCTATAATTTTTTTTCGACAGCACTTGTTATGTTTGCACGCAGATCAAGTTTGTTTCAAATTTTTGGTATGTAAAATAATTACTATAGTAGTTATGATTCCTCAAAATTTGGTTGCGATCAGATAAAAATTGTGGAAGTTATTAAAGAAATACTTTTGTATGGACAAAAACGCCTACTTACTAGGGCTCTTAGTTGCTTTGGCTGACAATCTGGTATATTGTGCCGTCTATGGTATATTTTGAATGCGATACTATATCGATATACCAAATATACCATTTGGTATATTTTCAGTATTTTTGCAGTACATCTCCGCAAAATATATTTCTTTTATTCAAAATGGGTAGCGGGTATCTCACAGTCGAGTACACTCGACTGTAGCTTTCTTACTTGTTTAAACATGAATACAATATTGAATCAAGAATGGGCAATCTAGATTTTTTGTATAATTTTGATCTTTATTGTACTTGTACTTATAAAGTTTATATTTTTTATTTAATTGTGAATTGAAGAAAATGCCATGAATAAAGCTGTTTCTGTCTGAATGGTATTACATTAATTTACATACTTAAATTAAGTCAAATGTAGACTATTTCAAACTTATCTACCCTACACAATAGACAGAATTGGCAGGACAATTTTTCATTTTTGAACTTTGCATAGAACATTACCCCGTCAGAAGGCAACGAAATTCATCATTAATTTTCCACATTATGTAAACAGTGGAAACATTATCAAACATCAAAAAAGAGGATGTAGAAAAAAAGAGAAACGCAAACATTTTGAATGCGTCGCGACGTGTTGAAAAGTAACTGACATTTTGATTTCCGTAATAAAGTAATTAATGATCGTAGCTACAATCGGAATCGGATCAATGTCACTGAAACCGAAACCGAAAACGAAGCCGAAACTAAAACCAAGAGCAAAACGCATGACGAGACCAAGCGCCTAATGATGACATTCAAATGGCAGATTCCTGAACTTTGCAAACATTGGCTGAGATAATTAGTTGCCTGGTTCTTTGAAAGGGTTTGATAGATAGTTGAGCTCGGAATGCTTTATGTTCATTTATTATTTTAATCTAAAACCGATTCAGTCCGCTGAAAGTATTTGAAGTATTGAAACGATACAGAAAACCCAATAACCGAGAAAGCACTCCCAGAACATAGTTTTCATTTCTTTTTTTGCGACACTTTTTCAATCAAATATTCAAAAATCATATTATGGTCATGGCTGTGCTTAGAATAAATTACGGCCCCCTTCAATGTCCCAAAGTCCAATGTAGACGTGAAAAACTCAGACGAAATGCGTATGCGAATGCCTCGCCAATGACATTTATGGGACAAATGCGGCACTCCACTCCTTCGGTCCCACTATGAGTGACTTTGAGTTTGAGTGCGAGAACGAATACGAGCACGAGTATGTGTATGAATGACCGATTCAACTGAAGACTGAAGTTGAGTTAAGCAAAGGCCAAGACGACAATAGCTTCTGAATTTTGGCGCCATCAATTTGGTCGCGGAATTCTGCGGAATGCGCACGAATGGCAAAAAAGTAGACTGAACCCACCTGATGGCCAGCGAAACCCACTTGCTTTCCAAATCAAGACACGACATCGATAAGTTGAGGCGCCAGCAAAGCCATTTCCAAGACTCAACAAATACAAAAAATGAATTCTGCAAGTCCGCAAGAAACATTCATCAATGGAATTCCGTGTTGAAAGTTTAAAATGTGATGTTTCAAAGAAATTATATTTAAAATTGGATTTCTACTGCCCTCTATGTGGTTGAAAAAGAGACGAAAAGAATATTTTAAATAAAAATTAGTGTAATGAAGTCCTCTGAACTGATAATTTGATAAACATAACTTGTTGCCGTATTCATATAAAACAAATCGATTTCTATCAGTTGTTGCTCCACCCACAAGCAATGGCAGCTTATTAAATTGAACCTCCATATTGAACAGGCCCCAAGCCTAAAAGCCACACACATGCAGATTTACACACCCACACACTCACACACACACATTCATTTGAGGTGGGTCTATCGCAGCTCCAGCATCAACGATTTGTAGAACAAACAAATTAAGCGGCACCCCAGACAAAAAAAAGTTTTGTACATGGGGCATATCGAACTGAAACTCAAACTCGACTACGAACTGGAAACTGGAACTCAGCTCGAAAACAACAAAATGTTCGTGTGGGCTGCGATAGAGACTGGAACCCAGTCTGACATGGGACTGGGACTGGGAGAATGCTAGGTAGGGAGCTTTTAAAACGATTGCTTCTCGTCTTTGATTATAGATAAGTCGATGGTCAGCAATCGGTCGTTGTTTACTATTTGTTAATTTGCATTTAGCTTTTTGCATTTGTTTAATAATTTTCCATATTATATTTTATTATTACATTGACATGCTTTATTCGTGTTTGCGCTCGTGTTCACGTTCGACTGGCTTAGTTGTGCATATTTTATATTCATAACTTGTCGCTACCCGCTTTGAGTCTCGTTTATCGAGCGGCAATCGATGCAGCTCGCCAATAAATTGGCAACAACATGCATGTGAGAAATCGCCTTGAAACCATCTGAGCTCCAGCCCCTCAGCTCCCCTTCCAGCCCATCTGTTGTCAACTTGCTGTGAGTTATGCCCCGGCATCAAGAGTTATGACAATCCGTTTACGATTCGAGTTTATGTATATATGCATCGTATCTATCTATCTATAACATTGTGTGTCGTTGAAATTACAAATGCATAAATGCCAAGCGCGTTCTAATAGTAATAATTTCAGTATAATAGTAATAACTATTTATAAGATGTCAATGCGCATTGTTTTTGAATCGACATAATTAATGAGAATTTGTGTTAGGTCACTAACAACTACGAAGTATCTATACTATTTAAAATATATAAGATATATTCTAGATTTTAAGAAAAGCCAACAGAAAAAATGAAAACATTTTCAACTCTTATATAGTAATCATATTGCAAAACAATTGAGAAATCGAAATGCGCTTTAAAACCATTTTTAATAAAACACCGAACACATTCAAAATATACCGGATTGTTAGAAAACACAATTAAAACCCATTTGCAGTAGTCATTTTTATACCCGCTACCCACAGGATAGAAGGGTATTATAACTTTGTGCCGGCAGGAAATGTAACAAATAGAGGGATGCATCTCCGACCCTATAAAGTATATATATTCTTGATTAGCGATAACAGCCGAGACGATCTAGTCTGTCCGTAATGGCAACCAAATTTTCAGTAATGATAAATATTATTGTTATTATTATACGTATTCGCGGGGCGTGGAACAAGTGTTGACAAAAAAATGTGTCTCAATCTCTTATAGTCAAGCAGACTTTATGAGGTTGTAAATGACTCCACAATTATAATTATATTTATAATATCTTTTCGGGTATAATTCGACAATTTTATAGAAAATATAATAAATTAGGTTATTTTGTTGACTAAAAATTAGACTTAAAGTGCTATTGAAAATTATTTTGAACTTTTAATATAAATAATAAAAACGAGCATTAGGTCGTCATTGTTTTATATCTTTACAAAATTTACAGATTTTCTATTATGTAGTATTTACAATAAGTGAATTTATATTGTAATATTTCAATAATTTGGAAATTTGTAACTTTTTAAGTACAATGCAATACCTCAATTTTCTGTGTTCAAGTGACATATAGCGTATAAATGATTTATAATTCCAAAATAATTTTAAATAATAATTAAACTTGATTTGTATAATTTTAAATGTATGCTATGCTAAAATAAATAGTCTCTCATATGCATACATAATTCAGAATATATCTTCTAAGATCGAGGTTCAACAGAATACAAGACTGATAGGTTGATGTCCAAGGGAAATTGCCGCTCAATAGGAAAAGAGTCTGTCAATTGGAATATATGATTAGCGGGGTATATACTACGCTAGTTGTCATTGTAGTTTGATGACTAGGGAAATGTGGGTAACATTCGATTTGGTTTTGTTATTAGGGAAACGTAAATTCTTGTTTATGCCAAGCACAAAGGCATATTCATCTATAGTATAATTAGATACTGTGAGTATTATCGGAACTAGTAAACAAATGGGGACGAATGAACATGTAAAAGCTTTTAAGACTTGTTACATTATTACTCTTTATATATGAATGTGTAAGGCCAAGCATAAACCATAAGTATTGCAATTCACGGAATGTGGCGGAGTTTTGTTAACTAATTAGTTCCAAATGAGCAAGTGGCCATAATCGGAATAAATTGCCTCCAGAAGAAGGCACTGGAAATCTTAAAGTAAGGCCCTGGGCTGGAGTTAATAGCTGACTGTCCTTGTATTTATTTTGAGCAGCTGTTCCTCAGTCATAAAACATTTCCAACCATATTTAAAAATCGGTTAATTGCCTCCTGGTCAGTTTAAGTGCTCGTCAATTGTTCTCCTCCGTTTCGTTTTGATGTTGCGGATCAGGTTTGCCACCATGTCTGCAATTAGCTTCACTTCTTGAAGACTACCTAAGTTTTTTGTTGCCAATGCTAAAGTCGAGCCCATCCTTCTTCACACATTTGACCACAGCCACCCACTCGGTGTGAGAGCTGGTCGTTGCTTGTGGTCTTTCGACTTTTGACTTGACTTGAGTGTGAACATTAAACACCTCCATGCGGGTCTGCAGTTACGCCTAGTTATGACTTATCAAATCTTCGCATTGAACCAGGGTTGGGTAATGTTTCATTAGCAAAGCTTTAATTATGATCTAAAGTTCACATCTGTTTCTTCTAAAACTAATACTTCTAAAATTTCTATTACAATTTATTTAAAAGATGTTGGTTTGCATCCCTGTATTTCTGTATTGTTGAAAGCAGAAGCCTGTTCTTTTATGTTTCGCACATGATTTTTATGCTTCGTAGTCAGAGCTGCGATCTTTATATACCATGACGAATTGCAGGTGATCAAGACAGCCCTCATTTCTGTCGAAAGAGTCGTAAGAGTTGAGAGTTTTGAGCGGAAATGGTTTGCCTTCACAGTTTTCAATTTCTTTAAAACGAAAGTCACAACTCGTCTTGTCTCGAGTGGGAACAGAGCCTGCCTGCATTGTGAAATTCAAAGTACACACTTACTATTATACTTGATTGTCTTTCTCAAAGTGTCGATTTGGAGCACTCTGCACTTAGTTCACACGATATTTAGCTAGAGATTACGGGAGATCGTCTTCGGCTTCGTTTTCGCTTCGGCTTCGGTTTAGCTTGAGCTTGGGCAAAACGGCGATTAATTCAATTTTCGTCAAAATTTTGATAGTAGATTAGAAACGCCTTTTTATGGCCCGTACGTGTGCGCGAATTCGAGTAGCTAATCGCGACGGTTAGCGGTTGAGCGCATTGCCACCATTCCCACCATGGTCAGACCTAGATACCAGACCCGAACCCAGACCTAAGCAATGTATATAGCTCGTACTCACTTCAGTCCCACACATGCACACAGTAAACTTGTTCACATTTCATTTATGAACATTTTTACATATTTTGTTGCCCGCACGAAATTGGGCTAATTCGAACGTGCGTCTGACATATGTATCTATGAATGTATTTGAGTAAGTCAACTTGGTATTAGAATAATGTTTGGGCTGCGAGGGGGCTGCGAGGCGAGAGAAGGCGACGCGTCGGCTTCATTGCTGCTCGTAATTGTTATGCAAAGCGCGCCTTCGTTGATTATTGCCAACTAAAATGAAATAAAAAACGAAATTAAAATATATTACCCAAGCACACATGCACAAAAACTCACACGCACACTTGCATGTGTACACTGTACTTATACCACTTAAGTAGTTGTTCGTACACAAATATGCATCATAAAGCTGTAAACGATTTCGATAGCTCGCATTTTTGGTACACACGTGGTTACGTCGACACCTCTCGCTGCCTCTTTTTACATCCTCAACCCAACCTCTTCCCAAACCCATACATTTGCATACTACTTGCAACTACGATTCATCTTAATTTATGTCAATTACTTATTCTCTAGTTTAAAAAACAAAGCTCGAAAAAAGTCTTTTCTTACTTTATTGATTTTTATAGTCCTAATCTTATATTTCGTTTTGTTACCCTATCAACAAAACTATTTTCTTAAATCCAGATCGAAATTAAAAAAAAAACTCAATTGCCATTCTTGAAAATCAAAATTATTTAGTACTTGTTTCATATATGGAAAAATCTAGAAATTCAAACAAGAAGGCTAAATACTCTATTTCTTTATACATTTAGATACATAATTTATACACTATTTTATTTATAATTTATAACAAAAATATTTATGTTTGTCCAATTTCTTTTTACTATTAGATACACCCAGAACCCGAAATCTCTACTTACTAAACTAACAGCAATATCACAAGAAATAACCAGAAGTACTTAACTCAAAATTTTCATTCCGTTAGTTTTTCGAAGGTTATTATTTCGCTTTATTCATAATAAAACATTCTTGAAGCAATATTCTAATCTTGAGATACAATTTTTTAATCGTAAAACGTAAATTTAACAAAAATATTTTTAAGATTGTTTCAACTTAAAAATCTTATTTCCAGGCTTTAAGATTTCCAATTTACTTTCTAATCTAAATTTTTTCACTCTGTATGCAGTAAAAAAAACGTTGAATCGTCAAAATTATATTGCAATTGATGAATCACAAAAATGTGAAACAATTCAAATGCATTTTTTTAGGTTTATGAATACGAAAATTGTTAAATTTCATAGCCATTGGAACGCTTTGAATAATGAATAATAATGAAAATTGTGCATTATTTGCTGGAACCTATTTGAATAATAAATTCCTAATGTAGAGACAGAAAGGGAAAATGGTCTTATGTTTAATCAATGCATACAATGTTTTTTATTCAAAATATTTCGACGAAAGACGAACCTTGTCAAAGTGTGACATTTGTTTACCAAATGCCAAAATGTCAACAACATGTAAAAAAGGCAATGATTTAGAATAGAAATTGATGAAAGTGGACACATATAAAAACAAAACAAAACAAAACAATGAGTTTTGCCTAGAAACGAATATAAGATGTATTATTTAGTTGTAATTGCATTTGCTTCATGACATTTAGCTACTGGCAGCGTCGATGAATACAATGTGAACAAAATAAAATACAAAATTCTTTGGCCGCGATGGGGAGAAAACTGTGTATGTGTGTGTGTGCTGTGAGACATTTTTTCCAATCGCACTTTCAAGTGATTTATGCGCACAGAAATTTGCCTGCTTAATCATTGGGGCATGCCAAAGCACTCAGCTCTTGTGGCATCCACACTTAAGAGTGTAAGTCGAAGTAACACTCTCGATTCACTCATCAATTGTTGACAGAATCTCACATACGAGTGCAATTGCCTTTTGTTGTATTCTGTAGTTGCAATAATTATATTTTTAACACTTAATTGCAGACTCACTAGCTGATGCGCTGAGGGCCCTCCCGATTCTGATTCCGATTGCGATTTCGTTTTCGATTCCGTCACCCTATTTTCCCTCTTGCGTCTCTGCTATCGTCCTTTCGATTCACTGATTTTCGCAGAGACCAATGAGCTGTCATTAAATGAAAACAGCAAAACAAGAACAATTGCCGCGCCATCAATCCCAATCGATGATACAGATACGAGCAGAGATACAGACGCAGTGAAAGATACATTTACAGATACAGATACAGATACAGATACAGATACAGATACAGATACAGATACTTTTGCAGCAGCTGCGGCTATAAAAAACCAAAAAAATGCATTGTAAATGCAAATGCAAATGAAATGGCTCGAACCGTTGTCTGCTGCTGAATATTTTGGCCAATATCCAAGGAATGTTTTTTAATCAGCACATAAAAAATATTGCACGTCTACAATTTTGCAATTCTTCACCCTTCGTCGAGCGTCTCTCCCTCCACTTTCACGACAGCCATCAGCAAATCCCACCTCATCGGGTGTCGTTCGGTCGATCGTTCGTTCGTTCGTTGGTTGGTTGGTTCGATTTATTTAATTGCATTTTAATTTATTTGAATTATTTTTGTTGGCATTAATCGATGCCCGGCAATTTCAATTATAATAAAACTTGAAAAAAGAGCTGAAGAATTTATTCAATAGTGCAATCGAAAAGCAATTATAAGAAAGTATTTTATAGTCGCTTTCAAAAATTACACACAACATTCAATATACAAATACCCGCAAAAATAAGTGCTGGCATTTATATACTTACACATATGTATTTTAATAGTGACAAATTGAAATAAAAATAAGCCATCACAGTGCGGCCTTTCAGATGTCTATTCATTAATTGAGAACTTTTAGATCCATTGGAATGTATTTTTTTTTTTAATAATTATACTACTTTCTCAAATGATGTTTTACAATTCAAATGTAAAATTTATATACATGCAACTCATAGGGTAGAAGGACGACAATACAATATCAATATACCAAATATAGCTTTTGGTATATTTTAGTATTTTTTGAGATATTATCTAGAATATAGAACATACCCGAAACGAATAGGATACAAGTCCGGCAATATAATATCGATGTACCAGCTTTTGGTATATTTTAGTATTTTTCCGATATATTATATTTTGTGGAATATGGTTTCAACTGAAGTTTTCTTATTGCTCTTTTCTTTTTTTATTTTCAAAGCGCGCTACTTTCTTAAATTTTGTTTTAAAATGTTAGTATAATATTTTTATATATAACCTCTTCATAACGGTTTCTATTATAAGTTGAAAGGTATATCTTTCACTATTGCTATTTATATAGAACTAATATTAAACTAAAATATAAATGTTTAATTGATTGCTTCAAATCAATCAAAGTTTTTTATTGTTTTCAACTTTTATCTTTAATAGCTACATATTGATATTTGTGTGCTTTTGTTAATTAATGCTTCTACAAAAATAATGCCAGACCATCCCAAGTGGGAGTTCATTTAGAAGTCCTTGCTTTAAGCAACTGTGGTTACATTTAAGCGCAGCGCCAAGTGAAGAAGATTTGGGGTGGGACAACAAATTTGGAGGAAAGCTCTCGAGTTGAGAACCTTAAGCCATAAATAAGAAATTTTTATCTGAAGCAAAGTTTCGGACGGTGCTCGCCAGAGCGCACAGTTAAAATAAAAATGATGGAAATAAAATAGAAAAAGTACGAGGAGTTCATCCGCATCCGGATCGAGTGCAGAAAAACTTTTCAGTCACGAACGGGGCTCATGTCCTTGTTTGTATTAGGTGTACGTGTGCCAATGAATTTGGAACTGGATGCTCCAGGCTCTGGACTCTCAACTCAAGACTCAAGATTCCAGGTTCGCGTCTCGGGATGAAAGTTGGGCTGTCCATCAGCTCAGGGCTTATTGCTTATCTGCCAGGATGAACGTCTGTCGGTATTTTTCTCTCTCATTCTCCCACAGAACTAACTTCATCTCTTTCGCTCGCGCATTGCGATGTCTATCTCTATGCTGGCGACTTATGAAATACTTACTAACGGCTTTATTTGACCAGCTCGCCACTGGACTGCTGATGAGGACAGTCAAACACTCACAAGGAAGGGGAGAAGGATGACTGAGGGATAAGGGGTGGCACCTTGGAGTGTTCGCTGTGAAAATATTTGCTGTGCCAACTGGACGTTCGTCCATTACACTTGGCATAGATGCACACGCTATCGAGAGTGTGTAGTGTTCATATTTTATTTATGTTTACGTACAAAAATCAATTCCAATTGAATCCGTTGGTACTCTTGTGTACTCTGAGCAGCAGGCAGGATATGAAGAATCCTTTTATATTCCGCTCCTTTGGCATTCTCCAGATGAAAATCAATTTTTAAGTTTTCCTTTTTGCAATAATATTCCCCCCAAATGGCAGCCAGTCGAAATAGCATTTATTTGCCATAATACTGCCAGTACGTGACACCCTTGACACCCTCCCTCCACCATTTCACCCCATCCACAGGTCGTCAAGAAATATTGAATTGAAGTTGAATTTTAACATCAATACGCAACGCATCAAAAAGAGAGCAGCATATCCCACAAAAATACAACCATATGAATAATAAATCTAGAGATTTATGCCCTGCTTCTCGCCCACTCTTCAGGCTCTTAACTTAAGTGATTTTATGTTATGCATTCAAAAAAACACCGCAAACATTTGAACTGAAGGTCATCATTTTGCTGTTTGTGAAATGAAATCTGATCCGAAACTCTAATGTCCTTTTTAGACAAATGATTTTCGAAAAGAGAAAATGTTGCCATTCTATTTATATTTTTATATTTAATTTTATTTATAATTTGCTGAAAAAAACATTTTCTTTAAATTTAAATATTCGGCATTGTGTTTTCATGTAACTTTTAAGTTTTGTGCTAAATTTAGGCTTTGAAGGAGCGTCCTCAAGTTAAATTAAAATAATAGTTAAGGACTTGGCTATGATATTTAATACATTTGTTTATTTATAAGCTAAAGTTATTTTCATTGACAGTTAAACACAAATAGTTAGCTGGGATGTTGAACCAACCTTTTCACGTGAGCAACTCAATTCTAATTCAAATTAAAATTCGAATGCCCAGCAATAAATTGTGCACAATTAAAGGTGAAACTTAGACGCAGGAGTGATTGAGTTGAGCTTAGATATCTGGGCTATTCGAAGAAAAGTTCAATAACCCAAAGAGAGCAAATGTTTAGTATCTCTGAGGGGCATAGAAGGAGGGAAATTATTTGTACTGAGACTGAGACTGTGAATGGGGCTCGTCTGGGCTGGGCTGGGTCTGGAAAGGGAACTGGAACTGGGAGTAAGACTGACACGTTGACTGAGAGGCCATCAAAGGCTGAAGTTGAATCAAACCATCAAATAGTCGGTAATAGTTTCGGGTTGTAAAACTCACACGAACAATAAGTTAATCAATCTCAAATTTTAATTACAAAGTAACAACTTCCTTTAGCAATTTCAGGCGCGATGAACTCAACACGACTCCAACTCTGTCTTCGTCTCCGACTCCATATCTGTCTCCGTCTCCGTCTCCGTCTTCGACTGCGTCTCTGACTCTTTCTCGACTTGGTTAATGGGTATTTGCCTGATGTTTTTGGCTTGCCGACGGCACAATTTACATAAAAACGCAGACGCAGCTCAAGGTGTGGGCCAGATACTCACACAGACACACACACATACTCACACACAGATGCACACAATACATTGGCTGATCTACAGATACAGCGAAACTGTTGGTGCAACAGTGCGGGGCACATATTTTATGTAATTTGTCTTTGTTTCGTGTAATAAAATGAAAATAAAATTGTGAATTGCTAAAGGAAGAGGAAGCCCTCCACTGAAGTCTGTGTAAGTAAGTGTGAGTGTGATTGTAACTGTGAGCGTGAATGTTAATGCTCATTCACCCCCTCGTTTGCCGAATACTAAACCCATGTCCAACTAACAAATGAAAAATGGAACTCGCACAATGCCAGCGAACGAGTTGGAAATTTATTTGAATTTTATGCGACTCTCAACTCTCCTCTCTGCGCAGGCGTCACAGCCAACGCCTCCAGCGAAGACTAGTCGGCCAGTCCTTAGTTCCCCCTTTGCGCAGATGCACTTCAACATCCACGTCCACATCGATGTCTACGTTCTCGCTCACGTCTGCATCGGTGTAATCCTTTGTTGACTGCGCAGGTGACAGCCGCCGGTCATGGAAATCGATTAACAGCTGGCTGAGGTCAAAAGGTGCACAGCCCCTGGTCAGCGAAAGGAAAACAACAACAACAACAACAACATTGACAGAGAGCACAACTACAACAACAACAAAAACAATAACAAACAATAGCAATAATAATAAGTAGCTGCAACAGTTTCAATAGCGACTGCCGCACGCATCGTTGCCTCGTGGCTTTTGACAAGTTTATTAACTTGTATGGCGTTGCACGCACAGATACATATGTATGTATGTCTTTAACAGCAGCAGCAGCAAAGCTCGTTCAACGAAAGGCTCATACACTGAAAAAAAGGCTACTAAGTATGCATCGCTTTAATGTCAATGGATATGACACAAGTCATTTATGCTATTTATGCTTCATATTATTTATCAACTTTTTCAAGCAATCTGCAAATTTCAATATGTAAAATACAAGATATATTCTGGAATATTTACCCGCGCAGAGTTTATTTTAATTTTGATAAATATCTGAAGCATCTCCTACTTCATATAACCGTGATAAAAGTTAAGTAGTTAAGCATAACAAAGTAACAAAGAAAATTATTTCTCTTATTGACATTGATTTGCCAATACTTTCCTATTGTTTCAATTACTTTAGTTGTATGTGCAAAGACTGCAAATCAGGTGCCTTGTATATATTCCTCTGTCAACTCTGATTTAACATAGCCCTAGAATTTTTTCGCTCCGTGTATTTATTATCACGAAAACCAAGAAAGTGAATTGTTGGCGGGGTCGCCATGAACCCCTCCTTAATTTGGCGGTTTACCGTCAAAATATTTTTGGTTGAAGTTTTAGCGCAACTTGCGACAAGGCGAAAGTCAAAATCTTTTGTCAACTCGTGTCTCCCCTGCCCCTGTCCCCCCTGTACGAACCTAAACCTTCTAACGCGCCACCGTCTAACTGTCTTGTCAAGGTGCAGGCGCAACCCTTTGGCTGCGGAAAATCCCCCGAGGGATGTGTACGTGAAATGGAGGCGGACATGGTGGGGTGGATGGGGCGAAGTTCCATGCGGCTTGCTCTGCGGCCAGAATTTTGATGGGGTTTTGGGCAGACGAACCGCGCTGGCTTTTCACAGCCAAAAGGATGTTGCGGCAAAATCTGCGTAAACTTTGCGTGCATGTTACTTTATATATATACTCGTATATTTTCGAGGCTATCTGCGTCTCTCTTCGATTCAT
This sequence comes from Drosophila albomicans, assembly GCF_009650485.2. Taxonomy (NCBI): domain Eukaryota; kingdom Metazoa; phylum Arthropoda; class Insecta; order Diptera; family Drosophilidae; genus Drosophila; species Drosophila albomicans. The sequence goes on along the minus strand of NC_047628.2, from coordinate 3,094,951 downwards.
GGCTTAAACTATACCTGACTCTGTCTACATGTGTACAATGCAAGTATTTGCCTTTTGGAACCGAAGAGAATAACATGCTTGAAGGGTTCAGTTCTGAGTTTACTTTATATCTTATTTGCTTATGAAATAAGATATGCCTTGCTGGCGCAGCTTCTGCGGTGTCGTCTCAATCTCAATCCCAATGCGATTCTCAGCCCTCGTTTGGAGCACTCATGCCACGTGACACAATTTATGCATAGATATGGCCAGTCGGAATATGTTTCGTTTCGTTTCGATTCGATTCGATTTTATTTTCTGTTTATGAGATTGCTTGACGTCTTTATGCACTTTTCTGCTTTACGACTCGAAAGGGTTGTCTGAGCCCATCAGCCGTTATCGAGTATTCACAACTTGTGGCGGGATAGGAAAAGCAATATTAACATGCTTCTTGCATGCGAAACTTGAAGATTATGTGAATTGGAGTTTCCGCCGTTCATTTAATTTTTTACAAATAATTTATTAACAGTTTAAGCACAGTCCTTCTAATTGTTTACAACCGATATTCATTATTGTTACATTTATTTAACTTATATTTGAAATTTAAATCTAACATTAAATTAGTTTTATTTATTTATTATTTTCATTTAATTTAATATGGTTTAGGTGACTCCCTATTAAAGTTTACTATCAAGCATATTGTGCACTTTAGGGTATATTTTAAATATACTCTTAATATACTCTTATTAATAATACCAATTGTAGCCTTCTATATATTTTTGTAATTTTCGTATATTATTTTGCTTTACAATAATATAACATATAATACCTCAATGATTTGTTTTTATTGAAAATGGGTAGCGGATATTTCCCAATCGAGCACACTAAACTGTAGATTTCTCACTTGTTTTATCTAAGTAAAGTATTTCTTTTTAAACAAAATTTCAAGTATAATTATATTTTTTATTTATTTTTTCTTTATGGATTTATCTTTTGTTTTAATGTTCAATAGTATTATATATAAGACTTTTCATAAATTTTGATATACATATTTAATACAAAAAAATAAATACTAATTTTACCTATAAATCTATGTACAGTCTATCTTTGGGTGGGAATTGATTCTTTATAGCCTACTAAGCTTGTCTCTTTTTAATTAGAATCCAATGTCAGAGAACGCTATTTCTATGGCTTGTGGCAAATGGTGAAAACCAAATAAAACTCAATCAAGAGTAATTAAAGCAATTCACAATTGGTGCAGACTGTAAAACCGACACAATAACCAATTGTTATCAATGCATCTGACGAATGGACGAAAGAACGTTCCTGGCGCGTGACAAAACCTTGTGATCCCTATTCCCCTGACGCAGATCTTTAGAGAACTTAGTTCAATGTCTGGGGCGTAGGTGCTAATGAATCGGCACAATGGCAACACCTTGCTGACCGGACCGACGGGAGTAGCCTCAATGGACTGAGGGACAGAGCGACAGACTGTCTGACCGGCTGGCTACTGATGACTATGTCTGGGATTTGGGCGTCAATAAAAGTGGCAAACAAAGCGAATCACTCTGAAAAAGGCTCGAAAAGTGGCGCGTGTCGAACTGGAAACTGAAAACTGGGAAATGGGAACTCAGAACATGAATTGTGAGTCTGAACCCTTCGGGTTGACCGCCTGCTGCTGCTGTTGTTGCTGCGGCTGCTGCAGCAGTTAGTCCCTCAACTATGGCACCTAACACTCACTCACACACTCACGCATTGACTGCCCCGTTACAAATTGTTGTGGGCGTTCCAAATCCGCTTACGACTCGCCTTTCTCCACACACACACATACACACACACATACACACACACATACACACACACATACACACACACTCACAGACGTCACTTACTTGTGGCGCATCGCATTTCATTTTCCATTCGAATTTTTGAGCGTTAAATCGCCAAAATCGTTCGTTAATTTTGACATTTCTCTATTGTTTGCTTCTGGAAGGGAGCCCAGTAGAGGGGGATGAACTGAAGACCAATGGCCAGCTGACCCCTGACTCCTGACTATTGACCACTGACCCGCAGACGGGGTTGACACGTCAAGACTGACACATCCATGTGGGTGGAAATACTCAGATGGAGGATGATTGCAGTTGTTCGCATTGTCCGATGGCTGAGATTAAAAATTTATTTTGAAATTAGCTCAATTGTTGGCATTGCTCCCTTTTCGCCCAGTTATTGCTTCCTTTTTGGGAAAAAATAAAACAATACGTAAGATAAAATACAAATAATGTTGATGCGCTTCTTACCCTGTTCAAATTGTGAATGACTGCAAATGATTTGAAATATTTCTTGATTGTTTTCTACGAACTCGCGTAACGAACGCATTTGGCTTTTAATTTCTAATTTCAAAAAAAGTCCATAGAGGGTGATTTCATAAATGTGGCTAGAGAACTGGTACTCGAAATGATAGACACTAAGATTACTTCTAGTTTCAATAATTGAAATTCCAAAAATAGTCATCTATGAAAAATATCAAATAAATAGAACTTAAATAAATACATTAAGAATTCACGAACTATGTAAATCAATATTTTAGATTTTATATTGTCCACTATAAACTTACATTTTTATATTTTCTTGTATTGTTATTATATTATGACCTATCATATCTATAGGTACCTTTGAACTTATGGAAAGTTGACTATATTAATTCCAACATTATTATATATTTTGGAAACTTTTTACTTGTACTTATAAAAGTTATGGACTAGATATTATTAATATCTGGCCGTTAACTTCTCAAGCTTAGACAAAGCAGTATTCTTTTTTAAGATGATTAAGTTGATTTAAAGGTTTCTTCCGTGATTTAGGTTCATTGAATTTTTGTCAATCGATGCATTCGAATGATATTTTAAAGTAAAACCTTCGCACTGACCACCATTATCTGCAAGCAAACTGCAACCCTCTGATTCGTGAGATGGATCTAATTTCAGAATAGCCACCGGACATATCAATCGGGTGTTAAGAAATTGGATCGGTCAGGGGTCAGTGATAGGGACAATAGCAGAGAGAGTGAGGGGCGGGGAGGAATTGGGACTCCCATTGCGGGTGTGGAACTTCGACTGCAACTGGGACTAGGACTGGGTCATAAAACCCGAACAATAGCGTGTTAATGGCAACTTTAAAATGACACCACTCCGTCGGCAGTTGCGGGTTAATCGCTGGCCAAAAGGGAACCACCCGCCGTTATCAACGGGATTTGACGGAACCCGCCTTTTTTTCCGAGTGATAAATGCAGTTTGTCGTGACGGGTGGGCAGCCAATAGAGTTGTCAATGCGCTAGCGCTATAGTTTTCAACAATTTTCAACTTGTAAATTTAGACTTGGCAACAAAAAAATACATGGATAAAAAGGGAAACCCATTGGAAAGCTACCCTGTGGCAAAAAAGATAGAAAATAATTTCCCCAAATATTATCGGGGCTTAAGCAAGAAGTTATTCAAAATATAGGTATATATAGTTAATGACTTCGTTAGAACTCCAAAATGTTGACCTTAGTATACCTCTCCTTGGCCATTAGCAGACAATATAGATCAAATGTTCTGAATTGTTGGTTTGTCGAATGTTTTATGATACAATTACATTCAATAGAATTGCCACCCAGAATAGTTGCATATTTATGCCACAATTACACACACACACACTCATGACACACACACACTCTAACATAGAATATCAGGTGATGCTTGAATTGTCAATTGATTTTTGCGGTTTTTAACAAAAATGTTTTACAAATGCTGCACATTTTTGCCATTTGTTGTGTGTGAGCGTGTAGATGTTGGTGTCCCAAGTGCCACGCCCTTTTCAACACTATATCCATGCAACAGGGAGGCAGGTGTTGCAGTAATCATTGTTGTTGCCCTGCTGTATAACTACTAGTTGTTGTCGACTGTTTGTTTTGCTAACCAAAGTGTTGATGTTGTAGACCACCGACGCGTTTCTTTTTTTTTGCCAGAAAATCATCAAACCGAATTACATCAGTCAAGTATACAGATGTACATAGTGTATAGTATTTATGTATTTCAGATTTATTCATTTATAAAACAGATTCGAAGAGGTTTGTTTGGCTTAGATGCAAATCAGTGAAGTTTTATAGCCAAGTACCTAAAGTAAGGACAATGCGAGTAGTCGCCGTTTAACGGTCAGTTTACTTCAGGTTTACTTACGCTTACATTGGCTCAAAATGTTAATGTACCGCCCCATAAAACCAACTTCATTACACGGCACTAAAAGTAGCCGCAATGGAGGCAGCTCAACAAAACTAAAACCGAATAATATAAAAACTCAATTAAAATTCAAAAGCCAAAAACCAGCAGAAAACTGAATACAGAAAAAAATGTGCGGTGCGTGCTTATCGTCGATGACGACTCTGACTCTGACTCTGAACCCGAATCCGAACCTGAACCCGAACCCGATGAGCTCGATAAAGCGACAAAAGGCGACTACAAAATAAATTAAAAATACATTTTACCTTAAATGTGGCACTTTGAAAGGCAAAACCTGAGAAGAGCACATAATAAATATAAAATAAAAATAAAAACACAATTAAATAAGTGCATAGAAACCAAATTCGTTAAAAGAAGCACACGCACAACCTGAGAAACAGTCCAACACAACAAATACTATATAAAAACACACAAATTAAAATAACACCAAGCGATTTCAAGTACTTCAACGTGAAAGGGCAAGACGAACCCAACAACACAATCAACGATTTTTTCAGGCCCCCGCTGCACGCCTTGCCCCATTGATTCAACCGGGAAACTTGGGTTCAAAGACAACACCAAATTATGTAGTTGTCCAAGAGCTTCAGAGCTCTTAACGAATTTGTACACTCTACATGGAAAGTCTTACCGTAGGAAACGGTAATGGTATTTATTTATTTTTATTCTATTATTTGTCATTCATATCTATTCTATATTTTTTCATGACAATATAGTTATTATGAAAAATATTTCTTACATAGTAGAAATTTATGAAATGTAAGTATTAGTTTATTAATATAATTTGGATTTATGAAAAACAAAAAACAATTTTTTTAGGATTCGAAAAAGAGTTGAAAACTTTGAAAATGCATTTCAATACTTTTACAACCTTAATGATTTACCATCTTCTTTTCAATATACAATACAACATTTTTGAAGAAAGATTTTAATCTTAAATTGCCAATTTAGAATAAAAATCTTGATTTAAGATTTTTTTCAACCTACAAATTGTAATTCAAGATTTTTTTTTAATTAAATAAATCCATTTTTCCCGTCTACTTTTTAATCTAGATTTTTGCTGTTTGTGCACATATTTCTATTCTAAATTTCAAAACATTGTGCTGTTTAAAAATCTTTCTTGTACAAAAGATAATTTAAAAAAAAATTTGATCAATTAAATTTACCTAGGAAAATATGTGATATACATATATATACATATATATTTGTCTCTTATAAATTAGAAATTTGTAATATATTTAACCAGTTGCGATAAAGAGTCTAACTAGAATTCCAATCCTTTGTTAGAGTATAAAATAGAGTTTGGAGCAACTCACACTGCTCTATTCCTCTGCATATCTGACGGATGTAATTGCCGGGGACGTGACTTGCATTAATGGGACGAGGTGAGACAAGGTGTGAGGCACGTTTTGCGGAACCAACTGAACCAACAGAAGGCCGGAGGAGGTGCGAGAGAGGTGCCGATGATTTTTGGAGCACAACGAAATGGTCTCATAACTGGAGCAACCACCAGACAGTTGACTGAACTCGACGCACGGCGCGCAGCTCGAGGCGCGTGAAACATGGAACATGGAGCATGCCGCATGGCGGGCGACATAAATTTGAAACAAGAGTTCTAAAAAAACGAAAAACGAAAACCATGAAACGAAATGCAGTCGAATGTTCGATGAAAAATGCGTTCGGTTTACCATTAATCCACAACCATGATCCAGAGCGACAGATCATTACACACGCGCGCTCTCGCGCTTTTGAAATTTATTAATAAAAAATTCTTGGGAGCTAGGAAAAGCGAGGCGGATGTACATAGGATGTGGATGTGGATGTGGTGGAGCGAGGCAGGGAACACGTGTAGTAGAGCAGGCCCTCCTCTACCCTCCCTCTACCATCTTCCATGCTAATAGCGCCCCAGGCGGTGGCTCATGCAGTTGTTGCAACGCTGTAATTTATGGCAGCGCTGCCAAACGACATGCTAACTAATAGAATCATCATAATTTATACATGCAAATGCATTGCGCATGTAATTTATGCACCTCTGCACCCACCCTCCATCCCTCCCTCTGGCCATCCCAGATTATCAAGATCCGCGTTGACAGGGGTCACAACACCCAGCAAACTATAGGTTAATAGCTGACCTCCGACCCGGACAGGGCAGCGTTTGAATAACGATTGCGAAAACACAGTTGCCATTGAAGGAGTCTTTATTTAATATAGAGGTGCATTCCATTGGGACTATATGATGTGGAAATATCTAGGATATCGACTGGAAAACGGAAAGAAAAAAGGGGCAGGGAAAGTAATTACTGCCAGTTTCCACCGTAGCCGCTGTTGGTACTACCTTGCCCCATGCCAGCGCCAGGATTTCCAAGACCTGCAGAGACCAGATGAGATCGCAAGTAATACTCGAGATTCCGATACTCACCATTGCGAGACATGCCGCCGGGATAGCCTCCATAGCTATTGCCCATGGCATTCATACCCATCGCCTGACCTCCGTGCTGCTGCTGCTGGCCCATGGAGCCACTAAGAAGCAAAGCAAAAGTATAAATAAGTCTAATGTGTGTTTGCACTTACCCCTCTGTCTTGGGGAGATTCGTATACCGCATCATTGACTGGTTGTAATCATCGAAGGGACTGGGCGAGGCCTGACCTTGAGGCATTGCAGATTGATAGCTCTGTCCCTGATTCGCCTGGTTTGAGTGCAACCACTGTTGTCCTCCATCGAAGCCCTGTCCCTGACCCATCTGCCCCATTTGACCCATCTGCACGTGAGGAGCTTAGTGATCATTTCCCAACTCGAATATCACTTCTATAAACTCACCTGGGGATAGATGGGCATGCCTTGGCCGCTTCCTCCATTCCCTCCCATGCTGTAGTTCCAGTTGAATTCTGCACCACCTGAATTACCATAGTCCATCGTGACTTTCTTTCAAATAGGCCAAAAATGTGATCGACAAATTTATAGCTCTTAAAAAATATTTTAAATCCTACCAAAACATAAACTACTGAAATGTTAGAATACGAATGAATTCGTTTCTGTTTCTTTGCATTACATGTGGAAACTTCAAAGACAGTCAATGCTGTGTCTACTAAATGATCAATTTAATCCAAGTAGTATTTGTTTTAGCCTTAGACTATAAATGGACATTATTATTTAGAATTTGAATTAAAATTGAATGTGTCTAATATAGATTTTTTATTTAAAAACATAGAATCAAGTCTAATAATTTTATATAAGTTAGAAAATATTTTTTATTTTGTTTTAAAATAACGTAAACTTAACAGTACTTTATATCTTGCAAGAATTTTTCAATATTTTCAATACAATTGACACGAAAATTTGAGGTATTCAAAAACATGCCTAGATTTCAGTTTTAATTCATCAAACTATATTCTATACTATTTGGATATCACCAGATTTCTATTTTAGGACCTGATAATAAATAGCGTTATTAGAATATTATGCAAAATTACACATAGCATTCCATATTGAATATTTAAATTATTATTATGGACGCTTATTTATTTAAAATGTTTCAAAAATTTAAAATATTTTCATTGAAAAAGTATAAAAAATACATTTCATTTCGAATTTCAAGTGTCTACCCCAGATATCAACTGCGACTTGCCACACAGCTGTCAGATGCAGTTGCCTGTGAAACAGATTCTTATCCCCTGGATAGAGACTTTGCTAAAGGTATTATTGTTAGAAGAGAAGAAAGAAAACAAAGACAATATCCCGCTATGCCGAGGAGCAGAGACAAAAGCAGATGACCTCATAAATCGCATCGTTATGATGTTCATAAATATATAATTGTTTCATATTCATAACGCTGATGTTCCTCTGCAAAAGATAAGTGTGCATTTGTCCTTGTGATGCATGCAATCGCTGTGAAAACATACCTTGCTATATTACCCTGACTTGCATAGTTTTTTATGGCCAACAATATTTTGAGCAGCTCGGCAAAGCGAAAGATTTACGAGCTAAATACACAGACTGCTTTTTAGAAGCAGCAATTTAAAAGCCATCAAACGATGTATCTACAACCTATATGCGATATAAACGTTTTAGTTTTCATTTTCATTTTCCTTTTCGTTTCAGTTTGAGTTTTAGTTTTCGTTTTAGTTGTGCCGTACTTAATCCACTTAAACGGCATTCGTGCGGTTTCCATGGATCTCGGCCGTAAAATTGTTTTGTCACCTGTTGAAACCATTTTTTATTTCTAATTGAAAATATGTGAAAATGTGTCGAGCAGCAGAAAATTTCATAAATTTTATTGTCACGCCACGCGACACTGCAACGAATCTTCCCCCTCCATCGTTCTGCTCCCTCCTGAATGAATGTCTTCAAATGTTTTTCCTTCTCTGATCTGTTATTTTTATTTTTTCTTATTTATAGAATTTCTTTGCTCTCATTCGATCTCTCTCTCTCATTGTCTATCTTTGTGTCTAGGAAATATGATTACCAAAAGTGCGTCGAGTTAGTTTTGGCTCTCTGCAGTCGATTGCTGGCAATTAACACCTTCCTTTTGCCCTCAAGCAATGCACATTTGTCAGGGCCTTGAATTGGTCTTGGGGGGCGGTCTAATGTTATTCCAAAACATTTTGATTTATCAACTCTTTTTAAATTCCAAACATGAAAGCATCTTTCACAACAGCAACATCTACATCTACAACTGCCGAGGAGTCAACGGAGTCATTCACATTAAGCCAAACAAGCGCATAGATACACTCGAAACGATTTAACTCTTTGACCCCACCCACACACACTCTCACACACACGCACACCGTTGTGAACCCCGACCCTCAACCCCCGGTTCTAGCACACACAACTGAGCGGGCCTATTAAAAAATTGTTTATGAAAACAAAACATTTCCAGAGCAATTAATCATCAGGCATTGGCTGCCGCGTGGGGGAACAGCATTGCCCCTCTCCTCCTCCTCCTCCTTGACTCTTTCCTTGCCCCTTTCCCTCCACCTTTCGTTGATCGCTGCTCATGTTGATGATGATGATCTCCATGGCCGAGTCCCATTTCCACTTCCAGTCGTAGTCGCAGTCGCAGTCGCAGTAGCGCAGCTGGCATCATATAGCTGCCAATGATTAAGCAAAGTGCCTCCAATTTCCACTCGACAATCGAGGAGGGGAAAGTGTTAAATGCCTGCCAATTAGTGCCGCCCGTTGTCTGCTTCAATGATCTGCTACGCTCGTTTTCCTAATTGGCTAAAATATGAAATGCTGTTCAATTTAATCGGCTTAATTAATGGTTTATTCCCTATTTGAGTAGGAGGAACTGCTTAAATGATTTTATCTTTAATTATACAAGTTATTACAATAAAGCAAGTGTAAATCTATATTGTACAATTAGAGAATTTTGAAACTAGCACCGGAGCAAGGAGTTGGGATAAGTCCTTTTGAGCACTCTTTTTTTATTTCTTTTTTATTTTTTTTATTAAAATACTAACGAAATGCTAACAAAGATAGGTGCACTGTTACCTAACTGGGCAACTTAAGTAAATCAGAAATTATAAACAGAAAATTAATTATGTCAGCAGCACATAAATATAAAGTAAATAAAGATTATACAAATTGAACCTAAGGATATACGAGAAATTTATGTAAGCACTCTTACAATTCTGTACTACATTCAAAATATATATATATATACTATAAAATATACCAGATTGTCAAATAAAGCAACTTAGGCCCGACTGCAGTAGGTGTTCTTTGCCATACAAAAGTATTTCTATTCGATAATTTTCGATTTGTGGAGGCGGGAGTGGGCGCGGCACAAATTTGAAACAAACTTGATGCGCGTGCAAATATTAATATAACAATTGTTGTCGAAAAAATAATAATAGTTCAATCTCTTCTAGTATCTGAGATCACACGGGCGCACTATTAACTCTGATCAAAAATATATATACTTTTTGGGGTCGGAATGCATTATTCTACCTGTTACACAAACTTAACTTAACTAAAAATTACAAATGTTATATTTAACATAAGCTTATTACAAGTTAGTGGCGTTAGGAAATGAATGAAAAGGATTGCTGTCAATAATTTTTTCTTCGCAACAAGAAGATCATCATAAATAATATAATATAAGTGCAGTTATAGTTGTTAATGTTAAATATATCTGTATAGTTTTTGACGTTTCTGTCATCCGATTTTACGAATCAAATTAATGTTACAAGAAGTTAGTACGAAAAAAGTCTACAATTTAAGTAACAGTGAAACAATCTTAAAGAAGCTTTCTTAATTACATATTTATAATAATTCATTATTTCAGCAAGTAAGATTCCCAAAGGTTTCATTAGTTGGCTTCGAAAAATAGCTTTACTGCTTATTTATTGTCTGCGAAATAAAAGTCTCACAAGAGAATAATTGAAAAATTGAATTCTCCTTTCACATTAGTTTGCAGTTTGCGATGAAAGATGGGAAATGGGAAACTGCAAAATGGGAAAATCGCTGCGAGAGCAGAAGTAATGTCATTAGAGGGCAGTTATTGACATCGGAAGTGACTGAACGCACTCATAGATGGCACATTAGCAATCACTGGGTGACAATAACTTGGCATTGAAATTGGCATTTGCCTGGCTCCCAATGGGAGGCAACTAATGTTCTGTTTGGTAGCCTTTAGTTTGGGTGTGGATCTGTCAGTGTGGCAACAATTGCGAATGGTTATTGTGTGCATTTCATAGTTATTGCTGTTGTTTTTCAATTTTTGAATGCGTCGCAGGACTCAGAGGGCAGATTGGTGGTGAGGGCAGGAAAGAGATGTCAGCATTGCGAACATGACACAATTTAAACTGCTGACCTTTGTCCAGGGCAGGGGTTCAGAGGTCCAGAGGTCCAAGGTCTCTCCATCTAGACACCGCCCGCCATTGTCCAGCATTGTTCAGATGTCCGGTTTATTGTTATTGTTATTATGCGAGAGTTTTCCCTGCAACTGTCAAACAGAACTATTTGGCTGTGACTGTGGCTGTGTCTCTGGCTCTGGCTGCACTTCTATGGCCCAAAACGAGCGTGGGGTGGTTGGCTGCAGAACAGCACGCGTCGCTTGCCACATGCCGCATGCCACTATTCTCCTTTGGACTGCTAATGACGAGGCCAGACCCAACGGAAGCCTGTTCAAGTGCCTCTTCAAATTGTGCCACTGAGCCCGAAAATGACACCCGCACGATATACAGAGACGGAGACTGAAATCCGAACAGAGCTTCGGACACTGCGACATTGGATGATCATCCCCAGTTGTGTCGAAGGAGTCAACTATCATAAAACTGGCTCTAAATGACGCAAGGCTTCATTCAGCTGGTTGTTGTTGTCGTTGTTGTCTCATGACAAGCAGCAAAAACCAATAAATGTCATCAAATTTATTGCTTTTGATTCAACAAAATTCTTTTGTTTGTTTCGCTTTACAATTTTACAATATGAACCCTCCAAGTTAGCGATTGACATTTGACCAGAACTTTATAGATGATGTGTGTGTATAAACGCAGCCAATATCTCTGAATAAAACTGAAAATAAATCAATAATGTGCGTAACATTTGTAGAATTAAGATATAATCAAATATACATCTATATATATCAAAGAAACTAGATATTATGATTATTATCAATCACTTGTTTATCAAATATGACGTTATTTAAATGATCACTCCAGTATTATCATAAATAATAAATTGCAAGTTATCTGTTTTAATTTATTTACTGTGCTATATATTATTGTTATTGTCCATTAAAAGAATTTGGAATATCATCTGATTCGCAGGCTTGATATATATTAGACCCTTAGGCAGAATTATCGTTTGGGTTTCCAGTCGCCGCATTCTTTATCTGCCTAGGCTAGCTCCATTTACTTGCCGGTTGCGCAGTAACTATGACAGATATGAGTCACATCTGAAGTACTTATTGGAATGCCATTGTTGTTGTACAAACATTAATATATCTTGTATATGGGACACGTATCCTGCGGGCGAGTCAGCGCTCCCTCAACAGATGCCCATGCTAAAGTACCTTCAACTGTCAACGCATCGTCAATTCTATTTTTATGTTTTATTTTCATTCTTTTTTGTCTCAGGTCTTTTCTTGTTTTCTGTTTTTTTTTTTGGTTCTTGGGTTGCTTCCGTTTCGCTTCGGCTCGTTTCGTTTAATTTCTGCTTCTTTTTTAATATTCGAGTGTAATATTTCAGTTTTTTGTTGCCTTGTTCGTGTTGTCATTGAGGAGCGTTCTATGTTTTGTTTGTGTTGACAATTTGTTGATTTTTTGGTTTTTACAATATGTTCGAGAGAGTGTGTCGATGTGTGTGTGTGTGTGTGTGTGCAACCGCTAAATAGCTACAAATTTATGATCGTAAATAGGATCGTAAATCAATATTTAATGCATTTCCATTTGTTCCATCTTGGCTAATGTCAACAACCAAATTGATGACAACAAACCCTCAGTAGGGGGTGACCCTACAGCACAAAACTGTTGATGGGGAGAGGGTGGGGAGGGTGGGGAGTAAGGCAGTGAGGATGAAGGGGAGCGGCGGCAAATGCTGGTAAATTCATTTGGCATTTTTGCATAATTTCGTATATCGAATTGAAATGTGCAATAAATCGAAAATTCAGCTCATGCATATGTATGCGTATACAGCTTACATATGTGTAATATTAGATGTAATATATACACACACACACACACACACATACATACGTAGTATACTACTAATGCTTATCGCATTTGTCGCATGTTTGGTTGCAGCTTTGACGGCAAATCCAATTTAATACGCTTAAGTTCTTACTTTTTGTTTTCCTTTTTGGTATTATTTACTCAACGAAGAAGAAGACGAATAAGTAAATAGTAGAAAATAAAAATTTCACTGTATGTACATACATCCACAGCGATAGCTCAATTTAATGTTATCGATTTTTAATTTTCCTATTTAAGCTTTTTGCAGACTTTGTAAAAATTTGCATGTATCACCTCCCATCATTCTCTCTCTTTCTTTCTCTCTTTCCCACTCGCTCATCACCAGCACAATCTCCCGTTCTCTCTCTTTCTCTGCAGTCGCAAAAACAATAAATACTGTTAAGGCTTGTAATTTAATCGCATTTGTATCGATGCTTTTGTTTTTCTGCTTTTCGCCCATTTCCCATTGTATTTTTTTAATTCGCTTTTTCCTTTTTACATCGAATTTAATTCAAGGCATAGAAAAATAGTTATACATGCGATACTAAATACATATGTACATATATGTATTGTACATACATATATACATATGCATTTATATGGAGCACCCTCCTAGCCGCTTGCCTCATGTAGGAGCCACATGTATGAGAAGCCCCAAAGATGCATGCCCCGAGCCGTTTAATTTGCATTCGTTTTCGTTGTTATCGATATTGTTGCGGTTGCTATCTCGATGTTATGCTTGTTATTGTAATTGTTGTTATTCTTGTGCCACTAGTTGTCGTTGTTGTTCACTTTATAACATAGTTAGATGGGAATATCAAATGAATGCACTTGGCGCCTTAATTGGATTTCATCTCATAAGCAAGCCACACACAAAAGCGTGTCTGCAGCACTTCAAGAGAATCCAGACAACTAATCAATAATTATGTAAAATGTCAAGCTATCTATTTTGTTTATATAAGTGACACCTTTTCCATATTTAGTGAAGTAACTAATTAACAAAAATTATAATTTTTATTATAAATTGTTGTTAGTTGAAAAACAAAAAGCAATAAAACTTGTTTTAATAATTTTGGACAAACATTTAGGTTATAATTCTATTTTGTACCACCCATGAGAAGTACTTCTTCTGCTTCTAATGGAAATTATTAAATGTACATATTTATCAGCAGCCGATATGTCAGATTATTCAACAATCTAAATATAAAGTGCTCCACTTTTTATTACATATTATCATTATAAAGCAGTCTTCAGAATATGTCAATAATCTTAACCAAACTACGTTTTTAAATTAATTTGTGTTTTAAATAAACTTTGCCCGACTGTGAGATACTCGCTTCTAATTTCCAATATTATTAGTATTATTCAGTATATACTAAAAAATGAAATATCTATATATTACTTAATTTAAAATATATCATCCATTGCTACCCAATTTTTATAAATGCAAAATGCGGTATTATTCTTAACATATACCGAATAAATATACTGAAACATAATTTTAATTGAAAATACACTAGATTGTTAATAATATTAGTATCACCCTTATTAGACATAGAACTTAGGATTCTTAGAGGAATTCTTAGAGGAATATTACTTTAGAATAACACATTGAGATTCTTCTCTAGAGCGGCGTCTATGTCTATGTCTATGTTATTTTGAAGAGCCGTTTAATGGTCTCGGGCTAAATTACATCAGAGATATTTCACGCTTTAATTAAAAATCGAAATTGAACTGCCAATAAAATGTTTGTTAACCAACATAACCGCATCTGTTAATGTCTGTGAAGAGGGAGCGCCGCAGTTGACGTCGCAGCCGCTGTCGACGTTGACTGTGTGCAATGAAGCCCAAGCCGAAGTCGAAGCCAGAGCCATACTCGATACTCATAGTCCAGACACTGAGTGTGTGTAGTATTCTGCCATGCTCGCGCAGTCTGCTTTATCAAATTTTGATAAAGAGTCAGGCCAATAAATTAAATGTATAAATTCATTTAATGAATTTCATTTTTATTGTTTCAAGCCCACCAGATGGACGACCTCCCCTCCATCAAAGTAGGTGAAGTGACTGTGTGTATCTCTTTGCATGCGTGTGTGTGTGTGTGTGTGTGTGCATATTAAAAACCATCAGCGTGTCAATATGTAATTTGTGTCGTCGTCAACAACGAACGCAGCGAACAGAGCGAAAAACTCGGAAATAAATAGAACATAAATTAAATATCAATAAAAAGCGGTCGAACCCAACGTTCAACGTTCAACAACCAGAAACCCAAAACGTACACACAGCCGAGAGCTATAGAATTGGCATCGCATATGGCGCATATGTGGATCGGAGATCTAAGAAGATCCCGAAATTGATTTCGAGCCACCCGAAGGCGAATGTGTTGACAAATTTTCCTCTTTGCTGCGCCGCATAATGCAGTTGACAATGCCAGACAAAGAGCTACTGTTGCCCCTGGAGAGCACTCGTGGAAAAGTTAGCTAAGAGTGCCTGGGATTCCTTGAGCCCCGCTCCAGGCTAGGGATTGGGATCGCATCGGGCTTGGGCTCAAATCGTGTGCAATCAACCGCAATATCTTAAACAAAGCAAGCAAAATACCTGACGGATGAGTTGTTTGTGCAACCTAATGAAATTTCGTGTGCCCGTGTGTGTGTGTGTATCAGTGTGTGTGCTGAGGATCAGCAAGGATCGCTGGCAAGAAATTTGTCAACCGCCGTTTTGTTGGGCTCGAGTTCATTAAGCCCGATTCCAATCCCAGTTGACAATTGCGATCCCTCCATTAAATACCTACAATATAGTATGTCCGTCTTTCTGTTGTCGTCGCTTTCTTTTGAAGACTGAAGAAATTATTAAGGATTTATTATGATTATTATATTAGGGGCACAGCATGTGAGCCATCGTCTCACAATGCTATCAGAATCAACAATGGCGACACGCACACCGAAGAGATTTGTCATTCGTTCGGATGAGAGAATATTAGTTTACATATCAATTATTTCATTGTTCGCTCCAAAAATGAAATTTCTCCTCATTTTTCCAACCAAATGCTCTTCATTTTGTCGCATCTATTGTCTGTTTGTTTTTATACTTATCTGTATCTTGGACAATTTGACAATTTGCATTACACAGAGATCGGCACAATCCCATGCAATTTACAATAATTGTTTGTGCAATGTGGTTTCTGTTGGCGCCTCATGGAAATATGATATTATCTGTCTTTAATTTATGGCTGCTGTACGGGAAATTTGTTTTCCTCATCGCCCAGAAGCGTTGCACTAAATGAAATGCTATCGATTACAATTGGTACTTGTGCATCAGCAATAAATTGTTAGGAATCAAGAAGATATCTTGGGATATATTCGTGAATATGTCATTCAATTGTGGTTTGAGGTAGTTGTTCCGGGAATGATCAATCTCAACTGAGGAGATCAAATTTCTATTGCATTTATAATGAATATCTTTCAACTCTATATAAATTTTAACTTCTTACGAAACACAGGGAAACACAGGGAATTAAGTTAATTGTAAGTAAAATAAATATGGTTAATTTAGTAGGAATATCAAGCGAAATATTTCAGAATTAAATAAGAGCTATATACTATAAATAATAGAGAAAGCACACAAAATCAAACTAATTTTAATTTAAATATTTGTAAACTAGGCATTTCGAAAGTTTTCTATTCCTGTTATACAAATATTAATATTGTAAGTATTATTGTCACCATTCTTTTGGCACCTTTTTGAATTAAGATGAAAAACAAAAATAAATTAATACTTTGCCAAAGTGAAAATGTTGAGAAAAGAGCAGTTTACTGTAGTGAACGTTTATTTCGGAAGAGTAACGACAGGTTGTAAATAAAATAAAAATAAAAATAGTAATAATACATAATACATAATGACAGAATTTATTGAATAATTATTGTAATTATATTTGTGACAGCTTCAACACAACATTATTAAATATAATTATTTTTATAACTTACAGCCTAATGGAAATGTCCAGTTAACTACACTTCCATTAGGCTGAAAGAAAGAAGGATTCAAATCCGACCCCGTAAAGTTTATATATTCTTGATCAGAATCAACGTATGAAAACGTAGATCACAGAGACTATAAGAGATATATGACAAAAACGGTTGCTGAAGTTGGTGCTTACTTGTTTTTTGTTGGCAACTTGGTATATTTTGAATGTAATAGTACATCGATATACCAGATATAGTTTTGGTATTTTTAGTATTGTTTAGTATATTAATTTGGTATTTTAAAAAATAATACTGCATTGTTTTCCTTTTATTGACAGTGGATAGCGGAGATGTCTCTTTTTACTTGTTATTCTTAATATCAATCAGTTTTATTTTTTATTTATATGTACATAAATACAAATTAAATACAAAACTTAAGCTATTAGATCTAAGTTCTACTAAAAATTGTCAGATGACTTCACGGAAAACGGAGAACGAATTACCGAAGTTTCGGAATGCTACTTCACAGCGATTAACGTGTACACTCATCTAGATATTCAGGTAACGTCGCTGCTGTGTTTAATGAGTACATTAAAAAGGTATCAAAAATATTTCAAGAACCGTCGGGAAATTGAAAAATTGTTCATTACGCATTCGAAACGTGAGTCTAACTTTAATTTCAATCAAAATCTAAATTATATGAAAATGAAATAAAAATGTGTAAGAAAAAAAGCAAAACACACAAACATTATTCACTTGGCTCTCGTCGCACTGCATTTAAATGAGGGAGGAGAGAGAAGAGAGGGAGGTGACTGAAGCTAATGGTGTGTGAATCGGCACATCAACTATTTCACATTTCCTTTCATTTATACCTCCTCACCCCACCCCTCGAGGGGGTCATAAATACGACTGAGGCAAATCTCTCTTAAGGTGCCGCGCCATAAAAGGATTTGCATTTGAAATCGAATTTCGGTTATGGCTTTAAAAATTGCTCAATAAAAATACTGAGAAAATCCGTGCATAAAGTTACATATGAGCTTGTCAAATTTACAGTCCCCCATCTTACCCCCGCTCCCTGCTTCTTCTTTCCCCCCTCCATCTTCTTTCCAACATCAACGTCAACGCCGCTGAGCTCACGCATTACGCAAATGAATTTCGTGTTTCGCCTTAAACTCCCACACACACACACACACACGCACACATTCATAGGTATAGACTGGCTGTACTTAGGAATTAGCTGAGGACACACTCCTTCGACTGGCTTAAGACTTTTGTTACACACACACACACATACCTCATTGGCACCCTTGAGACCCCTCGAAAGCCACCCCCGCTTCATTCCAAGTTGACGAACTTTATTGTTACTCGTAATTTGCCACTGTGCGTCTGTTGCAGGGTGCAGGTTGCAGGGTGCGGGTGCTGCGACTTTTTTAATGTACCCCATCAAAGTGCGCGTGTGTATGAGGAGTGTCATGCACGTTGGAAAACATATGCATATAATTATTTAATTGAATTAAACAATTTCGTAAATGGTAAATGATGCGACAATATGGACGACGACGCTTTGCAGCTTTCGAAATCGGCATGTCGCCCGGAAATTTGCATAAATACATAATTATTACCCCCGAGTAAGTTGATTTTGATGGTGCGATATTATTGGGGGTAGGAAAAGCTTTTATTATCAATAAGAGTGAAGAAAATATTTAGGCAAACTTAAATTAAAATTAAAAATATATGAAAATATGTAAAGATATAGGAATATAGTTAAGAAATGCAAAAATGTTATTATCGTTTAAATATACCTAACTAATATACCAAAAATGTAAGAAAGTTACAGTCGAGTGTGCTCGACTGTGAGATACCCGCTACCCATTTTTAATAAGGACAAAATATTGCGGTATATTTTCAAAATATACCCGAAAATACAGTAAAATACTAAAAATATACCAAATGGTATGTTTGTATATATCGATACAGCACACCATTTCACCATGCGATCAGATTAAAAATTAATCGAAGTTATTAAAGAAATACTTTGTATGGGCCAAAACGCCTATTACTAGGGGTCTGAGTTGCTTTGGCCGATAATCTGGGACATTGTGCCGTCTAGGATATATTTTGAATGGTTTACTATATCGATATACCAAATATACCATTTGGTATATTTTTAGTATTTTGCGGTATATTTGGTATATTTTGAAAATGATACGCAATATTTTGCTTTATTAAAAATGGGTAGCGGGTATCTCACAGTCGAGTACACTCGACTGTAGCTTTCTTACTTGTTTGTAAGAGCGAAATGCTTTTATATTGTATTTGTAAAATAGAAAGAATATAATTAGTCTTGTTTATATATTTATTTAATAAATGAAAATTTTAATTATTAGGCTATTCGTTTTATTTCGATTTACGTGAGCGGAGGTGGGCGTGGCAAAATCAGCTTGCGACAACTACAAATGTAAACGAAGAGAAATTTTAGCTCCAATTTTTATAGTCTCTGAAATTTGTTTGTTCATGAGGACTTTGCCGTTGACGGAGTTCAAGAATATACTCATATATATTTTTTACTATTCCTGTTGGCACACAGTTATAATTACCTTCTACCTTCTATCTATAGCGGGTATAAAAAAAACCAGCAACAACAATAAGTATTCGATCACAATGCAGGATATGAGATTCGCATTAGAATTATAAAGGGATATTCGCCATGACAGAGACACGACAATAGGATCGCTGAAAGTGTGTGTGTTCATGAGTGTATTTGTGTTTATGTCACATCACCTAAACAAATAGTTCGCTCGAGAGAACGCGATCAATGAGAGAATCTATCTTATGTTGCCGCTCTCCCTCTCACTCTTTATTATTTATCTGTCTCTCTGCTGTTTGGTTTCCTGTTTTTCATGTTTTTTAACTCTTTAGTGCAACTGCAGCGAAATAAAAAAAATGAGGTAGAGTCTGGAGTCTGAAGTCTGAAGTCTAGAGACCTTGCTCGACATCTGGCAATTGCTGTATGCCAATTCGACACCATAGAGGGCACCACATAAGCGACGATGGAGGCGTGCCAGTGACCTGATTAACATAAAAATAAAACTTTAATGGAAAAAGGGGAAAACTGCCCGCAGTTTTGTTTTTGTTCATTTTGCTTTGTACATTTAAAGTTCAGTTGTTGCTTCTAGAATATTTAAGCCTTTGGCATACATACGCACACACACTCACACACAAACACACATAGAGCAAGCGAGGGAAACCAGAGACTTTTGGTATATAAGACAACGACTGCGATTCGCCTACAAACGCAATGGAAATTCGAGTGGGAAAACGAGGAAAGCGTCGCCCACATACAACAAGTGAAACTGCGAGACGATGGCGACGATGGTGACGGCAAAAAAGGCAGACAGGGCCGGGCGGGGGTAGGGTGAAGAGGCAAAGGGGGGGAGACTCTGACTGAGGGAGCACAAAGTTAGTTTGGCTTTTTTGGCTGACAAGAGACAAGGAAAGGAGCTAGGGGTAAGGGGTAGGGAGGAGAGCAGCCACAGTTGGCAAGGACGAAGCTCGTTTAGAGCAAGCGGAAATTGTCACCAAAAAACAGAGACAAAATACACACACTTACATACATCGCAGAACACATACATAGATATATATGTATATTGATGTGACAGGACAACGGACAACACTTTCGCCTGCTGTGCGGGGAGGTGGAAAAAGAACAGAGTGGTGGCCGGGGGAGGGAGTGGGGAAAGTTACTGCCTCATAATGAAGGCAGCTAATACATCTTGTTGATGTTGCGGGAACCCGCTGAACATAAAGAAGCGCCAGCAGACATGTCTATTTGGGATACTATCGATTTTGTCGTCCACCCACCAACACCAATCCTTGTGTCCTCGAGCCCAGACAACACAGTCTGCATAGCTGCCGGATGCGGCATTGGCCTCCAAGCTATGTCTTCCCTTCTCGGCATTTAAATGCAACAATTGGCATTTCATTTTCATCTGTTTGCCATTTAAAGTCACAATCGACGATTAACTAATGTTAAGCATATGAAAATATTGTATAATAAATTAAGAAAGCTACAGTCGAGTGTGCTCGACCGTAAGATACCTGCTATTAATATATCGGAAAAGTATTAAAATATACCAGAGGCTTTACCTTGTATATTAATATACATAGTACTAAATATACCATATACCACAAATTATACCACATTGTCTGCCAAAGCAGTTAAGACCCGTATTTTGTCCCTACAAAAGTATTTCTTAAATAATTTCTCCAATTTATATCTAAACGTAACCAAATTTTCAGGAATCTTTAATACTAAATTGTATAATAAATAAGAAAGTCGAGTGTGCACGACCGTGAGATACCAGCTATTAATATACCGAAAAAATAATAAAATATACCAGAGGCTTTACTTGGTATATTAATATAGTACTAAATATACCATAGAGCATAAAATATACTACATTGTCAGCCAAAGCAATTAAGACCCGTATTTTGTTCATACAAAAGTATTTCTTAAATAACGTCTCCAATTTTTATCTAAACGTAACCGAAATTTCAGGAATATTTAATACTGTAGTTAATAGAGACAGGCCTCATATTGAAATCCTTCTGCCACGGATACATAGCTTCCTTAATGCCAGCTCTAGCAATTTTGTAGGACATTATAATGAGAACCCAACAACTTTTTAATTGCGTTAAATTTCTTAAGAAAAAATGGTTTAAATCTAAGTTATTTCACTTGCTTCCATAATACATAGAAAGTTAGTTGAAACCAAAACTGTCTCTTTATACATTTAAGAAATTTTAATTATTAGAAATTCATTTAAAGGAATGATGATTGATCGCATCTTGATCCCAGTATAAAAACTAATCAATATTGTATTTGATAATAAATGCATTTTGTTTATTTATTATAGCAAACTATGAATTGTATTTCTTTTAACCAATTGTTTATTTGCGTGTGCATGAAAATAAATTAAATTTTCTAACAAAAATTTAAAAGTTGACCTTGTGCTGGCGCTGAAGCTGTCACTCTGGGTCATTTACTCGATTTGCTGTTTAATCGATTTCTTTGTAAACTCGAAACCAATGTCAACAGCCTTCAGACGCGCACAGAGGCAGACTGAGATACAGATACAGATACTGATACAAATACAAACACAGATGGAGAGACACAGACATGCAGATACAGATACAGATACAGATACACAAATAAGCAAATTCAAGTGGCTGCCAAATAAAAAGGAAGCTAAAGAAATTTTTGTTTTTTAGAACTCGAAGCGAGAAAACATTTACACACTTAAACGATGCAAAAGCATTTGAGCAATTGGCATGGAGCAAGGGAAAATAAGGGAAAACGAAGAAAAACTAAGAAATTTGTAGTGCAAAGAGTGGCGTCAAAGGATGCAAAAGTGGACGACAAAAGGAGCGGAAAAAGGGAAGAGAGAAGACAACGCTGGAGTTACACTGACAACACAACGATGTTGCCTCAAATTTGCTGCCTGGCGCTTAGGTAAATAAGCAACAGTTGTATATACATACATATACACACATAGTTTTGTTGTTGTGCAAATGTATCCGAGGGATACACTTGTGAGATGGGTGTCCTTGCTGCCATTGCTTCTGCTTGTGCCCCATTGAACCCTGCCCCCAGTCTAGGCTCCTCTTTCTTGCCCCTTACTGTTACATGTGGCACATTTAAAGTTGCGTCTGCTCTCAATTTAAAGGCATTTTCATTGATTTTCCACCATCCAAACTGTGTTCCATTCACTGTTGAACTTTCAACATGCAACGTTTGGGCGTAGTTATTGCTTTTTATTGCAGCTCAGCAAATACTTGCCTCCATATTTATGTGGCGTTACATTTTGTAATTCGAATTCATAAACAATATCATCATAAATCCTCCTCTCCTCTCTGCCTCCTCTCACCCCAAAGACCTCGGAATTTCGACTCGTGCCGACCATATGTTAGCTCATCATTCAGAAATGATCCATTAACGAACCAAAACAGATGTGATTTACACCGAACTCTTAATTTACTAGCTATTGTGGCAACTGCAGATCTATGCAGAGTTTAAGGCGGAGGCAAGCTTCACTCGTTAGAAATTATGAAAAATTCAAGTTTAGGAACTAAATGTGAGGAAATGTCGATAAACGCACAGCTAACTCTTACATTAAAAAACATTTAACATTTATCTCAAATGTTCAACAAAAAAAAATGTAATTTTATTTCTTTTTAGTTTTGAAGATCGCACATTATTTTTAATCTGAAATATGATATTATATGACATATAGTGATGTTATGATTTAGAGCTGATAAACCGATTTCAGGTCGTACATTTTATTATAATGTTATTCTTTCATGATATAATGAAATAATAAATCTATTAAAAAGACTCTTCTTAAGCTCAAAAGTTAAGCAGGTCTTGTATGAATCTGATTCGATAGGCGCAAAGTCTTCGAAATATTTGATAATGTTGGAATAAATCACTGGTCAGTCAAATTAAGAACCCATTTGAATAATGGGAGCCGAGTACTCTTTGGGATCGTCGGTCTACACATGGGAAAATCAAAGACCCTTAACAATGCTCTGAGCGAGTCTGAGGTACGTACTTTTAACGAGTCGAGTGTGCACTTTCGGTCTTTTTTATTTATTTATTTTCAATTCTATTTGGTATTATACATTTATTTAGTGGAAACAAACGTGATACTTAATATACCCGAAGCCCTCGAGCCGAGCGACGTGTATTTCGATTTTTATGATGCTCGTAGTTGATGTGAAGTTTATCGTTCGACTTGAATGTGTGTGGGAGGTACTCTTAACGATCTTTGTCATTTAAATAAATACATTTTATGTGAATCGGGCACAAAAAAATAAAATTAAAATTAAACCTATGTCTAATGAGTCAACGAGTACGAACGAGATTTCCATTTAGGATCCAAATGCGTGACTCAAAGAGGAGAGTTGAATCAGAAAGCAGCCAGGGAAACGTTTAAGAAAGAAAACTAAGTAGGAGAGAGAGAAAACATCGGCAATGAACATTCGACAATTGTTTTTGTCCAATAAAAAGTTTCAAGATGCGAAACTATGAATAATTATTCTTCTGACATTACTTTTATGAGGGTTGATATTCCTTTGAATCCATCGACTTCCTTTTCGAGTATTGCTCGGCTTCTTTATTGTCCAGTCCGTATGATCCCACCGACATCTTGCAGTATGTTGAACCAACTCACGTTCTGCAAGATGATTATAAACGTTGTTCCTCATTGGATGGGTTCGTTTTTTTTTTTGTGGGATTTGGGGAATAGGGAATGGGGAATGGGTTAGGGACTGAACATTTGTCGCATTTACCTTAAAATGTATATAATAATTTATTCCGACTTTAATTATGCTTTGTTGATCGTGTTCTGGTCGGCTTCGCTTTGACTTTGATTTCCCGATGACCTGAGAAATGTTGCCTAGGTTTTTCTTTTCGTTTATTTATTTATTTTTTTTTGTCTGATCGTTTTTCTATATGCTTTTTTTATGAATGTAGAGACAAATCGGCGTCATCAAAATTTTGAAAACGGGTTTCGATTTGCATACAAATTCCACTTGCTGTCTCTCGACCCACGTCGAGAATATGGCGATGGAGGAATTGGAAGCGGTTCTCGATGATAAACGACATTATGTCTGGGAAACTTTTGGTGGCCATAGACTTTGTGTCTCTGCTGGAAGAGAGATGCTGCACCTTTCTCTCTCTCTCTCTTTCTGATAGGGAAAAGGCACTCGACTCTGAAAATCTACAGTGCAACCATGTTGAAGACGCGGCTAATTTGACACGGATGGAGAAATGAGTGCGAGGAAGAGGGGAGAGGAGAGGGTTTGGTATTATTTGATGCTTATGAAGGGTCGCGGCTCAGTTACGGGGTTGTTATTGCTACCGCTGTTGTTGTTGTTGTTGTCCTCTTTGTTGGTGTTTGTTATCATTTCATTTCATTTTTTATTCATCCATGAATCCATTTTGAATTTGTTGCTATTCGTTGTTGTTGTTGTTGTTCTATTAGGCTTTTTAGTAATTCATAAGCACACGCAGCGGGCAGATGTTCCACACGAGTTCTTTCAGATTATATGGGCAGCGACTGCAAAAGGGTTGCACTCGCATTACGAGATACAGATACAGATACAAATGCAGATGCAGATACATAAACATATGTAGCAAGAGGATACATACGCATGTATCTGCAAATGAAATGCAATTGGTGGCCATGCAAGTTGCCACTTAACGGTTGCCTGCTGCCGGTGGCATGCATAATTCATGCCACAAACTCCATCGGTATGGCTATTAACAGCTATTCGGCAATCTCGCCCCGTCTTGCAATTGAATGATCGATCATTGGATTGAAGATGCTTTAATACGAATTACAATTTATGTGCAATATATTCAAGTTTTGGATAAATTAAATGCAAATTATACAAATCTAATGTGTGTTTCTTGTGTATTTCCTTCTTCTGTTACTTTTTGTAGTCCCTAGAATTTAACTCTAAGTTGCAAATTAAATAAATAAATAATTATGAAGAGCGGCATTTTTTATTAAAGCTTAAAACATTTCAAAAACATTTTCTTTTAAATTCTATTTTGAAGTAAAATGATAAAGCGCAAAATTCAGAAACTTTTAAAGTCTATTTAAATTTCAGAAAAATTTGTAACCTTCAAAATATTCTATTAAATTTCTTTATTACATAAATTTAATACTTTTATTACCAAAACCAAATGCAGACAGTAGAGTTATAAGTTACAAATTGAAATAAATAAAAAATGTATTTTAAATTATTAAGAATAGCAGAGCTTTTATTTATGTTGAAAAAAAATCATTTTTTTTTTCTTATATTTTTTAGTTATTATTTAATTTGATAAAACCTTAATACAGAATAATTTTTTTATTTTTTAAGGCAGTGAAAAGTACGCAAAATTGGGATTACCTTTAAAGAAATCAATTCTATTTTAGAAAAACTAAAACTTTCATAATTTAAATTTAAATTATGCATCGTCTTAAAAACAAATAGTCATCTTGATGTACATTTCAGAAAATAATTTTAATGAATATAATTCTTTGAAATACTGAGAATATATTTCGAATTGATGTATAATCGTTAATTCCTTTTAAAGTTCATTTTCTTAATATGATGAGTTCTATCAAGTTTCTCCTAAGTTTTTTTTAAATCTATGTAACTTATTAAAGATTTTTTAAATGTATACATATAAAAACTTTTAATTATCTAATATTTATTTAAGTTTTTTATTTCCGAACTGATTCAACTGACGATTGAATTTTACTGTAAAAATATTCACAAGAAAAATCTGTGCAAATGAAGTTATTCCGACGGCATTTTGAATCGCAATGCTGCAAAAGGACCAAACAGCAAAGAAAACCAAGAGGCGAAGGCAACAACACGACGCGTCGTACATAAAGGAAATATGGATAAATAAAGAAACTTACATGCTCTCACACTCTCAAACACTCATACATAGCATAACACACACACATACACACACACAATGAAGGATAAATATGATTGAGCGCAGCCAACGAGGAGCATAAAGTAAGATAAAAATGCGAGCAGCGCTGCCAACGTTTCTTGCTGCCGTTTGTTGTTGTTGCTGTCGCTATGCTCCGCCTAAAGTTGTCATAATTTGCTTTTGCATTGCGTTTTATTTATTTGTCGACGGCCCAACGACGACGACGGCGACGACGACGACAACGCCGACAATGACGCTGCGCAAATAAAAATCGTTTGC
Organism: Drosophila albomicans; assembly: GCF_009650485.2. NCBI lineage: Eukaryota > Metazoa > Arthropoda > Insecta > Diptera > Drosophilidae > Drosophila > Drosophila albomicans. Next base: position 3,068,292 of record NC_047628.2, on the reverse strand, counting down.
TGCGCTCTGACCGAAGATGACGTTGCCTTCTGTCGGACAGTTTCTCGTTTTCTGCTTCTTGCGGTATCGATTTGTGCGCTGTCGGCCCTTTCAGAGAGCGCTCGTCAGCCGACAAAACGCGAGACTATGCGAGAGAGAGAGAGAGAGGGAGAGCAATTGTGAGAGCCACTACAAATACATCCACATTCGCGCTCTTCGCGAGTCTGTTTTTGATTTATGGCACACACACACACACACGCGCATTACACATATACTTGCCCGTAAACTTGAGACTTATCATAAATGGCCGCAGTGCGTGTGTTAGAGTAGTACAGCTAGTGGTGCGCCAGCTTAACAGCGACAATAAATGTTAGGCACCTAACATAACAGTGTGACAACAGTCTTATACGCCAAGTTCCCCTGCTGTTAGTTGGGCCAAGTTGAGTTTCGAAAATGTTGCACGCACTTTAGAGTGGCTCTCTCGCTCTTTCTCTCTTGCGCCGCTGCGCAGCTAATGTTGCTGTCGTTGTTGTTGTTATTGGTGTTGTTGGTCGCTTAAGCTTTTGCAATGCAGAACGAAACGAACACGAAGCGAATATGCTGCTGCCCCCAAACAATGATAGCGACACTTCGATTCGCTGCTGCTGTCGCTGCTGCCGTTGCTGCTTCTGCTGCTGCTGTTGCTGCTGCTGCTGCTGCCTGATGGTGCTGCTGCGTTGTCTCGTTGTGTGCCGTTTCTTGCTCGTTAAATCCATAAAGGACATTCTCTGCTTCGGCTCCAGTCACGGCCAACGCCACGGCCAACGGCAACGGCAACGGCAAAAGCAGCAACAGCAATAGCAACAGCGGCAGCAACAGCGACAGCGCAAGTTGCCAGTTCAGCGACAGCGTCAGTTCAGCCAGCCAGCGAGGCAGGCAGCAGCAGCAGAAGCAGCCGCCACTTCTTGGCTTTGCTTTGGTCAGCCGCCTCAAAGCCGCCAGTTGCAGGTTGTTACTTGCCACTTGCCGCTTGCCAGTGGCCAGTTTATAGCTAATTTGCCATTCACATTAACAGCAGCAACAACAACAACTAAACGGCAGCCAATTATTATTGCCAAAATTTTTGACAGTCGCCGCTGCAAAGCCAGTGGCCAGCTAACGGTTTTTACTACCGCTGCCGTCGTCATCGCCGCCGCCTCCGCCGCCGCCGTCGTCGTCATCGTCGTTGTCGCCGCAACTCACGCACAATACTCGCCTCGCTTTTTTTTTCTCCCGCATCATCTCCAGCGTTAAGTGCGTGCGTGTGTGTGTGTGAGTGTGTGTGCTGCCGTGCGTGTGTGTGTGTGGAGTGGGACACAGCGTGAGTGTGAGTGCGAAGAGTGCGGCGTGCGGGAGCGTGGTAGAGAAGGAGGAGGAGAAGGAGGAGGAGGGGGAAGCAGTACGAGGAAGTTTTTGTGGTCGCGCGTGTTTAATTAATCATAAAAAATGCAAAAAGCATAAAACTCATACGACACAACGCGAAAAATGCAAATGGAAACAAATACAACAACAACAATAATAACAACAACAACAACAACAACAACAGCGACAGCAATAGTCGACACTCTCTCGAAACAAAGGCAAAAACAATTGAAATATGTGCAATAAACGCGATGAAGGTGAAGTGAACTAAAGACAACAAGACAACCAAAACAACAAAAGAATCAAAATCGAAATCGAAATTGAAATTGAAATCGTTCGCAGGATTCACCGAAAACACAAACTATTTTTTGCTGCCGTCGGCGAAATCGAAATTTCGCATCGAACACGTAACAAAGCAAACCAAAAAAAAGTGAGCTCAATAAATCCCACAAAAGCGGATAGGCGATAAAGAAGAAAGCAAAAACCAATTTGGAAACAAGTGAGCCCAACAGAAGAGAGAACAACAACAACTCATTTACAGTTATAATCAAAGTGAGTATCGAGTATATTTCTATAAATTATTAACAACTTTTCTCGAGAAGGGAGAAAATCACCATCATCCCAATATGTTAAAATACTAAAAATTGCTTGAATATTTTGATATATAAGAAATAATTGTCAGGAGAACAGCAGAAGAATTTATTAAAAACATATTAATCATTCCTCATAATTGCATGATTACCTCAAAAAGTAATAAATTATTAACAATGTTAAAAATAAAAGGCAAAACATTACAATGGAAGTGCATTAAATTATTTTCCGATAAACTTATAGTTACACTCTACTAAGAGTCTTCATTTAATATTTAATTCATCAATATTGCTTGTTTAAAATAAGAAGTTCTTACAACTTTCCATCGAAAATATTTTGTACCTTCTTTTACTTTTCTTCGATCTAAACATTTTCAAGAATCGTTAGTATTAAATATTTATCACAACTGTTTTTCACTTTAATATTACTAAATAATATTTTACAATTATAAGAAAAATTTAATTGAATTCACAATTTCGGAAGACTTTAATGCCTAAAGAGCACAAATAAACCTAAAGTTTATTTAAATTATATGATTACCATAAACTAAACTAAATTGAAGTTGTGAAATATTCCGCAAAGTTTTCACAATAGAATCTTATCTAAAAATTAATCGACTTTCTTGCTTTATATATATATTTAAATATAATTATATATAATTTTATATAATTTTGTAAAGCTGTCTTAAGTTCCATTATCTATTGATAATAAAAAAAAAACTCCCACAATTTCATAATAAATTCAGCTACCAAACAGACTTTCAACATCTTAAATATATATGCTTATATCCAAAATTTAAGATGTAGAATATATCTACTATATTTAAGATATTGAATGTTTGGTTGACAGCTGAAAATCACATCTCGTTAGATTGCTTGTGTCAAAGCCAAACTTGTGTCGGACCAAATATAATTGATTAACTTGATTCTCTCATCGAATCGAAATTGTCTGGATAAACCTTTAAAACGTAACCTTCACTTAAGGCATCAGCTTTCTTAGTTTGATGTTCATCTGATGTAATTGCCGCTTCAATATCTTGAATATCTTCTAAATGATTTGCAGTTCCATGAGTTAATGAAGTGCAAGAATCAAAATGCTGCTGATGTGTGTGTGAGTGTGTGTGTGTGTATGTGTTTGAGGCTCAGTTGTTGCCTGAGTGGCGATTATTTAAAATTGACACTTTATGCGAGGACATGCAACCGAAGCAACATCAGCAGCAGCAGCAACAGAATGTTGCATGTCGGGCTTATGTCAAAGTTAACATAAATACAACTATTTTGTGCCTCAGCAGCGTGGCAAGAGATCGGCGGGGGCAGAAGAGGGATTATTGAGGTCTTGACATGGGCACGAGATGCTGTTCCAAGTGTGTGTGCATATATTTGTGTGTGTGTGTGTGTGTTTGTGTGTGAGGTGCAACAACAACAACTTGAACAGAGCAAACAGACGCATGTTGTGAGAGTAAAATTAGCACAGCAACAATGTGTGTGGGTGGGGAGGCGGTGGGGCGTAGGTTAAACGAAAAGATGACAGGTGTCAGGTTCGAGTCGAGTGTGTATCTTGTATCTTGTAGATACACACTGCAGTCAAATGTCAGCAACAGATTGAGATTGAAATGATGAGCTTAATTTTCAATCAAGCAAATCAACTGCAACTACAACCAACTTTTTGAGATACATTGCTCAAGTAAAAGATACAAATGCATTTCGTGCCCCTTTGCCCCTCCCCTATGTAGCATCGCCTAGCGCCTAATGCATTTATTGCCTTAATTAATTTATGAGTCGCGCGATTTCATCTTAACGAAGAGCGCCAACAAAAATGTATCTTGTATCTCAGCGTGCACATTGACATCCCCATGATCATGATCATGATCACGAACATTTTTATCATTCGCATGATGATCTGCTTTCTCGCTGACGGACAATAAATTCATTTACTTTTCGTCGTTTATAAAATTCGAAATGTTTCATGCGCCAGACAATTTTTCATTTTTTTTTTCATTTCATTTCCCTTTTTTTGCTGCTGCCCTCTCTCCCATCCCCCATCATCATTTATTTGTATTTTATTTTCGCTCATTTTTATTGTATATTTATTTTCATTTTAATAAATTCAACACAAAGACAAAGAGGGGGAAAGCAGCGACACAAACAGCCAAAGGAGGGAGGAAAATATTTTTTTGTTATGACAGAAATGTGCGCGTCTATAGAAAAAGTGTCTACACTTTCGACTGTATCTACATTTCGCCAGGCAATTTTTGTTGTCAACTTTTGCCTCGTAAATTTTCATCATTTTCATTTCGAGTTTCCCCATCCACACACATACACACACACACACACACACACACAGAAACACACACACGACGCGCTGTCCAAATATTTGCCAAAAGCCAAAAATATTGTATTATGCTCTGCGATATATTTTTCTACTTTTTCGTTTTTTTCTTCCTATTTGTAATGTGGCCACGTTGAATTTTTCTGCACGCCAAAAATATGCCAACAGATCAGCGCACGCCTCATGCGAATCTATCAGTACTCAAAAGCGGATAGACAGATATTTATTTGTGAATGCATCTGTATCGCGGCTGTTTATTAGAATGCTTGCAACGCTTCAGATTCACATACATTTAATATCTCGTTCATTTTCTATGCGTCTATGTTCAAAAACTTTACAACACTGCAATTTTTATCGTATTCGAAGTTCTGTTTATCTATATTGTAGATAAAGTCAATTTTCATTATTTAAAATATACTCCATAAATTATTTAATAATTCAATTCAACCAAATATTTCTGAAAACATCATCAATGATTGAATTTTGCAACGAAAAATGGTTCATACTATGATCAAAGAAATTTTCTTAAATCCCCATTATTACAATCTAATTCAATTAAGAAATCTACAGTTGAGCTTGTCTGCTACTTATTTTAAAAAAATTTAAAACATTGCAGTATTCTTAAAAGATACCATATGAATATACCAAGAATATAAAAAAACCATACTGAAGACTATATTTGGTATATTGATATAGTACTTCATTCAAAATATAGAGTATAAAATATACCAGCCAAAACAATGAAATCTCTTTTGCAGTAGACGTTTTTTGCCATACAAAAGTATTTTCTAAATAATTGCAACTTTTATTTCAGATCGCAATCAAATTTTCAGGAATCATAAATATTGCAGTTATAGTCTCTTCATTTCTACTTTTTCTTCTTCAAATCCTTAAAATTAGTTTTGTTATTCGATAATTTTGGAATTTTGGGGCGTGCAAAATTTGAAAACAAACTTGAATAATAATAATAAATACCAACCACTGATCAAGAATATATATACTTCGTCGAAGATGCCTACTTCTCTCTGTTAAATACATTTCCTGCAGTTACAAAGTTATAATACCCTTCTACACCATGGGTAGCAGGTAGACCCTATAAAGTTTATATATTCTTGATCAGCATCAATAGCCGAGACGATCTAGCCATGTCCGTCTGTCTGTCTGTCCGTCTGTCCGTATGAAACACTGGATCTTAGAGACTATAAGAAATAGATCTATAATTTTTTTCGACAGCATTTGTTACGTCTGCACGCAGATTAAGTTTGTTTCAAATTTTTGCCACGCCTACTTTCGCCCCCGCAAATCAAAAAAAAAAACGAATAACAAGCGTAACTTTAAAGCTAGAGCTGCAAATTGTGTATAAAATAATAACAATAGTATTTATGATTTCTGAAAATTTGGTTGCGATCAGATCAAAATTGTCGAGGTTATTAAAGAAATACTTTTGTATGGGCCTACTTACTAGGGGTCTTAGTTGCTTTGGCTGACAATCTATTATATTGTGCCGTCTATGGTATATTTTGAATACGGTACTATATCGATATACCAAATATACCATTTTGTATATTTTTGGTATTGTGTAGTATTTTGGTATATTTTGAAAATAATACCACAATATTTTGCTTTAATTCAAAATGGGTAGCGGGTATCTCACAGTCGAGCACACTCGACTGTAACTTTCTTACTTGTTTTTACTATAAAATACAGCAAGCGAAATATAATTAAATGATCACTTCCAAGATTGTATTTGTGAAACTTATAGCAAAGTCATCTATGAATATGAGACAGATCTTACACATCGGTATATAATTAATTGTTGAACACAATATGAGTTTTTAACAGAAACGAAGGCAGAAAAAGCACAATGAAAATGCGAAAATATTAAAAATGATGCAAACGTTTATCGAAAGTGGCTAAAACAAGAGGACAGAAATGTGTTTGTTTGTATGCGTGTGCACAAGCTATAAACATTTATGCCCAGAAGGTGCAGGGGAAGAGGGGTTAGGATTGACTGCATGTGTGTGAATGTCTGTATGTGTGTGTGTGAGTGTGTGGAGAGTACTTTGCATAGATTGTCCACTTTAGATTAAGCCATGAATAATTTATGTGCGTCTCTTATGATTTTAATTGTTTGCAATGGCAGCTTAACAACTCTTCCTTCAACTCCCCGCCTCTCCCCTGCCCACTTCGCGTCACAATTTCCCCTCCAAAGTTCTTTCTCTGTCACACACACACTCACAGTGCATAAGTAACTGGCCTTTATTATTCCTTTAGTGAAGAAAAAACATAAAAACGAAAGCAGAGCAGAGCAGGAGAAAAACAAAATAGCGCCCAAAAGCAAATGCAAAACAATACAAATTCATCTACAAGGCACAAGGCTGAGAGTGTGTGTGTGTGTGCTCTCCGTGGATCCCCTCTTTCCTTTGGTCACTTGGCATTGGTCTGCTTTATCCACTTCTGCTTCTTTTCCGTTCTCTGTTGCTTTGGCTTGTCCTGCCTTGTGTGCTCTCCCTTTCTCACGACCTATCGACTTTGCTCTTCTTCTCTTTCTCCTGCTCTTCGGTCAGCTGACACGCAGACATTTGCATTTAACACACACACACGCACACATTTAAACACAAACGGGCGTCGTCCATTTCATGTACTGTGTGTGTGGCGCCTGCTTCGCTTCGTCTCCCCCCCACCCCGTCCGATAGCCTTTCTGGTCAACAGCCACCCGCGGCGTCTGCAGCTCAACTGGTTGCCCGGTCTCCACTCCCCCTCCATCTCTCTGTCACTCTCCCTCTCTGCCCGTCTTTAAAGCGAGCCCTTTCCGGCTGCTTTTGGACTGCAACTCGAAGTCATCGTCGTTGTAGTCTTTGTTGTTGTTGTTGTCGTATCGTCGTTCGTTCCATTTCGTTTCTTTCTCAAAAATTATATGAAAATTATACCAATTCAACTCATAAAATTTTTTCAGCTTAATAAATTTGCAGACATTTTGTTCGGCATGGATCCGGTTCCAGCTCCATCTCCATCTCCAGCTCCCATTCGAATTCGAATTCTCATTCCCATTACAATTCCCATTCCCATTTTCATTTCCATTCCCATGCTCAGTTCAGTTCCAGTTGAAGTGCTAACGCCTGAGCCTTCATTGGCTGCCTCTTCTCTTTGGCATTTTAAATACTGCAACTGATTTTAACCACGACTACACTTTTGCCCTTCTTCGTTCACACTACTGCAATGTGCTTGTATTTTTTCACTACATACACGTATTAAATGAAGCTCATAAATTTTGACGCAATCCATTCTTATTTTTCCTCCCTCATTTTTGTCCTTATTTTCTTAATGTTCGGCAAACAGAAAATACTTATGTTATGCTGCTTTTCGATTGATGAAAATCAGAATGAATGAAGGAAAATTCTCACTAAAGCTTAGTTATTTATTACTCTAGTAACAAGAAAAAGAAACATATTCTCGTTTTACATAAGAAATAAATAATTAAAAGTATTTAGCTGATTTTCCTATTTAGGTGTACTTTTTTGTAAACTATAAATCAGATATTAATAATAAATAAAAGTGATTTTCCAAAATTATAAAAGTTTTATATTTTTAAAGTCACTTTTATTTATTCCAATAATAAGAATTAGTACGTATTACTTGCGTGAGATCGAAAAATACTTAATACTTATTGGTTAGCTAGTGCTATAGAAATATGCAATGTTAATGAATCAAATGATGAACAATAGTTATTGGCTGACAATTGTGTTCAGAATTGAAATTCAAACAGATCCAGGCAAGGCAGTGATCTGTCGATCGATTTGAAGAACAACAGATCTCAATCAATATATCTACGAGCATAGCAATCATTTAATCAATTGTTTATTTTACCGCCACGTTGCGGGCAAATCATTCATTCAGTCAAATTTCTAGCCGGATATACTTGTATCTTGCCCCAACTGGGTGCAAGTGGAGCTATTTATGTGTCCATGTGCGTTTCTGTGTGCGTGTGTGCCATCAATCAATCAAGCAAATTGCATAGAATTTTGATCTGTATCCGCTGTGGATAAAACCAATTTTCGATAGAATGATTGACGCTTTGTTGTATATCTCAGATACAATATTTATCCGGACGAGTAACTGAAACCCGAAGAAGAAAGATTTAAAGTTCCTTTCAAGTTGAACGCCAGCACGCGGACCACCTGCTGACAGGAAGCTCTATCTTGAAAAAATCGGCCGGAATGACAAAGGAAATAAAAACATACTGTGCACTCGTTGTGGAATTCGAAGTAGATTTCGATTCAGATTTCAGATTCGGATTCCATTGGAAAAAGTGCCAAAGAAACCTAAAGTTGAAGCAATTGCATAAGTTTTATGTTTTTGGCTGTGCGTAAATCGCTCAAGAAATCAGCTCAAGTGGAATAAGTTGTGGCTACTGGCATTACTTGTATTCGGTCAACACCTTCAAGGCGTCCTAAGCAAGCACTCGGGCATCTTGACTCCCAACCACCCACAAGTTTCCACAATCTCAGTCGCAATGTGAGATTCCCTTTCCTGCCTCATTCAGCTATGGGAAAAGCGCGTCGACTACTGCATTAAACAAATTGATTTCGGATGAGCCCATTGATAGAAATACTATACGATGTGTGTGCGCCGATGATTTCGAGTGCGGCCTGTCCCAATCGATATGGATAGGAGTAAAGTATAGTATCTTATGTATAGTACACTGGTCTGTATCTGTATGATTTCTCTAAGAATGGGACTAGAGTCTGCTGAGTGGGGAGTGTGTGCGTGTGTGTGTTTACCTTTGCCAATAAATTCACTTAATTGCCGGGAAATAATCATAAAGCAATCGGCCGTAATGTGAATGCTACTTGGTCTCGTTCTCGTACAGCAAACTCCAATCTTAGCACACGTTCGCATCGATTATTGTGAAATATTCTGCCCAATTTCGTATTAAAATTACGAATCTTTCTTATGGTTATCCGAGTGTATACCACGGCGAAGGCTAACTCACGAATGCATCGGAATTATGGGGAAATCGATTTCTGACTAAAATTTATGTTCTCTTCGCCAACTTATTTTTGATTTTCTCTTTTTTTGCTCACAATACGAAATCACATAGTGGAAATGAATTAGGAAATGAATTAAGATGACTACCAAAATATAATGGGATAATCGAACTCCTACATTTCCTACATTTTTCTATATTTTCCTATATTATCAGCTTATATAGATTTAATACCTCATAATGAAGTATTTCGATTGCAAGTGAGTGAGAGCTCGACTGCTAAGACAAGGTTCGATTCGTAGAATAGTATTTAGAACCCCCTCATTCTAATCATTTTACAGCTATTGAAACTAGTATGCTTCTCTTAAAGAGTAATTTCTCTTAAATTATAATTAACAAAATAAATACATACAAGATTGATAAAGAGGCAGTAACATTAAAGTCTGAACGTTTAGATCTTAGTCAATAATATGAAAATCTAAAAACAGTTTAAATCAAAAATTTCCCCAATAATCATTATGGAGTATTAAAAAATTAAATTAAAGTAAAAACGAAATGCTTGTGTTGTAAGTTATATAATGATTTAAGCGAATCGAATGTATCTACAAAGTTTACCTACAAAATAATTTGTATATTTTTATGTCGTAACATAGTTCTTATCAGAACTGAAGCCCAGCACTGAGTATGTTGTATTCGGTCATTTAATTTTTTAACTATTAAAACACAGTAAGCGTTTAATTGCATTTATAAACTCTTTCGATATTTAACTAAAGAAATTCATAAGTAAGTAGGACAATGTACTCGATTCGTTATTTGGCGCCGTTCTGTTCGCGTGTTCTAGTTCCACAGCTGAGTCGCTGTTTGGGTGCGAGAAGTTCCAGTTCCTCCTTGGCCAATAACTCAGCCAAGTTATTTACGTTTGGCAATATCGGTTATAGTGGCACAAATCCCAATGCGAGGAGAAACTTTATCACACGATAATGTGAGTCTTTGCATACAGTTCAATTGATTCATTTCAATGGTTGTGGAGTGTCAGAGTGGACAGTAGGCAATATAGGGTGGGTAGTATTTCCGTGTGTTACGCGGTAACCATATCGCAATCAGTTCTATAGATATCGTCCTATTCCTAGATGGGATTGCGACGTGTCGCGTAGAGACAGTTGGAAATTGTCAACAAGTAAATTAGCCATAGCCGGAATCGAAATCGAATGGGACCAAAGCAAAGTTATGCTGAGTGATTCCAAGTAATATATCAATAAATTATCCAACTCCAACACCAACTCCAAGCTCAAGCTGAATCTGAAGCCTCATGCAAAACGCGTAACGAGCTTCGACCAGTTCAATAATCCCCCTTGGATGAGGAAAGTCCAAAAAACATTTATCCGATACCTCCGATGCGATGTCGATGGTGATGGTGATGACGATTGTGATTGCGATACCGATATATAGTTTTTATTCTAAATAGATATTGCACATGTGGCGGGTGGTTCGATGGCTCGTTCTGTAGGCCAAAATTAAGTTATACGCCCCTAATAATATGCAATGCGTTCATTTATTCATCGCCTTTAAGTTGCGACACCACAAGCTATTCATATATTCAAAAATTTATCATAAAGTCTGACCGGGTCGGACCCTTCTTACGCGACCGGCTCGTTATAGGAATCTAAAGCGGAAAGCTCAGTTTCTTATTCTCTTACGTTTGCTGTTGCTCAATCCGAAATCTTCTTTTGATCTATCCACAGCGCCCATGACCAGCAGCAGCAGAAGAGCCGGAGCCACAGCTAAACTAAATATCAGATTATAGCCGACAATCGGAATCTCTTCCAGCTGCTCTTGTTAGGCGGAGCAGTCGGGGAAGAGGCGATCCTAGGCATAATGTGTTCAATATTTCGTAATCGCATCAATTACCGGGGCACAGGTACACGCAGTACAACATCTGCTGGTAGTGGCAGCTCGACAGGTGCCGGAGCTGTTTCTGGAGCAGGAGTTGGGGATAGAGATAATCTGCTGGCCAAGGAACTCAATGCCGACAGCAACAACAACGGCAGTATAGCGGATGAGGTGCCACAACTTCATCCGAATGCAGGAACAGATGGAGAACTACCAATGGAAGTATCGGTGGAAACATCCTTGCCATCGTTGAATGAAGACCAGCAGCCGGAGAACAGCAATGAGGCTTTGGATCTTTCCGTAATCTCTGGCAGTCGATTGCCCACATCGGGGCACGTCGCACTTGAAGCTTTACAACATACCAAAGTGGCGGTGGCGCAGTTCGCCGCAACGGCGCTAGCAGGAGCAGCCGATCCCAGCGATCTGGCCATGGTACAGTCGACGATCTTCAATGTGCAGCGCCAACATCTGATGCAACTGCAGCTCATCCAGCATCTACAGAGTCAATTGAAGAGGGCCGGAGGCGTGGTCGCTGCTCTCAGCAGGCAGGGGCGGAACGATGAAGAGCGCGACGACGTGGAAGAGGAGGAAGATGCGGAAGTGGAGGCGGAAGCGGAGGTTGAGGAACAGAAGGTGCGAGAGACCGAGCAGGAATATCTGGTCAAGGGAAAGCCAAGGATGAATGGTGAAGTGCTCGAGGATGACCACGTGCGGCTTAAGGAGAGTTTAAAGACTGATGGGCATAACTTGACCTTGGAAATGGCAATCGAGTGCAATAAGGAAAGTGAAGGCGAACGGGAAAGAGAGCGAGAAAGAGAGCACATCAAGCGGGAGGATGAGCGCGAGATTGAGGCGGAAGTCGAACCCGAGACGGAGAATGAGTATCAACCGCTAATGTGCGATATCAGCTCCAGTCTGGCATCGAGTATTATCACCAACCACGACCCGCCGCCAGCGCCCAATGAGCCCAACTGCCTGGAGATGCTGCAACGCCGCACGGAGGAGGTATTGGATTCCGCATCGCAGAGCCTTCATGCTGCACAAATGCAAGAGGAGTACTCGGAATATGCCTCGAAAGAAGCACAGAGTCGCGGAGAGATCTTTAAGCATCGCTGTAAGTATTGCGGCAAGATCTTTGGCAGCTACTCAGCCCTGCAGATCCATCTGCGTTCCCACACCGGTGAACGACCCTTCCACTGCAACGTGTGTGGCAGCAAGTTCACAACTAAAGGTAATCTTAAAGTCCACTACCAGCGTCACACTCAGATCTTTCCTCCCATGATGCTGCCGCCTGTAGTAAATGGAGGGGCCATAGCAGGCGCAGGAGGAGGATCATCCTCGGGAAGTGCAGAACAATTTGCCGCTCTGACGCCAATTCGGTTACCCTTTGTGCCACCCGCGCCTCTTGCACCGCCACCACCACCTAGCAGAGATCCTTGTGCCCAGGAGCAGCAGCAAGCGCAGTCAATACAGCAGATTCATCAACAGCAAGAGCAACAAATGCTTCCGCAGGCAGAGGATCTCAGTAAGTCGATTCGGGAGAAGTCTCAATCGCCCCTTGAACGTGCACAGACACCAACACCAAGTCCCATCCTACCTCCCATTCCTGTCATAACACCAAGCAAATCCGTGTCCGATCGTAATAGATGCCAGAGCGTAGTTCCAATGGATCCCTCACCTGAGAAACAAGAAAAGGAGAAGCCCAAAGATAGTCCCAAGCCAAGTCAAACGACACCCCGTCGGAATGGCAGTGTGCGAAAGCGACAGACAAGCAATGCAGGCAGTCCGCCAGGCGAGGATAGAGCGGCAGAGCATGCTGAGCATTTGCACATTGCCAAGCTCGTGCGTCGCTCCTCCGCTAGCAGGGATGGCTCATTGGGTCTGCCTGCCGGAACGGGGGCCGGAGAGTATTCACTGGCGCAGATGGAACGCATCATAGACAAGTCATGGGAGGATCTAATTGAGATAGACAAGACATCGGAGACGTCGAAGCTTCAGCAGCTGGTGGACAATATTGAGAACAAGTTGACGGATCCTAATCAGTGTATCTTCTGCCAAAAGGTTATGTCTTGCCGCAGCTCCCTTCAGATGCATATTAGAACCCACACAGGTGAAAGACCCTTTCGATGCAAGATTTGTGGACGTGCCTTTGCCACCAAAGGCAATCTGAAGGCACACATGAGCATACACAAAATCAAACCGCCCATGCGTAGTCAGTTCAAATGTCCTGTGTGCCATCAGAAGTTCTCCAATGGCATCATTCTTCAGCAGCACATTCGCATCCACACTATGGATGATGGTAGCGCTGTGCAAGGTCAAGGGCAGAGCCAGAGTCTAGGAGCTGGCGATATCGAACGTCTGGGCATTGAGGATCAGAACTCAAACAAGTCATTGGGTACTTCAGACACCCTGGACTTCTCCACCACTATCTCTGATCACTCAGGACAACGTTCCGAGTCGTCGCAGGGCGGCGACTTCGATGAGTTCATGACCATGGACAGCACAGACGATTCGCGTGACAATTCGAGTGCCACAACAATCACCACAACGCCTCTGGACAGAGAAAGAGAAAGAGATCGAGACAGACGACCCACTGCTCATGATTGCTGTGATGAACGTTCCAGATCCGATTTGGAGGGTGGTGGACGCGAAAGTACCAACGGTACCGAACTGCCTCCCATGGATCTCTCATCTCCATCGTCGGCAGCTGCGGCAGCGGCCCGTCTCTTTGGCGTAAACAACGGTGGAGCGGTGTTACCCATGCACGGCATGCCCCTGCTACCCCCAAATCTGCTGTTGATGGCCGCAGCTCGCGAGGAGATGCACGCCCTAGGACAGGCACATGCCAAGTTTCCGCTGTTGCCCTTCGGACCGCTCGGATTTATGGGTAAGTCGACTACCGATTGCTGAATGCAGGCTGACGAGTATCGTCTGACAGTGCGCAAGATGACAAAGCTGCTTTGTCTGCCACCTTTGACCTCATTGCGACGATTTACGCAGCGACAGAAGCGAAAGGGGAAGCTCGATAAATCTGCGCACTTGGCGCGACATAACTCAATTGGACCAAGACAAAAGCCGCCCATCTCCCATCCCTCTATCTCCCCATCATCAGCGCGTCTGCCTATGCCAAAATTCCGCAATTTATTTATAAACTTTTCGCGCATTTTCAATTCCAATACATCACGATCGGTTAGTAGCCTAGTGCGAAGAAGAAGTAAGAGAGATGGGTATGGGAGGATGGGGATGGGTCCCTCAATGAATTACGTTCTGTTGTGAGATCGCAACGTCATTATGTCACAACATTTTACTCTGATGGAAATTTATTATATCGAAGTTTCGATTTCGATTTCCCATTGTCGCGTCCGCACGTGTTCTTGTGAGTAATCATCTGTTTCCCGTTTGCCCCTTTCCCCTTTTCATTCACCCGCGAATTTAGGTCTGCAACCGCCCCCCAATGTGTGCAACTTGTGCTTCAAGATGCTACCCAGTCTCCCCGCCTTGGAGGCCCATCTGCAATGCGAACATGCCAAAGAAGTTACAATTCTCTCGGTCCGCACCCACACTAACGAAGCGACGTCACCACACGCAGCCAAGGTAAGCAATAGTAATACAACAAACTTCGGTCTTTAGAAAATATTTACTTATGCATAAATATAACATTCTTTTTTATGGAATTTTGTATACATATTAGGAAATTTATTTATTTTCTTTTAAAAGATTTTAAAAGTTCCATCCAAATATAATAGAATATTTACAAACAGCGTTGGCTTGAAATATGATTTTGTGCAATATAAATAAATCATGGAACGATTATAAGTTATTATCTTTTAAGTCTTCAATATTAAACGAAACTTGCTAATTTGCAATAATACAAAAATATGTTTTGAAAATAAACGAGTGCTTAAAAAAAAGATGGTTAGTAGCAGCAAACACATTCGTGTCGTAGATTACTTATGTAAATGATTTGGATTTATATTTAGTATTTTCTTTTTTATTATTTTTTATATAAATATGTAAGACTAAAGGTTTTACTAGTAGCTGCTCATCCGTTCGCCTGGTGAAGCATCCTCTCCATCGCCACCTTCCTTAAATGATGTGAACTAATGCCAGATGTGATGAGGCAAAGGCTAAGCAAGTTGTGTAGATTGCTTGGCCTTGGCTGAGCATCATTAATTAAATTGTTATGGCCTGAAGTGCTCTGAGAAGTTGTCGGGAATGAACGGCCCTATATGGAGTGCAGCTGGAGCTGGCAAGTAAGCTCCTGTTTAGGCCAAACAAATTATGAGCTTATTATTAATTGTTCATTTCTCACTAGACAGAGAGGGAGAGGTAGAGAGAGTGTGAGGTCAAGAAAGCGGGGAAGAGAGAAGTAAGCATTATTATAAGGAAATTGTGGCGAGTTGCATAGTTTGCCTTAATTGTTGCCGTTCCGCTTGACGGTTGCAGTAAAGAGGCTGCCAGTTGCTAGCTTCAGATTGATTCTCTTAAAGCAAAAGCGCTTGGATTACATCGCACAACAATGCCAATTATTTATTAAAGTGCGTTCGTCTTCGAGCTTGATATTAGGAATGCCACTACTGCCAGTGGGGCGAGGGGAAACGGAGGGCGGGGAGTGCCTGTCTACCCATAATTTAAGTACAAATGCGAGTATTAATATTTAAGAATGTCTAGCACAATCGTCGCATCATCATGTTTTGTTGCTGTTTCTGGTTTGTGGTTCTGTCGCACAATGCGGTATAGTGTCTATGACTAATGACATCGTTCATTATATTTTACATTCTTGGAGTATTTCCAAAATTCTGAGTGCATAAAATGTAAGGCACGATAAAGAATTGAAGTTATTTTAAAAGGGCCTATTTAATTTATCGATTAAATGCCAAGTAGTATTTTTGTTCTACCTTATTCAGATTGTTGACTTAAATCTGATAAGAAATATTTTCGCATTATTGCAAGATTATTTCATTTAATTGAATTACTACGTTTTCATTGGGCCCCTTTGCTTGCTGAACCGCTGCTGGTTTATTCTTTGGCCAAATTGCATTGTGCTATGTAAATGTCATAACATTTTCAGGCTGTAATCAGCCCTGGCATCCCCGGCGACAGTATGTTCTCGAAATATGTTCGCTCTACACATCACTGATGGTCTCCACCACACATGGCACACTGGAAGCGGCTAAGTAGGGGATGCAGCAGGGCGGCGGGGCAGCACTGGGCGTCATCTTTTGCAATAGAAATTCCTAAGTGATTCAAATATTGTAAGTAATTACGAGAATACATTATGATGATGCAAAATTTACGAGTTGGTATCTTATATGTACCAGACCAGACCAGCAACAGAACCAGATGGATGGCCATGGCAACGCCTCGTTCCGCATGCCGCACGCCTCGGGCCTGGTCTCCTCTTTGAGTGAGAGAGGGGCAGGATCGGGGCATTGTGTGTGCCGGATCGGTGGCGGTGTGTGCGATGCATTCAATGCAAATAAATTATGTTACGCTTTATGCAAAATTATTTAATCTTTTGTTTGTCGCGAGGCCCAAGTGGCATGTGGCAAGTGGCAAGTGCGGCATGCAGACAAGCTGATGTCTGTGGGGCAAGTCTGCTGCTCACTCGCTCGTCGAGTCCCCAATTGTTTTGCCATAAAAATATGAGTTGAGACCCGACCGTCGAGGCGGCTTTGTCTGTGCGAGAGATAATTAGTTGGCATAGAAAAATTGTAAATTATGTTCAAAAATAAGAAATAAGATAATTAAGAGGCGCGTCTGGGCCAAACTCTTTCTCCTGAATGGAGTGGGGGACAATGGAGAGTCGGTTGGAGCGATATTAACGCCACATTAACTGGCAAATGCTAAGAAATTAGCGCCCCTTCTGATCGGATCAACCAACAATTTCAGCTCTCTCTCAATCCAAATCTGTTTGCCAAGAAGTCAAAGCCGCCATCGACGCCGACACCAACGCCGACGCCGACTGTGACTCCAACTCCAAATCCGATGCAGGAGCTGATGCTGGCGCCGGCGGAGTCAGTGGCAACTAATGCGGCGTCCATCAAAGAAGATCCCGACTCCCAGCAGCTGCTGGCCGATGAGGCTGGTTGCGAGGGGAGTGCTGCAGCTGCTGTCACGTGCAACAACAATCCTACAACAACGAACAACAGTAGCGCGGGCTTTCAGCAGGAGAGTGCAGCCGATGCGGAGCAGTCCCTGATGAAGATGCAGCTGCGTAAGTATCCCTCAATATCCATCATACGCACCATGAGGCCACCCTCAGCTCATCCCCCGCTCACCACGCAGATGCTCATCGCTTTCCAGCTAGTCCGCTGGACTTTCAGCAGGCCTTGATGTCAGCCGGGCCGCCCAGCTCCAGCCTCGATCCGCCAATAAACAATAAGCACTTCTGCCACGTTTGCCGGCGCAACTTTAGCTCCAGTTCCGCGCTCCAGATCCACATGCGAACCCACACCGGAGACAAGCCCTTTCAATGCAATGTGTGCCAGAAGGCTTTCACTACCAAGGGTAACCTCAAGGTGGGCAACAGCAAGTCCTCTTGTCTGCGGAATTTTCGCTATTCTCTCCTTGGACTCTTTGCTCTTGTCTCTCCTTTTTTGTAGGTTCATATGGGCACGCACATGTGGACCAATCCAACATCGCGTCGTGGTCGTCGCATGTCCTTGGAGCTGCCTATGCGACCTGGACCTGGAACTGGTCCTGGTTCTACTGGAGCCCATGGAACAGCCACTGCCGAGCAGGAATTTATGCAGCGTCGACCTGAACTATTCTTTCCCTATTTGCCACCATTTTTCAACGGAATGCCCCCCAAGGTAAGTCCCATCAATACCATCTCTCTCATTCTCCTTATAGCTTTTGCGAGCGTTTCATTTAACGTTGACGTTGACAAAGTTCACTTAGCTTCTTAAATTGTTTTCCCTAGTGCTCAAGTAATAATAATCACTCTGATCAATTTCGGAGTCTTCATTTAGCCTCTTTTATCTTAATTTCAATTTAATGCCGTTAAGCTATATATAGGTATTCTAAATCACGCATTCCCTAAAATTTTTTAATATTTGCACCTTTCTTAGCCTGGTGAACTAAGTCCTGGTGCCTTTGGAAACATACCGCCTCCGCATTTTGCCAACGGTGCAAAGTATCCATATCCACCGGGTCTGCTGAGTTTTCCAGGCTTTCTAGGTGCAGGCCAGCATCCTCATTCGCATCCCCATCCATACGCCATGGATCGAAGGAGTACCAGCAAGTCGCCAACATCGGAGCCCGCACAGAGTCCATCGTCCCGTGAGGATGAAGGATCGCTGGGCAGCAATATCTGGCATCCCTTGAGTAGCATCAAGCTAGAGAACAATCAAAATGAGAGTACTGGCAACCAAAGCGAACTCGATCAAGATCGGGAACAGGAGGACAATGGAGATGGCGATGGAGTAGAAACTGGAGTTAGAGATGTCGATGAGGATGCAGATGTTGATCCGGAGGCGGGCGTTACAGAGCTTTCAGATCTAATGGCTAGGTCGGAGAAGTAGCCGATGATGAATGATGAATTTGGCCGATTGAAACACACATGGTTTTTGTGGACTACATATCTTGAGCATAAAACTACGCTAAGCTTGATTTAGCACACACACACAGACATAGTCACACCCCCACACACACAAACACACCTACACAAACACTAGCATATATACGCGGTATATACGATATATATTAGTATATGGGATATATCATCTGTGTCTATATAAATATAGTACGAGTAATTGATAGCGATCTTGAAGGCATTTAAATGCATTAAGTCTAGCGATAAGTTGTATAAATTGCGGAGCATGAGCACAGTAAGCGAGAGCGATGGTGGTAGTGTTATCGATAGCGATCGAAATCGATAGCATTTCCAGCATTGATTCTTGACAGCTTTCACACACAATTAACTAATTTTATGGCTACACATAACGATAAACATAATGAATATAAACATATACTTACAAAAGTAGATCACCTTATGTAAACTGTGGTAGTTGCATATAAAAAGTGAAATCTAAAGTCGCAAATGGATATCGAAATCGATCACAAAATTGTCAACGATATCGAAAATCGAATGATCAAAAATAAAGCCGACGTGCAAGTTGCAAAACATTTAATTGATGTGTTTTATTTTCCGGAAGTGGGTTGTATCCACATCCCCTCCTTTCAACTTTTTCAGCGCTTTCTGCAGATTCCGTTATGACGCCAATAAATTTATGCAAATTGACAGCTCTTGGTTGTACATTTTTCCCAAATGTACATTCCAGAAGCGTGTGTTGTGCCACGCTTATCCCATTTATCATACTTACCCTCCTTCCTCCTCCACCAAGACATTTCTCAATCGCCACATAGTACCAACAATTCGAAATTGGAAACAGCCGAACATAACATATGTTGCCTCCGACGTTTTATTAACCAGCTTAAAATACTTAAAACAGTGCATTTGATTATTAATTTTTGCTTAAGATTTTTATTCATTTTATAAATAGTATGTGAATTATCATTTTTTAGTAGTGGGCAATATTCCACACTGATGAAATTTTGCAATCAAGGAGCAAGGAGGGATACGTATGTATATGGTAATATAGTTGATATTGTTAACAACTTTAAATGGATCTTAGTATTCTTATTCTGCTGGATATTTAATCAGTACTGAGTTAAAGTACTCCGGTACCTTTGTACCGGAGAATGCAATGAAATCTGTTGAAATAAACGTTAATTAATTTGGAGTTATGGACTAGTTTATTATACGAATGTTTTGTCTCCGACAAAGACAGAACATTTGTGAATTTCCATTTTCCACAATGTTGCGATTTTCCATAGAAATTTTCCTCATTTCATGGGCGCACATATTTCATATGCGGCTTTTTCCACGGGCCGTAAAGTGTCAGACTGGCAGGGAGCAGAACTATAGAACTATTAACAGGCTGCCCCCAGACCAGAATGCGAGCCATTAAATGCCTTGCGATGCGGAAAAAGGAGAGTGGAGTATGGAAGGAGGGGTGTGAGATGGCTAAGGAGTTGCTGCTGCGTCTGTTTCCAAAGTTGCTAACGAATCTGGCCTCCTGCGTGGCAATGAGAGATGAGAAATTGTGCCATGTCTGGGGCGCAGACAGGCGGCGATTTCAAGATCAAGATTCTAAACAGACAGCCATGTTGCCATGCTTATAATTACCATATGTGGCATACCCAAGGAATTATATGTGCTTGAGGTTGTTGTCAATTCGGGACATACTTTCTCTGCCGGCTAGTTATTCGCTAATGAAATTATGAGCAGGATATTCTCTAGTCTAGCATTCCGATTATGCTTATTTGTCAGCTATGTTATTCATAAGCTCATTTCCCCAGTATTTCTAGTTCCGCCAGATGATTCGGCAAGTGGCCCAACAACCAAGAACGAGTAGTATTCATATTTATGTTGCGTGCAATTTGTTTGATCTCAATGCGCAATTTAGTTTTGTCTGCATAAGAGGAATTATGAAAGACGTTGGCGAATGGCAAATGCCAAATGAATGATCACAATCGGAATGCGAAGGGAAACTTATTCGTTTGATGGATCGCTGGTAGCTTTGAAGTGTGTCTAATTGAGTGCGGGAGCAAGTGTGTTGTGTTGCTTGCTGGCGCTAGGAGCAACTGTTTGAAGTGGGTGAAGTGGGTGCAGTCAGTACTGTTGGACCCCATAGACTCTGTGGTTTTATCGTTACACCTTTTGTAATGGGAATGGGAATGGAAATTTGAAATTGAAATGGAAATAACACTGGAAATCGCAATGGAAATCGAAACGGAATTGAAGAGGAATCGGGCTGTAGGCCGATGGCGCAACATGCGGCCATCGTGTAGCGCGTTTTATGGCACCCACAAATTCCGTACTAATTGTTGCACTGGGAACTGGTTTACAGCTTGTGGCAGCCACAGCCACAGCAGCAGCAGCAGCGGCAGCCGCATCGCCAATCGGCAATCGCCCATTGCCACGGCCATATCCATATTGCAAGATCGCCAAGTGTTGTTGCCTACAGCTTGCCCCATGCTGCGAGTTCGAGTAGTTTGCTTCAATTTTGCCTCAATTATTTCGCTTGTTTGTTTATGGTGGAATCTTTAATCTATGCGCTGGTGTCGCTTGCAACCTTGACGACGACGCCGTTGATGTTGTTGCTGCAACTACTCGGCTCTAACTACTTGCAGCTTCAGCTTTAGCTCCTGCAGTTTTACCGCATGCGTGGCCACGATCTAGACAAGCGCCCAACGATCGACAGCCCAACGAATTGAGGCACCGAGAGGCCGCTCCAACCTTATGCTGTTGCATACTCGGTGTGATCTTTGAATCGTTGGATCTTTCTCGTCTGGTCTCGTCTGGAGTAGGCTGCAAGTGTCTCTTTTATTCATTGTTGTTCAACCAACTTTTTAACTTAAGAACAATAATTTTATTAATAGAAGAATAACGTTCAATACTTGATTACGAACCATAAGTATTGTTGAAACGTCTTAACGTTTATTTACATACATTTGATAAACAACAAAATAATTAATTTAACTATGAAATTATTTCTCTCACTCTCGCTCTCTGTCTCTCTCTCTCTGTCTCTCTTTTCAGTTCTCTACTCCTACTCAATCGCAAGGTCACGCAAACATTGATTAGGCGAGCGATCGCACAACATGCGAATAAGTTTTGGCTTATTGTAAAAGTGCACGTGACTACAGCATCTTTAGCTGGCTCGCTCCTTCCTTGCCGCCCCAGGCCTATCCTGGGACAAAACGAGTTAGTTGTCCGCTTTTGTCTTTGCAGCGATTGGCAAATGCATTTTGTTGCAAGCATGCGAGCAGTTAGCTTAAAGCGGAAGCGATAACGTCTAACAAATTAAGCCATGTCCAGCCGTTGACTCTCCACAAAGACTTTATTAGTTGCGGCTGAATTTGCTATGGGATCAGGGGAACGAAGAAAGGATATCGATTGAACTTGTAAATAAATAAATGCTGAGTGCGCATAAAACTCCATTGCGATATCATATTCCAATCAGCCAGAGAACATAAAGCCAACTGGCATTAATAAAGGTCAGACTTAAGGTGAAATGGATTGGGTGGGGCTGACTTAGATTTGGGTTGGCTTCTCTCAGCGCTCCGCGCTCCGTTCTCCATGCTGGGGTTTGTCCAACGCGCATTATTGCTCGAATATTACAAAAAATATTTCCTTTCGCTTTGGTTCGCTTCACTGCGATTCTCGTTTGGGATTTGGGCAAGAATCGTGTCCCCGAAGCGTTTTCATATTCCATGCGAAGGGCTGAAGGGTGAAGCGCGAAGGGATGAGTTTTATGACATTGCCTGACAAGTTTATGCGACCTGAGTTGCGCTGCTGCCCCAGCATCGTCATAAACACAACCTGCAACAAAAGCCAGCTATCTTCAAGGTGTCTATGCCCAGTAGCCTAGAAGTTTGTGTGTGCAGCATTTAATGGCAATAATAAAGTGGCATAACATTCAACACTTTGTCAGTGGCTGACTCGCTGTCTGGCCGCATTTATCATACGTCCCGTCGACCCTCCGAGTCGACGAACTATTTTGACAAGTTATCAAAATGAAATGCAGCCAACAAGTTGCCAGGCTGGCGGCAACTCGCGTCTTTCTCGCCTCTCACCGCAACAACTTCAGCATTAGACGTCGAGCTGCGGCAGCCAGACAGTCCGCATTCTGCCTCCCATTCCTTCATACCCACTCCTATTCCCCAAACTTCTGCTGTCATAATCTAAACGAGTTGTACCCCAAGTGCTCTCCACTTTCAGCTCTTGGCACTCGACACTCAAGACTCCATGCTCGATGCTCAGTGTTCTGGGCTCTGTGCGCGTTGTTCGAGGCAGACGACAAGTGTATTTATGTTATGATTTGAATACCGCTAATGACAGCCTGCCTACCACATTGGGTGGCACAATACAGTCCAGATATCGAGCAATGTCTGTTGTGGATGGTGGCAAGGAGCACAGCATAATTTCCAATTTCAGCGCCTTCATCAATCCGCCTCGCGTTCTTGTAGGTATTTTCACACCTTTTGAACTCATCATTTTCCGGTAAATTAAATTGATTTCTCCATCGTTTCTCGCATCGAAATTCCTCTGATACGGCACATCCAATGGCATCATCATCATCAGCATCATCATTACATATCATAGTTTACATCGTCTCTCTCTTTCTCTCTCTCCCTCTTCTCTCAATAGATGGAATATGTAGGAAGGGACTTTATGCATTTAATGCGATAACCCCAGCTCCGATGTGGTTAAATATAGACGAAAAATGTTTATGGGCAATGCATTGTGGTGTTCGGGAAGAACCAGAAGAAAGGTCTCTCTCCCATTTAGGGAAATGTGAATGTTCAGACGTCTATTCAATTTAATTCACTTGAGTTATCGTATATACAAATTCGATGTGATATCTTACAAAAGGGATTTTTAAAATATTCTTATGAGTTCCGAGTTGAGCAAATGTTGATTCTTAAAATTCTAAATTGGTAAAAGTCTAGCTAATCAACAGATAAATGGGGAAGTTGTTTACATCGACTGAACTATTTAAAAAAGTAATTATTTTATTATTTTTAACTACCCAGCTTGCATTTGTAATATTTTAAAATGCGTTATTAATCTTTTTCTTTCTATTCGAAGAAGTCTCTTAAGATATCTTTAAAATGCGGTGGCACTGACAAGCAATGTTTGCATGCATACGAGTATATTTCAATGGGCTTGTGGCATAACCAGTTGCTACCACTGCAACCTGCCCCAATGGGCATTGAAGGGGAGCAACAGTGAGGCTGCTGACTGCAAGGCCGCCAACAAAATGATTTGTTTGGAGTTTGATAAGCGGATGAGAATGTCGTCAGCATCATCGGAGTATCTCAGCATCTGAGCATCGACAGCGGCAGTAGCAACAACAATAACTAAATGACTTTTGTTGCATGCGAAGAAGGATGAGGATGCAGCTGATGCTGTAGTTGATGCTGTAGCTGAGCTGATGCTGCTGCCGATGGTAATGCTGGAGTTGCTGCAACTGCTGAAGTTGGATGACAATTCATGTTGCTGTCGACGACAACGACGAGTGATCCACATCCACTTGCAATCGGCGCAATCAATACTTTGTTAGTTTTGAGCAACATGTTGCTGCGGTGCACACGCTGTAGTTGTTGATGTTGTTGTTGTTGTTGTTGCGCTGTTGTTACTGTTGCTGGCGATGCTTGGTATGCAAAAAGGCAACTGTTGTTATCTTCATGACAATCATTGGCTTGGCTCATCCGTGTGCCACAATTGCTCGTTCGTTTTTGCGCTTGATTGTCTTCAACTCTTCCCCTCCGTCCGTCATCGAATGCGACCTCAACCCACGACGATGATGAGGATGATGACGATGAGAACGATGGCATGAAATGGCGACCGATGACGGGGATGTCGCTGATATGGCCGCGCTCTGCTCGTCGCCGTCGCCGTCGCCGTTGCCGTTGCAGTTGTCAATGTCGATGTTGCTGCTGATGTGGATGTCGATGTCGAAGTCCATGTTGATGATTATTGTAGTTCAATATTTGCCTTATGGAAGGCGGCCTCAACTGTGGCCAACTGTCGCCAGCTTTGGGGATGGCTAAAGAGAGTTCGCTCGCTTCTTGGCCATTTTTTGTTGCATGGACTGCGAAGTTTCTTTTTATACTTTTTGCTTGGCCTGGCATCGTTGCCAGTTGCCAGTCGCAAGTTGCAAGTTGCAAGTTGTCAGTTGCATTCACATCAAATTAAATTGTATTTTGCAAAATAAATGAAATTAAAAGGAATGACAACGGCGAATGAGTTGAGAGAGATGAGAGCCGAGCAATGGCGACAAGTGGAGCGAACCGGACTCCAGAGCAGCTCTCGAGGTAGACTCCGATTTGGTTTCCTCTTCTCACAAGTTCATATCGAATTTATGTTTCTTGTTTCATTGTCTTTTTTCCCTTGTCTTCTTTGCTGCTTTTGCCATTCGCATGTCCGCTCATTCGTCTGTGACCCGACAAGTATATAACTATAACAGATCTCAGCCTTTGGCTCACAGTGTGTGTGTGTGTGTGTGTCTGAGTGTGTAGTCTTCGAATATGACTGTGTGAGTGTGAGTACTCCTTTTATAGATGGCGACTCTTATTTTGCTTTCAGTTGCAGTTGGAGTTGCACTTGCAATGCCAATTGAGTTGTACATTTTGGTCGCAAATTGTCGCAGTCGCAGTTGCCCCTCTCGAATCACCTGCTAAACGGAGGGATTTACTTGTGCGTATTATTGATGAGATCTCGACAAATGAGTCCTTAAGCTAATCCCTATTAAAAACAGGAAATATTCAACTATATTTGTACACATTATATATATAAAATCATTATCAATATGAATATGTTTATTCATACGATATTATTCAAAGAACTTATTATTTTTACAGTACTTAATATTCCGGATCTCTAGAATTATCACCCAAGTAATGATGAATCGAGATGATTCATTGATTATTGATGATGAGTTGAGTTCACTGAAAAAACAGACCAAGTTCTAAAATCAAGACCATGTGTTTTCAAAATTAGGATCTTGAAATAAGACCATTTTAAAAATAAATTTTATACCTTAGAACATTAGTCTACAAATGCCAACTTTTCAAGGTGAGATCGAATGTTTTAGATTTAAGTTACAAATTCTGTAATTGAAATTCCAATGCATAATGTTTTCATCAAGATTTGAATGTTTTTGTTCACAGCTCAGTTAGTCGAGCTGTCGCAAACCGTTCGCAAATGCACTTTATAAGAAGAGGTCCTGGGCTGCGCGAATCGATAATAAGTATTTCATAAGTAAATAGATCAACATGGTTGAGTAGTAAAAATTCTTCATATATAAGTGGTAAAAAAAATAAATAAATGAATACAAAAACAATATTAATTAGTAATTGTCTACAATAAAAGTGTTAGCAATTATATACACATATATGTATATGATTTAGTATATATTTTAACATTGACCTTAGCTATAGAAAACGAAATTAAAAATATCTTTTCGATAAATAAACTTTGTCCAATACTCTCAAAATTCTATTTAAATTTTATGAGAAGAGCAAGTTTGAGTGACTCTTGAATGTTGAATGCTGAATACTAATTTGATTCGAAATTATTCATATTTACAGTGAGTCGGTTAACCGAGAAGCAAATGGACAAAATGGACGCGGCTGAAGCCAATTACATTTTCGGTCATTTATTATTTGTGGCTCCGCCAGACTCTGCCAGACTCCTCCCACTCCTTCTCCTCCGCATTCTCATGCTCCCCTATTCCTTCGTTTAGTTCACAAAATGTGCACTGCACAGCAATTAAAATAATAATTACATTTCTAATGTATGTACTCGCAACTGCAATTTGTGAGTATGAAAGTGAGCCCAGCTCATCCAATCAGGTCCAGCTACGGTGGAGCTGCAGCCATAGAATGGCATAAATATTAATGACGTCGTCGAACCCGCATCTACATGAGGTAGACACAGAGAGGGGGCGTGGTTGTGTGTAGCAGAAAGAGGAAGAGGAGTTAGTGGGGCCTAAAAAGGAAATAAATGTGCGTAACGCTAAATGTTTGCATTTAACACACACTCTGAAAGGCACAGAGGAATAGTAGGTAGAGAAAGAGAGTCAGAGAGAGAGAGAGAAAGATAGAGAGAGAGAGAGTGAAAGAGCATCAACTGTGGACACTTTTGCAGTCTCTGTGGTCAACTGTTCATATTTACATTCTAAATAAATAATATTCTAATTTGACAAAGTAAACGGCACTTTTAATAAATTGTTAGTTGACCACTGTTAGTTTAAGCATTAATTCCTAACAACGACTAGCCTCATAGTTCATTTGAGTTGAGCCAATTACAAATAACATTACGATTAAAGGGATTCAAATAATTTAATTGCAAATGTATTTGCTGAGCGAGAAAACGAATGAAATGTCTCACCTGTCCTTACGCTTTCCTGTGGATGACCCTCGACACTATTTTAGATTGTCATCAATAATAATAGAGTCTAAGTTTATTCAGCTCTCAATAATTCACTCCCAAATAAAGCAAAATAATCGACAATCTTCCTTAATTATTTTATTTTTATTATTTCCTTCTATTAAGTCATTAAAGTTTTTACCATATGTAGATTGGCTACCCCATTCGAAAATATTGATGCTGTACCTTTAAGGGATGTGCACGTATTTTGCTGGGGTCGGATGCGGTCGCCAATGCGTTGGTTGAATGAAAACAGAAGCCACCAGCACCACAGCGGTGGCTTTGCATTCTAGTCGCAAATTGACAATTGCCCGTTATCAGCTTAGGGGATGTGCAACGAGAGAGGACAGCGAAAGAGATGAAAATACTGCAGCAGCAAATGGAGCAAGTGAGAATTAGAGTCGAGTGTGCTCCACTATAACATACCTGTTATTCATATACATATTTCCTAAATTACAAACAATTCAATGTGGTCAAGGGGAATATTAACAAAATTCTTAAAATACTTGAAACTGTTATTATCAGTTATATTTTAATATGTATCTGATTATTATAAAAACGTAGGGTATTTTGTATACATCAATATAAAACATTTCCCATAAAGTAAATATGAATATTTTTGGTAACAGTCAACAGACGAGACGATATGAAGACCTAAATTTTAGAGTCTTTCGCATTAGAGACACTAGAGTTTGTCGCTAAACTCGTGAATACAATTTTAATTTTGATTGTGATTTATTTTAAAAATTAGTGTCATATGCAGCATCAGAGCCTGAATTGCTTTTTTGATTTTTACATCTGGTATATTTCGTACTCAATGGTATTTTTAATGCGGTATTTTTAATGCAATGGACTATCTTGATATACATTTTCGTATATTTATGTTGTTAAACTCAATCGGCATTCTCATTAATCTGTAAAACTCTTTTTTATTTGACTAACGGGTATAACTTCAGGAGCCAATAACAAGGGATAGAGACAGAGTAATGATGCTGGACTCAGTGCGGGCATTATGATTATGCCCGAATGTGTTCCTGCGTCAGTCTCTTTCTCTCTTGCTTAGCTGCCTCTGCAGTACAATGTCTAGATGCCCAGGCTGGGGATTATGGCAGCTGAGATAGAATAAGGGGAACCCAACACATCCTAACAGAAACACAAGAGAACAGTGGAGGCTTGACATAACATTTCATATGCTACATCTGGGCTTCAATAGGGAAAGGGCAGGAGAAATGTAGCAGTGCGGGGACAACAACAGAACGGACGCGTCGGTGCAACCGCGAACCACGGAGATTGGCGAAGCTTGTCAGAGGGGTACAGGAGCAATTTGCATTTTGAGCATCGCACGGGATTGGTTATTAGCGATATTTATGCTTATCAGAGCCTGTAAGTGTGAGCCCCCTTAGTCCCTCCTTCGCTCGGTTCAAAAAAGGGTCTATTGTTTGCAGTCTCATATGTCGTGGGATTGAAGAGATATTAAAATGAATATTTTGCGGATAACATGAAATGGAAATTACGTTGCGAGTTTGTCGTTTGTCGCCATCCCTTTGTGATGGCCGCCAGTTTAGCTCCCGACCTCCAGTCTCCAGCTGCAGCCCCATCTTTGCACTCAACTCCAACCTCAGCCTGATGCTCAGGCTCATAGTCAGCCTCAGCATCGGAGGCAGAAGCATTGCGATAACAATGAGAACGAGGTGGATGACGACCACAATGATGACGATGGCGGCATCGAGCAACAACAGAGAGTTGCAATACCATCAGGGTCGCAGAAAGGGTACACGGCACAAGAGCAGCGAAAGAGGCAAAAACTGAGGCAGAGGCTGAGGCTGAGGCTGACGCAGCACCAAGTGGCATGCTCCATCGGCTTCCATTTGACGCTATCATGTAATATGCTTAGGCTGCGAGTGGCGACTGCCGACTGGCGACTGGCAAACGACGCACACAACAGAAGCAGAAGCACTTCCAGCTTCCAGCGGCATCTCTGTAGATTTCCATATTAATAAATGGCCACGGCTGCTGCACGAGAGGAGTATGAGGGGAATTCCAGGGTCGAGTTATTTATTGGCAGGCATGCTCTCAATAAAATTATGGTTCATGCAGATTATGCGAGTGCAGAAACTTGTTTGCCCAGAAGATGCAGTAAGCGCGGTCGCGGGTTGTGGGGAAACTCGGAGTAACAACCAAGATTATTGTGGCCATGTTGTGTTCCGCTGAGTGTGTTGAGACTGTAGATGCAGATGACGATCCGGGGGAAGGGGCAAGGGTGATGTGGCGGCAGTGACTAGCCAACAGTATTTAAAGTGGATTTATCAAAATGGAGCGAGTCTTGGCAACATTTTTGAATGTACCACGCAAGTGAGAGGATTGAAATGAATCTTAACAGATGGAAATGTATGAACATCATTGAAGAATTATTAAATTAATAAACAAATATATCAAATATTTAGTATCAGCTAATTAACTTTAAGCCCAATTTTGAAAACTGGTTTTGGCTTCCGTTTATGTGTTTAGCTGGCATATCTTTTGACATCACCTGAGAGCCGAACTTAAACAACATATGAAGAAACTGTGAGAATATATATGTAGCACTGCCATCGCCAGAAAAAAAAGGTGCAATCTGAATGTTCACGTACTCGTATGTTTTCTTGCTTGGGGTTTCATAAATGTTTTCTGAATTGTACACTTTTTTTACCGATTAGTGGATCATTCTTAAATAAAAGTGTATAACAAATTTATTTTATACATTTTTTTCATAAATTTTTCTAGACCCATATTAGCTTTACTCACTTTCCAAAATTATGACCTCCTTTTGAAACAATTTATAACAATTATACTAACACAGAACAAACAATGCTGTTATATCTGGATAAAGATCTTAGAGACTATAAGAGATAGATATTATATTTTACGAATAATAAGTCATTGTGTTGCTTTTATTAACATTATTTTAGATTATACAAATACCAAAAATGTTGGTGTTTTTAGTGTTTGAAAAATAAGTAATGTATAATAATTCCAATTTGATAATTTGTAATTAAAATGAGGCAATTACTTGAAAATACCCTATTACTATACTATTTCTGTATTAGTATTTTATTCCTTTTACCGTAGTTGACAACAACTAGAACGAAATGAGAATCGCAACGGCAGCTTGATGACATCGAGGGCCGCTGTCGAGTCGCAAACACTTTGGAGCTAATTAACGTTCGTTTTGCAGAAGCCTTTGCAGGAGCGATAAATGGTGCCTCGATCGGAGGCGTCTCCTGGGCATTTTGGTAGCGGTAGCGCTATTCAAAAATTTGCATATCAATTTGTACACACAGAAAACAAAACCGTCCAAACTGAAAAGGGGAAAATGGCGTAAAAACTGAAAATAGCTGGCGGTTTGCTGTTTGGTTGCTGTTGAAACCGAAGTCAAGCAGAAATCATGATTCTCATTATTTTGCTAAAAACGCCACTGCAAAAAAATAAGTGAATAGGAAGGGAACATTGGGATGGAGATGGAGGTGGAAGAAATTGTAGTGGGACTGCAACTGGTACTGCGACCAGGATACCGCAGAGCATTTAAGAGCAAAAGCGGCAGACTCAAATGAAGATATGCAGATTAAAGCAGCGAGATGGCCAAAACCGCAGAAAAAGCAGCGTCAATGTGGAAAAATTACGATGAGCATTACCAGGCACATTATAAGGTAAGCAAAGCAGTGAAGTCGAGGACGCGATGACTTCAGGGCATCAGGGCCGGTCGGGTCACAATGGGATTGGGCATGGACAACGGTAGCTCACTCGCTGGCTGGCTGCTAAGCTCGACCACAGACCAATTCTGAGATATGAACATGCCGTTCTTTCTTTCTTTCTTCCTTTTTTTTGTGAATTGCCTTGCACAGAAGCTAAAACATGGGACATGGGACATGGGACATTGGGCATATGCAGCATTGAGGCTTAGAATCGAACGAGAAATATAACATAAGAATGTACTCGGTCTACCTTGGGTCTGGCTTTGGCTCTGGCTCTGACTCTGGCTATGACTTGGAGTCTGAGTCTGGCCATCTCTGCCAGCCGATAACAATACTACGTGCGCCACGACCAGCCAAACAACAGCTGGACAACTCGACCAATGGACCAATGGACATGTCCATATCTGAGGGCGGGGGCGGCTGGTCTGGCATCGTTTGGACTGGCAATTGTTCTCGCCGCGTGCGCTTTTCTTTTCCGTGTCTAGGCCTTGCCAGGACCCGGACCCATTCGCCTACCAACCGCTAAGTTGGCGTCGATAAGCGTCAGCGCGCCAGTTAATAGCAACAAATAAATGCAACTAAATGCTCAGCGTGGCCGCCACCATGGCCATATGAAGATATCCAAACCGACGACACAATGCCACAGTTGCCTTTGGCATATCCATGCCACCTCCTCCCACTCGCCTCCTGTAGCTGTAGTTAAGGTTGTAGTTGCAGTTGCAGTTGCAGTTGTTGTTGGCCTTCCTTCTACATATTTCTTATGGCCATTGTCATTGTTTCGCCCAGCGCCAAGCCAAGCCAACTCAACACGAGGCATTGTCTTCCTCTTACTGGCATGTTCTCCTCTACATCTGTAGTTGACTCTGACTTTGTACGGTTCAGAGTCTGCGACTTGTATTTGTTTTCCGGATTTGCCCAAATTTGGATGCCAGCGTGTGATATAATTCATAATTCATTCCATGCAACATCTTTATTTGACTACCTTGTGGACCATATATACTCCTAATGGAGGTAAGACTAAAACGAACCGATAATACTGAGTGGGATTTAGAATAGTACTGCGTACAACAAATTTTGTGGGTAGATAAAAATAAATAAATAATAGTTGAATTTATAAAACAGATAGTTATCACAGAGACAAGTAAAGTAAATAAATAACTTAGTTTTATACGTTATCTTTATTGCTCCCACTCACTGTCACTAATTACATTAAAGTCGATATCAGATTCGAAATATCATGAATCGATATTTATGTATTTTGCTATGAAATTTTCAGCACTCAATTGCGTACTGAAATTTACAACAAATATTGTAAATCTTTAACTCAATTTTAATAATGAAATGAATGGGCAATTAAACTGAAAAAAAGTGTTGCATTAATTATCGTATACAAGAATCTGATGTTGATTTTAAACAGTATGCAGGAGGCTATAAGTTATAGACAAAACTAAGATCTCAGTTATTAAAAAATCGATGGCATACTAATGTTAAAACTCGTTTCTTATAGGGTAGAACGCAGATCAAGTTTTATAAATTTTTCCACGCTTACTTACGTCTCCAACAATCGAATAACAAGCGCAATTTTGAAGCTAAAGTACATACAATAATAACTACTGTATTTATGATTCCTACAAATTTGGTTGCGAACAAATACCAATTTTAAAAGATATTTAATAAATACTTCTATGTGGCAAAAAACGCCTACTTCAATATGTCGCTTTGGCTGACAATCCGATATACTTCGTACACTATGGTATAATTTGAATAAAATATCGATATACTAATATAGACTTTAGTATGTTTAGGTATTTTTGTAGTATATTTCGGTATTTCTTAAGAATATGGTTTTACTAAAAAAAAATCTCACTTTCTTACTTGTTTTATTTAGTTTGTTTAAGTGTTAGGAAAGAAAAGAAAGAAATAAAACTACAGCTAATCCACACATAAACAAACTGCAAATTTGTACATCAAATTTTAGAAAATGAATCAGTAATCTTTTATCATTTATACATTAAAATGGCAAATGAAAAATGATTTTAATGCAATAATACTCGAATTATTCGATCATTATATGCTAATTATTCCAAAATATTACCAAGTCCCATAGGAGTCACAATTATCTCAAGCCCCTGGCACGCTATCCATTCATCAAATATCTTTCAACACATTTCAAGCGGCGTTGCTAATTGTGAGTCCAGTACCCAGTTTGGGAACCAGTCAGTAGTCACAGAATCTTATCTGTGCATCTCGGGGTAACGCCAAGTTGTCGCCAAGTGGAAAGTGGCAAGTGGC
The DNA here is from genome assembly GCF_009650485.2 of Drosophila albomicans. Taxonomy (NCBI): domain Eukaryota; kingdom Metazoa; phylum Arthropoda; class Insecta; order Diptera; family Drosophilidae; genus Drosophila; species Drosophila albomicans. The sequence continues at coordinate 3,035,108 of NC_047628.2, read as the reverse complement.
AAGTGGCAGGCGGCAATGCCAAGTGTGTGTGGGTGTGTGGAGTTGCATGTCTGGCCGAAGGCGCGAAAAGTGTTCAACTTAAAATTTAATAAGCTCAAACAACTTCATAAATTTAGTCAAAACGCCGGGGGCGAAAGAGCAGCAAGAGCAGTTGAGGTTGGAGACTAAGAGCAACAAGATCGCTGGCAGTCACCTGACACCCGGACCTGGTAAATGCTTGCCTGGGATCTGCGATCTGGGATCGGGAACTCAACACAGACAGAGTTTAGCGTGTGCAGAAGGAACTGAAGGCAGTCGAGCACGACAACGACACGAAGATACATTTAATATTTAGCCATTAAATGCATTTATAATGGCCTTATCGTGCTCGGATCAACTTTATCACCCAATTTAGCGCGACTCCAAACCTTTATTATGCACACCTAGTGCCAAACACCTCGAGGTCCGAGACAACAGTTAAAGTCATGACAGCATCAAATTGGCCATTACCGTGGTCTATTCCAATGACTGGCTTACAAAACATTTTGTAGTTATTACGAAAAATGTCACAACATTGTTATTTCTACCCGTCGGTTATCGTTTATTTACTGTTTGGTGAAATTATTAAATAGCATTTAAAGAAATGTAATTATTAAAATGTGTGAATGATAGTAACACCAGCTATGAATTGGGAAAACGTCATAATAGAGACTTATAGTCCACAACTATTTACAAAAGTATTTAATTTTAGTTACACAATATTGACAATAATAACACTTATTATATCTGAAAATTTGGTTGATCAAAAAATTTAGAGACGATATGCTCATGCCCTCTGTCTGTATAAATACATAAATTATATTTCTATATCTTGTAGTCTCTGAATGACTATAAGTGATAAAAATAGTCTCGGAATGACTATAAGAGATAGAAATATAATTTTGAACTGCACTTGTTATGTTTACATGCAGATCCAGTTTGTTTTAAACTTTTTCTACGCCCACTGATCACAATAACATGCGTGATTTTGTAGCAAGAGTCGCGATTTTGAGCATATACAATGTAGTTAAACAGTGTTTAAGATTCCCAAAAATTTGGATGCGATGAGATATTTATATGAAATAGAAGTTATTTAAGAAATACTTTTGTATGATAAACAAGTAAAAAAGTTACAGTCGAGTGTGCTCGACTATGAGATACCCGCTACCCATTTTGAATAAAAGCAAAGTATTGCGGCATTTTTAATATACCAAAAATATACTAAAATACTAAAAATATACCAAATTGTATATTTGATATATACCACATTCAAAATATACCAATGACGGCACAATGTACCAGATTACCGGCCAAAGCAACTCAGACCCCTAGTAAGTAGGCGTTTTTGCCCATACAAAAGTATATCCTTAATAACTTCCATAATTTGTATCTGATCGCAACCAAATTTCTAGGAATCACAACTACCATAAGGTAATTGTTATTGCATATACCAACATTTGCAGCTCTAGCTTTAAAATTACGCTTGTTACTCGATTTGAGAGGGCGGAAGTGGACGTGGCAAAAATTTGAAACTAACTTGATCTGCGTGAAAACTTAACAAATGCTGTCGAAAAAAGTTATAGCTCTAGAGTATCTCTAATAGTCTCTGAGATCCAGTGTTTCATACGGACGGACGGACAGACTGACAGACGGACAGACGGACATGGCTAGATCGTCTTGGCTGTTGACGTTGATCAATAATATATACTTTATAAGGTCGGAGATGCCTTATTCTACCTGTTACATACATTTCAGAAAGTTATAATACCCTTCTACCCTATGGGTAGCGGGTATAAAAACGCTATCAACATCAATATACCTGTATAGTTATAAATATCTTCGATCAGGTTTTAATATTTTTGGTATATTTGGTATATTTTAAGAATAATACCGCAGTATTTTCCCCTTATTCAAAATATGTAGAGGGTATCTCTACGTCGACCATATTCGACTGTAGCTTTTTAACTTATTATTATTATTTCACTCCAATTTATATTAATAAGCTTCAAGCAATAAGGTAACCTAGAAGACTGACAAAAATTAAATTATTAGTATTACATATCTTCAATAGGTGTAGGGTTATTATAAATTGAGAGTAATTCAACTAAGTAAGATAGAAACTGCTTTAATTTCAATTGGTTCTCATCGCAATTGCAGTTCTTCTTGAATGTGCGACGATAATTAAGAAAGAACACATATTAGCACTTTGATTGCATTAAAATTCCAGGCGAGTCGACTAATCAGAGGCATTAATTCTCTCACGATCATTATCCGGCTAACTGAAGAGCAACTAAACGCGGACGTAGACACTACTACTGAAAGATGAGGAGGGTTGAAGTGGAAGGTTGTTGGTTGTTGGTGCGACAACTGAAACAGAGTAACTGTCAGTTGCAACAAATTTGTAAGGCAAGCTGGAAGACGACGCTATCCTCAAAGTGTTCAAGGCGCTCAGAGCGACACTCACACCAATTGCTCCAGTTAGAATTTTTATAACCGAATTACAAAATCTGTTGATATCTTGCCCGTTGATGTTGCTGTTGCTGTCGCCGTTGCCGTTGCCGTGTTGTAGGAAGAGAGGCTGCCGCGTGTTGCTTGGTGTTGAAAAATTGCCGACACCTCTGACCAACTGCCTGACTCCCTCTCTCTCAGTGTCGGACTCTCTGTCGCTCTCTCTTGCTCTTGAATGAGGCGTCGTTTACAGCGTCGCACTTGTGTCACGATCGCTGTAGCAGTCATTGTTGCATCTATGCAGCGTGCAACGTAGTTGCGGCTGATCTCACAGAGATTGCGTCTCAGTGGCCGCGACACTTTTTGGGGATGCGATGTGGCTGGGGATGGGCTGCTGTGATCATCGCGACATCATTGAGAGTCGAGCGAATTGATGACCATTGCCAGTTTACCAGGCGTTGGCCGGGACGATCGACGGTTGGAAGAGAGAAAAAGAAGCCTGTGTCGCATGGAGTGAGTCGGCAACCAGCCAGCTGCGTCTATTTAAGGCCGAGATTTGATTGTCAAGCGGAGATATGCCAATTTCACAGTTGCCGGCTAGCCAACCAGGGATATGGCAGCTCACAGCTTGTCGGACATTGTTCTGGTCTATGAGTGTTCGAGTAGAATGTATTCAACAGTCTACGGTCTACGGTCGATGGTCGGCTGTCGATTGATGCGATTGCCGCCTGGTCAAGCTGTCTCCACTCATCTCTTACCCACTTGCCAATGGCCAAGCGAAAGTGTCAATATAATTGGCCAAATTGATGTTGCCTGCTTTCGCGTCCAAATTAGGCATCAACCGTTTGTCCGAAAGCGTTTTCTCGTTTGGTTTTGCATCTTAGCTCGTTACTCGCTCCTCACCAGATACATATATTCAAATCTCTGCTTTAACTGTAGACACTCCCCCCACTCAGAGCGGAGGTACAAAGAGCGCTAGAGACACATTTCAATCAGATTTCATTTGTATGTGAAAAAGCGATAAATAAATGACAAAATCCATTTCAAGAGATTGAATGCCGGCTCTTTCCCCTTCTCGAACTTCATCTGCAGTCTGATATGTGGCACGTTGCATCTGCTGGAAACTGGCAACTGGCAACAGTCAACTCGCAACTAGCTGACAGCATGCTGCAAGTGTTGAGCTCGTCTTCTGCATAAATGGCAACAGCAAACTGAACTGTTTTGCATGCTGCATCGACTTTCACATTGTGACGTATTTATGGATATCAAGTGCCACAATTTCTGCACTCGCGGATTCATCTTTGTCTTTGTCGCAGTCCCCACACTGCAAAGAACTAACGATTCGCTTATAAGGCCGAATTCAGTCGGCTATGTTTCCTCTCTCTTTCTGTATTTCGCTCTAACTTTAAATCATTCACTTTAGTTTCCTTTTGTCATCTTATTTGATATCCATTACTTGTCTTCATGTTGAGTGGAATAAAATTCAATTGACTATTCTGTTTTGCTTCCTGTGAATTCTTATTATATTTGGGTTGCATTCTCTGGACTAATTTTTATGGTTTGTTTGTCGGCCATAAAAAACACGCAGCTACGCAGCTAGTCCGAAGTTTCATTTCGACGTCTTTGTTTGGGCTGGAAGGTGTGCTTAAGAGTCAGTATCTTGGAACATTTCGCAAATGGGCTTGAAAATTAATTAATTAATCAATTATGGAAAACACATTCGCCACTGCAGGCACCTGCTTATTACCCCCTTCTTACACTGTCCTCCCCCTCGGTGCACCTAGTATCTCTGATTCCTTTGAAAGCTGCACAATTTTATGTGTCAGACCATTCGGAGTCGTCGTACGTTGTTCGCTGTTTTTGTTGTTGCTGCTGTTGATGTGCAATAAAAGTTTTATTGGTGGCTCTTTGCAAAGGAACCGAGCGGGACTGGAAAGGGTTTGAGATGGGAAGGAGTGGGGTGGGGTGGAGGGTTTCATATTCCGCAATTATTGAAGTATGAAATGCAACAAAACTGAGCGTGGAAACAAAAGTATATCCCAGCTGGATGTCTCAGCTGTGTTTTGAGTGCGCCTAATTAATTTTGATTTACAAACTGAAAGCCCACCCAGGTATCGGTCAGTCACAAAACTGTGCTGACTCATTCAGTAATACTTAAGAGTACCAAGCCCAAGAGATAGTCGTATATTTCCAGGCTCTAAAATCGCACTTTACCATTAAATTGACTTACAGCTACTTGTCCAGAGTTAGTTGCATGTTTTGGATAAATTTGTGAAGAATTCCTTGCAGAAAATGTATGTAGTTGGCTCAGTGCATGCGAGAGTATCAGTTGAGTATCGTGGCCAAGGACCTTTGGATCCCAGGCGTATATTATTTCAGCATAAATCAAAACTTTCACTTAGCACGCTCATTTGTTTCAATGACCCAAACCACACCCATCCTCGGTTCTTCCCCCAATCACTGCATGGACATCACCATCCCCAGGACTCAGCCCCTGGCTACTGTCCATTCCGCAGATTGTGTGTGTGCACTCAAAATGTGATAGAAATCTATTACAAGCTCATATCATATTTTATTTCCGCCTTGGCACACTTGCTTCGAGTGGAGTCTTCTGAGTGCTGCTCTAGCTCCCTTTGAAATTATGAAAAAGCTTTTTTATGGCCACATACGTTTTTTACGATGATGATGTGCACATGGAGGAGCTCTGACACTGACTTTGTCCTTGTGCTTGTCGTTGTCGTTGTCCTGCATTCCACGTCCCATTGAGCCAAAAGTGACATATTAAATTTAATGGAAATTGATGAGCGCTTATTATGATATGAGATAGCCACAGTGTCCATTCTCCATTCATCCTTAGTTTCATTGTCCTTCATCCTTCGTCCATCCTTTGGCCTCAGTTGCTGCTGTTGCGGGGGTTGCTGGGCTACTAACTTTTTTCTGCTCTTCGCTTTAGTATCTTTTTTATCATAAAAGTAATTTCTGCTGATGCGCGCACTAAATTCATTGATTCAATTTCCTCGCCTGTTTGCTATTGCCACAGCCCTAATAAATATGGATATAATATTTCAATATTTGTTGCAAGTGAATGTAAATCACGTTTATCCCATTCGAGCCACAAAGTTCGACTTTGACCATAAATGAGCTTTAAGTTAAAGAAGTCAAGAGAATTGAGAAAATAATAAGTTTGCTATCCAACAATTTCTGAAAGAGTACTAAAAGTCATAATGATTACTTTACTTTAGTTTAGGGACAGCTTTGTATGCTTTGTACTGAATATCAAAGAAATCAGAAAATCAGATACAAAATATATTATAGAGTGCAAAATATACTAGGTTGTCAGCCAAAACCCTTAAGACCCCACTGTGATAAGCGTTTTCCCCATACAAAAGTTTTTCTTTAATATATTCGACACTTTTTAACTGTTTAGGATTGATAAAGACTGAAGGTATTATTGTATGTACCAAAATTCGACTCTATATTTAAAACAAGTCAGAAAGCTACAGTCGAGTGTGTTCGACTGTGAGATACCCGCTACCCATTTTGAATAAAAGCAAAATATTACGGTATTTTTTTTTAATATTCCGAAAATACTTCAAAAAATACTAATAAATATATCAAATGGTATATTTGGCACAATATACCAGATTGTCGGATAAAACAACTCAGACTCCCAGTAAGTAGGCGTTTTTGCACATACAAAAGTATTTCTTGAATACCTTCCACAATTTTTATTTAATCACAATCAAATTTTCAGGATATTGTGGTATATTTTGCATCCTATGGTATTGTAAATGTAGTACATCCTTTGGTATATTTTTAGTATTTTTGTGATATAATAATTCTGTATACATATTTTAAAATTTATACTGCTCTATTTTGCTTTTATTCAAAATGGGTAGCGGTCCTATATTTCGATAAATAAAATTGATAATTTGAATCAAAGCAAAGAAGACTCTTGAACTTTGTGGTCAAGCTGACAAAGCCTAACTTTATTATCATATTTTGCAGTGTCTCTCAAATCCATCGCAACATTCGCCCACTCAAATGGCAATTCCCTGCCTCAGAGTGTGGCTGATGTTGTTGTCGATGTTGACGTCGTTGCGGTTGCTGCCAATATGCCGGGTCATAAATACTCACGAACGCACTGGCACTGGCAGCCGTCATAAAAGATGCCATGATTCATATGCGGAGCTCCAACAGTTTAACGACACTTTAATAATTCTCTAATTGCAAAAAATACGTCGAAATGCTGTTGGACGACAGCGTTTAATGGTCATCGAGTGCCTTTTAATTGGGTGGCGCCCAATGCCATAAAGGATTTCACTCTTGCGATGCGGTTCCTTATCCGGCTGCCTCATCGCATGGTTATTCATATTTTTTGGTTCATCATTTAAAGAGACACTAAAACAAGGCGTTTGGAATTCAAACTGCGCTTTAAATTACAAAAAATTAAAAGGCAGCATGGTCACGGCATGGAAGCCCCATGGCGATACTTCTATAAGAATTTACATCATAATTTTCTAGACACTTGCACATGCTTCTCTCAGTCTTTGGCCTTTGCCTCTACTTAGGCAAATTTCATTAAGAGTCTCGCTTAACACCCCGACGTTGGCAACGTCGACGAAACCAATGCCAATAGCGACTCCTTGACTCCACCAACGTCGCCCATGTCTTGTACATTGTTGACATATCGGATTACGCACTAATTATCCTTCTAATTAACCCTTCTGTCTGCCGAGTTTGTTTTCTTTTTGTTTTCACTGTCTTCCTCATTTCTTCTTGCCTAGGGGACTCTTAGCAATCCAAGCCCAGTCCCGTTCCAGTCCCAATCCCATTGCCAGAGACTGTTGCTCAACCATGACCCTCAGCTACTCGCTTACTTGGCTTTCACCGTTTTTAAGCCTATTAGACAAACTCTCATAATTAGCTTGTTACTTGGCAGTTGCCTGTTACTCAAGGAATTTTGCCAAAGGCTGTCTATATCAGCTAAGGCCAAAGCATATCGATGACATTGACAGTTTTTCTGCCTATTAAACTGAAGCTCAGTCAATTTGCCGGGAACTGTTAATTCCTAATGACCTTCAAGCAGAGGTAGAAATTCTAAAACAAAAAAATAAAGATAATTATGACAAATTTAATAGAAGATATATATATAAGCAAACAAAAACTTTTAGAACCCACTAAAACTTCGTTGTTTGCTTTTAAACACTTAGAGTACATCAATGGCAATGTTAAATTTAGAAATAAGGTCAAGAATTATGGAAAATATGTTCGCTATGTGAACATCGTCTTACATTCTATATGTGCACAAGTATTTTCAAAGCATATGAACGGATTGGCTTGTTGTCGGGATGCAGCGGTTCCCTGTTGGCTGTTGAATCAAAGGACAGGACAGATAGCTGACCGAGGTCGGCAATTTAAATATTGATTGTTATATCAATGCGTCAATATCAAAATTTGCATATTGAGAGCCGCAAACTAGCTCTCTCTAACGCACAGACAGACGCATGGTATTTGCTTGTGTCTTGTGCAAATGTTACCAAATTATCCTCGATAAGGCTTCATGCTGTGGTATAGTGAGGTGAGGTGAGGTGTGGCATGAGCATTGAAATTGGCCTTTGTGATGTTTATCATTAAATTCATGTTTGGTTAGGCAGTTGCAGTTGCAGTTTCAGTTGCAACACGCACGTTGCAATGCTGCATGTGATGTGCTATTAGTTATTGCCAACAAATAATATTCTACTCCTTGTTTGCTGTTGTTGTTGCTGTTGCTGTCGGTGTTATGTCTGATATACTGTTATTATTGTGTGGCTTTGACGCACACCTTCAATCACATGTACAGAGAAATTGCGAAGAGGGGAAAGAGAGGGAGACCACAATGGGGCAATCAGCAGCAACAGCAGAAACAATTGCAGCAATTGTCGACAAGTGCGAATCTTGTACGCATTTATACTCGTATTTATGAGTGATACTCACAAATGCTCTATGCTGTATTCTAAATACCAATACCAGTGATGATGATGATGATGATGATATCGTATGTCATTCAATCGATGCAGAGCCACAATTACGAGCACAAATGCTGTGAAAACTAAATGTGTTTTTTGTTCATTTTCATTTCCATTTCCATGTACATTGACATGCCAAATTCAATTGCATTTGAATTGCAGAAATCCGCATTGCAGCGATAAGATAGTTTGGGTTAACTGATGAGTTCTAGTCAAATTCTTATTAATCCGATTATAATGAGAATTTAATATGGATATTTCTTACTTATACCTGCTACGCATAGTAGGATATTATACTTTTGTGCCTCCGGAAAATGTATGTAACATGTAGAAGATGACGGGTTTTAGAGGCCTTGGTTTCCAATCTGGTATATTTTGAGTATACTACTATATACCAAATATGACCTTCGGTTTATGTTTGTATATTTTCTGAATATTAATTTGGTATATTTTTAGTATAATTTTGAAAATGGGTATCGCGTATCTCATAGTCGAACACTCTCGACTATAGCTTTCTAACTTGTTGTAAACGTGTTCTTTTCAGATAAATTCGAATAAAGAGACTACTCTTGAAGCAACCCTCGTGATATCTGAATATTATTCTACTATGTGTATTATTTGCATTGGCACATAGATATGTATGTATGTATCGTTTGTTTGTGTGCATAATATGTGTATGTATATGAGTGTGTGTGCATAATTCTTGTTGGTTTGCTGCATGTGTTTGACAGTGCAAATATTTGTGCGCATCAAAGCTTAAGAAGCCAAGATGTTTGATGCACCTGAAATGAACGAAAATATCCTTATCAGACCCAAGTGCAAATTTGTCTCTGAGGGGGAAAAGAGATAGAGAGAGTCTATAACTCCTCTCTATCTCAATTTCCTACCTCGTCTCGGTCTCTGTCACTGCTCCGACCGATTGAGTTGTTGACCGTTGTTTACAGTTGATGTCGTTGATTAAACAGACATAAAGCCAGTCGGCGTAACTGGCAAATAACGTGAGACATTCGCAATGTAAACATTTGACATTGTCAGTCCGTCTCTCTCATTCAGAGACTCTCTCTCTCTCTCTCTCTCTCTCTCTCCATGTTTGCATGTGACAAGCCCCCATCCACGCCCATTTCAGTGTCCTGCGATTCAGAATTCAGTTAAAGCACGAAATGGATATGCTGAAATCAAAGACGTTGATTTCCGTTGGGATTGGAATTGTCGCTGAACTTAACCCATTTGGAATCCAAGTCCAATTGTCGGCTGCCAGTTGACCTTTCATATAAAGCAATGTCCAAGAGTCCATTAAGCACAATGTATGCATGTCTGTGTCTGCGTGTGTAGTTATCATATTCAATTACAGACTTTTCACCGTGCGACTTCCTTCAGAAATTAATGTGCGCTCTCTGATTTACATTAAATGTCGCCGCACCCAGCCAGCACTCATTCGGTGTATAATAATATGTTGATTCGCAACAACAATAACAACCACAACTACGACAACAACAACTGAAACTACGAGCACAACAAAAGGCCAACAGGGCAACAATTGCATTCATATCCGCAGGCGTAAAAGAATACAAAACGTTGTATAACATTCACATATTGTAAATATATCTGACCCGGGACTGCGGTCAAACCTGGAGGGGGGACCCTGGGTGCCGAACGGGATAGGCGGGGTAGAGGAGCAGTTGTTTACCGGATGCACATGAAATCGATCGTCACGCTGAAAATTGAGTACGAAACTTGAATTATTGTATAATGGCAACAACACTGATTGAGCTTCGTCTCCCAGCAGAGCGCATTTCAATTCGAGTCTCATAATTAATATGAATCCAACAACCTGCTCCCCTCTCATCATGTGCTTTACCATTTCATGACTCTGGCATAACCCCTTTGTGGTCAATTTGTTTAAATGCCACTTAACTTGCGAAGCCACAACTTGCCAAAATTCCCAGCGCTTCGTATGGCAACTTGCGGTCAAAAGAAGAAAACTTCAAGAGCCTCTCTCAGCTCCTCTCCCGCACCCCTGTTATTTGATATGCAGGACACTCAATAGGCGCTGACAGACTCCTCACTGGTTCACAGGAGCTGCGGAAGTATCACTTGTATTTACTCCAATTTCCCAGGACAATTATTGTCTTGAGAGAACAAAAGCGAATTAAATTAGTGGAGTTAAATAATTAAATATAGAATTATAGAAACTGATTCAGGAGTTTATATTCGCAAACAATTGAGAGACAGTAAGAAAACTTAAATTGTGGGAAATTTATTTGGTTTTCTTGTATTAGCATATCTAGTGACTATTCATATTAAGTTGATTTTGAATACTTTAAGTTAGCAATCGGATTATACATTGTCTTGTGCCAAGGAAAAATTCGAGTGATCTAAATTTCGTTCGATTCACTAAAGAAGTTCGTTCGCTTCTTTTTTATTGCTAAGACAAGTTGTTCGCTTCATTGGTTTTATTTTCTTCCCATCATTGTTTTTCATTCTATTTAGTTCATCATTCTCTCAGAGACTTTCTTCCTTTGTAAAAATTTAATATGTTTTGCTGTATTTGGGATTATATTTTTACTAGAGGTAATAGGTTGCTAATCAGTTTAATAAATATGGTATTCATAAGGAATGAAATAAATGTATAACAATAGTGCAAGAATAATCCACAAATCGAACTGTGAACTGATGCTTAAAAGTGAACATCTCAACGAAAACAAACTAAAGAATTGAACAAGGTGTTGTTCGTTAGTTCGTGATTCTAATACTATTAAATGATTAAACGGTATTTTACATTCGTGCACTCTTCTTTAGTTTTGTTTCAGCGACACTGTAAAATAAATATTTTATTCAATTTGAATTTATAAATTTGCACTTTAACTGTATACTTATGTGATTGACCATTGACCATCGAGTACTGAGTACTGTCTCTTTCAGCTCACGATCATGTTAACTTGTTCGTTGAGGGGCTTCAAAATGAGCACAGTAAAATGTACAAAAATATATTATGACGATCACCTGGTTGACACTTCTTGGGCATAAAATACATAACGCGAATGGCTTTTATATTATAATTTATGCCATCGGCCGAAATATGCACGTCTGAGAAGTATATATCTACATATGTACATATATTCTGACGATTGCTGCCATTTGCCAATTGTGGCTTCTGTCCCAGAAACCGTGAAATGGCCGAAAAGACAACATGGATAAGATCTACGAGCAAAACAATTCAGTTTTGACATTTATGACGAAATTTCAGAAATCAACTGTCATGTACGGCTGTCATATTGAATAATTTCGTTGGTTTTATGGGCTGAAATTCAGTGGAAGATCAGAGGGGATTGGGGATCGCACTTGTTACGCATAATATATAATTTCTGATGGTGCTTCAGCTCTGCTCCTGTTGTCCAGCAAGTGAACTCATTCTAATTATGGGGCCCAGCTGAGAGACCTGGAAACATTCGGACTTTGGGGGCTTGCGGCATGCGGCTCGCGGCATGTGTCTTTCGTTTTGCGACTGGCGACTTGCGACTTGGGCCTTTGGCCCAGCTGGGACTACGTGAGTGAAGCGTCGAAATTAAAATGCGTGCGAGGCATTTAAAATGCGAGTCAGGAAGACGAAAAATTTAATAATTTCGCTTTTTGCACAAACATCAGTAAGAGAAATAGAACGACGGAGAATGGCGTCGAATATTTGGGTAGGAGGAGAGAAAGGAGAGATAAGGGGCAGGTATGGGGCACTTTATGATTTTATTATTCGCAGTTTTAATGACAACGATGATGACCAATAAAGATATTAAAACGGCGTATGAAATGTGCCCCGAAATGATTTCATAAATGGCACTGCGCACGCCTCGACGGGAGCCGAGGCTGGGCTGGTGATGAAGTTGGAGACTGGGGTATGGGGATTGGAACTGGTAACGAGACTGTGGGCTTTCCCCTATATATGCTTCGCATACGAAATGCGACGACAAAACCACAACGCAAAACGCAACGCTTTGCGTTGATTCGAAATGAATATGTAGGAGCATTCATTTTGCTGCCCTTTCCATTTTGGACAATTTCGGACAAGTCTGGCGTCGTGTGGCGCTTGGTTTAACTTCAACGTCAATATCAACATCAAGTTGAGCTCCGACATCTGTAGCGTATTGGCTTTGACTTTGGCTTTGGTTGTAACAGCAACTGGTCTTGGGCAGGTAACGATAGCCAAAACCAGAGGATCATGTGTCTTCCACCTCCAAGCTCGTTCTCAACACCAGAACAGACCAGGCAACTCAAATAGCACTAGGAGATTCCAAGATCATTAAGATCTGCTGCGTTACTCGCACTCCGATCAGCCAAAGATCTAAAGAGCTCGCACTCTTTCTCCCCTTCTCAGATTTAGTCCCAGTCTCAGTCTCAGTCTCTCTCTCTTTCTTCGGCTCTCTCAATCCTCTCGCTCTCGCTTTATGTGTCTCCTTTTCATTCTGTAAGTCGATGCGCGGTGTGTGTTTTTACGAATCACGGATTCGATGTTTCGCATGAATACGTAATTAAATCTATAAATCGGCCAATTAAAATGCTTTGATATCGTGACAACATAACATTCGACATCGTCGATCGGATGATCCCCGTCTCCTTCGTCCCCCTTCCCATTGCAGGCCAGCTCTACAGCTTACCAGGCCCCCCATTGATCCGATCGGTCGCTTGGTTGGTTGTCGCTTTTGCAGGCACTGTTGGGATCGGGATCGGGATCAGTATTGGGATCGGGACTAAAAACCAAATAAAATGAAATTATTATACATTCGCGTACAGATCGATGCAGCCCTCGACGACAGCCACCAATATTGCTGCTGCCAACACAAAGACTACCTGCTTGTGGTATTTTCGCTGCTCTTAAGGATACTCTTGATGCGCCTGTCGGGATCCAATTTCAGCGACTCCTCTCTGCATGTTGTCTTATTTATTATATACTTTTGCAACTTGTTGCCAACATTCTCTTGTTAAATATGTTATAAGCATTCTTTTAACGATTGTGACAGTTCAATGCCCAACATTTACTTAATTGGCCTGCTTTACAACGTATTGCAATTGGCTAATTTGCGAATATCCATTCTCCACCCAATTGAGATCGCATCTGCATGCGTAATTTAGTTAAGTTATTTCATTCATTAGAGTTATATTGTCCTTCTAGACATTACGTTTTTTATCCATCTAAACTTGTGCTGACAATGTTTCGCTGATGTCCGAAATTAAGTCCAGGTGAGGCTACGATATTAAAAATAAATTTGTATTGCACATTCCAAATATGTAGTTATAAAACAATCAATTTAAAATATACCAAAGTAATATATTGCAAAAATACTAAAAATATACCGAAGGTTATATTTGGTATATTCACACAGTACTATATTTAAAATATATTATATATACAATACAATATATATACAATATATTACATTGTTAGCCACAGCAACTAATAGTCTCTTGCATACAAAAGTATTTCTTAAATAACAAAATATCCATTAATTATAAGGACTATAGTTATTGTTGTATGTATGTTACTAAAATTACGTCTATACTTCAAAACCTTTTTTCTGAGGCAGAAGTGTCAAAAATTTTAAACAAACTTGATCTGCCTTCAAACATTACAAGTGGAGCCTAAAAATTATATCTCTAACTCTTATAGTCTCTGAGATCTTCATACGTGTTCATACGCATTTACGGTTATGGTCGACGCTGATCAAGAATATATATGTATATACTCTATGGGATCGGAGATGCATCCTTCTGTCTGTCACATACATTTCCTGCCAGCACAAAGTTAGAATACGAGTACCCTTTAACCCTTTGAGTAGCGGATATAAAAATTGTTATCAAACTATCATTTCTTAGTTTCATCATCATCATCATCATTGGTTTTAAAGTGCGCAAACTACAATTTTTAAATTTTTTTCTTTTTGAAAAATTGTGTTTATTAGATTTTAACCTTTTTCTATTTTTCTCGTTTCTATTAATTTAAACTCACTTCCGTAAGTACTTGTTGAATGCACAAACTAATAGCAAATTATTTTTTTCAATAAGTCAAAGGACTCAAAATTGCGTCTTTCCGTCGCCTCCTTTCGCTGCTTGGCTGAATGACAAAGTATCCAATTAAAAACGAGACAGCTCTTAGTCAATTCCCGGGTCTCTCAGCCCCGTTCTCCCCCCAATGCTAATGTAGTCTCATAAAAGCTGCGACAATTAAGAGAAACGAGATCAGCGTAAACTGGACCTGTGCCTAGAACTGCGGCCAAAACTGCAGCCACCCACACACAAAAATTAACTAAAGCGTCGATCTATAGCGATTAATCGCGACAAGTGAATGCGCCGCGGAGGGGGCAGTGTGGGAGTGAGGTGCTCAGATGCTCAAAGGTTGCAGTGGGTAAGCTGCGATGTTGCAGCCTAGAACAATTTTAATTTTTCGGGCCTGTAACTGGTGCCGAGTCTGTCTGTGAACATTACTGCGGCTTGTGGCGCCGTGGCGCAACACAGGGCAACCAATCGAAAACACATTTGTCGCTGGCCGAGCAGGAGAAATAACAACAAGGCGAAGAGGAGCAGAGACTGGTAGCGCAATAGCAACAGCAACAACAACTGAGATCAGCTCGTGGGCTGTTTCGGCGAATTCTCGGCATTACCCGAGACCCTGGTAGAGGCCAACCAGTCAGCCAATCGCCCAGATCGTGAGAGTATCATGCGCACTCGGGACTAAGACTCACGTTAAAGCTGAGGCTGAGACTCAGGCTGAAGCTGAAGCGAAAGCCCGAGCTCAGTGAGTCTCTGTTGTTGTTGTCTCGGTTGTGAAGCTGATGCGGTTGCAACTGCGTCCCGTTGCCTACTCACAGCATCATCGCATGTTGTTCTTATTGTCATCATTTTATAATTGTCGTTGTAAGTTGTTGCCGTTGTTGGCTCGAAGTTGTTGTGTCGTCGTGGTCGTTGCTATTTGCAATTGTTGTTGCCAGCCAAAGCCAAAGCCAATCGCAATGTCGACGACGACGACTGCCAGACGCCGTCCGAGTTGTTAGCTTCATTTGTCGCGGCCAGTCAGCCACAAGGATACACAGACTCAGACTGACTCAGTCTCAGTCTGAGTCGCTGCCTCATCCTCTGTCCAATGAGCGCGAATTCTTATGCGTTTCTACTATGCTGCCTGCCCTTTGCTCATCTACAGATCCACTCCAACTGGTCGGTTGTTGTTCTTGTTGCTGTTGTTGTTGCTGTTGCTGTTGCATTCTGTAGCCAGGCTCCTTTGGATTTAAGTGGGCAACTGCTACGAGTTATTTTTGTAACTTGTTGGAATTTTTGATTTTGTTCATGTTTGTCGCTTAAGAAATGTTCGCTTATGTTTTCCATAATTTAAATATGGTTGCAATTCTATACTGGTATTGGTCATGACTCCCATTAAGCTGGCCAAGAACGTGAGAAGGACGACATGCTACGTACTGTATACATATATGTATGTACACAAAAGACAAGGAGTAGAAGTCGAGAACGATAACGATAACGAGAGAGAAGTTTTTCCGAAGGAGACATCGATGAGGGAAATGTTATCGGTTGGAGAATCCTAACGAAGAATTTTGATTTCGGGATATCTATAAAGCTCAATTTGCAATTAGAGAAAATCATTGTAAAATAGGCACAAATCAAAGTTAACCAGGCGACAACGACTGCAACATCGGCAGCGACAACTAAGCTGGCGACAACAGTCGGAGTTGCATCAAGCAACAACAACTTTGGCTACTGTTTGGCAATCGATTTGATCCCAGCATGCGTGGCCAGGGCAAGGGCATGGTCTCGGTTGCTGTTGCTGCTTCTGTTACTGTCTGCGGCAGTGTCGCGTAGACTCGGCCCCCGTCTCGGACACTTTGAAGTTGGCCAACGGCTGCTGTTGCTGCAGGTCAGCAGGTTGCTATTGCCGATGGCGGCGACAATTGTGGTTGTTGCTGTTGTTGTCAGCGCTACACAACTCGTGGAAATTCTTGAAATGCTCGACCACAGCTACAACGCAGCACTAGGACATGATCAACTATTACTACCAACCGCCAGCAATTGGTAGTAGCGATTGCCAATGGCAAGCGGGTTGAAAGGTTGCACAGCTTCTGTTACAACTTTTCAGCGAAGTAAATTAAAGAAGCAAAAAAAAGATAGAGAAAAAAACTACAACATTGTGTTTCAAATCATGTTCGTTTGGACAGTCAACAAACAGTTTGGACAAACTGAGGATACGTCTATGAAATTGTCATTAGCAAGCCCGCTTTACCAACTATCGCCAGGCCGCTTTTCCCATTCCCATTCCCATTCCCATACCTACAGAACAATACCAATTGCACAAAAAGTTGCCAGCCAAACGTAACAAAATACAAGCCGTGAATTTCATTCAAACAACATCGTCTACAAGGCAATCGAAGGCGACTCTGGCGACATTTCCGACACGGACTAAGACGCCCGAACAATAGTAACAATTTTTCGGAGCTGCATCAACAGGCGGCAGTAAGAAGCAAGCGATTCTGTATTCCATTGCAGCAAAAAGGTGCAACCCAGCATAAGAGAAGAGGAAAGAGGTGAGTTTTTGCAGTTGCAGCTTATAGACAATTATTGTCTGAACATGATCATCGGCCAACTATCGTCGTGTAACAGCGCCAACTGTTGTTGCAAAAATTCACGCAGTAATTTTTACTTCAATGTTAAAGTTCCTTACAAATGAATTCGAAAATTTGAGGGTTGTTTAACATATTGCGGCGTAAAATAATATTGCTTCAGAATATTAAATAATGAGCGAAATATATCTTATTTTATTTATTCCCTAAACAAAATGCAAAGATTGCCTCTATGTTAATCTCATATTAGATCAATCACACTTTATCAATAATATATTTCTTGATGTCTGTCTATCCGCCTGTCCGTATAAGCAACTAGATCTAAAAAAGATAGAGATTTACTTTTTTGTTCAACAGCATTTGTAATGATTGGACGTATGTACATGGATCCAGATTGTTTTTCCACGCTCTTTTCCGCCTTAGTAAATCGAAAATATCGAATACCAAGCATACTTTTGAAGTTAAATTCGCAAACAAACGTATATATGTGATATCTGATAAGAGATAAAATAAAATAAATTATTTATGAAATACTTTTGTATGGCATAACACGCCTACTTCAAACGGGTATTAGTTTCTTTGCCTGACAATCTGGAATATTTTGTACTCTATGATATATATTGTGAATGTTATTCTACATCGATATACCAAATGTAGCCTTTCGTATATTTTATAATATTATTTTAGAATATTATTTTATTTAAAATGGGTAGCGGGTATCTCCTAGTCATGCATATTCGACTGCAGCTTTTTTGTTCAGCTTCATACCATGTAAATTTTATTACTTTTATTTGAAAATTTTAATTTTAATTTAACTAAAAGTACAACATCATACAGCACTCTTAAACACAAGAGCTGAGTTCTAGTATTCTCTTGTCTCTCTTGGGCATTAAAAGTGAAAATTCATTTCAGCCTGGAAGCCATCTGGCGATAAACACAACTAAGTAAATTTTCCATAACGGCAAAAAATTAAGTACATACTAAAATGTAAAATACCTCGTAAACATAATTTTATTTCCAAATCAAATTATTTACCTGAAAAAATATAATTATTTTAGCATTCATACATCACTGAGTGCATAAAGTAACTAGAAGAAAACATAAAACATAAAACGCAGATTGTAAGATTTGCTTACTTAATTTTGTCACAGTCTAAGAAAAGATTGAACAAAAAAATGGAATAAATGTTATAATATTACTATTTTATTTTCAACTATATATTATATCCACTGGAAAAGTCTCAATACAAATTAATGTGTATATAAGATACGCATCGTTTAGATCTATGAGTATAAGAAACATAATTCCAGATTAAGCACATGCCATCCTTTAGTCGATTGATTACAGAGGAATATGAAAATCCATTTTGTTGTTGACCCATCACTGCTGTCCAAGTCGACGTTTGCATAATTCACCTCTCTAAATACACGCACCATTCAGCGATTGGCAATAGTGTGGGCCCAACTACAACACTCGCATCTGTCGGTGATTCCAAATACACACACATTCAGCAGGGCCAGGTATTAATCGTTTAAAATGGTTAAAACAAAACTGGCACGACGGCAATTATTCATTCATTCATAAAGAGATCAGCAATACGGCCAAAGCATAAACAAACAAATCCGTCGACCAACTGACAACAACAATTGATCTATGCCACACTACCCGACATGCCCATATCTGCATACACTATAGAATGTTATATATCCATATCCATATGCATACTCCATGCTGGATGCTAAACAGCTGCCGCTTCAATCTGACGTCACAGAGTGAGCAGACATAGTATGAATGAAATATCCAATCCTAGTATTTGGTGGATCATAGAGTGAACTATGGGGAAGCCAGAGGTAGAGGCAGAGGCAGGGGAGGGGGATTGAGGCGAATGCGTGTGGCGGGTATCTGTAAGATCTCAAATTATTAACTGTAAAATTGTTTGTACTGTTGTGATGGAAACTCATTCAAGAAACTCATTCACAATCCCAGTCAACAGACGAAAAATCTATCCAAATTTTCATCTTCTGTTTTGAATAAACCTCTTGGTAAAATCAAAGTATGCAAAAAAAAAAAAAAAAAAAAAAAAAACAAATATGTTAGAACGTGTGTTGAAGTTTTGTGGGTGTGAGTAAGCATCCGGCGTGTCAATAGCTACAGATACGAATACCGACACAGATATAGATACAGATACAGATACAGGTGGCTCCAGCAAAGCGCGTTTCCGGCGGCATTTTGCATGAAGCAACGTCACACAATTTAAATATTCATTAATTTTATATGAATCGAAATTCATGCGAAGCAAATCGAAGCAACCATTCTATAAATTTTACACTCAGCGCTACTGTAAATGTATCTGTATCTTTTTCTCTTGGCGGTAGCTGCAACTTTTGTTTTTTCCATTTGTTTTGCTTTTCAAATTAAGGTTGGCTTTCCTATTTATGTATATACGTGAATATATATATATGTGTCTGTGTATGAGTGTGTGTGTGTTACATTTGAGATTCAATAAAATTATTGGGCGCGTCGCTATTCGAGCGTTAACAAATATTATTGTTCAATTTTGCTGTTATTGTGATTATAAATTTTCGTATGTGTTGCTTGTGTAAACAACGACAAAAACAGCAGCAACAACAACAGTAACAACAGTAACAACGACAATGGCAACAATTTAAGGTGCAGCTTCTACTATATTATTGTGCAGGTGATTTAAATCAATTTGTTGTTGGTGCTTTGCTTGATTTTCGATTTTAATATCGGAAATACTAAATTAAATATAAAAATCGAAAATAGCAGCAGCAATTCGATTGGTTTTCTTTGTGCCACCAATTGTTCAGCTTGGCTGGGGTATTGAGCAATCAGAATGATCACGCCCAAAAGTTCGGCATTTGTATCTTTATAGTAGTTAGATGCATACATACATATATATATATCGTACCTATGTATGTATGTATGTATGTGTGTAGAGAGAATAATCAAATACCAGCCATAAACAATAAGAAATAAATACAATTTGCATAACAATGAAATTAGATTTTAGGGAGGCCTTTTTTTAAGTTCCAGCTGAATGCCTAAATGTTTTATGTTTTATGTCAAAATGACAAGATGTGAGTCGATTTAATATGCATTGTTTCGTATGCTTAATTTATTGGGTCAGCGTTACAAGCAGATGAAGAGTTCAAGCTGAGCTACTTTATCCACATATTTAATTGGTGTTTCTTTCTACATACAATACTACTCTAATACTAATTGCATTAAAATACTCGTATTCTCAATTCCTTGAATTCCCGTTTGAGCACATTCAATGTTAGTCATGACATGGCAAGACATTCGAATATACTCGAAGCCAAAGCCAATTAAGCAACTTTGTGACTGATTCGTCCCTGTTTCTTAAACAATAATTTGCCATTTAGCGCGAAAGCCATCAAAGAGCGAACAGACCGAACAGAGCAAGCAATCACCCAGTGAAATCTCAAAAAAGTTCAAATAACTCGGGAACTGTAACAAATCATTGCCGTTGTCAACACCATAAATGCGATCGTTTATGAAACATAATTTGATCGGGGCAAATGCCTCGGTGTCAACACACCGACGAGAGATGTCCAGAGATAAACGAATGATGTGTGGTGCGAGGAGGTCGTGTAGGGGGAGGAGATGGTTGGCAAGAATAAATGTGATAAACATAAAAAAAAGAAAAAATATATAAAATGCGTGCGGCTTTGGCTTTTGGCTTTTGAAAGACCGCCCGAGTGTGGCCCGAAAAACTCAATTTAAAAATTGGCTTTCTTCACTTCGATGCCAATCTGCGAGGCCGTTGCTCGTTTAGTGCTCATTTGTGGCCAAAATGGCGAGGCGAGGCTGTAGTGGAAATTCTTGTTGTTGTTGAGGCTGCTGTTGTTGTTGTTGGTGTTGCTGTTTTTGTTGTTGTTGCCTCCGTTATCGTGTCGAGTTGGTGTTGACGACGTCGACGACACATAAATTGCGATTAAAATGATTAATGCTCAACGCACGGCGCAATGTTAATTGCCACGACTTCAACCTCCAAACAGCCAGAGATCTCAACTTCAGCTAAAGCTTCAAATTGAGCTTAAGCTTGGAGCTGAGATCTTGGTCTATGGTCACTCTCTTTGTACAGCTTGTTGTTGCTACCGCTGCTGCTGCTGTTGCTGCCTGCTATTTGCATAAATTTGTTTTGACGCTTGTAATGAGCTGTTTGTGGCATTTTCACTGCCCCTATCGAAAAACTTTTATCGGCCTCAAGTGTTGGCCCGGGCCAACAATAATTTCCATGTTCGTTTTTAATGTTGCTGCTTTTTTTGTTTAACATATTTGAAATTATTATAAACCCCAGCTCCAGCTGTCTCGGCTAATCGCCACTCGCACATCTTGCCCAACATCCAACTACAAACGGAAGTTGCCGCCGCACCGCTTACAGCGCTCCCCTGTCCCACAAGATGACCCTGTCTCTCACACATAGAAGTACAATTTTGGGACACTGCTGTTGATCTTATGAATGTGGAAATCGTTTCTTAATTGCTGTTACTCACCAAATGTATTCAGCACTCTTCTGTTCGAGTCTCGTGTCCACTCATCTATCTACCTATCTGGATTTATTGCAAATGATTTCCATAAAAGCGCTTGTGTCTAAAGGAAGCTGCAGACCACAATCCTTTATTAAATGTTTATTAATCCCCCGTAAGTACTTCCTATGGAAATTGTTTTTACACTAAATGCACATTTTACGAGTTGGACTTGTATAATAATAATTTTACTGCGATCTCAGGCTCACTAGGAGCTTGGCTTGGGCTGATTTACAGATTTATGGCCAACTAATTCGCTTTGCATGTCAATCGAACTAAGGAGCAGTTCAATGAAGGCCAAAGCTATAGCTGAGCCACACTCTTGATTTTCTAAAAACTTTTATTTTATATTAAAATTTAACGAGGTTGCCATAAATCTTCTTAAAAAAGCAGGCAATTCAAATTTCACAAGCGCTGGCAAAAACAAAACGCAGCAACGTTGCTTCTTCTGACTCTCCAGACTGAAGCTAGGTTGGAAGGAAGCAAGGAGGAAGGGAGGGAGGAATGACGTTGACGACGACACGTTTGCCACTGAAATTGATCCAGTTGCAGCAGTTTTGCAGCGGCTGCAAATGCCTCGCATCGCTCGCAACGTTTCGTTGCTGGAGCAAGGGGCATACTGTCGACTGTGGCGACCAGGGGAGGCCATAATTCTTCTGCTAAAAAGCCAGAGAGCAGCGCTCAAGCAATGGCAAAAAGCGCTGAGCGATGGCCATGTCAGCAGCATGAGTCTGAGTCTGATTCCGATTTCGATTCCGAGTCGAAGCGAGAATCCGCCGACCAAGTGCGATTTAACCAAATGGGTAAACATGGCCCCAATGGCAACAAGGGGCAGCGGACAGCGGACTGCGGACATCGGACATCGGACTGGGGACAGCGGGCAACATGCAACCGGCAACCGACAACTGGCCGCGTGCGTCGACCTGACAATAGGCGAAATATCATCGAAAACCATAAAAAACTGACAGCACAAAAAGAGGTGTTGACACATTGATTTATCTGGCATGCTACTGTGCGCAGCACAGATGAGAGCTCTGGCACTCTCGTTGCTTCTGCACTTTGTGGCAAGGATAAATGAACGAACGGACAGTGTGGCAGCATGAACTCTTTTTAGACGGATGGATTCATATGCGAATTTAGCCTGCCAGAGTATTCGGGAGGCAAGGCGGCAACAATATCATAACCATATTCGAGACAATGGGACGCGTTCAGAAGCAGATCGGCTGCATCTAACGCACAGTGTGGGAGAATGTCACGAAAACACTGAAAGAAATATTTTCGCAAATTTCAGAGAAATATAAATTTAGTTGATATCGGATAAAAAATTTAGAATTTATTCTAGAAATACCTTTGAATTTCTACTCCAATTTCATCTTAGTTGCTTTGGTTGACAATCTGGTATATTTTTTACTTTATATTTTAAGTACAGTACTATTCCGATATGCAAAATATAGCTTTTGGCATATTTCAGTATATTTTTGGTATACAAATTGGGTATTTTTTGGAATATGGATTTATTGAAAATGGGTAGCGGGTCTCTGAAAGTTGAATTTAACAAATACTTCTGTATGGCAAAAACGGCTATAGCAATCGGGTCCTAGTTGCTTTGGCTGACAATTTGGTATATTTTGTACTCTATGGTATACCCATATAATAAATTTAACCTTCCGTATATTTTGATATATATTTTCATATTATAATTAATCTAATTATGTAAGAATAATGTAACTGTTATTATAAAACTTATTTTCATAACATTTAAAATATTAAATATACACTGTGTAATTGTTTATATTTTTTTAGTGCAATTATTTAATAAAATTAAATTAAAAAGTTGTTAATAGTCTTAGTAATCTCTAAAGTCTCTAAGTGCAAAAGAGTTATCCCTTGCTCTACTCTGTCTTATTCCCGCATCATCCTTATGTCGATCTTTGCTTGCGAGCAGTCGATCCATTTAAGCCACTTAACCGACACACACACACGCACACACAGAGCTGACTTCCGATGGGTCAGCGCGATATGTTTTTCGGCTCAAAAACGTTACCAATTTAAAAATTCCAAATAAAATATAAATTGACCAAATTAATATTGGAATACATGAAACAATTCTGGGAGAAAAATGTTCACATTTTTCTCGTTCTTCTCGACGTTTTGTCCTCTTGAGGGGTTTTTTAGTTTGTTCGATTTTCTGTTTCGTTGTTATGCTTAATACCCAATAAACAGGCACTAAAGTGGTTATACATTTTTATACACAACCTCAAAGTTTATGAAAGCTTTCAAATTATTTTGGATTATTGAGTTATTGGCTTGAATTTAATAAATGAATAATTTTGTAATTAAGAACTTGTCGACATATAAGAAATCAACCCAAAATTTAATTAAATTTATTATTTATTAAGCTTTTTTCGTCTGAATTAATAAAAAATATGTATAATTTAATAATCAAATTCATCTAGAATACCTTCGAATTGGTGTCGCTAGTGTCAAGATTCGTTACATAGGGTATTTCATAGTTCAGCATTTCGGAATAGGGAATTGATTCTTGTTTATTTTGGACTTTGTGTGTTTTTATCTCTACTTAATGCAATGCTTCGACAGTTTGTTGTTGGTTTTGAGTATTCACATTCGTATTCGTATTGCTTATCCGTTGCTGCATTCAAAATCAAAGTCAGTCGAGGGTGCCACTTACCCCATGCCCTAAAAACAAAATGAGAAGAAATCGCTGCCAGGAGCTGCAGAAAAATTAAAAGGCAAAACGGAAAATGGAAAACTTTAAAATGGGATTTTGTTGCTGCTGTTGCTGCTGCTGCTTCTACTGCTGCCTGCGGTTAAAAGAGGCGACAAGGCATGAAACCAGTAAATTAAAGCAAAAGGATAAAGTTTAATTGGAAAACTATTTTTTGCCAGGCCCCCCTCGCCTTGCCCCTTTGCCATGATGTCTGCTTGCACTACTGAGTGTTCGTCTTGCTCCCCCCACCACCTTCCCCTTCCACAACAATGCTTTTCTGCTCAACCCATCCCCTGGCTAGATTCTTTAATCTGCTTACCTTTAGTTTTCTTAATTTCATCCATTCTGTCGTGGAATTATATTCACGAGTCTGAAGACAAAAGTTTCGCTTCAATTTCCGCTGCCAATATGACTGCAGATAACAAAACTCCTTGCACACACACACACATGAATATACCGCACACCTGCTCATTTGTATGTACCACATTAGTCTACCTGTGTGTGTGTGTGCGAATGAATTTTAGCAAATGAATAGAAATTAAGTTTCGTTGCCGCTTGAGCGCATCTCCAAACTACTGCAATGCCTCTAGCATCCAACAACCTCCATTTCTATCAAGCTCTCCACTCTCCATTCTCCACTCTTCTCTCCCGTCGAAGTAGAGGCAGGTGAGAAAATAGCGAAACTGTCGAAAAAGTTTAAAATATGCCTCCTTTTATAAAATTTAATGAGAAAAGTTACGAGATATAAATTTTTGCATGCGGTAAATTCATTTTCCCCATGCAACAAGAATCTGCAGATATGTAAATGTCTAATTGGGACTTGCATAAATTCCAACTATCTTAATATTTGTTCAATTCAAAAATTGCTTCAATTTTTACACTTATATTGTATAATTAAAAATTTCAGAGGAAGATGCTTAGAAGCAGAATTTGCTATTTTATACCCGCTACCCATAGACTAGAAGGGTATTATAACTTTGTGCCGGCAGGAAATGTTGTAACAGGTAGAAGGAGGCATCTCCGACCCTATAAAGTATATATATTTTTGATCAGCGTCAACAGCCGAGACGATATAGCCATGTCCGTTTGTCCGTCCGTCCGTCCGCCCGTCTGTCCGTATGAACACCTAGATCTCAGAGACTATAAGAGATAGAGCTATAATTTTTTGCATTTGTTATGTTTGCACGCAGATCAAGTTTGTTTCAAATTTTTGCCACGCCCACTTTCGCCCTGCAAATCAAAAAATCGAATAACAAGCGTAATTTTAAAGCTAGAGTTACGAATTTTGGTATATATATAGTAATTACTATAGTAGTTATGATCCCTAAAAATTTGGTTGCGATCAGAAAAAAATGTTGGAAGCTATTAAAGAAATACTTTTATATGGGCAAAAACGCCCACTTACTAGGGGTCTTAGTTGCTTTGGCTGACAATCTGGTATATTGTGCCATCTATGGTATATTTTGAATGCGGTACTATATCGATATATACCACATATACTATTTGGTATATTTTTAGTATTTTGCAGTATATTAGGTATATTTTGAGAATAATACCGCAAAATATATTGCTTTTATTCAAAATGGGTAGCGGGTATCTCACAGTCGAGTACACTCGACTGTAGCTTTCTTACTTGTTTTATATTCAAACTTCAGGTATCATTACATTTCTTAAATAAAGCTAATATATAAATATATAATAATTTATATGTACTTCAAAATAATAATTATAAATGTTATAAATACACTCCTGCCCAAAATTAATCGATTCCTCTTAAAGTTAGGTTTCGTTTTGGTAAAAGGTCGAAATAAAGTTTAAAGAAGAATAGCATGTAGGCGTATTTGATTTTATAGTTTTGTAAAACAAATCTTCAAGTATTTTTACATTTATCAACAATAATTATGATGAGTAAAAAAATAATTATAAATCCAGTACATTTAATATAAATTTAATATTTCACAGTTGGGTATCTGGAGCTCCAAAGATTTTGGTTGATTTTCTTTACACACTTTTTCACTGCCGCTCACCATGTAGTGTTTTTTTTTTAATGAAAACTTGTTTTATAAGCACGTCTCATTTATGTAGAGAGAGTTCGAAAGAGAGAGAGAGAGAGAGAGAGAGAGAGAGAGAGAGGGAAATATGGGCTTTGAGGACTACAATATGTGTGCGTGCCCGTTTGGCTTATAGATTTCACTTTGTGATAAAAGTTTTGCATTCATTTCAGCGTAATTCATTTTCAATTCAGATTCTGTTTTTAGTTTTGCCAAGCGGCAAGTACGTGCTGCAACATGTGGCAGTCTGCAACAACAATAGCCACAGTGTCACAATCCCAGCTAGCATTGCAGAAAAGCAAAACAAGTGCGAAGTGAAACATAAATAAATGATGAACTAAGATATACCCAAAAATGCACAATAACAGGCAGACAGAAATGGCAAATCTGTTGGTTGAAGGCAGATACCCTTGATGTTCATTGCTTTTGCACAGAGTATAAAAAAGAGAGAGCTAAAGAGTTCGGCCCAGTAGTGCGAATATTGCGGGAATTATGAGGAATTGTGTCTAGGCTAGGCACTTGGCCAAATGCAAATTTCCAATCGCGTTGCACATTGCAGAGCTCATAAATATGCATTGTGGAGGCGACGCTTTTGTTGTTGGCTGCATATTAGTGGCAAATATTGCTGGCCATAATAAAAGCCGCATTGTGAAA
Source organism: Drosophila albomicans (assembly GCF_009650485.2). Classification (NCBI taxonomy): domain Eukaryota; kingdom Metazoa; phylum Arthropoda; class Insecta; order Diptera; family Drosophilidae; genus Drosophila; species Drosophila albomicans. The sequence goes on along the minus strand of NC_047628.2, from coordinate 3,008,018 downwards.
TCGAAAATTTTGCATTTATGTGTCCATTATGAACAGAATATGCTTTACTTTCAGTCCAGTTCATTGTAATGCAAAATAGTTGAAATTGTTGATTCTTTTTTATGGCATTGTGCAAATGAATATTCTACGTTCATATGTTATATACATATGTTATATAGATAGAATACATAAATGCATTTGATCTCTAATTATCACAGCAGTCATAGCTTTTGCGTATTGTATGCATATTATTAAAACACTTTCTACTTAGAACGATAATATACCTTCAATAAAACGAGTGCCGAGAGGTAAAATAAAATAAAATTAAACCCCAAATTTTCTTTATTTTCAAACAAATTATAATTGTTGAGCCTTTGGCTATCAGTTTATTTCGCTCACCTTCAATCACAACTGAATTGGTCAAGTTCAGTGAAAGCCAAAACATTGACGTTGCCACGACTGCTTAACTTGCAAGACGAGCTCTTGTATCTGTCGCATAATATATCAAAAATTGTTATGATTGTGCTCAATGGGACTCAATGCCAAAACCCCCTCTACATCAACATCAACATCAACATGAACATGAACATCAGCAAAGTCAGTTGAAGTCCAACTCTCAGCCCCAGTTCCAGTTCGTGTCCGAAGCAATATGTCTGCAGGGAGCGGTGGCTCGAGCCTGCCTGGAATTTAATTTGAGTGTTGCGAGTAATCACGAATTTATGATTTAAATGCATGAATATTATGATGTTATGGCCACAGCTACCGATTCCGCGTGTTCCTCAAGCGTCCGAGTGCTTTATGTGGGCGCGACGAGGCTACCGAAGCGACGTGAGTCGAATCGCATGATTGCTATCAATATGAAATATGAAATTCGATTTTATGGCTTCTTATGTGTCGTGTTATGAGTACGCGAGTACACGACAGCCCGCACCTGTAACTCATACGATATAATGAGGCTATAATTTATTGAGGCATTAATTAATGTTGTGGCCCACAAATGATGTGTAACGAAATTCTATCAAAAACCGCACCCATCTACAACATCTAATAAATTTAGGAAGTATTCGAAATAGAAGTATGGTACAAATATTTTATGAAGGCTTGTTGGAGCAATATTAAAGAGCAATACCAAAGATCAAAGATCACTACTGTAAAAAGTATTTCGTGTTGGATTTTATTTTGAATTGGTAAGATTGTGCGGCAAATTATATCATCAGTAATCGAACTAAAGTTTTCTCATTCAGCTTTTATTTTTATAGTTTTTCAGTGCTACTGTGTGGCTAAGAGTTTTCCTCTATCTATCTCAATCTGTTTCGATTACATTAGACAAATGTCAGGCCACTTTGGCTGCAGGACAATGCGCCCTTTGGCCCATTGTTGGAACGTTGAAGGGGCGGTACGGTGCGAAAGCCGATGCTGTTCAAAAGTGTAATTGAACCTTTGCCCCGCTTTGTATAGAAATATGTATGTGTACAGTTTTTTTGCGACTGCAACAAACGAAGAACCACTCACCCATCTCTCAATCGCCCACTCACTGAGATTTGCAATTGCCGTCTTACACAATGCGCTGCTTTCATACTTTTATGCTTTTGCTGGAAAGGAATATGATATTCCACCCACCCGGTTGACATTTCAATTTATTTCGCCATAAATAAAGCAATCGATTCGAATGTTGAACCCTTTTTGCCCCATTTCGCATTCACATTCACAATATTTTGCCATTGATGGGCTGCGAACGCCCGATCCATTAATTATACGCCCACTTCACAAAAGCAGGCAGGAAAAGTCAAAATATTGACAGCTTAAACTTTTTTCCTTCTTGTTCTTGTTCTCGTTCTCGTTCTCCTTTTTCCTTATTTCTTTGCCATTTACTTGCAATTGTATTCAGCCCTCTCTCTCTCTCTCACATCCTTACTATATCGAATAGGACGTCGTCAGCGAACGCGAGTATGAGTCTGAGTCCGAATGCGAGTCCGCTGCAATTATTCAACTACAATGGCAGCTCTGGTAACAATCGTAATAGGAAATACGCACAGAAATATCCTTTACTCATATCCGTTTATCATTTTTGACCTTCTGCTCAGTTTCGGTCATTCGTTCCATTCACAATGGAGAAACCCCTCTCAATACAACTTCTACTTTAACTTGTATTTTTCCTCTGTAGGACTACAGCACACCTCGAGCTCGTCGAGTGCCCACATTTTGGGTCAGATTTGGAGTGGGAGTTGCTGGCTGTTAAAGTTATTGTTTCGCCTGCACAGCATTTATGAGAACTTCTGCTCCTGCTACTATTCCTGGGCACTAATGAATTATTTGGACCGACGCTGTGCTTTATGCAATGTTGGCTGAAATTATTAAATGACTCGGAATGAATGATTTAATGACCCTGCCTGAGACACAATGAGTACGAATAAGAGTGAAGGGTTTATGCCCCAAAAGGGGTTGAGCTATGCAATTCTCTTGCAACTTTAGTTTAAGTTCCTAAAATAGTCAATGTGTTTTGAGTATTTCACGAGTCCTTCAAAGGCACGAACTGCGCATAACGATTTCCCGGCAATTTACCTGAAGAGCAAACAACACAGATTTCGTTGGCTTTGTCCTGCTCCTTTCTGTCATGTATTCTCATTTTGTCTCTCCAGTCCTGTGTCACATTCATAAAAATCATATTACATGTTTCCACAGTCGAAAAGTGCAGTTCGTGTGGCTTTTCTATGACACTTTGTCTACGATTTGTTTATACCCTGTGATATACATAGTCAGGGACTACATAGATTCTATCCTAGGAAAAAAGAAGGCAACATGCTTAAGAGTTCATATAATAACTAGCATAATTCACAAGTTTAATTAGACAATTCGAAAAAGGGCTATAAAATTGTCTCTATCTTCGTATTACATCCTTATTGACCAAATTTATTGATGTAAATATACATTATTATTAAATAAAGATGAGTACGGAGAATCATGCAGACGTGCACCCTCAACCAAGACGCTTTTGGTTATTTTATCATGTTTCAAGTTCAGCTTAGATAATCTCCCGTGGGAGTTATCACAATCACACTACATTTGAAATGGAAGCAACTGAAAGCTTGCGTGGCAATTCGCCAAATGGAAATATTATTGGACTGCATATAAAGAGAATTTTATTTTATGGCTCGTTCGTGTTGCTGTAGCTCTTGTGCAATAGAAAGATTGCCCATAACTTTTGAAGGGTGTTTTTTAGACATGTCTCGCTGTAATACTTTATTTACAACTTAATACAGACCATCTAACAATGTGAGCTAAGTACAGTCGAGGTCGTAGATAGGAATTTATAAGTGAAGAAGAAATTGACGTATTTCTTAAGAATCAATGTGACTAAATTTGGTTATATTACTGGCTGAAAATATAAGTCTACATATGTACATATATATAATACCTATACATCTAAAATACATTGTAATCTTTTCAAGATCATTTTATATTTAATTTTAGAATATATACGTGTTTCTTTTTGAATGGTTGTCGAACTTGAATGATTCAGCTCATAAATACATGTTAATTTGCCACATTCGTTTTGGGCATGACTAATGCAACAACCCTTTGATTTCTTTTTGAACATTATGCCAATTTTTCCAATCGTTAATTTTGAGGAATATGCAAATCAGATATTCGGCTGTAAACTTTTGCCACTTTCACAAAGAAACCTGGTGCCTGATGACAGCGCATAAAAAGGGCGAAAAGACAATGAAATGAGCAACAACCTTTTTTCACAGTTTAGCGATTCGATCAAAAAGAAAAACCCTATGAACTGGAATTGTTATTAAAAGCAAAAGAAAAGTGGAATGGAAATGAAATATCCCTTTTGGATTGTTGCTCCTTCCCCAAAATCGAATGTAGCGACCGCCTGTTTTTCTGGTTGGAAAGGGATCCACAGCAATGGCGACAGCAGCCCAATCGCAGCGAGAAATTATCATAAAAATCGCGCAAACTCCGTGCGTGACTTTAAAGTCAGTGAAGATGAGACGAGAAGAGAAGCGAGGAGATATGCTTGGGATGCTTTTCACTCTTTCCTTTTCTGCTGGTGCCAGGCAGCTGTGGTTCACAATGGAGATGGTGGTGGCTTTGGCAACTTTTTAATATTCCCGTCATACGCATTGTCATTTTTGTTGTATTTGATTTTAATACGAATTTCACATTTTACAATCAAATTAATTGGTCACGCTGCCGCAGGATTACATCCTGGCGAGGACTGCGACAACAACAACAACAACAACAGCGAGACGACAGCAGCAGTGAATGGCTTAAACAAACAAACAAGACCCATCGCTAGTTTAAGGTAAGGCAAGGCAAGGGATGCATGGCAGCAAGATCTCAGAAAGATGGGCGAGATGTGAGGCGGGATGATTGCCATTGGCTGCATTTGACGCTCCGTCGCTCGGTCGCACGTGAGTCTTTCGAAGCGTCGCTAATTTATGCAAATATTGACTCAGATGGAGACCCGGAACAGCGGCAGTTAAATTAGTTCCACGATATTTATTATTTTGTTAGAATTTTGAATATTTAATTACGCTCGATTTGCACAGCTAAATCCGAATTTTAATGCCCTTCGCGTTGTGCCGCACCGTGCTGAGCCTCCAAATTAATTTGTAATTCGTTGGCAATTTGGCAAATGAATTATTTCCAAAGGCAGTTGGATACGCTCGTCACTGCTAAACGGTTCGATTTATGTGAGAATCATTCGTAATTGAAACTCGCATAATTCTATCATCATTTCATAAACTTCATTCAAGATACATCATTAACTCTTTATTTATATTTAAAAAAATCGTGTAAGGATGAATATCCTTGGCTGTTTTTGAATTTCTAGTTTTCCATTTCAGGAATTAAGCATTTTTAGTATAACCCATTTTTAATAAAACTATATTCTAAAAATATACCGTAAAAAAACATAAGTATTCAGATTGATATATTTTATATATCGATATTTTTCTTAAGTATACCAGAAATATACCGCAAGAACAATTTTGTATTTGGTATATCTACACTATATTATATCAAAATATACTATAGAGCACAAAATATACCAGATTGTGAGCCAAAGCAACTAAGACTGGAATGCAGTAGATAATTTTTGTAATATAAAAGCATTGCTTAAAACAAACATCTTAAATGTGTGTTATCAATATGTCTTTAAAAAATAAACGCACTCAATTCCAAAAAATCATAACTTTATAATATTGTTATCTGATTAAAATGAAATTTTAAAGTTTTGTTGTTAAAATTCAACTGTAAGTCAGATTTGAAGTGCTAATACAATTCCAAATCAAGTAAAGTGTCAACTGTAAGAAGAAATGCAGTTTTCACAGTTTTCACATACAAGCATTTTATGCTGTATATTCGGATTTCGAGAAGTTTACGCTTGCTTAGATGTTGCACAGTGCAACATAAACAATGCACAAAATGTAACCAGGTTGCTGGTCTTGTTCAGTTTCTTGTTGTTGCAGACACATGCGCTTCAATAAAAGGGAAAATAGAAACATAAATCAGCCAATTAATATTTTATGAAGTGTATCTTTGTGTGTGCCCGATTCTGTCTGTCGGTGTTGGCGCATGAGATACTCGAACTGCAGATACAGATACTCGATGGTCTCTATAGAGACCTGCCCAATGCCCAATGGAGGAGGCAGGAGGCAGGGGAACCAGTTGGGGATGGGGAGCCCAAGTGGGGGTGGTAGGGCTGAACAAACGACTTCCCTTTGTTTACCATAAATTCGTTAATAGACGCTGCCGCGTGTAAACAAATCACTTGAAGATTCTCATATTGACGCCTGACATGATTTCTTGAACGCAGCCGAACTCCACACACACACACGCACACACATAGACACCTAACGCATACACAAACTCGTACACACAGAGAAAAGTGGAAGCGAGAGATGGATATTTATTTAGTTGTTGAAGTACGGGAAGTATCACAAATTGTAAATCTACTTGTTGTTACATAGAAATTTTTTTCTCCTTGTGTCAGCTGCCCGCCCGGGAAAAAGAGTGAAAAATGAAAACGGAAACACTGAAAAACTGGCTCGCTGCCCAAAGTTGTAGCTGCAATCGAAGCTCTATGTTGTATGTTGTATCTATCTCTGCAAGTCTGGCCCTGGACTCGTCTGTTCCACTGCCAGAGCCAGATCAAGTGCCTGAGCCTGTGCCTGCGCCTGTGCCTGTGCCCGCGCCTATGTCGCTGGCAATCTGGTAGACAGACCGGGACGGGACGCCTGACAACTCCGATTGCAATTAGCAATCAAGCATCGATGGCTCGCTCACTCGCATTGAGCCGAGCCAAGTCGATCCGCGGACGTGAACACGAAGTCCAAGTAAGACATTGCCGCGAGCCAACAGCAGCAGAAGCTGCTGACGACAGCAAACATGAGCAAACAGTTCAGTAGCTAACGCAGTAGATACAGATACAGCCAAAGATACAACTACGTCGACCACTTCAACTGCAAATACAACTGCTTGTGTATCTATATTAATCGCAGTTAGAGTTGCAGCACAAGACACTCTTTGATTTTATGAAATACCCAATTAATTAGTGTCGTTGCACATCCGCAGTCACATCAATCTATAATATATTCAGCTCTTTTTTTCACTGCTCCGACGGCTGCCAGCTGCCAATACAATTCATTTGCGCCATATCACAGTCAGCTACAACTCCAACTCCATCTCCAACTCCAACTACTCTTTCAATTCCATTCCCACCCACCTACAAGCATACATTTAATCTATATGTATGTATGTCTAGCTGCCTGCCAGCCATCGCGATGGATGTTAACAAATTATTGCCCAGCACCAGGGCCGAGAGCTCAATATCCAGCTCACTTTTCTCGTCACTTCATTGCTTGGCCAGGTATGTCTGTCTATCTGCCTGTCCGTTTGTCCGCCTGTCTGGCTGCACATTTCTTACATATTATGTAAACAATAATTTTTTACAATATTCTATGGAAAGTACAGCCATCTACAACTTCTATTACTGTTCCGTTGTTTTCACATTTTACGTTTCCTTCTCCTTTACTTCTGTTTACGTTATTAAATTTTTCCGCAATTGCCTTAAGCGCTAGGTAAATACCATAAATATCGTGCATCTTCAATATGCAGCCGAAATTGATGTCCCGTAGAGCCTATGAGGCGCCCATTATAAATTTAATCTCTTTTTAAAACTAAGAATACAAAATATTATATTTACTTTAATTTGAATATTATATAACCTAACATCGGATATTTTACTGAAGTTTATGATATTGACTAAAAATACTAAAAGTAATAGTAGCAGATAAAACAAGTAAGAAAGCTGGAGTGTGCTCGACTGTGCGATACCCGCTACGCATTTTGAATACAAAAGAGCGCGGTATTATTCTTAAAATATACCTAAAAACTACCACAAAAATACTAAAAAATATACCGAAGGCAGATTTGATATGTGGGTAAAGTACTATCAACTACTCAAAATATTCCAAAAATATACTAAAATATACGACAAGCTATATTTTGTATATCGGAATAGTGCTATATTTAAAAGTATAAAATATACCGGATTGTCAGCCAAAGGCGTTTTTGCCCTTTCAAAAGTATTTCTTTAATAACTTCGACAATTTTTATCTGATTTTCAGGAATCTCAAAGACAATAGTTATTATTGCATTTACCAAAATTCTAGCTTCAAAACTACACAGTTATTCGTGGGAATACATTTCCTACCGGTACTAATTTATAATACCCTATGTGTAGCGGATATATAAAAATTAGTCAACATACATAAAAGTGCAAAAAAATCACGCAATAATATTTTTATTTTATTTTAAACAATCTAAATGTTATATAATTTGATCTTGATTTAAAATTTTGTCTTCTTGGTTTAAGATTTTTCCATTCTTGAAACAAGATTATAATTTTTAATTTCAAGATGATGCAATCTAGATTTATTTTTGATTTATGAATAAACTTAGTTACTTCAATTTTGATATCAAATAATTCTAATTTAAGCATGTTTTTTTTTCTTTCTGTTTGTAAAAGTTTAATATCGATAAATGAGAAATATTAAAGTTTTTAAACCAATAAGGGCTAAAACCGTCTGTTGTTTAGTTTGAATATTATGACCGCAACAGTATATATATACAAAATATAGATATACAAAATATAACGTTCGGTATATTATTGGAGTTTTTCGAAATATTAATTCGGAATATTCTAAGGATTATATCGCACTGTTTTTCGGTGCTCGTATTTCACAGCCGAGTACACTCGACTCCATATTTCCTGCTTGTTTATAAATCAATTAAAATATTAGAAACAAAAAGTTTTCATGATTCACTTCAGTTTAAATCCTAAAGGAATTAAATTATAGTCAAGTAGTAATATGGACAATGTGCACGCGAAAGTTTTAAATTCCTTCGCATACATTAACAATTTAATTACGGTTTTGAGAAATTCTACCAAGAGAGAAGAGAGTCAGGTCAATACTTTATGACTGTATAAATATTGTAATTACGGAAAGTTGAATATACTTTCGAAGCGTTGCTAATTAATATTGACGACGACTGTCCCCTTGGGAACTATGGCGCCATTAAACCATAAGACAAGCTACCGCCGTGTGGCAATAGTTGGGAAGGCAGCGGCAACTTTTGACAATTTAATTGAGTCCGAATGGGCGAGGAAACACCTTAAGAAGGTAGCAGAAGCGATAAGTCAAGTTAAGTCAGAGCTTTGACAATTATTATTGCTCAACTGTCAGCGACAGCGACAACAATAACAACATTAATGGCAACGGCAGCCACAGCGACAGTGAAAACAACAACAGCAATTCTCATACATACACGAGGCAACAACAAGAAGGCAACGCAGCGAACGGCAATTAGCTTAAACGGTGTATGAGATACGAGATACACACGCTGCTTTCAGAGTGCTGTTCCTGCAGCAGTTGCCGTTGCCGTTGCTGTTGCTGTTGCTATTGCTGTGGTTGTTGGCTGTTGGCTGCGCATGCGCAGACGTGGCAGACACGTTCGTGGTGCGATATGTGTCGCCTCGAGGCGCCTCCGCTTCGACGAGTTGGTTAGTTGTCGTTCTCCCAATACGAGTACATTTCTCACAGATTTCAATCACGTTTCTAACGCTTTTTTATGACGTAAAATTGAACCTTTATTTATTTGTGCGGTTCAAGACTCTATCGGGGGTATATCGATCCATCTATCCATCCATCTATCTGTCTATATGTATCTCTATTTATTCATTGTGTTGTCTGTAATTTTAATTCGCCGCCGTCGCCAATTGCCCGTCTGGCGGCTGTCTCATCGTCGCAAACGTTTGGAAATTATAAATTTGTTAATTGCTGGAGTTGTCGCCTGTTCTGGACGGGGCCATAGTACGACGGATAGTTCTGCGAGTATGACCATTAGTTTAAAACATTTGTATGGCAAATACCGATGGAAAGCCAACACCACCGCTGATTTAATTAATGAGTTTGCCTCCGTTTGAACGTGCTGGGAAATTGTCACTCCATTTGCATTTTTCGGCTTCGATTCGATTCGACTCGCTTCGCTTCGCTTTCGAGTTCGAGTCCGACTCACAGACAGTCTCATCGTCAGAGCCATTGCCGAGTGATTTGTGCCTCGACTCGATCATGGGAATTATTTTTGCATTTTTATGCCAGCTGAATATCAATTTAAATTTATAAATTATGAGCTTATTACAACTCGCTCAAACTCCACAATAAAAAAAAACTTACAGCTGTCGTTCTCAAGTCAATTTTATTCAGGTGCTAATTTGTTTTATCATTCACGGATCTTTTAATGTTAGGAATTTTTAAATGTTTGTAATTGTAGCCTCAAGAGGTTAAATCTCTTCAATTCGTTTATCATTTTCAAACCAGTTTCACATAATTACCAATTCATATTATTTATTCCAATTAAAATGAATATTCATAGTTCTGGAAACTCAACTGATATTTATCTATGTAGATTTCCAATATCTGTATGTATTTAATATTTATTAGTTATTATACCAGATACATATTGTCTACAAAGATATATAAATATTGTGACAACCGAAAATTAATGTATTAGTCCAGCAAAGGCATCTTTGATCTGATAAAGATTTGAATGACCATAATGTTGTTTATATACCAGAGTCTTAAAAAATTAATAACTTATTTATATTTTGTCCAATTTGAATATTCATTTTAATACGGATGTTAAGGTGTTGTTAATCGTGAATCTATCGTCTATCAGAAAGAATCTCAAACCATCCGAATAAGCTCACACAATATCAAATAAATCTTTTATAAATCTTTAAAAATAAATCGTTATATCTTACAAACAATATGAATTCGCCATCAACACTTTATATATTAAAAATCTTTATTCCCATTGTTTTTATTTCTAATGCTTATAAGAAAAAGTGGTAGAATCGATCATACTCAAGCAACGAATTAAGTGAACAATTTAGTCAAACTCGCCTAGTTTTTATGAACCTCTCCTGTTGCTCTTATCAGCGTATGCAGCCGGGCTTACCTGCGTCATTTAACTCATTTCATTTGGGCCTGATGACCACTTGGCCACCGCCAACGGCAACGGCACCGGAACATGCGTCATGTTTGGCGACACTGTTGAGACGTAGACGAAGACGAAGACGAAAACAGAGGCCAAGATAAACGGCAAAGGGACAAGAGATGAAGGTGACGAGGGCTATAAAAAACAGCAAGGCCACAGAAAGGCTGTATGGCGACATGGGATGGACTGGAATCAACTGGGTGTCATCTCATGTCTCATGTCTCGGGGTCTGAGTCGCAGTCTTGGCCCGTTTGTGTGTCACCTTATCAATATTTTCCGTCAAGTAATTTATTGTATTTCTGCTTGTGTCTGCTTCCTTGTGTACCGCATCGCCCTGCTGACAGTCTAACGAAGACTCTTGCTATCCCCTATCCCCTTTCCTTTGCTCGTTGCCATCCTGTGCCGCATGTGTCGTTCATGCAACAAGGTCTGTGTGTGTGTGTGTGTGTATATTTGGACATTTGCTTTATGTCTTGTCACATTTTTATTGCAGTGCCGCCTTATGGCATCGATTTTTATTCTTTTTCCTTGGATAAAATTATTTATTTTCCCATTTTATTATTAGGATAGGAGACGTTGGCCCAATGCAATAAACAATAGCTAACCTAAGGCATGCGCCCTGGCCTTTTCATTGGCCCCTTTTGTCTTTGTTGCCGTTTAATGCATTTTTAAAGAACCTCAAAGTTAATAGACTCCATCTCCATCCATGTTCGTCTCTCATTTCCATCTGTATCTCAGTCCAGGTATTAGAACATCATAGCGTTGCACTGCGTAGTCTTGGGTAAAGTGTTAATGTTACCAAAACATTTCAAGCACAAAGACATAAACCTCTTTTCATTGTTTTCAATTAAGAAAGTTAATTATTTGATTACTATCAGCATTAATTGCAGTTCAGTTCAGTTCAGCTCAGTTCGCTCGATTGTATTTTCCACTTTTTAATTTCAACATTCCTTATTCACTATTTAGTAATCAGTATTCACTATTTACCATTCTTGTACTCCGCGCAGTTTAATGATGACGGGCTATCCCTCATCAGATCTTCAACCACGAAGAATAGAATCTCAGAAATAAAACGAAAATAATATATTTAAACCTTCTGCTCGGACCTGGATAACATCAAAGACACCTCCAGACTGAGGAAGCTGCTGTCCAAGCAGGCTTCCAGTCCTAGTCTGCTCAAGTCGGGCGATGGAGCGTGGACGGAGAGCAGTGCTGAAACTCTTGAAGCACTGCTCTCAACTCATTTCCCGGGATGTATTGGAATAGAGAATAGTGACTGGCAGCTCTTTCCTAGTCTCCCAGTTATGAGACTCCCTGCCAGTCTAATTACAGATAACAAAATAATTTGGGCTATCGACTCCTTTGCGAAGGTCAGGTCGCCCGGTCTCGATGGACTTTCGCCAGCAATGCTGCAAGCCAGCAAGCCCACGATTGTTCCGTGGCTATCGGGTATCTATTCGGCGTGCCTCGCATGGGGTCATATCCCCACTCTTTGGAGGACCTCGAAAGTCATTTTCCTGCCCAAGGCAAATGCAGTCATGTGGTCCCAAATGACTTTCGGCCTATCAGCCTAACCTCTTTCCTGCTAAAAACATTGGAAAAGCTACTTGATTTGCACATCAGAAGCAACTCAATGCATCTGTTGTCCCCAAATCAGCATGCGTATACAAAGGGCAAGTCCATTGAGACTGCTCTCCATGCTCTAGTAGCCTCCATAGAAAAAGCGGACCACTATAAAGAATATGCCTTGGGTGCATTTCTTGACATTTCAGGCGCCTTCAATAACGTCACCACTGATGCTATTATGAAGGGCCCTTACCTCAATTAACACGGCACCAGCGATCCACAGATGGGTCAACCGCCTTCTTTGTGACAGGCGGGTGGTGGCTACGTGGGGCGATGCGGCCATTACAAAGGTAGTGCGAGGTGGCACTCCCCAGGGTGGGGTTCTCTCGCCTCTCCTTTGGAATTTGGTCGTAAATAGCCTACTTCTAAAATTTACTAGACGGGCCCCCAAGTTAATTGCCTATGCTGACGACATAAGCATTTTGATAACTGGGAAATGCCCAACCACCCTTAGTTCCGTAATGGAACTTACTTTGCGGGAAGTTAAAGCATGGGCCGAATCAGCCGGGCTCAGCATTAACGCGGATAAACGGACCTTATCCTCTTCACGAAGAGGTATAAGGTACCTGCGTGGTCCCCCCCAAAAATAGGCTGCACTATGCTAAAGCCGAGCCTAGCAGTAAAAATACCTAGGTGTGGTCCTGGACAGCAAACTGACATGGAAGCTCAATGTGTTAGAAAGGGTGAAGAAGGCCACCGGAGCCTTGTACATGGCGAAAAAGATGCTTAGTTGCACTTGGGGCCTCTCTCCTAATCTAATGCGGTGGATATACATCTCAGTTGTTCGCCCTATCCTCACCTACGGTGTTCTAGTGTGGTGGCAGGCCACTGAAAAAAGGACGTACCTATCCATCATGGAAAGGACACAGCGTCAAGCGCTACTGTGTATCACAGGCGCTCTCAGGTCGACGCCAACTAAAGCCCTCGAGGTAATAGCTGGTGTGGAACCATTACACCTATACGCGCAATCCATAGCCGCAAAATCGTCCCTACGGATTGCCGCAACTGGCAATTTGGGTCTGCTAGGCTATGGTCACAGCGCCATTGGTAGGGAGACTAGTAGAGACTTGGACTATACTATCCCCTTACCAGTACTGACCATATTAACACTATATTCTTGGAACCGGAGTGCTGGCGGGAAGGGTTATGCATTCCCGAAGCCCTCAACCTCTTCACCGACGGTTCGAAGATGGATGATGGTGTCGGAGCGGCCGTATACTGCCCGGACCCGGTCTCCAAACAATCCTATAAACTCCCAGACCATTGCAGCATCTTCCAGGCGGAAGTTTTTGCCATTGGCAAGGCTGCCGAATTGGCTCGGGGTTTACAGCGTGATCACACCTCTATTAACATCTTTGTTGACAGCCAGGCTGCAATAAGATCAATGCACTCTGATGTGGTCAAGTCCAAAGTTGTCCTGGACAGCAGAAGAGCAATAGAGTCGCTGAACGCATCTGCGGTCGTGCGAATCTATTGGATCCCAAGCCACCAGGGCATCGATGGCAACGAGATCGCAGACACTCTCGCCAAAGAGGGAGTGGGGGCTCGATGTTGGCAACATGTGCAATGTTCCGATATCCCTGCGAACTCTAGGCAGTGAAATTGAGGTGCGCTCTAGACTTCAGTGGGACGCGAGCTGGCGTAATGCCAACTCGTGCAAAACTGCAAGGCTGATGTGTGCCTCTACTAACAAAAACTTAACCAAATTCGTCATGCAGCTTTCAAGGAAAGACTGCAGGCTAATGCTAGGCATTTTAACTGGCCACTGTATGTCAGCTGTCCATGCTGTAAAGATGGGCATCACGAACAGTGATCAGTGCAGGAAATGCAACGAACCCGGGGTTAAGGAAACACTTGAGCATCTTCTCTGTAGATGCCCAGCGTTATCCCGACTCCGGTTGAAATACCTTAATTCGCCGTGCCACAACGATCTTCGGGACGTCTCACGGATGCTCTCCTAGGATGCTGCTGGCTTTTGCCAAAAATGCATCCATACTGCGCGATTTCTGAGACGTAGATAAGCTACCGGTTCAGCTACGGACCTCCACTGGTCTATGCTTTGCCCCGTACTGGGGCAGCCGGTCCTACCTAACCTAACCTAATATATTTAAATGCTTAGTTTGATTGTTCCATTGATATCTCTTCTATTGATATATGACTCTTACGTGAAATGCAACCTGAGTTTTTATTTCATATTGCTATGGAAATTTGTTGGCCATCAAATTGATCGAATTGTACGACATAAATATAGTCAATACAATAGTACTAAAGCTAACAAGTAGAGTCGAGTGTGTTCAACTGTATATTTGATCTAATCATTATCCAGAGTATTTACATTACATTAACATCAAGCAGAGAGAAAATGACAAAAAAACAATTTCAGTTATACTCGTATATGGAAGCAATTATTAGTTTTTCAGTGTCTTCGACATTAATATAAAATGTTTATTTATAGACAGCAGATTGTTTTGGTTAATAGTAAACATTCAATTTATATTTTAAAAATAAAGTAAATTGAAAAATGTATGAATATGTTGGTTAAATTATATGTTTAGGTAGATGCAACATCTAAAGTAATCTTGGTAATTCCCACTTTCTATGTATCTGGCCGGAGCGACCAAATTTGATGATATAAAAACATGCTACAAAATCATCTTCTACGTCTTTTCTTACAATTTTTGTTTTTTATTTTGATAAAATTGTCAATTTAAGAGGACATTTTCTAAACACAAAGAGACCGTATTACAGTTGCCATAAGACCCTCTTAAAGCTCTGACTTCTCGCCCGCCCACTTCAAATGCTGACTTCGTTTTGGGGGGTAAGGCACTCTTATCCAGCTGTAAGGGCGAGGCAAGCATTGATTTCAGTCGCCGCTAACAATTTGTCATAATCATAAATCATTTCAGAGCGCTAAATCCAACGCCTAATGCAACCCAAGGACGATGAACAATGGCCAAAAGCACAACCGGAAATCTGCACATATTTCACAGCAGGATATTGGCCTCTAAATTGCCCCGCAAAACATAAAGGTCCCCCTCTCACTTTGACTTGAGCTCGCACTCGCACTTGCACCCGCACTCTTTAGCCGAATTGCCAAAAATATGGTCGCTATATACATCTAAGGAGAGACATATAGATTTATATGTGTGTATGTGCGTATACAAGTATATAAATATGTGTATGATTTTCAATTATATGAAGCTCCGCATAAAAGTTGTTTGCACATATGTCGTATCTCATCATATTATTTGTCAGCCCGCTCAGGGTGTGAGGCGCATCCTTTTGTCGTGTCCCTGCGCTACACGGTATCAGACAATTGTCCTCCCACCCACCGGCCGCACATTTAGTGGTGACAAAGTTTTACAAACTCTACTGAAAATGTGTGGGGAAATGTATCACATCTGCAAGAAGGGCGGACAGCACTTCTGCTAGCGAAACGGCAACCTGTTCTGCAGCAAACCAAAGGCACACACAGTGCCATTAATTGTGACAAATAATTTATGAAATAAATGTGTGCGAGTGTGTATGGTATAAAAATGAAAAATCCATGTATGAAGCCATGGATAAATGAAGGATATGACAAGCATTTCCAATTTGATCATGCTGTGGCAGCAGTCCATGGGGTTGTTGTCTGTTGACGTCTTCCTTTACCTCGCCCAGCCTTCATTTAACCCCTTTTTTGGGCTGCCAACCACAGTCACACGTGGATCTGGACTGAATATATGTCCATTTGAGTGACGGAGAGGCATTTGAGATTTTTACGCACACTGTCATCTACGAAGGGGGAGAATCCATTTAACACTTCTTCTGTCTGGAGTTTTCCAAATCTTTAAGACCGGGCGTAGAATCTCATGTTTTACAACAGAGAAAGCGTAGTGGCTTAGTAATTTTAAAGTCACTAATTGCGACTGTTTAGTTGATATTTTCTTCAAAATATCTAACACTCAATTCACACAAATAAAACCAAGTCGCATTCAAATATTTACATATTGAAAATCGAACCCAGCTCAGAAGTACCTTATGTTACATTTCAGAGCACACACCACGCTACAGAATAAAAGATTCTCGTTCAACAAACAATGAAACACTTTAACATCGAGAGTTCTGAAACCAGTTGATTATTCTTTGCTGGCGTTGTGGAAAATCTCTTTATGACATATTTTGATATTTATTTATTATCTTGTCAGTGTGATTTGCAACAACATAAGCTACTGCCGCACCCCCAGTTTGAATACGCACCCCGACCGCAGGCGCAGGCAAGGACCCTTCTCAAGCGACGAGGGGTGCGAACTGCAAAGGACTCACTTGTCGCGTGTCGAATAGACAAAGGCAAACAAAAAGCTGTCAGCAGGTCCTTGTCCTTGTGTCGTTCCCGTTTGCACCATCGTTGTCCTTCACTGTGTATATTTTTTTTGTATTATTATGTAAGTATATTTTTTTATAAATATACTTCAACAAAATTAAATGGACACTTAGGGAAGACACAATTGCGGAGAGAATGGAAAATAAAATTATGCCAAGTGGATTTTTCTGAAGTCTGCGCAAATATTTGACCAGATGCGGCACTCCTGGAGCTGCGGCTTTAGCCAAAATCCTTTACACCAGGACACCAGGACTCACTTAATTTTTTATGACATTCATATGGGGGATCAAAAGGGATTTACAAGGTTCAATGCCGCGAAATTGGTTCTACCTCGATGGCATCGCTTCGCTTTGTTCGACGTAGCTTAGACCAGCTAAATATGAGTCAAAGTATCTTCAAGATACACGCACGGAATAACTGTCTGACTGACTGTCTAGCTTAAGTGCGTAATTTATAGCATCGCTTGGCTGACGCTCTCAGCCCACCTCTGACACACTCTCCAACTCTGCATGCTTCTCTAATGAGCAAGTCGTTCAATTAGCACAGCACGCACCGATTGGTGGGTGGACTAAATGGGGGGCAAATAGTGGAAGGTGGAACCCAAAGAGTAGACCGAAAAATTCCTAATGGCAATTAGCAAAATTGCTTTATATTTCCAGCGCCCTCAGCGACTTCATCATCATTTATGAGTGGCCCTCACTCCCCATTCCAATGTTCGAGACAAAGTGGGGCTAGCGACTAATTGAATTTTGACGTTGGTCGTCAGTCATTAGACCCAGTTCGCATGCAGCGAAAAAAGATACTTAACGCAAATGACTCGAATTTGTCAGTGTTGAACCCCAAGGAAAAGCCTTTACAGATTCACAAATGGCTGCAATAACTGCAATCGATGCATTTTTCCATTCCCATTCCCATCCCCATTTCCATATCCATCACACCACCTTGCAAATGGACTACCGACGCGTCGGTGCTGTGCTGTGCTGTGCTGTGGGGCAGTTTCTGACGCTGACCTGCAAAATCGTTGGCTAATTTCCGGGCTCTGCGAGTCCTTGGCCAGCTGCGTTTCGGCTTCCTTTATCGTCGTTTTTGGGTAGCCGGAAATGCCGAAAGTGCATCTGATTTATGTGCTTTTGGAACTTTCAACTTTGCACGCCTTCTCTCCCCAAAAAGAAGAAGACGAAAAGAAGAGGCAACAACGCACACACTCACGTGTGACAGACGTACGCAGTTGCAAAACAACAAAAACATCATGAACAACATCGACAAGGACGACTACAGCAAGAATGAAGCGCTTACGCTCACGGTGAGCGTAAAACACGAGAAGGAAAAGTTGTGGCGGCGTTGAAGCTAAAATTCCATAAATTAAGCGTACACTGCAATAAAACTAGTAGTAGTTGAAATAATTTCAAAATAGAGTGGACTAGAGTTACAGCTACACAAAAATAACACTATCGATAGCAACATCGCTTTCGAAGGTTCGGGTTTACTAACTTGAATTATTTATCAATGTCTCTCCAACAACGGTTACTTTTAGAATAGAAAATTTAAATAGATTAGATTAAAATTCAGAAAACTTATGTTTAATACATTAGTTGGTCTATGTTATTTATAAATATTTTCTCGTTAATATGTAATCAACATTTTACAGACTTTATTTCATTGCAGTGCAGCTTGGGGTGGCAGACATCGCAACTGGGGGCGAAATAAAAGTTTTGAACTGGCTGCCGCTATAAATCACAGATCTTTTTACATAAATTTATGCTTTGCCATTTGCTGCAGCGAATCCCGCTCGTTTTCGACTTTTTGTTTCGCTTCACGTGGAGAGTCCACCTGGAGCAAGTACCGCCCTCCAATCCGATGGTTAAGTGCGACTTACACACACACAACTACACAAACACACATCCCTGCTTATCGCCAAAAATATGAAAACTACCTTTTAGTCTGCAACGTGGCGAAAACGACGAACCAAAGGATATGGCGCACTCAAGGCGCAGTGCACAACCAGGACGAAAGCTCAAACTACAAATACATTCTGTTAGTGCAAGTCTAAATGTGTGTGTATGTGTGAGTATTTTTGCCCTTTCGTGCTGTGTGCAGTAACACGCTTGATAAAGAAAAAACTGCATAAAAAGTTTCAACTGCAAACGAGAAACTTTTGACCTTTATGTTCTCCAACTTCCAATGTTCAACACAAACACAAATACAAATGCTTAATACAAACGAATACACAAATACGTGTGTACTTTAATAGTACATTCATACATACATATAAAGTACATAAAAGTGTAAAGATACATAGTAAGGGAATACTTTCTATACGTGCTATGTACATAGTGAATGAACATAGTGAATTTTCTTTATATACCGAATTAAATTTGTCTAATTTCGTTCGGAAACTTTAAGTAATTTTAAGAGATATATAGATATAGATATAGATATAGATATAGATATAGATATAGATATAGATATAGATATAGATATAGATATAGATATAGATATAGATATAGATATAGATATAGATATAGATATAGATATAGATATAGATATAGATATAGATATAGATATAGATATAGATATAGATATAGATATAGATATAGATATAGATATAGATATAGATATAGATATAGATATAGATATAGATATAGATATAGATATAGATATAGATATAGATATAGATATAGATATAGATATAGATATAGATATAGATATAGATATAGATATAGATATAGATATAGATATAGATATAGATATAGATATAGATATAGATATAGATATAGATATAGATATAGATATAGATATAGATATAGATATAGATATAGATATAGATATAGATATAGATATAGATATAGATATAGATATAGATATAGATATAGATATAGATATAGATATAGATATAGATATAGATATAGATATAGATATAGATATAGATATAGATATAGATATAGATATAGATATAGATATAGATATAGATATAGATATAGATATAGATATAGATATAGATATAGATATAGATATAGATATAGATATAGATATAGATATAGATATAGATATAGATATAGATATAGATATAGATATAGATATAGATATAGATATAGATATAGATATAGATATAGATATAGATATAGATATAGATATAGATATATAGAAGTGTTTGAGGCACATTTCCAAAGACTGTTGTGACTTGTTGCTGCTGAATTCACATATTTCATGAATCAAGTCGCCAGTTGGCGTGTGTGAAATGTGCGACGTTTTTTTAATTTATATGTGAATGCGCACGCGCAGTTGTCAGCCCCCTGACCAGACCCCCAAACCCACAAAGTCTGTTGCCCTCTCTTTTTCGCTCCTTCATGCAGACTTTAAAGAGACTCGATGTTTTTGTGACACGCAAAGCACAAAATCCAAATATTTTGCATATTTCGCCTTCAACAGCTACACTTTATGGCCTGCGATCGAATTAAATAGATCATTTCCTTGATCCGATTGCCAACTGTTAGTCTGTCCTTTGGAGCTATGGGGGACCCTCTTAAACTTGTATTCCAACGCACACATATCGAACCAAATGTGACTTGAAGTAAGGCTAAAGGAGGGAATACAAAGTTTTGTAGTGGCTTGAGATACAGATGCGATTGCCTAGATGCAAATGGGCTTTGATTTGAATTCGCTCTGCTCTGCGGCGGTGGCGGTGGCTTCTTGGCGCCGCCATCGACCTCACTGCTCACTCCAAAGTCTGGCCAGCTCCACAGTAACAACTTGCAACTATGGACCAGCTCTGTCAGAGCTTCAGGCGGTGCTCGTTGCGACAAAAGTCGTGACTAATTACAGAAATTAAAACGCTGTAATTTAATTATGTATCTACGATTTGTTATCGACGCCGTCGACAGTCGCCGTCCCAATCTCCTCTATCGTTCATTTACCTTCAAATAAACTCCGAACAACCGGCCGGAATTAAAACAGCGAAATGCACTGAAAAAGTGTACAATTTATTCTACAATTCATTGTAAAAAGTAACACGCAAGACAAAAAGAAACAAAGAGCTAACATAAAAGAGAGTCCAACGACGACAACTTTATAGATTAACACAAAGCATCAATTTGAATTTATTAGAATACAAAAATTATAAGAATATTAGAAGGTGAATTATATGAATCAGTTATTGTTGAAACCGAATCCGTGACGTAGTGTGCTTTTCCTTGAGTAGTACTCTACTCGATAACAACAAATTATAATTGGGTCAGCTAATATTTTTATTTTCCTTCGATTAATTTAACAAATCTTAAAATTTTAAATCTTCCATATTTTTTACTTACATTTGTGCTTTGTGCACACCTTCAAATCCCTATTAGTTTTAAACACAGTTATTAATTGCCTCGGCTTGGGCTGAAATACATGCAAATCAAAGGTAAATCACGGCTCCGAAATTTGCAGAAGCATTACTTCAATGGGCGACATTCGCTTGCCCTATGAGTGAAATTGCCAAGCATAATATGGATTCGCCTATAAAAAATACTCAGTAGGAAACGCGCTTGAAGAAACCTCCAGTAGAAAATGTTGTTCTCTCGCCAACAGTTGTATTAGTTGCCAGAAAGTTCTGTAAAGATCGTATTGCAGTTGATTTTTGGGTTGTTGAGTTATTTGCTCTCAATTTGAAATTCGAAGTAAGCAGTTGAGAATTTGCATCAGAATTACGACAAGTGCATTTAAATCCATGATTTGTCAACAGGCTGGAATTTAATTCAGTAAATTTTCCACTTTTGCGTTTCCATTCACCAAAAAATGCAAAAGCATCGATTGAGCATTAGATTTGTGTGCATTTGTATAACATGCTGAACTTCCGATCAAGCAAAACCTTCAGACAGCCAATAAACCCATCAACAACTTCCAACTCTGGGCAATTTTATTATAATCGATTACAAAAATGGGAAATAGTGTTGGTATTCTTGTTGTCGTCGCTGTTGTGCATGTGCATACCTCAAAAACTCAATTCAAATATACAATTTAAATTTGGATCTGTACATGCTCGCATACATACACATATGGATCTTGATCCGCGAACCGATTTTTATTGCAACGTGCAAACTCTTGTTTGTTTTTATTACGCCTATTGATTCTGCAGTAACTCACGCATTTCATCGAATTCATCTCATTCCCTTTTCCATTCCCATTAATCGATTCCATAGTATACAAATGAACGTCTCTTAATTGCAGGTAAATATTTTGTACCTACACAATGTATTTGCCTTTTCTTTGGAATCCATAATCGCTGCAGTTCCGTCTTTGTTGATGGTGCTGATTAACAATATTTATGGGTTTTGTGATCCCCGATGTCGCCTTCACACAAAGTTCCTCGCAAAACGAATACCATTTGACCGATTAGCTAATAATTAGTTAATGTTCCATCCACTTAACATCCGACAATCTAATTCTACATCATCATATACAACAGCAACAATCACGTTTTATGCATACAAAAGTAACAACAACAAATTGACAAAACAAAAAAACAGCACATTCATGAGAGCGCGAAACATTTTGTTGTTATTTTGTAGTTGACACTCGAAAAGTGCCAGCGCACCACGTACCGCAAGCCACTTGCCACTTGCCACTTACCACTCACCTGCAACTACGGTGGCAGTTGCCCATTGTTGCTCAGCGCCAACTTAGACTGCTCTCAGCTGAGCTAAGTTGAAGTCAACTAAAGTCCGAGGCAATAACAGCAGAGGAAGGAGGTGCAGCAAGTGGACATTTGTTGCATCGAGCTTTCAATGTATTTTTGGCTAACTGTTGATTTCGTGTGGTTATTTCTATGTACGGTATCCACCGCGCCGCCCCACCCCGCTTCTTGCTGCTTTGCCTTTCTTCAGCTGGCATCAATTAAGAGGTGTGCCTGCGCCAACTCAATTAAATTTTCCGCGCAAACACACGCACACACATACAAACAGCACACTCATGTGGCATCTTCCATAAGGCTAAACAATTGCCTAATAATCGCCAGCAGACTACTGCAACATCCACATTAACTCTGAGTGTAACTGCAACTTTAAGTTGAATCACAGACATATCGCCATTTTGCTATTGCCGTTGCCGTTGTCGTTGCTATTGCTGTTGCCATCGCCATAGCCCGCAAATTGCTGCAATTCATAATAACTGGGCTCGCTACCACCCACAGGGTGGTTGTTAGTCTCTTTCTCGCAATCAAATCCATGCCGAGGCCCAAACCACCAAAGTGGTTTAGCACCAACTTCACAGTGGTGCTAGGCGGGCAGGCAGACAACGAAGACAGGGCAGGCAGTCAGACAGTCAGGCAGTCAGTGGGGTTCGTCGTCGACGCCAATTGAGCCAAGTCATAGAAAATTGCTGCAATTTTACATTTACAGCAATTGGGCGCAAATGCGAGCAGCAACAACAACGACCGATAACAACAGCAACCACAACGGACAAGAGCTGTAGAGAGAGGTAACAAGAACAACAACAACAACAGCAACAACAGCAACAACAACAACAACAACAATGTTGCCAAATGTAAAAACATGAACTTAAAAATACATAATTGCATATTCCACCCGGGATTGTTTTGAGGCCACATTCCCCCCAGACTCAAGCTCGAACCCATACTGAAACTCAAACCTAGTCTTATTTCGTTCTCTTTCACTATCTCCCTCTGTCTCTGTTTTGCTCTTGCCTAAGCTCAAAATTAAACTCAGCTCAAACCCAATTCAAGTTGGACACACAACAAACTCGAAGCTGACAAACAACCAAACACTCATACGTCACGTTGATTGGAAAAGGCGCACAGTGGGACCATGACTTTTGGAATAATAAGTAAAATATTTTATTACCGTTAGTTCATTCGTAATTTCCATATGAAATAAACTTGAATTAATTGTTTTATTTTAAATTTAACTTAATTTATCTTATAATAAGTTGAATTATTATTAATTAATTGCAATCCATTTTGTTTTACTTTGATTTTCTCGACATCCATAGATATTTTTATGTATTAAATTAAACAAACATATTTTGGAATTTAACTTCTTTAATAACGGAATTTAAAAGTAAAATAATAAATAACAAGAGAGTTTTATTTATCTATACATACAAATGTAGAAGGTGAACACACATTTTATCACTTTTAGAGCAGTGTACTTCAATGATTTCAAATAGCGGAAGGCGTCCCAGTGACTGTAAATTCAAATTATACATAAAAAAAGTTAGCGAAAAGAAGAGAAAAAAAATGGCAAAGCACATGAACACTTTGCACTCAGCTGGAGGGGGCGGGAAGTCTGCGGCAAGGTATGGAGTAAAATAGCAAAACATTTTGCATCCACAGCAGCAGAAAATCGGAAGAAAAGAGAAAAAAGGAAAAAATCGAGGCAAATTTCATGACAGGCGAGTAATTTTGTTGTGATTTTTTGATTTGACCCAAACACTCGCTCTAAAAAAAAAAAAATAACAGCTACACATGCACATAAATATATATATAAACACACGCACACATCGAGGAAATACACACATATATTGGTTGTTGAAATTGTGCAATTTCTGTTTGTCGCTGCCCCTTTTGATCGCTGTTCGCCTCCGCCCCCAACTAGCTATCTCTCTGTCTCTCTCTCTCTCTCTGTGGTGCCCCTGCTCGCTCTCCCTCGCACATTCGCAACGAACAAAACGGCAATTATGCCGCGTTTCTGCTCCCAAATCGGGGGGAAAATATATTTGAGCCGCTTAGATTTGGCATTAAAACACGACCGGTGGGTGGCTGAGTGGCATGGAAGTTGGATTGATTGGGCTGCTGCAGCTGCTGGGAATACGGAAGGGGCACATTCTGCTGGTGGTGGCAGACACGTCAACAACTGGCTCCAACACCAACCGAGTCCAACTGCAACTGATACTCTCTTCCTGGTTTTTGCAGTTACAGCAGCGCTTCTTTCCCGTTTAAGCTCCTCTCTCTATGTCCCTGCCCCTGTCGCTGCCAGTGTCGCCGCAGTTGATTTAGAGGGCAACACAAAACGATGAATCGATGATTTCAACATGAGAAATTAGATCGACTCAATAGCGTACTCATCATCAGCATTGCAGTGCTCGAACAACAATTGTTGGCAAAATGCAGCAAACAAATCACTGGCAATGTAATTGAGAGGAGACAGTGGAAGCGGAGAGTGCAGCGGAGAGAGAGAGCAGCGCAAATGGGGATTGAAATTTTGAAAATTGCTGCTGGGATTGCGGGTATTATTGGAGACGCCAACTGCAAACTGTAAACTCAACTCAACTCGACTCAGTTCAACCAATTTCAAGATGAACCCACAGCTTGTGCAAAGCAAAACAAGTCTTACAATTTTTTATGTCCGGCAGAAATTGGTGACGAACTGAAGAACATTTTGGCTGGTATTTCATTCTCTAATAATATATTTATAATCATATTTCTATAATAAAATATCATTCCGATTGACATCGAGTTTTTAGAATATCTGTAACATTCGATAAAAACTCTAAATAATAATATCACCCTACAGAGTATCTCTTAGTTGAGCAACCTCTTTAAGTTCTCACCTAGTTGTTTCTTTTCGCATGTAATCGCATCGCTGCCGTCTCCATTAAAGGGGGGCAAGATGGCAAGGCGGTGCAACCAAGCAGCAAATCGCGTCGCAGCTCAACTTCCAGTCCCAGTTGGTCGAGCGGGGGCCATGAATGCCACAACAGTTCCCTCCTCCCCACGGAGTGGTTGCCGAGTTGTCTTGGTCTGACAAGAAGTAACTGTAATCTGTTAGTCTACGTCCGTTCATTTGGTCAACGCCCACGGGGCAGGGCCTAAACGTACCGATTAATGCTTCATCATTTGCAACGGCAACGCAAATTATCCTGACAGCCTGTTGCCAGTCAAACTGAACTCGAGTCCACTCAGCCAGTCGCTTCTGTTAACCATCTAGCTGTGTGCCACGCCCATTAGCCAAATCGTGCCACACAATTCATATTTGACAAAACGATAGTCACATGTGCTATATGACTGTTATTTATGATTATGTTAGCCAATGAAACGGTTTAATTATGGGGCTATCACAGTTTTATCTTTTATTAATTAAAAGCTATTATTAACTGTTATAAAATTGCTTGCACATAAGAAGGAGGACTATAAATAAAACCTTTTCACTACACTGAAAAACTTGCTAAAATCAATAATAGAATCTTCAATCACGATTATATAATATCAAACATTCTATATTACCCATTCTTGATATTCAAGATTATATTCTAGTTTCAGGAATAAAAAAATATAGAAGCCAAAATTTATTATCTTGAGCATTTACATATATATAGTAGTTGTTAAATTTGTTTAATATTATTAGTTACAAATTATTTCTCTTACCCGTTTATTAACGAACTAGAGTTTCAACCCATGACCAACGATCACACATGGCACAATGATTTGCAGCATCTCTACTAACTGAGCTAATTCAGCAACAAATCTTTTATACAAAAAAAGGAATAGTTCAGATTTTAATTTTTTTCCCCATCTGTACAAATAATAACATTCTCGAGGCAAAATTTTAATCTTTTATACGATTTTTATATTCTTGAAATAGTAATGATTTTACATAAATTATTGTTTCAATATTTTTTTTAAACTAAATCTATAATTTTTTTAAGATTGTTTTAGATCGAAAAGTTGTAAAATAAAGATTTGCAATCCACTTTTCAATCTAGATTTTTTCTCTATGTGTACCTGACGTTGATTACGCTAGATCCAGGCCAGGGCTATATAGAACAAAATACAAAAATCAAAAGATATTTTTGTTCGTATTCAACATTAGGGAATGTCAAATATAGTCCCAGAGAATATATTTTTACTATTTAAGTTCACAACCAGGCTTTATAGCATGAGTTTATAATTAAAAATTATAAAATGATTTTTGCAAGGAAGTTGGAACTGTAGATTATTTTAAACTATTCTTATAACTTTTCGCCGAAATGTTAGATTTTATACTTCATTTTGTTCACGATAGTGATGAAATGAAAAGACAATAAATTATATTGCAATGATCGCCGCTTTTATCTGATGTACAATCAAAAGGAAAGTACAGCTTATTAAATGGAATTAGATGGAATATATTTCAGCCACACAATCTGTCAGCTTAAATGGCCAAGCAATAAATGGGGGGAGAGGGCGGAGAATGCCACAAATAAAGGCAAACAATGCTCAATCACAATTAATCTGTCTGGGCAATATTATGATGGTGTCGATTACCCAAACACAAGCACAAACAGAAGCTAGGAACACGCCCACCCAGCAGCATAGATCAAGAGGCCTAGCACGCAGCATGCAACATGCACGTGTCCAACAAGACAAGGACTGGGATTTGACTTGAGACAGAGGCAAAGAAGGGAGAAAGGGAATTGAACTAGGTTTAAGGCAGTGACATGGTCAAACACAACTTCGATGCTTGGGTTGCTGCTGCTGCTGCTGCTGCTCTGTCAACTAATCCTGTGCATAATGTTGCCTAAATGCGAGCGCATGTCAAACGCCAGAGCAGCAGAGACAAAGTCGCCCAAGGAAGGAGGAAGGAGAGAGGCGGGGCAGCAGCAGAGTGAGGCCGATAAGTGTCCATATCCATATCCATATCCATCTGCGCCTCCGAATCTGCCGCCGTCAAAATGCAAGCACAAACTGGCGGTGGCTCAAACGGAGGCAGCCGCTGCCTTTGTGTGTCCGCCAAATGATGTGCCAAACTGACACTTGCAGATACACAGATACGAATACCCAAACACCATTAAGGCGGCTGACGAGGCTGCGACATGGTGGCAACGAAGCCAATGGTGGCCCAGGCGGGGACACGCAAACTGCATAGCATACACACACATATACATATACAAACCTCCGAACCCTTGACGTTGCTGTTGCTGTTGGTGTAAGTGTTGTGCCCGATTGTTGTTATTTTTATTTTGTGACAATTTCAGCAGCAGGAAATAATAAAAATGCAAACAAATCGTTAGATTTCGTATTGAAGTGTTTTCTGTTTTAGTTGTAAGTGTGTGTGCATGTTGTTGCTCTTGTTGTTGTGCGCGTTGGCTATGCGCACAGTGGAACCACATCATTTCATACTCTCGCAAATATTGCTGAACACCATACACATTATTACAAGCTGTATCACCAATAAATCTAAATTTCAACATATGAACTAAAAGTGATTTCATTTATATTTATATTCTTACTGCATATTAACAAAATATTTTAATATCAGAGCAATATAATTATGTTTCATTGTTTTCGACATACTGTACAAACTCTATATTGACTGGACACGCGAAGCGTCAGAATTTGTGTGCAACCTGGTTGCTCAACAATAATAATACGTAACAACACAGGATTTTATAATGACAAGAAAATTTTTTAGCTGCATTATAAAATCAAATTAAATTTTCTCATCCATGTGTATTGTGCCGAAGATTGAAGTTGAATGATTACGAAATTGGTTCAGTGATTATTTTGGTATGTAGTATAGTTGTTGCGTATTCGATTTCACACTCTTTTCAATAACATTAAGAACATATATTAAAATTATTATTAATAACATTATTAAGAATATTAATTCCAATAAAGGTCTACAAATAAAGTTTTCCCTTGTCGGGACCCATACGCAAAACATTCAATATATAATGTGTCCAGTCAACACAAAAAGAAAAAGAAAAACTCAACGCTAGTAAAATTTGTTCAAAATGCCTCGACATGGGAAACTTGATTGTATTTACTGCTTACAAAGCACACGCATGTGTTCGCTATATGAAGTTTCACTTATAGACTTCATTCTTAACAATTTGAGCGCGTGCACTCGTATAAAATCCACTGTGCAATGGCAATGATGACGTTGGACCGATACCATACGGAGTATCTGTTGGATCGAGTGGTCGTTTACTGCCGCTGGTTAGAAGCGAAACCGAAGCCGGGCAATTTGTGCAATTTTTCTTGTTTAGATTGTTTTTGCTGCCAACTTTGTGAGTGTGTGTGTGTGCGTGTGAACGTGCGGGTGTATGTGTGTGTATGCTTTTATGCCTGCGATAAGCTCAAACAACGACCATAACCATTCTCATATTATTTGTAAGGATTTTTGCATTTATTGCAAACGTTTCAAGGATTTGCTGGAGCCCCAACCTGAATATGGCAGCAGTAGTTATCTTAATAGTTATCAGGCGGTTCTTGTAGCCGTTGTTATTGTTGTTGCTGTTGCTGTTGTTGTTGCACTAAGCCAACTTTATTTGGCAGTAAAATTTTATGCCATTTTATAAGCAACATAAATGAGACATTTGCCCAAACCACTTGGGTTTGTTTAGTTCCCGGTCTGGCTCTCGATCCTGTTGTTGTTCTCGTGTCGTAAATCCATTAAACAGCGCAAATAAAACTAAAAAGTCCTCGAAATGTGACAAAACTGTTGAGAACTTATAAATAAACAACTGCAAGAATGAGTACGGCAATTACACGCAGCAAATTAACATGAACATTGCCCTTTCAGATACCAGCAATAACTTAACTCCAGCTCTGGCAACCCTTCTCAGATAGCACCCTGAAAGGAAAATATTCCTGACGATCACAACGTTGACAGATAAGGGCGTGCCAGGATACGCTGAAAGGATAAAGGACAGAAGCGATCGATGACAGATCACAAGTCTCTGGAATGTTGTCATCGTGGATGTTATTCGTTAAGTTGACAACTGGAGGACAGTCGAGAAATGTCTGAATAGCCAATAATAATAATTAGTCTTTATCTCCACATCTCATAAATAGCTTACATATTCGCTTTGAAGTTGAAGTTGAAGTGAAAAAAGCTAACACTTTCTCACTTTGAAATTGTAATTTACTAATATTTCTCAAGTCTACAAATAACATCTAAAGTTATGTAAGCAGTTTAGTTAAAAATTTAAATTATAGATAAATTCTGGGGTAACTAACGTTACACTTTTAAAATTGAATTGCATTGAGAGTGCAAGACGATTGTTTAAAGACATTAATAACTCAACCATTAGGTCAACGCAAGTAGGCAAACTCAACAATAATAATATCTCATGTGACATTTGGAGACCAGCTGAAAAACAAATTTACGTCTCTGAAAGCAGTGCCAGTGGCACAGCTAAAACACATAAGAGCTCACACACAGCGGGTGTTCGTCGTTATAAAGATGACAAAGCATTGTCAACAAGAAATTTTTTGATTAACGACTCAAATGCCATGCGAGCCAAATTCAAGTGACCGGCTAGCCAAGTCAAGCCAAGTCCACAAAACTGGTACAGAGGCAAGACACAAAAAATACTAAGCCAAAAAAGAAGAAAAAACTGAACAAAATAAGAACAAAACAATAAAAAATAAGCTACAAGTTTGTGACCAAAAGCAAACAAAATAAAGTATAATAAAAAATAAAAATTAAGCAGGCAGCAAAAATTTGTTGAAGGTAAATATCAATTTAAAAGGCAATAAAAATATTTCAGATGTGCTTGGCTTCAGCTTGAGAAGATTTCAGAGAGATCTGCTGATCAGCTTTCCAACTCGCCAGCTCGCCAGCTGTTAGTCGCACTGATGTTGGCTGTCGATATTCGTTTCGATTTCAAATTAAAAGATTATGACGATAATAAACTTGACTAATCATTTTTATTACAAGATCTCTGCCACAGACATGGCCCATTATTGGAATGGACATGGAGCTGGTGCTGATGCCAATGCCGATGCTGATGATGGCGATGGTGATGGGAGCTGGAGGTCCATGGCCTTTTACCACGAAATTTTAACGCTTCAATTTTTTCCCAGAACACCCGTCCCGGGGATCTTGATAAGCGGCGCAGGCGTAGAAGAAACCCACAGAATGAAAACACAAGTTGGTTTATTAATTTTTCATAACTTAAATACATATATTTTTCTGTTTTCTTTTTTTCTTTAAGTTGTATACTTTTTATTTGCATTTCTTTTGCTTTATTATTCTTACTTGTTTTTTTACTTTTGCTTTGCTTTTGCTTTTGTTTTTGTTTTTCTGTGTATAATAAATTATGAGACTATGCTTACAAACCGATTGAGATACATTTGTATCTGCATCAATTATATCGTATGTTAGATCGTAATTTATGTGTTGCCTGTCATACCAACTTAACCAACGTACTAAGTTATAATGAATTAAATGTGTTTCTTGAAATAATTAGATTCGATTTTATATTTTATGTATAGATATGGATATCTCTAAGTATGTTTATGTATTTATTTGTTTGACAATCCCCTCACGTCAAGTTCTAACAACTAAATTAACTATGAATGTTAAATATCTTTAGTGTACAATGTGTTCAATAATATTTGTGTATTTTCCATTCCATTTCTCATTTGTTTTCAATGTTTCTTTTTTCCCTATGATTTGCCAGTTGTGTTAAAAGTGATATGGAAAGCATTTTTCATTTGCATTCTACATTGACTTGGCTTTACTTGCTTCTCAAACACTTTTTCATATTTTTTTTTTACATTTAATATCACAATTTCTTTTTTTACATTTTTTTCATGTTCAATTTTTTTTTGTTTTTTTTTTTTTTGTTAAATAATTTCTTGAAGCTAAGCAAATGGATTTGTGTATTGTGTGTGCCTGGATTTATTGCAACATATTTACACGGAGATAAACACAGTGAGACAGAGAGTGAGAGAGAAAGAGTTTAAAAATAAAAGCAGAAATTACGAATATAGGAAACAAAAGTCCGACTAAAATTTATAGCATGTCATATGATTATTGCACATTTTGAAATATCGTATAATTATTGTAACATGTGTGGAACGCACACATGCACACATGCATATTTAAGCATTATATTTATGTCTATATATATATATGTATACTAAATAGCTAACGATTTAGCTTTCGATTATCATATACCTTAGAATTGTTTCATTTGCATTTCTTTTTTGTTTAATGTTTTTAAATTCGAATTTTGATTTTTACTACGCCTTCATCTTCAACTGATTTCATTATCGATTTCTTCGCAATTCTGCTGTTCCTCCGTTTTGCATGCTTAATGGATTCTATTGCATATTGTATATTCTTTTTATATATATGGGGTGAATTACTATATTAGGTAGTTGGCCTGAAACACTATCAGTCTCGTTTCAAAGCAATCCAACATATTCACAAGCTGGAAAATTGCTTTTGATGCATCTTTGGATACATTTCATGCCAATTTTATTTCATCTCTGCCTGTTGCTATTTTCAATAATTTCGTAGCTTTTTGGACTCATAAAAAATTGTTTATGAATGAAATCATGAAAAGAAATCTGCGTGGCTGTTGCTGTTTGCCAGCAAACTTTTAAAACAACAATCAAATAATATTTTTGTGGGCAACAATTTATAAATATAAAACTGTTTGTATACGCCTCGCTGTTTTTATGGGGCGATTTCATTGATTTTGCTCTTGAACTACCTTTGGTAGGGGGGATGGGTGTGGTGCATCCGGGTGGAAGGTCTGCGACGTTATTGTCGCCCCTCTTTTATTCCGTGTCCTGCCTCTTGCCTTCAGCAGTTTGGTTTCTCTCTCACATCAGGCAAAAGCTGCACAGTCGCCTCTCATTGCTCTTTCGCTTCTTCGCTCTTTCGCTCCAACTCGGGCTTTACAACACTGTTTGAGATCATATTGTTGCGAGAGTCTATTTGCACGGCCGATGGCCGTTTTTTGGATTGTTGTTTATTATCGTGTTATCGATAACTAATGGTATTATTCGCGGTCATCGCTCCACTCATTCATCTATAAAGATAAAATCAAAGAAATAGTGTTGGATAAGTACTTTTTGAAGACACAACAGTTTTCGGGTTCGTGTGGGCAAAGTTTATTAAGTTATTCAATGGAAAATTTGTGTGTTTGATTGGAAGACTTACATACTTTACTGCACGATTTCTGAAGGTCTCCTGCTCCATGTCTCGTATCTTGTGAGTCAGCATGTGCTGCTTGAGGTTGCCCTGTAAGTAAGGAAAGGAAAGAAGGAAGCAAAGAGTTAGTCTTAAGCTCTTCCAACCGAATGTGATCCAATCCCAAAGCTCCCCATACTCATGATTACAACTTACCTTAGTAGTGAATCCACGATCGCAGATGTTGCACTTGAAGGGACGCTCCTTGGTGTGGCTTCTGTAGTGAATCTCAAGAGCAGAGTGGCAGGGGAATGTCTTGTAGCAGATGCCGCATGTCGTGCTGCCGCGAACGCCGCTCAGTGCAAGCGGATTGAACGGTGCCGCCGGCATCACGGATTGCGCGATCTGGTTCATGGCATTGCACATGTTCTGCGTCGTCGCCGGCGGGAAGATGGGAAGGTTGGGAAACATGCCGAATGGCGGACGTGCCGCCATCAAGGGATTGGGCTGAGCGGGACTCGGACCGCTTGGCTCACTGCTTCGCGGCGATGGCTGAGGCGATGTCTGGCGTTGAACAGCGGCTGCGGCAGCTGCTGCTGCTGCGGCCGCCTTCTGCTGCACCTCCTGCGCTTCGCGACGGAGTTGCTCCTGATGCTGATGCAGAGCGGCGGCATGTTGCTGCATTTGATGATGATGATGCTGGGCGGCAGCTGCAGCCGCCACTGCGGCTTGTTGTTGCATCAGATGCTGGTGCTGCTGTTGGAGGTGATGCTGCAATCCCGGAGGCAGGCAATCGATGCCCACCGAGGGCGGCAGGGGGGAGGAGAGCAGTGAAGTCGGACCATTGGGACTTCGTGGCGGCGGTTGCTGTCTGTCTATTTGCGGGCTGAGGGTCTTCTCCTTTCGCTCGGCAGCAAGTGGAAGCGGTGACCTCGAGCTAGAGCTGGAGCCTAGCGTCGTGGGAGCCGCACGTGGCGTCAGATCCAATGCACCCTGAGAGGCTTCCGAAAGAGAGCGCACAGGGGAGCAGCTGGGCTTGGGTTGTGAGCTGGGGCTGGTGGGAGCGGAAGGTGAAGCAGAGGCGGAGACGGAACCAATTGAGTTGGCATTGCTGGCGGCGGAACGAGGACGCTGATGGCTATTAATGTTGACCACACCGGTGGGATCAATGCGCAGCTTCTGCTCAAAGAGTAGCGACTTGAAGTCATCGCCAGAGCGCGGTCGATCATCGCTTGCCGATTCGTTATTGTTTGACAAATGGTCCGAGGAGGCATCATCAAAGTCATCTGCATCGCCACAGTCCATATTATCGTCCAAGTCCCCCTGCGACGACTCCGAACCTAAAGTGCCATTGTGTGGACCGCCGGGCATGCCCGGTGCTCCTGGTGGACCACCGGGTCCGCCGCCGGGCATAGCGCCAAAGTGAAAGGCGGCAGCGGCAAAGGGATTCATAAAGTGACCGGGCATCATCGAGGGTGGCGGATCGCGGATCTCGGCAGCCTGAATCTGCTCCGGAGTCAGATCGGTGGGTTCACCTGTGTGCAGGCGAATGTGTTGCTGCAACACGAGCGCATTCGAGTACTTCTTGTGGCACACTGGACACTGGTGGAAGTTGCGCATTGGCGGCCGGATCTTATGCACCGCCATGTGAGTCTTGAGGTTGCCTTTGGTGGTAAAGGCGCGTCCGCAGATACGGCACTTGAAAGGTCGCTCCCCCGTATGGGTGCGATAGTGCATCTGGAGGGCGCTTTTACATGAGAGGACGCGATCGCAGACGACGCATTGGTTGGGATCACTGATCTTCTTATTCTTCATAAGCTCTTTTAGCTTCATCGTTTCCGACGTGTTGGACACTTCGATGAAGTTCTCCCATGAGTTATCGTTGCTGTGGGGACGCGGCAGTAGCGCTGCCATCTCATGCTTGATCGGGTTGAAGAATGGCGATCGGGGAATGTGGGCGTGGGTATGGACGTGACCATGCGCGTGGCCATGGTTGGCCGGCGAACGAATTGGTGAGTGATGCTCCGGCGATAGCGTCTTGGTAGTAAAGTTAAGTGGAAAGCGCTCGGCGAAGAAGTCCTCCCGATGCGACATCGTTGGTGGCAGCTGTCCCGGCGTCGGCAGTTGATCGAGATGTGATTGTGAGCCAGGCGAACACTGCGCATGCATGATGGCTGCTGGTTGAATTGGTTGCACCACCGGTGGGTAGCCTAGCATAGCCGCCGAGTGGCTATGATGATGCTGACGTGCTATCAAAGGTGGCGATTGCGCCGCAGTCGAGGCTGAAGGCGACGGCGTACGGCGAGAGATTCCTTCTGACTGTGATCCGCGCTGCTGATCCTGCTCAAGCTCCTCATCGATACGCTCTTCTTTGATGCGCACCTCAAGCGGCAGTGGTTCTGGCTCTGGCTCGGTATCCACCTCCAGCTCAGAGGTTTCTTCTGCTGTCTGTTCCTGCATTAAGTTTTCGGGCTTATCTTCCTCCACCAGCTCTGTCTTGACGGGAAGTCGACCCGTCGACAGGTCTTCCTCCTCGTCATGTGGTGAGTTGGGGCCTGAGGACTTTCGCAGGTCTGTGGGCATCTCCTGACTCTGCTGCTGACTGTGCTTCAGAGCAGCGCCCAGTCCAGGCATTTGGGGAAAGAAGGGTAGTCCGGCGGAACTGCCAGCAGCAGCGCCTAACGACTTCAGCAGCTCCATGGGAGGGCGGTAGAGGCCCTGCAGACCAGGAAAGGCTGGGCTCGAGGGAAAGGTCATCGACATCGCTGCTTGGGCCTGAGCCTGGGCCTGTGTCAAAGCTGACGTCGAAGTCGCGGGCTGACTTGGTGCTGGAGCAGGTGAATGTGTGGGTGAACTATCTGGCGACATTTGATCCAACAGCGGCGGATGGAACTTGTCCATGTGCTCTGGTATGGGCGTGGCGTTCATGGGCACATGTGGGAACTTCTGCGCATGTCGCTGGAAGTGCACCTTCAAGTTGCCCTTGGTCGTGAAGCGACTGCCGCACACATTACACTTGAAGGGACGTTCACCAGTATGGGATCGTATGTGAATTTGCAGAGCCGAGTCGGACCCAAATACCTTGCCGCAATACCGACAGCGATGCTTGAAGAAAGGCTCGTTGCGGCCCTTGCCCTCACCGGACTTATCGCCAAAGGCGAAGTCATCGGCCATATTGTTGGCCAAAATTCCCTGAGAAGCGGAGTCCAACACTTCCTGTGCTCGCTTCTGCAGTAAATCCAAAGAGTTTGGCTCGGGGAGATCATCGTGGTTGGTGATGATGCTGGAAGCAAGGTCAGAGCCGAAGGGTAGCGGCATATTTTCCATTTCCTTAAGCTTGGACAGTGCATCCTTAGCACTTTCCCCATTTCTATCCGTTTCTCTGGTACGATCCCCACTCAATTTGATGCTGGAGCTGAGTGGTTTCACACAGGAGTCCTCCTCACGTTTGCGCTTCAAGGAATCCGCAGAGAGGGCTTCCCCTGAGGCTGGAGGTGAAATAGTTCGGGAGTGTTCACGTAGTGGGACACCAGCATTGATGAGATGCTGTCGCGCCTTGGACTCAGCCATACGTGCCTCGGCCTTCTGACGCAGCTCCATATCCGCAATTCGCTCCTCCTCCTCATAAGTATCTGTCTCTCCATCCTCCCGTTCCTCAGGCTCGAGATCATCCTCAGCATCTTCTTCATTCGGCTTCACCTGGTTGAGGGCCAACTGCGATTGCAACTGTTGAATCAGCTGAATTTGGAAGAGTTGCTGTTGCTGCAGATTGAAGAGCGTCTGCTGCAAAAAGGCAAGCTGCTTCATGGCAGCCTCGTTGTCCGCTCCTGAAGAACCGTTTGCAATGGTCTTTGCCGCGAATTGAGCAATGGCCATCTGCATGTTTTGTATCGCTTCGAGAGTAACAGGCGCTGCTCCAGCACCAGCTGCAACTCCAGCACTGCCCACCTGAGACGCTGTTTGCGTCGTCGAGGTTTGATCACATGAGGGAATCGCCATCGGCGCGTCGTCCTCCTGCATCTCCACATCCACGTCCACGTTTTTTTCCGTGGATGCCGGCTGCGTAGCGGCCTCCTCTGTCACAGATGTCGCCGCGGTGGGTGAATGTGGCATAGAGGCATCGGAGTTGCCACTGTGTTCTTCTATCTCGTTCTCCACGGGCGGTTTAGTCATAATCACTTTGTTATTGTTGTTATTGTGATTGTGATTATGATCTTCAATGGCCTTATCGGCATTATAATTATCTAATTGTTCCAGTTTACTCACTGCCCCTGGTTCTGAGGTGTCCACCTCACGCTCTGCCTCGTCCTCGCTTTGCCGCGGCGGACTCCGACTGGGACTGGGACTGTTGCCCGCACTTGCGCTTGCCGTTGCGGTAGTCAGTGGCGAGCAGGCTCCATTATCCTCTTGATCACTGGCTATCTCTGCAAAAGAATCAAAAAGTTTGCAAAATTACAATTACAGCACTGCCAATAAATTGTGATTTGAGTCATCTAGCAAAATACTTTTCAATTCTTTGTAAATAGCCAAATATTTAACAAGTTGAACCATTTATAAGTTAGTCAGCACTAATGAAACTAGTCATCCAGTCTCAAAATTAGAATTGATTATTCATTTTAATGCATTTGAAATAATTGTGCATTAACTGATTTCTCTTCAATCGCTAATCAAATGGAAATAAATTCGGAAAATGCAATGCTTTAACTATGAATCTTAAGTGGGAATTAATCATGCCTTTTTTATTATTTAATATTATTTTGCAAGCACGTGTCTCTCAGAGCCAACTTGACAATGACAATAACTGAGAAAAAAAGAAACAAGAAAACATCATCTTGTTTTTCTTGGAAGCAAAGTCCAAAATAGACAATGTATGGCAACTAGTCTGCTGCTCTGTTCCCTGGCTTCCCAGCTTTGCTCCCCGCAATGCACCCACTGCACTGAGTTGCCTTTTG
This sequence comes from Drosophila albomicans, assembly GCF_009650485.2. Lineage (NCBI taxonomy): Eukaryota > Metazoa > Arthropoda > Insecta > Diptera > Drosophilidae > Drosophila > Drosophila albomicans. The sequence goes on along the minus strand of NC_047628.2, from coordinate 2,970,678 downwards.
ATCTTCCCAGTTGTCCATTGCCTTGTCGCACATATAACTTAATCGTCGCCAATTGTGTTTGCCGCTGAGGCTGCAGCTCGTTCAAGTTGCTGTTGCAATTACATTTCTTGTGGCAACGTTGAACATGATGCCCCCTACACATTCAGCTTCAGCCTGCAGCTGTCAATCAGCGGTTTGTTTGGCCAGCAATTAGCAATTGTTGTTGACCAGCTGATTCTCACCTGTTGCCAGCAAAAAAGCGCAAAAAACAGCTGACATTTGTGTGTCCGTCGGCAAAATGAACAAGATTGCGAAATATGTGTGTATCTGCACTCGAATATTTGTATTTAAAATCAACCAAATTGGTTCGCATGCGCCGCAGCCATAAAACATAATTTATGATAAGTCAACGCGAGATAAATCTAGCCTCTCTCCCTCTCTCTTTCTCTCTGTCTCTCGTTTCCCCTTGGTCACTGACTGTTGCCTAGTGAGTATAATAAAGCATATTTCTGCACAAATCGAAACGAGTCAAGCGAGTTTTGGCGCAAACAAAGCAAAAGCAAAAGCTAAGGCAAACGCTAGAGATACAAAGCGAAAGATACTCGTGCTACAGGCTGTAGATACTTTTAGCTGCTACGTTGACTGTTGACTGCGCTATCAGCGCCATTTGCATATCGATCGCATTAATATTATTATTATTTTTAAAGCCAAATATGACAATGAATTTGGCAGCACTGTTCCACGTCTCGCAAATCTCAGAAGTATCATTATTATTGGTTATTATTAGAATACATTTTTGTGAGAAATTATTTTTCATTTGATTTGCCGCAATTGAACTTGTTGAGGCTGCTACAATTGTTATTTAATACCCTCACAGTCGCCGGAGAGTTCATTGAAAATTCTTGGCAGCCCCATAATAATTATAATTGATAAGTCAATGTTATTTTAATTAATTAAAATTAAGTATAATGTGCTCCAGGGCTCGTTAAATGCACTCGGCGTCGCGTCAACGCTTTCAGTCGGTGCGCTTTGTACTTGTCGCCAGTTGCCAGTTGCCAGTTGCCAATTGCCACGAAAGGCAACCATAAAGAACACGGCAAAGCAAATCGAATTATGATGGCCATAAAATCGAATCGAATCGAATCGCATCGAATCGAACATTGTTAAGTCATTTGGTAATTGCTAATAAATTTGTTAAATTTACAATAACAATAAACGCATCTTGTTTATTGTCTTGGCCACGACAACAACAAAACACTCTTAAAATCAAACTCTCTTTCTTAACTCATTCCTCAAATTTTTGTTTATTTTTAGTTGACGTTTCATATATAGTATGTTATATTTTATTTTAGGTCTACAAATAAAGCACAAAGCAAAACAAAACTCTAACAAAAGTATCTTAAGATAAATGTCTGTGACTGACCTGTGCCGTTGCAAGACTTATGTCTCGCACTGTATTTTGTTGTGCTAAACGGATGGACTGATAGACTGACAGACTGACAGATAAATAAATATGAAATTGCGGGCAGGAAATTATGTTTCCCATTGCCATTCAAAGCAAAGAAAACGAACAGTAGAGCAGATCAGAAGGGAGAGTACGGGAATCGGTTATGTCTAGAATATATTCGGGTAAATTGAATTGTACAAGTTTAAAGGTGGATTAAGTCAAGCCATAAATCCATTTGAACCCCAAGCACTAAATTCAAATGAATTATCGCCATATACATATACATATATGCATATATTGTTTAAGGTATATAATACGCCAATGTATCTAAACTGAGTTCATAAATCCGCACAAAGTGTACAATTAAAGATTATCCAAAATGATGAAACATTTTCAACATTTTAAACATTTTGCAGCTTTCCATGTGTCCATGTGTCCAACTGCCCCTTTTTCACATTGTTGAATTATGTTTGCAACAATTTATAAAACTTTTCAGCATTTAAATTGTCACTTCCACCACACGCACTAACACGTTAAAAAAAAATATCTCATTGGCTGTTTGTGTATCTTTTTTTTATTTTTTGCTTTTGCTTCTGATTTTGATTTTTGTGTTGTTGTTTTTTGCCGTATCTTTCGGATATTTTGGCTAGTAAATTTTATTTGTTGCGCCCATTTGGGTCGTTTAGCTTTCAGCAAATCAATTTTTTATCGCCGCAACACCGCAAAATGATTGGTGAAATGTGAAACAGTTTGCGTTTGACTAAATAAATTAGTGCAAATCAATGCAATAATTCGATTATTTAATAAGTTTCCATTTAGAACAATACGCAAAAGTATATAAATTAATGTCTCTCGCTCAAATTGTAGATCAGAAGGATTTGTGAGGCAAATAATTAATTGATTTACCGCCACATTTTTTGATTAGCCTTGCATAGTGTGTATATTCATTTCCATATGTTAATACAGATTGTTAGCTAATGCAAAACTAAAGTAAAGCAAAAAGTTGCCACTCGTTATATTTTGTCATCGTCTTCAGTTTTCTGCTGTCTGCTGACGTTGTGTTGTTGTCATGACTTTTAGAATGGGCTGGGTGCATACATTTGACTCTAGTTACCTTTCGGCAGCGTTCAGCGAGCGTTTCAATTATTCCATCATCATATTCAATATGCAAATCGAGGGGCATTACCTGGGATCAGGCTGAGGCTCAGACTCTGGCTTTTGGAGGCGTGACGCGTGAGGCGTGAGGAGGAAGGAGGAGGGGTCGATGTTTTCCCCGTTTTTGCGGAGGTGAAAATATAAATGTGCAGCGAATCGAAAAATGCAAAATACGACAACAAAATAACAACTGCGTGATCCGAGCAAAGCCGAATCGAACCGAACCAAACCGAGCTTGTCGCATAATTTTATAATAATATCCAAGTCCATCGACGATTTCGATTTCGATACAAATTCCACGAGTTTGGCATAAATTGACACCCAGGCCAAATTGAATGTACACGATTTTATTTTCAAGCATACATAACTAAATCAATTGCGAAGAAAGAGCATAAATGACCCTCTGCTACCCTGTAAATTCAACTCAACTTAATACTATATAGTATAATATAGTATCTATAGTATTATAATAGTATATTGAGCAATATACTTGAATTTATTCACTAAAGGGTAACGACGCAGAAATTAATGCATTTAAATTAAAATTGGAATCGGCCTGAGGAACTTTAAGCTACACAAAACTGGAAAAATACAAAATCAAGAAAAAAGAAGAAAAAATAACATCACAGTCAAAGCGCATAAATAAAAATAATTAAATAATTAATGTCATTAAGTTATGCGCATTGACTTCTGCTTCTTCGTTAGGGTTAAAATAACACTAACAAAATCAAATCGAAATCCATATTAAAATTATATATGGTTAGCTATGTATATGTACGTATAATTAATCCATATAAATCATATGGAAATAAGCTCATGATTATAATTATTTTTTCCACCTTTTCTCGCTTTTTGTTTTTGTGATTTTTTCGCAGCTGCCAATTTTTCGATATTTATTTTATTTATTGTGCCACACTAATGACTGAACATTTATTAATGCTCAGCTCATTTTAGTAAATGCTACAGTTATACAGTATATATATACATATATATATATATACAACTCGTCTGCACATGTATGCGTATCACAAAACCGCCCAAAAATAAATGAATAAAGCAAAAAAAAAAAAACAAACAAAAAATGAGCGGCAAAAATAATCATGTTTATGGCCTTTTAAAAGCTTATGGCCAGCCATATTCAAAAATTGAAATTTACGAGTATTGTGTCAGCTTATTCACAATCAAATATGAATGTATTTATGCGCACATACATACACATGAATATATAAAATAAAATCCCTGTGAATACATATTTTTCTATCGAATTCATATTTTACAGAACGCAACAAATTTTATTTGAAGTCTTTAAAGATAATTTATATTAGTTTAATAATTGTACAATTACAGTTTCAATACATTTAGGAAATGAATGATATATTCCTGGATATGTATTTTATGAAAATAAATCTGTTTTCAATTTATAAATTAGAAAGTCTTAAGAAGATTTTCAATTAAAAGTGAATAAAAATTTGAACCAATTTCGGTTAATTAACAAATTTGTCATTTTTGCCATAGCAGCGAACGCACCAAAGTAAACAAATTTATGTTAAATATTATATTAAAACTGTGACATTGATTTGGGTCTGTTGAAAATAGTTTAACTGTATTTTGAAGTTACGATAACAGGGAAAAAATGGAAAATCAAAAGTTGCCGGCCATTTAGAAAATGGTTTTTCATTTTTTATTTATATTTTGTTTTTGGTTTTGGTTTTGTGTTTTTCTTATTTGAAGTTTTAATTTATTCAAATGTGTGCACCAGTTTTATAATCAAATATAAATTATATTTTTTCGCCTACGGTTTTTGTGATTTTGCATTTCCAGTTTGAAGCTTTTAAAAGTCTTTCAATCTCCTTCTCTACATGTATCTCTCCCTCTCTCTATCTCTATCCCTCTCTTTCTCTCTCTCTCTCTGTCTTACCCTTTTGTTGGGCCGAGTATCTTGATTATTCAGTATGCATTAATAACAACTCTCAGCCTCAGTTGCGAGACTCCATTGAGTTATTTTTATGACAAATCAAATATCGATATGATTTAAGTGTGTACATATTAATATGCAGATGTTTGTGTGTGTGTGTGTGTGTGTGTGTGTGTGTGTGTGTGCGTGTGTATCTGTGTATGATGGAAGTGACCATCGTAAAGCTTGAAGATGATTTGAGAGCAGTTTGGAGGCCTTTTCAAATCGGTTTCTTTAATGGATTTTGAAAGCTGCGCCATTTGCATACGCCAAAAAGCCACAAAATTGAATACGATCGAAACGTATTGAATCGATTCGGTTTAGCTTCGGAATATTGCCATCCAATTTAACACCAAATTAATTAATTAAATTTCTGTTGCTCGTCTCTGGGTCTCACCTCTGCATTTATTTATTTATGTACCTCTCTTCTTTATGATTTAACGGACCATTTTGTAACTGTCCAAGCAAAATTATAAAGGGAAGTGATTTGGAAATTCGAAACATCCATAAATGATAATTCATTTTTATGACACAGTATTACACTATCTGTTCGAATTAATTACAAGTCCAATTTCCCCAGCCAATACAGTAGTTTAATGGTTTTATTTGACTCGAGTCATAAATGCTTTAAGCTCCAAAACCTAATTCACTATTTCAAATTTTTTGGTATATTTAACTCACCTTTGTCGGCACTTCTAGCGCGATCCTTCAGCTGTTTGACAATGCCATATTTGACGGTACCAAATTGTATCATTTTATTGATGGTCTCCTGGTGATTATCCTTAAAGTCACTACGCATTGCACACAGAACGTTTGTCATCAATAACTTTAAACTGATTGTTGAAATTTTAGCACAATGTTTGCATTATTTCGCATGTGTGTGTCTTGTTGTGTGTATGGGTGTGTGTGTATGTGTGTGTGTATTTGGTGGCGGGGGAATGGGGAGTTGAGGATCTGAGTGTTCGTTGTCTTGGCGCCACTTGGCCGAGGGAATTTGAACATTTGTCATGCGCGGAGGAATTGATCCATGTTCCACTACTGTCCTTATCTCGCACTTTAGATCTTTTTATTTGATTGCTTTCGATTTGATTTCTTTTTGCATTGGTTTAGAGTAAATTGAACTTTTCACAGGCGCGTCGCGTCGTGTGTTTTGCCGTCGGCGTAGCAGCGTTTATCCACAACAACGAGTTGCATTCGCAATCATAATTTCAATTCAAAAACTCATCACATTGATCAGATGCACAGCATATATATATATGTACATATACAGAGGGAGATATATACATAAGTATTTGTGTTGATATATAGATTCAGAGGCAATCTAATTGGAATTTTGGATTCGGTCGCGCACTCGCTTCAAACACACAGAACGGGAAACATATTCGTCGTAATCGTATCGTAATCGTGAACGGTAAACTGAGTGGCATCAACTGAGTGGTCGAATCGCTGCTCTCAGTGCGGCACGAACGTTCAGCACGCGCGTCAAAATAACACTGACACAAAACACAAACAATATCTTTGAGATACTTTCAGGCACACATAGGCACGCACACAGCGGCAGAGGCACTCTCATACACACACACACACACGCTCGCACTCAGACACGAACGAACGCAGCGTCGTTTCTGCTGTTGCTGCTTCGGGCAGCGACAACGACGACGCGACCGGTTTACTACCAATATTTTTACACGCTTGTGTGCTTGTGTGTGTGCAACATTTTTATTATTACTGCCAGCAGCAGCAGCAGAAACAACAACAGCAACAGCAACTGGCATATCCTGACATTCAGTCAACCAACCCACCTTATGCTCACACACACCAAGGCGCGCTCATGCACACACAGTCGCTCACTCGCTCACATTTCATATAATTTTTCATATATATAAACGCTCTCGCTCCCACTTGCACGCACACCCTCTCTCTCAATACAATCACACACACACGCGCGCGCTCTCTCATCATAATTTTTATTAAATTTTTCCCGACTGTCGACGGCCTCGTGCTGTCTTGCTTGCACCCTTGGCCATTTATGACTGCGGTTACTGTTACTGTTGCCATCGACCTCTCTCCACAGCGCAGCTCACAGTCCGCAGCCCTCGCACTCACACTCGCTCTCTCACCATCTCAAACTCGGGCTCACGAGTGCAGGATGCTCACTCACTGCTGTCGACGTTGCTGTCGCTGTCGCTGCTTTTGCTGCTGGCGTCGCTGTTACTGTCGCTGCTTACCTGTTTGCTGCACGGACATTTATGAAACTTGTTCGAAAAATTATGAGACACACTCACACAAAAAAAAAAAACAAAATAAAAGACGCAGCGCACTTCGTATCAACTCTCGCCTCGACTGCGCTGCCGACGCCACCGTTGACGGCGCCGTTGCTGCTACTTCCTTCCGCTTTGGTGGCTTATCGGGCTCGCTCACCTTTTGCGCCATTGTTTTTGTTGCAGCCGTGTTCTTGGCATTTTTACCAGCCACTTTCGGCCGCTCTCGGGTGTTATCGTGCGCTCTCGCTCGCACTTGCGCTCTCTTCATTAATAATTTATCATAATTCATATGCGCCGGCAACTGGTTGCGAAACCCTCCCTCCCTGCCTTCCTCCCCCTTCCACGGTCAACGTATATAAAACGTACGGCCCTTTTTCAGCTGCCGTCTCCCTTCAACGCACGCCTGCGCCCCGGCTAAGTGCTACGCTTGCTCTTCCCACATCTTGTGCTCGGTCTCTCTCTCGCTCTCACTTTGGCTGAGACACACACACACACACACACACACATATGCACACTCACGCTCGTTTGCTCTCGCTCTCTCTCTCTCTCTAGCTCTCGCTCGTTCCCGCCAGTTATGAGCGCCGCTGGTGTTGTTGCTTTTTTAATTTCGCTTTTATAAGATTTTCGGTTCTTTGCTATTGTTCCCCACACCCCCACCCCTCCCTTCATCGTTTGACTGCTTTGGGTGCTTCGCTTATTCGTCAATTCGATTGCGTATATGTATGCGTGTGTGTGTGTGTGCGTTGAATATTATGAGCCATTCATCAAAATGTTTGGTTTCTCGTTTTTCTGTTGTTGTTGCTGTTTAACGAGTATCGTGACTTTTGGCAACTCCCACTTCTTTTATCATTTTCTTATTGTTATAAGACATTTGATGTTTTCTCCCCTCCCATTGTCTCGCTTCCTCATTCCTTACTTTATCGATTTACTTTATTTTTACTTTAAAAGCTGGTCACACTGACCACTTTAAGTTCCCTCTTCCCCAAGTTCCATCGATCGAGCAACAAATATTTCTTTAATGTTCTCTGACTCAGCTCTGAACATCTGGCGATAACTCTTAACTTCTGTTTTTCGTTTTGAATATAATCAATTTGACTTTTCAAAGTTAATTGAAATTTCTAAGAGCTTTGAGTAATTATTGCAACAATTGAAGAATAATTTTAGTCACTAATTGTTCACAATCGAAATGAATCAATTTTTATGTTTCATTTCACTTGTAATTTATAAATATGGCAGCAGCGAAATTAATTGTCGTACTCATTTCAGCAAATCTCAAAACCCGTTCCGTTTTCGCTTTAAAACCGCGACATTTATTCAGATTGTCGAAATATGTGAAAAATTATTCGAAAATGAAATACAAGTGTTTTTCGGAGTATCAATTTCGTTATTTGTATCACATGGAACACATTTGCAATACATATATCAAAATTCTTTAAATTGACAATTTTAATGCTTATAAAAATTCAATCTGTTGTAAATTTAGACATGAAAATGATTGTTACTTGAATTATGGTCTTTACATTTATACTTTTAATTTAATATTGTTCAGTTATCTATAAATATCATTTAAATATAAATTAAAAATAAAGACACCTTATTCATTTCTCATCGTTTTCAATTCCTCACAGAATGAAAGATTCTGTTGGAAAGTGATCAATTTAATTCAACCATTAAGAAAAAGTTTTATTATGAAAATATTCATAAGGCTGCATCTCTTGTTACTATGAAGAGTCAAATGGTTCCGTTTGCCTGAAAGGTCTCTTGGTAAAGGCGAGAGAAGGGTTCGATGTCATAAATATGCGAAAAGGAGAAGGGGAATGAGGGCGAAGACCGTGCAATGCGAAAAGAGCGCCAATGAAATAAACTAACTGGAGGAGTGAAGAACCAATACATCTTAAAAAAGAAAAAAAGCAATGCTAGACAGCAGCAGCAGAAAAAGTACAAATAAAATGAAGAAGAAAAGCAACAGCCACAACAACAACAACAACAATATACGAGGCCAAAGCCCAAAGCCAATCGCCACCTTGCGCACCAGTAAGAAAACAGCAAAAGAAAACAGAAAACGGCGCACTCATAAACCAAGAACAACAGCAAATGAGAAGAGCCAAATGTATACAATACGCCTCCAACCCACTCAAGTCTCTCTCCCAAGTGTTCGTATGTGTGTGTGTGTGCGTGAGGGTTTGTTTATGTACCAGGCAAATACATAATTCATAACGCTCATATTCGCTCATCTTGCGCCGCCGCCGATAACCAACCGCTGCTACGCATCCAACGGCAGCGACAGAGACGTCAAGAGCGGGAGTGTCTGTCGCTTGCTCGGGTGTCGGTATGAGACGTATGTATCTGCCCTTTTCATATCTGCCATCATATTCCAACTGATACGCCAATACAGTAACGAGCCACACTCACACATATACACGCGCATATGTGCATCAAGTTTTTGATAGACTCTCATAATCATAACGAAAACAACACCAACACACGAAAACAACAACGTAGTACGCGCACTCATTGGATTCTTACAGGTTGCTTGCCTCTCTCTGACTCGCTCTCTCGCTTTCACATACACATACACGCATGCACTCTCAAGTTGCCTGCTTTCGCTGTGGCGTAACAGCGCAGTAGCCTCAGTCGTGCTCATTTTCGAAATGTCTGCTATTTCTGTCACTGTCTCTCACTCTCTCACAGAATCATGCGCTGTTGCTGTTAGCAGCAGTCAGTCTTATACACTGTTAGCAACACGCAATTTCGAAAATGTTAAGCAACGCTTGCACTTAACAGCACTACCCCGCTAAATGCAGACTGTTAACCACAGGCATGTTAACGCTTCTTTTTTTATTGTTGATTGTATTGGTGTGTGTGTGATTTACTTATGTGTGTGTTCACAAAATAATTTTTATAAGTCAAAAAGGTATTCAAATTCAAAAAACAAAAAAATAAAAACAAAAAACCTTTTTCGTATTTTTGCACGCCCATTTTTTTAATTCTATTAGCTCATAACCATAAACAATAGTGTTTTTTTTATTCGCCTTCAAACCCAAAAATGGCGGCAATAAAAAAATTTTAATTGGATGAAAACAACATTTTTTAATGTGTCTCTTTTTGAAATTGGTAATTTTATTCTCTATATCAAAATCCCTCATGCTAAAAAATAATTGAATAAATTAACAACAAACATTAACTATATGTGCCTTGATTTTAATTTATTTCCTAATCTATTCTGCACATTTAAGCATAAAATGAAATTTTAATTTATTTATATTATACAAATATTCTGTATATATTTGCACTCTTCATTTAAAATTCTTTGTTTTTCTAACATTTCCTTCATTTAACGCATTCTATTCTAAAATTGAAGTCAATAAGCAAAATGGCAGACCGCAGACTGATTTTGTCACCTTATTTCTTGAAACCCTTCTCTTAGCTTCCCCAATTTGTTATCAAGGCTAAGAGATCTCTGAATTTAAATGATCTTTCGGTCTCTTTGTAAACTAATTAAAAATAAAAAAAAACAGAATGTATGTAATGGAAAGTAAAACAAAAGGAAAGACTAGAAGAGTAGAAAAAAATGAACGGAATCGCTTCCGCTTCGGAACGTTTAGCGGTCCTGCCTCAAAGGATCGCAAATGGAATAAACAAAACTCAAACCGAAAATCGAAAACACGAGATAGAAAATAGAATACAAATAAATAGAAGTTATGACTGGATAGGAGAGGAATGCGTCGGGAATATCAATTGGCAGGTTTGTGTTTTTATGATAGGTCAGCTTCGGGCTTGGGCCTAAGTAAACCTGAGGCAATTCTCGATACACGGACCAAAGGATCTCTCCAAATCGTTTGTTGTTGCCCGCTTTTTGCGCTAGAGTTTTTCACACTTGCCCTGCCCTGCCCCTTGTGCCTCATAAAAATTATGGCAAATTCAACAAGTAATTTTCCCGGGATCCGTTGGCTTCAGTTTCGTGCCTCAATCGCAGCGACGTGACAGGGAGGGACGTGGGAGGAGAGCTGAGGAGAAGAGGAGCAGCTTTTATGGACGTGCTGCTATCGTTTCAGAATTTTAACCATTTACCAAATTTTATTTGATTTTAATGTCGAACATTTTCGCCGCCTTCTTCTGGCCTTCTCCTGAGTCCAAGCCCATCCCAAGCTCAGCCCAAGACCCGACCCAGAACAAGAAGCAAACCCAGAATAAGAACCGAAACTGAAGCCTAAACCATAGGGAACTAGATCTATTAGTAATTCCATGCATGCGTCCACAAATTTCTATCAAAACGCGAACTCATTTAAATCGCTGACAAACGCGTTTGATGTTTGCTTTATGAGCTGCTGAACCTCATTTCAAACGCCCCTCTATCTCCCCCCTCACCCATCCATTCAGTCTTCCCCCTCTCACGCTTTGTCTATAAACGGAATTGCTTATTAAAGAGCAGTTGGCTCCACTTATTCGGCGATAACTCGACCCAAGTGCGACATGCATTTCAAATTTTCGAGTGCAGCCATCGCTGGCCTATCGAAGATCAAAAGATATTCATCGGCAATGCGAAGGGCGGGAGAAAGTGTCCGTGAAGAGGAGGAAAATAGTGGAATATGTTCTCTTTACTCTCTGAAAAATATTTCATTGATGTTTTCTAAAACGAATTTCTAATATTCGTTTTTAAAACCAAAATATAAAAACAATTCTTTTTTTACTGAATTTAAACACGCTTAATCAAATATTTATTATTATTATTATTATTATTATATATATAATATTATTAGCAAGAAGCTAGTGCACATTATTATAACTACAGTTTTGGTATGTAGAATTTAAGAATAAGTTATATATAGATAAATTTATATGTATATATATATATATATATATATCGAGGCTTAGCTTCTTAGGCTGTCAATATAGTATTTTTACTGTATGGTATATTTTGAATGTAATACTATATTAATATACCAAATATAGCATTCTGTATATTTTAATATTTTTAGGTACATAAATTCTGTATAATTTAAGAAAAATACTGTACTAAATTGATTTTTTTTTAATGTATAGCGGGTATATCAAGCACATTCGTCTGTAGCTTTGTTGCTCTTTCTGTGTTAAATCTTGACAATGTTGAATTAAAAATATATGTTTGAAGTTTGAGAATGACAAATCTAAATTTTTGCGGAAACTTGATTTAAGATCACTTCAACAAAATTTGACAATTTCTACACTTTATTTAAGTTTGTTTTTTCTGTTTTTGTTTTTTTTCTCATATAATAGCTCAAATATTTACATATTTTTGTTTTGTAGACACTTTGTAAAAATAATTTATTACTAATTACTATATATAGATGATTTGGGTTTCGTTCGTTGTGTACAGTGATAAATATTTAAAAGAGTTTTAATTTAAAATGATTTTTAATTATTTACATTCTACTGGGAAAGTAAAGTACATATTTCTCTGAAATTTTGATAAAAATTATATAAAGAATGTACAATTTGTTAAGCATACATCTCTAAATTTTGTTGTCAATTAAATTTAACTTTAAAAATCTTCATCTGTGAATAAAAAGGATTAAAAAACATTTCAGCTTGCAGTTTGGCTCCCACAACATTTAAATGAATGTAAATTTGAAGAAATATTGTAAGAAAAAACTTGTTAAGATTGTTATTTTTATGTAGTCTTGATTTGAGGTTCATAAAACAAGCATTTCCTCTGTGGATCATGTTGATTAATCAGCGAGGTTCATCAGTAGCCCAACCAAATGCCCTTCGAATGCTTTTAAAGAAACCACAAAACATAAATCAGTCAATCAAAGGCAACTATGCAGTGCTGTAAAAAAGAACAGTTTTATGGAGTTCCAAAGAGTCCTTTAATAAACTGACTTGAAACTGAAACTGAAACTGAAACTCAGGGGGAGATATAAAGAATTTTATTATAGGGCGATATTTAAATATTAAGAGAGGTGAACAGGTAAACGCAGTTGGACCTGAGACCGAATAATTACGCATAAATCAGGGAGAGGAAGGAGAGCTGAAAATGCATATTGATATCTTCATAGACACACATACACATGCACTCGAGTCGATCAATATTTCATTGATGAAGTGTGGGATACGGGCCAGAAAGGAGATAACAAAAATGTCAACAGCTTTTGAGACTGGCTATAAATTTGAGGAGAGCGAGACGGAAATTTGGGCGATATTAAAAAAGGATTTCTTTTTGCCGCTCTTTTTGTCCCTCGGGGCAATAGCAATAATAATTAAAAAATACGAAGCACACACAAAAACGTGAAACAAAGGGAAAAATGAGGCAATAAAAAACAAAGGAAAGAAAAAGAAAAGAAAAGGAAAACTCGTCGCTGTGGTTTTTAGTTTACCTGCTCCGATTTTAGACTCTCTCAATGAAAATGGGAACGAGAATGCAAACAAGAGTTGACAAAAAAATTATGATGGTGTCGTTAAGGATCAATGTGGATCGCATCGAGTCCTGCACAATTGCACAACACTCTCGCCGCAGGTAAGTTAGAGTCACAGGATCTCAGTTGATGTTCGTGTGGCGCCGCTCTGCTCATAACTCTCACTCTTCACACGGCGATAAGCCTGATAGCCTCATGGCAGTACAGTCTGTGCAGTACAGGTGGCGCCACCTATATCCTGTCCAAGTCCAAGTCCCTAACCCAATCCTTGTCCTTGTCCTTGTCCCGTCGCATGTCGTTTGCTCAATTTGCTTTCTACAAATCGAATCAATTTAGCTGGCAAATCAAATGTTGCTCGAGTGGACGGCGACCGCAGTTGCCATTCGCAACCTCCCCCCTCTCCCTCTGCCCCCTCCTTTGAATCTGCACGCTCCGACTCCGCTCCTCATGCACGCATAATTTCTCAAGTGCTCCTCAACTCGAATCAACTCATCACCGCAATCATTGCTCGCTTCCTTTGTCAATTGCACTTACTTAGCGCGTTTTCTGCCAATCTCCCTTTCTCTCTCTTTCCCTCTCTCTCTCTCTCTCTCACACACAGACGAATCGCTCCCTGCTTTTATTTATTTGCTGAAAATTGCTGTGAAATTATATTTGCACAATTTTTTTAACTGTCAGCTCTCGAGTTTTGATTGACAACGCGTTTCTGTTTCTGTTTCTGTTTCCGATTCTGATTCAGATTCTAATGACGATTCCGATTCTCATTCCGATTCCGATTCCAAGTGCTTCTTCTTCCTTGTGGCGAGCCGCACAAATCACTTCAAAAATTGTTGGCCTAGGGGCTGCAACAACTAACAATTTCCCTTCCCCTCGCTGAATACACAATTTGCACTCTTTAAAAATTGCTGAATATTAACTTTAGGGCAGAGTTAAGTGCTTTTCATTAGATTAAACACATTTCAGAGGGAGAACAAACTTCAAATGGATTTGGCACTGAATTCAAACATATTCTTGTATTGAAAAAATAAATCATTATTTGATTGAACACTTTATTAGAAAACGTGAAAAACATATTTACAAATGTATTATATATATGATTATATAAAATATAATGTAATAAGAAAGAGAATTTGGTCTTTTCAACTTCATCGCATTAACTTGGCGAAACAAATTAGTTTCATTTGGATAATAAAATTATGCATTTGTGAATGTTTTAATAGCTCTTAGGTTCTAAAATAAATAATTGAATTAATGAAATAAATTACAACAATTGCAATTACATTTGTTTGTTAGACTACCTTTTTAATTTATTTCGGATAGAAATATTTGTAAATACATTCAACAACTTTTAGAATTATTTAGATAATAAAATTATAAATTTGTTATTGGATTCGGCAATTATGCAATTGTGTAGGTTAATGCAATTAATTATAGATACATTATTTGCAATAATTACAGAATTTGTTAGCCTAATTATTTAATTTAATTGGGAAGTAAATACATTGCAAAATAAAATGAATGATAACTTCATAATGACAATATATCAGTTTAATGAACCAAAATTGCCAAATAATAATTTGATTATATGAATTCCACTATGGTACTTATGATTTTAAGGTAATGCACGAACAAGTTTGAAAACCTTGAGATTTTCGGAATACCAAACTAAAAATAGAACTTTTAATATTAGCTCTCAGCGATTACTTATCAACAGGGTTAAGCCACAAATTACCATTGGAGTAAAAATCATTTGGTGAGGTAAAGCAACATAAAATGAATTAAATACAATTTGAATCTCCAAAACTATACACATTAGAAAAATTGTATTCTTAGAATTCATATAGAGAATATACGAGAATAATATAATTAAAAATAGTCATAAACTGACGAATTTTGTTATCTTTTATTGACTCGACAGTAGCTTGCATATGTTAGACGGCTTGAGGTAATTAAACTTGAAACTAGATTGAGAGACAATTAGTTGCAATTAGAAAGAAATTTTAAGAGCCAAAGATAAGGCGCTAAGCTGAGCTAAGAGATGGAAGCGAAGGGTTTTTTGGTTTCTATAATTAGCTTTAATTGTAGCATATCGATAAGGTCATGGATCTATAGAGAGAGAGAGAGAGAGTTTTACGAGCGCGTGTCAAGGCGGAGACGGGGCGAGGAGAGATGTGTGAAGTGAGGTAAACTGAACTTGATGGGCGCAACCAGGTAACGCCAGTCCAATGCCATCCTGGCAGTCCTGCAATTCACATTCGACGAAAGGATACAGAAAAGGAGAAAGGTGCAATAAATGCGATGTTTATGAGCTCGTCTTTGGGTCGCTGATCGCGCATTGTGATGTCTGCTCTAGATGTAAACCAGACGATTTATCTTCTATTATTGGTAAACATCCCAGCCCATCGTACGGTGTCTGTTCCAAGGCCAAGGATGAGCTCGCGACTCTCTGTGGAAAGATCAAAATTTTATGATCGTGTTATAGAAATTTCAGTGTGTCTGTCGGGCCTCGTTGCGGAAACATTTGAAAAGCCATAAAAACGCAACCCTATGACAACACATGTTGCCTCTCTTTCTCTCTCTGTCTCTATCTCTGTCTCTGTTGTGGAACTGGTGGCATTATTACCAGCGAAAAACAAATATCCATAAAATACGTACGCTTTTCATCGAGATTTTCATTGTTTCAATTTTCTCAAGTTTTATGCGTTTTCTATTGAAACAATGACAGTGATGATGAGACCTCAGACTGGGGGCGACTCTGTGTGAGTTCACCATATCTATCGGATCACTCCAGTTCGATCTATTTCGAGTATTCCTTTCTGATTTTATTGTATCTAGCTGCAACTAGAGGGGGGAAATGTAGTTGCAGTTCCATGCCTCACCTTGCCCCGTCCCGTCGCGTCGCGTCCAGCTTCAGAGCGGGCTTTACGACTTGTAATTGATGTTGGTTTTAGCATAATTTATTGTTACATTTTACGGCTTCATTTGAACCCTTTAATGGCCCAAACGTGGCCTGCTATTCATCGGAATCGGAATCAAAAATTATGATATTTTTGAAAATTTTTATTGCCCTTCGCCTTGCGGTGCCACAGAATGTGGCATTGCTCTGCCCAGTCATCCGATCCCCATTCCTGTCCTCATCATCTGCCCGATCCACCACAAAATTTATGGCATTTGTGTGGAAAACACCCGCTACTCCAAAAACGAGTATGATTCTGGTATTTTAGTCAGTATTGTTATGACTATAGATATTCATATTAAATACTTATTACAAAATACCATTTATTAAAATATGGGCATTTCCCAAAAAAGTTCACCAAGCCAAAAAAATCGAATTAAATTAATTTCAAACATGTGTGTATATAAACATTAAAGCACTTAAAAACAAAAAAAAAAAAACAATCGGTGGTAAAAATTTTTAACTAAATTTTGGGGTTTTCTGGTTTCCTAATCACTGAAATGTATCGGTCGCTTCCTCGATTTTGCTCTCAACGTTGTTCATTATTTGTTTTTAATTCTATGTCACTTTATGATGTTAAAATTAGTTTGTTTTATGTCAAATATACTATTACTTTTATAGAAAATAAGTACAATATATAAACAACCCATCATAAAAAACAAAAACAACTAAGAAAGCTACAGCCGAGTGTGGAGATTGATGTAGTATATATATACCATAGAGTACAACATATAACAGATTGTTAGCGAAAACATGTAAGACCCCATTGCAGTAGGCGTTTTTTGTCATAAGAAATCATTTTTATGTGACCGCAACCAATGATTCATGATCTTGATATCTGACAGATCGTCTTGGGTATTCAGATGTGTCCTATCTGTTACATAAATTTCCTGCAGGATAGACGGACATTTCTATATCGTCTTGGGTATTCACGCTGGTCAAGAATATTAGTATATATGTTTTAGGTCAAAATACTGTGTGGCATCGTGGCAATCGTCAGAGCTGAATGCGAATGCAATTAGTGATTATCCTAACCATGCGGAACTTAATGCAAAGGGAAGTATGACATTACAATTCCGAGGGAACTTTAAGCGATTTCATCTTACTTCTTGGTCTTCGTTTCGTTATTTTGATAACCCCATCTGCTCTTATTTCGTCACTTTAATGAGCACTTGACTGATCATACTTAGTTGGCCTGAATGAACCGCTCATCGTGACATCAAAATGAAGAATTTTGGCCAAAAGTTCAATGACAATTCCGGTCAGACTTGCGGATCTCAATGTGAAACAGTCAGGGATGATGAATGGCGCCATCCAGCTTCCCTAACTTTATTCCCCCTTCCGATGTTGCCATATTTCGACCGTTCCTTTGGCATGCAGCAGACCCGTTGTTTAAGTGGCGCTTAGACGGTTGCCGAATGCCATTTTGGGCATTTCTCAGGACCAATTTTTGTTTGTGGGCTTTTTCTGCTTTCCGTTTTATTGTTGCGTTTTAATAAGTTATGCGCCAAGCTGGCCACAGTGCGGTGCAGCTCCCCCGCCTCCTCGGAATCTCTCCTCAGCCTCATGCTGCAAGTTTCATGTTGTTTTATAATGTGCTCGTCTTAATATGATTTTTGTCCCCAAGCAACGGACATACCCCAAATTCCAAAACGCATCATTTAATGCTATGCCTTTGTCCCTGCCCCTCTCGTGCCCTTCCCATGTACTCGTTGGGGCAACTTGTCAGCGTCGGTTTGTCAAACTGTCATATGCTTGTCGCACGCTCAACGAATCGCCCCACAAAAACTTCAAGCTGGACGTGGACGCCAGGAGATATATTAGCTGAAATTTTAATTACCGGCTGGACGTTTTTTCTTTCATTTTTTGGCAGAGGACTCGAATATTTTCCATGCGGCATTTGACTGCAAAAGCAGTTTATAAAAATTTAATTGATTGATTTATTTCATCAAAGTTGTCGCTCAAAGTCGTTGTAGCCACTAGTCTTGGGTCCAACTCCTCACATTGCTGGACTACCGCAGTTGCAGGGAGTTCAGGTAGGTAGTCAAGGTGGTCAATGAAATACTTGAACGTTTAGTGCGGTTTTTGACAAATCAATCTTGCATCCAGCTGATGGGACAACGACAAATGCGAAGCGAAAAAACACGTTGAGACGGACGAAGTAGCTGAGTTGAGGATAGCTCAGGATAATGTCTAAAGCCGAGCTAAATATTCTGTAAACTGTCTCAATACCAACGCCTACAATAGTCTAGTACTCCTGCTAATCCTTATGCTCAAACACAGCTGGATCTAACCCGCTTCGACAGAGGAACAAAGGACGTACTATACAATGTGCATATAAAGCAGAAAGCGGGGCGGAGTCTTTTGTTGCCTTTAGAGCCGCCTCACCGCATCTTGGCAAATATCCCGCAAACAGGATCAATCAGCCAAGACACTGCCAATACTGCGGATCATGCACGAAAATTAGTGCAGATTTTTACCAGGTAGTCGATGTGCGCCCAGTTTGACCGCTCGCTGACCGGAAAATCCGATGGAAGGGATTATAATTCCTTGTTGAAAGTGATCCTATGTCCTCCCCTTCCGCCTTCTCGTCTCTCTCTCTCAGTCTCTCTTTCACTCTGTCACGTTGTTGTCTTGTTTGTGCTGCAATTAAGGCAAATATTTTGCGTACTAATTAAGCACGGCTTAAGACGGACTCCGAATCCAGGTCCAGGACAAGGTTTCGAGCTCAGACTGCAGGCATTTGCATATAAATTTTGTAGCGTTACGGATTTGTAGAAATTACCCTTTTGTTGCCAAAGGATTTTGCCAGTAGGCGTTGCGTTTCTACATTTTCCCAGGAATTTTCTACAACACAATATCAATTTCGACACGCTTCACCCCTCAGCGGTCACTGTTTGCTATTTTCCCGAATGATATGCAAATATTGACAGACATCATTTTTCAATATTGAAGCGTGAAATCTGTTAACCTGCGAGTTCGTTTCCAGAACTGGTTAAGCAAAGGCGTCGAACAGTTCCTCTCAAGGTCAACAGCTAAATTTTAATTGTTCGAGGACATTTTTGCATAGATTTTTACGCATCTATTGATCTATAATACTACTCCTATTACTCCTACGTTTGAAAATACTTGATTTATCTAATCCCAAAATTCTAATTCATATGATACTTGCAGCAAAGGTTAACCAACTCTTTTTATTTGTATCAATTAATATTGTCCAATATTATAAATTTATATTTATTATATTCTATTGTTGACTTCTACTTACGAAATACCTAACAACAAATCAAATTATTTTTATTCCAATCGTGGTATAGTATTTACTTAAGAAAATAATTTCGAATGCATGAAAATCTGGTCGAAAATACAATTAAAAATTATTTGAATTTAAGCATATTATTATATAATATCGGCATCTAGTCGATATTTGTAGTATATCCAGACGAGATCATAAAGCATTACTCACGCACGAACTAGTTGTTTTAATTTATAAATTGTCCTAAATATTCACTCATGTTTTTATTAATTGTTAGTAAAGTATTTACAAATTCAATATCTTAAATATTTTGTGATCAACGTTTTTGAACTGGTTTGATATTATATTTTCATAACAAACAAATAAAAGTAGTGACATTAAATCAAATCTTTATGTAAACAGCAGCGAGATTGTGAACACAATACTGAAATTTCTAAACGATTGTACTTTTTTTTAAAAACATCGAATAGACGTTTTCTGTATCTAAGTATTGATTTAAACTGTTTTTGTATCATATCTGCGTAGTAAACAAATAAATAAAATAATAATAAATCAATTTATTATTCAGTCAGTCGCTCACTGTAGATCTGTTAAACAAACACGCTTCCGTTTAGATATCGGGTCATTATTTAGTGTAAACGTTTGGTATGATATGACGGGTTTCCGGAAAATGAAATCATCTTTGTGTCAGCAAGGACTGATTCGGTTGGCGATGACAGGATAAGAGGCAAACAGGATATGGAGCAGCAGAAATGCGGACAGACAGACAGACAGACAGACTGACAGACAGACGAATAGATGGAATACATATTCACAGGATAATAGACGCTAAATAGCGACACGCGGCGCTCATTTTCCGGAAACACATTTGGAAACTGGAAGCGAATTGGAAACGAAATCGAAATCGAAATCGTCAGCAAAATCGTGGCGCGTAACAACAATATGTTGACTTTCTGAGGGGTGAAAGGCGACACACGCTCATTATGGAAAATAATTTCATAACTACTGGGGCTGCCACACGCTCCGAGCACCGAGACACTGAGGACACACAATGAACAATGTGCGAACAGACGGCGCCGTTGCATGAACAACTTGCAACACGCAAGCGGTTTGCGCTGCCACTGCCACTGCCACTGTCGTTGCCGTTGCCACACATTGCCACCACTGGTGTTGCTATAATTTTATGAGCGATTTCATTATTAATATGTTACATTATATAAGCAAATGGATAAGGATAGCAAGGAAGGGCACGAGACGGCGTCGCCACGAGACGGCACGTGGCAGGAAGGCGTTATGTTTACATAAAGCACTTGCCCCGCTGCCACTGGGCGTTGCAGAGGATTTAATGAAATGATTTCGTGGCTAATGTAAATATTGACTCAACCACTGCCCTTGATCTAATCCTGGCGGAAAGGATTCGCTCACACATTAATGCACAATTATGAAAGCGAAATCCTTTGAGCGCTGATTTATGGTCGATTCGTAAGGCGGATGTAATAACTTGCCCCCACTCTCCCAAGTGCCACATGCCTTATGCCTCATGCCTCATGCCACACGGCGTGCTGGCGACAAATCAAATTGAGTGCAAAAGTTGTCGTAGGATCGCCTCTGAGTCTGACTCCAAAATCCAAATGTGGACAACGAGCATAAGTGAAGTTATCTCTCTTCAGCCCCTGCTTGCCATGTTGCAGCATGGGGCAAGTACGAGTGCCTTCTAATGCGACAATATGTAACGCATCTGCTGGCGTTTCATTTTCATTTCGAATTCATTTTATTCAAGTGCTTTTACTTTCACTTTCGTTGCATCGAGGCTCCAGTCAAACCTCCCTCGCTGACTCTCTGGCTATGCTATAATGCCTGCCCCCTCTTGTGGCATGTAAACAAGGAAGCGTAGTGTAAAATGTCGCTGATGCCAAGTGAGCCTTCTCAAATGCCTTCACTCTACGCAGGAGATGCATCTGAAACTGAAACTGAAACGTAAGCTAAAGTCGAAGCTGGGGCTGAAGTTGAAACTGAAACTGGCGCTGGGTCAATAAACTCGATGTCACACTTGCCCCCCTTCCCTGCCAGCCAGAGTCATCCCCTAAGATGACTCGTCGTCCAAGTCCAATCAATGTCTCGACAATGTTATTCCTACGATTCCTGTAGCTCTGAAAGTCAAACGAATGTTTAACTATTAGCGTCAGTTGGTAAGAGTGTGAATACATGACGTAAGAAATATGCATAGGCTTGAGGATTCAGCGAGGACTTCAATTAATTTATTTGATACAAAAAGGAAAGCGAAACACATATGCACAGTGATTACTTATTTGTTCTTATACCTTAGACTATAAATTAAAAAAAATTAAATATTTTAAAAGTCAGCTTGTTTTGATATTTTTGAAAGCAATATTAATAAGCTTTACTTTTCAAAAATAAAGAATTTATTTATTCAGTATTTAATGTAAATTATTATAAAAGTAATTTCTTGGCTAATCCGCGAAAGTCGAGAGCACTCGCTACTCCTTTTTAAATAAAAGCGAATCAGTGTAACAAAGCAATACGTCAAATGATATCAAATTTATATACTTGTACATTTGCATTTATTACAAATAAATTTTGTTCGACAACACTTGTTATGTTTGCACGCAAATCAAGTTTGTTTAAAATTTGATGTAAAATATAATCATCTATATAGTCATAAAATAACAAGAAAAACAGGAAAGAAGTTGAAAGTTATCTTTTGACATATTGCAAGAATACTTAAATATACAGAAAATATAGTACTACATTTTAAATTGACCATAAATTAAAAAATATATCATATTGTCTGCCAAAGCATTATTATTATTGCATGCATCAAAAATGCTCTTTCCGTATGGACACTTTTGAACTATAATTTCGTTTCGACAGCAATTGTTATTTTTGCACGAAGTTCAAGTTTACTTCACCGCATATCGAAAAAAAATCAAATATTATTTAAGAAATATTTTTGTATGGAAAAATGACTTAAGCAATCGGGTCTTAGTTGCTATGACTGATAATATCGTATATTTTGTACTGGAAAAAATTTTTTAAATGTTGTACTTCATCGATCTACCAAATATAACCATTAGCATATTTTGAGTATTTTTCGAATATTATTTCGGTTTTTTATACCCGCTACCCATAGGGTAGAAGGGTATTATAACTTTGTGCCGGCAGGAAATGTATGTAACAGGTAGAAGGAGGTATCTCCGACCCTATAAAGTATATATATTCTTGATCAGCGTCAACAGCCGAGACGATATAGCCATGTCCGTCTGTCCGTCTGTGTGTCTGTCCGTCTGTCCGTCCGTCCGTATGAAACACTGGATCTCAGAGACTATAAGAGATAGAGCTATAATTTTTTTCGACAGCATTTGTTATGTTTGCACGCAGATCAAGTTTGTTTCAAATTTTTGCCACGCCCACTTCCGCCCCCACAAATCAAAAAAATCGAATAACAAGCGTAATTTTAAAGCTAGAGTTCCGAATTTTGATATATGTATATAGTAGTTATGATTCCCGAACATTTGGTTGCGATCAGATGAAAATTGTCGAAGTTATTAAAGAAATACTTTTGTATGGGCAAACACGCCTACTTACTACGGGTCTTAGTTGCTTTGGCTGACAATCTGGTATATTGTGCCGTCTATGGTATATTTTGAATACGGTACTATGTCGATATACCAAATATACCATTTGGTATATTTTTAGTATTTTTGCAGTATATTCAGTATATTTTGAGAAAATATCACAAAATATATTTCTTTTATTCAAAATGGGTAGCAGGTATCTCACAGTCGAGTACACTCGACTGTACCTTTCTTACTTGTTTTATTATGGTTTCTATCTATCTCGACTCTAGCTTTCTTACTTGTATAATATTATATATTATAAGAATTGCATTTTTAAAAAAGTCATGGAAATATACAATGTGAGTGAGGTCTTTAGAGCATAATTATACAACTTTGGTATTTATTTATGATGCGTTGTTTATGTATAGTATTGTATAAAAACTGATTCACATTTCCATTTGCAAACATTAACGCTACATAAAATCCCCTAGAAACCACTAAAAATATTTTTAAGATACAAACATTAGTCATTTTTATAGCCACGAGATCGTTGCATATGTAGTCACATCATAAGCTAACATTTCCATGTAAGAGTTCAATTAATTAGCTATCATTATGAGTTTATCACGTAGAACAGCCACTTGAAATAATGGCAAAGGATTAGTCTCAAAGTTGTGTTGCATGCGAGCGAGAAACATTAGCGCGGATTACATTGCGGCGATTGTGGATACAGTGCATCTATGAGATACATTTGGGAGAGTGGGCACAGAAATAGTCATCATTAGGTTCTGAAATTTATGAGTGGCGAGCAGGCCGAAGGCAGGGGGGGAAGCACGATGGGGACTGGCTGCGGCACGTTCCAAAACAATTTAGAAAATAATAAATGGCAAGCATAAATTAAATTATTGTAATATTGAGTTTTGTGTAAGCTTCTTAAATTAACCAAAATGTCGCTCGCGCTTCTGCTGCGCAATTAACTAAAGTCCCCGAAGACGAAACCCCGTCACCCTCGGACCGTTTCCATTCAAGGCCCCCTACATTCGATTGTACGGCGGCAAATATGGAATAAACGCTGGAATGAGAATGTCAAAAACGCAATTATTTATACAAACTGAAACATTTTAAAATCAATTAGAAAATGTGGCGACGCATGGCGCATGACGAGGCGTCTGCTGTGTGGCAACCGCAGTCGCAGTCGCAGTCGCTATCGTTGTTGAAGTCCAAGTCACAGTCGTCATATCCACCGACTATAAGCTGCCAACCAGCAGCCTCCCTCCACCCCATTCTTCTGCTGTTTATCCAAGCAGCACAAATGAAGTGCATCGTCTGCGTTGCGCTTCCCTAGTGAAGTGTTGCAGCCCGATTGTCTGCCACATACGGAAAGAGGCAGAGAGGGCGGCCCTCCTCCCTCCTTCCATCTGTCCATAACGATGTCAATGACAAATCACGGACGCACGTCAAAAATCTGTCCTGAAATATTTGAGCTGTCAATTTGCTTGGATCGACCCCGAAGCCTCGAAGAATATCTCCTTTGTGTGTGACTTTGATTTCTAAAATTAGTTCCAAAATATTGTTACAAATGTGTTGAGTCTAAACAACTGGAAACTAATGAGTGACTGCAAGCGGGGTGGGGAAGGGAAGGAGCGAGTCTCTACTTCTACTTCTGCTAGGCCTTGGCCTGTTCTTCAAGTGGATGCCAGCAATTTATGAATCTTTTGAAAGAAGTCTGCCGAGCCTTTCAGTCAATTGATTGCCAAACTAAATCACTTGAATGCACAACTGCATCTGACATTTTTTGTATGTAAGAACAACTACTGCAGTGAGAACATAACCTAAGACTATATTTGACTTATACATAGAAACATTTTATTAATGTAGTTATTAAATGAAGAAGATCAACAACTTCATCTTGAAAATGAAACTGCATTACATGTCCAGAGAACCATTAAATTACTATTTCTCAGATAATATAGGTATTCAAATAGCTTAAAATCTTATAAATAAGAAACCTACAGTCAAGTGTGCTCAAACGCTACCCATTTTCAATAAAACCATTTTCGATGGTGCTCGATTATCACTTTTTAATAAGTGCAAAATTTTGCGGTTGTATTCTTTAAATTTATCAAATTAATATATCACAAAAATACTAAAATATACCAAGGGCAATAAATGGTATATTGGCAAAGTACTACATTTAAAATATACCATAGAATACAAAATGTACTACATTGTCAGCCAATTACAATATTTATCTGATCACAGCCAAACTATCAGGAATCTTAAATCTAATACATAGTTATTATTGTATGTACCAAAAATCACAACTTCAGTTTTGCAAACATAATAAATGCTGCCGAAAAAATAGTGTAACTCTCAGGTCATAGCCTCTGAGATCGGCTGGACGGACAGATTAATATGGCTGTTGACACTGATAAAGAAAATATATACTTTATAAGGTCTCCATCTGCCTTTTGCACACATTTCCTGCAGGCACAAATTTATAATACTCGCCTAACCTCTTGGTAGAGGGTATAACATAAATACAAAAATATGCCGAATGAGTTTGGTACATCGAAATAGTGTAACATTTAAAAAATACCCTTGTGTACAAAGTATATCAGATTGTCAGACAAAGCAAATAAAGATCTTTGATTTGCACATGCAGAATATATTTGAATATTTAAAGTAGCAAGCATTTTAATTTGCAAGTGAAGCGGATATGAATGGAAAATATTAGCAAGTAGCAATAACAAGATCGAATCACTGTGAAAAATTTCATCAAATCGATAGGATGAGTCTGCGGTATAGAACTAAAAAGGCACATCAAATCCTTTGACAGATGACACGAAAATTCGCTTTCATCGCGAAATGACAACGCATTTTACTCATCGACCAAGGAGATATTGAGGTACTCCAACTTACAATATATATCCTTGTTCTAGTAAGTAGTACCGTGTCGAAGCGGTAAATGGGAAACCCT
Source organism: Drosophila albomicans (assembly GCF_009650485.2). Classification (NCBI taxonomy): domain Eukaryota; kingdom Metazoa; phylum Arthropoda; class Insecta; order Diptera; family Drosophilidae; genus Drosophila; species Drosophila albomicans. The sequence goes on along the minus strand of NC_047628.2, from coordinate 2,944,714 downwards.
TTCGGCGAGTGCCGAATCAGGAGTCATCATTGAATTCGCACTCGTATTTCATATGTGATGCATCAAAGCAGATTGACAACACAACAGCATTCGCATTTAGATCAATAACTTGTTCGTCAATAAGGCCACAACGAATGCAACCCCCAAGTGAAATTGGTGACAGTTCAAGTAAAAAGCCAAATAAAGCGTAAAAGTTGCCGCTTGTTTTTTGCTTGCTTCTGTTTTTTGCAACCCTTTTGGCAAAATGAATTCGAAACGGCGTAACAAAAAAAAAGCGCTACTCGAGGGCGAGCGGAACAAACAAGTGCTGGATGTGGTAGGAGATGGGGTATAAAGGGGTGATGGGTGAGAGGTACGGATACGGATACGGAGTATGAGGCGATGGTATGCTGTGAAGCGGAAATGAAATTAAGCGAAAATATGCCCGCGACTGGCCAACATGGAATTAATCAATTTAATCTGTTAAATGAATGAAGGGAGTAGCGCACGAAGTTGTGGGGGGAGGGAGGAGGTGAGCACAACATGCTCTTACTATATGTTATATAGAGGGGCAGTTACAAGAGGGTAACGATCGCCGCGTCGTGGGCTGGCCATTAGCAAGATTTAGTACTGGTCCGCCACTTGTCTCATTACCATAAAAGTTCTTATGCGTATTCTACGAATTCCGAATCTCCCGATTCTTTCGATTCTCCGTCAATTTACAGCTGAGACTAAAAGACGCACAGACGAGTCGGTTTGGGAAAGTTGAGTATCTCTCAGATTGAGTATCTCAATCGCTTACTGTATAATTTTTATGATATTGTGCGAGAGTTGTAATACCCTCCCAAAGAGCTCTTACATTCTGTTGGGAAGTGTGTAACACAATGTTAAACAAATTTTTGAGTTTTAAGAATATCTTAAAGAAAATGTATTCTATTTCACTATTTAGTTGTAGAGTGGGGCTTGGTTAATAGATAATCTATACTATCGTTAGAAAATTCCTTTCATAATTAAGATGCTGAAGAGAAGTGTTCATTGAGAGAGTTTTCAAAATATGTAGTTCAAATGTAGTAAATATTTATTGATACACAGCCATCACTCAGCAAGGGTATTAGCTAGCCGACTTGTCGAAGGTAAATTGTTGTTTCTTGATCAGTTTTGTGTTGTTGCTTTGTTTCTTATTCTGCTTGTATTTTATTTTTTAATAGTCGTGCGTTGCTTTCAACATTTTATACTCAATTAATTCATCATTATTCGAGTTTTTCTTTCACTCGGTCATTCCTTAGATTGGTTACAACAGCAACAGCATTCATTCGGTGGATGCCACACGTTTGGATCTTTGGTGTTTCATCTTGAGACGAAGCCATCAAAATTTTGTTTTTATGATTTCAAGCGAATTTTTGTGTTGTTTGTATTTAATTTATTTATTTTGAATTGAATTTATTTACATTGAAATTCAATATTTGGTAAATGTATTTTTAATTTTATGACCCTTGTTGATTATTAACCGAAAATGGTGTTAGATAAACTCGCTTCGTATCGCTTGACTTGATGTAAAGGAATTTCTAAACAAATACTTTTTAATGGAAGCTCTTGTTGCTGTTGTCGTTTATGAGCTTTTTGATGGGGCCCTCTTGCATTATTCGAATAGATTTTCCATTTTCCCTTTACCATTTACCAGTTGACACTTTGCCAGTAGTAAGCTGTGAAACTTTGATTTTTATAGCATATTCGAGTTGAAGACATCGCAACTAAATGAGATGTACAATATAGAAAGGAAAGAATAGATGGACTTTGTTTAATTCTAACTTGAGATCTTGATAGGCGACTGGTCAATTTAATGTGAAAATATCTTGCCATTTTATAGCATAAATCACTAGCGAAGTGACCGAGAAAACAGCGATAAGTTTGCAACTCGATCAGCTTAACAGTTTTTGTCGGGGTTTCAGACTGGGGGAATAGTTCCAATCTAGAGCCGCAGAAACAGAATAGACAATGAGCTAGTAACTAGGAGCTGGAAGGGAGCTGCACCCTCAAATCCCAATGCAATCCCAATATGTGTGGGCCCAATATCCAAACCCAATTCCAATCCCAATCCCAATCCCAGTCCCAATTCTGGCACAAGTGCAAATATGTGCAAATGGTGTAGTCGAGAGGTCGCTTGTAGGCGTTCCAATCGAACAGCGGGGGGCGAGGAGGAGGTAGAGCGTAGGGAGGAAGGCGAGTTTTGAGGGAGTTGCATTTGCGGAAATGTGTGCACAACATGCAACATAAATGGAAATGCCGCTCGGAAAACATATTGTTTTTGGGCCCAAAATGCACTAATTTTCCTAACGCGCCTCATGGGGGATGCGAATGCGGATGCGGATGCGAATGTGAATGGACAGTGGGCGATGTCCAAGTCTGGGTATGGCGTCCAGCTTTTGGAGTTGGCTCACAATTTAGAAATTGGACGGCATTTTTCGTTGAATTGTGTGCTGATTGTAATTCATTCGGTGCGTGTGTCTGTTTGAAGAGTGCACACAGTAGCTTCCCCTGCTACCCTTCCAGTCCTGCCCTATACCCACTACCCTTTGCTGATGCAACTTGTGCGTTGCACACACAGAGAAAATTTGAAAATTTTGATTGCATGTTTCGATACAAAATGGTGCCGGCAAAGCGAACGTTCCGACTGCTGCTGTTTCTCCTGCTCCTGCTCCTGATGGTGATGATGATGAGGCATGCCAATCCCGTTGACGATGAGGACGACGAGCAATTCGCTGAAGATTGCCCCAAAAGGGGGTGAGCTCGGAAGGGGCAAGGTGAACACTCGAAATTGCAGTGCGTGCGCTGTGCGTCGGTTCTTTGCGATTGGGACTGGGATGTGTGTTTGTGTCTGTGTGTGTGTGTGTGTGTGTGTGTTTGGACACTGGGCAAATGTGCATTTTAGGTCGACGAAGCGTAAATTAGGATTTCAAAATGACATTTGGAATATTTACGACTTTTCCGACGGAGAGACCATCACCTCCCACCCCCTCGCCGAGCAAGACTCCTACATAGTTCACTGCCGGACGTTGTTGTTCATGGTAATTGCGTAGCCGGTACCTCGCATCCAAAACGAAGCAAAATGAAAGGACGGGGACGGGGACGAGAACGAGGGAGAGGCTTGGCCTGTTTGCCTGCACACAGGTGCAACTGTAAAAAGAGTGTACAGTCTCTATGTGTATGCGTGTGTGTGTGTGTGTGTGTTTTGTGGATGCGTTTGACGTTCTTTGTTGAATTATGCAACTTAAAAGTTGCACAAGTCGACTTAAAATTGGCAAAATAGAAGCTTTTGATTGGAAAATTGTTTGATTGGTTGCAATTTCGAATTTAAATATTTTCACAAGGCCACAAAGGCCCCCGAACAATAGCCCCTCCCTCCCCCGCACCGTGTGTGATTGCATGTACGTATGTATTTATGTTTACTATGTTATATACTCACATACTTCCAACAGTGAAACACCTAAAAAATGTTTCATTTGAACATGCAAAACCACTCACAGGCCGACAGGATCTATGGGTAATCAATCTCTTTTTCATATAAGTCAAACTTGTCGCAACGAAAAAAATGAATGAAATCCAAAACGCCAGCCGAACGAGCTCACATAAAAGATGAGGCACCAAAACCAAAAACCAGAAACACAAGCCAACCAATTTCACCCGGCCAACGAATCCGTCCAGGATAAGCTCCTGCCGCCATCAATGTCTCCTGGCTGCAAAATAGAATGTCGTGATAAAAAACAAAAAATGACAAGAATGAAAAGAAAACAAAACGGATCGAAACGAAACGAAAGACAACAAAAACAACAAGGGGAGCAGAAAATCCAGAGCAGAGCAAAGAAAAATTATACAAGTACAGACACACGCACAACACACAAACACAAGTCCGTCCATACACATTGAGTATATTTTGTATATTTTCAATTTTCACCGAAATAAATAAACATCATCAATGTCAAATGGAAATCACTCGTATTGGCAGCACACACACACACACAAACACACACTTGCGCACACACTTTGCGACTCCGGGGTGGGCGGTAGACTGGCATTTGCTTTTTATGAAACTATTTCAAAATGCGAAACCAATTCGCATAAAATTTTGTCAGCGGCATGTGACAACATGAAATAAAAGCAAATTCAGCATACAAAATAAAATAAGAAACTTTCGCAGTGCGAAATAAAATAGAACAGAAACACGAAAATAGGAAAAAAAAAATCAAAACAAATGTCAATAGCCCAGTCCGTCTCCGTCTCTCTCTCCTCCTCCTCCTCCTTCTCCTCATACGTCTCCCTTTCTGTCTGTCCGTGTTTATTGACATTTTGGCAAACACAAATTCAAATCTGAATTCGCGACAGGAGGACGCCAAATCGCTTGGGAGGTCATCGTTCTCGCTCTCGCTCTCGCTGCCATTCCTATTCGCTCTCTTTCTCTCTGGCTTTCCCGTTACTTGCAACCAGACCTTAGTTCCTCCCAGCTTTCGTTCCCGCTTCCGCTCCTGTTCAGGTTCCTGAACTGCGGAAAAATATATTCCAAAAACCATTGGCACATGTCCTTATGAATGATGTGTTAATGTGACAGCCAGTGACGAATGCAAGTGAGTGTGAGTGAGTGTTACACTGAGTGTATGGGTGCAAGATTATGTGAGAAGAGTGTGTGAAGTTTAAAGCTGTCAGAGCACAGTGCGTTCTCAAAGTAACAGTGAATAATATAAACTCCCGATTTCCAACTCCCGATTTCCACAGGAATTCAGAGAGTCATATTTTCCTTCGTATTTATTATTTATAATTTATCATATTTAATCTTAGTCACATTCAATTAAAAAAAATATATATATTTCTATTGAAATTTCCGATGTATATAGTTATTGAAGAATCGAAGAAAACAAATAAAAACGCTCGACTGTGAGATATCCGCTACCCATATTTAAGGAAAGTGCGGCAATATCTTAAAATATACCAAATTAATGTTCCACAAAAATACTAAAATATACCAAAGGCTTTATGTGGTATAGTATAGTTTATGTGGTATAGTACTGGTATAGTACATTCAAAATATAGCATTGAATACTAAAATATAACAGATTTACAGACAAAAGAACTAAGACCGTACGGAGTTAACCTTTAAAAGATAAAGGGAAAAATTAAAATAAAATAAATCTATGTAATGAATGCAGGAACCTCCATTAAAAATTTATTGTACTTAGCTCCAAACGTCTCTGAGATCTACACACTTTCACAAATATACAGACAGACTTTGCCCAAAAAATAGGCAAATTGTATACAAATTAAGAGCTAATTCAGTTTTTTTTTAGTCTATAAAAATGAACTTTCTCTTTCTTAACTAAAAAGAACTATGAGATAGGCAATATAGAACCTTAACACAACTACTACTTCCCTATCTAATTATTCTACAACTGCAATTACATTTCTTATTGTTCTGGATGCATCTCTCACCGATCTCACTTTCAGGATGACCTCTTCGAGCTCCTTTGCCTAATTACAGCCAATTGTTTAGCATTTTCCGCTTCTAAAAAAATTCGAAAAAATCAAAATCTCCCCTGGGCTACATAAATTAAAGGCTTGACTAGCAAGCTGGGTTTCCACACGCTCTTTTTCACTCTCCTTCTCCCTTTCTCACTGTTGAACGGCATGCAACAAAATAGACCGACACGTGGGATATACATTCGGCGGGGGAGGAGGGGGATATAACAAAAAATCGCTTTGGGACAATGACAGCTCCAAAAGCAGACAGGACACTTTGCTCTAAGTGTAATGCCGTATCCTTAGGAGACTGATTCTGTCTCAGTCGCTGTCGCTGTCGCTGCCGTTACTATTACTGTTGCTGCTGCTTCTGCTGCAGTCACTACGAAATTCCAAGAAAATGCGACAGTTTTCACATTTGTGGGGGAAGCTGAAAAAACATTTGGCACGCGGCGTGTGACATTTATCAAAAAACAAGATAGAGCGATCTGATTCTCTTTCAGATGAGGGAAAATTATTCTTAACTTTTACCACCACTATTTCGATGCTCTCTCTGAAATTTTCAATTTGGAAATTCAATTTGTTGAACCTAATGAAAATTGTAAAATTGATTCAAATATTGAATCCCACCTACAATATTTCATTAGGTTGTGGTTATAAAATTTCAGCGTTACGTATTCTACCATAGCACAAATATATTTTACTTCGAAGGGTGTAGACCAAGAAGTAAATAAAAACCTTCGAATTGTGATTGATTGGCGAGCAAGTGTCACAGAGGGAGGAAAGAAAGTATAGAGCGAAGAACACCTTGAATTTGGGATAATTTATGGGCGAGCTCTGTTCTGACCTTTGAACCCGAATCGTACCAAAAATGTATGGACCATATGTAAACCCTTTTCTTTTTGGAATGCGGTTGCATTATTGGCCCACACAATTTTATTGAGGGGAATCAATCATGACTCAAGGTTGACTTATTGCCTAGAACATAAGCGCGAATTCTTGTTGCCAATTTAAAGTGACTGCTGATTGTTGTTGCCATAAAACTTCTTGGAGTTGGGCTGAAATTATTATTGCTTTGGCTGGAGATCTTGGCCATAAACAATTTGATTGGCCAATCGTTCTTCGAGATTTATTTTCAACTAGCCAGAAATTTATTAATTGCCAAGCGTCATAAATACTTGTGACCAGTTTATGACATATAGTATGCTATGTATGACGAGTGCTACATGCGGAGCTTCAGCCTCAATTTATATGCTGACCTGGCGACTGTCTCACTATCTCATAGTGACTCTGTCTCTTTGACAATCGCAACGCATTATATTTTGTGGCACAGTCATAACTCAGACCAGAGATGGCAACCAGAGTCGGCAATCACACGCCAAATCGATTAAATTGCATTTGTCTTCTTCTGCTGAACACAATCAGCTATCTACCTGTTCGCATACTTATGTGGCACACTGTTGACGACAACCCGTCCACACTCCAGCTCCAGTTCCAGTTCCAGCTCCATCTCCAACTGTGCCGAGCCGTTTACTGCATTCATTCATTTATAATTTAATAACGAGCAGTGTTGGTATCGCTCCACTTTGATGGATGAATGGATGGCTGAAAGAATGGTTGGATGGATGGATGAAAAGCTTTGTGGACAGGCGGCAGGAGATGTTGCATTGGGACACATGGTCATCGTAAAATTTTATGCGCACCTCGTTGCCAGCTTTATGGTCCGCTTCTCTTCTACACTTCTGCAGTGTTCACTCTCCCCAGCAGCGAAGCGAAGAGCGGCTCATATTTTTGTGGCCTTCGTGGCTTTTGCCAAATCGAGGACCATAATTCACAATTTAATTAAGAGTCGCAAAAAAGACTATAAGCACCTTTTGCAGCGTTTCGCTCATCGGTTTATCACTTTTCCTTCCACATCCACCGCATTATTCAAGGATGTATCAAATATCGTTTTAGGTCAATCACAGTCTATTCGATTGAATGACAATTCTCATTTATTGACGACATTTTAGCCTGACGCTCTGTAAAATAAAGTTTCAAGAAGTTCCACTTTCACTATATAGTAATCTATTTATAGATAGCAAAAGAAGCTAAAAGGATTTTTACTTTAAATGTCTTAGAAGATCAAATAAAGATAACTTGATAAAACATTTATGAAACTCTTGGTACTTACACTCGCTACCCGCTTGCTTTGTGCCTACAGGAAATGTATTTAACAGGGAGAAGGAGTCAGTATGGCAAAATACGGTTACATCTTAACAGAATTGATGTGGTATTTTTGTATTTTTTGGTATATTTTCAGTGTCGTAGAATTTCGACCGAAAAAAGCCTTGGGTATATTTTATTATTTTTGTAGTATATTTTTGGTATATTTGTAGATTATAGTTTTATTGAAAATGCGTTGCTGGTATCTCACAGTCGAGCACACTCGACTACAGTTTTCTTACTTATTTTTTTTAAAGTTTTTTTCTACTAAATATACTATAAGTAGTCATCTGATCATAGAAAGCAAAGGAAACTGATTAAACACCATCAGTACTATACAATTAATAAAAGATTGCTTTCTTACTAGATTTTCCTTAGAACCAACTTGGATACGAACGTATAACTTTACGAATAGATCGCTATTGTGTCATAACATTTCTCATTGAGGAAAAGTTTCAATCATTTGCTTACTTCGTCGGGACTGACGCTTGCCACATGCCGCATAAAGTTTTTTGCCACACACAAAGAGACCGAAATCAGGCGGAGGAGGGAGGGGGACTGCTGAAGCATGAAGGGAAGAGAAAATGCGTAAAAGTAATTTTAATCGAAAATTGATTTATAATTGAAAAATCTCATTTGCAGAAATTGATTCACCGCAGATGCCGCAGAGCCTCCTGCACAAGATGCGTACGGCTGGTAAATGCGTGCAATATTTATCGCCGATGGGCGGAGAGGGGGCAAGTGGGGACAAGAGGGCGAAGTGGCAAGAGGGGCAGATAAAGGGTAGGTAACCGAAGCTAGCGTCAAGTGGTGGCTCCAACAAAAACTTTTCTCCAAAGTAGAAAAATGTCTGCGAAGGACGAGCAACTGCAAAGGCATCTTGTGGATGCGGCAACGGCATCCTTTGGCTTTCTTCCTAACCGTCTGCCCCTCGACTCCCCCCTTTTATCTTATGGCCTTCATCAAAGAATCTGCCGCTGCCGCTGCCGCAGCTTGCTACTGTTGTTGCTGTTGTTGCTGCTTCTGTTGGTGGTGGCGTCAACAACTTTTCCGATTGACTTTGCTTACGTTTAGATTTTTCTAGCTTCATTGCTGCCCCCACCTAAACATCTTATGCTGCTGTTGATGCGGTAAGCGCCACGCTTGTGGCAACATTGTAATTTTGAAAATGAGTAAAGTTTGAAAAACCTTGTGGTTGTAGTTCTTTACGTTGCCCTCTCGCTCTCTTTCTATGTCCCCATAGCCCATCCCTTGATCCTTTCTTGACTGCGGCATGGCTTTAGTTAAATCAAATTCTTATTGAAATCTTTTGGCTGTCAGTGCTCGGCACCACTTCCGTTTCCGCTCTGACACTTGTTTTGATGTGAGCTCCACGCTCCTCACTCCTCATCTCATTCAGTCTCTTTTGTCAATGCTCTGCTCCGCCATTCGTAATTCAATTATGGCCGCCTAGCAGCGAGTGCACAAAACTTTTTAAATTATTTAACAAAGTTCTGCACTTGGGGGAATTATGTGCACCGTCTCAAGTGTCATCTTTCTTTGTCTTTCAGCAATTGCCCTGCGACAGCCGCTTGAGCTTGTCCTTTGCCAATTATTGCCCCCTCCACGCACAGCTCCTGCAATTAAAATTAATTTTCCCTGGGATTGCAGACGCCTTTGTCTGTCTGTCTGGCCAGGACCAGACAATGTTACAAGACGTCTTCATTTTGAAAATGACGAAACAGATGAAACGAATAGACTCGGAAATTTAAAGATTGCCAAAAATCTCACTCTCTCCCTACTGCGTTCATACATCTTTATTTACAATATGTTCGGAATGATTCAAATACTTATTGAAAAACAAAAACACATAATTTTGAATTATATAAAGAGGTGATTATGTGTTTCTGAGAGTTTAGCAATGATTTCATGGCAGTCGTCGCACTTTGAACACGAAATATTACAAATTAAGCAAAATTACTCAAACTAATTAGGAAATCAGCCGTCATTTGTTTAATGACAGTCTACAACGCGCTTTCAGATGACGAAGCTTACAAATTGATTGACGGCTGTCTCGCCGAAATGGAAATGCCACGGCGAATGCAACAGCAACAGCAACTGCAACAGCAACAACAACTGCAACAACAACTACAACAACAACAATGACAACTCGGGTGCGGCCGGCGTGACAATACTGACATGGATGCATAGCTTGGATAACTCTGTAGTTGTGTCTGTATCTGAATCTGGTATCGTAGTATTTATTGGGGAGCATGATGCAAAGTTAATGCACCGATTTGACTTTATTAAATTAAACGGCCGCAAACGGTCAATGCGGGCCAATTCGGCCAGCTTGGCAATAAATCAAAAACAAGTTCAAAATTTGTGTCACCTCAGATGCGATCCGATCCGATCCGACGCGAAACGATGCGACGGACGAGACGCGACGCGGCGCAAAGTGACGCGATCCAATTCGATCGGCAATCGATCAGGTAATGTGAGCAACGCTTTTAAATTGGCAACAACAGCTCAGAGATCGCCTCGTACGTGAACATTTTATTGAGCACATTTGACTATTATTAGGGAAATCGCATTGCTGTTTCGATATTTATGGAAACATGATTTATATCGGCTCGCTGCCCAATTCGACATTGCGTATACGCAGAGTAACGACATACTATATTTGGTCAAATTGCTTACAGCACACGTTGCATATGAATCAAATCATATCACTGTGAATTAGCTAAATCTGAATGATCGCTTATGATTATTTGGAACTAATTCAACAATCTATCAGCACTCCCTCCGTTTATTTGTTTAACAAACCTAACGCACGCCTACAACTCAATGCCGAAACGGAAGTTTGTTTCATTAACAGCTTTATGTCTGTTTTAACAGCATTTGGCAGCGACTAATCGGCCAAATAAAATAAACCATATCTCTCTCTGTCTCCCACTTGATTTGTCGACATGTGAGCACACTAAAATACTTGTATGTTGAGAGTCTCTTCTCTCAGTGCCAGAGTTGGCTTTTTGTCATTCAAATCGCCTGCTTTGGTCATTTGCATTGCCATTTACTCGTTATTGTTCGATTTTATTAGCTTCATAAAATATTTCTATTGGATACACGAAAATGATTAGGTTTCTTTCCTAATGTTTTAATCTTTAAGCTTCAACAGTTGAATTCCATTTGGATTTATGTATTTTTTGATTAATTTCTCATTTTATTAATTTTATGTATTTAGGCATTCCTTTGCACACAGCTCAGCGACAGCCTACAAATGAATGTTGCGGCTGTAACATATTCATTAAAAATATTGAAATGAATTAACACAAGCAATTAAAAAAACTAGATGCATTTATAAATGCAAATAGACAAATCTATTTACAATAACGTTTTATTGTTGTTTGCAACAACTCAAGTCTCGATTTGGTCAATTAAATTTAGTTTATTTATCGCTTCACAAATGTAAATTCTATTTCTATTAACTACAATTCGAATTTTAAATACAGATGTCAAACTACAATTTATTCTGGCGAACTTGAAAGATTAAAAAGATTCTTAATCCTTACCAGCAATACATTATGAATTATGTGACCGTTGATTTGAATACAAATATACTCAGAGAGCAACTACATTTCTTGGCTGCAAGTTGAGGCTTCATTTTTATTGGGAATTTAATATAGTTAGAGTTAGAAATTTTAAAATCCCATCCTTATTGCACGATCTAATGTTGTTGTTGTGTAAAAATGTAGTATTTATTTACAGTAAAAAGAAAAAAATAAATCTCTTGGTTACCACTATATTTAGAGCTAAGATAAATTTTAGGAAATTTGTTGTTTTTAATATAAACTCGTACATTTTTGCAACTATCTCAAACGGAACACAAAAGTAAGAAAGGTACAGTCCCATGTGCTACCTCTACCTATTTTAAATAATTTTTCTTATAATATAAAAAATAAATATATCGCACAAACGCTAAGATATATATTGTTGTATAATATCATTTAAAATATACTATAGAGTCCAAAATATCCCTCATTGTCAAGGCAACTTTGACCCCTGGTAAGTAGGGTTTTTGAACAAAAATATTTTTTTAATAACTTCGACCATTTTTATCTGATCGCAACCAAATTTTCAGAAATGATCAATATGTACGTATCGCTGCTTTAGGTTCAAAATTTTGCACGCTCTTCGATTTTTGTCGATTTGCAAAAGCGAAAGTAGGCGTGGCAAAATTTGAAACAATCTTGATCTTGAAAAAATGATCTTGCAAATGCCGCCGCAAAAAAATTCTAACTCTATCTCGTATATTTTTTCAGACGGACAACACTGTATCGTCTCGACTGTTGAGGCTGATTTAGAATAAATATACTTTAAGGTGTCAGAGGTGACTCCTTCTGCCTGTTCTTTACATTTCCTGCAGGCTTAAACTTTAATACTCTGCTGCCCTATGAGTCGAGGGTTTAAGAATTACCTATTAAACACAGAGACCAAGAATCCAATAATGAAATATTGCGAGTTATCTTCACATCCAAATAATAGGGTTGTTCCTTGATATCAAACAGAATGCATTCAAAAATATTTAATGTTATCTGTAGTCCAGAAAACTCGATGAACATTAACTGTCTCTTCACTGTCGCTAGTTTGACGTTTACCGGTTAAATAAGTGACTATGTGGAGAGCGTGGAAGAGAGATCGAATAAAGAGAGAGAGAAGGAAATATGAGCAACGAGCTGGCAAGTTATTACCAGATAATGAATAGTCATAATGGTAAATGATAAATGGTTAATGACAGCTAGCCAATTAAGTACATACATATTTGATTTTGATTTCGTGTTGCCAAACAGCTTTTCATTATATAAATGCGTCTAATTAAAAATTAGTGCAGTTTTTAATTAAGAAAAATACGAAAATGAGACTTCATAACCAGTTGCCAAAAATGGAGTATAAAATGGAAAGAGGGGAAAGGGAAACTCGAATTGAAATAAAGCAAATAAAGCAGCTACAAAAACGCAAATGGTCGACTATAAAATACCCGGTACATGTATCAGTTACTTTATGTCCCATAATGGAATTTAATATTTAATAAATTGGCCATTTATTTTTATTTACAAATAAGTGCTGGCATAATGTTTGGTATTATATCATACCTTTGCCACATATGAGTGACGGGTAGAAAAAACAAAAGCAGAGACTGAAACACAAACAGAAACTGAAATTAAATAAATAAAATTGAGCAAAAAAAATTGAACTGAATACCGCAGCGACACAAAAAGGCATAAGCGACATAAGCAACAACAACAACGACAACAACAACAACAACAACAAAAACAGCGACGAGCAGCAATCAACTAACAACAACAACTGCAGCAGCAGCAGCAACAACAACACCAAGAGAACGCAGCGCGTGTTGACAAAACGCTGTCCGATGCTGCCATTTATGAAACTCATGTTGACATGCGCCGGGCAGCAGGCGGCACATGAGGGTTAGAGGGAGGGGGAGGTGAAGGGGAACGTGTATGAAATAATTTCTGTCTTTCTGCTGCGCCGCTGCTTTTGGCCTGCGCCGGCATTCTTGCCGCAATTTGCTGCCAGCTGCCGCCAGTTGCAGTACGTACTTTATGGTCATGCGCTCCGTCGACGACTCGCTCCAAATTCTTAACAGCCAGCCAGCCAGACTAAGCCACCGCATCACCGCACCAGCAGCTCACCATAGCGAGCGGAACGTGCCATAAATTCGCTAATCAAAGCGACGCTTCATTCTGCGCGTGGTAAGCGACTGATTGCTGGCCAGTTGACATATAATTTGGGTATCGCTGCCAACTCCCTCGAGGTGGCGTGCAACGCATCGACAGCACTAAAAAAAGTCGTCGCTGCGTTGCATTGCATCACTCTGCCCGTCACTTTCAGTGTTGGGTGTGTGTGGTCCTTGAATTAACACGACTCTTTCAGCTGCAGCTGCGTAAGAACGTTCAGCTCTTTTATATAGAGGTGCTAACGATGGACCCGCTGAACAAATCGGGATAGCCACTTTGAAACTTCATTAATCAGCACTTTCCCTAGCTACTTATACATACATGGCATTAGATAGATCACAATGGCACACAATTTATGGTCAACGCATTAAGAAAATATCTTATCTTATCTACTTAAAAACTTATGTTTTGTCATTTTATAAAATCTTTTTTTTTTTGCAAAATTTCCATTTGAAACATTGGAAAAGATTTAAGAAAAATGTTTTGCGTTGGTTAGATGTTCGACCAAGCATTATTAATTATGAAATTACAAGTGATAGTTTTAATTTTGCTCACCTATCTAGATTTTAAAACATACCTGTGCATAAGAATCTTAGTCAAGACGTGCCCTGAAAATGTAGACAAGTTACATAAAAAACATGAAAGTTATTCATGTTATTGAATAACTTCCATTTTTTTATGATAACATTTGGAGGGCACGTCTGGACTAAGATTCTTATGCACTGGTAAGTTTTAAAATCTAGATTCTAACAAGGTTATGTTTAAATGACATTCCAAAACAATTCAATTCAATTAAAATATCACTAAAATTATTAACATTATTATAATTCAGTAAAATATTTTAAAATATTTTGTTTTTTCGAATTTATTCTACTATGTTAATATTTCTAAACCTACTATCTTTAGATTAGAAGGGTATTATAACTTTGTGTCGGCAGTAAATGTTTGTAAGGTCAGAAGAAATAATTTCCACCTTATAAAGTAATTTATAAAGTACTTTCTTCGTTCATATTGCACAACAAAGTTAAGCAATACAATAACTCAATACATACGAGGGCTGATATTTATATTTCTGGCCTATTAATGAAAATGAGAATATTTATAAAAAAAAATGGATTTATTGTTTGTCACAGTATTCTCCAGCAAGATTTATATACTTTTGAATGCGCCCAAACCAATTGTCGAAGCACTTTTTCACTATGATTGAGGCACCTCCAAAACATGGTTTTGAACGCTTTAACAGCATCATCTGACATCGAAAATCGATGACCATGCCTTTTTTTCCTTGATGTGCTGTTTTGTTTTGGGCTCATAACTATAGATCCATGATTCGTCACCTGTGACGATCCTTTAAATGTCTTTTGAAGCACAGGGAATGTATTTTTTCAAAATTTCTTTGAACCAATCCACACAAGCCTTTTATTGAGCAATTGTCAAATTGTGCCGGATCCAACGAGAACAATCCTTTTTTACGACTAGGTGTTTATGCAATATTGAATGTATTCTGGTGGAAGAAAGGATGCCTCAATCTCACGATATGACACATGACGATCCAGCATTATCAGTTCACGCACGGCATCAATGTTTTCTGACACAACGTCTGTTTTTGGACGACCTTCACAACCTTCGTCTTCCAGCGAGCATCGGCCACGATAGAATCCATTAAACTAGTTTTTCACAGGCTATAGGATGGCACTTCATCGCCTTACAAAGATTTAAGTTCATCAGTCCACTCTTGTCGTAATAATCCAAGTCGAAAGTTGTGAAAAATTATTGCTCGAAAGAGTTCACGAGTAAATTCGATTTTTCTGCCGAGGTAAGTTTTTGATTAATCGTTTATCGATATCAAAGTTGTATGGAGCTTTTATCGATAAAAGTCCAAACTTTTTTTGGGAAATATCCAATTGGTCCTAAAATGGCTAGAAGTGACCTAGGCCAGAAACTTAAATAGCAACCCTCGTATTAATAACGAATTTGTGTGTAAACACTTTAAATTTTCCAATGCTGAGAAACTAGGTCAGTTAAATTTTTGATATGAAAAATAAATCGAGGGTTTCTTAGGGCACCATACGAGACACTAAGTACAACTACTGAAACATTGTTAATAGTAAATGCATAATTAATGAAATGCAAAAGTAAAAGAATGTGGGGGATATCAAAAGCTTTGGTTAAGTAATTCCACCTTGCAGACTTATCAACATGGTCGAGTTGTTGGTAAAGTACTCGTTGTCGATAAATGGCTTGGTAGCAAATTTATGCATTCAAGTCATAAAACAAAACAAAACAAAAAACAAATCCGGCTAACTGATAAAGTTACACTTTTTTATAGCTATTTCTCATAATAATTTCCCAGGCAAGCCCGACTCGAAAACGTGCGCCATAAACCCGCCGACGTTTATAAGAAAAGCGATAAAATTATGAAAAATTTTAACGAGTTTGTGCGTGTGCAAGTACCCCGCATACATATGTTGTGTGCTCCCCCATATTTAGACATAAGTATGTGGAACACGGTTAAATGTGAGAGACATGTAACTTGTCATAAGTGCGACGCAATTCAGTTTCCCAGTTCACAGTTCCCCATTTCCAGGCCACGTCAACGTCAACGTCAAAGAAACAGCTCGACCTGAACACGTTCCACATCGCGAAGTAGCCATCGTCGCTGGACTTGTTCTTCTAAGAATCACAGCCCAGCACGCGCGGAACCTGCTGTGGAATAGGTTTGTCGTAGTGCGTTATATGCATGATAGTATGTAACATCCATATGTATGTACTCATATGAATATGACGTGTAGACCTTCGAGCGAATATGCTCCAGTGCTCGACTATCGCACCCTGTAAATCACACGTAGGTGAACGGCATTAAAATGTCGTTGATGTTTTGAAAATTAAAATGAAATTACATAAATTTCAGAATGCGACAAGAACGCTGAAGAATACATTACACTATTCAAGTATGTGGAATATTTGATATCAGGAAAATTTAATAAATGTATCTGATCAATATTGTTCATGCTCCATTTACCTCTGTAAAAAAGTTGGATACAAAATAAATAAAATACTTGGCATACGGCTCAAACACCTCGGCGAATTCCGTAATCAAATTAGCGTTAAGCGATGAGCAGCTAATAATCTGTAAACCGTATTAAAAAGAACTTAAGACGCGTTCAAGAAGAAAACACCAAAAACAAAAACCCCTGAAAAGTAAATGCAAAATGAAAAAGGAAGCCCAAATGAATGGCCCGAAGGAAGAGAGGAAGGAGACAGGAAAAATATTTCCAGAAAATTAAAGCTAATGAAAGTGCCTTTCTAAGCGCAAAGAAGACCACCTTAAGAAAAACTGACAGCCATAATTCATGGCCGTCTCTAAAAGATGCCCCCAAAACGGCATCTATGCAAAGCGAACACTCCCACTGGCCACGCCCCGTCCCGCACCCACTAACCATCCCCTCGCTTTCCTGGTGGCACTGACACTGTGAAAAATGTGCTGCCTCGTCGGGCTAATGATAATGATAACAAACATGCCTCAAGTCCCGAAGTCAGAAACTTTTTGACATGACGCGCTTTGCTACAGTCTCCCAACTTTGCAACTTCCCCAACCTCAAGCATTGCCATTGAACTGCTGAGCTGCGAAGTTGGGATCCTTTGCGCATATTTCAATATAATTCATTCATTTGCCCATCATTTGAAAATGTGAATTCTTGCGCATCATCATTGTTTGATTACTCGTGCTTTATATGTATGTATATGTATTTCAAACTTTATTTTCATTTTCCTTCCGGTTCATCTTTCAAACTGAGGGGTGGCTGGGACAGCACGGTAACTTTTCACTTTCTCCGACTTTCGCTGTTGCAAAATCGCTTGATAAATTGGGGTCGAAATCATTATAAGCGTTACTCTAACTCATTGCCATTAATTTTTTGCGAGATTGCCTTGCCTTCAAGTGGAAGTACAAAAGAATTCATAAGACATGGGACCCATTTGAGAGCGAAATCATTTTCTTTATTTGTTTTTTGTTACTAAAGATTCAATCTTTGATTTGAGGCTTTTCTTAAAATAATTCCCAATTTATATTTGTATCTACTTTAATATTATTAATTATTTTACAATGTTAAAATGTTAATTTTGATCAAAGTTATTCCCATGGTATAATATTTAACATAAGCTCAAAACCTGCTGTAGTATTTAAGGGTAACTTCCTATTAGGCACTTGAAAGCCGATATGCGAATGAAAGGTTAATTCTTATTGCACTTGCCAATTACGGGGATGCAAAACCGAAGTTGACTTAAGATACACAAATCGATAAAAATCTTTGGTAGTAATAGGACGTCTAAGTTGGGAGTAATAATGCGGATGAACTTCTGCGAACCCCTATCAAAATCATAGATATATTTAGTACTCTTTGAAGTATGTATATTTATTTGATATTCAAATATTCAAAATTTTGCCTGTTCACTGAAAGAATATTTTTTTTAATTATATGAAAAATGTGTAAAAAATTTGAAATTTGGGAAAAATCAGTGTCATTTATTTAATTATAATATAATAAATGATAATAAAGTGTATAGAAGAAGAGAGAATCAGTAGAAACTAGAGAAAATATACAAAAAAATTCTAAGTCTTTAAAGATGTTTAGCCAAGATGGTACAGTGAAACACTTCTTAGAGGACAACTCTATTTATTGGTCCCCATTTGTGTGACACTATTTTTGGTTTTCAAACATAGTTTACTCTTTTGGAAGGACTACGCGTATCTTGACTTATCTTTCATTATAGAAATAAAATTGATGAGAATACTTCTTTAATCTTTTACAACTTAAATTATAATATAACTAACTACTAAAATACATGCATGTCCTTAAACCACATTAATTATTAAAGGATTGTGTATTATCTCGGTTTTTATTTTAGTTGATTTGTCTTTAATTCATCGTCCCAGTAGCATTAAGAGCAGTTTTCACTCCCCTTACTGTTACAAGTAGAATAATAACAAATAAACAGCTCAAATAAAAAAGGCTCCAGTCTATATTTTGTAAAAGTGTCAGGGTATATTGTCCTCAGACCAATTCTCCTGTCCTGCCTGGTTGCCGTAACTCGGGGGTGACTTTGATCATGAATCACATTTTAAGTGAGTGTCGCACACGTCGCTCATACCCCGAAGCCAGAGGACATTTTTATAGAGGAAAGTGGTGGTGGTGTCAAAAGGACAAGTGGCAGGACAAACCGTTATGAAAATTCAATTTTGTGTCGAATTTATTAAAAGCAGCTTAAATCGTAAGCGCGTTGAAAAGGGCATTTGGGAATTTCGACAAGTGCAGTTTGAAAATAAGAATATTCGAGCTGTCATCAACTGAGGGGCGGCCTTCCATCTCCATCCCAACTTACAGCTTATGTTTTGGCCGCAGGCTAGCTCTAATGGAATAATTTTGGCTTCGAGTTAATCAAATAATAGCCCAGCATGTGCATTTCCTATTTGGGGCGGATATTTTTTATCAATTTTTATTCAACTTTTATGCAAAACTTCGATCACAGATGGCATACACTAAATGTATTACAACTTTTTATGCACTTTTCAATTTCATCTTCTACACTAATACAACATGATTATGTAGTGTGATAATTATGCAAATTAATTACTCGATTAGTTGTGCAAAAGATTTACCTAAATATAAAAACTAAGTAAGAAAGCTCGAGTATGAGATACATTTTCAATATACCATAAAAATATAAAAAACAAGTAAGAAAGTTACAGTCGAGTGTGCTCGACTGTGAGATACCTGCTACCCATTTTTAATAAAGGCAAACTATTGCGGTATCATTTTCAAAATATACCGAAAATACTAAAAAAAAATACTAAAAATATACCAAATTGTATGTTTGGTATATCGATATAGTACACCATTCAAAATATACCATAAACGGCACAATGTGCCAGATTGTCGGCCAAAGCAACTCAGACCCCTAGTAAGTAGGCGTTTTTCCCATACAAGAGTGTTTCTTTAATAACTTATACAATTTATATCTAATCGCAACCAAATTTTGATTATATTCTTTGTTTTATTATTCGATATTTTTCGATTTGCAGGGGGCGGAAATGGACGTAACAAAAATTTTGAAACAAACTTGATCTGCGTGCAAACAAATGCTATCTCAAAAAAATTATATCTCTATCTCTTATAGTCTCCTAAATCTAGGTGTTCATATGGACGGAGAGACAGAATGACATTGCTATATCGCCTTGACTGTTGACCCTGATCATGAATATACATACTTAAATTTTCAACTTTAACTCATTTAAAAACACATATCGACAACATACGTGAATCAAAATTCACAGTGGTACACTAATACAACATGATTAAGTTGTAGTTTTGAATAATCCAAATCTTATAGAGTGTTGTTATAAATATATGTATTATACTTATATATGTGATTCACTCCAACTCCAATCTCCAACTTTAGTTTATTAACATTATTTGCAATTTTAAAATTGTCAAAAATACCTATCAACAAAATAAACTCATCAAAATGCAAAGTTCTCCTTTTGCTATTAATTTGCATAACCCCAAAGAAATCATATGCGCAGTCCATAATTTCGACTTGTGCACATCTTTAACCCCAAAGAGATGCCCGGGGAAAGAACAGAAGGGCAACCACGCCCTCTTCCACACTAAAAGCCAGCTTAACACTTTGCTGATTATTAGAAGCATACTTCAGGGCGAACAAGTGCATAATTTTCCAATTGCTTTGTTTTACAGACGACGCTTTCGGGGATGATTGTTTCATTGCACAAAGTCCCTTTATTGCCGAACAATGTAAACAACAACACGGACAGCAACAACTCGTCGAAAGCGTTTCAAAATTACATTATTTTAATTTAATATGCAAAAAGGGGGACGGTCCAGGTCCAATGTGCACGAGGGCTAACAGACATTTTGACATATTTTCATTTTCATTTCCACACTCACCATAATTTCCCCTGTTGTCTTTATGGAGATTTTAAAGCAGCAGCCCCGGGGGTGGAGCATGCCACAAGGTGGCACAACTGCGAGCCAAGTGCGCTATTTCAAACGCAGTCGGCAGGTTGACTTTCAGAGAGAGACCGAACGAAGAGTGTGAAGAAGTAAAGGGGAAAGGGAATGGAAGGAAGGGGAAGGAAGCAACCCTAGAGGGTTGAAATAACACTGAGTGAAGCTGTGCTTATGATTATGATATTATTTCGAAATTATCCGCTTAGTTTCACGCATATGCCTCTGGCCCATTCTTCTGGAAAATGAAATCATTTTACTGTTAATAATGATGACATATGATTTTCATTGTCAATGTTGCTCTGTGTTGTCGTAGTTACTGTTAAGTGAATTAGACGCTTTGTCATTTTATTGAATTTGTCGGGCACCAAGTCAACTGGTGGGCTTGGTGGCTCTCGAGGGTAGTGCAGGCACGGGGGTGCATAGATATGGCTAGTAAAAAATCTAACCGGTTGCGTTAAATTTGTTGGCATATCATTAGTCAAGGCATTGACAGTGACAAGGTTCATGTTCAGCATCTGTTTTGATATTCTAGTGTATACCAAACTGTGGGCCAGTTAAAGGGTTTTAACTTGACTCGTTTTGTCCACATGAAAGTGGGCGTCAAATAAAGCGAATTTTGATTTATTATTAGCACAGAGACGGTCATTAACATTATATGACTCTCGGCAAAAGTAATTTAGCCAAACAGCAACTTATAAGACTTTCTATTAAAATGTTAATTTAAATATAGACAAATTTTGTTACTGTTACTTTAACATGCAGAAAGTAAAATATCTATGCTTTACTTGCCTTCATTTTAATTATTTAGTTTGATGTAACACTGTAAAAGTTAAATTTGAAGTCTAATTTATTCTAAGCGATGTAGAATAAATGATTATTCTTTATTTCCAAATATATTCAAATTAGGTCAATACATACATTTACCATATAGTGCAAGTGAAATGGCATTGATAATAAATATCTTTAAATTTTAATAGTCTTGATGATAAAGAGATTGACAGTGCTTTAAAATCCAAAGAAATTTAAAATTGCAACCCCTTTTGCTAGTTTTTAATAAAATCCATAACACCATAGCCAAATATTGCAGCAGGATCATGGCCAGTCCATCAATCACATGACCGGCAAGACACCACACCACAATTTCAATGGCCGCCAATCAATGCGAGGTCTACTATAAAATGTCTACCAAAGAGTCACAAAATTGCCGCCACAGGATTCCTTTTCCTGTCAGAGTAATCTGCACCCACTCTATGGGTTATTCTGTCCCCCTTCGCGCTGTCATTAGTACCTGCTGTGTGTGTCTCTCCGATCAGACTAGGTTCAGACTGAAATAGACTCAAAGCAGGATTACAATTACGACCACGACGGTGATGAGGTGGAGAGAGAGAAAGACAGTACATGACATTGCAATGGGGCTGTGGACTTTCAGAAATTATTCTGGACAAATTAATAAATAGTCTAAGCTCGAAACGAGACGTGAAAGAATACCGTTTTCACAAAGGACATTTACAAATTTCGAACGATTTGTTTCGTCGAATTCGTTGTTTTCACAATTTCCGCGACGTCTTCCCGCGGCGGGGAGTCTTTCGTGTGGGAGGTGGGAAGGGTAGGTTATAAAAATAAAACCTGCCTTTTGCCATATGCCATTTAAATGATAAAAGGATTTCAAAGCCCCACTCCGCCCCCACAAAACGGACACGCACACGTGGTCAATTGCGCTTGGGGTCAACCCTTTCACACGAATGCCATTATTCTGCTTCGCAACTCCTGCCTCAAGCTTATGCTCCGGCCTCGAAGTGTCAGCACATTTTTCAAAGGAGCATATAAAATGGCAGTCATACATTATGTCCATATCTGCCCGTCGGCCGTTGTCCATTGGCCGTTGCCTGCTGCCCGTTGTCCGTTTATTTGCTCCTCTCTTGTCTCTAGTCCCTTACCCCATGTCCCCCGGTCCCCTGGTCCCTGATACATTGTCCAGTTCGTTGGGGCTGTTCCGCAAAGGTTGTGGCAAATGTAACACCACATTTGATGTACATATTGTACCTCGAACAGATTATGCATTAAGCGCTTATTTAGCATTTTTCGTATATAGCTTTTCTGCTCCCGCTGCCATTTTGCCATTGGAGTGGCCAGTCGGTCCACCCAAAAATTCACATTTTCACATTAGAATGCTTAAAAAGGGTTGCAGAGACCTAAACGTGAGGGCATTATAAAGTTTCATTGCCTACTTCAAAATGTTTATATGTTTATGGAATGCATTATGTTAAGAGACAATCGGGGGCTGACTTTGCACACCTTTTAGATCAGCATTTGTATACTCTATAGCCATATTACGATTTGATGGAGTAGGCTGAAAGAGTATTTTGCAAGAAGAGTGTTCAATATATACTAACGTACAACTGTATAATAAAATGCGCTTATTAAATAATTAAATAGTAAGCACTACTAAACAACTATAATGTAAGAGATGTGGTTTTAAACATATAAAATTGTATCCTTTTATTAATAAGAACTTGATGTTATATCAAATGTTATTCAAATCGAGGTAATATTTCTAATTCTTCGCGCACTTTTTAGTACTTTTTGATTTTAGTACATTTGAGTTAATCTAATAAAATATATATAATTGTATTTTTAAATGCGCACCATTATATGCCATTACATGAAACATTAAAGAAACTTTTTTCACATTTAATCTATTCTTTTGTTTTTCACTATTCTTATTAACGTTGGAATGAGTTAAATGGGTTTTATTTGGTAAACTTCTCACAATTTTGGTGATTGTTATTTAATTCGCTTTTAAATTACACAAAATAAATATAATCAAACTTGAGATTTACCGTATTGAAATTAGTTTAATCCGTTGATTGTCGCCGATTGTTTTAATTGCAAGAAGCACCATAAATTTGTGTGCTTAATTTAAAAAGTAAATTTCAATTGCTGGACCCTTCAAGTCAAATGGATCTGCGAGCTGAGCACAAAGCAGAGGCCGAATAATTGCTTTTTGCTAATTAATTTGTTATTTTGAGTTAGCCTTCATCTGGTCATCTGGCAGAAAAGCGCTCTATGGGCTGATTTCCTGCATTTCATTGAGACCCCGCTCAAGCTTATTTCGCTATTAAGGATAAGTTCTTGTCGTTCGTAGGCACAGAATAGATAATTAAATAATGTAGGAAAAAAAGAAACACGAAAGCATAGCACGGAAATCTCCAGAAGCAAAGAAAAATAGAAGCGTTGAAAATGAAATGAATGAAAATTGCATTTGAATTTGATAAACGCCAATCATAGTAGAGCCTCTCTAAAGCAGTCCTCAAAACTAATTGCCCACTCGGAGCTATAGCAGTGGCTCTGAGAGGTGGTTCATTATGGACCGCAGAACCACAGAGCTGGAGAACCCACAGTCAACCTTCATAATTTTCAAATGTGGCTTAAAATAATTGCCAACTTGGCTTAAAATACTCACAAAAGAACGTCACATAGTTAGGATCCTTTGTCACGTCCAGAGACAAAGCAAAACCCAAAAACGAGAAGATTGAGCAGGAGCAGCAACAGGGATGGGGGCTGGAGCTAGAGGAGGAACAACTGAAAAAATGGCCACTCGGAAATGTCGTTTTTTTGGTTTTTTTTTTTTTTTTGTTTTTTTTGGTTAGCTGTCGCTCACGTAGGCATCGTCCACGTAATTAAATTAAAATGGAAAATTTACTCGTACTGTGGATTAAATTAATTTTCATTTGCATAAGTTTTGCGAGTTGCAAGTTGCCACTTGCCTGTTGGCCAGTCAACTCTGTGCTTGTCCGTTCATTAATTCCCTCATTATGCCATTTATTGCTGAATTTACTAGGAATGTGCCTTAATTTTTGTCTCTCATCCATTAGGCACCGCAGTAAGTATAGCATGCACAATGAATTAGCCCAAGCACGAAATCGTTGAACAAGTAATTAATTTCTAAATCTAACATAAATACATGGGCTGTGCTTAACTATGATGTACCCGGCATTTAACTACACATGTATGACGTTCAATACATTTCTACCATAATTATGCATAAGGAAGAAATTAACTAACTAAGTGGCGTCACAAAATAGTGGCTATATATATATTCTTGATAAAGTCCAACATCTAAGAGGAAAGATAAATCGAAAATTATATTTTTTGAGCTAAATTATTCCATATTAATCAATTTTGTGTTAAAAGTTAATTATGTTTCCCTTATAAAATATAGAAATACGAACGAAATCAATCAATCACTATGGAAATCAAATAACAACATTGGCTGGTTAGTTTATTGTGTTCTCGATGATATATGTTAACTTTGTTTTGCATGGAATGGTGTATTTTTATACCAACTACTTTGATATAATATTAATTTTATTAATAAATCTTTGCTTGACATTCGAGTGTTCTACATATAAGATAAGTTTTCTTGTTTTGAATTCTTTAAAATCTTTTTACAGATGCTCCAATATAATTCCTTATGCACAATGTTTGACCGAATGAATGTAACAAATTCATAGATGATAATTGGATTCAGAAAAAGATCTCTACAAAATTATTTCTTTTATTCTTATTCTTTTCTTATTTCAATGTAAGTTGTTAAGAGTTTCAGGTATTGAAATACTATGAAAGTATTTCGAAACTATGCTATAGCGTTAATATGAAAACCAACTTTTATGCAACTTGGATTGTTTGATTTAATAATTTTTGATTTATTTCACAATTAACTTTCATAAGTTATACCAAGTATGAGATAATCAACAACTTATAATGGACATCAGTTATAATAACTTTGTTTCTTTGCTTTATTTCTCATTTTGTGCAAACTAATTATAATAACTCAAGCACTCACTTCAAGGCTTAAATGAGTGCAACAAAATGTGAATATTGTAATTGTGAATTGAAGCTTAACGGTTTACTTATTTTAATTACTTTCAAATAACAAACAAATGCCAAGCATACTTATTTCACAACCCTTTTCTTGGTTTTGTTCGTTAAAAAAAGGCCAAAGAGAAAATGAAATGTTTACAAGGTGGATCCGAAAAAAATAAAGACGAAGCGCACAAAAAGTAAATTAAAATGAAAATGCAATTTTATTTATTGTTATGTAGCATTTTTTGTTCAACTGCCTTTTGCGAGCTTATGTAAATTTATTTATTTTGCGTAATTTTTCTTGTTTTTACAAAAGAATAAATTTGCCTTGTTTTCCACAGGAAACCCTAGAAACCATGTCCGCCAAGTCGCCACGTCTACTGAGTCCTTTTTTTCAGAGCTAAAAAAAATTTAATTAGAATAAAGAGTGGTGGACGTAAAGCGGAGCACAAAATTAAAATGAAACGAAAAGTGAGAAGTGAGAGGAAAATATTTGTGTATAGAAAAAACCCAAAAATAAACAAGACGGAAGGTCGACTGTGCTCCACCGAAAAATACTCGGTACACATAGTATAAGATTTCTGTAATAAACTTCAATTCTTATCAATCGGACAATGCGCTTGAAAGAATACTTTGACAACCGAAAAATCTTTGGAACGAGAAGAAAGGTGTAAAGAGTATAAAACAAATAAATTAAACAATGTGTATTCCAAACTATTATCTTCATCTAAAAGATTATATTGTTATATATAAATAAACTTTATCATAGTGTTATATCCTCACGCTACCGGGTATAAAAATTACATGGCAGCTTTCCCGGACTCAGGGCTGTCCGAAGATTTGCTCTGTACATTTTTTGTAATAAGGCAAAAGTTGTGCAATTTTCATGTGGAACTGACAGTCGTCAGTGCCTCCGAGCACTCCGTAATGAGATCTAGCGTGACGGCATTGGTCAGTCCGTAGTACGGGAGAGAAAAAAGGATACCGTGTCCAACTCCCACTTAGGCGTTGACGTCAAGGAAATTGGCGTGTTCTGGCGTCGCGTTGGAAATTATAACCAATAAAATTTAAAACGCTACTAAAAAAAATGTGCAGAAAAGAAAATGTGATAAATTACATTTTCAAATGCGAACAGTTAGAGCTCAGCTTTGAGAAAGACTTCTTTCTACCCCTCACTGTCTGTGCTTACGAGTATATTCAACTTAATTATGCACATTGTTTATGACTTCATATAACAATCTAAATATTCTAAAATAAGGTTTAAGCACACCCGAGCCAAGACCGAGGCTAAGGTCTGTGGCTCATACTGCTGAGCTTTACGTAGTTACGCATACGTCGCATCGTTACGCTTGACGTTAGTTTGGTGCAAATTTAATTACGTCGTATTATGGAATTTATATGACAATGCCAGACAACATATACGCAAGCATACCACATGTACGTATGTATGTATATACACCCCCCATGTGTGGATGGGGATTAATTATGATCTGCCTAAATTGTACAACGAGTTTTAAATGAATTGTAATAACTTTTGTTGGAGGATTTTAATTTGGAATTTCAAAACTGTTCAGCAAATAAATTTGTCAGTCAGTAACATAAGAATTAAAACACGCTAAAATCCCACTGAGAGTTTATCTATATAATATATAATTGCATAATGTCTGTTATTTGAATTTCAAAATTTAATTTTTCATACCCGCTACCCGTAGGTTAGAATATGTTATATATTTTCTTGATCAGCGATTTTTGGTACATACATTACTAACTACAGTTTTTATGATTCTTTCAAAATTTGGGTACAAAAAAGGCTAATTACTACGGAGGTTAGTTGCTTTGACTGACATTGCGGTATATTTTGTACTTTATGATATATGATTTGAATCAAATATATAAGTAAACCAGTAATTTGTAGTATACTTTAGAACATCGCACTGTATTGCGTTTATTCAAAATTGGTAGCAGGTATCTCACAGCTTTCCTCATTGTTTTTTTTGTGTAAATACATTTGAAGCCAAAAATTATCGAATCAATCAATATTCAGGCACGTTGACTTCCCAGAAAACATTCATGAATACTGAACACGGGGCTGTAGATTAATATAGTCAACTTGTATATAAATTGAACTTCATCCTTAGCATTGATTCTTATAACAAACTTAATTAATTAAATAAAAAAGAAGCAAATAAAAAAAGCAAATCCCATGCAAATTATATTAATAGCAAAGTTCCGACATTTCAGCGCTTAGCAAACAGCAGGAAGCATTCCAATCACCCATCAAAAGGACATAACGATAATTAATGGAATTTGCCGATGGAATACCTAATGAGTAGAACAAAACACGAACAGAAGCAGGTTAAGTCTGGACTATGTCGAGATGGACGTTAGCTTTCTTTCCATGTATTTTTATTATTTTTCGATCAAGTTTGTTGTTCTATTATTAACATTTTCAACCATCGACAGTTGCCGGCTCTGCTCACAGCGGCAAACAAACTTGAATTCAAATGAGTTTCCTCCCATCCTGACCTAGATCTGGGCTGTGTGGTGATTGAGACGATGTAAGTGGAAAAAAAATTAACATTAAATTACTGGGTGTCACGAATGAGGGTAACTGGGTGAGGTGGTGAGGGGGGAGCAAAACATTCGTATGACAATTTGAGAACGACTTGAAGTTGGAATTTTTACAAGGAAAATATGTAAATTGTCTTGTAATAAAAATGTCCAAGAGCAACACCAAGACCATGACCGAGGCAGCTGCTCGAATCCGCGCGTATCTGCAAATATAAATTTTATGAAACATTCCCGGAAGAGCGTAGGAATTAAAACAACGCGAGAATAAAAAGATGCGAAATAAATAAATAAAGTGAGAAGAAAAACAACAAAAAAAATAAGAAAAAAAAATACAAAAAGAAATACAATGAAACAAAGTAGAGCCAAGTGACTGCGACAGAAATGTAGCAAGAGGAAGGAAAAAATTATATCCCTGCAGGACATTATTTTAAATACTAATCCGCATCAGTTTTCATTTGAATCTTAGTGCTGGGGCACGGTGAGGCACGCCGAGCTGGGAACGCTTTGCCCTGTCAGCAACCCCAGGACATCGACATCAACATCGTCGCCTGTCCTTCTGCTCTCTCTCTTCTCCTTCACATCCACATCCACGACGACGACGACGTCGACGTCGGCGTCCACGTCCCAGTTTGCAACGTGCCTGCCATCTTTGTTTGTGCGCTGTTACATAAATTCAGATGTTATCCTAAATGCGCAGCATGCACGTTATTAAAATAACGCCAGGCAGCCCCCAGGTCTTGGCAATCTACGCTCAGACAACAGCCGGAAGTTAACAAATGAAAAAATAACGCCCGATGCCTGTTTCTCTTTTGTCTCGCATTCTATCGGATGTCACCGCAACTCCTTTGCTTTGGAAAGAAGCACGTACATATGACCAATTATGGCACCATTCTATATGCTCCAAAGGACTACGAATCTTATACCGCCAAATTAAAATGTAATTAATCGAAGTTCAACTTGAGGCATTCAAACGCGAACAAAGCCAATATTCACGAACTCTTTGGATTGCCACATGGCGTATACGTAATCAAAAACATTGTGTTCTAAAAGCATTCATATTTTGAAATAATTTATTTGATTTAAAGATTTTACATTTACATGTTGTTTAAGGTTTAACAACTAAACTCCAACTGAAAATGAAAGCATTATGTATGCAAAATATTTCGATACATAAAATTAATATAACAATTACGTTCCACTGAGATTAGCACATTACTTGCAGTCAAACACTCTTAATACGAAATTTCTTGCAATACTAAAATAATACCTTTAATTATCTTCGAAGGACTACAAGGACCTTCACAGCAAGCTTTGAGCTTTCGTTGTCCCGGGTTTATACATAGAAATAGGTAAATTCTATTTCATTTATTAGCTTCGCACAAGCGAATATAAACTGTTTTTAATTTTTAATAGAAGATTAAGAAACATTATTAAAAGTCTTTCTATTAAATTGATCTCCCAATATACTCAAATCCTGCCTCTCCTTTAGTGAAAATTCCACGTCATAAGAACAATTTATTCGAATGATTTTTTCAATGATAAAAATAAGAGCAGAGATTTAAGATATATTTATATATACATTTAGTTCATGTAAGCAATCAAAAGTTTAACTGCATCTAGTATTGCAAAAGCTGTTGTGCTTGTTGTTGTTCCCTGGAATAGTTTCAGTTATCGCTAACAAAGCGCAACCAACAACCGAATGCGAACCACAACCCAAAACGTGGGTTGGTACCCAGCAAGATAAACTGCAACTGCAACTGGAACTGCAGTGGCAACAGAATGGCAGATCATTGATGCCGTTCGCATTTTAGCATTTTCGGAAAACCCATTTGCATTTCCATAAACATGAAGCAACATTTATGCTTCTTTGTTTCAGTTCAACATTAACGTCCGTAGCGCACACCTAATCCAAATTTGTGGTTTGGTCTGGGTGCCCTTCCATTTGAATTAGTCGGCGATAATTACGCGGCCATATTTCCTGTGAATCATTTGCATGCAAAGCGCAGCATACAAAATAGAGGTCGCCCAATCAGCTGTCCATTTCAATGTCGGTTTAATTATCTATTTCGAATTGTGCTTTTGAGAAAATTTCTAAATGCATGCAGCTTGGTCTTGGGCGTATCGCTCAATTTTTAATTAAAATTGAATTTTCAAATTCATTTCATAAAGGTAAATGTGAAAATATGACAACTTTCGTACATTACTGATTCATAATGCCAGTAAATGGTTGAACTCGTACAGCTTAGTCAAAATGTAAAATTCGTGTGTTACCTACGTAATTGAATTTAAAAATGTTTCCTTTGGGTTCTTTTCATATGGATCACGAAGGTGGCTGCTAAATTATTCTCAATACAATTTCCAATAAACAAATAAAATCAGAGCTCTATGTAACTAGTGAATTGGGACATGA
Source organism: Drosophila albomicans (assembly GCF_009650485.2). NCBI lineage: Eukaryota > Metazoa > Arthropoda > Insecta > Diptera > Drosophilidae > Drosophila > Drosophila albomicans. The sequence goes on along the minus strand of NC_047628.2, from coordinate 2,914,412 downwards.
ATATACATATGTGTACGGGCATTGTGCAGGGGACATGGACATTCGACATGAACAAACAGCAGTAAAATGAACAAATTGTTATTGTTGTTGTTGCTGTTGCTGTTGCTGTTTTTGTTGACGGCCATAGAAAATTCTAAATGCTTCAATCAGCAATTCGTATTATTAAATATTAATGCAGAACTTAAGTCGTCCTGTCTCGGACTGACCCTTTCGATGTTAGTCCAAAAAGGTCAACATGTGTCTGCACCACACACATGCACACACTCACACACAGATTGATAGAAAGAGATAGAGGAACAGAGGAAGAGAACGAGGGAAAGAGAGATATACTCCCAGACACTCCAGGAAGCCAATTGGAGAGTGCATGGTAAATGGAATCTTGGACATTTTTCATCATAAAGTGGTGGCTGGTTCTGGCTTTGATTTCGAATTGGATTTGAATTTGGAATTTTGGCTTACGCCGCAGGCGTGTAGTAGTTGGAGCTGGCCGACACATAAATATTTCTCTTTGTTTAGCACTGGCTGGGCAAAAAAGAAAATGCCCAGCTCTATCCCAGCTGACTGCGAGCTACAACACAAACAAACAAGCTGAGAGACAAGCAGATGGACAGGCAGCTTTTCTTGCCAGTACAAGTACTACATATATGGTATGTTCAGATATGACTAACGGTCGAATGGTCAAGTCAAACTTATTGTCATGTCATGTAAGTGTTTTCCGCACATTCCCCACAACTGGACAGCCCCACAAAGAGCCCAAATGCATTGTTCGTCTTTTTCAATTTCATTCCACAACAAGTGTCCCATTTGGTTTTCATACTTTGCGGAAATGAGGTCCAAGCAATTCATCGCACGTATCATCAGCTGCAACTCAGGAGCTCAGGAGCTCAGGAGAAAAATTCAAAGCATGAGATAGCCAAAACTGAAAAATTTTGATGGACTGCAGACTTTTCTTAAAATGGATGTTAACATTCTGTGTTTCAATTTCTCTATGAATTCGCTTAGATAACTATCAATATTTTGGTTCTAGAGAACTTAAGATAGAAAATCAATATTAGCGGTATCCTGCTGTTGTGCGTATTTTGGTATTTATTTGCTCCCACTTTAGCAGAAAGTAAACCATTTTCTTTCTACGCACTAACTGAATGTAAACGTCTGCTGGGTAGCTATCAAAAATTCATTTCAACTTTTGTTGTAGGCCAAGAGGATGACAAGTGAGAGAAGACAAGTCAAGTGACAGGTCGGGTTTTGGGACTCGAATGGGAAAAAGAGGATACGTGGCCAGTGGACCAGTTGCTGTAATGTAGCCACATCACACAAACACAAACACAAACGGAGGAAATGTAAATATACCATCTAATGGCCACTCCCCCGAGAGGGTGAGGGGTGGAGGAGGTAGATGAAACTAGCCCTAGCCAAGAGTGACTACGTAGCTAACTTTCGCCGCATCTTTTGCGAAAAGTTCAAAGTGACTTAAGTGAAATTTTGCAGCTCATGGCACGGCCAAAGGGGCCACCATGAACATGAGTAAAAATTAAATTGATTTTGCTCGGACATGGCAAAAGTTCAACTTTTATTTTTTAGTTTTAACACAGACTCTCTCGTCTTGCCATTTCATACTTGGGTTTATGGCAACCCCCGAGTATAGTTTTGCTGTCCTTCTTACTATTTATTTTAGATATTCTTTTGTGAATTGTAGTTTGAGTAAGTGAATGCTCTGCATAGTTTCATGTTATTAAGAGTAGGAAAAAATGTTTTTCTATTGACTTGCTTGTAAAGTCGAATGCCTGAAGCCTGAAGCAAATTACAATGTATTGTCGTCAGCTGAACCAGAAGATGAGTAAGGGATGATTCGTCTTTTTCTCAAACCTGCTCAGCAATTTTATTTCAATTAAATTATAAATTATGCTCTGATCTGTCTGTTGTGCTTCCATTCAAAGGGTTTCTCACATTTTAATTTCACCTCTGCTGATAATTTTCAAGAATGGTTTGACACTTCAAAGTCATTATGAAGATAGCAACCTCTTAGTTTGACTAACCGTCCCGCCCCCTTCAAGATATCTCGGCAATTATACTGGAATCTAGACATTTATGTACACAACTCGCTCACTCGCAGCCGGCAACTGGAAAGTGTAGACGACGCCCAGGCATTCATTCCTTTCATTTGCCTATGCCCATCGTTGCTCATCCATCCATCCGTTAGCTTCTTCACTCTTTTATTCATTCGTTCCGTATATCTGTCTGTCTTTCTGTCCGTCCGTCTGTCTGTCTATCCATCTAACTGTCTATCTGCCTGTCGCCTCAGTCGGTGGGTTCTGCCACCGACATTCCTTTAGCACTTTTTGATGTAATTTTGGCGTTTGCCAAAAAATGCCTTCTGGCTGCCGCCTGTAGATGTCTCTGTCGCGATAAGACCGACTGTCAAGTGTTGTGGGACGGGCGGGCGACAGCCCAAAGGACTCAAAGTGGTAGGCGTCAAATGGCGACGAAGCGAAAGCAAAGCGGTTTCCGAATGAGACACGCTTAGGTAAATGGAAAAAGTGGCGGGAAATTAAGAAAACGCTGGCATGGAAATGAGCAAAATACCTGATTATGTTGAAATACATACATATATAAAGATGGTTAAGAGTATGTCACGCCTTGACTCGACTCAAATGTGAAATTAAAATTTTAGCATTGCGCACATAATTTTATGCCTTTGACAACAGAACAGCAACCTTGAAGGGAATAAAGAACGGACGGTTTAATGACTGGAACGTTCTCAGCTGTTATTCACATAAATGGAGACACAAGATAATAGAAACTTTCCCAACCGAATGAAGATGATGTCAACAGACTTGTCAATGTCTCGTCGCATATACTACGCCTAAAGTTGTAAGAAAAGTATTGAAAATTATATTATTACATATATTCATGTGGATACATAGTAGCTATAAATTATCTACTAATGCTTAACAATTGCATTATCGACCATCGTTATCAAAAAATCTTAACTCAAAAAGCTACAGAAAAAACCCTTTTAGCATTGTCCATTTCCATAAATTATTTCACAGATAAAACTTATATGGCAACCCAAAACCATCCTCATATCCATTTCCTTTTCTGTACACCAATCCAATCTCAACCCTGCACCTTTTGTAATACGAACTGAGCGGAGGACCATTCTGATGTCCACTCCCCAGCGACTTTGGCTCTGTCCAGAGAGCTGACGGTATTGAAAAATAAGCGACGCTCCAACGTAGTTCCGGACCTAACGGTCGGTCTGGAGGTGAAAAATAAAAAATAGCGTCCAGTCGTTGCTCAACCTCAAGATTCATAGCAAGAGACATACAAAAAAAATGAGAAAATACTCGATGAAATAACGCAAAAGGCAACAAAGAATAGGACAAATAGTGTCGGGCAAAAAGAAGGAGAAAAAGGAAATCAAAATAGCCACATGCCAGTACTATATTATAGAAAAAACAAAACTCTCTCTCTCTCTCTCTCTCTCTCTTTCGCTAATACATACATTCACACACTCACACACATACATGCAGAAGCACACATACATTGAAAACTGAACATGAAGGAACGCCGCAACGGAAATGGAAAGGATAAAATTAATTTTTTCTTCTCTCTTTTTTCATTTACTTTTGCCTTTATTCCGTCGCGATTCTCATTCTCACCTTGGTCAGTGGGCGGCCAGGATGGTGATTGGGGTAAGGGATGGAGAAGAGTTGAGGGCCGCTTCTGACGCTATCAAACACCACAATCCCATTTAGTTTGTGGCGAATTTGTTTTTGCAACAGGAGGCGACTCCGTTTTCTCCCTGCTTGGCCATAAAAATGTGAAAAAAATTGTGAGGAAAAATAAAATAAAAATAACGGAGCACTGAAATTGCGGACAAATAAAAATGGAATTTGACTCACCTGTAACCACCAAGCTACACTTTTCTAACATGGAGCATTATGAAAAAAGTAAAATATAAATACATAAGGATTACATATTTAACAATTATTTTTTGACAACTTACAACAATATCATTCGAATCCAAAAAGTATGCAATACAAATTTAAACATAATATTTTTTTATTGTCATTTGAAAATCATTCTATATTAAGGAAAACTGTTCAGTTTTTGTACTCCGACTTAATAAAATCATCGACTCCTAACGATATATGTATGTATTAAGAATACCTGTATGTATGTACATATATACATCGTACATTCCAAGCATATATAGCCGAGCAACTTTTCCGTTTATGTGTGTTAGTGAATGTATGTGCACTCCAACACGTAGACAACTTTTCAGCTTTTCGTTTTCTCTGTCTTTCGTTTATCCGCTTCTCTCTCTCGTTTTCTCTTTCTATCGCCAAGTCAGCTCTAAGTGCTACAAACAATAAATTTACTTTTTGTAGAAAATGTTGAAAAACTAGCGAATGCTAAAAAGAAAAGAAAAATACGCTCACACACTCGCACCGCAGACGAGATTCAAGAATGCTAGAAAGGTCTATATCAAAGCAAATATAGAGTAAAGGAAAAACTAAGGATAACAACGAAAGCCAACAAAATAACAATTGAAAAACTTTCTTATGTTGAAAATACACAGCAAAACAATAATAAATACAATATAAAGTTTTCGATTTTTATTTAAATATAATATTAAATATTTTTATTAAAATTCAATCGCTGCTTTACATCGCCACAGCGGCCAGTTCTAGCATTTGTTGCGCATACGCAACGCTGTCCGCCATTTTCCTGACTCTACCTTTTTCATATCCGGAATTATGAAACTAACCACAGAAATTATGAATTTAACAATGAACGCGTCTGCGTCAGGCTTTTGGCCAATGCGAGGGCACCAATAGAACAGAAACACGGAGCTTGGCAACACGCCTACCACGTTGAAAGTGGGGTGTGCTTATTATATAAAGTTATGTATATCATAATCCATAACGTTTCATATATAATACCCTAACAATTTATTGTTGTTGTTGTTGTTGTTGTTGTTGTCGTCGTCTCTTGGCTTGGAAATTACAACCACAAACACAAGGAAATCGCTGACAGTTGCAGTGGCAGCACGCACACCAAAAGGGGATATGAAAAGAGGGCAAAGAAAAATGCGACGCCTTTTGGGGGGTGAAATGCGACGCAGAACGCAGCAAGTGCCACCCTTAGCGGCACCCTTACCGCGTCAATGCCACCCAATTATAACCATATATACACAAAGACCACGCGTGTGTGTGTGGGAGTGTGGAAGTGTACGTGAGCAGCGTTGCTGTGCAGCGAGGGGGGCAAAGAGTAAGAGAGCGAGCTCATTTGAGAAACGATTTCCACTCCAGCTCAGACGTCTTCCCACCAGTCCGTCTGTCTGTTGCGGTGGTCGTTTTGTTATTGTTTCTTTTATTTTCTCGATTTTTTCTTCGATTTCCTTCAAATAAATATGTGTACACACATATAAATGTGTACATATAAAAAGGACAAAACAATAACAATAAAAATCATATATACTCGTTCCCTGCTCCCCAACCTACTGGCCAACCACCACCCCCTACACCCCCTTTCCCATAGTACAAAACGCACGTGCACGCACACATACATATGTTTTGGTATATACGCAGGATGTTAAGATATGAGCGCCCCGAAGGAATACAGACAAACACACATACATATATACATACATACACATATACAAACTGCTCTTTCAATCTCCTCCACTCCCACCACACATTCTATGCTTATGTGCTGGACATGTTCCCTTCCCTTCCCCCAACCATGGCAAAGTGCCACATTATATCTGCATGCATCTGTGTGTGTTTGCTTGTGCGTTATTCTGCGTGTGTGGGAGTGTGTCAGTATATAAATACATAATGGTCAGAAAAGTATCCTTTATGAAATTCAATTTATGTTAGATAGCTGTGTCCACTCCGCCTTATACCTTATTAGCTGCGAGGGCTGCCCAATAAGTTTCAGCATGAAGTTGACATTCCCTTAAATGTGTATTTAGTAATTATTCGTTTTAATTGTGAGGCAGATGATGAAGAAATAATGATATATATATAAATCAAATCAGCTAAGATTAAGTTAAAATCACTAAACCAATGCAAAAGGGCAGAGCCATTCACTAGGCATTGAACTTGTCGATTACCCCATGGTATAAATGGCAATTACAATGTGGATAGACTGTATAAGCGTTGGTCAGTGGGCTCTCATTTCGTAGTTCACTGTTCGCAGTTCCTAGTTCCCATGACTATCCATTGATTTTTTGCACATTTGCCACAAATAAAAACACATTAGACAAACTGAACGATATCCAAGGAAAGGACGGGGAGTAGGGGGCTCAAAAAGCAATTCGAAATCTTCCCTTTCCACAACCACACAAGTCACAAACGTACAATGGGCCAAGGTAATCCTCCAGTCTCAGTACATAACACAGTCCTCTGAGTCCGCTCCCTGTCATGGGCTCTGTTTGATAAAATGCGTTAAAACGAAAATTAAGCAACACAATTAATGGCCCTCGGTTTATCACACAATTTTAATGGCACAAATAAATTGGCCAAAACCTAATTTGTCGAGCAAGGCACACATGAGTACAGCCAGCCATGTGCGTAGTTTTGTTTAGGCACAGAATTTGGAGAGTCAACTGAGTATCGCTAAATATGAGTATTCAAAATATTGTATGAATTATTACAGCTGCCGAAAAGTATGCAATCCGAAATAAAAACAACTGCTTTAATTGTGTTATTGATGCAAGCAGTTCAAAATTGTACTGCTTAAAAGTATGCAAGGAATTTAATGAGATTGTGCTTCCTCCCGTTTTTGTCGTAACATGTGTACATAAAGTTCTGAAATTATTTTTTGAAGCAATTAAACAAATTATCATTACATTCTTTTACAATTTTTAAATGAATATTTTTTTTAAAGAGCAATTTCTGAGAGTGACCACATGGCTACATAACGTAATAAAAAAACATGACATCATTCGGGAGATGTAACCGCAGAGTCAACACCCCACTAGGAAAAGTCGTATGAGGAACTAGACACTGTAATGTGGAGGTACAGAGGGTCGTTGTCCCCTGTTCTCGAACTACTCAATTCGCTAACATTGTTATAAAAGTGCAAGAGGGCAGCAAACGGAGAGCGAAGAGCGAAATGTTAAGGCAGATGAAGAGAAACTATCTTCTCTCTGACTTGACCAATGCTCAGACGTCGACGCAAGATGGATTCAACGGATGCTGCAGACACATTTGCAGAAGAAGAAGAGGAAGTAATCAGCCCGACTCTGCTCCATGAGCGAGAGAGCAACAATAAACAGGGCGAGAAATTATGAAGCTCAATACGACGAGTGCTGGGCAAAAAAGAAGAAAACGATGACGAGGACGATAGAAATGGCGATGGCTATGAGGATGGAGTTCGCAATGGCGTCGCCGACCTGTGGCCACCAGAAAAAAAAGAAAAACAGAAGAGTAGAGAAAAGTGGAAAAAATGAGAAACCGTGTGGTGTCCGCTGGCTGGGCAAATAAATTGTTCGACATAAAAACCGAGTGCAAGCGAAACAGCAGCTCACCAAAAAGAGAAGTCGGCTGCTCATACCATCACATCCCCTCGTCCTTTCCCATACCCTACGTCATCGCAGTCACCGTCTCTTTCCCCTTCTCTTTCTTAGACAGCCACAAAAGACTCACGTGCAACAGAGCGAGAGCCAACGAACAGCGCACGGCACAAATAAAAAATTGAATGAAACATTTTTATAACCAAAAGAAAGGAAACGAGAAAGAGAAAGCAGCAAATGAGAGAGATAGAGCAAAAAAAAAAACGAAAGAAAGACAGAGTGAGGCAGATGAAGGATATTGATGGCGTGCAACAGTAAAAGCAAGCAGCAAAACAGCGGCAGAAAACGGTGAGAAGAAGCAGAGCAAAACTTGCTTATCAAATATGAAGGAGCTCACAATGTGGGTCGCAGCGCGCTCCGCGCTCTTCGTTCACCTCACTATGCGACCATCGGCCATCGGGCATCGGGCATCATAAAAGCCATGAGCTCACCTAGCACAAGGTTCTGTAGCCAGCCGCACCTAAGGGTAGTTAAGTCCAAAGTTTTATGGGCAACGACAGGTGGACAGTCGGGTCAAGCGACCCAGCAACTAAACCACCCAAAAGTCGCCCAAACCACGCAAAACACACCCACTCCTATGTATCTTACAACGAATATATATATTCTTTTTGTAGTCATAAAATCGCACATTGTGTAAGTTCGGGGCAGGGCTCAACAGCGAAACAAAGAGAAAGAGAGAGAGAATGCAAAAGCGAAAGCGAAAGAGAGAGAGAGCACCAGTGGGAGCAGGAGTGCGGATAGGAAGGGGATCAGTGAGAGGCAGAAGGAAGCTGCACACGTGCGGATAATAAAAAATGTTTTACTTTTCAATCGACCAATAATATGGCGTTCAATGGACAGGCCAAACGTGCGCAACCCGGACCCATAACAATGGATTGGAACACACACATGTACGCGTACACACGCGCTACAGTAGCTTCAGATACGAATACCACCAAGCTACAAATATATACATACATCGGAAACTCACACGTACGTAGTTCAATCATCGTTAAAAAGAATTTCATTTTGAAAAATGCCAGAACTTCAATAAATTATATTGCTTGGTCAGAGCCAAACCCATCGGTTCGTATCGTATACAAAATGGCTCGACCCCCACCAGCTTCCACTTACCTATCGGATGATAGGAGGTCGAGGCGAAGGATGGTTGGATCTCTGTGTTGGGGGATATTTGGGGTGGGGCTTCTTTTAAGTTGTGGCTCGACTTGCTGGCACCTCTGTTATCATAACCACAATACAAAGAAAGCGGCGAGAGTGGAAAAAAATCCCAGCCCAGGTGAATCGGGTCAGCGAGGGAAGCGGCAACAAATGGTCAGCCATTGTGTAGCCACACACACACACATACATACACACACAATCACATAAATATACATATACATACATATAGATGCCAGACGTGGATACTGACACTGAGATGCAGCTTAGAGTCTGGGTCTGGCCCTGGGACTGGGTCTGGGTTTGAGTCGTTGCCACATCAGGAGGAGGATGAGACAAACCAATAGCAAGCTGAAGCACGCTGCCCGGTCAATCGTTATTGGTTCGCGTAGCAATAATACATATTATATATGTACATACAGACACTCACACTCAAGCGTTTTCACACACACACTTACGTATGATATAAAAATTGTGAAATAAAAAATATCACGAGGCAAAGGAAAATGAAAAGGGGGTTTAGTTGAGTAATGCCTTTTAGCAATAGAGATCACCTGTTGTAGAAAACCAATATTTTGCAGATTTCATTTCAATCTAACTTAAATTACACTCTATAGAACCTCTTAAATCTTCTTTTCTTTCTCAGAAACTTTCAAGTCGAATTCGTTGACTTCACTATTTTGAAACGCGAGAACTAGCCTTTAACTAATCTATGACTATCCCATCAAAGCCATTATTAATTATACAGGGTATTGAAAGGCGCAAATAGAAAAAAATGTGCTGTGAAGTGAAAAGTAAAAAAAATCGATCTAACCAAAGAGAGGACACAAAGGCTAGTAAGGCGAAGGGAAAGAGCTTGCGAATGTCACGGAAAAATAGGGAGGAAGATTTGGGTCAACTTTGTTGCAACGCGACAATTTTGCTGCGCTTTCTCTCTGCGTCCACTTCACTGAATTGGATGGAATAAATTGGGAGCTCAGCGAAGGGAGAGCAGAAGCAAACACAGAAATAGTCGAAAAAGGAAATGAACAGAAGGGGCAAGCAATGGATGAAGTCAAGGTGCCTGAGATTGTCATAATGACGCGCATTCCTGGGCGTTGCACTTGGATATTGATTGCAGCTTCTTTTGTGTCGTCTCTACAGTTTGCCAGATGCATTGAAGCACAACGCTGGCACGAAATTTGCTAATTAAGTCATGAAATTGTGAGCTCCTGACACTCGAAGACTTAAGGAAAGATTGCTTAGAGTTGGAAGACGCCTGAGACTGAGTAGAGTAAATGTCTGAAAAAAGCTATGACTCACTTAATTTGTAGTTACTATATGAATGCGAGCGAAAAGATAGATGGCGGATGCCTAGGGATTTCACTTTACTTAGCTAAAGCAAGAAATGTCAGCATTTATTTGAAAGGCAATCTGGCAAACATTTTTGACAAAATCTGTCAGAGTCACGCACATTTAGGCCCGCAGCTGAGAAGCAACTGGAGCACATTAGTTGGCCCCATTTGGGATAACTAGCACATGACGTGGAGGATATCCTGGAGGCGCATACATTGGCATTGTCGGTATATCATCAGCACGGCGCAACGGCATTGACAATAAGCCAAAAAAAAGGATGCTGAAAATTATATCAATTCCCCCAGAGTGAACAAAACCAATGCGAAGGAGTTTGAGAAAATCAGATGCTTTTTTGTCGACAAGATGCGCGTCAAACTTTTTTTGTTTGCCGCAGGCATAGAGAGATGCAAAAAAAGTGTGTATGTTGCGTGTTTAGTTGAAAAATCGCTAAAGGATAACATAAGGATTCCCCTAAGGGCATTTGGCGAGCGTACAAGTGATTTGTATGTGAATTTACATATCCATACGAACAGGTTGCTTTCCGCCACATCGTTACAGACATCCAAATCCAAATCCCTGGGTATTTTCCAACTCGTTGAGCAGCCCCAAAAGTGTCGTCATCGTCATCGTCATGCTTTCAATGCGGCTGCTAAGTTTGAATGCGTTGTGGCAATAATTTTGCATAATGTATAAGTTATAGAATAGACGGATTCAAATTGAATCTACACAGCATTGAAGCGTATCTATCGCTTGGAAATGGATATTGAAACCGATATCCTGACAGCACATACTAATATGTACATACTCAATTAAGGCTATTCGGCAGTGAATTTAATGTTGTACTTAAATATCATATATATGTGGCTTCATTTTATTAATACCCTGTGCTGTTCTGGTAACCCTCGCATCGTAGATATCATTTATAAATTGTAATTAAAAAAAAAGAAAATCAAGCTGGAACTGATATAGAAATAGAATCCAAAAATAGAAATAGAACATAGCAACACCAAGAAGCAGGAAAACAGGAAAAGCGTGAATTAGTCAACGTGCCTCATTCAGTGTCCAGTTTAGGGTGGCTCGCAGTTCGTCTGACAAAGGGACTAGCGAATTGCGGGGGCTGCCGGGTGTACACTTACAGTGGACAGTTGCGAATTGTCTGGCAGTTTTCTGCTTGGCTCATCATTTCTGAACCTGGTGTAATAAAACTCCCCATTTGCTCATTTGGCAATTATCCCAATAAATTAGCCGCAGCCATAGTCCAAACTACGGTCAGAACCCGATTTCGTTTTCTAAATGAGCCCAAAGGGAAGGAAGCAGGAATAGCACATGAATTCGGACTTGAATTTATTCTCATTTACAGCGCTAAATACGAGTATTCTCTTGTCTACTGGCAAACGAATGTATGTACTCAGATGTTACCATAATCAGAGCTCACAAGTGGAAGACCAATTTGATTGCCTACAGTCATTGTATAATAGACAGATGATTGAATGCATATACGAGTGTACATTATTTTATACTCTGTAAGTTTCAAGTATTTAGTTCTTTTTGCGATTGCTCAGCGTAATTGAACTAGATTCCTAGATATATCGAAAGAAAGCATAATAACAACGACACATGAATATAATTTTTACATGATTTTCTTTAATTCACATAGTTATTCATGAATATTAGTTTTATATGCATTGGTCTACTCTAGTCAAATTTGTATAAAGTAAACTTGGGCTGAGGTTATATCGTAGTCGTAGACTAATGATAACAGAGTTAATAATAGCTCAAAATAAATGTATTTGTAAAACAAAACAAATTCAAGAAGTTGGATAGTGTTTTTCAACAAATTATATACGACTGTAAAAACAGCAAATTTATCAAAAAAAATTTTTCAAATTTCCTTAAAATTGCCTCACTTATTCATTGCATTTGATTGATGTTCTAAAACTCTGTGCACCTCAGCTTGCTGTTTCATCAGATTTAGTGGTTCATATGTAGGAGTAGAACTAACATAGGATGGCGAGCAAAGCAAGTGGAGATGGTCGCAATGCAAATTGCAAAATAAACGAACAGTTTTCAAAACGAAACTATTGAGCCATGTAAAAGACTGCACGGCTCTTTCCCCATCTACCAGCAACGTACTCGTAATGCTTTTCCAGCCGCTACTACTATCAATCAATCAACAAACGAACAAAACGCGTATACGCAATGTTGTCCGTACTACACCAAGGTAACAAATGAACACACACGCACTGAGTCATTGGTTGTTTCGCACTGCTTTCCAAATACCACAAAATCTATTTCGATTCGCAATCAAAATCCTAACTTCCATTTGGGAGTCAGCCTCTGCCGCTGAGCGATAGTAGGCCGCTTTTACTTTTACAATTGCAGTTGCCCCAAAAGGTGGCATAGCTGCACAGCTGCTGTCTGTTGCCCATTTCAGGCGTTACCCGGCCCGTGGTTAGTTCCCCAATCGTGACCAACTTGTGGTTGAGTGCTTTCGTTTGTATTTAGTGGTGGACTTAAAAATACAGAAACGCCCGACGCATCCCACAAAGGCCGTGGTCGCCAATGCGTCCGGCCTCTGACGTTGAACGATAAGCCGTGGCCAACGCCACACACGCATTCACATTCACATTCACAACTACACATACACATGCACATTTGGGTCTCATTCCCATGTCCTTGTCTATTCAGTTGCCATGTTTTCCAATTTTCAGCACAGTGCACAGTGCGTCCGAAAGCAACAACAAAGAAAAATACTCGCACGGCTTTCTCGAAATTTAGTCATTGTTCGCGAAATTGCTTATAAACGGTGCCCCGTTCCCTGATCCCCGCTCCCACTCTAACCGCTTTCAATCTGACCCGTCAGTCGACGCTATAGCTACTGTACAATGCGAGTTTGTCCTCCCAATCTTCCTCTTCCTCTACCTCAACCTTCCCTATTCCTGTGTTGGCTTTGGCGGTTCCAAAACCGCAGAGAGCCGCTTTTTGATCGTTCGCGCAGTGGCGTAAAAATATTATTGCACTCACGCGGCCTCAACATGGCCCAACAAAAACTAAGCCCTGCGCCACCAACAATCCTCCCCTTTAGCTCTTTATTGATGGCCTTTGTGCCCAATCGCGAGTTTAGTCACTTGTAAACTAGCAAGTATCTCCACTAAAATATGGGTATGGGATGCGTTTTGGCTGGAACTTCTTTATCAAATTTGATTCACGTAACAAATGGAATTTATCAATGGAAATAACTCTGATTGGTGCAGTGAATATGAGGCAATGAGACAGTAAGTAGTCTCCTTCAATATGATAATATATGCATCTCGAAAAACTTAGTTTTTCTGATAATGTGATCATAAAATATATATAAATAGTATATTCTACATTTTCATAACATTTATTAAGTCACAGTCTAAGATTTTCTGTCGTTTTAGATATGAATGATTTAAAAAAAAAAAAACGTGGCTTATTGGACTTTTGAGGTCAGAGTGCCTATGAAGACTTATGTAGATCTAAGAGAATTTTGCCTTATTAAGTTTAAATATTTATGAACTTCATTCAAAAACAAATATATGACGGTATTCGATATATTTTAAAGAACAAAAAGTGAAATCAAAAAAAGTTGATGATATTAAAGTCCAGCAAACTATATTGTATGTATATTATTTGTATGGTTAAAATATGAATATGAGGATACCACAACTTGAGAAAAATACATTTCATTATTAGTTCTTTAAGTTTCTCTACGCGATGTATTAAACGCACCCAAAGTCGTTGTGCCCGTAATACTTATATTCCTGCATTCTATAAATGTTGTATCGAATTTTGGGCCTGCTAAGGAATTCATTGTACAATAATGCAGCACGTGGAAAAATTGGTAAATAGTAAGTGTTTCTATAAGACACCTCACCTTTATTCGGTTCAATAATTGTCAGTTTATTTTAAATACATACAAAGCACGCATAAAATAAAATAAAACAAAGCAATCAGGCCATCAGCACCAGTCAAACGAATGTAAGTACTATTTACTATTTTACTGACGATACATACATACATACATATGCATATTTGCGTAAGCCAACGGGAAGTCCAGAAATAGAAACACCTGCGATTTATACCCATATGTGTTATGGCAGATTATTAAGAGTATAACTTTTTCTTAAGATTTTCACCCATTTAACTCATTTTTGTTATTTATTTTATTCATTCAAATAATCCTAAAACGTACAATATTTAACACATATTCCACGTGAAACTCATCTCATAATTTCTAAATAATCCACAAGTAGCGGCAAATCTTTTGCTGAACTATCTAGAAAATATAACTATTGTTCTCGAGCAATAAGCATTATTTATATCATCCTACAATCCTACAATTACAAACTGTCGCAACCTGATTATACAAAAAAGTTTTTTAAATTTTCTAACATTATAACAAAATAATAAACCTTTAAGAAATCTACAGTGAAAGGTGCTGTGAGATAACCGCTCATAAAAGCAAAATGGTGCGGTATTATTCAATAAATATACAAAATTAATATACCAAAAATATGAACATAAAAATGTAATATATTTATACATACATATATATAACATAAACCGAAATACACCAGAACAAACATATAATAATATAATAAAGATTGTAACAAATAATAACATGTTCGAAGTTTTTTTATATATGTATAATATATATATATATTTTTCATTGCTTCCAAGGTGAAACATTTCGTATTATTGTGTTATATTTTCTTGTATCTCGTTCCATTATAGTTGTTCACCATTCATGTGTGTATGTATCCTCTAATTAGCTGCAGTCTATGTTATTTGACTTTTGAGGGCAATTACCCTTAGACGATACCCACGCTATAAAAAAGAGACATTGCTATATTTATCAAACTCAGAAATGATAATCAAAAGGTTCCTTACCTTCCCGTCTTCTACAAATGTGATTATCGAGTTGACATTGGTTTCTGAAATTACAGTGGATGAATCGCCCGTCACGAAACACAGTACCACAAATTGGGGCCAAATCTGCGGGACAATTTTTATAGCAGCTCAATCTTCTAGTTGTTCGCCTTATGGTCCTCCTAGTTGTTCTTCTAGTGGGATGCCTTGTGGTTCGTCTAGTCGATCGCCGTGTAGTTTGTCTACTAGGCCTCCTAGTTGTTCTTCTAGTCGGTCGCCTTGTAGGGCGCCCTGTGCTTCGTCTAGTTGGTCGCCTTGTGATTCTTCTAGTTGTTCTTCTAGTTGGACGCCTTGTAGAGCGCCTTGTTGTTCTTCTAGTAGGGCGCCTTGATGTTCTTCTAGAAGTCCTCCTAGTTGTTCTTCTAGTGGGACGCCTTGTGGTTCGTCTAGTCGGTCGCCGTGTAGTTTGTCTACTAGGCCTCCTAGTTGTTCTTCTAGTCGGTCGCCTTGTAGGGCGCCCTGTGCTTGCTCTAGTTGGTCGCCTTGTGATTCTTCTAGTAGTCCTCCTAGTTGTTCTTCTAGTTGGACGCCTTGTAGAGCGCCTTGTTGTTCTTCTAGAAGTCCTCCTAGTTGTTCTTCTAGTGGGACGCCTTGTGGTTCGTCTAGTCGGTCGCCGTGTAGTTTGTCTACTAGGCCTCCTAGTTGTTCTTCTAGTCGGTCGCCTTGTAGGGCGCCCTGTGCTTCGTCTAGTTGGTCGCCTTGTGATTCTTCTAGTAGTCCTCCTAGTTGTTCTTCTAGTTGGACGCCTTGTAGAGCGCCTTGTTGTTCTTCTAGAAGTCCTCCTAGTTGTTCTTCTAGTGGGCCGCCTTGTGGTTCGTCTTGTCGGTCGCCGTGTAGTTTGTCTACTAGGCCTCCTAGTTGTTCTTCTAGTCGGTCGCCTTGTAGGGCGCCCTGTGCTTCGTCTAGTTGGTCGCCTTGTGATTCTTCTAGTAGTCCTCCTAGTTGTTCTTCTAGTTGGACGCCTTGTAGAGCGCCTTGTTGTTCTTCTAGAAGTCCTCCTAGTTGTTCTTCTAGTGGGACCCCTTGTAGTTCGTCTAGTCGGTCGCCGTGTAGTTTGTCTACTAGGCCTCCTAGTTGTTCTTCTAGTCGGTCGCCTTGTAGGGCGCCCTGTGCTTGCTCTAGTTGGTCGCCTTGTGATTCTTCTAGTAGTCCTCCTAGTTGTTCTTCTAGTTGGACGCCTTGTAGAGCGCCTTGTTGTTCTTCTAGATGTCCTCCTAGTTGTTCTTCTAGTGGGCCGCCTTGTGGTTCGTCTTGTCGGTCGCCGTGTAGTTTGTCTACTAGGCCTCCTAGTTGTTCTTCTAGTCGGTCGCCTTGTAGGGCGCCCTGTGCTTCGTCTAGTTGGTCGCCTTGTGATTCTTCTAGTAGTCCTCCTAGTTGTTCTTCTAGTTGGACGCCTTGTAGAGCGCCTTGTTGTTCTTCTAGAAGTCCTCCTAGTTGTTCTTCTAGTGGGACGCCTTGTAGTTCGTCTAGTCGGTCGCCGTGTAGTTTGTCTACTAGGCCTCCTAGTTGTTCTTCTAGTCGGTCGCCTTGTAGGGCGCCCTGTGCTTCGTCTAGTTGGTCGCCTTGTAGAGCGCCTTGTTGTTCTTCTAGTAGGGCGCCTTGATGTTCTTCTAGTAGTCCTCCTAGTTGTTCTTCTAGTTGGACGCCTTGTAGAGCGCCTTGTTGTTCTTCTAGAAGTCCTCCTTGTTGTTCTTCTTGTGGTTCGTCTAGTCAGTCGCCGTGTAGTGTGCCGAGTAGGCCTCCTAGGTGTTCCTCGCCTTGTGGCTCTAATCGTGGTTCGTATTGTAGGAGGTCTGGCTGTTCTGGGAGGTCGGCCAGGTCTGCCAGGTCTTCCTGGTAATGAGCATGGCCTTCCCGGTAGTCTACCAGGTCTAATTCTTTGGGCGTTTATGGAATTGACCACATACAGGACTACGATGGGAAGTAACAAAATTGTAACTAGTTTCATCTTAATGAACTGTCTGATTTTTTGGGATATTCGGTTGACTTATATACACATTCAAACAAAGAGCCTCACAAAAATTATTGAAAAGACAAAATACGTTTAATTACTTACTGGAATAATAAAATTCTATATAAATAAAAACCTTAAATTTTTGTGTTCGTTTCAGATGTATATAAATTTATAGTATTTCAATAAACACTCCCGAATTACAAAAGAATAATTTTGAATGTTTTGAATTTTGAATACCCTTAAAGAAAATAAGTTCTTGGCATATTATTTCATCAATAAGACTTGTTTTTTAGTTGAACAAATTTTTAATTCTCAATATACATAAATCGTTTTGTATTTTATTGATGATTCTCAAACTATGCGCAGTCTCTGTTGCTGGACTTCTGAGCGCAGTTACCGCGGGTTGATGTCCAAACTATGAAATAAAATATTATTTCTCACAGTCACGTTTAACTATTGCGCTATTAACACTTACCTTCCCGTCTTTGACAGCTGTGATTATCAAGGTTACATTGATTGCTAAAATTACAGTTTATGATCCTTCCGTCTCGAACGACTGTTCCACAAACAGGTTGGAAGTCATCTGTACACACTTCATTGCAGCTTGGTCTGCTAGTAGTCCGCCTTGTTGTCCGCCTTGTTGTCCGCCTCGTTGTTCTTCTAGTGCTACGTCTTGTAGTCCTTCCAGTTGTCCGTCTCGTCGTTCTTCTAGTGCTACGTCTGGTAGTTCTCCCAGTAGTCCGTCTCGTCGTTCTTCTAGTGCTACGTCTTGTAGTTCTTCCAGTAGTCCGCCTGGTTGTTCTTCTAGTGCTACGTCTTGTAGATCTTCCAGTAGTCCGCCTTGTTGTTCTTCCAGTGGTACGTCTCGTTGTTCTTCCAGTAGAACGTCTTGTAGTTCGTACCGTAGTACGCCTTGTAGTAGGTCTAGGTCTAGGTCTACCTGGTGATGTTCCAGGTGGTCGAGGTGGTCTGCGTCCTTGCGCGTTCACCGAAGTAACCACATACAGGACCACCACGAGAAGCAATACAACTGTGACTAGTTTCATGATGAACTACAGTCTGGTTTACAGTGATATTTGCTTGACTTATATAGACCAGTCGATACCCAGGTAAACAAAACACCAGCTATACAATTGTTAACCAAACAAAAGAATTATAAATATGTTCTTCACTTAATTGATTCAACTATTATTCAATTGAATCTTCTTAATGCTTAGATTTTATATGTTGGTATTTATAAACTTCTTGAACGTTGTTAAACCTTTTTGACAATACTATTAAAGGATATAAAATTGTCACCGCTAATTTTCTTCGCGTGCCGTATTACATGCTCATCACTGGTTTTTATCATAGGCTTTCTTTCGTCAATCGAGAATTGCTGTAGTAATACTAATTCATTTAGCCTTATTCTACTGAATTATGAAGACACACAAAGGCACAGTGCTCATCCAGACGTAATATCACCACTTCAAAGGCCAGGCATTTTTTGCCAGAAGTCAGACTTTTATACTTCAATCCCATAAGAATTTATCACTCAATTAGACTGGGAATCTAGAGGTTTTTGCCACATTGTATAATTTAACTTCCCATATAAACATTTTCAGATGTAGTTTTGTGAGGTGTACATATATTTATAAAATAATGAAAGATTTTTTATGGTTTAATCTCTATTGAACAAACACACAACGCAGCGCCATATTTGTACGAAATAGAGGTGTGACCTCCGAAAAAAAATTAATATTTTATGTTTAATTACCGAACCGAGTATCGTACAAAAAGAGTCGGCTTTAAAGTGTCCGTTATTAGAAAATTCACTGCTATAATGGAATGTATGTACATGACATTAAGGTCCTCGCTACCCATTTTCAATAAAACTAAAACAGTTAAAACAATACACTAAAATATACCGCAAGCTATATTTAGTTTATTTATATACTTTCAGACAGTGTGCAATAATAACAAGTGTTGTCAAGAATTATCCAGCTATATCTTTTCTGAGATCTAAATATTCATATGAATGGACAATTCGACTGTTGACGCTGATGAAGAATGCAAGGATGAAACAAACAACAGTTCCACTCTTTCGAATGGAATTAATTCACTTCATGGTGCCACAGTGTATTGTCTAAAAATTTTATTGAAAAAAAAAAACTATCCATAAAGAGTGTTCAATTTGTGATTAAAATACTTTTAAAAAAACAGGCCTACAAACGAACGTAGCTTTATATCTAGACTGTTGACGCTGATCAAAAATTTGCATACTTTCTGTGGTCGGAGATGACTTCTTCTGCCTCTTACATATACACTCCGCTTCATCAGGTTAGCGCCCCCTTTTTCATTGTTTTATTTTCCGCTATTACTATTGTTCAGCTGCACGCAGTTTCGCAGTTTTTGTTTTGTTTTGATAATCATCATATGTGCTCTTTACCACATCGAAAGAAATTTCGGGTTTTCCCAAATTAAGCAACAAACGTTTATTAAAGGGGGTCGCTAGCCTGATAACGCGCAGTGTATTTCCATTTTGCAAATTATAATATTACCCTATTACCATTTACTAATGTACCAATGTACTTTTTAATTGTTTTTATTTTAAAATTCCTTCTATCATTTTAGAAAACAAGTAAGAAAGCTATAGTCGAGTGTACTCGACTGTGAGATGCCCGCTACCCATTTTGAATAGAAGCAATATATTTTGAGGTATTATTCTCAAAATATACCGAATATACTACAAAAATACTAAAAAATATAAAAAATGGTATATGTGGTATATCGATATAGTACCGCATTCAAAATGTACCATAGACGGCACAATATACCAGATTGTCAGCCAAAGCCACTAAGACCCCTAGTAAGTAGGCGTTTTTGCCCATACAAAAGTATTTCTTTATTAACTTCGACAATTTTTATCTGATCGCAACCAAATTTTCAGGAATCATAATTCGCAACTCTAGCTTTAAAATTACGCTTGTTATTCAGACAGACAGGCGGACATGACTAGATCGTCTCGGCTGTTGACGCTGATCAAGAATATATATACTTTATAGGGTCGGAGATGCCTCCTTCTACCTGTTCCATACATTTCCTGCCGGCACAAAGTTATAATACCCTTCTACCCTATGGGTAGCGGGTATAAAAAGACAAAAATATTTTTTAAGCCATTAATTATTTTTTTATCATTTAAACATAATCTTTTCATATCAGTCGTTTTGTATTAGATTAAGCACAGTCTCTGTTGCTGGACTTTTGAGCGCAGTTACCGCTCCTGGATATCCACACTGTAACGACAAATATTATTTATCAATATCATCGATAACAATCTATCCCTTATAACTCACCTTCCCGTCTTCGACAACTGTGATTATCCAGATTACATTGATTGCTGAAATTACAGTTTATGAACCTTCCCTCCCGAAAAACTGTTCCACAAACGGGTTGAACGTCTGGTAAACAATAATCATCGCAACTTGGTCTTGTAGTGGTACGTCTCGTTGGTCGTGGCATGGTACGTCTCGTTGGTCCTGTAGTGGTACGTCTCGTTGGTCCTGTAGTGGTACGTCTCGTTGGTCCTGTAGTGGTACGTCTAGTTGGTCCTGTAGTGGTACGTCTCGTTGGTCCTGTAGTGGTACGTCTCGTTGGTCCTGTAGTGGTACGTCTCGTTGGTCGTGGCGTAGTACGCCTTGTAGTAGGTATAGATGGTCTGCGTCCTTGCGCGTTCACCGAAGAAACCACATACAGGACCACCACGAGGAGCAATACAACTGTGACTAGTTTCATGATGAACTACAGTCTGGTTTACAGTGATATTTGCTTGATTTATATAGACCAGTCAAAACCCAGGTAAACAAAACACCAGCAATACAATTTCGTGTTTTCCCAAATTAAGCAATAAACGTTTATTAAAGGGGGTCGCTAACCTGATAACGCGCAGTGTATTTCCATTTTGCAAATTATAATATCACCTTATTACCACTTACTAATGTACCAATTTACACTTTAATTTTTTTTATTTTAAAATTCCTTCTATCATTTTATAAAAAAAGACAAAAATATTTTTTAAGCCATTAATTATTTTTTTATCATTCAAAAATAATCTTTTCATATCAGTCGTTTTGAATTAGATTAAGCACAGTCTCTGTTGCTGGACTTTTGAGCGCAGTTACCGCTCCTGGATATCCACACTGTAACGACAAATATTATTTATCAATATCATCGATAACAATTGATCCCTTATCACTCACCTTCCCGTCTTCGACAACTGTGATTATCCAGATTACATTGATTGCTGAAATTACAGTTTATGAACCTTCCCTCCCGAAAAACTGTTCCACAAACGGGTTGAAAGTCTGGTGGACAATTATCATTGCAGCTCGGTCCTGTTGTGGTACGTCTCGTTGTCCTTCTTGTAGTACGTCGTGTTGTTCTTCCAGTGGTACGTCTCGTTGTTCTTCCAGTAGTACGTCTCGTTGTTCTTCCAGTGGTACGTCTCGTTGTTCTTCCAGTAGTACGTCGTGTTGTTCTTCCTGTGGTTCGTCTTGTTGTTCTTCCAGTGGTACGTCTCGTTGTTCTTCCAGTGGTACGTCTGGTTGTCCTTCCAGTAGTACGTCTCGTTGTTCTTCCAGTGGTACGTCTGGTTGTTCTTCCAGTAGTACGTCTCGTTGTTCTTCCAGTGGTACGTCTGGTTGTTCGTACAGTAGTACGTCTTGTGGTTCGTCTGGTTGTAGGCCTTGGCCCAGCTGCCGCTGTACCCGGTGATCTAGTTGCTTGGGCATTCACCGAAGCGGCCACATACAGGACTACCACAAAGAGCAACACAACTGTGACTAGTTTCATGACGAACTACTTTCTGATTTACAGCAACTATCTGGTCGATTTATATAGAGATATCGATACCCGCGTAAATACAACTTCAACAAAACAATTGTTAAACAAACAAAAGAATTTTGAATGCGATCTTCGCATAACTGAATAAACTACCATTTAATTTCGTCTTTCCATTGTTTGCATTTCAGATGTATTTACAATTTCATTAAATTTTATTTATATTTTTAGAATATCATTCTATATTACACAAGGATATATATATATATATATATTGTACTGGAAGTAAGTTATGTACTAGTTATTACCTAAGTCATCAAATCAATCTTATTAGAAACATAAACAATTTCGATTATCCGCCTGGGTGATATTTCCAATTACTTGAATTTAAATTGCGGCCACTTTTTATGAAATTTACGCAATAGCGTTAGATAGATTGCAATTATCAATATAAACACAATTGCATTTAACTCTTTAATCTTTGATTTCATCATCCGTTTTCATTAATTCTGGGAGACTTTATCCCAACTTAGATGGCTTGTAGCATTAATTTACTTTAATAAACCAGAAGAAAATTATAGCTCAATCTCTTATAGTCTCTGAGATCTAGGTGTTCATACAGACGGACGGACAGACAGACAGATGGACATGGCTAGATCGTCTCGGCTATTGATGCTGATCAAGAAAGTAATATATCCACTTCCCATAATAATTTCTCGTATGTGACACATACTCATAATTATTCCCCTTTCTTCCAAATTCTTTCCCACAGATCATATTGTAAACATAAACTCGTAGCGACGGCGACCAATTGTCACAAACAAAACGATCCTATTACATTTGCAATCATGCCACTTTCAAAAGTCTAAAGTCAATTAAAATTTTTCACTTGCAACTTGAGGACTCAGCATTAATGCACTAACACATACACCAAACATTACAGCTTTAAGAAGTTTCATGTTAGAGCTCAAAGGTCAGCATATTGTGAAATTAGTTTTTAAAGACACTTTCCTCACTTAAGACGCGTAGCCCGCGAACTTATAAATACCAATAAAGTTAGTCTACCAGCAAATAAAAATAAATCGTTGTTTTTTTTTTTACTATTCGTGATCCGCGAATACATAATTGGCGCAGCCGGTAGGATATAGTGATTAATCGTAATAGTGATTAATCAACAAACAGTCGTGACCGCTAAAGGACTCTAACATTGTCCAGGTTAAACGCGTATAACGTTGTGAACTATACAAAACATATCCGCCTACAAAAATCTACGTGCGTATAATCAAAACGGTTAAACAAACAAACATTGTGAACCCGATATAATAAACCTCAAAAAACCCGTAGTAAAAAAACACGTGTGTGTGAACTAATAACCACCAACAAAGGCAGTTGAACTTTCGGAAGCACACCTAAATCAGTGTTTAAACCAAATCAAACATGTGCCAGCTTTTGACAATGGTGCAGAAAATTTGTCAGCCTTTATCAAAAGGATAGACTTCATTCTATCCCTATATACAACAAGATGTGTACGTCAAAACAGCGTAATTTTCGGAGCCATCGAAAGGCAGTTAGACGGAGAAGCCTTGAGAACAGCCCAAGTGTCGCAGTCCAATAACTGGATATCACTAAGATAATCGCTAATCGAGGAGTTTACAACACAGACACCTTATGAAGAATTGCTGTAAAGACTCTACAACACCAACTGGAACGGAAGTCTACGTAAGTTTGTCGAAGAACTCGAACGCAAATCTTATATAATCAGTAATAAGTTAGCATTAGTTAACGATCCCAGTACAAAAATATTATACACAAACGCATTAAAAACAACCACTAAGAATGTAAAAACCAGGAAATTACCTGACAGAATATACATGACCTTAGCAAGGCATGATATCACTACAATAAGCAAATTAAAAGCTATTGCTCAAGCAGAAGGGATTTATGAATCTTATGAGAGTCAAAATCACCCTAAAAGCGAAAACAACAATCGCAGAAATCAAAGTAGATCATATGCAAATTATTCATCAAATAATTTTTATTCAAATCATACGTCCAATTCCAAATCACAAAATAACCATTCAAATCAAAATAATCAGAACTTTCATCAAGAGTTCAATCAAAAATTAAAAGAAGCTCAAAGTCAAAACCCTTATAATTATTCAAGGAACAGCTCAACTAGCCGTGGGCCGAACCCACCAGTAAAAAGACAAAGAGAAAGCCAAAGTGGTCTGTTTAAAATGGAGCATGGTGAAAATTTTCATCAAAGTGCCTCGGACCAAAGTGCAGAATAAACACTCCATATATAAAAATTAAAATGAATGAAGTAAACCTAAAATGTATCATTGACACAGGTTCTTCAATAAATCTTATAAAAGAAAATATTTTCGGGGTTCCAACCTACTCGTATATAGTAAAAACCCAATGTCCAAACAATAAATATCATCACTGAGTTATCAGAAAATATATTTTTCCGACCTAGTAGAGTTTGTCCTATAAAACAAAAATTTTATGTTCAAAACTTCTCTGAAAATTGCGATATGTTATTAGGAAGGGAATATTTAAAAGCCAGTAAATCTCAAATCGACTACGAACGGAACAGTCACATTATGAGACTACAAATTCACATTTCAAAATAGTGAAGAAAACTCCGAAGAAACTTATATAGATAACCATTCAAATCCACCCTAACCCGAAGATAGACCCTTCAACTTTGCAATCGAAGACGAACTAAAAGAGTGTAATGAGTTCAGATTAAAACATCTTAACACAGAAGAAGTGGAAAAATTAAAAAAGGTTTTATATGAATTTAGCGACATTCAGTACAGGGAAAGTGACAATTTGACTTTCACTAGTACGATCAAGCATTCGATTCAAACAAAACACGAAGACCCAATATACAAAAGACCTTACAAATATCCACAGGCTTATGATCAAGAGGTCAACAAAAAAATCAATGAAATAATAAACCAGGGTATAATTAGAAAATCTAAATCCCCTTATTGTTCACCCATCTGGATTGTTCCAAAGAAAATGGACGCTTCAGGAAAACAAAAATTCTGGTTAGTCATTGACTACAGGAATCTCAATGAAATAACCATTGATGACAAATTTCCCATACCAAATATGGATGAGATGCTACATAAATTAGGCAAATGCCAATAATCTACAATATAATACAATACTTTATCTTGCAAAGGGCTTCCAACAAATTCAAATGGATTCCGACTCAATTGCAAAAAACCCCTTTCAACCAAGCATGGTCACTACGAATTCACTCGTATGCCCTTTGGGCTTAAAAATTCTCCAGCGACTTTCCAGCGCTGCATGAATAACTTACTTGAAGATTTGATCTCCAAAGATTGTCTTGCTTACTTAGATGATATCATTATTTGCTCCACTTCATTGGAGGAACATATATTCTAGAAGCGAATTTGAAATTACAACTTGACAAATGTGAGTTCATGAAGAAGAAAACTGATTTCCTTGGGTATGTAATCACCACGCATGGTATAAAATCAAATCCGAACAAAACAAGTAAGAAAGCTACAGTCGAGTGTACTCGAATGTGAGATACCCGCTACCC
The DNA here is from genome assembly GCF_009650485.2 of Drosophila albomicans. Lineage (NCBI taxonomy): Eukaryota > Metazoa > Arthropoda > Insecta > Diptera > Drosophilidae > Drosophila > Drosophila albomicans. Next base: position 2,889,026 of record NC_047628.2, on the reverse strand, counting down.
ATTTTGAATAAAAGAAATATATTTTGCGGTATTTTCTCAAAATATACCAAATATACTGCAAAAATACTACAAATATACCGAATGATATATTTGGTATATCGACATAGTACCGTATTCAAAATATACCATAGACGGCACAATATACCAGATTGTCAGCCAAAGCAACTAAGACCCCTAGTAAGAAGGCGTTTTTGCCCATACAAAAGTATTTCTTTAATAACTTCGACAATTTTTATCCGATCGCAACCAAATTTTCAGAAATCATAAATACTATAGTTATTTTTGTATATACCATTCGGAACTCTAGCTTTAAAATTACGCTTGTTATTCGATTTTTTTGATTTGCGGGGGCGGAAGTGGGCGTGGCAAAAATTTGAAACAAACTTGATCTGCGTGCAAACATAACAAATGCTGTAACAAAATTATAACTCTATCTCTTATAGTCTCTGAGATCCAGTGTTTCATACGGACAGACGGACAGACACACAGACGGACAGACGGACATGGCTATATCGTCTCGGCTGTTGACGCTGATCAAGAATATATATACTTTATAGGGTCGGAGATGCCTCCTTCTACCTGTTACATACATTTCCTGCCGGCACAAAGTTATAATACCCTTCTACCCTATGGGTAGCGGGTATAATCAAGGCTATTGTTGAATTTCCAATACCTAAAACACCAAAGGAAATCAAGTCATTTCTAGGTCTATGCGGATTTTACCGCAAATTCATTCCCAATTTTGCAAACATTGCAAAGCCTATGACAATTAAATTAAAGAAAAATGCCACTATAAATATAAAAGACCACACATACATGTCTGCATTCGAAAAATTCAAAGTTTTAATCACGTCTGATCCGATATTAGTTTATCCAAATTTCGAGAAACCATTCTCATTAACAACCGATGCTAGCAACTTCACTATAGGCGCAGTTCTGTCAAAAGAACACAAACCAATTTGCTATGCAAGTCGAACATGAATCAAACTATTTAGCTATAGAAAAAGAACTATTAGCTATTGTGTGGGCAACTAAATATTTGCGTTCTTACCTATTCGGTAGAAAATTCCAAATCCTAAGTGATCATAAACCATTAGTTTGACTCAGTAATATTAAAGAACCAAATATGAAATTACAAAGATGGAAAATCCGATTAAATGAGTATGATTATCAAATCAAATATTTACCAGGAAAAGAGAATAATGTAGCAGATACACTTTCGCGTATCAAAATAGAAGAGAATTTCCTAGGAGAAGATGCAGTTAGCACAGGAGCAACTATACATAGCGCTCAAGAAGATAGTCAACATCACATACTTATAACCGAAAGACCTTTAAATTTGTTTAACAGACAAATAGAATTTTTAAAAGGTGATGATAACAAAGTCGAGACAACTCGCTATTTCCATAAGCTAAACATTAAAATTTCTTATAAAGAAATGACCAATCAATACGCCAAGGATATGATAAAAGAATTTCTTTGCTCGAAAAAGAGTATTGTCTATTTTCACAATGAAATAGATTTTCCAATTTTTCAAAGAGCTTATTTAGAAATAATAAGTCCGAATAATCTAATAATAATAACAATATCGAAAAAAAAAATGATGAAACAAATGTTCAAGAAACATTAGACAATCTGCAAAGTTTAGATGACATTGTTTGACATTGTTCAAAATGAAACAAGGAAAACATTTTCCTTATTTCAAGTATCTGATCATGAATCATCGTCATCAAGTGACGCGCAAAAAAGAAGGTCAAAAAGAACAGACGTTCAAACACGTCGGTATCCTCAAAGACAAATACAATAAACAAATCAAGTCATTCATTTACTGAAATGAATGAAATGGTAAACTTAGCCAATCTGGAACAACAAATTGTTCAAGACATAATAACAAAGCATTCTAAAATTCAAACGTGTTTAGAACAGATATCAAAGGAGAATTTAGAACGTTGAATGATGATGCAATATACTGTAAACAATATCCTTATCCGCATTCAGTTAACAATTTTGTTAATAAGGAAATTAATCAGAAACCATAATAAGACCCAGTAAAAGTCCCTACAATTCTCCAGTATGGTTAGTAGGATAGAAAGGCTTTAACGACGACGGTACTCGAAAAATTCGGCTAGTAATCGATTTCAAAAAATTGAACGATGGAAAATATGAATTTCTCCGATTACCATTCGAATTAACAAATTCACCAAGAATCTTTTAGAGACCAATGGGTAATACTATATCTTACGAGATAAAATAGGCAAAACTTGTCACATTTACATAGGCGACATAATAGTGTTTTCAGAAACCGCCAAACAACATTCGGATGATTTACAAGAAATCATTGAAATCTTATTCAATGCAAACATGAAAATTTCATTAGAGAAATCTAAATTTTTCCGAAAAGAAATAGAATTTCTTGGATATATAGTATCCCATAAAATTATGAAACAGACCCTCAGAAGGTCAAAACAATCGTAGATTTTCCTCCGCCTAACAATATAAGAGAACTACGAGGTTTCTTAGGACTTACCGGATATTACAGGAAATTTGTAAACAACTATGCAGCCATAGCTAAACCATTAACCAAATATTGACAATGCCATAATGGAAAAGTTACAAAACATATCTCAAGGAAAACAGAAATAACACTTGACGAAGAGGCAATACAAGCCTTTTAAAATTTGAAATCCCAGTTAATTAGAAAAGTTGTATTAACACAGCCAGATTATTTAATGAAATTTGTCCTTACAGCAGACGCATCCGATCTTGCTATAGGAGCCATACCTTCCCGAGATAATAAACCAATTATCTTCGTCTCCAAAACTCTAAACAAAACATCTGAAATTATGCAACCAACGAAAGGTAGTTATGTATTACATTTTATATTATGCAGCAGCTTCGCTGCCGGCATCGACGGCTTCACCGCGTGCTTTTCTAATTATGTACATAGGCTAAGATCATGCTTTGATTTTTCGAATAAATCATTATCATAGGGAAAACCAAAAGGCACAGACGTGCCAGTTTTACAATAATTAATTTTTCTCGACACACGTGCCTATGATATAAAAGTTGGTACAGTTCTCACCACACTACTATGAACTTGACTACGAACATATTACAATACTACAAAAATAGTAAAAATATACCAAATGGTATATTTGGTATATCGATATAGTACCGCATTCAAAATATACCATAAACGGCATAATATACTAGATTGTCAGCCAAAGCAACTAAGTCCCCTAATAAGTGGGCGTTTTTGCTCATACAAAAATATTTCTTTAACAGCTTTAACCAGAAAATTACCAGACAGGATATACATGACCTTAGCAAGGCATGATATAACTTTAATAAGCAAGCTAAAAGCCGTTGCTCAAACGGAAGGCATTTATGAGTCTTATGAGACTCAGAATAACCATAAAAGTGAAAACAATAGTCGTAGGAATCAAAATAAATCTTACGCAAACTATTCAAACAATTCTCATTCAGATGATTCGTCCAATTCAAAACCACAAATCAATTACTCAAATTCAAATCAGAATAATCAAAATCTTCACCAAGAATTCAATAAAAAACTAAAAGAAGCTCAAACCCAAAACCCTTATAACTATTCGAGGGACACCTCAACAAGCCGTGGGCCTAACCCACCGCTAAAAAGACAAAGGGAAAGCCAAAGTGGTCTGTTTAAAATGGAGTATGGTGAAAATTGTCATCAAAGTGCCTCGGAACTAAATGCAGAGCAAACACACCATACATAAGAATCAAAATGAATGAAGTAAACCTAAAATGTATCATTGATACAGGTTCTTCAATAAACCTTTTAAAACAAAATATTTTCAGTTTTCCAATTCATAAAAATCCAATCAATGTTCAAACAATTAATGGCACTACCGAATTATCAGAAAGTATACTTTTTGGTCCCAGCAGACTTTGCCCTACAAAACAAAAATTTTACATTCATAATTTCTCTGAAAATTATGATATGCTATTAGGAAGAGAATACTTAAAAGCCAGTAAATCCCAAATTGATTACGAAAATGGCACAGTTACATTAGGAGAATATAAATTTACATTTCAAAACGAAGAAGAAAATTCTGAAGAAACTTACACAGAAGATTGTGCAAATCCACCCTTGACCGAAGATAGGCCATTCAACTTCGCAATCGAAGATGAATTAAAAGAGTGTAATGAGTTCAGACTTGAACATCTTAACACAGAAGAGGTAGAAAAACTAAAAAAAGTTTTACATGAATTTCGCGATATTCAGTACCGGGAAGGTGAAAATTTGACTTTCACTAGTACGATTAAGCATTCAATTCAAACGAAACACGAAGACCCATTATATAAAAGACCTTATAAATACCCACAGGCTTACGATCAAGAAGTCAATAAACAAATCAACGAAATGATAGAGCAGGGCATAATTAAAAAATCAAAATCCCCTTATTGTTCGCCCATCTGGATTGTTCCAAAGAAAATGGACGCTTCAGGAAAGCAAAAATTCCGGTTAGTCATTGACTACCGAAACCTCAATGAAATAACCATTGACGACAAATTCCCCATACCAAATATGGATGAGATCCTAGATAAGTTAGGCAAATGCCAATACTTCACTACGATCGATCTTGCAAAGGGTTTCCATCAAATCCAAATGGATCCCGATTCAATTGCAAAAACTGCCTTTTCAACCAAGCTCCAGCGACTTTCCAGCGCTGTATGAATAACCTACTTGAAGATCTGATCTTCAAGGATTGTCTAGTTTACTTAGATGATATTATTATCTACTCCACTTTATTGGAAGAGCACATATCATCCATTTCGAAAGTCTTCTCAAAACTTCGGGAAGCAAATTTGAAATTACAATTAGACAAATGCGAATTCATGAAGAAGGAAACTGATTTCCTCGGGCATGTAATCACCACGCAAGGTATAAAACCAAATCCAAACAAAATTAAGGCAATTGTTGAATTCCCAATACCAAAAGACACCAAAAGAAATCAAATCATTCCTAGGTTTATGCGGATTTTATCGCAAATTTATACCCAATTTCGCAAATATTGTAAAACCCATGACAACAAAGTTGAAGAAAAACGCCACCATAAACATAAAAGATCCCACTTATGTGTCAGCATTTGAAAAATTCAAAGTTTTAATAACGTCCGATCCGATACTAGTTTATCCAAATTTCGAGAAACCATTCTCATTGACTACAGATGCTAGCAACTTCGCTATAGGCGCCGCTCTATCACAGGAACACAAACCCATTTGCTATGCAAGTCGAACTTTAAACGAACACGAATCAAACTATTCAGCTATAGAGAAAGAACTATTAGCTATCGTGTGGGCAACCAAATATTTCCGTTCTTACCTATTCGGTAGAAAATTCCAGATCTTAAGCGATCACAAACCACTAGTTTGGCTCAGTAACATTAAAGAACCAAACATGAAATTACAAAGATGGAAAATCCGATTAAACGAATACGATTATCAAATCAAGTATTTACCAGGAAAAGAAAATAACGTAGCAGATGCACTTTCACGTATAAAAATAGAAGAGAATTTCTTAGGAGAAGATGCAATTAGCACAGGAGCAACTATACATAGTGCTCAAGAGGACAGTCAATATCACATACCAATAAGCGAAAGACCTTTAAACTACTTTAACAGGCAAATAGAATTCATAAAAGGTGACGATAATAAAGTTGAAACAAACCACTATTTTCATAAACTTAACATAAAAATTTCTTATAAGGAAATGAATAATCAATATGCTAAAGATATGATAAAGGAATATCTTTGCTCGAAAAAGAGTATTGTCTATTTTCACAATGAAATAGATTTTCCAATTTTCCAAAGAGCTTATTTAGAAATAATAAATCCATGTAATATAACTAAAATAATGAAAACAAGCTTAAAATTAATTGACTTACAAACTTTTGCAGAGTTTAAAGAATTAATTTTAAAAGCACATAAAAAATTGTTACATCCAGGTATAGAAAAAACAATAAATTGGTTTAAGGAAAAATATTATTACCCTGATTACCAAAAACTAATACAAAATCTAATTAATGAATGTGAAATTTGCAACATAGCTAAAACCGAACATAGAGATACAAAACTCACGTTCGAGATAACACCCGAAGTACTTAATGTTAGGGATAAATATGTTATAGATTTTTATATGATAGATAAGAAACAATTTCTTTCTTGTATAGATGTTTATTCTAAATTCACAACATTAGTTGAAGTTCAAAGTAGAGATTGGTTAGAAGCTAAAATAGCTTTACTAAAAGTTTTCAATGAAATGGGAAAACCCATAGAGATAAAAGCAGACAAAGATTCAGCATTCATCAGTGCGGCTTTGCAAATTTGGTTACAAGAAGAAGGCATAAAAATTAACATAACAACAAGTAAAACAGGAATATCAGATATAGAAAGGTTTCATAAAACTATAAATGAAAAGTTAAGAATAATAGGAAGCGACGATAATATAGAGAATAAAATAACAAAGTTTGAAACAATATTATATACTTATAATTATAAAACAAAACATAAGGCAACTAATAGAACTCCAGCAGATATTTTTATTTATGCAGGAACCCCTGAATATAACTCACAAGAGAATAAAGTAAATCAAATAAATAACCTCAATAAAAACAGAAGTGATTTTGAAGTAGATACACGATTTAGACAAGCTCCATTGGTTAAATCAAAAACAACAAATCCTTTCAAAAAGACAGGTAATATTAAAAAGCTTGATGAAAAACATTATGAAGAAACTAATAGAGGTAGAAAAGTTACACACTATAGATCGAAGTTTAAAAAGAAGAAAATAATTAACAAAAGTAAATATGTTAATTCCAGCCCGAATGATGAAACATCCTAAATTGCTGATGTTACTCATATTGTCAACTATTTGTACAACTGTAAACACTCAACAAGTCGAAGTAAATCCCATTCAAAATGATCAAGGATTCATCCTATTTGAGTCAGGAACAATTAATTTACCAATATCCTTCGAACATCATTGCTTAACTATAAACGTAACACAAATAGAGAACTCTTTTGATTTATTATTAACTCAAAGCCATATCCTTAACAAGTACCCCCAAATAAAATATTTATGAATAAATTAGAAAAGCAAATGGCAGGTATCAGAATAACAAGTCGTACTAAACGAGGTTTATTCGATTTCATAGGATCATCACTTAAATTCCTTTTTGGCACGTTAGATGAAGAAGATAAGAAACAATTTGAAAACCAAATTAACATTATTGCCCATAATTCAATTCAGGCGAATAATCTTAATGATTTTATAAATACATTTAATCAAGGTATTAATATTATAAATAATCAAAGCAAAATTTTGGAAGAAGAAAAACAATTAAATTCATTAACTTTTAACATTGAACATTTTACCGAATATATAGAAGACATCGAACTAAGCCTACAATTAACTCGCTTAGGAATATTAATCCAAAATTACTTAAACACGATCAAATAGATCACATTAATCACGAAAAGTTGATGAATATTAAAACTTCTGCTTGGTTCAGTACACTTACAAATGAAATTTTCATCATGTCCCATATTCCATTGAGTAATCTTGAAACCAAAACTTTCCAAGTAATCCCTTACCCAGATAAGAATGGACAAATCATCAATGAAAGTGTTGAAGGAAAATTTTATTTACACAATAACTTTGTTTCGAATTCAATCTCTAAAAATATCATAAATGACCAATGCATAACTAATATAATAAAACATGAAACTCCAGTTTGCACCTTTAATAAATATCGTAAACAAGAATTTATACAAATAGTAGAACCAAACATCATAATAACCTGGAACTTAACCAGAACCAAACTAAATCAAAATTGTAATGATTTAGAAATATACATCGAAAAAGATAAAATAATAAAAATATTTAATTTCAAATAGAGCGCAACAATTTACAACTATTATGTTTACAGAATACAATGTAACTAAAATAGAACCACTATCACACATTGAAATAAAAGAAATGATTATGTATAACAATAGAGAAAACAATAATTATAAATATCCAATAATTATGATTGCATTAATTTTAATCCTCATTGTTATATACAACTTAGTGAATAAGAAAATTAAAACACTATTCAACATAATAACACAAAAATTTGTAAGAACACATGACACAGACATAAGTGCTAATGCTGAAACCGATAATATTGAAATTCCAGTCCCACTTATGTACCCCGAACTAAACGCTTGAGGACAAGCTAACCTCTATAGGTTGGGGGAGTAATATATCCACCACCAGAATAATTTCTCGTACATGACAAACACTCATAATTATTCCCCTATCTTCCAAATTCTTTCCCACAAATCATATCATAAACATAAACATTTGTCGCGACGGCACCAACTGTCACAAACAAAAAGATCCTATTACATTGGCGATCGGGCCACTTCCAAAAAATCCAAAGTCCATTAAAATTTTCCATTTGCAACTTGAGGACTCAGCATTACTGCACTAACACAAACACAAAACATCACACGTATGTTAGCCCTAAGTCGTAATAAGAACTTTCATGTTAGAACTCAGCATATTGTGAGTTCAGTTTTTTTAAAGACACTTTCCTCACTTAAGACGCGTAGCCCGCGAGCTTATAAATAAAAATAAAGTAGTCTATTAAGTTAACAAAAATAAATTCTTGTGTTTTATTTTTTTTACTGTTCGTGCACCGCGAACATATAATTATATATATATTTTTTTATTATTTAGCATGAACATTTTATACATTTTACTACCGATTATTGGTTCGGAAATTATTATTATTTGCAGTTGAACGTCAACGAGTGCAGACGTGTATTTATTTCACTTTGTGCTCCGGAAGACAACCAAGTAAAAAGAAAAAAACAAAAAAACCCGATATCAATCAAATCAATCGGCGAAAAGACGCTTAGTGCGATGAAAAGTCGCAACTTACTTTTATTTTGTGTTTAAAACTAGTGCACTTTTGTAACTAATAATAATACACATATAAAATCAACATAAATAGTAAAACATAAAGAAAATAAGGTGATGAACCAAAGCGAAATGGGTAACGTCGCAAAAAACAATCGGGCTTCCTCCAATCAAGGAACTGTGCAAATAGATTTGAAATTTTGGCTGACATCTCCAACGAAATGCCTTCTACAGTCACGGATGTGGACAAAAGGAAAACGAAGCCGCCTCCGCTATACATCCGAGAGAAAAATTCTAACAGCGTTGTGAACACAATAATCGATCTTATTGGTAAAGATAGCATCCACGTAATCCCCTTGACTAAAGGAGACATTCATGAAACAAAAGTCCAAGTAAAAAGCGAAGAAAGCTTCAGAAAATTGACGGAGTTCCTAAACGCCAAGAAAACAAGCTACTATACTTATCAGCTGAAAAGTAGCAAAGGACTACAAGTGATCATAAAAAGCATCGAACCAGATGTTAACACTACTGAAGTAGAACAGGCACTAAAAGATAAAGGTTTCAACGTAAAAACCGTTATAAATATCCGCAATAGAAACAAACAACCGCAACCTCTCTTCAAAGTGGAACTCGTCCCTCACTCCAAGGCCCTCAAGAAAGACGAAGTGCATCCCATCTACAAACTCCAGTTCTTACTGCACCGCAAAGTTACAGTCGAAGAGCCGCACAAACGTAATGGCCCGGTCCAGTGCGCAAATTGCCAAGAATACGGACACACCAAATCTTACTGCACACTCCGCTCTGTATGCGTAGCTTGCGGTGGACTGCATACATCTGCTGAATGTAAAGCACAAAAGGACCCAGCCACTAAAAAATGTAGTAACTGCGGAAGAAACCACACCGCAAATTACAGAGGCTGTCCAGTATACAAAGAGTTAAAAAGTCGGATCAACCATAGAGTCTTAACAACGCGATCCCACAACGCACCATTAGTACCCCCCAAATTCACGCCTGAAGTTTTCTTATTGTCAGCAGCCAGGTCATCACTCGGTAGTTCCAACGTAACTAAAAACGTAAGCTTTGCAAGCGTTATAAAATCGAATCAGGCGAGCCCAGCTTGCAATGACCAATCACCACCTACAATCTGATGACAAATCAAAATATTTTGATTCAGTTGCTCCAAAACACACTATCAAAATAATCAATGGCTCCCCTACGCATTGCACTGTGGAATGCCAACGGCCGCGGTATACTGTCCTCCTCGCTTTACGATATCCGAAGCCCAATTTATTGACTACTTCAACTCGCTAGGCAACTACTTTATAGCAGCAGGAGACTATAACGCCAAAATTATAGCTCTATCTCTTATACTCTCTGAGATCCAGTGTTTTATACGGACAGACACACAGACACAGACGGACATGGCTAGATCTTCTCGGCTGTTGACGCTGATCAAGAATCTATATACTTTATAGGGTCGGAGATGCCTCGTTCTACCTGTTACATACATTTCTTGCCGGCACAAAGTTATAATACCCTTCTACCCTATGGGTAGCGGGTATAAAAATAGACCAATAGAAATCATAACAGATTGTGCTCTTCTAGTATTAGGAACAAATTATATAATATTAATGAAACATTGTTTATTGGCACCTATGTAGTTTTGAAAACATGGTTGTAATCAATAATACATCTTATTTTAATGAAAAAGAAAAAATATTTAACTATATAAAAGACATAAAATTTAAAAACTATTTAATAACTGAATACCAACCTACTAATATCATAGAATTACAAATAGAAAACATAAGCGTTTTATCAAAAATTGTTATCACTTTAGAAAATAATCATTCTAAAATAACATTTTTATTATTTGTATTAATTTGTATATTTTTTTTGATAAATCTTCTTAAATACCCGCATATCGCTTTTATAAAACAAACCTTACGATTTGTTAATTGGCGCCCGAGCAGGGACCAAGTGAAATAAAAAGAAAACAGTAGACTTTCGCGTCGCGTACCAGTGCCTTAAGTAGCCACACAGTGTAACTCGCTATAAGTACCTTTATGAAAGCCACAACGTGAGTGCGATTTATAAGGAATAAAATCTATTCCTCGCGATTGAACTGTACGATTTCGCTTGGTCAGACGTAACCGCCGACAAAGTCTGTAGTATCCGTTCGCAGACAACCGCAATTCAGAGTGTCACTAAGGATCCCCAGTAGCCGTTGCAACGCCGCTCCGCCGCACAGCAATAGGAGGAAAAGAAACCATCCGAGGGACCAGCGTGGGATAGATTCGCCGGATGTAAACATCCAACATTAAAAACCCATTAAAAATCAAGATTGAAAGTGAAAATAAATATACAAATACTAAAAATTTAAGGAAACACACCAAAAGTGAAGAGAAATCATACAAACATAGAAAACTTATATGAAAAAGTAAAACTATAACGAAGAACAAAACACTGCAAACGTAGTATAACTTATTCCAATCATATGATTCCTAAGGGACCCTCTAGGATAGAAGGAACAAACCAGCTACTGGTTTTAAAACAAAATAATAAAACAAATTCAGAAGAAATTTATAAGAAAACTTAATAAAATATTAAAGAGTTTTTATTTTTAGGTCATTTAAAATTATTTATCACTTAAAATTTTGCCGTTCGAATATCAATTTAAAAACTAAAATAATCTCTAAAAAAAAAGTGGTCCGTTTAAAATCAACCAGTGTTGCATTGTTCGAATTGAGAAATCTTATCCAATAGAAAATTCCTGATTCTTCAACAACAGCTCATGGCCATGATCACTTTAGTGACATACCTTATGTGAGTCCTGTAGCAGGCCATGATTCGGACAAAGTCCCAGACGTTTGTAAATTAATCAAAGAGTTCTCAGGAGATAAAGAAACGTTCAACTCTTGGAAAAAGAATATTAGTCGAATTTAGGCAAGAAAATTCACACAGATTTTATCTAGTTACTCTGGCTATCCGAACCAAGGTAGTCGGCGAAGCCGAAACTGTCCTCGAATCCTCTAATACCCCACTAAACTGGAAGGCAATTTCGAAATGCCTTACTGCACATTGTGCAGACAAAAGAGACTCTTGAGTATCAGATGTCTTTATTGAAGAAGGGATATTTGACCATACACGAATTTTACCAGACAATTTATCACAATTTGTCACTGATCTTAAACCAGATCGGATCAACGGGGAAATCTCCGTAAGCAATAAGAGCATTAACAAGCGTGTATCGCGGAAAAGCTCTAGACATCTTTGTGAGAGGTCTCAACGCAGATTTATCAAGACATCTTGGTATTAAGAAACCTAGAGATTTAAGCCATGCCCTACATCTCTGTACATTACTCGAAAACCAAGAGCATAGAAATATGTTTGCACCTACATCTAGGCAAACACCTCCAAGTCTACCACCGAGACAATCTTTACCAATTAGCAACAAAATATCCAATACCAATAAAAACAATTGGAAGAGCTTTGACCCTAGACTCTATTACCATCCAAGTAGCAAACCCACCATGAGTCACCCTGCCACATTTATATCAGCCATATAGGCAACAACCACCAATGGGACAAGGGCCATACCAGACACAACGCCCGCTTCACGTCACCAGTCAGATTCCACCTCCTCGTCCAACTGGACCAAAGCCAGAGCCTAAGCCAGTCCCAATGGACGTAGAGCCATCCATTAGGACGAATCGTATAAATTATATAAATCGTCCAAATAATAACTTTCCGGGGAAAAGTTCACCGCCGCTTTCACAAGTAAACCAGCCTCTCAAGTATCAAAGGCAATTCCATGTATCTACAGGAGAAGCCGAACAATTGGCGGATAATAAATATGTGTCTCCATATCCTGAAGAAGCCTCCGAACAAGATTACTACGAAGCTTGGGAACAGAATGGATCAATTAATCCATATGAAGAGGACGATCAGACCAATGAGGGACATGCTTTAGAGACAGTTGGTGACTTTTGATATCCATTTTGTAGACTAAATAGTTCCTCGTTGCCTTACTTCAATTGTGCTACGAGGGACGGCAAAATTTTTAAATTTTTAATTGACACCGGTTCCAACCAAAATTACATTCAGACAAAATTAATATAGAATCCGATACCTAATGACAAGCCATTTTTGCAAATTCTGTTGAAGAGCAAACTAAGATTACCCACCACACTCACCTTAGTTTATTCAATTGTTCCGATCACCCAATTAAATTCTTCTCACTACCCACTTTTAAAACATTTTACGGTATCTTAGGTAATGATACGTTAAAAAAAACTCGATGCGGTGATCGACGTAAAAAATGATATTCTTGTCATAAAAGGTAATTATAAAGTAAAGATAAAGCAATTGGCAACTCAAACAAAAAATCACATTAAAATCCGAACAGAACACATGACAGTATGTCAAAAAGACACTCAATCACACAATAAAAAAACATACTGAATAATTTTCAGAACCCGACGAAAAACTAACATACACCACTGCGGTACAAGGACAAATCAGAACAAATACGGATCTACCAGCTCATAGCAGACATTATCCATACCCAGCCTCTCTAAGACCAAAAGTCGAGAAACAAATCAATCAGTTGCTCGATGATGGCATAATAAGACCTTCACGGTCACCTTATAATCCCCCAGTATGGATAGTACCCAAAATAGCAGATTTATCTGGTGAAAAGAAATATAGACTTGTTATAGGTTATAGAAAACTTAATGCTATAACAATATAAGATCGATACCCAATTCCAGAGATTGGCGAAATCATCGCCCAATTGGGTAGAAATACATATTTTACAGTGCTCGATCTGAAAAGCGGTTTTCACCAGATCCCGCTTAATGCGAAGAATATAGAGAAGACAGCGTTTTCGGTAAACGGTGGAAAATTCGAATTCACCAGACTGCCAAAGAGCTCTCGATGGCATCTTACGAGAACATATCGGAACGAGATGCTAAGTCTATATTGACGATATAATAATATTTAGCAAATCAGAAGCCGAACACACCCAAGATCTCGATAAAGTATTCTCCACTCTAGCCAAAGCTAATATGAAAGTACAAATCGTTAAGTGTGAATTTTTCAGAAATTAAGTTGATTTCCTCGGCTTCACTATTTCCAATAACGGTGTAAAAACAAACAAAGAAAAAGTCAAAGCTAATTAATAATTTCCCCGTACCAAAGACCTTAAAGGATTTGAGATCCTTTCTAGGGCTATACAGACGTTTTATTCGTGACTACGCCAAATTAGCAAAGCCATTCACAACCCTACTCAGAGTAGAAAATGGTCGTTCTTCAAAAAATATCTCTCATAAAATAAACATAGTCTTCGACCAGAATTGTAAAAGCGCATTCGAAAATATTAAGAATACTTTAGTTTCGCAATACCCAGATTTCACGAAAGAATTTCAGCTCACAACAGATTCATCAAATTACGCAGTAGGCGCATTACTGGAGCAGAACGGCAGACCGATCACCTTTATTTCGCGTACACTAACTAGCACTGAATAGAACTATGCCACAAACGAAAAAGAAATGATGGCCATAGTGTGGGTTCTCCAAAGTCTACGCATGTACCTTTACGGTACTTCTAAAGTTATAATATTCACTGATCATCAACCATTAACTTTTGCATTAGGCATCAAGAATCATAATGGTAAACTCAAAAGGTGGAAAAGCTACCTTGAAGCGTACAATCATGAACTCAGATAAAAAGGAACTTCTAACGTAGTGGCAGCTGCCCTATTTAGAAATCCTTCATGTGCTCAGATAAATAGCACCACAGCTACAATTCATAGCGACGAGAGTTCATCGCACAATCTTATACCTTGCGCAAATATTCCAATTAACGTATTTAAAATCCAATTATTATTACTGACTTCAGATAAGAAATCTTATGAATTCGAATTACCATTTCCACAGTATCATCGACATACGGTAAAGAAATGTACTCTGAAGAAGACTTGATAACACAAATCTTAAAAGAAAGACTCGACCCAAAGGTTGTAAACGGTTTGCTTACTTCCGAAAGAAGAATGGGAAAAATTCAAAATATTTACACTTTTCATTTCAGTAGTTATAAGGTAAGATACACACAAACCCAAGTAGAAGATATTCCCTTTAGAATCTGACCAGAATGAGATCATCGTCAAAGAGCATTTTCGAGCTCATAGAAACCCAATTGAAATCAAAATCCAAATCCCTAGCAAATTTGTTTCCCTGGTTTGACAAAGAAAGTAATGACTATTGCCAAGCAATGCGAAACTTGCAAACTTTCTAAGTATGATAGGCATCCTCAACATGGAGAAATTCAACCAACTCCAATACCTACATACCCTGGAGAACTTATTCTTATAGATTTATACATTACACACAAAACTTTACTACTTACTGCTATAGATAAATTTTCAAAATATGCTCGGATTAAAATAGTAAAATCAAGAGCTGCTGAAGATCTAAAAACCCCCCTACGGGAGGTAATGATGGCATTTGGCATGCCGAAGTTAGTCGTCGTGGACAACGAAAAGGCTCTAAACGCAGCATCAATCAAGTTCTTATTAAATGAGCAACTTAAAGTCACGACACCACCGTATGCTTCCACAAGCAACGATCAAATAGAAAGATTTCATTCAACAATGACCGAAATCTTGAGGTGTCTTAAACGAGAAAAGACTACAGCCACTTTTGAAAATTTGATCTTTAATACGGTAAAAGAATATAACCACTCAACATATTTTTTGGCAATCAATTCAATTCAAACCCTATAGAACTCGAACGTCTATGAAATCAGATTAGTAATAATATCAGCACAAAACAGGAAGAAGATATCTCTTATCACAATCAAAAACGAAGCTCTATACAAAAATGTTAAAAACGGGAAACAATTTACATTAAAATTAACAAAAGTCTAGGGCCCAAAATAACTCCTAGATATCGAAAAGAAATTGTAGCAAAAGACAACAATACAACAGTAAAAACTCAATCAGGAAGAATTGTCCATAAAAATAATATAAAAGCGTAATTTTGTCCACAGGTTTTTTTGCCATTGTGCTAAGGGTTGGCAATCCAGGAAAGCACATTCAAAATAATCCATGTTTTTGACATAAAAGAATACGAAGAAATGACCTCAAAACTAGAGGAGTCCATACTTAGAATACGAATTAAATATAATTAAAAATGAGTTACGTAGCTTAAGACTGAGCAACCGAAAGATTAGATCCATCGATGCTTTAGGAACAGCATGGAAATGACTGGCCGGTACACCGGACAGAAGTGATCATGAAATTCTAATAGCAAAATTAAATGAACAATTAGAAAACAATAATAGACAGGTAACAATCAATAAAAAATTAACTGCAGGAATAAACGAAATGAGTCGCGTAACAAACGCAATATTAAAACACACTATTGACGCTAATGATTTCAAAGAAAAATTTGTATCAATTTTAAAATACAAACTTCAACTTTTAAAAAATGACCTAAACAATCTAATAAATAAATGCAATAAACAAATACTGTGAAGAATTATATTATCAGTAATGAAGTAAACAATGCTATCAAGTAATAAAAACTACTTAGAATTTGCGAAAATGAAAGATCACAACAACCGGCAATAGAGCAATAGCTCTATATGGTACCCAGAAGGGTATACTCCCAGAAGGAACATAACCATTTAATTCTATGATAATTAAAGCAGTTAAGCAAAATAATAAGAGATGACATAAGATACGAAAACATAATGATTTGTAACAAAACTATATACGCTATAATACAAGAATGTGAAACATTTAACGATAAGACAATTTGTAATAAAAATAATGTTATTATTACTTCAGAACGGAAAACCACACTGCAAAGTTATCAAAATCAACACATCCCAAATCATCAGGAGATAGTGACCAGCACCATCCTTCTCAATAGCTTTAAAGGCAACATTAAAATCGACAAAGAAGAAATGGAGCTAGAAGGAACTTATCTAATACAGTTCTAAATCTCTACAGTCTACGTTAACGAAGACAAATACGAGGCAATAGAAGCAAAAAAGCAGAAGCAACCCCTCCACTTTTCCAATTGATGGCCGAAAAGACGTTAACAGAAGAGGTTCTTTCGCTACAAATGCTGAAAGAAATCAACATCAATAACACTAAGAACTGAGAGCTTCAAGGCAAACTCCACTTTTTGGTATCTTAGTGATAACATTCACTATACTGGCCATATGGGTATGGAAGCTGAAATCCGCCCCAGAATTACTGAAGGCCACAGAAGCACAGAAAGCCGAAACTCCAAGCAATGGAACGCGAATATGCTTCTACATTGCGTCCGAGGACATAAGCGCTTAAAGGGGGAGGAGTTAACAACAATGCTAGCATGCGAAATGTGGCTAAGTGCAGTCTGCAGAACATCCACCACATGCCCTGTGTCAGCAGAATATCGATCGTGGGACACATGCGCAGCCATCACCAACGTGGGATCGTCAGCAGCGACGTAACGGCAGCGAGTTTTCATTTTAAGTCGTAAAATTGTAATAAGTTAGTTAGTTAGTCTTAATCAGATTCTAAATAAAAGCAAATCGCTTTTTTTACAAATCAAACCTCACGAATTGTTAATTTATATATTCAAAGCACCTACATATTCCAGAAGGAGAGATATTACACATTAAAAAAAAATGATTATTTTGCCTGAATGCAAATTTTAAATTGTTTGGAAAAATATAACACAAGCCAAATATGGAAAATAAAACGAAAACAAAAAATATTGAATTCTAAGAAACATAAAAAAATCACAAATTATTGGTACTTGATGCAAGTATTGAAAACTCTATAAGTTAAAATCTTTTTGAAAAATCATTAGGTTTCGGTGATAAATATCATTATACCAAAGTTTTAAGATTTATCAATGTAACGACAATTGCATTTTACACTTCAGTCTGTTTTCATCATCTATTTCCAGGAATTCTTAGAAGCTGTTACCCACATTAGATTGCTTGCAGTATAAGTTCACTTTTTACTTTAGTTCAGTTCACCATAAATAACATTTTTTTCTCTATTTACCTCAGCTGAAATGATTAATTTACACATGTTAGCAAATAAGCTTTTTATACCTACAGAACTATGCGCTTAAAATGGACTTTTATATAATTGTAAGTCATACGGTAATCTTTATAAACATAGAACTATTGATAAAAAAAATATGTGTAAGGTGTAGGATATATTAATGTTTGGAAAATAGGTATCACTATTAAATGGTTACAAGGCGAGTTTTTAGCCTTCCGTGGCAATAGGCGCACTTGTAGCCTCCGCAGAAAGTGCTGACGTTAGGGGGATTAGAACTTTTGTTGGCAGCAAATGCTTTAAGGGCTCTAGAATTTGGTGCTGCTGCAAAAAAGTTAGTTGCTGTTGCTCCAGTTGCAATAAGCTAATGCCAAGATTCACAGTGATAGACTGAGGCGGAAATACACCGTGAATGCAGCGCTGCACGTAAGGTACGAGATCGTACGCAAAACAAGAGCAAAGCTTTACAAATGTCTCACGTTCATTTCCTGTGAATGCCTGTTGCTCTTGTCTATAAAAGGCAAGCACTCGTTGTGCCACAAATTGAAGCGATTGTTGTAAACAGTTGGTAACGTCAGTGGCAACAGCGAATGGTGCACAGAGACGAAGTTCATTAAGTGCGTTGAGGTAACCATTGCACAACGCAGCAAGTGGATAAAAGTCGAGCAAAGTCTCGGGCGGAGCATACGTCTTCTGTTCGCTGGACGGCATGGCTGTCGTATCAAGCGGCTTTCGGCTGTGCAGTGTTACCTTGTTAATTAGCGTGAACTTTTCCAACTCCTGCTCAAAGTTCGCATTGAGTTGTGCAATGGTCGACTCGAATTTATTGCACACTATGCGTACAAAAATTGGAGCAATCAATCCTCGAAAATCGGCACCGACACGACTGAAGGACAAGCCGAAGTACATGCACTGTCCCAATACTGTTTCAATTGAGTTTACACCACGCTCCAGATCCGTCTCGAGTGTTGAAAGGAAGCCATTAATCTGCAATAGAGTCGATGTTTAAATTGCATTCAGACTTGAATGAAAAACGCGTACCTTGTTATGGAGCCATGCCTGAAACAAGCGATCTCCATTACAACTGACGCCTTGCAATGGTTTCAAGGAAACCGATTTGGCACTCTCATCATCTGGAAATATGGCGCGATACTGTGTAATAATGTTGAATAAATTGATTCGCGTGATTTCGATCGTCTTTGTTAGATGTTGCTGGGCTGTAGGAATAGTGACTTTAAAGAATACATAAATCTACTATATATACATTCATACCATCCGTTTGGGGAACCGCCTCCAGACATGTTGTAAGCCAAGCATCACGTGCCTGCAAGAACTTTAATTTGAGCTCGTTGTCGCTAAAGGCCTGCATGCGCCGCAGATAACCAACAATTTGTAGGCACTTGGGAAGCTGCAGGTCCATACGCAACTGTGCAACTAGCTGCACAAGCATGGTGTGCCAGAGTGCTTCTACAGAGCGAACAATGCTCTGGAATTGAAATTCATTTGTGCATTTTAGGATAAGAAAAACGCAATGTTGATATTTACATGCACCACAGGTATTAGATGTCCTTGATGCTGGCCAAGCCTCTGCACATAACTGGCCAGTTCAAGAGCCTCTTCATATCGATCCTCCCGGATGCAGCGTTCCATCAATTGCGGCAACTCCAGAATCTCCAGTAGCTGCGCATTTTTATGCAGAGTTGTACTATTTAAGCGTCGCTGCTCTGTTAGCTCCGCCGAATCCTTGAGAAATTGTTCACACTTTTCGCTTAACGTCGGCAGTTTATTAATCAATGTATCCACCTGATCTTCTGCTTTTTGGAACTCGTTGAAAATGGAGCGAGAGTTTTCTGCTGTTGTGATAAAAGTTTTGTAATTAGAAATAGCCAGCTCTTGTGTTTGATCCAATATCCTTTTCGTCTCGTCTCCCAATCGGGTTTGCTCCTTTTTCAGCTGATCCACCTTGCAAGTGCCGAGCTTGGCCAAATAATAGTCCAGCTCCGGATTGCCACGCAGATTACCTAAGCAAGAGAAAACAGATTTATAATTTGCGCTGTCGTGGCAAATGGTTTGTAGCAAAATAATTACTTGGAACTCCATGTGGGAAAATCAATTTTAGTACACGCTCATTTTCCAAATCCATTTTATCAGGAAAACTCATTGTTTTTATTAATTTTTGATACAGGGATCTATATAGAGATGACACTACCAATGTATCGATATTGTTAAATTTCTTTAAACATCGTTTCTTATGACAACCATAGATATTTTTTCGATCTTAATATAAAACCACATTAATATGAATTATTTATAATTGGACAAAATTATTCTATTTTATGAATATCGACTTTTTAAGCCCCGTTTCCACAGCACCAAAAAACTTGTTTTCTCTCGGTTATTTTCATTAAAAATATCGGTTTTTCTGTTGGTGAGCTATGTGAAAATATCGATAGCGAACGTTGAAATATCGAACACACTTTTTGGGTAGTCACGCGATATTTTACCGATGTGAAAACGAAAAAAAACTCACCACTCAACAAACAGCTGATAATTAAGTGCGCCAACGTATTAAAAAAGAAATAACAAATTTATTTTGTGTTTTAAATCAAATCTCTTCGTGGAGTGGCATTCACGAAGAAATGTTGTTTTAGTTGTGAGACGAAAAATTTACGGTCTACGCAAAGAAACACAAGCATACATCAACGAATGTAGTAAAAAATAAATGTATTTATGTAAATATTACATTGCCGCCAGCAATTCTACTTCCAAAGGTCCAAACTGACATCTCCATTAGATCTTCCTCCACTTCATCCAAATCTTCCTCAAAATATTGCAATTTAAAAAGTTTTTAATTTAAAAAACTTTCGTATAGTTTTTTAAATTGTTCGCCAACTTTTGTTTACATTTGAACAGCTGGGTATTTCAGAGCAGCCACACTAAGAAATTTACCGTCATTCATTCTTTTCCATTCGCGGCTGAAGAAACACTAAAACGGACTTGACCGAAAATAAAAGAGCTTAGTGTCTGTGGAAACGGGGCATTACTTAATAAAAATAATGTGTTGTAAAATTCTTTTATTTAACACCCATGTTCTAAGGGGTGTGACCATATTTTAATTGTAAAAAAATCACGCTACTCTGATAAATGCGACCTGTTTACACTTTCCATAGTATATTGGTTTACTTTTGTGGTATATTGGTTTACTTTCAAAACATGTACAAAATAACGTGTTATTTTATGTAGCTACTAGTCCTAGACGTCTCCAATCGAATGTCGTTCCACGGAATATACATAAGAAATATAAAATCTAAAAACAGTGGAGGACTTTGAAACGCATAAACATTTGCCTTCAAAATATACTTTTGGACATATACAGTTTGGAGTCCATTGGAGTCAGCAGTGCGATAGCGATACCAATAGATGCAAAACAATTTAAAAAAAAAAACTGTATAGAAAAAAATTATAAATCCTAATAAAATTAAAATCTTAATTTGTGAGGTTCCCTCACACATTTCAGGTAGCTATGCTTCCGTTTTTAAATTTTACTTTCGTACGTACGATTTAATATATAATATTAAACATACATTGTGCAAAATTAAATAAATAAATGCTTATCGTTTTTTTTTAAGCTCATACATCGTTTAGTATCGATAGTCGCGTATTTTCAAAGCCACTAAAGACAAAAGCTAATTGCTGTAATACATAGAGTTAACAGGCTTGTAAACCTTTTTGTTACATTTTTATTGCAACTTTTGCCTTTTTCTTTAATCAATTAATAAATCTTTAAGTTGCGTAAGAAATACATAAATGCCTTAGTGTTTCTGCGTGTATAGTTGTGGTCTTGGTGAAAGTAGTACATTTATTTATCTGTTTTCTAAAATGTTAAACGTCATTTTTGTAGATTATTCTTGTACATTAAGAACTTTCAATTCACCGTCCAGTTGCACGGAGCACACATTGATGACACTAATGAACTTCAATTGCATGGGAAGCAAACCCACCAATAACGCACTTTCATATCGACTGCAGTCTAGACTCTATACTCCCCAGAGTCAGCATCTCAGACATTTCGGCGTCGACGTTCGCAGAGAAGTTCGTGATGTCGTTGTAATAGTGAGCTAAACCCGCTTCACTTGATGAGAAGTCATAAACGAGTTGTATGGCCCCTAATGGGATTGTTCTTATTGTGATGTTTTTCAATAAAACATTTATGTAGATGCTAAAAAGTATTGTCACTTATTTGTATATTACAAATAAATTACTAGAAAGTATTATCTTATCTTCAATACAACAACAACATTAATATATAAGTAATGGATATATATGTATTTCTTAAATGAATTTCTGACGTTAAATATTCGCCTTTCTCACCTTTGAATATGAATTAATTTATTTGAGCATTAACAAAAGCTTATTTAATTTATACTTGAGTCCAACATATCTTAAACTGTGGTTTTTGGTGACTAATGATATATTACCTTTTATTTTTATTATTTTTGAAGGTAAACTGTTAAATTAGATTAAATTAAAACTTCCATTTCTACACCTTATGAACATTGTAATTGATTTGTTACCAGAATATACGCGACAATTAGAAAAGATTGTTTCCCCAATTTGTAGGCCTTTAATTTACCCCGGCTTTACTTTACTATTATTATTTTTACACTTTCACTTACTTTATCTCAAGTATCGATGCAGAACACAATAAACTGAATTAGTATGAACAAGTGATGTTTTGAAGCTTAGAGTGTCTATAAAAGTCAAAGTCTATAAAAATAGAAACCATTTCTAACTAAGCAACAAGATCCCTATTGGGAGGCATGCTAAAATCATAAAACACAGTTGTCTTTATTTCACAATCATCTTCCCAGCAAGTACAAGCAAAAACAGGAAACTGTAACCAAATTGCATTTTCAACTACCAACAACCAGTAACAAAAAATTTGGCAACCTCTTAAAAAAAAACATAGTAAGAATATATTAAATTGAAATGGAAGACACAAGAGGGCAACATATGTATATAATAAAGGGGGAAGATAAGGGGAAAAGAAGAGGCCACCCACCCAAACATACGTGTATTTTGTTACTACCACAACATGAATTTGGCGTGGTTTAACTTCGTGTGCAACTCCTCTCCCCATTTGACTCAGCGGAAGTCTTTGACATGCGCAAAAAGATTTACTCATTGGAATCGAACTTTAACTATAGTACAGTACAGAACAGTACAGTACTGACTTATAATTAAAAAAAAAAACATATTTTTATGTTATCGATTATAAATAAAATACCAGTAAAGTTTTAATATTAAATGCAAATACGAATGCAAAATTACGCGTTCCTTTAGAAGTAGTTGTATAAGTGGGCAGACGGAATAATTTACACTGAGTCAAGTCTTCACTGTTTACGTTCAAGTTGCAGCGAACATGCAACGCAACAAAACAACAACTCCACCCGGCAGTAACATTGTCCCAACGCTACAACAACGCCACTACTGACCTACTAAGCCGGCGTCATCGTCGTCGTCATCGTCTTCGCTGCCTTACGAAGCTCTCCCACTTCCCACTAGCAGCGACAATCAGAGACAACAACATCTACAGCCGCAGCAATCAACTGCAGCAAGAGCAGCAACAGTACAGGCCATGATACAATTATACAAGGTAGTGCCGTCGGAAAAAAGCTGGTCCCCTGTCTATGTTAGCAATGAGTGCGAGTGAAAGAGGCACAGCGTGGTAGTGTGAACGAGACGGCAATGAAATGCGCGTTAACCCTTAGACGATGCAATTAATATTTACATATTTAGAAGCTAATATTAATGTCTAATTGACATATTTTTTAAATGTAAATTGTTTATGAACAATATTAATAATATATATGAGAATTCTCTAAATGTTTTAGTTCTATCCGTGTCTACGGCATACATGGCAAAAAGTCATTTTGCATAAGGGTTAATTGCGCTAAAAAATTCGTCCGCAGACAACCTCTTGCGTCGAAATCCGAATGCGCACTGACGAAAGCTATTTTCCGACGGCACTACCTTGTATAATTGTATCATGGTACAGGCTAAGTCGTGCTTTCGTTTCGTGTCGTCTCGGCAAACCATCTTCATCTTCGTATTTTGTGCTTTGCTCTCTCATCATGTTGTTGCGTGTGGCGCTTTTTCTGTTTGTTGGCGGTTTGTTGTTGTATTTTTTGCACAGCTGTTGTTGTTATTACTGCCGCTGCTACTGCTGCGCCTGCTCGTTTTTCAATGTTTGTGTTTTTGCTGCGCCTCCCGACGCTGACGTTTCGAATAATAAATAAGAAAAAGTTTTCCTGCAAACGCAAAAACTAAGAAGAGTCGTAAAAATAACAAGTCTGATTGAACTACTTGTTGATATTGATCGACTAGTAATGACCCTGTGAATTTCTATTGCACATACATATCTGGCTTAAAATATTTATATTTTGATGACAGGTTTTGCATACTTTTGGACAAACTAAAAAATGGCACAATCAAGTTGTGCAAACTTCGGCCTTCGTACAATACAAATATGCTACTTAAACTTATTTTGCTTATGGAATAATAATAATACCTCTTGAAAACTTGATTTAAGCTCGAATTTGATGATTTTCATATGTACAATGAAATGCAGAAATTGCGTCTTACAAGCATGCTCCTCTCACACGAAATTGTAAGGAGTATAAAAAGAGTTTTCGCTTGCGTCGCAGTTGAGCCATTTGGCAAGTCGTCTCTCTGTCTCTGTCGTGAGACCTGGTTGTTGGTTGTGCGCGGGGTGCTCAGTCTGCACGCTGTTGCTGTTGCTGTCGACGACGTCGTCGTCGTCGCCGTCGCGACGTCGTTATTGTTAGCGTTACTGTGGTTCAGCTCTGAGCCGTTTTGCCTTAGCTCTCACCTCAGTTGCAATCGTGTGAGCGAAGCGTGCAAACGTGATTAGATTTTTCGGCTCGGCGCTGAAATGAGCTGTGATTGATATTTGTTAAATAAAAATATGAATTTTACAACTTTTAAAATATATGTGAAAACCTATCGAAAACTCAATTTAAACAAAAGCCTAGCATCAAATAAGTGTGATTATAAATAAACCAATCCAAATCCCACTAAAGAAAAAGGCTTTCAGGGTCCAAGGCCCTAAAAATTAAACACCTAAATAAAGCAAAAATAAAAAGTGAAACATTGCGAAATATTTTTACGAAATTACGATTTACTCATTTTTGCATTGAATATTTGTGCGTGTGTGCCAAGCAAAGTGAAAGTAAGCATGGAGCTCATGAAAATGAATATGCGTATTTCCAGATTGCGAACGACAAAACTAATAACGGTAAATGCTAACAAGAGTGTAAAATATCGTCACATAATACCTAAAGATTTGGCACACTTTACTGTCAGTTGAAGCTCTCTTCAATACACTCGTATATTATTGAAATTTGCTTTAACAAGCTTACAGTACATCATTTTCTTATTCACTTATTTCTATACTCTTACATCAAAAACCTAAAAAAAAAAAAGTGTATAAGTCAGACAAGAAATTTCGATTAATAATAAAAACTACTGAGAATTAATAAATGAAAAAAAATAATCCGAGTTTGGAATTTTACATTTAGTTTTATTAAAGTGAACTTTGAACATGCAATAGATCATTTGCTTTGCGAATTGATTTAATTTTTGACGCGAAAACCAATTCATTAAATTGAATTTCATACTTCAGAAAAATTCCAATCACATTCGGAAGCTGAAAATAAAACATAGTTTCTGAGCGATTTAAATTTTGGTAACCACCTTGACTACCAATTTCTAGTGGCAGCTTACAACATGTGTTGAAATCCGTAAACGATCAAAGCCATTCAGCGCTTTATGCATATTAACAACTTACTAAATGCTATACACATACAGACACACAGCTGTTCGTATGTATAAGCAAAGAGTAAGCTGAAGAAAAAACTCAGCTGTTGCTTTTGTTATTTTGTGGTTGGCGCTTTAAAGATACGAAAATAAAGATAAAATAAAAAATTTCACTTTCTTCGAGGTGCTGCCGGCTCAAAACGATTTTTTAGTTTTTGCCACTTCTTTTTTTTTGGGCCGCTACCATTGAATACATTCGAAGAGAAAAACGATAAACAAAAAAGCAAATGTTACCAAATACAGAGAAAAGTTGCTGCGATTTTGGTGTGCCTTTCCCGGCAAGTTTGGATAAGTGAAACCGAAGACGCAAACAGTTGAACAGTTAACAATCAGTATATTTTTTTCGACCAAGACAATGCCGATGAATATGCATTATTTGAACACTTCGAGGTTCAGACACAACATACTACATTTGCGTGGACTTGCATGTCAAGTTTGTCGCCTCAGTCTTTTTGCGTCGCGCTGCGTCGCATCAGTTAAGTTTCACCAACTGTTGGTGCTGCGACAGTGACTAGCAATGGCAATTAGTAAGCACAGAAACGGCAAAGAAGCAATCCCAAATTTGGTTAAGTGTAACATCAACTTCATTTGCAGTTGCCAATTGAATTGATACATAATTCATTCTATGCTGCACCGCCGCACCATCGCATCACCACATCAACAGCACCACAACATTGCCTGTGGAGTGTTTAGAAAATGAAGACATAGACAAGACACGACGACAGCAACAGCAACACCAACAACAGCGACATATGCGATTGCTCAGCTGGCCAATCAGACAGTCAGGTGGTATGGTGGGTCAGTTAGGTGGCATGGTGGTGATGCAGGGGTTCTATAGAAAGTTGCGATGGCATATTAAAGTGTTGCTAACTTACAACAGCTGCGATGCTTCAGAGTGACAAATGTCTTCCTCGATGTAAGTTGACTTAATGCCCATTTGGCTCTCTCGTACGGCGCATTGGACATATTGATTTGTTGTCTTTAATGTTGACAGCCGCCTGCCAGCCAGACAGTCCGCCAGCCTTGCAACCCGATTGTTGCTCCAATTTCCTTATGCCTTTTTCTAGACTTACTAAGAAATATGACACTCCATACGTAGCTCTCGGCTCACACGACCCGCCTGTGTTACAATTTAATTGTCTCCATCATTTTCATACAGATGAACATACATACATATATGAATGTATTTTCAATGAACACAAATAAATAATAAATATATATTATATTCACTTCCCATATTTATTGTCAGTGTATGCAGATATAGATTGTAGATTTGGCGTCAAACAAAACGAAAGTA